>NC_141548.1:82978750-84255000 GCF_021556685.1 Rattus norvegicus | reverse complement strand
AAATTCCTGGCCTGGCACTACCCCTTTCTTCCCTAGGAGCTTTCATTGTTTGTTGTTTGTTTCGTTTTTGTTTCTCCTGAGTCAGGGTCTCTGTGTAACCTTGGCTGTCCTGGAACTCGCTCTGTAGGTCAAGCTGACCTCCAACTCACAGAGATCCCCCTGCCTCTGCTTCCCAAGTGCTGGGATCTAAAGCAAGCACCACCATCACCACCTGGTTTCTAGGAGCCTTTATTTGCCAAACAGATATTTTGTTCAAGAAAGAGTGGAATGTCACACAGCAAAGGAACGGGAGAGGGGAAAAGATAACTAGAATGCTTCTTGGCTACTCAAACACATAAATCTATGCAGCTAAAAGTCCCCAGTGACAGCTCACTAGAGAGGTGCAGCCCACTGGGCACTTAGGGAACTTTCCTGAGTGGGAAAAGTACCTTGACTAATGTGCTCCAGATGCCTTACTCCTATAGGTGTGCACGCAAAGTCTATGTGCTTCACTGGGTATACATTTTCTCAGAAAGAACACTGTGCTGTAAAGCCACACTTTGAAGTTACGTTGCATGCAAAGCTCATGTGTTTGAAAGCCGCCACACCTTAGCCCAATAGCCCAGTGTATTAGTGTCTCAAATGCCACCCTGTCAGACTCAGTAGGCCCACTTGAGCTGTCCCTCGGTGCCATCGCACACTGCGAAAGTGGCTTTACAGCAGTGACCGGGACATGCTGTCAATTCATATGCCTCACATGGCATGCCTCTCTGACAGGTTTGGGGAAGGGACTGGACTTACCATTGAAGTAATCACAGTGGCGGGTGCCCAGCACACAGTAGGCATCTAGTACACGTTATGTTTCCTGGATGGCTTAGTGTAAGACTCTCTGAAAGAGACTATCAAGCAGAAGACAGGAGGCAGGCCAATGTGTCTGTGACGCAGAGCAGGGGCAGAGCCAAGAAGACACACTGAATGGACCCACAACTTCCACACAGACACTCGGATGAAATCCAGGCCTACAGTGAGTCCTCGAATTACTGCAACAGATTCTGCGCGACTCAGCGTGTTGTTGGGAGAAGTGAGCTCTGACTGTTAAAGCTCGACATCTTAAGTCTGCTACAGTTGTAGCCTTAACGTTATCCCTGTGCTCAGCAAGCAGTGCCAGGCACCAGGCCACATACCCAAGGGAAGAATACTTCCGTGCCCTCAGCGACTTGTCTCCGATGGGAAAGCAAACGCTATTGTACCAGATAGTAAGAAGAGGGACAGTCTCTATGAGAAAAAGGAAGAAATGGCAGAAGCGAAGTCTGAGTGAAGAGACTTCACATAAGGCTGGTTTAGCCTGAATATGAAGAAACAAGGAGTCCCTCAGTAACCGTCTGGTCCATAGCTGCCGACGTGGAAAGTAGGAGCTGCACAAGTAGTTATGAGGAAAACGACCAAAAAATAGGATAACTAAATAGGGCAGGGGCAGATGGCAAAGGACAATGTGGACTTTTAAAATGGTCTCACTAAACACATTTATAAAAATGAACATAAATAATTTTCATATGACTGCCTAAAAAGTGAGCAATTATTAATAAGGCTTATACTTGGAGAAAGTTTCTGTAAAATAGCTAGTATAAGAATTGACTATGTGGGGGCTGGAGAGATGACTCAGCGGTTAAGAGCACTGACTGCTCTTCCAGAGGTCATGAGTTCAATTCCCAGCAACCACATGGTGGCCCACAACCATCTGCAATGAGATCTGGTGCCCTCTTCTGGCCTGCAGTCACATATGCAGGCAGAATGCTGTACATAAAATAAATAAATAAATCTTTAAAAAAAAAATTGACGACGTGACATTTTTTATTCTTTTTAGTTGTATACGTACATGTGCATATATGTATGCATGTGTGTATGTGTATGCTTAGATATTTATATATGTGTGCATTCTTTTAATGTGTGTGGTATATGTGTGTATGTATATGCCTGTGTATGTATATGTGCGTGTATGTGTGTGCATGTATGTGTGTGCACATGTGTATACATGTGTACCTTTTTAATGTGTGTGTGCACACATGTGTGTATCTGTGTGTATGTATGTGTATGTATGCATATGTGCATTCTTTTTAATGTGTGCATGTATGTGTATGCATATGTGTATGCATGTGTGCATGTGTGTATGTATGTGTATGTGTATGTATGCATATGTGCATTCTTTTTAATCTGTGCATGCATGTGTATGCATGTGTGTGCATGCATGCATTCTTTTTAATGTGTGCATGCATGTGTATGCATGTGTGTATGCATGTGTGCATTCTTTTTAATGTGTGGATGCATGTGGGTATGTATATACATGTGTGGGTGCATGTATGCATGGGGTGGGATTCATTTCCATTGTCACACAAGTAGCCAGAAGAATGTATTGGATCCCCTGAGCTAGAGCTGACTGTGATCTGGGACCTATACTTAGGTCCTCTGAATGAGCAGGGACAAACAGAGTGTTGAATAAAGTGGCTTTTATGGTAACCCATATAGACCAGAAGAATTGGGGACTGTTCCACCAACCATGAGTACTCATATCTGTAGACAGCGAAAGGAAGTAGCACAGGAGATGGAAGTGAAGAACTGCAGCCCCTCTGGTTATGCCTGGCATTTGTCATATTTGAACATGGCTCAAGCAGTAGGTTGCTTGTGATTGACAGAGACATAGCTGTTTGCTACAAGTACTCTACTTACACACCTCAGTAAGTTCACTATACCAAAAATCTTTACAATTCAACTTGGCAAGTGATAGTACATGTACTGCCTGGGGGTGTTGGTGCATGCCTTCAATACCAGCACTTGGAAGGCAGAAACACGTGGATCTGTGAGTTCAGAGCTAGCCTGGTCTACAGAGTGAGTTCTAGGACAGTGAGGGCTGCACAGGGAAACCCTATCCTGAAAAAATAAAACAGAAGGAGGAGGAGGAGGAGGAAGAGGAGGAGGAAGAGGAGGAGGAAGAAGAAGAGGAGGAGGAAGAGGAGGAGGAAGAAGAGGAAGAGGAAGAAGAGGAAGAGGAGGAAGAGGAGGAGGAGGAGGAGAGCTGGAGAGATGGCTCAGTGGTTAAGAACACTGACTGCTCTTCCAGAGGTCTTGAGTTCAAATCCCAGTAACCACATGGTGGCTCACAACCATCTGTAATGAGATCTGATGCCCTCTTCTTCTGAAGACAGCTACAGTGTACTTATATATAATAAATAAATAAATCTTAAAAAGAAGCAGCAGCGAATGAAGGAAAGACAGACATACAGACAGACAGAAAGAAAGAAAGTTACCAAATAGGCTTCTCTGAATTTAGAAACATTATTCAAATGAATATTTGTCACTCTGCATTTCAAAAGCAGCAGCACACATCCAAGAGTGTTCTTTTGTCCTGACTACACTGGTGTGCGGGTAGCAGTACCTTACAGACCTGAGGTCCACAGCCATGGCTAGAGAGGATACAGTTTAGAGAGAATGAGGGGTGGAATTGTGCTTAGACCACTGGTGGACCCAGAGAGTACCATTGTCTAAAACCAAGGGATTCTTTACATTTCTAAACTTCCTTAGCACAGAGGCAAACCACGTAGGCCTAGAGACAGACATCTTAGAAGGGTAAAGGACCTTCTGGGACAGGTGGAGGACCAGACCAATGGGAAGTAGACAAAGATCCAGGACTCTTATTCTGGTGCCAGACTTGGCAATGTACTCACGCTGGCACCCTTCGGTGCTTTGACAGGATGAGAGTGATACCGAAAGCCTCAAACCCAGAGATAGGAAGAAGAGGGCGGGGGCAGGGAAGCAGGAATGGGGGCGGGAGCAGGGAAACAGCCAATCAAGTGAGCCTATTTCCTGCCAGCCATAAACACAGCTCTGCTTAATTCTCATACCTAGAGAGCAAAAAGAACTCACAGTCTGGAAACCAGTGATCAAGCCATGAACAGCATCCCTGGTTTTTAATCTCATCAGTACTTTATCTGTCTAAGTTAAGGGTTTGTCCCTAAGCAGACAGAGGAAACTATTAGGTATAGGAAATTAAAAGGTGCAGCCGAAGCGAACTAACATTAGTGAGTCTAGGCGGCGTTTTCAAGCACTCCACCATCCCCTTCTATGACCTTGCTAGGAGGGCTTTGCCTGCAAACCACTGCCTCACTGTTTTAAACCAATGTTTAATCATAAACTAGCCCTGCTACATTATTAATATTGCAAACAACATTTCCACCTAGATAATCATCTGATGTCATTCTGTTGCAATATCTTAAAGGGATCCAGTTCTACGTTCGTTTTTTCACTGCAGAATTAATCCCGGAGTAGACAGGCCTGCTTAGTATCTTCCTTTTTCTTACGGACCTGAGTATAATTTCACATGAAACAGAAGAGAAACCAGAAGAGTGACAAGAGCCCTCACGTGCCCCTGGCTCCATAAACTCCCCCAAAATAAATTTAAATAACTTCATTTTTTCTTTGCAGAATAACACAATATTCGATCAATGCATTTGCAATCACGAGTAAGAAATGGGAAGGTTCATACCGACGTGGAGTCTGGTCATCATTTAAAGTTTTACCAGGTTATGGGACTTTCTTGACCTTGGGAGAGTCAAAACTGCAGCTGAAGGGGTGGGGCGGGTAGCTAGGTGAGGTGGCTATTTTCAGTCCCCAGCACCACAGCAGGAAAATATTTTCCATATAAAACACTAGGTGAAGATTTAGACAGCTATATTCTATACAGTAGTACAGGCAATAGCACATGCACATACCTGTACACATACATGAGATAAATGAATCAGAAACCATGTAGAGGAAACCCCGCAGAAAGAACAAACGAGAGAATATTAACAAGAGAACTGGTATGATACTGTCTCATTCATGGTCTGAAATGCTTCAGAAAAATACCTTGAAATTAACACTTTATCTTCAAACTAAGGGTTCTTGAAAGCAGTCAGTTGTGTTGATGGAAGTCAGACGCTCTGCTTCTTTGGGCAAAGGAGTACCTTAAATGTGTGCCTTAGAACCAAAAAGCCAAGAGAACCAACTAGCATGACATCAAATGCCTAAAGAATAGATGACAAGAATTTTAAATAAGAACGTAAGGCTAGGCACGATGCTGAGTACCTTTAGTCCCAGCACTCTAGAACCAGAACAGGCGATCTCCAAGCCTTAAAATCCAGCCTGGTCTACTTAATGAGCTCCAGGCCATCTAGGGCTACGTAATACAATCATGTCTCAAAATAAATAAGTGAATGAATGAATGAATGAATAGGAATACAAAAGCCATTCAAGTATCTTCAGAAACACTTAACAGTAGTCTAACTAGTGTGAGAAGTAAAAAAAAAAAAATTAACTTTAATTTCTCTAACTATATTGAAGGGATCTGAGGGCAGCTTTAGAAAGTCTTCATGAAAAAGGAACATACCGACTTGGCAAACCATTGCTGCTGAGCCTTTCCATAGACTGGGACGGAGGGGGAAGATGAACCCACATAATGATTATCTTTTATACCACAACACTTGCAAGGACTTTGTAGCATGCAAGTTTTTCCCAGAAGTCTTACACAATTGTAAGCATGCTAGACACACAACTAATACTGGCTTTCCTAAGATCCAGATACTAACCACTGGGCAAGAAAAGATCCAAGGGGGAGGGAGACCCTGTTGAGACCATGTCCAGAGGTTAGCCAAGCCCACGGTTGGGGGGATGGGGCCACCCACCCTTTACGAAATTTTAACCCAGAATTGCTCCTGTCTAAAGGAAATACAGGGACAAAGAGTAGAGCAGAGACTGAAGGAAAGGCCAGCCAGAGACTGCCCCACCCGGGGATCCATCCAATATATAGACACCAAACCCTGACACTATTGCTGATGCCAAGAAGTGCATGCTGACAGGAGCCTGATATGGATGTCTCCTGAGAGGCTCTGCCAGAGCCTTGCTGATTCAGATGAGGATGCTTGCAGCTAACCATCAGACTGAGCCCAGGGACTCCAATGGAGGAGTTAGAGAAAGGACTGAAGGAGCTGAAGGAGTTTGTGACCTCATAGGAAGTACAACAATATCAACCAACCAGACCCCTCCACCAGAGCTCCTGGGGACTAAGCCAGCAACCAAAGAGTACACATGGAGGGACCCATGGCTCCAGCTGCATATGTAGCAGAGGATGGCATTGTCTGGAATCAATAGGAGGAAAAGCTCTTGGTCCTGTGAAGGCTGAATGCCCCAGTGTAGGGGAAAGCCAGGGCAGGGAGGCAGGAGTGGGTGGGTGGTTGGGGGAGAATCCTCATAGAACCTGGGGGAGGGGACAGGGGAGAGGGGGGAACCTGGAAAAGGGATAACATTTGAAATGTAAATATATAAAATATCCAATAAAAAACTTTTAAAAAGAAAAAAAAGGCCATATGCACAGATTCAGAAACTAGTATAAGTCTTGCAAATACCAACACCACCTAGGAGCTGTGAATGACCCAAAAGTAACAATACCACCCAGAAGCTGGGTGTGAATGAAAACATCCCGCCCCGCCCGGTATCACTTCCACCCCCCACCACACACACACACACACTCAAACGAAAAAAAGTGAGTGTCGAGTTCAGCTTGCTTTCTGAAATCATGCAGAGCAAACACCACTAATGGAAAATTACAGGTGAGCATTGACTTTTCCAGGTTTATGAATGAGCAAAGTTATTTCTCTTAACTCCGTTGCTGGGATTTTTCCACTCTCGTTTCTATTTCGAGTACAGTGTTTGTAACTTCCCCCCAACCTTCCATACCCTCTCCCCACATCTCTCCAAGTCACTTTGGCACAGTTCAAAGTTCTAGCCTTTAAAGGCAGCAAAAGCTAACTTCTGAGACATTTCTACCATCTAGAAGCTGATGGTCACTCTCATCTTATGCCTTCTTACTAAACAGAAGTGTAACACTTAACATTTATCAATTTTACTATTTCCTCATAAGTACATGGTGTTTTTTAGTGTGTGTGTGTGTGTGTGTGTGTGTGTGTGTGTGTGTGTGTGTGTGTGTGTGTGTGTTTCTAGGTAGGTCTGTGGATGCAGATTACGATGGGGGTGGGGACAGATACTTGGAAGCCACCATCTTGGCTAAGTCAAACTGAATACTTCTGCCTCAGCAGCCCCAACTGTCCTGGAGTTGCAGTGGCTTTTTTTCCATGGATGCTAGGGACCCAAATGCATGTCCTCAAGCGAGTAAGACCTAGTGAGCCTTCTCTCCAATCCTACATGTGTTTCTTTAAAAAAATAAAATAAAATGACTTAAGAAATAGCTTCCTTTATAGGCTTAGTAGCCTAATTTGAACTTTTAGACGTATTGAGGGGCTGCAGGTGTGATTCAGGGGTACAGCGCTCTTTATCAGGAGTAGCGTGCCCCAGGCCCTGAATTAAATTCCTAGCTGTTGGGTAAAGCACCATGTGGCTCTAATAACTCCAAAATGATGTCAACATCACTGTAGGCAACAATTTTATAACAAGCAGTTATTCTGAGGATTCTTTTGACCCATCCAGAAAGTCACCTTATAAGTCTAGGGTTGTAACTCGGTACCAGAACCCAGGTGTGCGGTGCCTTGAGTTCAATCACAAGCACACACATGCACACCCGACCTCCCAGGTCGTCAACAACAGACTAAAACAGGCTAGTCCGAAGGCGATCGGGTAGAGACTGTTTCTCCTTCACGAGAATAAAAGGAACAGAAGATCCTGTCTTCGAGGCACAGCTGGAAGAGTAGCAAGTAAAGAGGCCTAGGATATTTTAGTTCCTCAACTCGAGAGGAGGAGAGGGGGAGAGGGAAACATGGCAGCCCCCAACTCTCTAGGCTCACACTCCGTACTGAATACACAGGCTATCCAGGTGCGTGGTAGGCATCAGCATCCCAAAGAAATGCACCCAAGGTCCCCAGCCTTTTGGGAAGTGCCTTCGCGGAGACCTCTGGGATGTGCGGTACCCAAACCTAATGGAGATCTGCCGAAAAGTCCGAGGAGGGTAGTCATCAAGAGATTGGAAAGGGGAAATCTGCACAGTACCCAAAACTGCCTCTTTACTCAGGCTAGGGCACCAGACGTAAGCTCAGATTGGCTGGAAACCCAAGAAGACTCCGGCACCGAAAGTGCAAATCCATCTGCAAAGAGCTGTGAAAGACACTCACCTCCACCCATCTCTGAGCCTCCGCGAATGCAATGGAGCAATCGGCCTCAGCGTCCTCCATCCCTTCCATGACTAGGGCAAGAGAGGGAGAAAGCAGCTCAGTGGGTGCGCGCCGGGACTCCGAGCCCCCACGCGTCCCCCTCGCTTTGTAGCGATGTGCAGTTTAAGTTCAGGAACCTAGGAGAACTTGCGGGAGTTGCTTTCTCGAAACTCCTGAAATCCGCTCAAATCCAGCAGGACTGGAGCAGGAGGAGGTGAAGAGGCAACTGGAAGCGGTGAGCAGAGGGAGCCGGGACTCCTGGGAACTTCAAAAGTCGCAAGCGCTGTCACCGCCCTCGACGGTAGCCCCGCCCCGGCCCACCCCCTGCGGGCCGGTCCCAGCTTCCGTCCTTGCCCCTCGCCAGGGTCCTTGCCGCCACCTCTCTGGTCTGAAAGTCTGGGCGGGATGCGCCCCAGCCCGCATCCTTCCCTCCTCTACCCGCCTTCCCTGTCCTGGGCTCTCTCGGGAGGCGGCGCCCCTTCTGCCTGCGGCCTGACATACCAGGAATAGCTGCACACAATTGCACCTTTCCGGGCCAAGAAACTTCCCCCGTGGGGACGCAGAGCCGCCTGGCCTCCCCGCCACTACCCTCCGGCTCCACTAAGCCGGCTGACCGGTCCCAGACGCTGCGCGGTCCCCGTCAACGCCCCGGCTTCCGGCCGCAGGTGAGGGTGCACTGGCGGCTGGTCCCCTAGCCTGGGCGCTGGCATCGCTCCTCCCCGATCACAGGTGGGTCGGTTGGGAAGACCTGCGGCTTCATTTCCCCTCTCGCTACAACGGGTTCGGTGAACCGAAGGAACTTGGCTTTTCTCCCACCTCGCCCGCCTGCTTGGCCCAGTTCTGGACATTGGGCCGCCCTCACCCGGAGAGTCAAAACCTGTGGTGTGGCAACGGTGACAGGTTATTCAGTGTGAGCAGAGGGCCAGAGTTAGATGCTCAGCGCCAGGCCAGCAAGGTACACAGGTTGTCCAACGCCTGTGATGTTTCCAAAGCTACTCTGGGGACTCACTCGGGGCTCCAGCCAGGGTACCCAGTCCTTCACCTCCGGAACAGATAAGATCAGCCCTTCTTTTCTGGAGGAGAAGTGACCTTTCATTCTTTTTTTTTTCCTAATTGGTTGCTGATTTGTGTGTGTGTGTGTGTGTGTGTGTGTGTGTGTGTGTGTGTGTGTGTGTGGGTGTGGGTGTGTGTGTGTGTGTGTGTGTGTGTGTAATTAAAATTTTTTCAAACGTATGGCGGAGAAACTGTTCTATGGAAACAGCCTAGCTTCTGTGTTAATGATCATTAGCACCTAGGGTTACCTCATTATAGAGAGGTTTAAAGTCAAATACATTTCACCCCTGAATATCCCAGGATACAGTTCATAAAGAACTCTATCCTGTATTATCATATACCATTTTCACATGTAACTAAATAAAGCCAATAAAATTGCTAATTCATCATCAACTCGGGCTCGGGTTTCCCTGCAATGCCAAAATGTTGTTTGCCTCTGACTTACCTAGACCTAGAGGCAATCAGAGAATCTGCATTCCATCTGATTGCAGATTTTTTACCCTAGAAGGGCCTCCTTCTTACCCCCTTCTTCCTTTTTTGGAATGGCGTTGTGTGTTGAAACAGGCTGCCTTCTGGATTTGTCTTATGGCCTCTTTGTGGTGTCTTCAACATATTTCTCCCTCAGTACTTCCTGCCCCCTGGAAGTTAGATCTAAAGACTGGATTGGAACCCATTTGCTCTTAGAATGAAGACCATCTGGCTTGGGGTGATGGTTTCTGTTTATCCCGAGGTTTTATTTTTGTTCAATCCTTTTTTTTTTTATTGGCACCGGCTGTAATCAGTGGGTCTGTTTAGAGGAGAAGGTTGACAAGCTTCAGGGATACAATTGTTCCTGCTGTGGTGGGAGGCCGTTGACTGGGCCATCTCTGTCTGCTGCCTATACTCTTACAAGGCCAAATCCAAGAGCAGAGTGGAAGGGTTAAAGAAACCAGGAGGATGTTTCCCTCCTTTTCTCTATCGCAGAACTGCTCTGTCTTTAGTAAACATGGAGTAAAACCTTAATATAAAGCGAAATGGTTTTATTTAAGGGAGTGGGAAGGGCGGTTGTTTTGAGACAAGCCCTCATTAATGTAGCCTCTAATGGCCTGGAACTCATGCCAGTCCCCCTACCTTGGTAGGCCACTCCGGGGCTGAAATTACAAGGGTGAGCCACCACCCTGATAAAAACACAAAATATCATACTGAAATACTCGGAGACACCAGCACTTCTACAGTACCAGTGCAGTGGGAACGGAGGTTCTGAGGATTACCGTGTAATATATGTATAGCATATACTATCTGAAGCATCCCCTGTGGCCATGATGGTTTGAATGAGAAATGCCCATCACAGACTCAAGTATCTGAACACTTGGTCCGCAGCTGTTTGGAGAGGCTACAGAACTTTCAGGAGGTGCAGGCTTGCTGGGGAAGCACGTCACTGGGAGCTGTGGCTTTGGACGATTAGAGCTTCACCTTCTAGCTTGCTATCTCTATTTTCTGGGTGTGGCTGGAAATGTCCTTTCTCAGCTTCCTGCTCTGGACGCTTGTTGCTGTTTCCCCCTGACCCCACTGCCAGCCATGATGGACCCTAATGCTCTGGGACTGTAAGGCAAAATAAACTCTCCCAGGAGTGGCTTTAATCATGGTTAATCATGGTGTTTTCTCACAGCAAAATAAGTAACTAATACATGCCCCGGAGCCTGGAGCTTGATACTTCACCGTGGAGACAGCTGCCCAGGATGCGAAGTGCACAGACCTGGGAAGCTGAACAACTTATGTTACCGTTACCAGATCTCCAGTATCATCGTCCGAAAAGTGTGGAATAAGAAACATCTCGGAAGGATTGATTTATAATAATTAGATATGATGGTGGTTGTAAAGGCCAATGAGTATATTTACCACAAAAGAGGAATTGTTTTCTTGTGGGCACACTGTGAGTGTGTGTGTGTGTGTGTGTGTGTGTGTGTGTGTGTGTGTATTTGCTTTCCCATTCAGAATTTTCCTACTGAATGGAAATGTCATTACTTGTTCAAATGAAGATATTGCAGGTGGTTTAGAACCTTGAAAATGGTTTAAAGTCAACTCAGACACACTGCTCAACCTCCTGAAGGCTGCAGGGTCACAATTCAGAACACATAAGCATAATTCTTTGGCTTCATTATTTCATGGAAATTAAATATGTGGGGCCAGGGGGATGGCTCAGCAGGTACAGATGCTTGAGGCCAAGCCTGACTACCGGGATTTGATCCCGAAGCTCATACGGTAGAAGGAGAAAACAGATTCCTTCTTCACATGTGTGCTGTAGAACATACACAGACACACACACACCAATACAAACACAATAAAAAGTGAAGCATCCTGCATCCATATGGTGCACATCCACACACTCAGGCATACACACACAAAATAAGACTGAATGTTTAAAGATTTTTAAAAGTTAAGCATCAAAAAAAAGTGTATTCCAAGAAAAGTTAGGGTATTTCTCAATATTTAGAAAACATAGAGGAGGGCATGTGGCCCTTACCTTTAGTCACAGCACTCAGGAGGCTGATGAAGGAGGGCAGGAAGCCCCAGGCTAACCTAGGCTACAGAAAAATTAAATAAGTAAACAAGCTACATAGTTGCCCTGTTTCCTATACATTAACAATGGAATGCAATGTTCATTTAATCCGTGAAAAGAGGGCCATAATCTTTCTGTAAATGCATTTAATGAACACTGTTAAAATCCCCATGGTCCATTCAAGGGAATGCATCCCAAAGATATGAGCAAAGACGAAATCCAGACTGAAATCTGCCACGGATGCAGACAGGCCCCACCCAAACCTTCCTCTTTAGGAACACTTGCAGCCCAACAGTGGGAAGTATGGTCACACATCAGGGTGTGTGACGCTCCCAGCTCCTCACCTAGGGTCAGGCCCTCTCAGAGCAGCTGCCTCCTCTACGGACTGAATGACTCGAGATAGAAAACCTCAGCCGTCCGTTTCAATGTTGCGAGGGACAAGGCTAGTTGGTCTTCTCCAGTGGATCCTGGGGTCGATCGATGTATCCGTCTTATGTAAACTTCTCTTTAGCTTCCCCTATCCATGAAATCCCACTCCTCCTTTCACCGGCTCCGATCCCTACTCCTGCCTGGCACCATCAAAAACCAGAATTTGCTCCACTCTACAGGATTCAGCTGTCAGAACCTAAGGGTGACTGGTTACAAAATCAGAATCCCAAAGAAGTCAAGACCTCCCCTAATTGACGAGGTAGAATAAATAGGCGTTCTCCCTGGAGTGAGATACCATACCATCATTAAAACGGTGAGGTAGTCAATGGTGCAGAAAGACGCTTAAATTATACTACAAAGAGCAAGATAGGGTGCACAGCCCTGAGTTTCACCTACTTGAGAGAGTACAGCAAGAGGATTATTTGAGTCAGAAATTTCAGACCAGATGGGGCAACTTAGTAAGACCCTATTACAAATATATAAATCGATTAAATATATTTCTAGAAGAAAAAATACCATATTTTTTTCCTTTATGCAGCACCCTTAAATCAGGAATACATTTTCCTGAGACTGAATCTCATGTAGTCCACACTAGCCTTAAGCTTGCTCTGTAGCAAAGGCTGGACTTGACCTCTTGACTTTGTCTTAGTTTCTCATGTTGAAGGGTTACAACCATGTGCGACCAGGACCAGCTAACAGCTAATATTATTGAGATTCATGGATTTTACCATGTAGTAAAGATTGGGAAATTTTAACAATGGCTGTTACTAGTAGTCCTGGCTGTCCTGGAACTCATTTTGAAGACCAGGCTGCCCTCAGACTCCGAGATCCACCTGCCTCTGCCTCGCAAGTGTTGGGATTAAAGGTGAGCATCACCATGCCAGGTTGTTTTTTTATTTCCCCTCTGTTTATAAATGAGAAAACTCGTATGACACGAAGATATACTCAAACTTGATTTGCATCTCACGCCACAAGCTTTAATTTCCTCCTCCCTTCCCTGTGATGGTGAATGGTGTGGAGCTCACAGTTTGGGGAATCATACTGGACTTCATCTCCCTTCTCTAAGTCTACCCCATTCCGAGCTCCATTAATCTTGCTTTCCTTATTTTTCTCTTTTCTTCCCATCATCGCTCCTCCTTTGGTTCAGTTCCTCAGCATTCTGCTAGATTTCAGAAATAGTCTGACTTTGCTAAAATGTAGGTCTCACATAGTTCTTCCTCACCATCCCCATCAATTAAATATATGTGTATTTTTTATTTTCTTGGAGCTCCTCTTCTCCTTAAACTATGCATTTTGTATTTCTTTTCGCTTCACTTTCTCTTTTTCATTGCAAACCTTCATAAGAGTTACTACCAATAGGCACACAACAGAGTCAACATTAGACTGTCTTGAAATCTACTCTGTCAAAAAAAAAAAAAAAAATTCATCGGGCCGGAGAGATGGCTCAGCGGTTAAGAGCACTGACTGCTCTTCCAGAGGTCCTGAGTTCAATTCTCAGCAACCACATGGTGGCTCACAACCATCTGAAAGGAGATCTGATGCCCTCTCCTGGTGTATCTGAAGACAGCTACAGTGTACTTATATATAATAAATGAATAAATAAATCTTTTAAAAAAATTAATCTATCACTTTTTACTTTAGTCTCAGGCAGATTCTTAGGACAAGGGCAAAAAGCAGCCACATTTCTTTCCCAACTATCACAAAGTTGATTTCTAGTGTAGGTGGACTGTTAAAGTCCTTGCTTCCGTTTCCTGCTAAGCTGGACCTCCACAAGCTACACAGCTCTCAGCACTGTCTTCCAAACTAGGATGGCTCATCAATCCCAGTTTCTAGCGTTCAACTGTTTTTCTAAAGTTCCAAAGTCCACCATTAAATTAATTAATTAATTAATTAATTAATTAAATACATGCTTAAAGTCTGTCTGATCAATACCCAACTCCTGGTTCAAACTTCTATATTAGTTACTTTTTTATTAATGTAATGAAGCACCATGACCAATACAATATAACTTACAAAGGAAAGGATTTAATTGGGCTTACAGTTTCAGAGGGCTAAGTATATGAAGGAGGAGCAAAGGCATGGCAGGAGGAACAGTGGAGATATCACGTGTCAAACGGCTCCAATCCTTCAAACCTAAAGCTGCCCCGAGTGACACACCTCTTTCAACAAGGACACGCTTCTCAATCCTTCCCAAACAGTTCTGCTAACGGAGAACCAGGTACTCAGATGTGAGCCCATGGAGACTGTTCTCATTCAACCTACCACACGGAGCTTCTCCCTTGAAGCATATAATGTGCATCTCCTCTGCTTTATCTGCCTGCCTTTCTCCTGAACGCCGTTCCTTTCTTTCCTTGCAGAAACCTTAAAGCTATCTTGGCAAATCCTGGTTACATTGGATATATCTTCTTTATGCAAGCATTTCCAAGACTTCATGTTGTTGATTTCCTCAATGAACCAGGCGTCTGGTTGGTTCTTGATTTATAGCTCAATATATAGGACAAAGTATGTCTAGTGTAAGAACAAAATCATCACCGATTAGCCAGCAATGGTAGCTCACACCTGTATTTCTAGCACTTAGGAAGTAGAGGCAGGAAGGTCAGGAGTTCGGTATTATACTTGGATATGTATTAAGCTCAAGATAAACCTGAGCTACAACAGAAGATCCTGTCTCAAAGTCAAAAACAAGAAATGAGAAAAGGAAAAAAAAAAAAGAAAGATAGATACTGATTATTATTGCAGCCAATACAAGAATTACTTTACTGTAGGGGTTCTTGATAGAAGTATTTAAAAAAAAAGATTTGAACTGGATATGGATAATTCTTTGTTAGAAGGGTCAGTCCTATACACTGTTTATTTAGTATTCCATTTCCTATTCCTACCAAATGACAATATAGTCCCTGTAGATGTAGCAATCCAAAGTCTTCAGATACTCACTGCTGAGTGTCCCTCAGGGCAAATCACCCATGTTGGTTATTCTCTTATTCTAGGTCCTCAAAGATAGACTGACTTTGTTAGAAAACTCTTCAGTACATCAGAAGAAGATCTTAGATCCATGTTTCTTGCCACATATGAGTTGAGGATGGTTGAGAGGACTTAAGATGAGTGGGGTAGAAAACTTCTTTGAAGGAAGCTGAATAATGTTCGGAGCAAAGGGAGAAGAGATCTGGTGCTGGGCAGGGTTGAAAACAGCAGGTAACAGTGGGAATTAGCCCATTCAAATCATTCAAACTCTTACTGAACCCTTGTGAATTCACAGGCAGCTAACATCTGGATCGCACGTGCATTTCCTGTGCTTTCTAGCAGCATAATCAACGAGAAGAATCTCTGCTAGAAAGTAGATAAAGATTATAATATGCACAACAATAATTATAATTATCCCATCTCTAATTATTCCGTGTCAACCCATAAAAAACAGATCCTTCAGGGTTAATGATGAGAGGATCATGGTGTTGACGTCAAGGTATTCAGACAGGAAGGTTCTGTATTTGGACATGAAAGCCAGGCAAGGGAGAGAAGCCACAACGTCATCGATAATGGTTAAAAATGAACATAATCAGGGAAACGGAAGTGCCAGGAAGGAATTCATGAGGTGTGTTCCATCCAGCATTGCTCGCCAGCAAACAGACCATAGTTCTCAGGAGAGCCTGTGGAGGAGGGGAGCTGTGCCCTAGAGCACTAGGGCAGGGTTCCTAAATGTATCTTCTTAGTCTGTTGAATGGTTAGCCAGCCAAGAAGAGGAGACAAGACGAGAAGCTCCTGTTTCTTATCGACCTTCCCCCCTGGATGGGCAGACATGTCATTAAGAGATCAACTGAGATGGCAACTTTCAAAACACGGGGCCAAACCAGCAATTTAAAGAGCAGTGGGTTATTTTCTGCCAACAGTGAAGATCTTAAGATGTTTCGGAATCCCTCCTTTCTTCTTTTTTCTTTTTCTTTTTGAACCTAAAGAAGAGTTTTACACCATCACACTCAAATTATTCACATAATTCACAATTTAAGGCATTTCTTTCTCCCTCTCTCTCTCTCAGGGTCTCTCATTACAGCCGGAATTGGATGGCCATATTGTAATTCTCAGAGAGCAATGGCATCAAAAGGACTTACCCTAGAATTAGCCTTAAAATAAACTATTGGGGCTCCTGGGAAAGAAGGAATGAGCATGTGTTTACAGAAGTTCTCTCCCTGAAGCTCAGTGAAATGAGCAAAATAAAGACGACATTTTTTCTAGAATGATATTTTTAGTAAGGATACTCAAAGCCAAAAATAAGCAAGTCTCCTTTCCCCTGCAACTTATTTATGGTTTTCTTTGTGTTTTTCTGCTTGGGCAGAGAATTTCTACTTAATCTCCCACTAACTATATTCAATAGGAGAAATAACCTTCCTGTGGCCTCTGTTTGTTCTCCTAAAAAGATGGGCAAAGACTTAAATATTATTTATACACTAGAACTGTGATAACTGCCAAGTATTTGGGTACACATCTGTAATCTCAGGTGCTCAAGAGTCTGGAGCAGGAGGATTATAGGCTTGAGGTCAATCTAAGCTGTACTGAAGCCCTGGCCCAAAAGATCAAAAGTAACAAAAAAAAAAGAAAATGATACAATTAAAAGATTAAGCTACAGAACCGACTCGTCCTCAAAACAAGGGGCTCAGGTTGTACCTGTCTTTACCATTCGATCACAAAGATATCAAGGACTCTATCACTTCTGCTCAGTGAGAAGAACCTCTACACACACTCTGTACTGGATTTCCTGACTTCATTCATTGTTCCAGTGTGACTGGAAAATTTGCCTTTAGGGAAACAGGCCTTCCCAACCCAAAAGTTAGAACATGCTTGCACTATAACCAGCTCAGTCAGAAGTCTCTCTAGGAAAGAAGGTGAGGTGCTTTTCAGAAATTGGGGATCAGTTAGAGTTCAAAGAGATCAGAACCCAAGTCATATGGTCTCTGTTTAGTGTTTTGTGACTTCTTAGACTAGAAAAAGAAATGCCTCTATTCTATACCTCAATGTTACCTTGACCAAAACATACCAGACCAAAGAAGTCCACTCCATTGTCATTGGAGTTAAAAAAAAAAATCCACAGAACAAGAGCTTTCTGTAGACAGAGGACATCTGTCTATCTACTGCTTTAATTCTGTTAGTGAAGCAATTAAGTGGGGGAGGAGTCTAAAACTTTGATATGACTCAAAGTCACACAGCCCCCCCACACACACACACACGTTCACATGCATCTACACATATACATAATCTACTAAATCTTAGCAATGTGAATAATAATTTTTTGGCATACAATCAGAAGAATTAAGGGTGAAAGTTTGAAGTTAGGATGCATTTGTCATCACAGGATGCTGACAACTATTTCATTCTGCAACTATAGATATTCGCCACTGGAGAGATGGCTCAGTGGTTAAGAGCACTGACTGCTCTTCCAGAGGTCCTGAGTTCAAATCCCAGCAACCACATGGTGGCTCATAACCATCTGCATTGAGATTTGATGCCCTCTTCTGGTGTGTCTGAAGACAGCTACAGTGTACTTATAGATATTCGCCAATCACTTCCACCATGGCACAAACTCTGAAGCAAGCTCTTGAAGACAGCTACAATGTACTTATAGATATTCGCCAATCACTTCCACCATGGCACAAACTCTGAAGCAAGCTCTTGAAGACAGCTACAATGTACTTATAGATATTCGCCAATCACTTCCGCCATGGCACAGACTCTGAAGCAAGCGCCGTCAGATGGAGGCTTCTCGTTCCATCTCATGAGTGTCAGAGTAAAACCTACTCCTAACAGGTAGTAAGTAGAATGTTTTCCAAATAGGAAAACAGGCCCTCTGAAAGATCTATAAAATAGTTTATGTGAAGAAACAAGGTAAAATCCATTCTAGTCCAAAACTAATATCCTGCTCAGTTGTAGAAACTTTGGGTAAGGGGTAAATGTTAGCTTTTCCGTCGTGGCACTTGAGGAGTGACTAATGGCCAGCATGAGACAAAGGACCACTGGGCAGGCCCACTGGCTATCACAGATGGGGAGACTGGAGCCAACAACTGAACAAGATGAATGGAGATGCATGCTCTTCAGAAGGCTTGGAGAGGCTATAGGGAGGCAGATGAGCAATGGGAAAAAATCAGGAGGTAGCACAGCGTGGGAGGTCAGAATAGAACTGAGGTTGAGTCAAATCTGAACTACACTTAAGCTATCAAAAGAACAAATGTGGGGGTAGAGGGAGGGAGAGAGGGAGACACACGGAGGGAGGGCAGGGGTGGAAGAAGAACAATTTGTTGTAAACATTATAATGAAAGACTAATTTCATATTGTAAGCTTTGGGTGTTTGTGGGTTTTTTGTTTTTGTTTTTTGCTTTTTGTTTTGGTTTTTTTTTTTTTTTTTTTTTTTTGGAAATACTGCTTTTATTTCCCCAGGATGAGGTGAGTATTTTCCCCCAGATGAAGAGACAAGATGAGAGCTGTACTCAAGCCATGCAAACCCAGAGCTTGAGCAGAGCTCAGAGCCTTTCTTTCTCGGTTCTAATTACCCTTAGGCTTAGGCCCGGAAGCTAATCTTCCAAGAGGACTGATTCAATCTGGCTGCTCTCGGCTTCCGATTGAATTGCTCTGCTTGGCTTCAAACTGACTTTGACAATCCGTTCTAATCTTGCAGGTCCTTCTCATTCTCTGTCTCATTCTGTCTTCACCTCTGTTTCGCTCGTTTTCTCTTCAACCTGTCTCTGTAAAACTGCCCCAGCAAAACTGCCACACACACACACACACACACACACACACACACACACACACACACACACACCGACACCCTTCTCTCCACCCCCCTCTTAAGTAGCCTCTTTTCTGTGTTGTTCTCATGAGAGTTGAGCATATTCTTTGATTCATTCTGTCAAATCTTTCTCTGATTCATCTCTTCCAAACATGGCTGCTTCCTTCTACAAACTAACTTTATCTTTATGGTTAGGGATCAAGGATAAGTGTTAGTGGGTATCTATATTCCAGCCAGATCATGCTGTAATCCTTAATGAGTCTGCATTCCAGCCAGATCAAATAGGTCTTTGGATGCGATCCTTTGCCAAAGCAGCCAAGTTGCTGGATTAAAATCCCTCTGCTGTGTTTTTGTTTGTGTTTTGTATGTGTTATAATGTTGGGACGTGCCTGTGTGCCTCACATGTGTATCCGGAGGGTCAAAGGTCAACATTGGTCATCATCTTCTATCTTTTTCTACCTCACTGTTGAGAGAGGGTCTCTCACTGACCCTGGAGCTGTTAGACTGACTGACAGGAAAACTTAGGGACCATCCTGTCTTCACCTCCCCAGCATTGGGCTTCCAGACATGCACCACCAGGCCCAGATTTGTGCATGGGTACTGGGGGGTAGAACTCGTATCCTCACACGTACATAGCCCCTCATGTTGCAGGTTTGTTTTTTAAGTGATTTAAAAATTCTTCAAACTGTATCACCACTGTATGTAGGTTGATGTCAGTATGCAAGTGAAGGCAGATAAGCTAGGTCAAGGCCACGACTGGACAGTAAAAGAATAAGGCAGGAACAAAGTTTTTGTGACACAGAAGAGAAGAACGGAAAAAAAAGTCAAGATGGAGACGACGGAATAGAATGATCCAGATCCAGGCGGACTAGGTCAATTTTATCTTGCCTAGGTGGGCGGTTTATATCTTTAATTATTGGCAGTGGGTTTATTGTGTGGATGTATTGTGGATTGAGAATTTAACATATAAATCTGATTGATAAATTACAAGTTTCTAGAACTTTGATTTTACCAGGCTACGGGGGATCGGAGCAAAGTTCCTGGCTGGCAGAGAGACAGCCTGGAGAGGGCGGCTATAGAATGCCTGGGACTAGTGTGGCATGGTGCCATTCTAGAACGGCCCATGGAATGGATGTGTGTGTCAGGCATGGTAACAACCTGCCAAGGGGACAGTGTGAGAAAGTGGCTGGCAGAGAGACAGCCAGAGCAGATCCTCAAGGAGTGGGAGCGCTTGGGTACTGGTAGCCAAACCATTTTTTTTAAAACATTTATTTATTTATTATGTATATATACATCATACAGCTTTCTGCCTGCATGTATGCGCCTGCAGGCCAGAAGAGGGCACGAGACCTGCTTATAGATGGTTGTAAGCCACTCTGTGGTTGCTGGGATTTGAACTCAGGACCTCTGGAAGAGCAGACAGTGCTCTTAACCGCTGAGCCATCTCTCCAGCCCACCATTTTTTTTTAACTGCAACAATTATACCTTTTTTTTTTTCTTTTGGAATCTGTGTGGCCCAGACTGGCTGGGAACTCACTCTAACTCAGCTTTTTAAGTCGGCGGACCTTTAAAAATCATGTGACACCATACCCAGTGTTCAGAAAAATAATGTACAGGAATAACTGGTGCTACCAAAATTATCGCTTACCCATAAAGCACTAGTACCTACAAAGATGTTTGTGAGGTGCTAAATTGAAGAAACTATTATATATATTATTGGATGATTTATGTATTTACATTTCAAATGTTATCCCCTTTCCAGGTAACCCCCTCTCCCATCCCCCTCCCCCTAGATTCTTTGAGGATGCTCCCCCTCCCACCCACCCACTCCCACCTCAATGCCCTGGAATTCCCTTATACTGGGGGAAAGAGCTTTCACAGAACCAAGGGCCTCCCCTCCCATTGATGCCCTATAAGGCCATCCTCTGCTACATATGCAACTGGAGCCATGGGTTCCTCCATGTGTACTCTTTGGTTGCTGGCTTAGTCCCTGGAAGCTCTGAGGGGGTCTGGTTGGTTGATATTGGCGTTCTCCCTATGAGTTGCTAATCTCTTCCCTCCTTCAGTCCTTCTTCTAACTCCTCCATTGGGGTCCTCATGCTCAGTCTGATGATTAAATGCAAGCATCTTAATTTGTATCATTAAGGCTCTGGCAGAGCCTCTCAGGAGACAACCATATCAGGTTAATGTCAGCAAGCACTTCTTGGCATCAGCAATAGTGACTGGGTTTGGTGGCTGCATAAGGGATGGATCCTCAGGTGGGGCAATCTCTGGATGGCCTTTGCTTCAATTCCTACTCCACTCTTTGTCCCTGTATTTCCTCCCATGAGTATTTTGTTCCCACTTCTTTTTTTTTTCTTTTTTCTTTTTTCTTTTTTTCGGAGCTGGGGACCGAACCCAGGGCCTTGTGCTTGCTAGGAAAGCACTCTACCACTGAGCTAAATCCCCAACCCCCTTGTTCCCACTTTTAAGAAGGACTGAAGAACCCACATTTTGGTCTTCTTTCTTCTTGAGCTCATGTGGTCTGTGAATTGTATCTTGGGTATTCCAAGCTTTTGATCTAATATCCACTTATCAGTGAGTGCATACCATGTGAGTGAGTTCTTTTGTAACTAGATTACCTCACTCAGGATGATATTTTCTAGTTCCATCCATTTGCCTATGAATTTCATGAAGTCATTGTTTTTGATAGCTGAGTAGTACTCCATTGTGTAGATGTACCACATTTTCTGTATCCATTCCTCCGTTGAAGGGCATCTGGGTTCTTCCCAGTGTCTGGCTATTATAAATAAGGCTGCTATGAACTTAGTGGAGCATGTGTCCTTGTTATATGTTGGAGCAACTTTTGGGTATATGCCCAGGTGTGGTATAGCTGGATCCTCAGGTAGCAAAGTGCCCGATTTTCTAAGGAACTGCCAAACTGATTTAAGAACTCAAGAAGTTAGACTCTGGAGAAGCAAATAACCCTATTAAAAATGGGGTACAGAGCTAAACAAAGAATTCTCAGCTAAGGAATATCGAATGGCTGAGAAGCACCTAAAGAAATGTTCAACACCCTTAGTCATCAAGGAAATACAAATCAAAGCAACCCTGAGATTCCACCTCACACCAGTCAGAATGGCAAAGATAAAAAGCTCAGGTGACAGCAGATGCTGATGAGGATGTGGAGAAAGAGGAACACTCCATTGTTGGTGGGATTGCAAGCTGGTACAACCACTCTGGAAAGGCAGAACTCCTCCTCCTCCTCTTCCTCCTCATCCTCCTCTTTCTTAATTAGATAATTTTTATTCACATTTCAAATGTTATCCCCCTTCCTGGTTTCCCATCCATAAATCCCCATCCCACCCCACCCCTGCTTCTTCTATGAGAGTATCCCCCCACACTCACCCCTTCCTGCCTTCCCACCCTGACATTCCCCTACACTGAGGGTGTCCAACCTTGGCAGGGCCAAGGACTTCTCCTCCCATTGGTGCCCAACAAGGCCATCCTCTGCTACATATGCAGCTGGAGCCATGAGTCTGTCATGTGTATTCTTTGGATGGTGGTTTAGTCCCTGGGAGCTCTGGTTGGTTGATATTGTTGTTCTTCCTATGGGGTTGCAAAACTCTTCAGCTCCTTCAATCCTTTCTCTAACTCCTCCAATGGGGACCCCATTCTCAGTTCAATGGTTGACTGCTAACATACGTTTCTGTATTTGTCAAGCTCTGGCAGAGCCTCTCAAGAGACAGCTATATCAGGCTCCTGTCAGCATGCATTTCTTGGCATCAGCAATATCGTCTGGGTTTGGTGACTGTATGTATATGGGCTGGATCTTCAGGTGGAGCAGGCTCTGAATGGCCATTCCTTCAGTCTCTGCTCCAAACTTTGTCTCCATATCTTCTCCTATGAATATTTTTGTTCCCCCCTCTAAGAAGGACTGAAGCATCCACACTTTGGTCTTCCTTCTTCTTGAGCTTCACGTGGTCTGTGAATTGTATCTTGGGTAATGTGAGCTTTTGGGCTAATATCCACTTATCATTTCATCCTAAAACAAAAGATTATACCTTCTTCTCAGTACCTCATGGTACCTTCTCCAAAACTGACCACATAATTGGTCACAAAATAGGCCTCAACAGATATAGGAAGACAGAAATTATTCCATGCACCCTATCAGATCACCATGGATTAAAGCCAATCTTCAATAACAACAAAAAGGACAGAAAGCCCACATATACGTGGAAGCTGAACAATGCTCTACTCAATGATAACTTGGTCAAGGAAGAAATAAAGAAAGAAGTTAAAGACTTTTTAGAATTTAGTGAAAATTAAGGCACAACATACCCAAACTTATGGGACACAATGAAAGGTGTGCTAAAAAGAAAACTCATAGTTCTGAGAGCCTGCAAAAAGAAACAGGAGAAAGCATACATCAGCAGCTTGACAGAACATCTAACAGCTCTAGAACAAAAACAAAAACAAACGAACAAACAAACAAACCAAATACACCCAAGAGGAGTAAAACGTAGGAAATAATCAAACTCAGGGCTGAAATCAACCAAGTAGAAACAAAAAAAGCCTATACAAAGAATCAACAAAACCAGGAGCTGGTTCTTTGAGAAAATCAACAAGATAGATAAACCCTTAGCCAGACTAACGAGAGGACACAGACAGTGTGTCCAAATTAACAAAATCAGAAATGAAAAGGGAGACATAACAACAGAATCAGAGGAAATTCTAAAAGTCATCAGATCCAACTACAAAAGCCTGTACTCAACAAAACTTGAAAATCTGGAGGAAATGGACAATTTCCTAGACAGATACCATGTGCCAAAGTTAAATCAGGATCAGATAAATCATATAAACAGTACCATAACTCATAAAGAAATAGAAGCCGTCTTTAAAAGTCTCCCAACCAAAAAAAGTCCATGACCAGAAGGGTTTAGTGCAGAATTCTATCAGACCTTCATAGAAGACATTATACCAATACTGTCCAAACTATTCCACAAAAATAGAAACAGAAGGAATGCTACCCAATTCCTTCTATGGAACGTTCTCCTTATGCATTGATAAATCACTCACAGTCAAAGACCAGTATTGCCTCTGTTTACTGCTGTATTGAGTAGACTTAATTCCGGGTTACAATAGAGGCTGTAAATCAGTGTGATCCCCGCCCAAAGCATCATTTCTGGTTTGATCTCTTAAAAGGAGCTCCAGGCTCACATTTTTTTAGGGCTCTTAAAAGCACAATTTGAGTTAGGAGCATTTTAATTTAAATGTGTACTTACAGACAATTATAAGATTTAGAGAAGAAAGGAGGAAACATTTTCAAAGGAAAGTCCAGCAGGATCCTCATGTTGAATGAATTGTACACATATTTAAAGCGCCATGGCTTTGAGTGGCTTGGATGATGTTTTGGGTGACATTTGTGCATGCCTTTCTACCAGGACTTGGAAAGCACGGTTCGAAGCATGCCTCGTGCTGTCACCTCCCAGTGCCAGGCACAGAGTGACTCAGACTGGTAAGAGAAGACCCAAGCTTGACAGTCTTGTCGTCATTGATGATCAAACTCCAAGTTGAGGGGGTGTGTAAAATTGACTTGATTTTATTTTGGTTGCAGAATTTAGTTCTTGCTTTTCTATTAACTTCCTTCATTTTGCCCACATGAGCTCCAAAAGAAAAGCCTAGTGGAGCTCCATTCCCTTCATTGTTTTAAAGCAGGAGTGTGTGTGTGCAAAGAACCGTTCTTGGTGTCCCTGTTGGGAAGATATGGACAGTCAACAGAGACACAGACTTTCCAGAGTGGCTTCCAAATTCCAGGGCCCGGAATGCTATTCTCAGTATAAGAATTCCAACTGCAAAAGAGCAAGGCTCTCACATATTATTCTTGTCTTCAAAGCACTCATTAAAAAAAAAAAATTAAAATAGCTCTACCCTACACCTGTCTATTAACGAACTTGAGCTAACCCTGCCATTCTAACACCACCTGAAAATTCACCCAAATTTAAATATCCATAAAAGAAGCATCAATAATACTAATAATTTGAAATATTAAAATAATGGCTCAGGGTGATTTCCATCCTGTAAATGTAGCTTCAAAGATATGTACAATATATACACATATAAATATTCTTCACCTACAAAAGTAAACGACTCACTTAAAAATGTTTTCCTGTGGGGTTTGGGGATTTAGCTCAGCGGTAGAGCGCTTGCCTAGCAAGCGCAAGGCCCTGGGTTCGGTCCCCAGCTCCGAAAAAAAAGAAAAAAGAAAAAAAAATGTTTTCCTGTAAGCAATGTGTGTAGGTATAGGATTATTACAGAAAAAGAAAATCAAAATTCCAATCATCCTTGCTAAATTTCATGTCTACTAACTTCAGCTGTTTTTCTTTTTTTCCAGTTAAATCATTTCTAAGAAACAGAAGTGTGCCGGGCTCCGTGGTGCATGGGAATGAAAGGTGGTCTATTCTTTCCATCTCCTTATTAAATTCTCTTCTCCAAGGTAAATCTGGTGATCCCGGAGATAAACTTTGAAACTACTTTCAATGCAGTCTCTTGTTGTATGTGTGAGGGGAGTAATGATAAAGGCCAAATCAATGCCGGCTTCTGTGCACTCCACTTATAATTCTCTCACAAAACCTGCATCAAAGGGCTTTTGCTTAAGGTATTGAATTGTACCTAGACTACTCCGTGCCAAGAATGAGACAAGGTCTCTCAAGGAAAATCTGAGCTCTGGGCTGATCAGATGGCTCAGTGAGTTTAAAAAAAAAAAAATGTCCTTTCTACCAGCCTAAAGCCCCTGGGGCCCACGCAGTAGAAGGAGACAATAAAATTTCACAAGTTGTCTTCTGACCTTTCAAATATGTGTGCCTTCTTACCCACTAAATAAACACAATGGGGGGGCAGCTTGAGTTCTGTTTACAACGGGCTGAATTTAATCCATTGTTGAAGATATTGAAAACTCTCTTTTAATAGAATCGCATTTTGCATCATAATAGCAATGTATGTCATCCGTGAAGCGCTGAGAACGGCAGAATTCCATTTACGAAGGTCAGAAGTTTTAGAATGAGGGAGTTCCCATAATACATTCACTTAGGGGACACCCAGGTTTGGAAATAGTTTCGGTGCCATGGCCTTCCCCAAGGCTTCGTGTATTGGAAATTTAACTCCATTGTGAGATGTAAAATGAGACCTGAATATACTCTGTCCAGATGTGCACAGCTGTGCAGCCTTTATGGTGACAAGGATTAAAATCCTTAGCATGGCATCCCCATGACTGGTATCTTTATAAGCAAGATAGGATGGCTCTTCTTGCTTGCCTACTTGACTATATCTGGAATGGACTACAATCCCGAACTCTTGTGAGAGACTATTTTTGCTCAGGTGAATTCACTTCTAGTCCAGACCTTTCAGGTAGGAAGACACACACTTTTGATCCAGATCTGGAGGCCGCAGGACAGACTTTTAATCTGGGCCACAGGTTTTGTGTGTGTGTGTGTGTGTGTGTGTGTGTGTGTGTGTGTGTATAGATAGATAGATAGATAGATAGATAGATAGATAGATAGATAGATAGATAGATAGATAGATAGATGATGGATAGATAGAGGTATAGGTATAGGTATAGGTATAGATATAGATATAGATATAGATATAGATATAGATATAGATATAGATATAGATATAGATATAGATAGGTAGATAAATAGGCTTCTGCTCGGAGCCTGTATATAGGAACATGGAAGGACGCCTTTGCTCATTGCTCGCTCTTACTGGGCTAGCAAGTCCATCTCTTCACTGGCATTAGAGCCTACTTCTTCAGAATTTCAGCATCTACTGAAGACCAGCAGAGACACAATCTTGTGGACTGAGCAACTTCTGGATTCTTGGACTCTCTGTTCATAGCCTGATATTGTTAGATTAGTTGGACAGTAGTCTGTAAGTGATTCTAATAAATCTTCTTGTGTGTGTGTGTGTGTGTGTGTGTGTGTGTGTGTGTGTGTCTGTGTATGTAAGTTCTGCTATACTAAACAACCCTAACTAATACACCATACTGGTCCCTCCACTGGCTACCAGGCTCTGACAGCAAGAAGGCCATCACCAACTACTTAACCTTACACTCCTGAGCCATGAACCAAAAAGAAATCTCTTTCCTCAAAGCCTAAGCAGATTATGGTAATGTGTTATTGACCACATAAGACAGCGCTACAGTGGGAAATAGTTCTTACTGGGTATTAGGAAAACTCTTTTTCTCTCTTAAAACATCATCAGCTAGAATCTGCAAATTCTGTGGAAAATGTACCCCTTCTCATGTCCAAGGTCAGCAACAATTCAACTGGGCTCCAAAAAAAAATCACTACTCAAAGTGTGGTCATGGAACCTACAAGTTTAGAATCATCAGGGTACTGACTAAAAATAGCACAATTTCCAGCACCTACCAGCTGAGTCAGAATTTGCATTAACAAGATCTAGGATTTCATGTGCTCACTGAGGCTTAAAATGTTCAGCTGGATAATGTCCCCCACCCCCAATCCTGGATCTCTCCGTTATCTCTTTCTTTCCTAAAGAACTGTCAAATCCTTCTGGTGATGGCCCCAGCTAAGACTTCATTTCTCTTCCTCAACTAAGTGCTTGCAAGATTTCCGTACTCCCTGAAGCATGTCTTCTCCCGTTCAGGTCTCAGTACACTGTAGAGAGGGGATCTGGCTGTGACTATGAGTCATGCATGGTACAGAACTCTGAGGTTGAAGTTCTGTGGGCTCTGTCCTCTCATGATGATAACTAAAGCTGGTCTCAGAGGTGGATGATGCTATCCTGTGTTTCCAATTCTAATGTATGTTATTATTCAATAGAAGAATCTGGTTATCATCCTTATGTGAGATGTTAAAGATTTTACCTAAGTAGAAAATAGTGCCGCCCTTCTAAAAGAAATCATTTTTATATAAAAATGGAGTAGGGGAATTGAATAAGATGTGCCCCATGGGCTCACAGGTTTGAAGGCTTAGTCGCCAGGGAGTGGCACTAGTTTTGAAGGATTAGGAGGTGTGGCCTTGTTGGAGGAAGTGTGTCCCTGGAGGTGGGCTTTGAGTTTTCAAAAGCCTGTGTCAGGCCCAGTCAGTCTTTCTTTGTTTATGGCCTGCAGAACAGGATGTAGAACTCTCCGTTTCTTCTCCAGTGCCATGTCTGTCTGCAGGCCATCAGGCTCCTGGTCATGAGGACAATGAAGCTGTAAGCCACCTCCTCAATTAAATTCTATTATAAGAGCTACCTTGGTCATGGTGTCTCTTTACAGCAATAGAACAGCAACTAAGGTAACTGGTCGTGTTAAAACCATGTGCAATAGCAACTACCATTAATTCCAACACTCAGGAGGCAGAGACAAATGGATCTCTGGGAATTTGAAGCCATCCTGGGCTATACTGAGAGTTCTAGACCAACCAGAACTACAAACTGAGACCCTGCCTCTTTTCTTTCCAAGGTCTTTAACTGTATTAGTAACCCCTGGTGAGAATTTAATCCCCCACCACCACCTAGTTCCAAACACCTATTGGCTTAGGAAGACAGTCAGAAAGTAAGATGGTCATGGAATCATACTGGACGCTCTTAGGATTGTCTGGAACCTTCTGGTGTCCATTCCTGACAGTGAATGGAAGGGAAGAGGAGAGGACAGCACAGTAAGGGATAAAGGGCAAATACTGCCGGCCTCTGTTCCACATAGCTAGAACAGCCAGGACAAAATGTATTAAAAACACACACAGGATGCTGAAAAATGGACAACTGGAGATCAGAGTCCTAGGGCTCTTTAAGACTCCTTTAAGGCTTACTGGAGCCATAGAGTACATCCTCACGGGATGGGGGATGGGGGGTATGAGGTGGGGCATAAGCTCATGTAGTCCCTTTGGCCCCAGCCTCCTGCTGACTGTCCAGTCATAAACCTCCCCTCCCCCACCTCAGGCTCAGGCTGGGCAATTTTCTGAAAGACTGGGATGAAGAGAAAAGGAGCATAGAGAGGCAAGAGTGGGTGGGCACTGTGTGCCAGAATCGTGGGATTGTCTAATTTGCACGACTTGGGAATTTGGAATGGAAGCAATGGCAGGAGTGCCCTCTGGAAATATCAGCCGAGCCACGTGTTCACAAGACTTCTGGCAGCCTCTTGCTCTCACCCTTTCAATTCAGGAAGGTGAACAGGCAGTTTGCATCCACTGGGAAATGTTTCAGCTCAGTTTTTACTGGGTATGCATTTGAACAAGCAGAGAGAAGACCTGTGACTGAACTGCAGGGACCCTATTTCCTATCAATGAACGGTGAGGCACTAGCGGTGATGGGTAACCACGCCCTACGCAAAGTTGGAACAGAACCCTCCAAATGGTGTTCCTTCACTACAGATCCTCGTGGTAAGGATAGGTCAGCACTGGGTTTCACAGACTAATAAATGGCTGCCATGAGCACAGCATGCAAAAAACACACCAAAGAGAGGCATGAAGACCTGAAGATGGCGGCGCGCTTCCTCTCACGGGAATATAAAGGGTGATCCTACCCCCTCCTCAGGAGGCAGACAACCAAGACAGAAGGTTACGACACTGACAAGGCTGCCAACCCCCGAGTCCTGTAGACCAGCATTCCAATCCGCAGTGGCTCTCTCTACAGGCTGGATGGATGACTCTCCGTGGAAACCTACTGAGCCACATCAGATCAAAATGTGGGGCTTTTACTGTGGGAACTGGGAAGGTCTCCGAGGCCCAAGGAGACTGGAACCCCACACCCAGGAACCTCCTCAGATCAGGAGCAAACCCACAGTTCACTAGTACCTCACGTACACTCTAAGAAGAGTGGCTAACACAGAAGAAATGCTAGCAAATCCCAGAGCACCAAGCTTTTTAGCAGTACACTTCCATCAAAGTGCCCAGGAGGTGATGGGCTAACTTCTATGCCGCATTGACCAGGACGATCAAGCACATACAGATAATCTCAGGCGTTCCCTGACTCAGCAAGACACTGCTTCTGGGTGTGAGACCTTGGCCCATGAATTGACTCTGGTGGGCACCTGGCTTTGATATCATCACCAGCTTTACCTGGAACCCGAAACTCCTTTCTGTTCTGCACCTCACGAACCTACCATCTAACTCCTTTGCTCCATCTGCCTGACAAGCCCTGCTCCAGCTAAGAAAGCTTGTAAGGGCTGGAGAGATGGCTCAAAGGTTGAGAGGACTGACTGCTCTCCCAGAGGTCCAGAGTTCAATTCCCAGCAACCACAACCACCTGTGATGGGATCTAGCACCCTCTTCTGGTTTGTAGGCATATATGCAGGCAGAACACTGTACATGATAAATCTAAACAAAATAAACTAAAAAACTAAAAACAAAACAAAACAAAAAAAACCCTATTTGTGTGGCTCCACTGGAAGACCCTATTTTCTTTTGTTGATTTTTAGCTAAAGGAAAACAGAAGGGGTAAGTGATCCATAAAGAGCCCAGGAAAGAGCTTGCGAACGTAGGCATTCTTGAGCAGGTAGTCAGAGGAGAATGCAACAGGCTTGGTCATCTTCATTTCTTGTCACCTCTCCTAAGTGGGTAGCTTTGAGGAGAGGGAGTTCTGTCTTCCCTCCCAGTTTGGTCCCATCTTAGGGGGCTCCTTTTATAGCACTGGGCACCCAGCTTATGACTGGGATTGTCCCCACCTCCCCGAGGACCAGTTTTTCTCCTTCTGGGGATGTGGCGACTTAAGGTGCCACAATTTTCTCCTTGTCCACCTCCTTCCCAAGATCATGCTAAGCAGCCCTAGAATCCCTACCCAAGTGACATTGACAGACTGTGTTTACTATTATAAGGTGTTAAGCTTGGAGGTAATTGGTTACAAGGCAGTAGATAACCAGTATAAGCAGAAGGAAGAACTCTTGCCTATGTGCTGGCCTTTTCACTCCTGTGTCCTGGAGAGGATGATGTCACCTATATGAGCAGAGCATGAGGGCCAGGAACTCCAAAGGAAGAACACAGCTGGGTGTATCCCAAGTGCAGACACATGGCCTTTATATGAACAGCACAGACAGTTAGTTACTAAGACCTTAACAGCTGCCTCACCTAGGTGGGAGGCTGTCAGATTAGGACATTACACATCCTGCGTTCAGGGCTCCAGCCGTGAGGCTCTCCAACACCCAGAGGTGAAGCCCGCATTAGACTCTGCTTACTAGAAAATGGCTCAAGAGGCATGGCGAGATGTCATCAGTTGGAAGCCTACTTGTCTGGTGCAATTATCTTAAAATGCTCACTTACGGAGGCCACTTAGGGGTGGCCTTCAGAGAATGCCTGCTTCAAGCTTTAAGGGTCCTGGCAGAGGACACAAGGAGAGAAAGCTCCTTGTCATACAGGTGACACTTCATGGAATACCAGAGATGAATCTGTAGGCTGGGGGTGGGGGATGGGCATACTCTCCAAGGTGGCAAGCAAGGGTAACAGTTTGTTTCCTTGTTTTCATTTCGTTTTGTTTGTTTGCTTGTTTCAGGACAGGGTTTCGCTGTGTAACCTTCGCTATCCTGGAACTCACTCTGTAGACCAGGCTGGCCTCTATCTCAGATCCTCCTGCCTCTGCCTCCCAAGTGCTGGGATTAAAAGCATTCAGTGCATTGTGGGAAACAGTTTCCTGATTCTACCCAACTTCCACGTCTCAAATTCATTCCCAGTTGTGGGTGCAGAAGGAAGCCACTATGCTATAAACAGTGATCCGATGAGGAAGAGGATATTCTTCTTGAACTCACAACCTCCTCCCTTCAGCTGGAGTCAGAGTCTACCACCAGTGTGTGAAGAATCATAAGCCTTGATCCTGAAGAATCAAACTCTGGTTCAGAGGTCCTGAGCAAGATTTTTAGGCCAATAGCAGACGACTTAGGATTTCTCAAGATTCCGTGAAGTGAAATTTGGAGATAAACATTTGAATGACAAGGTGACATAAGACTAGCCAGCCCAGAAACGTTCTCCAACAACTCCTAACAAGGCAGAGTAGTCCTGTTTCAGGAAGCAACCATTCTAAGCTCCAAATAGCCCCCGAAATGTGAGAGCACAGGGAAGCACTCCGAAGGAGCCATGGGAAAACAGGGACAGCGTCTAAGGCAGACTTGCCTGGGAACGTTTTCTTAAGGCCTTCCTAACATGAGACGATGTTTTGTTAAAAAGGGAGCAGTTCAAAATTGTATTGAAAACTTACCTAAAAATAGGTCTATAGTCATCCTAGAAATAAATTATCTCTCCTCTGATAAGAGGAGCGACAGATACGATCAGACCAGCATGTGAGGTATCTTTGATACAGATTTGGAAAATGGCCTGGTAGAAGAACAAGAAGGAAAAGGAGTATAGCAAAGAGGAGGGAGGGAGGGAGGGACGGAGGGACGGAGGGACGGAGGGACGGAGGGAGGGAAGAAGAGAGGGAGGGAGGGAAGGAGAAAGAGGAATTCAGAGTACAATGGGAAGAGTGAGAAAACTGGAAGGAACACACCCTTTTCAGCCCATGCGTATTGACCTCAGCAGATTCAAAGCAGGGGATGCAGTTGTTTTCTAAGAACACTCAAGTGAAAAGATGATAAACTTCAGGACACCAAACCTGCAAAGATCCACTGGGTTTCAAAACCACGGCTGCTGAGGCTGGCTCCTTGTGTGGCTCAGTCTTCTTCAGGGGCGGCTGGCAGGTATCCTCAGGCAGATGCTATGACCAGACAGTAGCCCAAGTGTTGTCACCACAGATGACTACTCTGGGAACAGACTTCATTGGGTATCTCAGAGCAAAGTGGACTCTGCCAGCGAAATGAAGGCGGGGAAAATGGCAGACAGGCAAAGACCAACTGGTTGCCAGGGGCTTAAAGAACACCTTTGCCAATGAAATCGCTAAAGGAATGGAGAAATGAGCTATTATATCCAAGACAGAAGCCTTTTTCTCAGACAAAAGGGAGGGGATGATGATGTCTTGTGTCCCAGAAATGCAGTCCAGAGGTACAGGAGGTACAGAAGATATGGGAGCCGTGCCCACACACTGAGAACAGACACCTCCAGTGTTGGGACAAACAGCTCACTTTATTTTATTATTCCTCCTGACAGGTTTAACATCCCACATTGAGCACCAATGGGATGCAGGGAGGAAGACAGGAGAGAGCACAGGAGTGGTGATGGGTAGTAAACCTCCTTCCCTTCCCAGCAGCCACAGTGCTGGGACAGTGACTCCCCTAAATCTGGGGCTAATCTGTAGGGGGATAGGAAGAATCAGGGAAGCTATGGCGACAGCTTTCTCTGTGGATCGCTCAGTGCCACAGAATGATAATCCAAGGGCTTTCAACCTAACCTCAATGGGCAGGGAGCAGGACACAGGAGACAGGGGAAGAGTGGGTCGGATGGAGAGCCTCTCCCATCATTTGGTACCCAGAGGGAGAGAAGGGTGAGCCGATGCTTCTCTGTCCCGTGCGTGCCCACAGGCCTGTTGAGTCCTTTGACTACATGGCAACAGGTCAAATGTCTGTTTCAAACTAAGCCACATCCCCAACTGCATGCTCTCTGCTACAACTGTCAAAGTTGTTTACTTGTACTTTAGAGTATTCAGTTCAGGTGCCAGGACTGGTGACACCAGGATGCACAGGTGACAAAGTAGGGTCTCTCCCATGGGAGAATGGAGATGATCCAACAGAAACTTTTGATAGTAGGTGATTCCTGTTCCTCTTGGCTCAGTGAAGAACAGCGTTGCTCCAGGGCGCGGTGCAGTAGACCCAAGGGTAGCTACGATGAGTAGGAGATGAGTGTATGTGGGGATGGCTGGTCTCTGCCCAAGCTGGTGTCTGCTGCCAAAGAGCATGGACCTTGTTGGGGCACAGCTTGGTGGCTTTGTGTGCCAGCAGCCACAGTGCTGGGACTAAAGGCGTGTGCCATCACTGCAGTCCAAGGCAAACTTCTTTAAAAATTTAAATAAGTTAATATTTTAAAATATGGTTTTAGAGAGAGAGACCCAACGGCCTGGTCAGGTGGGCACTCCTGAGGCTGCAGAGCGGAAGAGACCACCAACACTGCTCACCCCTGCCCACATCCCTGGCCCAAGAGGAAATTGTATAAGGCCTCGTGGGGGAGGGCCCAGGAGCGGCAGGACCCCTGCCAGAGACACCGCCGGACCCTAAAAGAAACAGACCGGATAAACAGTTCTCTGCACCCAAATCCCGTGGGAGGGAGAGCTAAACCTTCAGAGAGGCAGACAAGCCTGGGAAACCAGAAGAGACTGCTCCCTGCACACACATCTCGGACGCCAGAGGAAAAAGCCAAAGACCATCTTGAACCCTGGTGCACTGAAGCTCCCGGAAGGGGCGGCACAGGTCTTCCTGGTTGCTGCCGCTGCAGAGAGCCCCTGGGCAGCACCCCACGAGCGAACCTGAGCCTCGGGACCACAGGTAAGACCAAATTTTCTGCTGCAAGAAAGCTGCCTGGTGAACTCAAGACACAGGCCCACAGGAACAGCTGAAGACCTGTAGAGAGGAAAAACTACACGCCCGAAAGCAGAACACTCTGTCCCCATAACTGACTGAAAGAGAGGAAAACAGGTCTACAGCACTCCTGACACACAGGCTTATAGGACAGTCTAGCCACTGTCAGAAATAGCAGAACAAAGTAACACTAGAGATAATCTGATGGCGAGAGGCAAGCGCAGGAACCCAAGCAACAGAAACCAAGACTACATGCCATCATCGGAGCCCAATTCTCCCACCAAAACAAACATGGAATATCCAAACACACCAGAAAAGCAAGATCTAGTTTCAAAATCATATTTGATCATGATGCTGGAGGACTTCAAGAAAGACATGAACACACTTAGGGAAACACAGGAAAACATTAATAAACAAGTAGAAGCCTACAGAGAGGAATCGCAAAAATCCCTGAAAGAATTCCAGGAAAACACAATCAAACAGTTGAAGGAATTAAAAATGGAAATAGAAGCAATCAAGAAAGAACACATGGAAACAACCCTGGATATAGAAAACCAAAAGAAGAGACAAGGAGCTGTAGATACAAGCTTCACCAACAGAATACAAGAGATGGAAGAGAGAATCTCAGGAGCAGAAGATTCCATAGAAATCATTGACTCAACTGTCAAAGATAATGTAAAGCAGAAAAAGCTACTGGTCCAAAACATACAGGAAATCCAGGACTCAATGAGAAGATCAAACCTAAGGATAATAGGTATAGAAGAGAGTGAAGACTCCCAGCTCAAAGGACCAGTAAATATCTTCAACAAAATCATAGAAGAAAACTTCCCTACCCTAAAAAAAGAGATACCCATAGACATACAAGAAGCCTACAGAACTCCAAATAGATTGGACCAGAAAAGAAACACCTCCCGTCACATAATTGTCAAAACACCAAACGCACAAAATAAAGAAAGAATATTAAAAGCAGTAAGGGAAAAAGGCCAAGTAACATATAAAGGGAGACCTATCAGAATCACACCAGACTTCTCGCCAGAAACTATGAAGGCCAGAAGATCCTGGACTGATGTTATACAGACCCTAAGAGAACACAAATGCCAGCCCAGGTTACTGTATCCAGCAAAACTCTCAATTAACATTGATGGAGAAACCAAGATATTCCATGACAAAACCAAATTTACACAATATCTTTCTACAAATCCAGCACTACAAAGGATAATAAATGGTAAAGCCCAACATAAGGAGGCAAGCTATACCCTAGAAGAAGCAAGAAACTAATCGTCTTGGCAACAAAACAAAGAGAATGAAAGCACACAAACATAACCTCACATCCAAATATGAATATAACGGGAAGCAATAATCACTATTCCTTAATATCTCTCAATATCAATGGCCTCAACTCCCCAATAAAAAGACATAGATTAACAAACTGGATACGCAACGAGGACCCTGCATTCTGCTGCCTACAGGAAACACACCTCAGAGACAAAGACAGACACTACCTCAGAGTGAAAGGCTGGAAAACAACTTTCCAAGCAAATGGTCAGAGGAAGCAAGCTGGAGTAGCCATTCTAATATCAAATAAAATCAATTTTCAATTAAAAGTCATCAAAAAAGATAAGGAAGGACACTTCATATTCATCAAAGGAAAAATCAACCAAGATGAACTCTCAATCCTAAATATCTATGCCCCAAATACAAGGGCACCTACATACGTAAAAGAAACCTTACTAAAGCTCAAAACACACATTGCACCTCACACAATAATAGTGGGAGATTTCAACACCCCACTCTCATCAATGGACAGATCATGGAAACAGAAATTAAACAGTGATGTCGACAGACTAAGAGAAGTCATGAGCCAAATGGACTTAACGGATATTTATAGAACATTCTATCCTAAAGCAAAAGGATATACCTTCTTCTCAGCTCCTCATGGTACTTTCTCCAAAATTCACCATATAATTGGTCAAAAAACAGGCCTCAACAGGTACAGAAAGATAGAAATAATCCCATGCGTGCTATCGGACCACCACGGCCTAAAACTGGTCTTCAATAACAATAAGGGAAGAATGCCCACATATACGTGGAAATTGAACAATGCTCTACTCAATGATAACCTGGTCAAGGAAGAAATAAAGAAAGAAATTAAAAACTTTTTAGAATTTAATGAAAATGAAGATACAACATACTCAAACTTATGGGACACAATGAAAGCTGTGCTAAGAGGAAAACTCATAGCGCTGAGTGCCTGCAGAAAGAAACAGGAAAGAGCATATGTCAGCAGCTTGACAGCACACCTAAAAGCTCTAGAACAAAAAGAAGCAAATACACCCAGGAGGAGTAGAAGGCAGGAAATAATCAAACTCAGAGCTGAAATCAACCAAGTAGAAACAAAAAGGACCATAGAAAGAATCAACAGAACCAAAAGTTGGTTCTTTGAGAAAATCAACAAGATAGATAAACCCTTAGCCAGACTAACGAGAGGACACAGAGAGTGCGTCCAAATTAACAAAATCAGAAATGAAAAGGGAGACATAACTACAGATTCAGAGGAAATTCAAAAAATCATCAGATCTTACTATAAAAACCTATATTCAACAAAATTTGAAAATCTTCAGGAAATGGACAATTTCCTAGACAGATACCAGGTATCGAAGTTAAATCAGGAACAGATAAACCAGTTAAACAACCCCATAACTCCTAAGGAAATAGAAGCAGTCATTAAAGGTCTCCCAACCAAAAAGAGCCCAGGTCCAGACGGGTTTAGTGCAGAATTCTATCAAACCTTCATAGAAGACCTCATACCAATATTATCCAAACTATTCCACAAAATTGAAACAGATGGAGCCCTACCGAATTCCTTCTACGAAGCCACAATTATTCTTATACCTAAACCACACAAAGACACAACAAAGAAAGAGAACTTCAGACCAATTTCCCTTATGAATATCGACGCAAAAATACTCAATAAAATTCTGGCAAACCGAATCCAAGAGCACATCAAAACAATCATCCACCATGATCAAGTAGGCTTCATCCCAGGCATGCAGGGATGGTTTAATATACGGAAAACCATCAACGTGATCCATTATATAAACAAACTGAAAGAACAGAACCACATGATCATTTCATTAGATGCTGAGAAAGCATTTGACAAAATTCAACACCCCTTCATGATAAAAGTCCTGGAAAGAATAGGAATTCAAGGCCCATACCTAAACATAGTAAAAGCCATATACAGCAAACCAGTTGCTAACATTAAACTAAATGGAGAGAAACTTGAAGCAATCCCACTAAAATCAGGGACTAGACAAGGCTGCCCACTCTCTCCCTACTTATTCAATATAGTTCTTGAAGTTCTAGCCAGAGCAATCAGACAACAAAAGGAGATCAAAGGGATACAGATCGGAAAAGAAGAGGTCAAAATATCACTATTTGCAGATGACATGATAGTATATTTAAGTGATCCCAAAAGTTCCACCAGAGAACTACTAAAGCTGATAAACAACTTCAGCAAAGTGGCTGGGTATAAAATTAACTCAAATAAATCAGTTGCCTTCCTCTATACAAAAGAGAAACAAGCCGAGAAAGAAATTAGGGAAACGACACCCTTCATAATAGACCCAAATAATATAAAGTACCTCGGTGTGACTTTAACCAAGCAAGTAAAAGATTTGTACAATAAGAACTTCAAGACACTGAGGAAAGAAATTGAAGAAGACCTCAGAAGATGGAAAGATCTCCCATGCTCATGGATTGGCAGGATTAATATAGTAAAAATGGCCATTTTACCAAAAGCAATCTACAGATTCAATGCAATCCCCATCAAAATACCAATCCAATTCTTCAAAGAGTTAGACAGAACAATTTGCAAATTCATCTGGAATAACAAAAAACCCAGGATAGCTAAAGCTATCCTCAACAATAAAAGGACTTCAGGGGGAATCACTATCCCTGAACTCAAGCAGTATTACAGAGCAATAGTGATAAAAACTGCATGGTATTGGTACAGAGACAGACAGATAGACCAATGGAATAGAATTGAAGACCCAGAAATGAACCCACACACCTATGGTCACTTGATTTTTGACAAAGGAGCCAAAACCATCCAATGGAAAAAAGATAGCATTTTCAGCAAATGGTGCTGGTTCAACTGGAGGGCAACATGTAGAAGAATGCAGATCGATCCATGCTTATCACCCTGTACAAAGCTTAAGTCCAAGTGGATCAAGGACCTCCACATCAAACCAGACACACTCAAACTAATAGAAGAAAAACTAGGGAAGCATCTGGAACACATGGGCACTGGAAAAAATTTCCTGAACAAAACACCAATGGCTTATGCTCTAAGATCAAGAATCGACAAATGGGATCTCATAAAACTGCAAAGCTTCTGTAAGGCAAAGGACACTGTGGTTAGGACAAAACGGCAACCAACAGATTGGGAAAAGATCTTTACCAATCCTACAACAGATAGAGGCCTTATATCCAAAATATACAAAGAACTCAAGAAGTTAGACCGCAGGGAAACAAATAACCCTATTAAAAAATGGGGTTCAGAGCTAAACAAAGAATTCACAGCTGAGGAATGCCGAATGGCTGAGAAACACCTAAAGAAATGTTCAACATCTTTAGTCATAAGGGAAATGCAAATCAAAACAACCCTGAGATTTCACCTCACACCAGTGCGATTGGCTAAGATCAAAAACTCAGGTGACAGCAGATGCTGGCGAGGATGTGGAGAAAGAGGAACACTCCTCCATTGTTGGTGGGATTGCAGACTGGTAAAACCATTCTGGAAATCAGTCTGGAGGTTCCTCAGAAAATTGGACATTGAACTGCCTGAGGATCCAGCTATACCTCTCTTGGGCATATACCCAAAAGATGCCTCAACATATAAAAGAGACACGTGCTCCACTATGTTCATCGCAGCCTTATTTATAATAGCCAGAAAATGGAAAGAACCCAGATGCCCTTCAACAGAGGAATGGATACAGAAAATGTGGTACATCTACACAATGGAATATTACTCAGCTATCAAAAACAACGAGTTTATGAAATTCGTAGGCAAATGGTTGGAACTGGAAAATATCATCCTGAGTGAGCTAACCCAATCACAGAAAGACATACATGGTATGCACTCATTGATAAGTGGCTATTAGCCCAAATGCTTGTATTACCCTAGATCCCTAGAACAAACGAAACTCAAGACGGATGATCAAAATGTGAAGGCTTCACTCCTTCTTTAAATGAGGAAAAAGAATACCCTTGGCAGGGAAGGGAGAGGCAAAGATTAAAACAGAGACTGAAGGAACACCCATTCAGAGCCTGCCCCACATGTGGCCCATACATATACAGCCACCCAATTAGACAAGATGGATGAAGCAAAGAAGTGCAGACCGACAGGAGCCGGATGTAGATCGCTCCTGAGAGACACAGCCAGAATACAGCAAATACAGAGGCGAATGCCAGCAGCAAACCACTGAACTGAGAATAGGTCCCCTATTGAAGGAATCAGAGAAAGAACTGGAAGAGCTTGAAGGGGCTCGAGACCCCAAAAGTACAACAATGCCAAGCAACCAGATCTTCCAGGGACTAAGCCACTACCTAAAGACTATACATGGACTGACCCTGGACTCTGACCCCATAGGTAGCAATGAATATCCTAGTAAGAGCACCAGTGGAAGGGGAAGCCCTGGGTCCTGCTAAGACTGAAGCCCCAGTGAAATAGTCTATGGGGGGAGGGCGGCAATGGGGGGAGGGTTGGGAGGGGAACACCCATAAGGAAGGGGAGGGGGGAGGGGGATGTTTGCCCGGAAACCGGGAAAGGGAATAACACTCGAAATGTATATAAGAAATACTCAAGTTAATAAAAAAAAAATTTAGGATATGGAAAAAAAATATGGTTTTTAATCTCTGGTATATACAGATCAACAGCTATTGGACCCCCTTGATAATTTTTTTTCAGCATCAGGAACCCCTGAAACAACCCCCTCCCCAATGCATTCTATTTAAAACCATGTTAAGCCATACTTGTGTTCCAGGTACACACAAAGTCAGGGGTACAAGGATCGGTTAAGCTATACAACTTCTTGGTCAGTCTAGGTAAGAGAGTGAAATCTTGTTAAAGAGATGGGTGCGTCCGGAAGAGAGGAGAGAAAAGGGAAAGAGGAGCGAGAACGAGGGCGAGAGGGAGGAAGGGAGGGAGGGAGGGAGGGAGGGAGAGAGAGAGAGAGAGAGAGAGAGAGAGAGAGAGAGAGAGAGAGAGAGATTGAGGAGAGTATGTTAGGGTTGTTATTGCTGTGATAAACTTGCATGGGATAAACTTGCATGGGATAAACTCGCATGGTCAAATGACTAAAGCAACTTGGGGATGAGAGGATCTGTTTCCATTATACCTCCATATCACTGTTCATCACTGCAGGAAGTCAGGACGGAAACTCAAATAGGGCAGGAATCTGGAGGTAGGAGCTGATGCAGAGGGGGTGGAAGGATGCTACTTGTTGGCTTGCTCTTCACAGACTTTGCCTGCTTTTTTAGAGAACCTTTGACCTTCCATCCCAAGTGTGTCACAACCCCAAATGGGTTGCCCCCTCTTCCCCCATTACTAACTTTAAAGATGCTCTACAGGCTTCCCTACGGCCTGATCTTAGGGAAGAATTTTCTCTAATGGAGTCTGAGGTTCCTCAATCCCCAGCGACTCATGTCAAGTTCACCTAAAACTACCCAGCACAATGTAATGTACCCTCGTCAACTTAGCGCACAAATAGATCACTGTTAAGTCAGGAAGCTTTCTTTTTTGCTTATCTCCATGGTAGTTTGCATAAAAATGGCCCTCGTAGGCTCATGGAGAGTGGTGCCTTGCTGGAGTGAGTGTGGCCTTGAAAGAAGTGTGTCACTGGAGGAAGGCTTTGAGGTCTCAAATGTTCAAACCTGTACACCGTGTCACTGCCTCTTCCTACCGCCTGAAGATCAAGATGTAGAGCTCTCATCTGCCTCTCCAGCACCATGTCTGCCTGCATGCTGCTATGCTTCTCACCATGGCAATCACAGACTAGCCCTCTGCATTGCAAGTCAGCAGGAATTACATGTTTTCTTTTATAAGAATTGCCATGGTCATGGTGTCTCTTCACAGCAACTAAACCCTAACTAAAACAATCCCCAAGGCCACACATTTATGAAGACATCACAATATAGAACAAGCCAACACACCTGTTGAGAGATCCACCTGCTTTTGCATCCGAGTGCTGGGATTACAGGCAGGCATCATCACCGCCTTGTTCCACATCTACAAACTTATGAACTTAAAAATTCAAATACTTTGAAGGTTTTCTCTTCTCTAAAGTCAGAAAAGCCTGGACAGTTGTGCTGCTGGACCTAACAGCCCACAAACACTAGCCCAGATTACTATACCCAACAAAACTTTGAACCATCATAGATGGTGAAAATAAGACATTCTGTGATAAAATCAAATTTAAGCAGTATCTATCTACAAATAGATCTCTGTGGAAGGTGCTAGAAGATAAACTCCAACCTTAAAAAGTTAACTAGATCCAAAAAAATCATAGGAAATAAGTAATCCCAGAACTGTAAAATCAAAACAAGGGAAACACATGCACCACCACCATCACCACCACCACCACCACCACCACCACCACCATCACCACCACCACCACCACCACCACCAACAACAACAACAACAACAACAAGGAAATAACAGGAGCCAATAATATTGGTCATTGATATTTCTCAGCAGCAAAGGTCTCAGCTCCTCAATAAAAAGACACAGACTAACAGAATGGGCAAGAAAACATGATCCACTCTCCTGTTGCATCCAAGAAACAAAATTCAACATCCAGGATAGACTCACCTCACAGTAAAAAGCTGAAAAAAGATAATCCAAGCAAATGAATGTAAGAAAAAAGCTAGTGTCACCATTTAATAACTGATGAAACAGATTTCAAGTCAAACTAGTCAGAAGAGAGAGGGAAGGACACTATATATTATCAAAGGGAGAATCTGCCAAGATGACATTTCAATTCTTAATATCTATGCACCAAACACAAAGGTGCCCAAGTTTGTAAAAGAAACATTATTATACCCCCCTCTAATCACATATTGACCCTCATACACTGATAGTGGGAGACTTCAAGACAGGTCATCCAGATATAAACTAAATAGGTGTTGGAGTTAACTGATGCTATAAACCGAATAGACCTTATAGATATCTACAGACCATTTCACCTTCACACAAAGGAATACACCTTCTTCTCTGCATCTCATAGAGCTTTCTCCAAAATGGAACACATACTCAGACACAAAGCAAGTCTCAACAGATGTAAGAAAATTGAAATAACTCCTGTAATCCTATCAAACTACCACAGATTAAAGCTGAATACCAACAACAACAGAAACAAAAGAAAATTTACAACTCTATGGAAAACTGAACGACTCACTACTGAATGAAAATGGGTCAAGACAGAAAGTAAGAAAGAAATCAAAGAGTTTCCAGAATTTGTTGGAAATGTATACTCAACATACCAAAACCTGTGGGACACAATGGAAGCAACACTGAAAGGAACGTTCACAAAATTAAGTGCCTACATTAAAAAAATAAATTAAAAGATCTCGTACAAGAAACTTAAAAGCACACTTGAAAGCTCTAGAACAAATAGAAGGAAGCACACTTTAGAGGAATAGACAGCCAGAAATAGAATATTCAAACTGAGGGCTGAAATCAACAAATAGAAACAACAACAATGACAATATAAACAATCAATCAAACAAAGAGATGACTCTGAGAAAATCAATAAGATTGACCTTTATCCAACTTAACTAAAAAGCAGAGACAGAATATTCAAAATAACCAAGCTAGAAATGAAAGGGGGATATAACGTCAGACACTGAGGAAATCCAGAGACTCATAAAGGTATGCTTTAAAAACCTGCACTCCGGGGTTGGGGATTTAGCTCAGTGGTAGAGCGCTTGCCTAGGAAGCTCAAGGCCCTGGGTTCGGTCCCCAGCTCCAAAAAAAAGAACCAAAAAAAAAAAAAAAAAAAACCTGCACTCCACCAAAGTGGAAAAAATGGATAATTTTTTCAGTACATACCACTTACCAAAGTTAAGTCAAGATCAGATAAGCAATTTAAATAGACCCTATAGCCCCTAGTGAAATAGAAGCAGTCATTAAAATTACCCTAATTTATGGGGGGAAAAAAAAGAGCCAAAGACCAGATGGTTTTAGCACAGAATTCTATCAGACTCTCAAAGAAAAGTTAATGCTGATACTCCTCAAATTGTTCCACAACATAGAAACAGAAGGCACACTGTCCAATTCAGTTTTCAAGACTACAGTTACCCTGCTAGTCAAACCACATATAGACCCAACAAAGAAACAGAATTATAAACCAATTTTCCTTATGACCATAAATACAAAAATGCCCAATAAAATGCTTGCAAACTGAATCTAAGAATACATCAAAAAGGTTATTCACCGTGATCAATTATGCTTCATCCCAAAGATACAGGGATAGTTCAACAAACAGAAATTAATACTTATAATCTACTATATCTTTTTTTTTTCCGGAGCTGGGGACCGAACCCAGGGCCTTGCGCTTCCTAGGCAAGCGCTCTACCACTGAGCTAAATCCCCAACCCCATAATCTACTATAAAGTCAAACTGAAAGACAAAAACCACATGTCATCTCATTAGAAGAAAAAAGGCCTTTCACAAATTTTAACATCCTTTCATGATAATAGAGAGATTAAAGATACAAGGGAATATCTCAACATAATAAAAGTAGTTTACTACATGCCCATAGCCAATGTCAACTTCAGTGCAGAGAAACTCAAAGTAATTCCACTAAAATCAGGAATCAGACAAGGTTGTCCACTCTCCATTCCTATTTAATACATACTTGAAGTCTAGGCCAGTAAGACAGCTGAAGGAGATCACAGGAATTAAAATTAGAAACGAAGAAGTCAAAGTTATCTGTATTTGCAGATGATATGATAGCATACATAAGTGACCCCAAGAATTCCACTGGGAAATTCCTACAACTAGTAAACTAAACACTATCGAAATTGTAGCTATATACAAAATTAACTTACAAAAGTCATAGCCCTCCTATATACAAATGACAAATGGTCTGAGAAAGAACTCAAGGCAACAGCCCATTCATAAATAGCCTCTGTGGTAATGTGAATGAAAATTGCCCCATCGGCTCAAGGAGACACACTATCAGGAGGTGTAGCCTTGTTGGAGTTAGTGTGACCTTGTCAGAAAAAGTGAGTACTAGGGAGTAGGCTCTGAGGTTTGAAGGGTTCAAGGTCTCTCTCTTCCTCCTCTGTCAGTCCTGATGTCAACTCTCAACTCTTTCTCCAGCACCATGTCTGTCTACATGCTCTCATGCTTTCTGCCATGACAACAATGGACAAAGCCTCTGAGTCTGTAAGCCAACTCCATTAACTGTTTTCCTATTAAGGGTTGCCGTGGTCATAGTGTATCTTCACAGCAATAAAACCCTAACTAAAATAATTGTTATTGTTGTGGTCTGTATAAAATGATTCTTCTCAGACCAAATTACAGCCTAAAAGACGCTTACAGTTGAAAGAGATTTAACCCATTATGGTTGGGGAGGCAGGACCACAAGTGTATGAGGTAGTTGGTCACATCAGATCTCTAGTCAGGAAGTCACCAAGATCAACCAGGATGTACGTCTGGCTACAACTAGCAAACACTATCAATAATGTAGCAATATACAAAATTAACTCACAAAAGTCAGTCGCCCTCCTATACAAATGACAAATGGTCTGAGACTTGACTCATCCCAGCCAGGCTCCAACTCTTAAAGTTTCCACAGCCTTTTTAAAACGCCATCAACTGGGGACCAAGTATCCAAACACCTAAGAGCATGAGGTGTTTCACATTGCAGCCATATGGATTTTGTATATCTGAAATCTGTTATAATTTTCTGGGTAATTTTAGTTCATTTCGGGACAGTTTCCACTATAGGTTACATGAAGTGAGGGGTTCTCAACCACACTGTCCATTAGACAAGAAACTACAGACAACAGCCTGCATTCACTGTTTTGGAGTATGTAGTTGTTGACTGTAGAAATGTCACCATGAGGGGACACACACACACACACACACACACACACACACACACACACACCAGGTTCAGAATACCCAAAGACACAGATAACTTTCTTTTAAAGATTTATTTATTATATATAAGTACACTGTAGCTGTCTTCAGACACACCAGAAGAGGGCATCGGATATCATTACAGATGTGGTTGCTGGGATTTGAACTGATGACCTCTGGAAGAGCAGTCAGTGCTCTTAACCACTGAGCCATCTCTCCAAACCCTTAGAGTAACTTTTTATTAAAAAAAAAAGTAAGAAATAAAATCAAAATAACTATGACCCCCTGGCAGTGTCTACGTATGCCTTAAGAGTCTTTTTTTTTTTTCTTTCTGTTATTGTTTTTGTTTTTCAAGACAGGGTTTCTCAACATAGCCCTAGCTGTCCTGGAATTTGCTTTGTAGACCACGCTGTCCTCAAACTCAGAAAAAGATCCACCTGCCTCTGCTCCTCTGCTAGGATTAAAGGCATGTGCCATCACTGTCTGGCTCAGTGTTCAAGTGTTGAAACTACTATATTTATGTATTTTAAGAAGGTCAAATTTTCATGTCAAAATAAAGGAATCGATGATCCACGTTCTGCTATCTGAACAGAGCATACTTAGGTCCTGATAATAATTTCATGATACAAGGAACCAATCTGTCTGTTTGTTTTTACATCCTGACCACAGTTTCCCTTGCCGATCTCTCCTCCCAACCTTCCCTCTCCCCTGCCATGTTGTCTTCAGAAAAAGGCAGGCTCCTCATTGATATCAAGAAACCATAGCATATCAAGTTGCAGATGGACTAGGCACCTCCTTGTTGTGCACATTCAGGAAGAATTCTTGAACCCCAAAAGACCACCAAGGAGCCGGTTCTGATGCAATAGCATTAGGGTCTTTTTTATTCAACCTCGAGCTTGGGCTCACCGTTGATCATGACGAAGCAGGATGGGAGGACGGGTGAAGCCCGGAGCCCTCAGCAGGGCAAGGTTTTATAGGAACAAGGCCCTGGGTTCGGTCCCCAGCTCCGGAAAAAAGAAAAAAAGAAAAGAAAAGAAAAAGGAAATGTTGAACAGGTGAGGGAGCGTCCAGCCTGTAAGACATTGAACTAAATGACTATTGTAACATGTGAAAGCCAGCGAGTGGGTGCTCGAAGCAATAATGAACAATCACAAATGGTCTGAGTGCATCTGGAACTATCAAACTAATCTTGATTGGCTGTTGCTAGGGAGTGAGTCTGGGGTATGGGCCAGAGACAAATTATTTCATCTGTGGACTGATTCTGGCCCTCATCCCAACCACCTGACATGAACTACAGAACACCCACATCCCAGAATGACACAGTATGCTCATATCATCTATATACACCCTCCTGAACACTTCAAGTAAACTTCATATCATTAGGAATACCTAATACAATGCAAATATGACATACAGATGTTAGATTGGGTAAGGGCAATGACCATGGTCTGTGTAAGGATGTTAATGTTTTTAAATGTTTCCCATCTACAGTTGGTTGGGTCTGAGGATACCTTTGAAACTTACATATAGAGACTGGTTGTACAGGATATATACATACAAACATATGCACAGACCTGTGCAAGAATTATCTAAAATAGATTCAATAGGGTAGTGAAAGCTGGCAGTTTCATAGTGCCATAGGTTGCAGAAGTTCAAAGTTTCTAGTCTTCCTACAGTAATGAGCTTCTTTGATCTTTTCTTAGACTTTCACAACTTTCCTGGACCTTGGAGCCACAGAGATCTTTTTTTTTTCCCTTGGGAGGAATGATTCAACATGATGACAATGATGATGACAAAGGAGAGGAAGAAAGAGGCACATGGGGTCAAGGGAGCTATAGGCTTGATGGTTCTTGGACTCTGGAGAGATTCCATTTCAGCTCAGCTCTGGAAGAGGGATCTGATTTTATGGCTACTTTGGCTTTGATGATCTAGTACAAGATTTCAATAGCATTTTCATCGAGATGGGGGCCTGGAACTTGCCTTTCCACTCTTCTGAACTTCCAAGTCTTGAGACAGAAATACCTAGTGTGGGAAGGGCAAACACTATAGGACTCAATGCTTAAGTACCCAGATAGTCACCAACCCAGGATCTTTGAGTCATGCAAGACCTGAATCCCCCAAACCAGCTCCAGACTAGGAGTCCCACGGACCTTTTCATTGGATAACATATGGCCTATGACACCCCTCCCCCATTCTAGAGCCTGAGAGGACAATGATCTTGATGCTAAGGTTTCCCAGGAAGATCTGTCCACTTCTTCAAGCCCAGTCAAATCATACTTCAAGAGCATCTCTGTGACTAAGGTCACTAAGCCTTAGTCCCACATGGGACAGGGAGGGGCACTGTACTGTGGTGGACAGTGAGGGCCAGAGAGAAAACACAGTGACCCATCAAGAAGCACATGATAGTTTGAGAAGCGATGCAGACTCTCAAAGATCTTCAGCTTTGGATGATCCCTTTTCCATAGTGGATTTGTTCCTAAGATGGTGGTTTCAGTTCTGGTAACTTTGTTAACCTTTAGAAGCCTTCAGATCCTTTTCACTCCCTTCCCCTTGCCCACTGCCAATAAGCTTAGCTTTTTCTATCGTCCTAGGGTCTTGAGTGTATAAAACATTTAATTGAACTTCTGGCAGTCTGTCATTCATCCAAGCTGACCAATAGAGTGTTTATTTATGTTAAAAAGAACCTTACCTAAAATACATTCTGTAAGTAAAGTTTCTGTAGGTCCTAGAAATATGTTCTCTTTAATTTTTACAAACACTGGTAGAGGAATGGACAGCTTGCAGATGCTTATTTTGGTGGCTATAGAAGCAGACAAGCATTAGTTGATAGAAGTATCTTTAAAATTCATTATTATCAATAAATAAGAGAATACATGTTACACATGGCCAATGATAAGACTTACTTAATAATCACTATATAGAAATCTAAATGAATAAAAATAAATTTACTTCACTATTATAATGATTACAGATTTTTTGAAAATATTATTAATGTTTGATTTGCCATGGAATATGTCGAACTTCTGTTTTAGTCACAAACATGCATGCAAAGTATAACAGATTAACCATGGTGTTCGCTTAAAGCACCTCTGTGTATTTCAAATAATTTTTTCTTGCAGTGCTGGGAGTTCAAAGAAAACAATTACCATTGATGAAAGATGCTTAGTCAACTTCCAAAGCCCTTCATGCAAATACATATAGTCCCTGTGTTACTTGTAAAACTGTAACTAAGACAGAAGTTGGTACCAGGGAGTGGAATATTGCTGTGGTAGGCTTAACCATGATTTTGTTTGGAGGAATGTGGATTTTGAAACTTTGGATTTGGAAAGCCATCGAATGCTTTAAGTGGGACTTAATGGATCATTCTAGTAGGGATATGGAAGACATTGACCCTGAGAGTGATTTGAACTCTGGAGATCGTTCTTATGATGTTTTAATAAAGAATGTTGCTGCTTTTGCCCTTGTTCAAAGAATCTGCCTGATGCTAAGGTAAAGAGATTTATATTAACTACATTGACAAAGGAAGTTTCAAAAAAGCCCAACATAGACTTTGTCCTCTGGTTTACTCTCATGAAGTGTTTTGATCAAGCATACATAGCAAGCTTAGAAAGAAAAAATACAAAATATATGGTTTAAATAAAGGGATGCCAGGAAGTGACATGGAGCTAAATCAAGGACATTAAATTGAATTAAGGGAGTGGTGACCTTGGGGCAAGTTTCTACCGGCTAATTTTATTGTTTATGTATTTACAATTGAACAAGGGATAATTATATTTAAGCATTATTATGACCTGGCTATTATTTTCACTTGAACTTTTAATTTGAAATGAATTACAATTTAGAAATGGAGGACACACCTGTGATGCAGATCTTGAGACTGGAACACACAGGCTTTTTTTTTTTAAATATAATTTTTTTTTTATTAACTTGAGTATTTCTTATATACATTTCAAGTGTTATTCCCTTTCCCGGTTTCCGGGCAAACATCCCCCTCCCCCCTCCCCTTCCTTATGGGTGTTCCCTTCCCAACCCTCCCCCCATTGCCGCCCTCCCCCCATAGTCTAGTTCACTGGGGGTTCAGTCTTAGCAGGACCCAGGGCTTCCCCTTCCACTGGTGCTCTTACTAGGATATTCATTGCTACCTATGGGGTCAGAGTCCAGGGTCAGTCCATGTATAGTCTTTAGGTAGTGGCTTAGTCCCTGGAAGCTCTGGTTGCTTGACATTGTTGTACTTTTGGGGTCTCGAGCCCCTTCAAGCTCTTCCAGTTCTTTCTCTGATTCCTTCAACGGGGGACCTATTCTCAGTTCAGTGGTTTGCTGCTGGCATTCGCCTCTGTATTTGCTGTATTCTGGCTGTGTCTCTCAGGAGCGATCTACATCCGGCTCCTGTCGGTCTGCACTTCTTTGCTTCATCCATCTTGTCTAATTGGGTGGCTGTATATGTATGGGCCACATGTAGGGCAGGCTCTGAATGGGTGTTCCTTCAGTCTCTGTTTTAATCTTTGCCTCTCCCTTCCCTGCCAAGGGTATTCTTTTTCCTCATTTAAAGAAGGAGTGAAGCATTCACATTTTGATCATCCGTCTTGAGTTTCATTTGCTCTAGGCATCTAGGGTAATTCAAGCATTTGGGCTAATAGCCACTTATCAATGAGTGCATACCATGTATGTCTTTCTGTGATTGGGTTAGCTCACTCAGGATGATATTTTCCAGTTCTAACCATTTGCCTACGAATTTCATAAACTCGTTGTTTTTGATAGCTGAGTAATATTCCATTGTGTAGATGTACCACATTTTCTGTATCCATTCCTCTGTTGAAGGGCATCTGGGTTCTTTCCAGTTTCTGGCTATTATAAATAAGGCTGCGATGAACATAGTGGAGCACGTGTCTCTTTTATATGTTGAGGCATCTTTTGGGTATATGCCCAAGAGAGGTATAGCTGGATCCTCAGGCAGTTCAATGTCCAATTTTCTGAGGAATCTCCAGACTGATTTCCAGAATGGTTGTACCAGTCTGCAATCCCACCAACAATGGAGGAGTGTTCCTCTTTCTCCACATCCTCGCCAGCATCTGCTGTCACCTGAGTTTTTGATCTTAGCCATTCTCACTGGTGTGAGGTGAAATCTCAGGGTTGTTTTGATTTGCATTTCCCTTATGACTAAAGATGTTGAACATTTCTTTAGGTGTTTCTCAGCCATTCGGCATTCCTCAGCTGTGAATTCTTTGTTTAGCTCTGAACCCCATTTTTTAATAGGGTTATTTGTTTCCCTGCGGTCTAACTTCTTGAGTTCTTTGTATATTTTGGATATAAGGCCTCTATCTGTTGTAGGATTGGTAAAGATCTTTTCCCAATCTGTTGGTTGCCGTTTTGTCCTAACCACAGTGTCCTTTGCCTTACAGAAGCTTTGCAGTTTTATGAGATGCCATTTGTCGATTCTTGATCTTAGAGCATAAGCCATTGGTGTTTTGTTCAGGAAATTTTTTCCAGTGCCCATGTGTTCCAGATGCTTCCCTAGTTTTTCTTCTATTGAGGCATAATGGCCATGAAAAGTGAACGAACACCCATGCACTGTGGTACACACCTTTAGTACCAGGAGGCTGAAACAAGATCTTTGAGTTCAAGGCCAGCCTGGTACAGAGCAAGTTCCAGGAAAAGAAAGGTTTAGTTCTAGGAGAGGCAGTACACATCTTTAATCCCAGAACTCAGGAGACAGAGGCATGCAGATAGATCTCTGAGTTCACGGTCAGCTTGGTCTACAGAGCAAGTTCCAGAAGAGCCACGCTTATGCAGTGAAGAAAACCATTGGGAAACAGAGAGCTGGTGATTATGTAGTAGAAGAAGTAGCCATGTTCCAGCCCCAGCTAGCAGCAGAACATGGCAGTTTCAGTCATGTGGCTCTGGCTTTAGAGTCAAAAATACACTGGGGCAATTGATGCTGGCTAGCTGGAGCTAGGGGATTGGCAGTAATTAAGAAGAAACCAGCATCACTGAGGTAAAATCTGGGAACTGTTTTCTGACAGCACAAAAAATCTGCATTCCAGAGATAGAAGCTGTACTTGGTAATGCTGTCAGAATCACCCAGATGCTGGTTTTGAAGGTATGAAGAGGTCATGAAGAACAGCTAAGGTTTGGCACTGAGAGGCCAGGAAAGGCCACTGGTGAAGGTGCAGCCAATAGTTGATGGCCCAGGACTGAAGGGGTCATGCAAAGAAGCTGAGGCTTGACACCATGAAGAGATCCTATGAGAGGCTATTGGTGAAGCCTAGTTACAGCAGACGACTCCAGTGTATTGGAGATGCCAGTACCATGGGATGCCACCAAGAACAGCAGCAATGGAATGAATTGACCAGAGCCTGGAATACTACAGAGGGCAGAACTGGAGAAGTGACCCAGGCGCTTTGGAGCAGCCCAGACATTGAAGAGGCTGTGAAGCTGAAGTTGCTTTGGATACCCCAAGATGTTAGCGATGCCAAAGACTTGGGATACCTGCTGAGGAAAGCTGGTAACAGGGAGTAGAACCAGCTGGAGAAGGTTGTTGCTGCAGCCAACAGAGATGAAGCAAATTGTGGATTTGAAGAGTGCTTTGACATCAGACAGGAATGTGCAGTTTGGAGTCTGCCCAGCTGGTTTCTGTCTAGCTTTGCTCCAGTACTCCCTCCCTATGACGTTTTGGAATGTATATCCTGTGATGTTGGAAGTATGTGATCTGCTTTTTTATAATTCGATTTCATAGGGGATTACAGTTGAGAGATTGCATGAATTTCAGAGGAGACCTTGAACTTCAGACTTTTAACATTGTCGACTGTTAGCTTATGGGGGCTGTTATGCTATGGCTAGGTATGGCCCCCATAGACTCATGTGTTTGAGCAAGCCTATGTGGCCAGGGAGTGGAATGTGGTGGTTTGAATATGCTTGGCCCGGGGAGTGGCAATATTAAGTGTGGCATTATTGAAGGAAGTATGTCACTGTGGGCGTGGGCTCTGAACCTGTAAATCAGCCCAGTGAAATGCTATTCTTTATAAGAGTTGCTTTGGTCATGGTGTCTCTTCACAGTGATGGAAGCCATAACTAAGACATACCATCCCTCCAGATTTATCATGGTGAGTCACTTTATAGAAGTGGGCCACAAGTTGCTTGGCCTTAGTCTCTGCAGATTTCGACAGTAAACCATTAATCTGTCCCACAAGTGCCAAACCTTAAAAAGCAACTAAGCACAGAACTTAAGAGTATAGAGAAGATGTGGCAAGCACTTAGGAAAAAGAAGGGAAATTTTTCAAGATGTTTCATAAGGGATTGTTGAACTATAGGCTATTGTTCAGACTGAGCTCCTCCTGCAGTAAGCCTCAACAGACCAAGCCAAAATGAGTCACTTATGCCAAATGGCACATAACCAAACAGGAACTTAAAAAAAGAAAGCAAATAGATCCTCAAACAGATGAGTTTTTCACTGAAAACTTAAAGTTACAGTTTAACACGAGTGGAAATAGCAAACCACCCTCTATTGTGGCCCTGATTATACCTTGTGTTTTCCAACCTAGGGATTCCCCAAACATTCATGAGTCACTTGGACCTAGTTTAAAATGCAGGTTGTGGGACAGAGTCAGAAACATCACTTCTAAGTTTTGAGATGCTGATACAACTAGACATTAGTAATAAATATACTGTTCATTCTATACCATACTGCCATGACACTCGCTGAAAGACATTTCTGTCATATAAATGCCTCAGGAATCCACAGTCACTCTGTGGATCATCCATAAACTATAACCCATGGCTGGTCCAGAATTTCATTTAGGACTTTTGGCTTTTTCCTATTTTCTTCAGTCCAACCCTTTCTTTTTTTTTTTTTTTGGTTCTTTTTTTCGGAGCTGGGGACCGAACCCAGGGCCTTGCGCTTCCTAGGCAAGCGTTCTACCACTGAGCTAAATCCCCAACCCCTTTCAGTCCAACCCTAACCTGCTTTTGTTGCCTTGCATTTGAGAAGAAATGTGCATACTGAGAAATACAGACTTTAAGTGTGAAAGTCAGTGAGCTTTGAGAAATGTACACAGCCAAGTGGCCCTCCCCCACAAATACCTAAAACATTCCACTTCTGTAACCCTGGGTCTTAATCCAACCCTATAGGTGTTCTTTTGCTTTTTTAGAGTCTTATAATTGTCTTTAAAAACTTCCTTCCTCAAAGCACACCATCCACTCACTGAACTGCCACTGTGGGCTTCTTATAAGTCCTTTTGTCTATATTCTGAAGCCCCTCTGTCCTACATATTCATTCATGGTTGTCCAATTTTCCAAAGTTCTAAGTCCTCACTCTTCTACTTAACATCACACTGGCCGTATGTCCAAATGTCCTCTTCATAGCAGTCTTCCTTCTCTGACCCGCTTCCTGCTAAATCTCTTGCTTTCTGTGTGAAGGTCATCTGATCCTTCTAGCAGGACATAGAACTTGAGTTGCTGTAAAAAACTATTGCCTGCTCCTTCCCACTTTACAATTATCTAACACTCAGGTCTCAGCTTTGGTCAGCTATTCACAGAAGCCCTCTTTATCAAGGACATCTAAAGACCATTCAGTGACTGTCCAGCACAACCCTACTTTAATTGTCTAGCCCCCACCACTGCTTTGTGTGTTCTCTGTGTGCTTGTTACCTATCTCTGATCACACGAACTCCATGACCATGGCATCAGCCGACTGTTCACAGCTTGCTAACTCCTCTTGTCTAGGAGAGTTACCATCTTGCTGTAAGTAAATGCTCAACAACTGTTTCCTACATAGATAAGGAAAGATAGCATGTAATGTGTATTCGCTCTGGGAGTGAAATTCTGGACCAGCCATGTTCTAATACACGATGTTCTTAAAATATCAAAAGAGTAAGAGAGCATTCACTAGCACTGCACTAAGAGATCTACTCAGGGGGAAAAGGCAGAGAATTGACCTTTAAGTTGCAGCAAAAACAACACAAAATACAGGTAAAGTCAAAGTTTATTCACATAAAGTTTAATTAGTCAAGTTAATGAAAATATTAAAAATTTTGAGTTAGTTATGGCATCAGAAATTTAACTTTTGTTGCAAATAATACAGTATTTGGTGTTTCTGTCAAGATGCTATGCTGCTGAGAGAGCAATTGCATTAAATCTTAACTCATCAGGGTCGCGCTCCATGAACTTCTTGCAGACTTCTATGGCATCCTATGGAAGGGAAAGGGAAAGTGTAAGTTTTCAGTTATAAATTCTGTAGCTTTTTTTATTCACACTAATTCTAGAGACTTCTTTTTCCAATATGAAATGACAACTAAAAATGTCAAAGAACAAACAGGTGGCAAAGTAATTTGCTTAGCATAAAATAGAGTAGAGACTGCCGCCATGTTCCTCTGCCTGCTTCCAGGACTGGGGATCAAATCCAGAGTCTTGGCAAGCATTCTACTCAAGCCCCGATCCTCCCCGTTTCAAGCTGCCTAGGTAGATAAACTCTCTGTGTAGCCAGGCAAGTAATTTCCCATTCCTCTTCTCTAATTTCTCCAAGTAGTTGTGATTTGCTCAGAAGGCAGAACCCTGCAAGTTCAAGACCAGCTGGTCCACACAGACACTTTCCAGGTCAGTCTGTGTTTACATTGCAAGGCCATCTCAAGACTAAATTTAAAAATCAACTTTTAACCTACAAATTATATAATGCCTCAATAATAAGCCACACAATTTGTTCCCATTAAAAGATCTCTAAAGGGGTTGGGGATTTAGCTCAGTGGTAGAGCGCTTGCCTAGCAAGCCGCAGGGCCCTGGGTTCGGTCTCCAGCTCCGAAAAAAAGGAAAAAAAAAAAAAAAGATCGATCTCTAAAGCTGGGATCGAGTCACAACTGATGATATCATAGATTCAACAAGGATGGCCTATAATGAGCAAGTCTTTTGCCTTTTTCAAATTTAAGCTGTTCACACAGGGCTCAGGAGCAAAGCTTCTGGCTTGTATAGTTTTAAGAGGAATTCACAATTTTGTTTGGGGATGTTCTAAAATGGCCAAGGACCAAGAAACAGGTACAGAAAGAAAGCACACAGTCACCCTTAAAGACGACAAGAAGGTGAGTAAAGGTTAAAATTGTCCAGTTGTTTACTGTTACCTCTAACAATGTCTCATCACTAGTTTTCCCATGGTTAATTGGAAACGGTTTCCGTCCATCTGTGGAAAATAGACACATAGTTTAAATTCTTTCTTATTCTTACCTTCCATTTCCTCTTAACAGTGAATCAAGGAAAGTTACATAGTTTAAGTAAGACATCTTAAAATAAGGATTGTCAAATATGCGACCTAGGCTTTCACTTCCCCCAAATATAGGCAATTGGCACGTGTAGCCATTTACATTTAAAGCAACTACACATCTGGATTAACACCAACCCGAGCAGGTTTCTGCATTCAATAAGTACTTTATGCAGCTGCACCTTCTGTCCGCTATGCATCAGGGCTGCCCTTCTCTGGGTCCCTCGAATCTCCACACGTGTTCTGGGTGGGGCACACCTTATCTTCCAGTCAGTCTCCTGCTTTATGTACAGGTCCCTCCAAAAGAGAACTCCCAACTGGCTTGTAAGAAATCTTTCCTGTTACTTTTGTGTTGCTTTAGAGACAAGCTTTCTCTGTGTAGACATGACTTAGCCTTGGACGCTGGAGACCAGGCTGGTCTTGAACTCACAGATCCCCTGCCTCTGCCCCCCAAGTGCTGGGACTAGAAGCTGCAGTCACCCAGCAACCATTTTTACTCTTAGAGATATAAACACTTTTTCACTTTTAAAGCTAAATCAGAGGATCTTATTTACATAAGAATGATTGATTTTATCAACGAAAAGCCGTACTGTTGTGGTTTAATTGTGTACTATCAATGAAAGTACCATAAGGCAACAATTCAGCAGAGAACTATTTACTGACTAAAATACTTATGCGAATTAACAATAATCTTCAGTAAGCTAGTCTTTTCTCTATTATGAAAATGAGCACAATGATAGACGTCAATGCTAATCAAAGTGAGTTGATCCATATCCAAACCTTATAACCTCCTACACAATGAGATCTTGTTTCAAAAACAAACATAAAATAAATACAATAATAAAATACTCTTTTATGACGGATGCACATTCCTCAGTAGCCTCTTTGCCCTACTGTTCTAAGAATAGATAATATTCATTATAGTCTACCCCACACAGTTACATTGTTTTATGTTGTAGTTTTTATGTAAAGGCAAAACTATGTAGGCTTCCCCTTCTTAGCTAAGTAAAGAATTAATGTGCATATTTCCCTGGGCTCTGTCATTTATATTCTGATTAAACTCTAAGAAGCAATAACCTCCTGAACAATTTTCCTTTGGGTGCAGGAGTTTAGCATAATGTGGAATTTCAACCCCCCTTACTAAGAGTAGATATTGAACACTGTTCTTGAGATGTTGAAGAAAATAGCAAAATGAAACTATACATATTCCACTCTAAGAGCAGTTTAGAGCAAAGACTACCATGAGGCTAGAGAGCCCGCCTTCAGTTGGATTTTGTTACTGATGTTGTGAGGTACTGGGCCCTGAACCAAGTATACCAGAGATGCTAGAAAAGTCTCCTCTCACTCAGCCCTGGCCCTATTCTCTTTATACTTTTTAATTCGAGGGGAAACTCACAACACTGATCAGAATGGCCTTGAGTTTCCTCCTAGCCCAGATAAGACTTGAACTTAAAATCATCCTTCCTCAGCCTCACTAGTCACTAGGAGCACAGGCCTGTAACACAATCTTGGTTCAATTTTTATATGAATGGTAACCACTGGCCAGGCACAGTGACACACACCTTTAATCCCAACACTTGGGAGGTAGAGGCGGGCACATCTCTGTGGGTTTAAGGACTGCTGGGCTATATAGTTTTAAACCCTATCTAAAAAAGGGGGAGAGTAACTTGATGAAAACTTACATTTTTACATAGATAGTCTCAAAGGATCTCCCAAAACAATACTAACTAAACTAAATGACAAACGTTACTATCACCAAAACCAGTACAAGTGGGCAAGTGGCCTTCTGACACAGTGCACAGAGGGAACGGAGCATCAGTGCCACAGTATTTATGCCCCACGTGCATAAAACATGATGAAATAGCAGACACTTCAAAGTGAATGTCCTAGCTCCTTAAAGATAAATGTCACTAACACAAAAGTCAATAAAAGGGATTGAGGAAGACAACGTTCCAGACCAGGGCCCCCTAATTTCCACAGCTGACCCCGGCTGACTTCAGTCATACCAAGCATGCTCTGAGCCAGACCCCCATGATGCTGCATCAATGCTGCTGACATGTGGCAGCTCTATGACGCAGAGAGCCGTTAAGGACAATACAGGGTCATGTCTGTGACTTACTTTCAAATGTTTCAGAAACACTAACAGGATCTGACAAACCCAGGAGAAAGGTAAATGAAAGCGCTATAGACTCTTCTAGTTTCCTTAAATATCTCAAATTATCCCAAAATACAAGCTTTTCAAGCTTACTTTTAAACAGGTAATAATTCATTGTTTAACATTTTTAAAGTCTGTTTATTGTCTACTTGGAATTCATCACTGAACTCCAATCTGCTAATTTGTCCAGAAAGAGTGATGATTCATTTTTAAACTTGTAGGACTTCCTTGTACATATACTAGAAACTTTCTGAGGCCCCAAAGAAAAGAAAACCAGAAATAACTAGGTCCTTTTTATGAGTTAACTCCACAACTTAGTAACAAGTAAATAATTAAGCACTGCCACCAGCCTGTTAAGCAACTGTCCTGTAGGAATTACTGCCCACAATCAGATGGCTTTAGAACCAAGATGACACAGGCTGGAGGTGGGACTCGCGGTCAGACTGCTTGCCTACAGTACATGAGGCCCTAGGTGCAATCCCGCGAACCAATAAATACAGTGATTTTTAATTTGTTGTTTTCTTAAAATTGGCATCCTCTTAATCTCTATTTTTAATTCATGAGTTCAGTCTGAATTATTCAGCTTGCTCAACACTCCTTTTGCGTCTATTAGGACCGCTACTGTCAGTCACATTGGGGTAAGAGCCAGTCTGTGATAAGGAATCAGTAACTGTGCATATATATTTACAGCTTGCAGCTATCTCTGTTCTCTACAACACCTCCAGGACTGTGGCTTGCTTGACATCTCTGAATGTCTTTACACTCCCTTTAAAACTCTAATTTCCATAGGCTTCTAATCTTACATATTTTTACAAAATTTTAATGTGTGTGCCTGTGTATTTGCCTAGAGGCTAATGGGGCAGGCTGCTCGCCCTGGAGCTGGAGTGACAGGAGGTTGCGAGCTGTCTGATATAACTGCCGGGGACATATGCTATTTCTAAACATCCTGTCTATCAGTGTTCTCTGTAAATTCTCTCATTTTCAATGCTACCATCACTCTATGGTCTCTGATTATATATTAAATAAACTGTCTCTCTGGTCTTTTCCAAACCTCCTTCCTTTTGTCTTATTTTGTTTTTCATCCTTGCATGCAAGGAAGGAACCCAGAGCCTAGCTTAGGCCAGGGAAGAGCCTGACCACCTCGTTCTACTTCTTTACCTTGAAGTCAGCAGAATGTGTATGACAAACTTCTGCTTTCAGAAATGAACCAGACATATGAGGTCTTCAGTGACTATTGCAACTATTTCCATGCAGACTTTGTAGAAATAATCAGTACAACGCAGCAACCTTCTAAGGGTGCTGCAGGTCAGTTTATATGCCCAACAACAACTGCTTCTAAGTTTAGTGTGATTCTGATTACATAGTGCAGTACAAAAGCCTGAAAAAGATACTCATTCCTGAACGTACACATTTTAAAGGTAAAGACCGTTCATTCAGCTACGACAACTAATTTAATAGGCTATCAAACACTGCCAAAGTAATTCATAAATGTTTCTTGTTTGATTTTCTGCTTTACCAAAATGCAAAAGAGGTATAAACATTCTTGAATTATAATTTGCTAGAGTATCAAAAACATCTTTTCATAGTTAAAAAAAAATACTAAAAAAGAAAACAATTATTCTGCCAACCCAATTTTAGAGCTATCAATTTCGGGAAACAAAGTGAGAACATCCATTTACAACAACAAGAGCCTGGTCATTACTCTCCCCAGGAGGAATTAAAACAGTTCTTACCTAATTCATAGAGATGCCCATCTACATGAACTAACGCAATAAAATGAAGATCTACTTTTTCATCTATACTTGGTGCCTGGAATAGGAGGGAAAATGTATTATACACATTAGTAGTTAAACAAATCAGTCAAGTCAATGTATATAAACAATTTCAAATGACAGAAGACAACATTTACCCAATATAATTCAAGGCCAATTACTGATGTGAGCACAGAGTGGCCATGTGTATGTTTGTGACACCATGTTCCCATCAACAAGGAAGACATGTTTTAGTTTCACCTACACTGGAAACTGAACACTTTGCTTAACTTGGAAATTCCAGTGCCCAGCATAAGATGCTCTACATGTGCACAGCATATGCACAATGCACATTGTTCAGTGAAATGTATGACTGAGCTCATTTATGAAGTATAAAACTTTAAACTATGAATGTTAAAACATTTGTCAGAACTCTTAAAGTTAGCAACTCTTTTGAACTTAAATTTTAGGACACCAGAGAGTAAGTTGTCTGCTGCCTGAGCTTAAAAATCTCATGCTTTGAACAATGCAGTATAAACAATCATTTCAGATCCAAACAGCTCATAAATGAAGAGATGAAAGGAAAGTCTGATGATTATAACTGTAGAAAAGAAAAAATTAATATACAAAAAATGGAACTTCTATTTCTTCCTCCTTTTCATTAACTCCTAATAAACTATTTTACTTACACCTACATTTAAACTATTTGAACTATACCTGCATTTCCTTTTATCAAACTCAATTTACACAAGTAATACTCACATTTCTTAGACAGTTGAACGACTTAGGTAGTTACATCAGCTGGCATTTTATGACAGATAGTACATGTGTTAGCTATTTACCAACTCTAAGTAAGTTGAAAGGAAGTGTAATCACAGCTTAATACATATGGAACGCTAATTGAAGTAGCTCAAATCAAATTATGTCTCACGATGTCTAGTATCTTTTTAGGCAACACAATAGCTTGTAACTCAAAAGGTGTTATTTTCGCCATCAAATAATTTTATATTTTTCAATAGTTTAATATAAATGCATTTGATGTAGAAACTAAAGTTACAGAACAAACACTATTTTTTTACTCATTACTATTGTATATTATACAGCATCCAGAATGCCTCCAAATATTTACTGACATAATGACTCATTTAATCTTGTTCTTTTGAAATTATTTCCCTTGAGATATGAGTGAAAGGAAGTCTTCTTAACTGCTAGGGCAAACTAACTCTTGTCCATTCCATCTAGAACTAAAGAATTCCACAGACAACATTATAGTTTTATCATCATTCCATTCCTGTACAACTCTTTCCTGCAGACCATCTCACGATAGGAACTGACATCAAACTTCAAGACAATCTAGTCCACTAATTTGATAATTGTGTAAAGTCTTATCTCCTAAAGATACTAAAATATCTTGTGTTTTCCACTGTGCTGGACAAAAGCCCAATCTTTTTTTAATCTAGTAGTCCTTCAAATACTTGACATGTGTGACAGTGATTTAATTTCCTTAATTCCCTTTCCAGTTTTCATATTGCCCAGTAAGGTGCAAGGTCACTAGAGGTTAAGAAACTTCAACTGGAGTTGGAAACCTGAATATGCACCCAGTCCCTGGGAGCTTTGGGTTTCTTATCTGTTTGAAGTATTAAGTATTAAGCTAATAGTTTTGTTCTACTACATCTGGTTTTTTAGTTTGTTTTTTGTTTTTAAACTTTAATTTTTCTTTCATATGTGTGGGTGTTTTTCCTGATGCATATCTGTGTACCAAGTGCATGCAGTGTCTACAGAGGCCAGAAGAGGATGTCAGATCCCCTAAGGCTGGACTGAAGGTTCAACTATCCCCAGAAGGTTGTGAACTGCCATGTGGGAGCTGGGAACTGAATTGAGAGCCTTTGAAAGAACAACCTGTGTTCTTAATCACTAAGCCATTTTTCTAGCCCTACTCCATTGAGGTTTAAATGACATTGTGAAAATATTTATGAACTGTTAAGTTTTATATAAGCTTTATTTATTATATTAATATATTGTCACAAATATAAGCAAGTATCAAATCTAATATATCAAGATTATTCACCAATGTCCCTTTTAACTCAAAGTGGAAATTAAAATACAAATATCAAGCCAGGTGTGCTATATAATAGCACGTGCCTATAATGCCAGCATTGAGCTAGGTGTGCTGGCACATGCCTATAATGCCAGCACTTGAGAGGATAAGGTTGGCTGATCAGGAGCATGAGGCCAGAGCTACACAGTGAGATCCTGTCTTAAGACAAAAAGCAAAAACCCTCTAAAACAATATGAAAGCCTTCCAACTTTTCATAAAAAGTAAATGTCAACTTTCTTCAAGACTTCATTATTTCTGGTAAGCTTTATCCTTTGACTAACTTCATTAGTCTGAGAGTTTAAGCCTGCAATCATTCAACCGCTCAACAAGTATTCCAGGAAAACCAAAAGTAAGCAAGCAGTGAGTCCCAGCATGTCTGCCTGTCCAAATAGCAAACAACATAGCAAAGATGAAAAACAGAAGCTATAGACTGGTAAATTCTGCCTTACCAATTACATTTTTGTATCTTTTAAATCCCCAATTTAGAAGGCTTCTCATTAATGCCAAAGAATTGAAAAGTAATATAAATCAATTATCAATGCATTCATTAACTATGAAATATAAATTTCACATTCAGAAAAGATTTAAGATATAATTAATTATAGGGTACTTAATCTATACTAGGCACTGACAGAATGCTATGTTTGTACTGACCAATTAATCACACAGATCTAGTCAGGTAGGCTATATATGATCTTACACTCAAGGACACGGTGGTAAAGGCCTGAAGTAACATGTTGAATGGCTAACACATGATGGCCCCGGACCACAGCTCATGCAATATAGCTCCAGTCCGTGTCCTTAAGCTCTACCCTATGGAGTGTTTGCAAAGCAACAAAGCAATGGAATCAATATGCAGCAATAACAATACACAAAAACATAAAACTAGAAATGGCAAAATTTATGACATTTTCATTTATGTTTAGAATCTTTAAACGCAGAAGAAATTTTTCATACTTAAAATTAAGTGAATTGGGGTTAGGGATTTAGCTCAGTGGTAGAGCGCTTGCCTAGGAAGCGCAAGGCCCTGGGTTTGGTCCCCAGCTCCGAAAAAAAGAACCAAAAAAAAAAAAAAAAAAATTAAGTGAATTGTCCCCTGGTCGGAATGTACAAAATTAGATTGTACTTTGTCCTTCCAATTCACCCTGTATCTTTCACTGGGCCAAACAGTACATAGCACAGCAGAGAAGCATAAATATCAAATGGATGAATGAATAAAAATGACAAATCAATGTTGTAATCTGGTGAGGAGAGAAGGGGGAGGAGAGGGAGAGAAGGAGGGAGGGGGAGGAGAGGGAGAGGAGGGAGAAGAGGGGGAAGGTGGGAGGGGGAGAGGAGGGAGGTAGAGGAGGGGGAGGGAAAGAAGGAAGAAAGAGGAGGGGGTGAGGGAGAAGAGGAGGGAGGGGGAGGGGGAGGGAGGGGGAGGAGGAGGGAGGGGGAGGAGGGGGAGAGGGAGAGAGTAATAACAAGCACTCTTGACATTCAGTACAAACGGAAGGTATATAAGGACCATACTGATATTTGGTAGAAGCAAATGCTTGAAGAAACGGTTGTCGTGATAGTTTGAAGGCAGCTTCAAAAGGTAAATGAGGTGAAGAAAGGGACATTTCACTGCTTGTAAATGTTAAAATGTATGCATAATTAAACTCCTCTTGCTTCAAATGCCAAAACAATTTATAGAGACAGCAAGTATCTGTGGATGTACGGTATACACTGAAGCATTCAGATACTGCGTGTTTAGAGGGGCTCTATCAAAGCACACCCATTGCCTTCAGGAGCTTAAAACGTCAGAAGATAAGAGCTTGGCTGCTTAATTCTGCTATTTATTTTAATGTGGGAGAACTATTGGAATTCTATTAACTTTGATATTTACGGCAATATATATGCATATTATAATAGTTGACTGACAACTTTAGCTTACAAGAGAAAAAATAAAACTTGTTGGACACCTAGAACAGCACACAAGGAACAAAGTTCTGCCTCCTAATTGGAAAAGATCTTTAGACACTGAGCTGGCAGGAAAGATCGGATCAAGATTAAGCCCAATACCTGAGCCCCATCAAGGAATAAAATAGCTTAGATGCAACACACTACACATTAAGGGTTTAGACGGAGGACAGACTAAGTGAAGCAATCCAGAGCATGGCAAGAGACTAGTCATGCTCAGAAACATGAAACATAACAATGAAGGCACAGATGGCAAAGGACTCGGAGGACCTAGCATTTGCTGACCTAAGTTATCTAGGTGAGATCAGAACGGTGATGGGTAAAGAAACACGCACTCACGTTCCCAATTCCCAGAAACTTAGTGTTATCACAAATGCCAGTTAGTACTCAACAATAGGCAGGGACCCTTACATTCACAGACTATGGAGTGCAGAGATGGATATCCACCAAGGGGCAGGCAAAGGTCAAGCCAGACTGCAGAGCATGGAGGTATGCTTGCAATTTATTGGAGTAGAGAAAGCTAAATGGTTGAGTGAACCAAGAGAAAAGCACCGTAAAGACTGAAGACGTTTAAGGAAAAGCAAACACACAAACAAGAGACTGCCCTTGTCACTGGGAGAGGAGATGGAAGGTTGACTACACTTACAACAGCATGGAGACCCAAAGATGGCAGGCGTAAGAAGGGTCGCCAGCGACGCAGACGGAGAGATGGACTGGTAGCCTTTGCAGGGCCTACATGGTTACGTTTGACCCAGGGCAGGGATGCATGGTGACACAATGATGAGGCCTTCGTTCTGCAGTGGCTAGAATGAGGCTGTGATGAGGATGGCGAGGAGGACTACATAATTAAAAGAGAGAATATTTTACTTAGACCACGTTACTGGGTGAGCGTGTATCTTTAAAAGCAACGTATGGTCATACTTGTATTCATATGGTTGAGTACTGTCAATAATTTTATTCTAGTAAAAGATCACATATGAATGTTGGCTATAATGGGTAAAATGGGAATTTATAACCAAGCACAAGGTTATATCCCATAACTTTTAAGGGTTCATCTGAAATTTTACATATCCTCATTTTCATTGCACAGACTCATGAAATTAAAGATTTAAAAGCCACTAAAATAGTATCACTATATATTTATATATATCTGGTTTTTAAAATGTAACACACAAAAATTACACAACAGACAAGACAACATAGAGGAAAAAATGAAAAAAAAACATATCATAATAGGCACTGGTGAAAACAATCATTTAGAGTATAAACTCTAATAAGAGAGGAGTAAACCCTTACAATTATAAACAAGAGTAAAGCTAATCTCTCTGGAGATTATGACCCGAATCAACTGCCCTTGTCATCAGCTGACAAGTTATAAGGAAGGCATCATAGTCTGCTGTCCGCCTTTTGAGTAAATAGTAACATTAAATAGAATGTGTACCACTTATTTGAGGTATTCTTTGAGTACTTTACATCTATCCATTCATTTAACCTCCTAGGGAAGATCATTACAACTATGCATACAGCTTGCAATCAGAGGAAGCAGAGCACAGATGAGCCACATGACAGAACCAAGGTCATGCTACCAGCATGTTGGCGGACTGGAGCTGCACCCAAGAGAAGAGATTCTAGAGCTCAGTGGTCTTATTACCATCACAGAGCCTATGTGGCCAAGAGAATGTTTCTCTTGTCAGTTTTTATTTACACTGGGTTATAGTGAACCCATGGATAATTTTCTTAAGATGGATACTGGGGGACAATTTTCCAAATGCTGTTGTTCCAGGTCCTCTTATAATCATCACATTCAACAGGTAGCATCCATATATACGATTTATTTCTAGCCTGACAAAGCCACCATCTCTGTAAGTACAGAGAATAAGAGTTACCAGCTCTTTGGTGATAATACATTTCACCAGCCATGACATTAAGGAAGTGACTTTAGCCTGAAACTCTTCTGACTCTTAAAAGCCTTTGTTGTTACTCTTGGTGTATGTAAATAACACACTAACCAAAAACAAAATTGGCATTTCCACCATGAGGGTTTAAGAAATGTTCAGCAGCATGTCAGCATTCACATTAATCACCCATCAGAAATACACAAAGGAATACAACAGTGTTTGCTCGCACAGGCTGCTACAGTCAGTCTGAATTCACTCAAGTGAGGGGCGAATGGAAGAGGACAAAGGGCAAACCAGTGAAGTGGGGAAGCAATGGAAAAAAGAGAGAAATGGAAGGAGAGAGAGACTGAAGAGGGGTGGAGACAAACTACCTTCTCAGAGTCTGGGGAGGCCAGACTATCGTGACAGTTACACATTGAGAAGATTATGGCAGGTCAGGAGATGAAATGGAGGAGGTTTCTGGATCAAGAATTCATGTAAGAAAAATCCCCACACAAATAGGAACAAGTAGAACATGCTCAAGACCAGGTCTAGGATTGATTCTTATCTTTAAATCTAAAAAGTTAATTGCTATCTTTCCACGGGTGCTGGCAGAAGACAGATTTCTGTTAGATGTAATTTTATTACGTGTAGCACAAGGAAGATGGACAGTTATGTGAAGTCACTCAAGGATATTGTAAAAGGTCCAGAAGGATACTGCATATGCACTGGGCTATATGGCTGGAGAAGAACGTCAAGCTGGAGGAAGCCATTGTTTTAAAACAGGCAGTAGGCAAACCAGCATTGTCCTGGAGGCAGACACTCTCTCATCCCTTTACGTTGCTTACTATAAGCATGCCTTTAGGTGATGACAGTCTTATTCTTCAGTTTCGTAAAACTTGTAATTTCCAAAGTACAAAGTTACAAAAAAACACAATTAAAGGAAATATCCAGTTATGTCTGTGATGCCCCCTATGCTTTATCATTTGCCCTTGTACTGTCTGCCCTCCTAGCTTTTCTTCCTGAGGTTACTAAAACCCATTCATTGGTATAGTATCTAATATATTCACATGTAAGCACAAATATCTCTTTATATCCATAAAGGACAGGCTCCAGAAATTCTGGTATGGAAAAATCTGTGGATATTCAAATCTCTTATATAAAATCTTATAATAATATTTCTATGTAACTTGCATGCATCTTACCATATACTCAAAGTCACCTCAATTATTTCTTTTAACACCCAAATGCAGTATCAACACATGGAAAGTTATTATACTGCGTCATTTAGAGAATAATGACAAATATACCTATAGACGTTGAGCACGGGCACACTTTAATTAATATACATATATTTTCCCTCTTCACTGTGTGTGAGTGTACATGCACAATAGTGCGGGTACCTTTGGAGGCCAATGAGGAATCAGAATCTCTGGAACTGGAGTTAACCTTAGTTTTGAGTTGCCTGAAGTGGGTTCTGGGGACCAAACTTGGGTACTCTGGAGGAGTCTCAACCTTAGTCATCTCTTCAGCCCTGTGACACATATTTCTAAAGAACATTCTTGACCCATGACTGGTTGAATCTACAGATGCAGGTATGAGGAATACAAAGGTCCACTGAGTAGAGAGTCAGGGAAACCCCTCAGTTACAGCAGTGCACACATCACCCAAGCTTTTCTACCAGCAAAATGTTTTCATCCACCTCCAACCTACATGCTCATTTAGCTGATTCCTCCAAGGTCTGTAGGAGGCTGGGCACAGTGGCGCACATCGGTAGCGCCATAAAGGAAGTTGACACAGGAGGATCACTTGAGTTCAGAAGCTCTGGGCCTCAGTGTGCTGTGCTGATAGGATGTCCATATTAAATTTGGCACCAGCATGACTTCCCTCGAGTGAAGCACCATCAACTTCTCTAAGGAGGGTCAGAAATGGAACAGGTCAGGCACTACTGTAGAATTCATAATTTATCATGGTTCCAGCAGATGTTGTCTTGTTTGACTCCCAGCACATCCATCACACAGGTCCCAGGCACCTGAAATCGTAGCTCCAGGCGGGACCTGATGCCTTGGCCTCTGTGGGCACTGCACTCACGTGTATGCATGCATACATACACTCAAGAATAAAATCAATCTTTTAAAAATATTTATTTACCTTTACCTGCCTCACCTTCAGGACTTCCCACTTTCTCCATTAGTCCAAATTTTTTCCTGTTATCACAATGTTTCTGAGTAGAAAGATTCCTCTATATATCTTACAGTGAAAATAAACTAAGTTCTCTTCATCTTTGTTCATTATAAAGGTTTTATTTCTCCATTCAAAATGCCTTTTTTCTCTGAATTCATTATTTCAAAATAGTATCTTGTGTTCTAACTTGCATAGTTTCTGATGAGAAATCTGTTATAATTCTTTATCTGTATCTGATACACCTGCTTCTTCTGGGTCTTCTGAGTAGCTCGAACAGTTTTACACATATTTTGTTCCCATACGAGCACACATTTAATATTTGAGAGGGTGTTTGATGACAAGAATATTTGTTCTGCCTTAGTACCTCTGAGGTTCTTCAAGATGTGGTTTGCTGTTTTCACTTCCTTTTGAAAACAGTTAACCATCAAGTCTTCCAATGGTTTAAATCCAAAGGCCTCCCTCGCCTACTCTTTCCCACTCCATCTCTGCCTCCCTTCCTCCAGGATCCCACTTCCATGGATCAGCCATTGGACTGCTCACAACTCCTAGATACTCTTCTGTCTTTTTGTGTCTAGCACATTTTTATTTCTTTTGTAGGTGTAAAAAACTTGCATTGCCTTGTCAAAAAGTTCACCAAGCCTTTTAAAAAACATGTGCATGAGTTCAGACACACTTGTGCCATGTTGTGTATCTGGAAGACTGAGGATGAAGATAAACCTTGATCTTGGTCCACATATTTCGCCTTTTTTGCGGCAATCTCTCCTGTAGTCTTCTTGTCCACAAACCAGGCTGGCTGGTTCATGATCTTCGGGTTTCTAAGGTGTCTGCCTCCCATCTCACCATATGAATACTGGGACATTTACATACGGCTAGCTTTTCTGTGGTGTCGCAAGTGCTATATAAGCCGCTGAGCTATCTCCAGGACCTACATGCAATTTTTTTCTTTTTTTTCTACCTACTGAAGAGTTGTTCCAGGCATTCTTCACCCCCGGTGACTTTCAACACTAGCATCTCCATTTAGTTTTTTCTTATATTTTTTTCAACTCGACTAACAATTTCCATGTGTTGATACATTCTGTCCATCTTGCCTACTTGAACCTTTAATGCCATTATTACAATTCTATGATATTTGAACGTCTGCATTGCATATGGGCTTAATTCTGTTGATTGTCTCCTGACAGGATATTAATATATTTTCTTACTTTTTCTTTTTTTAAAAAATATTTTCTTATATATTTCTTCTTACTATTTTTGGTTAAAAGTTAGATACCTTGTATAGTATCTAAGACAAATAGTACTGACATTTAGGCATGCCCCATCAAAACCTTAACGTAGAGCAATGAGTCTAATCCATGCAGAGGTAGAGCTGTTTGGTTTTGCTTTTGGTACAGTTGCTCCTGGTGTAAGAGTAGGTTAAGATCCAGTATTCCCAGTGTGTAAAGAGAGAGAAGGGGGTTAATGGAACCCTCCTTTGTCAGCTCTGTTGCGCGGAAAGTTCTAAGCTTTTGCCTAAAGCCTGTGCCCAGAGGTCTTTCTTCATGTACTCATTCGCCGTCACATCAGTACTTAGAACGCTTCCTAAGCTAATGGTGGTGACAAAAGGCTTTCTCTGTTCTTGTTCAACAAACCAACACGTAGTTCCTTAGTTCCTCTTTATCAAGCACAGGGGGTTTCCAAGGATTCCATCTATTAGAAAAGGATCTCTCATAGAGAAACTGCAGAAGGAGTTTGTTCAGGGTCTTTCAGCTTTGTTTTCCGGAAGAGAGGAGCCCAGGTGAGTGCCTTCCCACAGTGGTCCTGTTTGCCTCCTCTATGCCGTCCCATGAAGACCTTTCCTGCCTTGTCTGCCTGCAGTCAAACTCCTGAGTATCCAATGAGCTCTGTGGAGAGTAGGTGCAACTCTGCTCTTCGGAGAGCTCACAGGGACTTTACAGTTACCTGAAAGCCTATAGCAGTTTGCCTTTCAAAATCTGCAAATGTTTATACCTCTTTCTTTTTCTCTTGTTTAATAAAAAGTGGTACTCTGTGTTTCCTTTCTCATCAGTCATATGTTTGGGGTGCCGATACACCTCAATAATTGCATCTCCACACTTCTCAGTGCAGCACACTACTCTTTAAACGGTGACAGAGATGATGCACTGGGAAGACACCAAGGTGTTTTCAGAGTGTTGTTAGTTTTCTACAACACTAAGTGATTTCCAACAAATATTTATAGAAACCTCTCTATATCGTGATCAGGCAACAATAACCACAGCTAATAGTCAATATTGCATACTAGACATTCAATGATACTAAGGCTACAGATTCCCACAGCAATCCCATACGATGAAAAGTTTGATTATTTCTAAACATGAAGATAGCATTTTTCCTCAAATATTGCCATATTATTTATGTGTAATTCTAGCTCTCTTTCTGTACATGCTTTTCAGTGTAAGTGTATGTAACAGAGGAAAGAACGGGGAAAACAAAGTCCTTATCTTGGCTAAGTATATTTCAAACATAAGAATTCTACATTTGTATGTGTGGCTAGCATTCTACAGTATTTAAATGTGGATGATGTATTATTATACTGTCTTGTTCCCCATAATGTCACAGCAGTTCAAGTGGCCCTTATCAAAGTATTTCAGATTTCAAGCACTGTGGAATTAAAAAAAAAAAACAAAAAACAAAACAAAACAAAACAAAAACAAAACAAAAAAAAACAAAAAGAAAAAAAAACAAGTTAGCATGCCATTTAGAGTGTGAACTTGGATTAGGGATGCTCAACCTATATTTAAATGACTCCTAGACAGTGAAGCTACTTACTATTCAGGTCTTGTTGCCTCTATGCCAGTCTTAAGGTTTAGTAAGTGACTTTTTTGTTTTGTTTTGAGTTTCTCTATGTATCCCTGGCTGTCCTGGAACTTGCTCTTTAGACCAGGCTGGCCTTGCGCTCAGGGATCTTGCTTCTGCTTCCTGAGTACTAACTAGGATTAAAAGCATGTGCCGCCATGCCTGGCTAATAAGTAAATATTTAAAGTTAGTAACTAAATTTTCACTCTGTTCATACTTGCTTATATCTCATATCTATAATCTCTCACATAAAGGATTCCAAAGATATAAGCAATCATCAATTAAAATTAGTAACAAGCACCAACGGTTGCCAAGACATTAACAGAACCCTATGTCCCACTGGCAAACTACACTGGTATTTTGATGGGGGAATGAGACTACCTACAGCACTCTACACAGAACATGCAATGATACTGTACACTTTAAGGATATTGGGTTTGACTCCAGATTACTGTGATGAAATAAAAATAGAAAGTCATGCAATTTTTAATTGTTCAGTACGTGTAGTGCCATGTTTTAACTAGCTACAGTCTATTAATTATACAATATATTATATCTATAAGTATCGCATACAGATCATAATTAAAACATTTTACTATGGAAATGCTAACAGTCATCTGAAGTGGCAGGTAGTGGTACTATCAGGCACTTTCAATTTGTCAAAAACACTACGGGGAGAGAAACAGAACAAGGTGAGCTGTAAACCTCTGCCTCAGAGTTCCCAACAGACACCTTCTGGACATCCAAAGATACTACAGAGATGAAAGCATTCTACTCTTCAAGCAGAATGGCCTTAAAGACACTAACAAACAAACAACCAAGCATTCAGACTCTTATTTAAACTCAACAGAAAAAATAAACAGAAAGGGTGAGGACAATGATGATGATGATGACTATAATTAGTATAATTCTGGTTAATCTAAGAATAATGATGTATCTAGCTGGGCCAATACCATATAAGTAGAGCTTATCAATCGCCAAACTGGGTTTATAAGAGCTGGCTCCAAGATCAGTATTTCCCATAACACAGGTAGCTACTTCACATCATTGTCAATAATTTAACTGATTCGCAGATGCATCTTTATCATCATGTACCCCCCCAAACATAATTCTGATTTCCTTTCTGACTGTCAAATGCATAACTATCTGCAGGAAGAAGGTAAATAAAATTGAAAATCTCAGGTTCTAAAAGGGAAAATTTCCTTTCACAAATAATATGCACACACTCTATTTATTTAAAAAAAATGACAAAATTATTCTTCAGATAATTTAACACCAAGCAATTAGAACTGCTTTCCAGGCCAAAAAAAATTGCCTAGAACTTTAAAACAGAGCCAGAGAACCTGCCTAAAAGTAGATTCTCTACTATATTTTCCCTGTTAAAAACCAAATGCTTGGTAAGTGAATTCTAAATTATCATAAAATGCTACAATAAAATAAGTATAGTTTGGCTTATAGCCAAAGCATTTTTTTCACTGAAACCTGTCACTGCTTATAATTACATCAAAACATGATGAACATGAAAGATAACTTAAAACAATTACTCTTGTCCACAACAGATACAACATAATTACTGAAGGACTAAGCCTAGGTTAAGATTTCCTGGGGATCTGGGGGAGGTGGGAGTAGAGGGGAGGTAGAGATGGGGTCTCACTTCATACCTGAGCTGTCCTCACACTCTTCCTGCCTCAGTCTCCTGTGTGCTGAGCACCTGCGCTCTTGGGAGGATCGGGGCTTGATTGCCAGCCCACATGACAGCACACACCGCCCTGTAACTCCAGTGCCAGGGCACTCAAGTGCCCTTTTCAGACCTCTGCTGGTACCAAGCATGCATGTGGTCCACAGACGTATGCCAAACAAAACACTCACATACATTAAGCAACAAAGAAATGGTTTTAAAGAGTAAAATTTTAGTTATTTTATTTACTTATTTGCTTTGCTTTTTGGTGCTAGGAAAGCTCTATGACCGTGTCACATCCCCGACACTGACTGATTTGCTTTAAGATTGATTGATTGATTGATTTACAGAGAAGTCTTAGAGAAGCTAATTGGATCCTCAAAAGGGATAATTATGGAAATAAAGACCATAAACCAAACAGAGTATACTGAACTCCTTTCTTTATACCATGATTAGGAGTCATTAATAAAATATGCGCTCACCCATAATTGAGTATAAAAGACTTCCTTTTGGTATGTTTATTTGCATGTGTGTGCTCTATGTGTGTGAATGTATGTCATACTAGTGCAGTGCCCACAGAGGACAGAAGAGGCAGTTGCTTCTCAGAGACTACGTACAGGCTGTGAGCTGTGCAGTATAGTTGTGAGCTGCCAGTCATCTGCAAGAGGAGCGACTGCTCTTGACCTCTGACTCATCGTCTGTCTGCCTCACAGGGTATTCTTCTAACACTAGAATGTCCACTGAGTGAGTCTTTAAAACATGGACAGGGAAACAAAAGCCTCTTTAGGGATGCTGAATACCGTAAAAGGGATTGTAACATATATTCTTTTAACGATACATATATGTGTATGTGTGGAGAAACATATGCTCATCATATAAGGCTTCCGACCTTAAAATCAGCACTATAATTTAATTTTAAACAAATTTCTGCAAATTGTAGGTTTGATTCCGCACAATACACTGGATGAGAGGAAATTTAAAGTTGGAATTTAAAATAGAAAAATAAAGTCAGATCCATGCAAAAGATGAAAACTTCTCCTGTTCTACTGGGAAAGATGGCAAAGTCAAGCACAGGCCAGAAACCATGAACCAGCACCGCGGACCACAGGCGCCATCTCTTCACCATGAGGCAGACGCCCACGCCCAGCCGACAGTCGTGTTCTCACTTCAGCTCCTAATTTCTGATGTTACATGAAATGTGAACTTACTGTTGTCCAGCTACCTAGACTAAGCCTCAGAAATTCTTTTCATATAATCTGAGAGTAGCCCCAGATAAGTTCTCAAGTACAAAGTTCTTTTCTCCTAAAATGCCTTCTGACCTGTTCAGTTAGAGCACAGCACACTCAGACCTCACCGTCTCCATACGTCACTTCTGCTTCTGTAGCTAAGGCAGGTTCACATGGGAGAACAGCACCCAGTCAGACGTGAAGGGCGGATTTTCTGAGGTCAGTGTAGCTGTTTCCCTTCAAGGAACAGCTTACCACTCCCATTTCTAAACGGGGGACACTGGAAAAGGGGGAGAGAGGTCAGAGAAAGGCAAGGCCTCCCTCCATTCAGGGACCACAGTGGAGAAACAGTGGAAGGAGAGAGCCCACACAGAGCCAGCCAGGAAGTCCCGCTGTTTCTTATTTTGAAAACAAGATGAAATGAAATTGCCTCCAGACCTTTCGATTATGTATCTGTCGTCTGTGTGGGCGTGCACACAGGGTGCAGATACTCAAGGAGGCCAGGGAGGGTTTCGTAAGCTGGAGCTGCAGTTGCCAAGAGTCAGGAGCATCTGACATGGGTGCTGGGCACCAAACCAGTTCACTGCTGAGCCATCTCTCCAGCCTCTACAATTTCAAACTTTTTGACAAAATTGGACTGACATATCTTAATCAGAAATTTAAGTCCTACACAGAACTGAGTTCTTCCTAGCAGCCCTTTCCTTCACAGCAAAGGGAAGGAGACAGAAAAGCCCTCAAGAAAGGATTATAAATGCGAATGAGCTTCCCCTCATGTGCAGTAGCTGCTCTGCGCTGAGTGGGATGATTTCTGCTACACCTCAAGGCTGGCGAGACAGCTCAAGGGGCACAGGCTCTTGCCACCAAACCCAATGACCTACAGATGTAGGGTCCTGGGACCCAAAGGAAGGAAGAATCGTCTCCAAAAAGTTGTCTTCTGACCTCCAAACACATGCCCTGGTATTCACTCACATGCATGAAGATGCACACAAAATAAAGGTAATGAATGAGCTATCTTAAAAATTTAAACATCTTCACTTCAGTTCGCAACGAAAGCATAAACTGTATCTACACAATTAATAACTAGATTCTAAGAGGGTCTCTCTCACACAGAGACACACTCAATATGTTGATTTAACTAATCAAAGGCTGCAAATACTATTACATTTTATGTATGTGTGCTGACAAAATATAGTTTTTCTTTTAATTTCCTAACATGTAATACCTGCCAATAAGAAATCTACAAATGATTTTAAGAACACAAGAGGCTATATATATATATAGGTTATATGCAAACGATAAACCAATCTATTCAAAGGACACATAAAATGAACAATAAATAAAAGTTAAATAAACATTTTATGCAAGAAATGTTTTTCTTTTGAGTATTCCTGGAATAATCTATACACCAGAAATACTGTGACCCAACTGTGTATAATATATAGATCCTTAATTATATATACCTATCTGTGACTATATACTTGAAATCAGAACCTTGCTCAGCGATTAAATAAACTTGTGTGTAGACGTCAACAACACTAACCAGACTGGATACTTACAGTCCTTTTCAAATTAAGTAAATATGCTTATATCTGATAATAGTCCTCTCACAGCAGTAACTATTCAGATGTTTCACCATACATTTAGCATTGAAGCCACATACTACGATAGCACATATGTAGAACAAACTTTTGTTGGTCAAAACCTTGCTTAATATAATCTCAGTGAATATGAAATTACATATTTCATTATACATTAAATTTGATTTTATTTTGTGACTTAAATTCACTTCACAGACTTACTAAAGAACTTTGAATAGTCATTAGCAAGGAAACATTATTTACTTCTGCCCAGCAATGAAAAATTTTCAAACAGAATTTAAACACTGGTATCAAAATATACTATGAAACTGTCAAAAAATCAATTAAAAGGGGGAAGATTTAAGAATTTAATTCTAGCAATGGCTATGCTCAATACCATTAGTGACTGAAATAAAAGACCTTTGAAGAAAAAACATTTCGTATCCTGTTTACAATGCACAGCTTCTAGCACAGAACTGTTCAATTCGCTTGTTTAATTGACCCAGTGAAGGAAAGACAATACCCTGCGGGTTGAAATCCCTATGCGTGTCTATCTATCCCTTTAGCCAGTACTCACAGCTATGAGGAAACTCTTTGGAAAAACCTGCAATCAACATTTGGTAAAGAAGGGTATTTAATAAAGTCTCTTTTTAAGTTGAAAAACTGAAAATCAAATCATCAAGGTTAAGGAACTGGAAAGTAAGCTATGATTCACCCACCTGAGAGTGTGCACATTTATTTCTAATAAGGTTGAGTAAGTTATGATTCACTCATCTGAAAGTATGCACATTTACTTCTAATAAGGTTGAGTAAGAGCTGTTTAGCTTATTCCAAAAGACTGGAATGAAATATGTAACTAATACTAAGTGTATTTTTTGATATACTTTCAATTTTAGCATCTTTATTTAAAAGAGTATGCTTTTTATAAGCTAAAAAAAGTAATAATTACTATAATTTACAAGGGTTTTTATTTTAGCAAATGACTTAAAGTAGAGTTTGAAGGCAAAACATACTTGGAGTTTTCCTTTCTCAGCTTCATGTATGATTTGCAGATTTTTGTGCATTGTCGCACTGTGGACTATCCATTAATAATTAAAATGTTCATGCTATCGGAGTCACTGTGCCTAAAAAGAATCTTCTATTCTGCCAGGTGATCTGGTAGATGCTCAGACTATATTATCTTTGAACCACCTGCCAGCATTCTGACAGGACTGGATACTTACAGTCCTTTTCAAATTAAGCAAATATGCTTATATCTGATAACAGTCCTCTCACAGCAGTAACTATTCAGATGTTTGACCACACATTTAGCATTGAAGCCATATACTATGGTAGCACATATGTAGAACAAACTTTTGTTGATCAAAACTTTGTTTAATATAATCTCAGTGAATTTTCTAACATGGCACTTTAAAGACAAAAATCACAAAATCACTACAGAGATGAAATTCGAGTGCAACCGAAGGGCCATCAATTTACTTTCTCAGTCAGTCCATTTCCCACCCAAGGCAGGATGATCGTCACTTTAGTGCAGAGCATAAAGTGGCTACACAACCAGCCTATCAGCTTTCTACTGTGTTGTGTGGCCTGGCACGGGGGCACACACCTGTGATCCCAGCACTTGGCTGGCAGGACTAGAAGTGGACCACGCAGCGAGACTGCCCGAGTTCAAGTTCTGGCTAAGCCTTGGGGACAGAGGCTGAACCTCGCCTTGCGGCAGCTGCTTCATCTGTAAAGGGAGATAATACCTGTAATTCCTAAAGCTCCTACAGATCAAACAGCACACACTGAGTCACTTCTGTACCATTGTTAAAGGGACAGCAACCTATATACACTTTTATTGTGGCTATCTAGAATAGAATACAAAATGGTGACGTAGCAAGTGAAAGATCAAAGGATAAAGAGACTCCTCCGATGAAAATTTAATGACTAGTATCTCATTCTCCCAGGCTTTTGTTTTGTTTTGTTTCTTGTTTTGTTTTGGTTTTTTTTTTTTGGTTGTTGTTTAGTTTTAAAAACAAAAGCAATATCTTTCAGCAAGTAAACAAAACTAAGTGAAGTGGGCCTACTGTCCAAATTTCAGAATTAGCCAGTGTCTGACAGACAATAATGGTGATATAGTGAAAAACATCTATGGAACAATTCAGCTAAGGCAGTAGACCACAGCCAGTCTTCTGGAAAAGAAAACAAACAAAACTTCTAAAACCCAAACCATGAAATATCAGCAGCTCAACCTAACGGATTTCTCCTTTAGTTCACAAATGTCAACATTCAATACTGCCTCCCCCTGGCCCCTCCATTCCCATGATGTTCTGGGTGTACAAATGATGCTATCTGGGTGTATGAGCAACTTCCGTATACACTATTAACTACTGGCTCCTCTTCCTCTGTCCACTCCTTTTAACACCCAAGTGACCCTGAGTTTAGATTTGTCTCCCTATTATTGTCTACTGAGAGTTCACAAGCTCCTACCCAAACACAAAAGCCTAAAAATATCTGCCAGAATTTAAAACATAGACACATAAACTCAATGTCTTTCATAGGACAAGCACACGACATTCCATTACAAAGAAAATACAATTTCATGATCTAAACTCAATTCATAACCTCAGTTTGACAACACTAGACATGGCGTCTCTGGTCCCTCTGCTGTAAAGTCCAAGCTCTCTTTGGTTTGGCTTCCTTCGCACTGGCATTCAGATGAATTTTCTTCATGCCTAGTAAAACAGCATCACCATCCACACTCACTGACTGCCCGTTAGATGCCAGGCACCATTCTTAAGCAACTCTGGAGAGTAACTCACTAGTCATTACAGTCTTCTCATAAGGTAGGCAGCATTGGCTTTAGCTTACACAAGGGAAATAGCCTGCCCACATGAAGAAGCAGAGGAGTCAGTATGGAAACCTACACCCTATGCTCTAAACTGTATACCATGTTAGCATTTACTGAAGCCTGTTTCAGACAGCCGTACACTGGAAACGTGAAGCATGTATGACAACCAAGGTCCATGCTCTCATGAAGCCCACACCTTAATAAGTGAGCAAGACGGAAAACTAAGTGAAAGGAAGCACAGGCTTGCTATGCCCTTTAGACAGACCGGGAAGGAGATGGCATCTGAGGAGCAGCAGTACAGGTAGAAGGTGAAAGAAGGCCTCCTGGGAAAGGACTGAAGGCGAGAGCAGAGAGAGAGAGAGAGAGAGGGGCCACGCCGTCTCTGCACTGACAACAGGTAGACCAGAAGGCTCCTGCTTTTACTATGTTATGGAAAGTCCAAATATGGTATTAGGTTGATCATCATACTAAAACTAAAGTTCTATTACCAAATCTCTATCATTTGATAGTGTCCTGGTTGGTTTTTTTTTTTTGGGGGGGGGTGGGTTAACTTGCCACAATAGAATTATCTGGGAAGAGAAACTGCAACTGGGAAACACCTCGTTCTGCTGGGCTCGTGGTCAGTCACCCTGTACAGCATGTTCTTGATTAATGAAAGATTAAGAGAAAAAAATTATCCTTGGTAGAGGTTTAAGCTGGCTGTAAAATGGATTTGAAAATATATATACAGTGTGGGTCTTTTTCTTCAGTGCCAAGAGGACATTAATATATAATTACTAGGGGACAGTAGTAAGATGATCTTGGAATCTATTAACTACCAACTCCACAAGAGACTGACCTCATATAAAAATGCTCTAATTAAAATATTTACCGTAGAACTCCAACAAATCTAAGATTTTGTCTTTTTGTTTTTGTTTTAAAGACAAAACATGTAGAAAGAGTTTTAAAACTGTAGAAACATGAAGGGACAGGAAAGAAGGCCCAGATACGAACCTTAGACAGGGGCAAGTGCGTTCACTGGGTATCGGTAGTTCGTCAGAGCTACTACAGAGACCAGGCTGGGTTAGACTTTCCAGAGACTCCCCTGCTTCTGCCTCCCCTAAGAGCTGAGAGTGACAGTGTTGCGTCTGACTGTGTATTTGTATCATATGCACATGGTGCCCACAGAGGCCAGAAGAGGGCCTCAAACAAGCTGAAACTGGAGTAAGGAGAAGCTATGAGCTGGCCCATGTGAGTGCTCGGTTCTGAGCCCAGGTTCAGTTCTGGGAGAATTATTCTACAACAGTAAGTGCTCTTACTGCTGACCCAGATCCCTAGCTCATGACTTTTTTTTAAAGTTTTCATAGCACAAAAAGACATTTTTAACTCAATACTGGAAACAGTAACTATGTAGTGAGCCTTATGTATAAAAAAGAGTTCTGAATAATTTGAAATGTACAAACAAACAGATATGAATCCTAGGCCTAAAAACCGCAAGAAGAGGTAAAATTTCCCTGCCTTATAAGCTAAAGTGCAATTATTTACTATAGGAGGAATTTTATATACCAAGGTAGAAACAGTAACAAATGAATTAGAACTGTTAAAATGCAGGAACATGTGCATCACGGTTGGTTTGTTTACACAGGGTCTCACTGTGCAGCGTAGGTGAGCCTGGAACTAGGGAGTAGACTAGGTTACCTCAAACTGCTGATCCCTATGCTTCAGTCTTTGAAGCACTAAAATTTTAAGGTTATACTACCAAATGTGGCTTTAAGAATATATATTTGAGTAGCTAAAAAAGAATATGAAAATTAAATAAATGCAAAACATTGAAGTCCCATGAATGAGTGCATAGCATAGATAAAATATACCCAGGTAATAGAGTGCTTTATGTAGAGGGTCACACGGAAGATAATTCTGAAGGCTGAGGAGAAATGAGAAATGCAGATGCTGTGATATGAAATATTTTCAGAAAAGGAAATTATAAAAAAGAATAGCAATAAAGTAAGAGATTGCTAGAGAGAAATAGCCAAAGCAGTCAGGATTAGAAAAGACTTGAAGACAGTCAGGCTACAGAGGACCACATTAACAGAGGACCATGTGGGAATGGCCCCAAACTCTGTTTTCAACCCGATGTATCTCAGAGCTACAGTGCACAGAAACTATTACAGCTCTAACAGTGATTCTCAACTGTGAGGCATGATAGAGCAATAGAAGAAATGAATCCTTGTGGCAGTAAGGCTTGGGAGAAGCCCTCTAAAAAATACTACCTTCCACTCCACTTTGAGAATGACTGCACTAGAAAAACAAAAGTTTGAGTTACAACTGTGAATTAGGCTTTGGAAAATGTAACGGAGATAGAACTGTAAAAACATGAAGGGACAGAAAAGAAGGCCCAGATAATAACCTCGAACAAGGACAAGGGTATTCTAAAATGTGAGTGGGTCATTCCTGGATCACATGACAAGTATGATGAAGTTTCAGTCTGGACAAAAAGAGCTCTGTCTGTCATTTAGATGGGAAACCAATAAACTGGATGAAGCTTCAGAAGGGACTCGAAAGGAAGGCACCACAAAGACAAATATTCTTGGAAGTGATTATGTATGAGTTGCTTTATAAGCAACTGGCATCTTACAATAATCTTCTATTGGTCCTCGTCACTAGTTTTAGCTCAACCCAACAACACTGCCAACCACACTTCCTAAGGCTCACAACAAGCACTGTAAACAGCAGAGCACTGAACTAATTCAAAGCCGCCCACTACATTGGTCCACTGTAAACTGAGTACAAACCAACTGTTTACAACGTTAAAAGACAAACCCAAGAGCAGCTTAGAAGGGATAATTACAAGGACCTCAGTGTTTCAATTAGTCAAACGCCCACAGCCATACAGTCTGATAAGAATAATACAGCTATATCATAGTATCAAAGAATTTCAGCCTTAAAATGGGTTTAAGACTAATCTAAAATCAGTTTAGTTATAAAAAATGTCCATGTATTTTTGAATAGGCAATATCATCCTGTGTGTGAAATGTGTCTTTTTCCTCCTGCTTATTAATATACATTGAGTGTATTAAATGATGAGTTTTATCATGGCATCTTCATAACAGCACTTTATATGATGTAGTGAATCATACGGTCCCTCACTGTCCTCTTGTCCTTATGCCTTCTCCCTTCACTGGCTCCCTTCTTCTTCCAAAATAGTCTCCACCCTGGAAAGTGTGATTTCAAGTCACATATGAGGAAAATGTACAGTTGCCTGGTGCTCTAAATGTATCATTGGCTTTAATTAAATTTTAGTCATTCTAACTGAGTATTTTCTGACAAAGTTCCCACAAGAGTAAGTGCTTTAGAAAAGCAGAAAGAAGGAATGGATGGGACAAGTCCATAAAGAAAGAGAAGCAACTGAAGGAGCAGAGCCGTGACCCAGCGGGGCTCCCGACCAGCATGAAGCTGGTGAAGATCACGGTGGCCCAGGACAGAGTCACACCATTTTTTTCTGGGAGCTGGCATGACCACGATGTCCAAAGACCAGACAGGCTAAATGGACATGCAGGAGTCTCAGGAGTCTGACAGGGGAGCAGCAGGCCACCTGTTACGTAAAGTAAGGAGCAAGCCACCGAAAACCTGTAAACAGATCTGGCAAAGTGGACCCATTAATGCCCATGTTAGCGGCCTGGACAAAATATTTCGTTTGCTATCACTCTACGGATGCTGCTGTTGAACAAACAAGTTCTAAGGAAAAACAAAAGGAAAACAAACATGGCGAAATACTTTTCCACAAGTCCTACAATAGAAGGTCAAATTTACACACAGCAACATTTTTGAAAAGAAATGTGAAATACCTCAGTCTGACCTTCATGTGCACTGGTTTCATGAGTAACTCGAATAGCCTGTAATAAGAATATAAACTATTTACAAAAACAAAACAACAAGATCTTTTAAATGAAAACAGCGACAAAGCTCAGTTTTAAACCAGCTAGAATCCTGTAATGAGGCGGGAAACTGGAAGAACTTTAGGAGCAGTTCAGCAGGAAACCTTTCAGAATTGTGTCTCAGGAAGCAAACCAACTGCCGTCCTTTCTAGCCACAAATCCCTTAAGCATTAGGAAACTGACTAGCTCATCATTCCTAATTTGCACAGTGCAGGGAGAGGGTCATTTAGCTTCCTTAATTGTTAGAGCAACATTTAACACTTTATTCACTGGAGACTGCAATAAAGTGAGCATCTCACAGGGACTGAAGATGCTTAGCCATCTGTCTCTCCACAGGGCATGCTCCTGCAGCTCTGCCTGTATTTATGTTTCACCATGCATTTCAGTCGGCAATTTAAAAACGTGGTGCAAAAGGCATGCACTTATGAGAAGCTAGGGAATCCGGTTAGCTAAACTTAAAAGTGCTCCAGTCATACCCACTACTGTCAAAGATGCAGAGAGATGGACAGAGTAAAGAGTCAGGGGTAAAAGTATAATTGTTATGTATAGCAATTTGGTGATAAGTATTAAAGCCTTAGACATGCAAATTGATCAGCAATTTCTCTTCTAGGCATTAATATGTTGATATATTTAATGTAATGATTATATGAAATTAAGAATGGTTCTAAAACCTCGGACAGTAATATACACTTGTAATAATTTTAAGTAGTGAAAAAGAGAGAGAAAACTCTTAGATTTCAAATAGCATTTTACTAGTTAAATACACAATGAAAAGCTACTCAGCCATTAAAATAATAATGTTAAATATATACTTACTGGTGTTAATACGCTTGTGATAAGTGAAAAAAGCAAGTTATAAAACAGTATTACAGTGTGATCAAATAAAAAAACTATTGTGTATATATATATACATGTTTCCTATGAAACCATCAGTGACAGCTGCCTTTCACTGGTGTAATCACTAGCAACTATTATGTTGCTTACTTTACTTCTAAGCAAAATAAGGATATTTTATAAATTTCCAGATATTTTTAAACTTAAAGCAAATAAATTATTTTGGAAAACTAAACAAACTATGAAAAATATACATCGTATTCCTTCCAAGTTCAAAGAGCTTATCATCTATTGATGTTATTAAAAGGCAAGAGGCTTCAGAAGAATGATTTTCAAAAATAACGAATGTTTAAAACGATCACCGCAAACCGGATTAGAGGGTCCAGGATTTAATTTGTAATTCATCCACTCTGGACACAGAACTGTCAACTGAGCAACATCGCAGATACTCCGGGTACAGCTACCTCAGTAGAACAGAAGTCCTTTCTTATGGATAGGACAGTGCTGCTTCCCCAAGCTATGGCCTCACAGCAAACCACTAACAGAACCTGCAGTCCTGTGAACTGCCCTGACGAGGTGGGAGAGAAGGGAGGTACTGACGTCATAGTTCTCCAGGTGTCTGGCTCTTTCTTCAGGGCTCATTGCTACAGACTCCTCCAGGAACTTTTTCAATGCTGACCCTGATTCTGAGAAGTTCAAAAACGATTAAAAAATTAACTTTAATTACAAAAAAAATTAACAGTAAACATAGTATAGCTTTTTTTAGATAAAAATTCTTTAACTGGTAAGAATCTAAGAGTCTCGGGATAAGTAATTAAGTCAAACTTTCTTTGGCTGAACCTGTTCATCAACAATATGAAGAATGGGAAGGATGTCTTTCTCTCCTGGCAGCGTATACATACATACATACACACATACACACAAACACACATACACACACACATACATACATACATACATTCCCATAAGCATGGCTTTAGCGTTGAGAGAGTTCGAGCGCCCCCTACTGTGTAATGCAGTTAACGCATCTGCAGGGGGAAACTGGAACAGAAAGGGATTTACCAAAGTGCATCTTGTCTTTGTTGTTCGCGATGGCGTGGATTAGTCCAATGGTTCCACAGGCGTTGCTGATGGTTTGTTTCATAAAATACACTGATGACGTAACATCTTGTCCTTGGGATTTTATTTTCTCTTCCTCTTCTGTTCTGAAGACTTCATACTATTGGGGGAAAAAGTCAATAGTCCACGTGCAAAAACTACACAATAAACAAGACAAGTTGTGAAGGAAGGGCATGGAACGAAGCGGTTTGGTGTAACATAGAGTTTAAGTAAGACCATAACATTATCGTACACCAGAATGACAGAAGACTGAAAGGAAGCAGTAACTGTCTTACAGTAGGGGCTGAGAGAGAAAAGGCATGTCATTTCACTCAGGGCTTGCCTGTGAGATACGAGGGTCTCACTGCATTGCTCAATCCAGTCTGCAACCCCTGAGCTCAAATGATTCTCCTGCCTCAACCTTTCGGGAAGCAAAGGGGGCAGGCATACTCCATGGCCCTCAGCCTCACTCACCAGTGTTAACGGCAGCCAGCTGAGGCAAGCTAACCAAGGTTTTAAGAAGAAAGCTGAAGGAAAAGACTAACAGAAAAAGCTTTATTGTCAATCTATAATTATATATTTTTATTTTAATAAGAAACTAAGATTTTCTTCCTTTTTAATTTGCTGATTATATGTAACAAATGCATCATTTGCTCTTAAAGACTATTTTTTTTTCTTTTCTTTTTTTTGGAGCTGGGGACTGAACCCAGGGCCACTGAGCTAAATCCCCAACCCAAAGACTATTTTTTTATCAACATCAAAAATCCGCATTTATCCAAAACTGCACTTCTTGCTTTACAATTACCTTCTCTGTGATAGGGAAGAGGAGTAACACGGCGCACACTGGTCTCGGAACCATGCTGAGAAGTTCAGGCTCCATCCCGTACACGTCCACAAACTGCCAGTTAGGATGCAGGCCTAGTTGCTTGAGAAACTAGTAAAAGAAAAAGCAGCAAACTGTTAAGTGGTGAGAGAAAACCTGCAGAGTGCTAACAAGGAAATGACCAACAAGTGTGTATCACGTGTCTAATATATAAGAAGGAATGCGATCAAATATTACTAATGTTCAGTAAGAACGCAGAAAGCAGCACTACCAGACACAGACTGCACCACAGAAGTACATATAGTCCTTATCTGTCAGTGTACCAGAGCCTGAGAGGTCAAGAACACAGTAAAGCAAGTCTACAATGCATACGGTAGGAGCAGAGCAATGTATACCACGTACCAAACAGTTAAAACCCACAACAGAGAAGACAAACCTGTTTACAAAATCCCTAACTTTGGCATTAAATGTTAGCCAGGACTTCATCAAAGACATACAAGTCACCTTAAGAATTTATTTCCGGGGTTGGGGATTTAGCTCAGCGGTAGAGCGCTTGCCTAGCAAGCGCAAGACCCTGGGTTCGGTCCCCAGCTGGGGGGGATTTATTTCCACCCTTAATGCATCAATTACACAACAAATTATTATTTTAGTACATCAACATCAACAACTGTTGTGGTTTGCCCTGAAGTTATCTGTATTTTGATGCTAATTCCACTGCCCCAAGGACAGCTACCTAGTCACATACTCAGAAGTCAGATGACTTCACCAAAACCACCTCCCCATTGAATATGTAAAGTACAGGAGAGGGGCAGGTACAGGATAGAAGGAAGCCTGTCATTGGAGAAGGAAGGATGGGCGGAAGAGAAGTTTGAAGGAGGAAGAGGAGACAGGACAGAGGAGAGAGACAGGGGAGAAGCCATGGCAGGTGATGTTAACATTCTGCTCTGTGTATTTACACGTTGTCATCAATGTTCTTAAGGGATGGATGGTACTGGGCTTTGTATGTTTAAGTGGGCAATTATATCTTACCAATTGGGTCAAAGATTATTGTGTTGTGTGTTCTTTTTTTTTTTTTTTTTTTTTTTTTGGTTCTTTTTTTCGGAGCTGGGGACCGAACCCAGGGCCTTGCGCTTCCTAGGCAAGCGCTCTACCACTGAGCTAAATCCCCAACCCCGTTGTGTGTTCTTTTATGTGACGGTTTGAATGTAGGAAAGTGTGTGGCAGCAAGAGACACTGGGCTGCCGCAGAGTTGGGATGTGTTTCTGCCAAGATATCTAGCAGATACCTTGGGCACCGTGGTGCAGACCCAGCCGGGTAAAAGACACCTTTACTTTTTTATTTTTATATTACAACAACAAACAACTTATACTGATATCCAAAAATAACATCTGGAGTTTAAAGACAGATGGCTAAGCATTTTGTCAATAAGAAAAAGTTACATGTGCACAGATACACATGCAGGCAAATACTTCCCAGATAGACGGATGGACGGACAGACAGACAGACAGATGGATGGACAGAAAGGCAGACAAGAATGTCTCTTGGGCAGAAGTACATAACATGTATTACACCCACTCTCCATCAAGTGCATGGTCTAGAACTACAGGGAGCGAGGGCACCTCCACTATGTCATTCATCACCATATTACTACACAGGAGTTCAGGGTTCACAAGCACATCTTAAAATCTCTTCTTCTTCCAAATTTACTGGTCTAGGTCAGTCAATATTCAATCCTACCTGGAAACCAGAGAAGGATTTTTTTTTTTAAAGGCTCAGTGTTAAAGGAAGGGACTCTTACTTATCTTTTCTCCACTGCTAAGCACTGTACCTGACCAAACCACAGACACTCGAGTTACAGTGCTTGAACTGAGATGGATACACTTTAATAGATAACCTTGCCATCTATATGTCTGCATGGTACACAAGCTTGTCTATGATACACATTCAAGGTATACTCCTTTTCCTGCCAGTTAAAGAAGACTGAGACATTCAACTCCTTTATCTACAGTCTGATGTTCATTAAATCAATTCTGCATATTATTAAGGTATAACTGGCATCTCTGAGGTAGGCAAGCACACAGGGTTTAGCAAACCCGGGACTCTACTTGGTGTGGACTATCTAAGCACCCCTCTTCTGAAAACAAACTTGACAGCTCGGGACCCTTATCTACACGTACTATGCACATACCCCTTTCTCTGAGCAATGCACTTAGCAACCTGTTAGCATGCACAGCCCACTGCAAAGAATAGAAAGGCCGGTACAGTCTGAACTGGTCTGGGGTACCTGTGCAGTAAAGCAAGTGTGTAGGTAAAGTGAAAACCCTGTTTACTATCTGTCCATGCACAACTGGGCATGTATATGATTAAAATCAGATGCACTGTAGAAAGGTATATATACAGTACAAAAATGATCATACAACATCTGTCAATCAAAATAGAGAGCCATCCCAATTCCATCCCTAGCAAGCAAATGTTGCCCTTACTTGAACATATAAAGTCCCAGCATCAACGGGTCCTGGGGGGCTTCAGTTACATGGCTCACTGTCTCCTCAACAGGGAACCTGACTTACTCCACCACTCCACTGTAGGTAAGTCTTCCTGCTACCTTTGCAAACCTCTGAGCATTGCTTCAGGGCTTTGAATACGATGTCAAGAATCTGAAACACCAAGCTGTACCCAACTAGTAACGTTTCCAACTGTAAGACCTGATCAGAGGATCTGTTAATTTTGATACTCATAAAATTATACCCATTACAAAATTATACAAAATGCAACCTGGAGAAAACTGCTAAGTTACTCTAAAGAGACTTGAGTATAAATCAAATATATAAGCAAAGCTAACAAAAGTAAGCACTAAGCAAAATTCAAGATCTTAAGGCATCAATTATCATGACACTGATTAAGATCACACTAAGAACACAATGATTAAAAAGCACATTGTAATAAATCATAAAAATCATTAAATCTTAACAAGAGTTATAATTTACCTTAACTCTTGACTCCTATCATGAAATGATAGACTATAAAAATTCAATTCAATTAATAACTATTAAATATATTAGCTCTATCCTCTGGATCCAGGTTGCCATGAGTCACTCGTTGGAGCCTCACATAATACAAGAAATAAGCAGTTTAAAAATAAGTACAGCTGGCCATGGTGGCAGGCACTGTTACTCCCAGCACTTGGGAGACAGAGAGAGGCAGGAGGAGCTCTATGAGATCAAGGCCAAACTGCGCTCCAGACACAGTGAGACCCTGTCTCAAAAGACAAAAAGGAATCATGAAAATGTCCTGCTTCTATACAAAACGAACACCAGATCTGTACTTAAAGCAAACATGAAAAATTTAAAAAGATACATTTTGTAAACGGTCAACCACGATTAGTTGAATAGTATAAACCCAGCCAGTTTTATTGTCTCATTTAAAAAAAAGTGGTATTCTACCATAGTCCAGCTTAAAGGTAAATAACAAAATCTACAGAACCACAGCATTCTTTTTACTTTAATTTGCAAAACTATGAGGAAACGCAAAATAATCTTAAAAACTAGACTCGTGGCTTCGGGGGTCTCAGGTGGAAAAGTGCTTGTAGCTCGAGGACTTAAGCTCGATCCTTGAGAATTCAGTAAAAACCTGGGTATAGTCCATTACTGTAATGCCACTCCAACAGGCTGACAGGCAAATGAATCCCAGGTCTCTGCTGGCGGTATAAAGAAACCAGTGAGTTACAGTTTAAAAATAAAATCAAAGAAAAAACCCTGGCGCTGGAGAGATGGCTCAGTGGTTAAGAGCACTGACTGCTCTTCCAGAGATCCTGAGTTCAAATCCCAGCAACCACATGGTGGCTCACAACCATCTGTAATGGAATCCTCTCCTTGTGTGTTGAAGACAGTGACAGTGTACTCATAAAATAAATAAACAATAAAAAATGTGTTTTTTTTAAAAAAAAAAAAAGGGTTGGGGATTTAGCTCAGTGGTAGAGCGCTTGCCTAGCAAGCACAAGGCCCTGGGTTCGGTCCCCAGCTCCGAAAAAAAAGAAGAAAAAAAAAAAAAAGAAAAAAGAAAAAACCCCATGAAACTAACAAGACCCACGAAAAGTTCTCACAATTACCGATGTAAGAAATTGTCCACATGTGTATCTATAAAACTATCTCTACTTAACTGAAGTACTATGTTTAGATAGAGCAGGAAGGGGGTTAAATACTGGATAATAAAATAACATCAACAATAAAGATCTGATTAGTTCATTAAAATCCCACAACTTTACATTGTTGTTTAATTAAGAAATATAATTTATAAATTACAATATGCAGCCATAAAAACATTTGTATTTTTTTAAAAACATGCCTGCTCTTAAAAGATGGTATAAAAGAAATCTAGGTGGTACTGGTACATTTAAGTATACTGTTAGCATCATTGTTTCATAATTAATTTAGTAATACTAAAAAAATAACTTTGTACTCTCCAGTCCAATCACAAACCTGCTCCCAGATTGGGGACAGCTAAAGTCAGGCATTGCAGCACACAGCTGAAGTCCCCACTTGGGCAGCTGGGGCCGGAAGACCAACAGTGCAAGGCCACATGGGCTACATAGACATAAGCAGTCTCAAACAAATAAAGACAGTCATTATATACCTGTCTGACCTCCTGGTCTACAGGAGGTGGTGCTGTTTGGGGAGATTAGGAGGTGCAGTCGTGCTCCAGGACATACATCGCTGGAAGCAGGCTCTCAGTGGTTACAGTCTCCCCCTGCCTCTGTTTTGTATTCTGTTTTGTGCTGTGGCCCAGCATGAGCTTGCTGCTCCAGCCATGATGCCTAGCATTTACAGCTAATGTTTCCCCACTGCCATGGCTTCTTATCCATCTAGAAGCCAAAACCAGCTTTCTTCCTTGAGCTGTTGTCTTGGTAATGCTGCTTTATCACAGCACCAGGAAGATGAGCAGATGGAACACATGTGCGCATGTTCAGGTAAGATGATAGGGCTGAACCTTGGCTGAAGGGAGTGTTGGTATCAGGAAAGAGCAATTGGATTTGCTCTACATGCTTTGAATGGAAGGACTGAGGAACAACTTAGGAAGTTTTAAGAAGGCAAAATATCCCAGCAAAAACAAATAAATATCACTTTACTAGTTAAATGTTATTCTCATTGCTGTAAAAAAGAAAAAATTAAAGCACCCTAGAAGACAGAATTTTGTTCACTGACATATTCAGGGAGAGCTGGGTGGTGGTGGCAGCAGTGGTGGTGCTTGCCCTTAATCCCTGCACTCGGGAGGCAGAGGCAGGTGGAGCTCTGAGTTCAAGGCCAGCCTGGTTTGCATAGCAAGTCTCCTGACAGAGAGAGGGGAGGGGGAGGGACAGAGAGAGACGGGGAGGAGGTGGGGGAACATAAATAATTTCACAAATTATTTATGCAAATTTTGAACAAATTTAACTGTATTATGGTTGTTCATGCTTACAGGAAGCAAGAGTTCAAAGCCAGCCTCAATCACACTACGAAACCCTGTGCAAAAAGAAAAACAGGGAGAAGGAAAGAGTAGGAGTGAGGGAGGAGAAGGAAACCAAACAAGAAGAGAAAGAGAGGGGAAGGCAGGTAAAGGAAAGGGAGACTTGAGGTATATACTTTAGTATGCCACACATGCCCAAAAAAGACAAAAACACTGCCATAAAATAACTAAAATGAAGTGACTAAAGTTGAGGATAAAAGACTGAAGACTCTGAAACAAGAAGAGATGGAGCATTCAAAACCTGAGTTCAGCCGGGGTAGAAACAGGCAGTAGTCCTCATCTGACTCAGTGAAGAGCTTGCATTGTAATCTAAAAACCACCCGTGAAGCATTAGTGTCTGAAGCAGAAATCACAAGGTGTTGTGTGCATTTTTCTAAAGCCAAATAAAAGCAGGGATGATGACTTTAGGGGAAAACATAAGCACAACTAATTATTAGTCCACAGCAGCTGACCAGGTCAAGGTGAGGGACTTGAGCTGTGAAGATGACCTACACGATTAGAAAGACTACAGAAAAGGCTAGACAGCCATGGTCTCAGACACACATACGGTAGACGAGATATTTACTCAGAGAACCAAGGGACACTATGGCATCTTCACAATGGCACGGCCAGGCAGAAGAGTCATTAGCACTGGCTTGACCATAGGATGCATTGCAATGCTTTTGGAAGACGGAGGAAGAGATCGCTTTAGCAGATAGAAATTCACCTTCTGCAGCTATATTGTTTGAGGTATTGATAATATCCAGAGGGAACTATCAAAGTAGTAGTTAAATACACAGTTTCCAACATGGTGAAGAAGGAAGAGCTCAGAGGGACACTGTGGCCGTCTGTGATGCAAATGTTATCAAAACAGGAGAACAGGAAATATCACAGAGGAGTACACGACTCTAGAAGGAAGGGCATTGCTTTCCTTGATGCTAGGAACAAACCCGACAAGAACAACTTAAAGAAGGAAGCGTTTATTTTGGCCCCCAGCTCGAGGCTGCAGTCCATCGAGGTAGGAAAGCCTGGTAGAGGAGCGTGAGGCAGAGGCTCACTTTGTGTAGGCTCAGGAACCAGAGAGGAGAATGCTGGCTGTCCGCTGTCCTTTTGGTTTTGGTTTTGGTTTTGGTTTTAAACTTTAAAACATTATTGTTTAAATTGTTTACTTAAAACATGCATGCCACGGCAACCTCTGGAGGAAAACTTGCAAGAGCTGGTGCTCTCCTTCCATCAGGTGGGTCCCACAGAGCAGTCTCAGGTCACCAGGCTTGGTGGCAGGCGCCATCCGCTGCTGTAGCACCTCACCTACCACATCGCTTTTTCATTCAGTCCTAGACTTCAGAACACAGAATGGCGCCGCCAACAAAATAGTGATCTAGAAAGCCCCTCACACAGATATACCCACCAAGTTGACAATCGAGGGTAACCTCACAGAGAAGTCCCCAGGAACTCCAGAGAAGGTAGAGCGGGGACAGCCTAAGAAGTAACTGGGGAATTAGAAGCATCAGGATTATCAGGAAAGTAAAAATGAGAAAGCATGCTGTCTCAAGAAAGCAGGCTGCCACTAAGAGGCCAAGAGGTACAATGAGATACCCGTGGGTAAGTCAGAGGAGTGGTGGTCTCGTGTGAACTGATGAAAGCAGTTACTAGGAAATGGTGGGGATGGATGTTACCATTTGGGTAATGGTGGGGGGGGGGGGGCAAGTTACCAAGGAAGACCAAGAGGATGGAGATGAGATGCTAGCCACAGTACTGAAGGACGATTCCTTGGTGAAACAGAAGTGAGGCAGAAGCTACAAGAGACAGGGCACAAGGCCTGCTTGTTTCTTTCCCAAAAGTGGGATCCACCTACGAGAGAATTACTATATTATTTTCTTGGTAATAATCTCGCAGATGGCCCAGCTCTATTTCTAACTTTAATCATTTACATAAGTAGCAAAACTATGTCAAGGTATGCTTAGGTTTTCTTTAGATATGAGATAAGAAAATGTTACTTCCTCAGTAACATCACGCTAAGAATAATTCTAGGGAGGTTCCCTACTTAAAAATTCATAATTTTTCTAAGTTATAACTCTCTTCTCTTCTCTCTCTCTCCATATATATGTGTGTATATATGTATGTATGTATATGTGTATACACATATATATTCCAATGATAATCAACTGACCATACTCAAATCAAAAAAAAAAAAATTACACCCTAGTACACTCATTTGTATATGGTTACCCAGATCAACTATACTTCTTTAAAGAGCTGTAATTGTTAATGCTCAATTACCTGCAATTTTCAATCATCTACTTTTACCCATTTAAACATATATGCAAACAAGGTAGAGCTTAAATTCTATTTTTAAACTATTTTATTTTAAGTCAAATCTGCAGCAAAATGAAGTATCTTAAAGGAGGTTGACAGGATATTAACAAAAATCACCCACTATTTACCAGATGTAGTATATGACACACTCTTCCAGACGATGCCTAGCAGTCCTTACTAATCTTCATGCTACAGACACATGACGACTGTTCTTACATAACAGCAGGCATCGTCACAGCATAAAACAGTACTTGCTCAAACTAAGTGTTAATAAGACCCGTAACTGCCAAATGGTAGCACAGTTAAGTCGGGATCAGGCTCCTCTTGTGAGCCCATTAGGCTAAAAAATAAAATAAGAAAACCCAGGGCTGGGCCAGGTGTCAGGCCTGTCACCTACATGCCTGCTGGGAAAATTCTCCAAATCACAAATCAGTTGATCAAAGGTGCTCACTGTCTACCCTCAGTCATATATAGAGCATGGGCACTAGACAAACACAAACTCTGGTTAAAACTAACTCCTTCTAAGATGCTTGCCCATTCTCTAAGTAAAAACATAGTCCCCAACAACAAACAACATGAAAAACTGAGACAGTGTCTCTCTCTCTCTGTAGACCAAGCTGTCTCTGACTCTTTCCTGCCTCAGTCTCCCCAGTGTTAGGATGACAGGTGTGTGCCACCATATGTGGCTAGAAAACAGAAGTAAACCAAGTCACACCACAGCAGGGCAGATGCGGCATCCACTGACATCTCTCAGTCAGTCCAGAAAAGCCTCCGGTCGCTATCCATCTGACTAGGCTCGGACCCCAACACCTTGTTAATGTCCTCGTTGTGCTTCTAACAATGGCTAACGGTTTACTTGTCAGCTTTACTTTCTGCCTTCCCACAGCTCCTTAAAAGGTTCTTTTTAAAATCAACTGATAAGGCTAATTACATTGATAGATTTTTAAATGGTAAATCAATCTTCAATATGAAAAAGGTTGCCCTTGGTTATGTTCTTATGTTTTTAAAAGACATGTATTGGGCTGGAGCGATGGCTCAGTGGTTAGAGCACTGACTGCTCTTCCCGAGGTCCTGAGTTCAAATCCCAGCAACTACATGGTGGCTCACAACCATCTGCAATGGGATCTGATGCCCTCCTCTGTGTGTCTGAAGACAGGACAGTGTCTTCACTGTCACATACAAAAATAAATAAATCTAAAATACATGTATTGCTGAAGGCTTCTAGAGCCATATTAACAAGGGATACAAGCCCATAGAGTGAGCATTTTATAATGTATCAAAATTATTTAGGCATGAGGTTCTGTATCAGCCGAATCACAAACTTTAAGTGTCCAGTTTTTTCATATATAATATATATGTGTATTATGTGTATGTGTGCATTTTTTTCTTACTGTTTTTCTAGTTTGGGTGCCAGAGTAATATTGGTAATATCTGTTTCTTTATCTTTACATATAACTCTATATAATTCTTTCCATGGTCATCACCAAGGACTGCTTTTTTAAAAAAATCACTTGGAGAATCTGAACATGAATTCATAATAAAAATCGTTACAAATCAGGAAAAAGTAGAACTTCCTTAGCCTGAGAAAAGGCCTCTACAAGATACCTGTACCTGCCTCACTGTAGTGACTGCCTCACTGTAGAGTGGAGGAGTTTATGCGTCTCCAGCGAAGACCAGAAGCCAGCACTTCAGACTCATATTTAGGACACTGGCAGGCGTAGTAAGACGAGAAAAAGATAGCGGTGTGTGGACTAGGACTGAGCATCTGACTGCAGAGCGCACTTCTGTCTGCACAGGAAATCCTCAGGACCTACAGAGAAGTCACTAAATACAGAGGTGCATGCAGCTGCTCCCTGATTTTAGCGAGGCTGAGGATATGGGCCCGTTTTTAAACTATATTCAATCCGTAGTAAAGAACTCGAAAATGAAATTTTAAAGTATTACTACTTTCAAGAGCACCTCAAATCATCAAATTTGTAGGAATCCAACAATTTTTTTTCCCCAAGATTGTACTCAAACTATCAGACACTGATGAAGAAATGAAAGGCCTAATTAGATGACAATGCACCTTGGTCGGAGATTACAAGAGCCACTGTTATAAAGGCTCAGTCCTCAGAATACATCTATCCAGTGGACCGTTCACCAATCAAGTTTCTGTAAAGACTGACAAGCATGATAAAATTTATCTGGGAGGTAAAGTAATTATTAGAAAAGCCTAAACAACTCAGAAAAGGTACACTCTTGGATTCTTACTATCTGAGGACTTATAAAACCACAATAAATAGGACGATAATGTTAAAATGAACAGTCAGGTCAGTGGAACAAAAGCTATGCACATATATTAAGAAACGGCTATAGGCTGGATTATAGCTAAAATAGACACTTCTCTGGGCAAATTCCTTAAGATTTTTCTCTTGACAGATAAAATAAAGGCAGATGAGCAAATTCCACAGAGGTGAGAACAAAAGAAAGTTGGTCTCCTCAAGAAAGGGTGCTGTGAGCAGTAGCGTAACCGGGAAGTGCTGTGATTTAAACTTTACACAGTTCACCTTTCTAAGACAAGAATTGAAGGTAACAAAAACACCTAAGAAACCCACATAAGCTGCAGGGAGTCAGGCCAGTGGGTAAAGGCGACTCCCACCAGCAGGTATGAAGACCCGTGTTTAATCCCAAGGACCCACCTGAGGGCCGGTGAGAACTGAATCTTGAAAGTTGTCCTCCCACCTTCACAAGTGTCCACACACAAAATAAATGTAAACATTTTCAAAAATTCCAAAAGGATGTCACCTCTAACATAAAGTGTGCTTTATACAAAAAAAAAATTGCTAAAATGCTTTGAAAACCAAAAACCATTAAAAAATAAATAAATAACTGGAGGAGGGGAGCAGGTTTTTAGATAGTGTCTCAGTCCAGATTGGGCTGGAACTCGAAATCCTCCTTACCTCAGCCTCCCAGAGGCTGATACAACAGGCATGTGCCTCCATGTCTGGTCTCAAAACACGTTTTTAAATGTAGGTAATAACTCTTTATCCTTCGGTTATGAGAAAAAAGATGGAAGGAAAGAAAAGAAAACTAAGAGAACGGTCAAAGGTGAACTAAATTTGCGAGCAGAAAAAAACAGGCTACTTAATACATACCCGTGCAAATTAAAAAAAAAAAAATCTATAGCCAAGAGCACCACCCCCACGCCACCTAATTTGGAGGCTGAAAGGCATCCCCAACCCCAACCTTCAGAATCCAAAACAATCTTCCTTTTAAGAGTTATCAGGTGGCTATGAACTGCAATGACAACGATTAAACCGGGTTTTGTGTGGTACAGGAGGCGACTACCAGGTCCACCTTTTAAGGACGGGAAGAGAAAGGGGGCGTGGCGGGGAAGAGCAGGACCTTGATGGAGCAAGAGAAGATGACTGAAAGGTGATTTCATTGTACAGGAGGTGGATGGAATTACCAGAACTGGGTGGGCAAGTTTACAAAGCCGGGAGTCAGGAAGTGTTGGCAAATTAGTCACCTAGAAGGGACAGGGTCAAGGGACAGGATGGAACCCGCAACGGCAAGGAGACGAACGAAGAGGGGAAAGGCACGGGGGGCTGGAGGGAACCAGATGAGAGGCAACCAAACCTCAGACCCCGAGGCCCCAGGCAGCGCCGGCGACGACCCGGGGTCCGACGGAGGGACGGAGGGACAGAGGACGCTGCACCCGCATCTCCCGGAGCCAGGTGCTGGCCTGAGAGGGGCGGAGCCGCCCACCGCCGCAGAGCGGGGCCTCCCGGGATGCGATCCCTGGATCCGTGGGGATGCAGAGATGAAGGCCAGCGGGGAGGCTGGCGGGGAAGGCGGAGAGGACTCCGGGGTCCGGGGTGACAGACACCGCACTCACCTGGTTGGTGACCTGAAACGAGACAGTAGAGGAGTTTAGAGACGCGCGCATGCGGGCTGGCGCCGGCTTCCCGACCCGCTAGGCCCCCGGCTGCGGAACCCGGCCGGCCGCGCTCACCTCAGGGTTGGCCTCCAGCGGCAGCCAGCGCTGACCCTCCATGACTGCTCAGCCGGCCGCGCTCCAGCTCTGACAGCAGCCGCCGCCGCCACCACCACCACCACCACCACCGCCGCTGCTTCCGCCCCCGCGCGCTCTGGCCGGCACCATCCTAACGCCGTCCCGCGGGGGAAACCAACGAGTGAGGTTCCACGGCCCCCAGGATGCTTAATCGTTCCCTACGGAGACGCAGCCACAGAGTTATTAATTAAATCAAAAAGCGGATTAAGATGATAAACCGAAGCCATGTCCTATCTCATGAGAAAACAAACGAGCCGGAATCAACAGGGAATCCCCCTCACACTTGGACTCTCCCTTCCTGAGAGGGAGCACCCGAGTTCTACGCATGCGCCACACGCTGGCCAGGGCCGCGTGCTTGCAGGCGCCCTCACCTCCTTGCAATGCCAGCCAGAAGCTCTAGGGGGCGCGTTATGGATTCCTACTCTGTGAGAGTGGGACCGGTTTGCTAGCCTTAAGGCCGCCAAGCCAGAGGTTGACTCCTTGCAATGAATCATGGTCCTCTTGCTCCTTTGTGAGGTTACTGAAATGATATGTTGGCCTTATCTGTTATTGCACTGCCTGAGATACAGGTAATAGGCAGATGATGGATACAGGCCATAGGTAGATAGATACTCAGTTCTGCTTTAAGAAACAATATGGAACCACTTACAAAGATGAATCGGGCAATATACTGTTTGGGTACAAACTGAAAAACTTTAAGCAGCATTTTGGACGTCCATTCTCTGTCCCACTAAATTTCAGGATGGCAGATGTAATGATTTTGTTTGTTTGTTTAGTTTTCAGGATTTAACCTAATGGTTAGTGCATAGTAGATTCTCAAAGGCTTTTGGGAAGCTGTAGAGTGCTTGTCTAGCGTGCTTAAGGCCCTGGGCCCAATCTCAGTGTCACAAAGAGGAGAGGAATGGCATAATCATCTATGCAGGAATATCATTTATCAGCTATGTGGGGAAATGCAAAACAGAAAGTTGACACAAGGTAGCATTTATGAAAACAGAGAAGCAGAAGATACAAGAGGCCATCCTTTTGATATGTAGGTAGGAATCAAGACTCCAGAAATTGATCTGACATATTACTATTCTGTACCTGAGAGAAGGATTTCAGGGAGAGATCACTTAAGACGTGGGGGAAATATTATTATGCCGAATTTGTCTTTCTTGGAGAATTTCCAGCTCTCCCACACATGCTTTGGCTATTATTTTTATAACTTGGTGACTTTTCCAATCCTTTGACTCCTTCCTATCTGTCTGATGGCTTGATGCCATATCTGCCCAACATCGTGACTTGGTAAATCTGGCAACCTGGGGCTCACGATCGGTAGTTGCAGTTGTCTGGTTTCTTGTGGTGCTTGCTACATTCTCAGTCTCAACTGGAGCTCTTTGGCGTGCCAGGGGAATTTTCAGATAGCCTGCTTTTCTCCAGACTCCTGCAGTTCTGCCCTGTATTTCTCCTCTTACTGCTTGACTAATACTCCTCACAACACCCTTATCCCCCTGCCATGAGAATTTCTTCCCTGGGTAAACACAAACTGTGGCTGCCACCTCATAAAATCCCAACGGCAAACCAAAATACAATCCTACCGAAGTTTACTTTGAAAAACCAGTGAGATAACTGGACTTAGCTACCCAACATGGAGGAGGGACTTGTTAGCAAGAGTTTGGCCAACCTCAAAGCATCCACACTGGAAAGTCTTCTCCAAGCATGGGTGATAGCAATAGCGGGTCCTTTGCCATAGAGAAGTGGTCGTAGCACCCCACAGAACTGCCACTGCCCAGACCCTTGCAAACATATCAGGCTTCCGGTCTCCTTACTTCCAGTCTGTTAGGTTAACCCCACATTGGCATGGATGTCCCTACATAGTACAAAGAGCCTTAATCCTCAGACTTGACCACACATATGAATGCTTGAATCTGAAGCACTGATTTTGATTCATTACGAATAAAGTGGGGCTCAAGATTTAGTGTCATTGCCTCCAATGTTTGAATGTCCCAATGTCATATGATTTTGAGGTGTTTTTTTTTTTTTATCTCCTAGGGGACAAAGTCCTATCCATATGCCTTATTTATTGATTGGGGGTTTTCTCCTTGCTAAGATTTCTTTGTCTTCAACATGAATGTCGTAACTACAACATTGCTGTGTTTTTGCAGTCAATCACAGACATGCACAGACCTCTCCCACCCCTGAAATGAGTTTCCACGTGTAAGGGATGGTGCACACCTGTAACCCCAGCACTTGAGAAGTCAAGGTAGGAGAATCATGGTGAGGATTGGGAACTCAGGACCAGTCAGGGCTCCGTAGCGAGCTCCAAGTCTGTCTTAGCTATGTAATGAGAAACGATCAAAGAGAGAAAGAGACAGAAGAGAGGAATGATGAGAGAAAGGGATGGACTAGAGAGGTGAGGACGGAAGAAAGGACAGGGAGAGAGAGGTTCATTCTCTCAGGAATCCATAGTATCCTAAAATCCAGTCTTCACGCTTTTCCACCAACAGCAGTCTTTTGTTATGCCAAGTCACAGCATAATCTTTTAAAAGACAGGTTAAGTGGCAATTACATATGATACCTACAGAGGCTGTGATTCTCATCACTCAGGAGTAATTTTAAAGAGCTATGAGCGAGTTCGTGCTTGCTTCTGGAAAAACAACTGAGTCACGATGCCACATAGGGAACCATCAGTAGAAGAACGTATCGCATGAGCAGGAACATTTTTTGAGATTTTTTTAAGTGTAGAATTAAAAGCTTTCAAGAACTGATTAAATATAGTTTGGGCACAGTGCCTTCCTTGCTCCTGTAACCAGCAACTTAGAGGCTAAACCAAGAGAAATGCAAATTTGATACCAGCTTGAGCAACAGATAAGCTCCATTCTGCCCGAGGGGGAGGAGATTAATGAAATTTGGTATTTTTTCAACACCTGATCAAAGTTTAGCCCACAGTTATAATCATCCCAGATTCAGGTCTTAATTGTCCCAAGGAGATCAATATCTCCATTTAACCACGGTTCATCCATGACACAACACCTTGACTATTCTCCTTTTTTTCTTTTTGTTGGAGGGGTGTGTTCAAGACAGGGTTTGACTGTGTAGCCCTGGCAGTCCTGAAACTCACTCTGTAGACCAAGCTGGCCTTGAACTCACAGCTATCCATCTGCCTCTGCCTCCTGAGTGCATGCGCCACTATCACCCAGCTTGTATTGTTTTCCATTGTAAGAAATGGTGCCAGCTGTCGTTGTGATGCCTGTGAAGTACCATGTCATCTGTACTGCCAAACTGTCAACTTGAACATAGCCTTGCAAGTAAAGACACGCTGGTCTCACCCGGTCTGAAAACATCTGTGCTCGCTATGAGGTAATAATTCTCAACACATGATCAGAGAGGATGACTACAATAAAATGGCGCTGTTCCCGTAGGCCAGACAATTCACCCCTTTATATCTCTTTTAAAGGAGACGCTAGGAATCCAGGAGGACAGTTGAGTACACTGTTGCTGTGCAAACATGAAGACCTCGAATGCCTGGCACTCATGTAAAAAAAAAAAAAATGTGTGTGACTTGAGAGACCAAACCTTTAATTCTAGCACTTTAAGAGGCCAGCCTGGTCTACATAGCTAGTTTCAGGCTACCCAGGGCTACATAGTGAGGCCTGTCTCAAAAATAAAGCAAGACAAAACAGAAACTTTTGGTGTGGTGTCATGAACTTATAACCCCAGTGCTGGAGAGGCAGACATATAGTACAATCTTTGGAGCTTCCTGGCCAGCCAGCCAAATCAGTGAGCTTTACGTTTAGTGACTCTGTCTCACAAAAAAAGAAAGAAAGAAAAGAAAAGAAAAAGAAAGAAAGGAAGGAAGAAAGGAAGGAAGAAAGAAAGAAAACCAAACCAAACCATGGAAGTCCCATTTAGCCAAAGGTTCACAACTGTGATGGTTTATTTTAATTGTCAAGTTGACAAAAATGTAGAATCACCCGGGAGGCAGACCTCTTGCCAAGTCTGTGGGGGATTATCTTAATTACCTTATGGTAGGGAGAACCATCCACTATGGGGGCCATCTTTCTTTAGGCAGGGACTCTGGATGAGAAACGCGTAGAGAAAGAGTACTAACATGCACACCTTAATTCATTCTCTGCTTTCTTCACTGTGGGTGCAATGTGACCAGCTTTGTCAGTCTCTGGACTCCATCATTCCCCACGGGGAAGGACCGCAACCCAGAACAGCAAGCTAAGGTAACCCCACCTCCCACCCCAAGTTGCTTTTATCTGAGTATTTATCACAGCGAGAGAAGTGAAATGTTGACATTTGGACCTTAACTGGCCAGGAGAATTCCTGTGTTTATAATACTGTTCATTTTCTTCTCTTTGTTGCTAATTTAACATGTCGGTCGGTCAGATTTGGCTCAAGAGTTAAGAATTTTTAGCCTTTCTTTAAACTGTAAATCCCTTATGATGTAAGGAATACCAATCAAGTCTAATGAAAGGCATCCATCTTTGTTTATGTTATTTACTGATTATATACATGCACATCATATCCCTGAATAGCCTGAAGTATAATATTCAATCCATAAAAAAGCCAATTGAAGATTCCAGAAGGCACTCAGGGAGTGTGGAATCCCTCTGCAGGCCTCTGAAATTAGAATGTCAACTGCAAATTAAGCGATACTACTAGAAGTTTTACTTAGGAGGAAAGTGATACGGTTTAACATACCTGGACTTCACTTCCCTTGCATTTGAAATAAAGCGGATGTTTGTTCTGGGCATCATATGGACTCTGGAAGTTTGAGTGGCGTGCTGTTGGTAGGAACTCCCGGTGTTTCTTCAGTACCTGTGGCATGAAGGAACTTTGCTGTGTTTATGTATATGATCTCATTTACACACGTGAAAGAAAAACTTTGTGAGGAACATTAACAGCCCTCTCTTTACAGGCAGGAGAGCTAACCATTCAGATAATCTACCAAGTCACCCAGCTGAATGGTTGAAAAAAGACCTGAGCGTGGGCTTAAGTAACTCTGAAGCCCCCAGCACTTCAGTAATTCTTCACACTGTGTTGGCTTCCCGTCAATATTGTGTAGCTTTGATGACTTTTTTCTTTTTTAAATTTGTGTTTGTCCAGTTACTGTTGTAACTTAATGAGTTTCACCATTTAAAGGGTCATCCAAGCAAGATCACAATTTGGTTATAAAATGGTTGTTGGCACACCCTATGCAATATCAAAATTGAATAATGGTCTCAGATAAAATAACAGATGGGAATGAAGCTTGTGTATCATCCATTATCATGTGTACTCACTCAATAAACGATTTAATTCTCTTGAAAAAAAATTTGTGTTTGTGCATAACCCCGAGTGTGTGTTTGTGGAGGTCAGAGGCCGACCAGAGATTATCATCAGATATCTTTCTCAATCGCTAGCCTCTGTGTTTTTGAGGCAGCATTTCTCCTTGAGCCAGGCCCTCACAGATTTGAGTAGGTTGTCAGTGTGCCCCCAGGAATCCTCCTGTCTCTGCCTCCTACTGCTGGGGATCAGCTGGGGATCAGCTGTGTCCTGTGGTGCCTGTCTGTTTTACATAGGCAGTGGGGATCCAAACCCAAGTGCTCATGTAGCAAGGACTTTACCCATTGAGCCATCACGGGAGTTCCTAATTTAAAACAACGAGAATTTAACACTCGATAGTGTATGTGTTTTTAACATTTACCTGAGGCATTATACTTATATAATTCTTAGAGGTATTATATAAAGTTCTAGTGCTTTTTTAAGCTGCTATCACAGACTGTTAGGGATGATTAAAACAAATACAAGTTACAAGCTACTAGGGATGATTTAAAAATGCAAATTAATAATTAGATAGTCAAACTCATGGAGCGGACGTGGGACCCCATTAATCCTACAAGCCAGGGCTAGCTTCTATACTCTAGACTGAGGGTCCGAATTCTGAAATAGACATCGCTGGCCTTTCAAGTGTCCAGAGGGTCATATTCTTGTAATCTGTGTGGGACAACCCATTTTCTTTCCCTATTTTGTCTTCAGGAAGCTACCTGCATTCTTTGCCTCTTAGTTCCTTTCTGTCTACAAAGCCAGCAAATTAGGCGAGTCTTTGTCACATTGCTTTACGGTGACAAACTCTTCCTGTGACTATAGCTCATCACCTCCTTCTTCCCCATTGAAGGGCACTTGTCATCACATTGCTGTCACCTGAGTAACAGCTGGCTAGCTGATGGGCAGTGTTCACTCCTGTGTATGCTGTAATGTAACTTACTCGGACTATGGATTAGGAAGTGGACAACTTAGACTGCATATACCGACAGCTCAGGATACCACAGCACACTCTAGTGGATGCGTTTAGTGGGCTTCCGGTGGTTTTGTTTCCCTAACATCTTCTAACCTAAGTTGGGTTGAGTCATCCTCATCTTTCCTTAGGGTGCCATCTCTCATCTCTGGTACGCTAGTGACTTTAATAGTCATGTAATTATATGCTTTCTAGACACAGCAGGGGCCGCAAAGCAGACGTAAACTAATGCACCTAATAGTGGGCCACGGAGTGGGTATGCGACTCGGTTTGTTCATCAGATTTTTTTTTCTTTTCAGAATTGAGATTCAAGGCCAGCTTCCGCTTCCCCTTAGGGCTTCCTCTTTCCTCTTGGAATATTAGTCACATGACTGTGATGTTGAAGACACTGGTCATCCCTGTCTACAGACGCATCCTTCTGCCCTAAGAACCAAGGGAGAAGACAAAGAAAATGGAGCCAAGACACAGACAGGAGGCCAAACCAGGGTGGGAGCCAAGGGGTTGGGCTCTTTTTGCTATGCAAGTCTCACAATTCTCTTGGCACAACAGTATGTTTCACCCCACGCTTCAGGGCCACAGCTGTTGAGATAGTAATTTCTGCTATTTTGGGTTAGGCTATTTGGATTTAGATCTGTACTACTGGGGACTTAAAAAACAACTAAAATAAATGCTTAACCAGAAGGGAAAATGTCTTTTTGTCTTCTCCATCCCACAGTAGCCTTCATTACATCAAGAGTGCATGACACTGGGGGAGGGGGCTTATTGAACGCTCCAAAAGTGCCTTCTGATTTATATATCCTAGCTATATAAATGTCATTGCATCAAGATAAAATTTAAAAAGCTATAACAATGGATACATAATGGCGATTTTTTTCATTTTATGAAAATCTGCATTTTTGTGTTTTTAATAAATTATTGAGTGAATGTGTACATTATATGCATTAGTGCCATAGGTGATTGTGGAGGTCAGAGGACAACTTGTGACAGTCAGTTAGTTCTCTTTCTTCCACTACAAGGGTCCCAAGGAGCAAATTCAAATCGAAAGGCTCAGCAGTAAGCTCTTATACCAAAGGAGTCATGTCACGGACCCCCAAAATTTGCATTTTGTAAGGGGAAGTCTTGTGTAAATTCTGCTATCTTGGAAAATGTAGGTTCTGAAAACAGCAGTTTGCCATGTGTTTACTATAACTTATAAAAGGAAATGAGATTTCTAGGAAAGGAGACCTTCAGAAGGATTATATCAGGAGAGTTATAGGTTCATCATAGCCGGCCATGATAAGGTCCACCAGTGGGAGAGCATTAGCATAGATGTCATCATGCCACAGGAATTTCCAGTAGGACAAAGGGAATTTCTGAATCGTGTAGGTTTTCAGGAGCAGGTTGGGGTGGGGAATGCTCAGAGGGAGCATAAACTGCAGACTATGTGACCTGGCCTGGCCTTTGTACCAGGAGTCACAAGGCAGGGAGATAGAGACAATTCAAGGTTGTCTTAAGCTTGCACACCGCTGCACAGGGAGGGAGAGAACCTCAAGGCCAAATGGGATCATTGTTTTATCAGGCCTCTGAGCCAGTGGAGAGGCTGTAGGAGCATGTGGCCAGATTCCCGAGAGAGAGAGAGAGAGAGAGAGAGAGAGAGAGAGAGAGAGAGAGAGAGAGAGATCTGTGATCTAATGGCTCTCTCTCTTTCTGTGTGTGTGTGTGTGTGTGTGTGTTAGAGACACAGAGAGACAGAGACAGAGACAGAGACAGAGACAGAAAGAGAGCCGTTAGATCACAGATCTCTCTCTCTCTCTGTGTGTGTGTGTGTGTGTGTGTGTATGTGTGTGTGTATGCAGTGTACATACACACAGCTCTTGTCTTAAAGGAAATAAAAGCTACTTTACTCTGGAGCCATTTTGAGTGGCCAAGCCCTGTAACACAGATTTAGCTTAACCCAAACTCCATGTTCCAATGTAAAAGAAGTCCCATGGGGTTCCCATAGTGTTACACAACAACACAACAATTGTAGCAACAACAATGCCATGAATCAAGGCAAGTTCAGAATACATTGATGGATGGTTACATCACAAAAGTAGGTACGTGAAGATGAGAGAAGCTGTTCTATTGCCTCAAGATGCTATCTGACGGCATTCTTAGCTTTTTGATTGGTGGAAGCAAGGAGTGTGCTAAATTAATAGATTCTACAAGGTTTCCATCTGTCAAGTCATAAGTTGTTCCTTCTGACACAGAAGTGGGTGGAGAACGGCTGTTTAGGGGGGGCGGGGCTAGAACTAGTCCAAGACAATTAGCCTTTGGACTGCTCCATTCCAATCTCTCTACAGTACTGGAATTCTAGTCAGCCAGTCAGTTTCTGCAGACACAGCTTCTTTTCAAGAGTTTCATTTTCAGAAAGAGGCACTCATATTGAATAATAATCATCAAAAATTCATTGGCCATGTGTGATGATGTCTGAGGCAACCTGGTCTAAATAGTGAGTTCCAGGACAGCATGGGCTACAAAGTGAGACCCTGCCTCAAAAAATTAAGATAAAATAAAAAGAATCCACATGGGGTTGGAGAGATGGCTCAGGGGCTGAGAGCACTGACTGCTCTTCCAGAGGTCCTGAGTTCAATTCCCAGCAACCACATGGTGGCTCACAACCATCTGTAATGGGATCAGATATCCTCTTCTGGTGTGTCTGAAGACAGCTACAGTGTACTCATATACATTTAAAAAATAAATAAAAAGATTTTAAAAAGATCCAGGTAAAATATTGTAAACTAACAGAAGTTATCTGTTATATTCGTCCATTCTGCTATGGGAACATTTTGTAAGGATCAGGTGGGAGTGTAGTGCCAGGGAAGGGTTGAAATACCCCCAAAATAGACAGGAGCCAATCCAATGCAATTACAGTAAGGCCTTTTTATTCCAGCTAGCTCGAGGGCTCCCAGGGCACTGCTATCACGCAGGATGTTTTTGGTGGTGGGGAGCTCCCAGTATCTATCAGGGCAAGGCTTTATTAGGAGCTACAAGCAGGGGGGTGGATGTTTAAGCATCTAATTGAAGAGCTATCATGGCCTTTAACATGATTGGCTGGTGCTGGGAGTCAATCATAAACTTAACTCTGGCTTCCCTCTGCATTGGTGGTTGTTAGGCAGGGGGTGGGCTTGTAACCTGGGGATGCAGATCTGTTGGGCAATAACCTGAAGACGCTGGTCTTATTGGGGATTAGCCTAGAGATTGGAGCTAGGCTAGGGTTTTGTTGGGGGTTAACTTGGAAACTAATGCTAGCTTGTTAGTTTGTCTGAATTCAAACTTAGGTCAGGTTCTCTACAATGAAGTCTGGATTTAAAAGACTTGGCCTCTCGGGGTTATATGTGTATAGGGCATGTTTTGTGGTATGGTGATATACGTCTTTAATTCCAACACTCAAGAGGCAGAGGAAGATAGGTCGCTGTAAGTTAGAGACCAGCTTGGTCTTCATAGTGAATCTCAGGCTAGCCAGGGTTTCCTAGTGATTTAAAAATCCTGTGACTTTTAAAAAAGGAAAATATCCTAATAACCAGAACCAATGCATTGGTCAGCTGGCTTTATAATACTGTTCTATCTTTTCATCCTATTTCCATGGGTGAAGGCTTGCTTTCATTCAGGGATTCTTTCCCTAAGCTAATTAGTACATTTAAGCAAGCCCAATAACACTAGCCAGAGATGGTGTTCGTTGCAGGTATCTTAGCGAGTACAGTTCAACAACCCTGTGAGAGCTGTTTCGTGGCAAGTGGAACTCCAAAGATGTTCAGCCTGCAAAGATATCATCTCTGGTCAACAAAACTGTAATAGATATTGTTCAGAATATGTAACTTCAGTCATATACTTTAATGCCTACAGAAATTATTCTAGATCATTTGAGTATGCCTTATTTAGCCATTAGAAACCTTAAAAACAGAGAATGTAGGTAAAAGCAAAGCAAAGGAGAAATTGGCTAGTTAGATTAGCAAACATGAGGAAGACGTGGTTTACTATTTGGCTTTTAAGTGGTGGTGAAGACACAAAGAAATGGATATGAATAGTCTCTAAAAACTGAGAATCCCTTAAAAAAAAAAAAACTTAGCAAAATATGACGCTAAGTCCTACCAACAGTTCCAATGAATTTAAAGCAGATTCTGTCCCAAGCCCTTGAGGGAACACCAGCTATGTTCATGCCTTACTTGTGGAACTTTAAGGATCAAAAAGAATTGGCCGGTGTTAAGTCTCCTGACTTATGGTTAGAGTGTTCTTAAGAGACAGGTGCTCGTGGATGTAAGAAATACTCATTATGTCTGTAGTCAGCATTAAGCAAACAGTGACGCGGTAACCCTCGGTAAATGTGGATGGTTATTATTTGCAACTTGTCTGAAAATATTTACAAGTTGTTTTCTAAATAAAATATTGGTAGCGGAATAAAAACCAGCGTGGATATTCTATGCAGAAAGCATCTGGGGTCAACAGAAGAGAAAACAGGACGAGAGGGTGCTGCTGAAATCGGGTCGAAATTTGGAATAATAGTCTGTTACTATTTTAAAAAGGCTCCACCCTCCTCAGGTCAGGCTAGGCCGGTGAACTCGGCCCCATCGAAAGACCTCTCCAGACAACTGCAGTTATGGTCACACCAGAGTCCACACTAGGGGTGTGGCCGCAAGCCTATGGCTGTCACTACAGAATCACTATAGGCACCGTGACTTTGCGCTTGCGCAGAGAGGAGGCAACTTCTTAGAGTGGGGGAGCCGTCATCCTTTCCCTGCACGTCTTTGGCCTGTCTCCCCACAGAACTTCCCCTCTCTCCAGTATCTCCTAAAACTGATGTTTAAATGGGAACAAACTAGAATTACATAGAAACCTATTTTCCTCTACCTAGCGTGAATGGGCGGGGCCTCGGGCCGGAAGCGGAAGTGCTGGCCGGTGCTTGCGATTTCCACTCTGGCCATGGAGGGATCTCAGTACAGGGAGCCGGTGCTGGACGCCAAGTCGGAGGTAAGTACGGGCTAGGAGGAGAAGTGTCTGGGGCGGACTCTGGCGCTCAGACGGCGTTTCTCTAAATCGTGTCTCTGCTTCCGTTGCAGGTCACCGGCCAGGTGAGTGGCCGCCCCGCCTGGTCCGCCGCTGCGTGCGCGCGGTCCCGGCCCCTGCTCGCGGACCCTTCCCCGGGCTGCGCTTCTGTCTTGCACCCGAAGGGCTAGCCGCTGTGGCTGTAATTTAAACTGCCCTGCCCCTAGAGTGCAGCCCGAGCGTTGTTCCACCTTTATTAGGCAGCCTTTATTCCAAGGTAGGAATAAGACGCTTTACAAAGTGAGGGCTACAAGAGACATTGCTAACATTTGCAAAGATAGCGTCCTTCCTTTTTCTTTTAACTGTTTTGATTGTTTGAGACAGGGTCTCACTGAAAAGCCCTCGTTAGCCGGGAACATTATCTGAGATCCACCGGCCTTTGCCTCTGAAGCGCTGGGATCAAAGATGTGAGACATCAAGCTCAGCCATTTCTTTGAAGAAGTTACTTTGAAGATGAACTATAACCTTTCTAACCTTTCCTGTGTTACATTAGGGATAAATAAGATTTTTGGCTTTCTAAATTAATACTACCAGTTTTTCCAAGACGGAAAATTGGGAGTTTTAGTCAGGGGTTACCTAAGTTCACATAAATATACGAAAATGCTGACGTTAAAACATTATGAGAATGCAGGGGCTGGGAGAAGTGTCAACTGACTAGTACTTGTCTCCAAATGATTTTTTTTTCTCTTTTGATGCCGGCCTTAAACTTAGCTTGTAGCCCACACTGGTTTCGAACTTGTGATCCTCTAACCTCGGCATTCACAAGTAGCTGGTTTTAGAGCTTAGAACTCTCCTGCTTATCTTGCTGTTGCTTTGCGAGATTCTTGCAAGGGAACTCTGTGACACGGATAAACCTGCTCTGCTTTGCTTAACAGTGTATGAGTTAGTGGCTTTTTGTTGTTTTGCTTTTGTTTTAAGATTTTATCTGTCTGTATAACACATGGGTCCCTAGAGACCAGAAGAGGCCTCAGATTCTCTAGAATGGCAGTTATGGATGGTTGTAAGCTGCCATATAGGTGCTGGGAACTGAACCTTGGTCTTCTGGAAGAGCAGCAAGTGCTTTTAACCGCTGAGCCATGTCTCCAGCCAGAACTAACTGTGTTGGTTTACTATTACTATTCAATCTCAAGTTATTTTGTCCTCTCGTTTTATATGTTCCATCAAAGAGGCCCTGGAACTGAACTGTACTGTGCTATAGGTAGATAGGTATGTATGTATGTATGTATGTATGTATGTATGTATGTATGTATTAGGAAACGTCCACCTTAAAGCAATATGAATTTATCTCTTACAGTTCTGGAAGTCAGAAGTATAAAACAAGTTTCACAGGGCCAAGGTGAAGGAAAGTTGTGGTGTGGCTGCAGAGGAGGGTCTCTTGTTTGTTTTTTCCTGTTCTTAGAGCCTGCCTCCTCTCTTGGTTTGTGGCCTCTGCATGGTTCCAACCCTGTCTCCTTCCAGAAAAACTGTTATTACATTGGGAGCACACCCAGGAAAATGCAGCCCACGATCTTAATTCTGTTAAATCTTTAATGTCTGCTTTCTCACATGGAGAAAGTCTCTGTGATTAGGACATGGACGTATCTGAGTGATGAGTATGCTGTAAATCCCTTCCATACATTCATTCACCAGTGGTTGGTCATATACACACAAGAAAAGCCAAGATAATTTATAAGACTTTTAGAGTTAATAATGAAATTTAAAAGTATGATTCAAGTTTTTTTTCGTGTATGTGCATAGTTCAGGCACAAAGAGGTGAAAAATATAATTTTAAACAAGTTTCACAACTTAACAAAAACCAAACTATACAGTATGTTGCAAGTAAATCTACCAAGGTCCATGTATGCACCTGCAGTCCTAGTATCTGGGTGGCTAAAGCAGAAGGCCACCATTATTGTAAAGGCAGCCTGGGCTTTATAGAAAAATCTTGTCTCCAAAACCAAAAACCAAACCACCATGTAATGAACAGTTTCACATAATTACGAGGGAAATTGGAGGACCAGGGAGTTGACTCACTGGGTGTTTGTTGCCAAGCGTAATGACTTGAGTTCGATCCCTGGAACACATGGTGAAACAGAAAACAAACTTAATTCAATTTGACATTTGACGTCCATGCACCCAAAAAAAAAAAAAAATAGGAGTTTAAAAAAAAGATGTTTTTATTTGTGAAAAGCAATGAACTTCTAATGTCTAGTTTGGTGTATAGGGACCTTGGAAGTTATCACTTAGTCCTAATAATTAGAAACGAAAAAGTTAGCACTGCTTGTGTTTGTCAAAGGAGTGTTGTCACAAGGCACTCATTATTTTTACTGCAAAAGATGGAATCAATCAGTAAGTGTAGTTTGAGTGCCAGGCACCACCTCATCTTTGGAATAAGAAAGACGATTTTTTTCCACCCGTGTTTTAGTGTCAGTATCAAGAGCTGCATTTATCCAGTTCTGTTTGATGCCAGGACAACACTGAAGAATGTGTAATAGGAACTAGATTAAATCAGTAGTCCGTAAGTTTGGAATCTTCGGCGCCCAACAGACCTGGGTTTCTGTTCTCCTCCTGGAATGTGTGACGGTGAGCCCATCACCCAAGCTCTTGGAAACTGGGTTTTGTCATCTGCAAAATGGAAATAATAACCTATGATCCTGTGGTAAGGCACTGAGCACGTGCATAGTGTGTCACCTGGCATGTGTCTGTCATGAGGGCTGATGCAATCTAAAGCCACATCACTCCATTGTAATAGTGGGTTTTACCTGGATACCGTGGTAAGGAAGCAATGGTCCGGTTTCATGCAACTGTAGGACCGTATCTCCCACTTCTGTTTTAGGACTTGGCTATGGAATAGAAGAAAGGTTAAAAATGCTCCAGAACGCTGAAGCAGAGCAGACATTTAGCCTGTGGCAAAAGCCACTTTCTACCCCTTTTACTTCCGTTACTCATCAGGTAGACACCGGGTTTCTTTGTTTGACTTTCTGCTTTTCTCGCTTGTTTTCTGATTCTGCTATGCCCTGTGTTTTCTCCTTTGCCATTTGACCATTGCTCGCCCACGTAAAGGAAGGTATTTTCTTGTACTGTGACCAGTACCGAAGCGAATACAAGACTGGGGACAGAGGGCAGCATTTGTTCAGGGCAGAGGTGTTTCTCATGGGATATTTGCACTGCTGTGTTAAAGCTTGTAGATTTTCAGTGGAAACTGGGCATGGCTGTGAGCTCCGACAGCTGCAGATCTCTCAAGTATCCGTACGTGGCAGTGATGCTGAAGGTGGCAGATCATTCTGGCCAAGTGAGCAGCAAGTCCATCGAAATGACAATCCCACAGTTTCAGGTTTGTGGTTCAACTCACTGAATTTAAGTGTCATCGCTGGTTCAAAAGCTGTATGCACTCTCCCTTCTTAAAGGAAAATTCATTCACTTGCAAGTTGATGTACTTTACATGTAGTCATTTCTAAAGTTATTTTCTCTGGGAGCTTAAGGGTTTTTTTTTCTTTTACCACTTAATTACTGTAACAGCATTCAGTGGATATATTTAGGAATACTTCACCTTCTCTATAGGATATCTACTTTGTAATTAACTTTTTATTATTTTTCTTTAGGCTTGATAATTTTTTTTTCCTTTTCTTTTTTTTCGGAGCGCTCTACCACTGAGCTAAATCCCCAACCCCTAGGCTTGATAATTTTAAACAAAACTAATCTTTTCTTTGACTAACATCGACATTAAGTCTTAGGCTGACATTTACAAACACAGTTTAGATCAAGTACTTACTGGCCAGTCTTATTAGCCAGAGACTTAAGTAACTCAATAGTTTATTCTTAAACTTAGGCCGTTCATGCTATCGTTTTTACCTTTTTCCCCAGGCAGGAAATGGGAGTGAGTATCAAGTCTGATGTCCTCTTGAGGGTATATGCTGAGAGACGCACATTGTTAGCTGATTTAACAATTTGGGTTTGGTTTGCTATGAGACCTTCAGTAGCAAAGCAGTTAGCTCTCAAAGGACAGTCGAATGCTCTAGAAAAGCAGCCATAGTAAATGAAATGGAAATAAAAAGTCACTTTTTTGAAAGAGAATAGAAATGCTTCGGTCACGGAATTCCTTTATTGTTACTTGTTTTATTTTGGATATATGGGTCAGCTAGTATGTCTGTGCACCACATGTATGCATGCAGTACCCAGTGACCAGAAGAGGGCATCAGACCCCATGGGACTAGAGTTTTAGGAGGTTGTAATGGGCACTGTGTCAGCGCCCCTGGAAATCAAACCCAGTTCTCTGGTAGAGCAGGTTCATTGCTACAGAGCCATCTCTCCAGCCCCGAGCTTTATTTTGTATTTGTGTGTGACATGGGTTACACCTAGAGGCTTGCTCATGCTCTACCACTAAGCCAAGGCTTTCCCTCCCCACCATGAACTCTGGAAAAGTCTTTCCCATACCACTGCGTGACTTCTGAGTTCCTCTTCTATAAACTGGGTTTTAAGGGGCTCTTGATAGACAAGACCACACATCTCTGTTCTCAGTAATGTTGCTAAGTGTTTGAAGGAATGGGCCACGGGCCAAGGAAGTGGATTGTGTAGTCATTGACTGTTAAAGAGCTCAGCTCAGCATCTCAGGTATGCACGTGTACCTCAGAAGGCTGGCCCTTCTCCCTCATTCTACCTCTACAGGTTTTTCTCTTCAGGAATAAATAAATAAGTAAATTCATCACCTGTCCCCTGAAGCACTGTTGTTGTATAATTGACAAATAAAAATTTTATGTTTTCAATGTACACAATGTGATTTGACTAAAAAATATGTGTTATTCAGTGACCATGTCCATGAAGGTAATTATCATATGCATTACTAGCCATAGTGTGTGTAATGTGTAGGCACTGAGAACATTTAAAGTCTTTGCTCTCAGGGCCTGGTGAGATGGCTCAGTGGTTAAGAGCGCTGGCTGCTCTTTCAGAGGACTTGGGTTCAATCCTAGATGGTAGCCCACAACTATCTGTAACTCCAGTTCCAAGGGATCTGGCACACTCACACCAATGCACATCTTAAAAATTCTTAAGAAGATTCTATGGTCGTGATCTCTCACAGCAATATGCTATTACTAATCATACTTGGCATTCTGCACATTAGATCCTCAGGACTTTTACAGCTAAGTCAGCACCCTTTTTTCAAAATCTTCTCTCTTGCCCCAACCCCAGCACCCGACAACCACCTGCAATTTTTTGTATCTGTGAATTCAGTGTCTTTAATATGACTGAGACCATGTAGTGTCTGCCTTGCTGTGTCTGGTTGGTCTTTAGCAAGCGAACTTCTGGCTTCACTTGGGTTGGAAATAGCAGGCTTTCCTCTTTCATAGCTGAGTGATTTCATTGTGTGTATATGCCTGTGCCTACAATGTGGCAAATAGCACATACATGTGGATGTTACGTGAGACTACCATGTATACATGTAAGGGATTTGAACATTTGTAGATTTTGATATTCGTGGTCTTCTGAATCTGCCCCATGGACACTGAGACACGTGTACAGGAGCATGTACACGTGTAATGTGTAATGTGTTCTTGAGGAGACAGTTCTTGTTTGTTTTGTAGACATGGTCATCCTGGAGTTTGTCTCAACTTTCAACTAAGCTATATTTTCTGACCCCTCTTGCCTAGGAATATTTTTTTTTCCCCAATGGTCTTTACCAAGAATGTAACATTAAAATACTGACTATATATCTGCTGATTAGATCTACTTAAAGAAACTTCATAAATATCCTTTAAAAGCAAAATTAATATTTTCTCCTTTGTCTCCAGAATTTCTACAGACAGTTCAAGGAAATAGCTGCTGTAATTGAGACTGTGTGAGATCTGATTCATGATTCTAAAGTGATGGACTCTTCCTTCCAGAAGAGCACTGCATATGGATCACAGGATATTTAAACGGTGAAAATTTGGCTTCTCGGGTTGGAGAGATGGCTTGGAGGTTAAGAGCACTGGCTGCTCTTCCGGAGGTCCCAGGTTCAATTTCCAGCACCCATGTGGACGCTCACACCTGCCTGTAACTCCAGTACTGGAGGCCCCGACACATGCAGGCAAAACACCAATGCATATAGAGTAAAAATAATTAAGAAAAGAATTTCGGGCTAGAGCATTGACTGGTCTTCCAGAGGTCCTGAGTTCAAATCCCGGCAACCACATGGTGACTCACAACCATCTGTAATGAGATCTGATGCCCTCTTCTGGTGTGTCGGAAGACAGCTACAGTGTATATATAAATAAATCTTTTTTTAAAAAAATTATTTCACTTCTAATTTTTAAAAATAAGTTTTAAAAAAATCAGATAAACCCTTATTTTAGAGCTGACCAATATTTAGCCTGGTCAGTGAGCTAAAAGTGAGTGCGTTGACCACTAATGTGTGTAAATTATGTGTTATATCTTCATAAACAGATAAGTAGGGATATTATTAAATCGAACTCAGTTCTGTGTATTAGAAAATTTTCAAATCTTACTGATAACAACTAACTATAAATAAAATCTTGTCTAGAATTTATATGAAGTTAAGAAAGTAATAATCGATTAAAACTGCTTTACAAATTCAGTTTTATGACATGCCTCATGAAATAATTAAAGAAATTATTGAATTAATGAGAAGAATAAGGCTCTCTTCCTCAGACATTTGTAATCAGGTTAAACTAAACCAGTTCTCCTTACATTAGCTTTGCATTCGGCTGTTTCTGCTGCTGCTGTTTGTAGAAAATGCATCACCAGTAATTTGCAGAGGGCAGCACAAACCAGAGCGTCCCGCAGTAGTATCTACACCGGAGCGTCCCGCAGTAGTATCTACACATCTCTGCCATGTCCAGGCTGCTGTACTGTGCTGTTCTGAATGAGATTGGTCCCCATAGGCCCGTATGTTTGAATTCTCCATGCCCACTTAGTGGAACTATTTGGGAAGGACTACCACGTGTGGCCTTATTGGAGGAGGTGTGTTACTGAGGTGCTGTGAGGCTTTAAATACCCTTGCCAGGTTCAGTGTCTCTCTACCTGCATGTCTCCAGATCAGGATATAAGCTCTCAACCCCACGCCTGCCTGCTGTCCTCCCTGCCTCCTCCCACCGCCTGTGTGTGTGTGTGTGTGTGTGTGTGCGCGCGCGCGTGTGCCATGATAACGATGACTTACCTTTGAAAGCCCTCTTCTTTCTATCTTTTTTTTTTTTTTTTTTTTTTAAGTTAGGGTTTCTCTGTGTAGCCCTGGCTGCATTAGATTTCACTCTGTAGACCAGGCTGGCCTTGAACTCATTGATCTACCTGCCTCTCCTGCCCAAGTGCTAGGACATGGGCATGTGCTACCACTGCCCAGCCAGCAAGCCCTCTATTAAATCTTTCTTTTGTAGGACTTGCCCCTACCATGGTGTCTCTTCACAGCAATAAAACAGTAACTAAGTTACCTACCACACCTGTGGTGAGCTAACGGTTGCTTTCTTCATCTTTCTGAGTCTCCACAAATTTCTCACATTGGTGGAAAGTCAAGCAGAACCCTCTGATCCAGAAGAGATCAGATCACTTAGAACAGGAGATAGGGATGGGTGTGGATCAAGCTTGGATCCCCTGCAAAAGTAGCATATACTCTTGACTGATGACCCATTGCTCCAGCCCCTATGGTACCTGGTTTGCAAAACAGTTAGGCCTTATATAGAAAGTTCAGTCCAGGGATATGCCCTTAGAAAGAAGAGAAAATGTTACCTCATACGTTGTTTCAACTAGACCTCTCAGGAGATTGTATCTCTCATCCTCTATCAGGTGGACTCAAGAACCATATTGACTAGATTGCAATTAGCATAATTTGGCTATAAATACCCAAAATATATTGAGATTTGGTTATAAATCATTCCTTAGCATTTTTCAACCTCTCCTGTCTTTGGTATTGAAATGATAAAAAGTCACAAAGAACAAACGATGGAGCCTATATCACCAGAGGCTTCCTAAATAATAGCCTGACTGGACGAAATAAAAGTCCCACAGTGTGAGAAAGAACAAATGTTAGAGGACGAGTTATTTTTCTTCCATTACAGTGAGGGCACATGTGGAGGATGAATACACAAGAGACGAGTGGACTGCTAAAGGCATCCTAGAGGGCTTAGTCAACCGTAGGGGGAAATTTTGAGAAAATCAGATAACTTGAAATTCTGCAAAACCTATGCAAACTGCATCGAAAAAGATGTTTGTTAAAGGATGCTGACCTAACGCCTACCTTTGACACTCGCTCCTATTTCACGATACAAGTGATGCACCCTCTGGGTGTTGTACAAGCTTAGGAAACATACAGAAGACACCTAAATGGCCCTTAAAGATGGGACATCAGTCCACCCACGGTGAAAAGTCCAGGTGCACAGCTGTGAGACTCTTGGGAGTGATAGACACGTGTGTAGCAACGTCCTGCTCATCCTGCATGCGCTGGGGGGTCCAGAGCTGGTTCCAACTTCTTCATTAAACTCAACCCAAAGTCAAGGTTCTGGAAGGGATACTTTCCCCCTCTCTGCATGCCTGGTACCCCAATGGCGTAAGTAATGGTACCAGCGGGAGTGGCTAGTTGCAGCATTAGAATTGAACACAGGGACTGGGAACAGAGAGAGCACCCAAGGGTTGATTTAAGAGCAATGTGATGTTGAGTGTGTCCGCGAAGCTCCAGGCCAGGCTGCAGAGATGCTGTCCAACACGAAATTCCATGTGTTTCTCCTTCCTTTGTTTTTGTTAGCTTTTGCATTTTTGTTTCAACATTTTCGTCTTACTGGTTGTTTGTTTTGGTTTTCATTTTTTTTCTTGTTTTATTGAGAAGGAAGGAACATGAACAAAGATGGGAAAGATCTGAGAGGAGTTGAGGGAAAATAAAACATGATCAAAATAAAGTGTAGGGGGAAAAGTACTGCGATAGAAGTAGTTCGTGGAGCTTTGCCTACGCTGACCTGTACTGACAGTTGGACTGTATTCAGAGGCCTGACTTAGGGATGAACCCGTGGGAGAGGGACAAGGGACAACAGATTTGTAAGGAAGCCCATAAGCTCATTACAAGGAATGGAGCTAAACATCTTAAATGCCATATTCTTAAGATCTCTGAAGTGTTTAAGGATCACCTATCTCAGTCTATCTAAATGGACAAACATTGCTTGATAATAGCTATTTATTTTCTGCTTAACTTTGAAAACATAGGCTAAATAGAGCTTATTTCTGTAATTAAACTAGTACCCAACAAGACTACACATAAGATTATTTATAGGTGACTGCTAACTTGCTTTTCTAAGTATACTAAAGAGTTTGCAATAGTAGCTTTCATAAGACTAGAACTTTACATTTTAAAGTGAATTGCATAGGTAAAATACATTAAGCAAAAATTGGGCGAAATAACTTTAAACTTCTATCAATAATACAATCTTAATCTAAAAGGAGATATGAGAATCTACCTTTTATCCTATATCCCCGCTCCCTTTTTTATAACCTGGTGAGCCCCAACTCTTCTCTTATACTAGACTTCAAGCTAGGGCCCCAAAGCTGCTTGCTGACAGCAAGAGAATGCCTTGTATGTCCCTCCTGGATCTGCACCTGCCCAGTGACACCCTTTACCAGTTTAGTTCATCTCAGTCTCTCCATGTGTGCAGACACCAAGTTCCTGACTGCTGTATAAATAAGTGTGTAAACTAGAAAAAAAAAAACTTTACCCCTGGGAGCGGCATTTGTATTTGAATATGGAAATACTCATCTCCATGTGCATGGGCCTCATGTTAGAGAGCTAGAGCAAATCACTGGTACTCTCATTTCTGATAGCGTTTAGACATTATTTATGTGACAGGCACCTTCCAAACACTTTACAAAGTTTAATTCTTACCACCACCCTTTAAAGTATGTACTGTTATCCTTTTTAACAAATGCCCAAGTCAGAGTGAAAAGAAAATGCAACTAATGCTTTCATGGTCAAGATGGGCCACCAACCTAGGTAGTCTGACTTAGAAATCCAGTTCTTATATCCTGGAAGGCGTTTACACATCTTGTCAGTCAAAGAGATATAAAATACAGTCATCTTGGGACCTCAGCAGAATGTAGAAGCTTCTGAAAGCCTCCAGGGACATTACTGCATCACCTGTAACCCTGACTTGAGAGAACCAACATCTTTAAGTCCTAAGCTCCATGACCCCATAACTTCAAATAGCACTTTATAAAATCGATTTTTACCTATTCCAGTAGAGTTGCTGTCCCATGAGAATGGACGCTATCCTTTAGAGAATGAATAACCTTATGTCAAAATGACTCCAGGCCTACAAACAATGATCCAAGGAAAAAGCCAAGCTATGAAATAAGAAAAAACAGTTAAAGGGTATACATTTTGGAAGTGGGGTTATATCCAGAGTATCTAAAACCATCCATCAACCTAAAAGCAAAAGAGCAAATAATCCAATTAAAAGTGGGCAGTTGAGTTGAGTGGTGGGAGTGCACACCTCTAATTCCAGCACTCGGAGGCCGAGGCAGGTGGATCTCTTGAGTTCGAGGCCAGTGTGGTCTACAGATCAAGTTCCGGGACAGTCCGAGCTACAGAGAAATCCTGTCTCAAACAAAATAAAAAATGTGGGCGGTTGAGACATTTCTTTAAAGAAAACACAACACCAACCAACGATAAAAAGACGTTTTAATCATCAGGGCAATGTAAATCAGACTCCTGACAGATATTACCTTCCCTTTGTCAATATGGAAAATATAAAGACGATAGATGTGTTTGATGAGGATGTGGAAAACTTGGAACTGTATACTGTGGGGTAAGAGTGGCAAAAACAAAACAAAACAAAACAAAACCAACTTCCTTGAAAGTAGAAATACAATAGGATTTAGTAATCCCACATCTGAATAAGACATCAAAGACCACACAAAAACAACAGCTCTCCCCAGGGCCTCAGGCTGTCTCAGCACCTACATTAGCTAGTACCCAAGGACTTGTGTCTACTTCCCAGTGTCCACACACAGCTCACAACTGTAACTCCAGGTCCAGAGGATCTGAGAAGCTCTTCTGACCTTTCAGAGTAGTAGGCACACTCATGGTACACAGACATACATATAGACAAAACACCCACACACATAAATTAGAAATAAATATAAAAATTTGAAAATTTTAATAAGGTTTTTTTTTTAAAGTTTTTTTTTTTTTCTTTTCTTTTTTTCGGAGCTGGGGACCGAACCCAGGGCCTCTCGCTTTCTAGGCAAGCGCTCTACCACTGAGCTAAATCCCCAACCCAATAAGGTTTTTTTTTAATTCACCTTAACCATGGTGATGATTATAAGTTTCCTTTGTTTGACTGTACTTCTCTGTTCTTGCTTAACCGTCATTTGACTACACACACCCCCACTGTAGCAATCCAAGGTATTCTACGGGGTCAGATAGAAGTCTGAGTTGCTCAAATTCTTTATCCCTGCACTCAAAAAAGCATAAAATAAAAGACAGGGAGAAGGAATTATTAGATTAAAGGAGTGTTCAGCTGGACAGTGGTGGTGCACACCTTTGATCCCAGCACTTAGGAGGCAGAGGGCAGTGGATCTCTGTGCATTTGAGGCTAGCTGATCTACAGAACAAGGACCAGGGCGACCAAGGTTACACAGAGAAACCATGCCTTAACAAACAAAAGACAAACAACAGCAATAACAACGCAAGAAAGAGTAGAGTGTGCACCAGTGGTAACACACAGCTCTTATTTAAATTCTGATTCAAGCAGACTACAAAAGGAGTCATGCGACAAGATTTGTGACAGCAAATTGTTATCTTGGACTATGACAATTGTATTATATTGCTTTAAGAAAATAATTATGATCAGCTGGTCATAATGGCCTTCATTCCCAGCACTTCAGAGGCAGAGGGAGGCAAACCTTTGAGTTTGAGGATAGACTGGTTTACAAATTGAGTTCCAGGACAGCAAAGGCTACACAGTGAGACCCTGTCTCGAAAATGAATAAATAAATAAGAATCATTTCAGCTGCCATGGTTTAATAATGAGTAGGCATTGTTCAAAAGCCACTGAGGGAGGGGATGGTAAGGGAGGCTCAGGTGACAAGTCATCCCCGATTAACAGCAGTTGGACAGTAAGTTCTTTGGGATAAAATACTACTGACTTTGTGTTTATATGAAAATCTCCATACTAAAATCTGTTTACCTTTTGGAACATTACCATGTCTTATGAAAGGTCTAAAGACCAGAGCATGTCAGCTTATACACATGTTTGTTCACACAGCAGCTTATGTCACGTTATTGGGCTGAATCATACATGCTGCGGAACTGAAGTAGGTTTCGCTCCAGACCATTTATGTTTTGACTGGTGACACATGGATTGGTAAAACCTAGCTACTCAGGGACACTGGCAGCAGAATGATACCTGCTTGGCTCCGGCAAGTTTTCAAAAGTGGTTTTATACTTAGATCATTGACAAGCATTGATTCGACTAAAGTCATCAAAGCGTTGTGTGTACTGAGAAGCTGACAGAGGGATCGTTCTAAATGAGCTCAGGACTCTCACCTGTCATGGTGCAGAGTGGAAGGCAAGTAGTCCTGGTTCACTGGCATACGAGTAGGGAGTAATACCAGAAAACAGCCTGCTGTGGTGGTACATACCATTGAGGCCTGCTCCTCCTAGCATAGCTGTGGCCATTTTGTTCCATGCCTGCCTGCCACCTATTTCATATTGTTGACAGAAAAAAATAACTTCACTCAGACCACATACCTTGTTATGTTCTGCATGTTCTGAGGTTGGTTAACCTTGAGAAATTTGACAAACAGAATCTCCACTTAGGACCAATCGAATAAAGGTCTGTTCTGTCTAGTTAGCCAAAATAGCTTGAGGCAGAGATGACCACTGGGCAACACTTCCTGCATCTGAACACGTGCTCACTGTGGTTTCTTTTCTTTATAAGCTGACCCTGAGAAATGTTCAAGGTCCAGCCTTAGCTCCTGAGTCTAGCTTGTGACCCTGATGGATGAGTCTTGGGAGTGTCCATTAAACAAGCAATTCTTACTTAACTGAGAGCAGGGTCTGAGTGGTTTTTGTGGCGATTCTTGAACCCCAACACATACCTGACCTATAATCCCAGCACTTAAGAGCTGAGGCAGGAGGATTGTGAGTCTGAGGATACCTACATCAATTACCAAGACCTTGCATCAAACATGATAAATAAAAGAAAATTAATAATGTACACAAAAGGGTGACACTCATCTATAATCTTTATATTTGGGAAGTCAGCCTGGTTTATGAAGTGAGGTCTATGCAACCTAGAAATCTATAGCAAGATCCTGTCTCAAAAACCAGAATGAAACCAGGCAACTAACTAACCAACCAACCAACCAGTCAGCCAGCCAACCAACTAACCAACCAGCCAACCAGCCAACCAACTAACCAAAACAAAAATGAAAAAAAAAACTAGAAAGAAAAAAAGTCAAGTTTTTCCTTTCTTTTTCCCTCCTCTTCCTCCTCTTCCTCCTCTTCCTCCTCTTCCTCTTCCTCCTCTTCCTCCTCCTCCTCCTCTTCTTCTTCTTCTTCTCCCCACTTTCTGTCTCTCTTCTTTTCTCTTTTTCTTTTTCTCTTCCATTTTGGCTTTTTGAGACAGGGTTTCTCTGTGTAGCCTTGGATATCCTGGATCTTGCTCTGTAGACCAGGCTGGCCTTGAACTCATAGAGATGTGCTTGCCTTTGCCTCCCAAATGCTAAGATAAAAGGCACTCACCATCACCCTGCAAAAACAGTTACTTTCAAGACTGTAGTGTAATGGCAGTCTCCAATAGTGTGCGGCCATGTGGTTTCATAAGTCTGCTCCCTCTTCTGAACCATTCAAAAGAGTGTAGCTTTCCTCTCTCTCCTTTATACCTCTTTTCTAAGCATGCTTTCCACAACACGTCTTTCTCCTCTTTATCTAAAGGTCTCCTCTCCACCCTGGGTCTGCCTGCTGCTATAAGTCTGACCTCCATGCCTGCTTACTTCAGACAACATGGGCTTTTCCCTTCTCTTCTCCACTGTCCTCCCCTGGGGAGCTGCCAAGATTTACAATTTGCCGGCGCTGAGACCTTTTCCTTCTTATAAACTCAAATAAAAATTTCCTTGAGATTAAAAAAAGAAGAAAATCAGAGAGCAATGCCACAACTTATTATCATTCTGTGTTTATTGTTAAGACTTTAAACACAGTCGTGGCCGTACAAAGTATTTTCCTTCCCTTCCGCGTAGGAGGCCATCCTGTTTATCAGCGAGGCTATTGTTATGTCTCTAAGAGAATTCATTTTTAAAAAGTTTATTTATAAAAAAAAAGTTTATTTATGTTTTAAAGTGTATGTGTGTGAGACATACCTGACTGTATGTCTGTGTATCACCTGCATCTAGAACCCCAAGAGGCTAGAAGACGACTTCCAAGAGTCTCCTGGAACTGTAGCTACTGATAGTTGTTAGCCCCCATGTGAGTGGCGGGAACCAAATCTGGGTCCTCTGCAAGAGCAAGTGCTACTAATGACGGAGGCATCTTTCCAGCTCTGTAACAAGTTTATTAACTAGTTTAAGACTTTCTTTTTTACATACATCGTTTTATTCATTTACATTTCTTTTTTTTTCCAGTATGGTATAATTTATCTTTTTTTTTTTTATTAACTTGAGTATTTCTTATATACATTTCGAGTGTTATTCCCTTTCCCGGTTTCCGGGCAAACATCCCCCACCCCCCTCCCCTTCCTTATGGGTGTTCCCCTCCCAACCCTCCCCCCATTGCCGCCCTCCCCCCATAGACCAGTTCACTGGGGCTTCAGTCTTAGCAGGACCCAGGGCTTCCCCTTCCACTGGTGCTCTTACTAGGATATTCATTGCTACCTATGGGGTCAGAGTCCAGGGTCAGTCCATGTATGGTCTTTAGGTAGTGGCTTAGTCCCTGGAAGCTCTGGTTGCTTGGCATTGTTGTACTTTTGGGGTCTCGAGCCCCTTCAAGCTCTTCCAGTTCTTTCTCTGACTCCTTCAATAGGGGACCTATTCTCAGTTCAGTGGTTTGCTGCTGGCATTCGCCTCTGTATTTGCTGTATTCTGGCTGTGTCTCTCAGGAGCGATCTACATCCGGCTCCTGTCGGTCTGCACTTCTTTGCTTCATCCATCTTGTCTAATTGGGTGGCTGTATATGTATGGGCCACCTGTGGGGCAGGCTCTGAATGGGTGTTCCTTCAGTCTCTGTTTTAATCTTTGCCTCTCCCTTCCCTGCCAAGGGTATTCTTTTTCCTCATTTAAAGAAGGAGTGAAGCCTTCACATTTTGATCATCCGTCTTGAGTTTCGTTTGTTCTAGGGATCTAGGGTAATTCAAGCATTTGGGCTAATAGCCACTTATCAATGAGTGCATACCATGTATGTCTTTCTGTGATTGGGTTAGCTCACTCAGGATGATATTTTCCAGTTCCAACCATTTGCCTACGAATTTCATAAACTCGTTTTTGATAGCTGAGTAATATTCCATTGTGTAGATGTACCACATTTTCTGTATCCATTCCTCTGTTGAAGGGCATCTGGGTTCTTTCCATTTTCTGGCTATTATAAATAAGGCTGCGATGAACATAGTGGAGCACGTGTCTCTTTTATATGTTGAGGCATCTTTTGGGTATATGCCCAAGAGAGGTATAGCTGGATCCTCAGGCAGTTCAATGTCCAGTTTTCTGAGGAATCTCCAGACTGATTTCCAGAATGGTTGTACCAGTCTGCAATCCCACCAACAATGGAGGAGTGTTCCTCTTTCTCCACATCCTCGCCAGCATCTGCTGTCACCTGAGTTTTTGATCTTAGCCATTCTCACTGGTGTGAGGTGAAATCTCAGGGTTGTTTTGATTTGCATTTCCCTTATGACTAAAGAACATTTCTTTAGGTGTTTCTCAGCCATTCGGCATTCCTCAGCTGTGAATTGTTTGTTTAGCTCTGAACCCCATTTTTTAATAGGGTTATTTGTTTCCCTGCGGTCTAACTTCTTGAGTTCTTTGTATATTTTGGATATAAGGCCTCTATCTGTTGTAGGATTGGTAAAGATCTTTTCCCAATCTGTTGGTTGCCGTTTTGTCCTAACCATAGTGTCCTTTGCCTTACAGAAGCTTTGCAGTTTTATGAGATCCCATTTGTCGATTCTCGATCTTAGAGCATAAGCCATTGGTGTTTTGTTCAGGAAATTTTTTCCAGTGCCCATGTGTTCCAGATGCTTCCCTAGTTTTTCTTCTATTAATTTGAGTGTGTCTGGTTTGATGTGGAGGTCCTTGATCCACTTGGACTTAAGCTTTGTACAGGGTGATAAGCATGGATCGATCTGCATTCTTCTACATGTTGCCCTCCAGTTGAACCAGCACCATTTGCTGAAAATGCTATCTTTTTTCCATTGGATGGTTTTGGCTCCTTTGTCAAAAATCAAGTGACCATAGGTGTGTGGGTTCATTTCTGGGTCTTCAATTCTATTCCATTGGTCTATCTGTCTGTCTCTGTACCAATACCATGCAGTTTTTATCACTGTTGCTCTGTAATACTGCTTGAGTTCAGGGATAGTGATTCCCCCTGAAGTCCTTTTATTATTGAGGATAGCTTTAGCTATCCTGGGTTTTTTGTTATTCCAGATGAATTTGCAAATTGTTCTGTCTAACTCTTTGAAGAATTGGATTGGTATTTTGATGGGGATTGCATTGAATCTGTAGATTGCTTTTGGTAAAATGGCCATTTTTACTATATTAATCCTGCCAATCCATGAGCATGGGAGATCTTTCCATCTTCTGAGGTCTTCTTCAATTTCTTTCCTCAGTGTCTTGAAGTTCTTATTGTACAGATCTTTTACTTGCTTGGTTAAAGTCACACCGAGGTACTTTATATTATTTGGGTCTATTATGAAGGGTGTCGTTTCCCTAATTTCTTTCTCGGCTTGTTTCTCTTTTGTATAGAGGAAGGCAACTGATTTATTTGAGTTAATTTTATACCCAGCCACTTTGCTGAAGTTGTTTATCAGCTTTAGTAGTTCTCTGGTGGAACTTTTGGGATCACTTAAATATACTATCATGTCATCTGCAAATAGTGATATTTTGACCTCTTCTTTTCCGATCTTTATCCCCTTGATCTCCTTTTGTTGTCTGATTGCTCTGGCTAGAACTTCAAGAACTATATTGAATAAGTAGGGAGAGAGTGGGCAGCCTTGTCTAGTCCCTGATTTTAGTGGGATTGCTTCAAGTTTCTCTCCATTTAGTTTAATGTTAGCAACTGGTTTGCTGTATATGGCTTTTACTATGTTTAGGTATGGGCCTTGAATTCCTATTCTTTCCAGGACTTTTATCATGAAGGGGTGTTGAATTTTGTCAAATGCTTTCTCAGCATCTAATGAAATGATCATGTGGTTCTGTTCTTTCAGTTTGTTTATATAATGGATCACGTTGATGGTTTTCCGTATATTAAACCATCCCTGCATGCCTGGGATGAAGCCTACTTGATCATGGTGGATGATTGTTTTGATGTGCTCTTGAATTCAGTTTGCCAGAATTTTATTGAGTATTTTTGCGTCGATATTCATAAGGGAAATTGGTCTGAAGTTCTCTTTCTTTGTTGTGTCTTTGTGTGGTTTAGGTATAAGAGTAATTGTGGCTTCGTAGAAGGAATTCGGTAGGGCTCCATCTGTTTCAATTTTGTGGAATAGTTTGGATAATATTGGTATGAGGTCTTCTCTGAAGGTTTGATAGAATTCTGCACTAAACCTGTCTGGACCTGGGCTCTTTTTGGTTGGGAGACCTTTAATGACTGCTTCTATTTCCTTAGGAGTTATGGGGTTGTTTAACTGGTTTATCTGTTCCTGATTTAACTTCGATACCTGGTATCTGTCTAGGAAATTGTCCATTTCCTGAAGATTTTCAAATTTTGTTGAATATAGGTTTTTATAGTAAGATCTGATGATTTTTTGAATTTCCTCTGAATCTGTAGTTATGTCTCCCTTTTCATTTCTGATTTTGTTAATTTGGACGCACTCTCTGTGTCCTCTCGTTAGTCTGGCTAAGGGTTTATCTATCTTGTTGATTTTCTCAAAGAACCAACTTTTGGTTCTGTTGATTCTTTCTATGGTCCTTTTTGTTTCTACTTGGTTGATTTCAGCTCTGAGTTTGATTATTTCCTGCCTTCTACTCCTCCTGGGTGTATTTGCTTCTTTTTGTTCTAGAGCTTTTAGGTGTGCTGTCAAGCTGCTGACATATGCTCTTTCCTGTTTCTTTCTGCAGGCACTCAGCGCTATGAGTTTTCCTCTTAGCACAGCTTTCATTGTGTCCCATAAGTTTGAGTATGTTGTATCTTCATTTTCATTAAATTCTAAAAAGTTTTTTTTTTTTTAAGATTTATTTATTTATTTATTATAAGTACACTGTAGCTGTCTCCAGATACACCAGAAGAGGGCATCAGATATCTTTTTTTTTTTTTTTTGGTTCTTTTTTTCAGAGCTGGGGACTGAACCCAGGGCCTTGCGCTTCCTAGGTAAGCGCTCTACCACTGAGCTAAATCCCCAGCCCCTCTAAAAAGTTTTTAATTTTTCTTTATTTCTTCCTTGACCAGGTTATCATTGAGTAGAGCATTGTTCAATTTCCACGTATATGTGGGCATTCTTCCCTTATTGTTATTGAAGACCAGTTTTAGGCCATGGTGGTCCGATAGCACGCATGGGATTATTTCTATCTTTCTGTACCTGTTGAGGCCCGTTTTTTAACCAATTATATGGTCAATTTTGGAGAAAGTACCATGAGGAGCTGAGAAGAAGGTATATCCTTTTGCTTTAGGATAGAATGTTCTATAAATATACGTTAAGTCCATTTGGCTCATGACTTCTCTTAGTCTGTCGACATCACTGTTTAATTTCTGTTTCCATGATCTGTCCATTGATGAGAGTGGGGTGTTGAAATCTCCCACTATTATTGTGTGAGGTGCAATGTGTGTTTTGAGCTTTAGTAAGGTTTCTTTTACGTATGTAGGTGCCCTTGTATTTGGGGCATAGATATTTAGGATTGAGAGTTCATCTTGGTGGATTTTTACTTTGATGAATATGAAGTGTCCTTCCTTATCTTTTTTGATGACTTTTAGTTGGAAATTGATTTTATTTGATATTAGAATGGCTACTCCAGCTTGCTTCTTCTGACCATTTGCTTGGAAAGTTGTTTTCCAGCCTTTCACTCTGAGGTAGTGTCGTCTTTGTCTCTGAGGTGTGTTTCCTGTAGGCAGCAGAATGCAGGGTCCTCGTTGAGTATTCAGTTTGTTAATCTATGTCTTTTTATTGGGGAGTTGAGGCCATTGATATTGAGAGATATTAAGGAATCGTGATTATTGCTTCCCGTTATATTCATATTTGGATGTGAGGTTATGTTTGTGTGCTTTCATTCTCTGTGGGGTGCTGCCCACGGGCTCTCTGCAGTGGCAGCAACCAGGAAGATTCATTTACATTTCAAATGATATCCTGCTTCCTGGGCGCCCCTCCACAGACCTAAGACTTTCAGAAGACATTAAAAACCCCATTGGCTAGTGGCGCCAGTTCGTCAATGAGGCAACATGGCGTCGCCGACGGTCGCTTCGCGTTTGTACTCCTTGCTGTTCCACAGGACCTCCACCTTCGCCCTCACCATCGCAGTGAGCTCCCTGTTCTTCGAGCGGGCCTTCGATCAGGGTGCAGACGCGATCTATGATCACAGCAAGGAGGGGAAACTGTGGAAACACATAAAGCACAAGTACGAGAACCAGGAGTAACTCCTTGCGCCTTCCGGCCAGAAGGGACAGGCACCCGTCAGCTGTCAGCCTGGAGCTGGGGCCTCAGCCTGAGGATGAGCCTCAAGTCTCTTCATGGACCACCAGTGCGTTGGCAAGCAGCGCCTCCACCGTACAAACGGACTCTAACTTCTGCTGTGTTTGAAGTGCATTTGACTACGGCTGTCAACACATAAATGTAAATTGTTCATGCGGAAAAAGAAAAAGAAAAAAAAAAAAAAAACCATTGGCGAAGGAGCTAGTGAGCTGGTGGGCTGACCTACTCAGCCACTACCCAGGCCCAGATCCTGGGTTTTGAGCTGGCCTACTCCATCATCTATCCTACCCATGAACTGTTAGAGCAATGAAGGGATTGTTCCTGCAGACCCGAAGCTGCAGGATCTCCATGACACAGGGCAACACCAGGATATCCCAGAGAAGTCCCAGTGGGGATCCAGTACTGAGAGAGTAGCAGAAGCCAGAGGCTTTGAACCAGACCAATGACTCATTGCAACGAACATTTCCAAGTAAGGTGTTTGGGCAAAGGGACATGCTGTGTGACACAGTGTGACACAGGACAGCGTCCACAGTGAGATGTTTTATTTTTTATTTTCTTTTTCAGGGGAGGTTACAAGGGTAGAGGGTAGATATGGAAAGACTGGAAAATGTGTGGGATTGGGGCACACGATGTGACATTTACAAATAATAATGATTTAAAAATGACAAAAAATATTCAAAGATCTAGACACAGCGGACCGACATTCTCCAGTGCCAACAAATGGCAGGAGCTGGTAGCATTCAGTCCAGGATCACCTCTCAGGCCCCTCCCAGTTGACCCCCTAGGACAGGAGAGGTAAAATTAGGGAGTTTCGGTAATTCTACACATAGATACAGAAAACGTCTTCAAACTTGGAGCAGCCTGTTTCTCTCGGTGCGCAGTGTCTGAAGATTCTTAAGTCCGGGAACCTTCTAATAAATGTAATGAGGTACTGTACTGTATCTACATCTTCCTGTTCAGTCTGATCCATTAGGAAATTCTGACCATTTCAGATTTCATTAGTGTCAAATATTCTTTAATAATATGAAATAAATTCACGTCCACTCTGTCTTCCTCACTCAGCCCCGTCGTATTTTATATATTAATATATGTGGGTGTGCACATCTTACTGAAATAGTCTTTTTATTCATTCCCTCTGAGTTTTCTCTCACTGATGTGCCCTGCCTTTGTGTTCATACGGTTGTTTATCATCGTGTCACACCCTGAGTAATTTTTCCATTTGTTTCCTATAATGAAAAACACTGAGATTTGCTAAAAACACCTTCCTTTTCTTCTTCTGCCCCTCCAGTATACAATTAGAAGTAGTAGTCTCTATTTCCAGATAGTGTGTGTGAGCTAGTCTGATCTACTTTTCATATATCCTTCTCATTTCTTATCCCTCTTCCTAAAATTCATCAGTTTTTTTATAAATAACTGTTTTATTTTAATTAATAATTAATTTTATGTGTATGGCATGAGAGTTTTGTTCGCACGTATGTTTGTGCACCAATTATAGAAGACTGTGAGCCACCATGTGGGCCCTGGAAATCCAACCTAGGTCCTCTAGACGAGCAGCTAGTTCTCTTAACTGCTATCTCTTCAGCCCCAAATGTGCTGTATTTATTAAAACAAAAATTTGGACTAGGGATGCAGCTCACTGGTCGAGGGCTTGGCTAACATGCTCGAGGTCCTACATTCAGTTCACAATAGGTAACACTCCACCAATGAGTGCTATGGAAAAAATTAGGGGACTAAATAGGCAATGGTGAAACTACTATTGGTCTAAAGGGTGTTTGCTAATGCATGTTCAATCAAGAACCAAGACTTAAAGGCACTTATACTTCTTTAAATAGCTGTTGAGGGGAAGAGTAAAAGGCTGGGAGAGGATGGCAGAAGGTTGCGTTACTTCTAGTATTAATAATTAGTGAATCTTTTCACAAGGCTAAGGAAGAAGCCAACAGCTTTCCCCTAAGAGGTGTACACAGAAAACTGTGGGAAAATATCAGCATTGGAGAGGACACATTCCAAACTGTGTTCTGTTGAATATCAGACACCACTGTTTTTACCCCGTGCCGGACTCTGCATGCTTCATTACTAAACCTTCCAGCAACAGTGGCATGACTGGTATAGGGGTAACCATCTGCTTTATGAATGGAATTGACACTTCCTGTGCTGGATGAATTCACAGCTGGTACAAATCCATGGCTTGGCTCTACAACCTGTGCGGCTAAGTTCTGGAAACCTGAGTGCGAGCAGTAGGAGATTAAGAAAAATGGACACCAGTAACATAAAGCTTGCACAGGGTGGAATTTGCTCTTGGATGGAGATGAACCAGCAGCGAGGACACTTACTGAGTTCGTTACATTCACCATGACTGACACTCTTACCACAGCCTTCTGAGAGCTGAGACTGTAGTCGTGGGGCACCACTCCCAGCTAGGAGTCCATTTTCTCTTCTTTTGCATGGGTATATGTGTGTGGTATACATTTGCATATATGCATGTTTGCATGTACAGGTACATGTGTGTATGTGTGTGTAAATGCATTTGGAGGCTAAAAGTAGATTTCAGGTGTCCTCCTTGATCTCTTCCCACTTCATTTACTGAGGCAGGGTCTGAGTCTCACCAGAGTCTCACCGTAAGCCAGCCAGCTTGTCCCAGGGATCCCCTTAGCTAGCTCCAGAGTTCTGGAATTAGTGCTTGGGGTCTGGCCCTGCAGCTTGTGCAGTGAATGCTCTAATCACAGAGTCTCTCTATAGCCCTTTAATGCCACTTCTTAAATTGAGAATCTTTTATTTGCATGAGGATTTGGAAACAAGAAGGTTTTTTCCCACTAGACCATCAAATCCTAACGCCTCTATAGTTCTCTGTTTTCAAATTGACCACTCATTTCCTGAATTTATCTCCTTCCCTGAAGTGTCATATTGTATTCTAAGCTCTCTTCTTTCTGCTTGAAATCTCTTTGCTCAATCCGAAAGTGCATCAAGTGGCATCTGCCCGGCCTCCTGAATGATTGTATGTTTAGTGCCGCTCCCTCAGCCCCTTACACTAGTTCCCTTGCTATTTTTGGAGCCTCTACTGAAAATGTCCTTCCTGTCTGCTACATGGTCCTGGAATCAGTGGCACATGTTTTAGACACTTGTTATGGCACCAACCTCCTTCTGAGAGGCATGCAGCAGCACCCTTTCCCCTGCATCTCTACTAAGGCAAGTGCTGTGAGGATGGCAAGACTGCTCCAGCACCCGGGACACAGTAGTCACTTGGGAAATAGAGCATGTCAAGCAAAGTCATTCCTAATCCCCAAAGACCTGCGTCTCCCATCTCCTCAGCCACAGGACTGCAAGCTGGTGCCACATGCACTTTCTGTGTGGCTGCCATGGATGCAAGCCAGAGCCTAGGCTTGTGCTTCGTGGACTTCATCGACTGAGTTATTACTCAAGCTCTACAATTCTCTCTCTCTCATATATCTGCCTATTATCTATCTATAATCTATCTATCTATCTATCTATCTATCTATCTATCTATCTATCTTCAACAACAACAAGACAAGTAACTGTGAATTAAAAAACATAGGAAATTAATATGTAGGTATGTGTGTGTGATTTTAAGGAAGGAACTTATGGAGCCTTAGTTACTTACTGCTATACTGTTAGCAAATGACAGATCTGGCAGAAGGCAACACACACACAGACACACACAGAGACGTACACAGACACACACACATACACACAGACACATACAGACACACACAGACACACACACAGACACATACAGACACACACAGACACATACAGACACACAGACACACACACAAACACACACACAGACACACACACAGACACATACAGACACACACATACAGACACACAGACACACACAGACACATACAGACACATACACACACACACACAGACACACAGACACACACAGACACACACACAGACATATACACACAGACACACACACACATACACACATACACATATACATACATTCTCCCCAACATGTCTTTTTGAGGCGTCAGTTACACATCAAGAAAGAATGCTACATAGGGTGTCAGACAAAACTACTACAGAATCAACATTGTGTTAAAGCATCACCCCACATTCTAGCTGTTATTTTGCTTTACTAATACTTTTTTTTTGTTTTACAATTTCACACAAATGTGTCTAATGCATCGTGGCTACTCTCTCCCCACTGTCTTACCTCTCCCTCATGCCTGGCAGCCCCACTTCTTCCTTACAAGCCTCTTTCTTGTTTTTGACTTTCTGTTTGGTTTCTAGGGTGTATCTAGGACTTCCTATGTGCCGTGGAGTTGAAACTCTCCATTCAACCCCGGTAGGCTCCCCTGTGAATCCACAGCTGGACACAGTGCTGCCCCTTCTCCCAGATCTGATCTAGCAGGTCAGCAGTAAGTGCTAAGGCTCCCTAAGTCCCGTCCTTAATACCACACACACATACCTACATATTAATTTCCTATGTTTTTCTTAATTCACACAGTTAACTTGCCTTGTTTGTTGAAGCAGTAAGCCAGATAACCCTCACTGCCATGTCTGTCAAAGTGATTGGCTTGAAAACTCCAGCACCCCATTCATGTGAAGACAGTGTAGAACAGTGCTTCTCAACCCTCCTAGTGCTGTCACCCCTTAATATAGTGCCTCATGTAGTGGGGACCCCAACCACAGAATTATTCTCTTTGCTACATCATTACCGTAATTTTGCTACTGTTAGGAATTGTAACTTTTATCCAGTACGCAGGATACTGGTGTTTGATCCTCAAAAGGGTCGCGCCCCACGAGTTGAGAACCAAGGCACTCGATGCCAGCATCTCATTTCCTTGTTTCTGTCCACCTTAAGGTTTTCCGGCTTTGCCAGTTTGACCTGCTTTCTCTTCGGCTTGGCCCTCTTGGGAGTGGTGTGAGCGTCCTCCTCTTCTCAGCACCACAAAGCCTCAGCATGTGAGGGATGGATTCCTTTTGAATGTCTAGTCAGACAAAGGCCACCCTCAAGCTGCTCAGCCTTCACTGACCAGGGGGATTCCTTCCTCATCTGGAGCTTTAGCCTTTACCTTTTCCAGTGCCCAAAGGTTCAGCCCTGAGCCAGATAGTCTTCCTATAAGCACATCTATGGAAATCTGCATCATGGTGACAATTCCAGGGCACGTGGCATGTTGGAAAGGTAGAAGGAAGTATATCTAAGACAACAATGAAACTGACACATGATAGTGCACGTCGCACACGTCTGTAATCTGAGGACTAGGAAGGGGAACACGAGGAAGGAGGGCTGTGAATTCAAGATCACCCATAAGATGAAATATTTTTGATATAAATGTAAAGAGTGAATTAATCCAGTGGCTGTATTTCTTTACCTTTGTCAGTCTCCTATAACGCCACAGAGAAACCATGCTTTATTTCAAGCTAACCCCTCAAGAGCTGAGCGGTTAAATGATCTACCGTAACCTCTAAGCTAATCTGGCTACCTCCCAGCCACGAACACAGGATACTTGCATATTATTATTGATCTGGCTCTTTGGGATTCAGATGTTTTTTCTCATGCTGTCTTCTTGGACCCTCTCCTTGCAGTCATCTGCATTTCCACCCCCATCCTCCACCCACGCTGGTAGACATCCTGTCCTATTCTCTCTTCTGCCCAGCCAATGGGTGATCGGCATTTATTCACAGGGTAGAGAATAAATGGTAAGATTTGTTAACGCAAACTTGCAACAGAAGATTCTTGATATAATCATTACAATGAAGTGTCTGGGTTGAAATAAGATTTGAGGGCAGAGAATTCAGCATTTAAACAACACAAGAATAACTTTTACACAATGCACAAAAAACATTATGCCTACAACCACCTTCAGCAACATAGAAGGAGGCGTCTCAAAAACCGATAGATAAATAAATAAGTAAATATTTCAAAAACTAGGAAAAATAACTCTTCACAAAATTTAAAATAAATTGATTGTTAAACTTTTAAAAAAGGACCTATTGAAAAAAAAACAAGCAAGAAACAATTTCCCAGGAGGACAGTTTTATTGAGACATTAATATTGCCTTTAGTTGTAAAGGTTTTCCCTAGAGAAAGCCAGTCATGAAGCTAATACAAATGCACAAAATGCATAATCGTGAGGTTTCACTTGGTGGCAAAGTGTGGACGGACTGTGTTTAATATCTCCATATTGGTATTTTTATGCAAGCATAGAGTATTTTACAGTTTGTGGCCCTGTGTTTGGCTGAAGTGGGACAATTTATGATGAAGGCATACATTATTAACTTTGTGTTTTAATATTCATTTTAACTTTGTGCTCCCCTTTACCCTTTAAATTGGGTTTATCACAATAGAGTCGCAGACCATTGTGGGCACATACATTTTCCCTGCGTATCGTCCTAAATTAAGACAAGAATGAAAATCTGTTTTCTCTAGAAAAATTTCTAATTGCTGAAACAAATTGATTCTATTCTTGGAATCCAACAGAGCTCTAGATAAATTCACTTATAAAATATTTATGAATCATCCTCTGTGTGACAGGTACTGTGCATTTGATTCACAATCAGTTGAAGCACTCCATTCATTCTCTAAAATACTGTCTTTAAATAAAAATATTACATATATTTACTCATCTACCATCTGTATGTGTCTGAGTGTGTAAGATCAGGCTGCAGACAAGTCTATAAGGAATTGTCTTAATTAGCGACTAATGAGAGAGGGCCTAGACCATTCTGGATATTGCTGGTGGTTCTGGGTTCTAGAGGAAAGCAGGCTGAGCAAGTCCTGTGGAGCAAGCCAGTAAGCAGCATCCCTCCATGGTTTCTGCGTTAGCTCCTGCCTCCAGACCCCTGCCCTGTGTGAGTTCCTGGCCTCCTTGCTTTGGTGATGAACCGTTATGTAGAACTGTGAATGAAATAAACCCTTTTCTCCCTAAGTTGCTTTTGGTCATAGCAATGGCAACCCTAAGATAATGTCCACTTCCTACTTTTAGCATCCCCCAATTATGCTATCATATTTATTAATCCTTCAAAGATTAATGCATTGTTTAGGTCAGAGCCCCCAGGAGGTACTTCTGCAAAATCCACCATCAGCTGGCAACTTTAATACGTGAACCCATGAGGAACATTTCTTATTGAAATCTGATCAGTAACCTTTATCAAGGTGACAGTGTTCTGATTCCAGATAAATTAGTAGAATAAACTAGGAGTGAAGTTTTACCAAGTGCTTTCTTAGGCATTTGACATGGTTAGGAAGTTTTAATATTTTGACATTTTAATCTACTGTCTTAGATGTGTATACTTTTTTTCTTGGTTCTGTCCTTTATAGAGTGGGTCCATCTGGGTTGATCACTTGAATTTTGTATTTTAACTCTGAATATATATGTTATATTGAAATACTTTTTTCTTTTTGGATATTTTTTATTTACATTTCAAATGTTTTTCCCTTTCCTGATTTCCCCGACATAAGCCCCCTATCCTTTCCCCTCCCCTTCTTCTATAAGGGTGTTCCCCTCTCCATCCACCCCCTTCCTGCCCCCCTGCCCCGACATTTCCCTACACTGGGGGGTCCAACCTCAGCAGAACCAAGGGTCATATACTTTTTTTTTTTTTTGGTTCTTTTTTTTCGGAGCTGGGGACCAAACCCAGGGCCTTGCGCTTCCTAGGTAAGTGCTCTACCACTGAGCTAAATCCCCAGCCCCGGTCATATACTTTTTTAAACTTAATTTTGCTTGCCTCTCTCCTTCCTTGGAGGTCTCACTGTTTAAACATAACAGATTTGATAGCTTGTTGGTAAGGTGAGGTCCAGCTTGTCTCCACTAGGTCATCTTCATGTGAATCCGGTGGTTATACGGTTTTGTTTTAGGGACATTTCATTTTTTTAATAACGGTTTTAGCTGACATTCATGGAGAGAATGAATCCTTAGAACTGTGCCACTAGTGAAAGGAAATCCTGTCTAGAGTATGTTTCTTTACAAAGCTGTGTCACACCATCCTTTGGGCCCTCTGCTGGAAAAGTAGAATCAAGTCTCAAATAATGCCTTTTAAATTGTATCCTCTAGTATTATAGATGTAGGACAGTACTGTATCATACCTCTGTGGATATAAAATAGCTTGTACCTGCTTTATGATACGTAGTAGTGACCGTGCTTTATCAGAGCTGTTTTTAATGATGTTGCTCAGAATGTTTTCTTTCCAGATGATGATTGAGAAGCTAATTTAAAAAAAAAATGGCGCCAGGTACCACAAGAGTAACAGAACTGTGCTGTTTTCTCGGGTTTTGTTTTTTTACTTTTTTTTTTTTAATGGAGTGTGCTGGATGTCTCTACAGTTTTGTTCAGATGACTGCAGAACCTGGAAAAGCTGTTGCTGCTGCTGATACATAACACACTGCTATTATTGGTCTTTTTATATAAATATAAATATATATATATACAGTTATATAATTTGAATTTTTTGAAACTTTACCTGTGCTGTCAACTTTGGAAAAAAGTATCCCCGTTTACTGTGTTGAGTTGGCACTGTACAGAAATTAACAGCCATATTGGTCTAGAAATGTTGAACTTAAGTTTTTTCCATTTGTACAGGGGTAACGCACTGTATTAAATATGTAAGGTCTTATCTACGTGGGTTTGATTACAATAACTAATAAAGTATTCTCTAAATAAAAAAAAATAATTAAATTAAAAAAATTTTGCTTGCCTCGTATGAGTGTGTATTGCATGTATGCAGTATCATCAGAGGCCAGAAGAGGGCGCTGTCTGGAGTTACAGTCAGATAGGAGTCATCTGGGTGTTAGGGGTCTAAAACTAGGTCCCCTGGAAGAGCAATCAGGTCCTCTTAACTGTTAAGCCATCTTTTTATCCTCATATCAATGTACTTACTAATTAAAGATAATTTTATATTATTTAGATAAGTTTACAGTTGCATATGACGCATGGTGTTCTTTTGGTCCTCAAGGGACTGCATATATCTGGGCTGTCTAATAACAGTGCATCACTTAGGGGTGTCGTGGTATCTGAGTCCGGGGAGGTACATTAAAAGTTTTTACACACGATACACTTTTATTTTATCCTTTCCTCCCCCAACCATGTAAGTACATTTTATGATGTATTCCAATGATGAACCATGTTTTCTACAATGCAATTTTCAGAACTATCCCTGTTTCAAAGCAATGTATGACTATGTGAAATCTGTTTCTTGTCAGCTTATCTTTCACATATGTAAACTGCTGCATTTAATTTGGATTTTATTGCAGAATTGTGTATATATGCTTGTACATTAAATTGGTTTATGATGTCTTCCTTTTCTTTTTAAATTATTTTTTTTAGGATTGATTTTGGATGTAATAATGACATGGACGTTTTGTTCCCCACTCAAGAATATTTATTACAACACAAGGAAGTTTGAAATAACCTCCAAAAACATCTTCACAGGTCTGCATGCCATCTAGGCTTGGCCATTCAGAACACTCGATCTAATTCTGCCGTGACTTCTTACACAGCAACATTCAGAGCCAAGTCTGAATGGTTTCCTGAGCAAGAGTGGGGGTGCTCTGTTTTCTGACATTAGATTGGAGCTGCTATAACCTTCTGTCAACTCATGGAGGAAGAAAAGGGTTGATTTCTGACTGTACTAAAGGGGAAAACGTAAGGTAAATAAGAAAAAAAAATAACAGAAAAGAAATGTGCAAGTCCCCAGCTGTAGGGCACAAAGACGTCTTCTGGTGGTAACAGTGTAGTTTCCTGAGATTCCAGGACCCTTTGACTCCTTGTTAGTCAGAATATCAAGAACTTGCCACTTAAATCATACTTCTGGGAATTTATACCATTAACCTTACACTGTGCCTTTGCTGGTTGAATGGTCAACCAATTTCCAGTTAGCATTTGTATTAGGCAGAACTCTCTTGAGAAACAGAACCAAAAGACTCTGTATCAGAAAGGGGGATGTGTTAGAAAGGCTTGCCCAGTAGGGGCCAGGTAGCCTAACAAAGGTCATCTGTGCTCCTGAGAGTCAGAGAACCAGCTTAGCCATCAGCCCATGGAGCAGAAGGAGAGCCATTCCCCCTAGTGCTAGCTATTAGAACACTTGCTCCCCGGCTGGTGGTTTTCTTTGGGGGGGGATGGGGAGTGTTTTGTTGGAAAAGTCTTGCTAGAGAAAGTAGGCAGCTAGGGAGTGGGTGTTGTGATGAAAAGCCTCCTGCCCCTTCTTCCAGCTTGCCCTGTCTGTTTCTTGCATGAGTGTGAAGATGTGTTTCAGTTCCTGCTGTCTACCTTCCTGTTGCCATGCCTCCCCACTGTGATGGCCTCTTCAGGACAGTAAGCCCAAATAAACTTCCTTCCTTCTAACCGGCTTTGGTTATGGTGTTTTTTGTTTGTTTTGTTTTATTGGTTATTTTATTATATTTCAAATGTCATCCCCTTCCCGACTTTTCCTCCCAACCCCTCCCCTAGATGAACCCTATTCATCTCTCCCTCCCCCCCCACCCCCTTGAGGGTGCTCCCCTCACCTCACCACCTTAGCATTTCCTACACTGGAGCATGGAGCCTTCACAGGACCAAGGGCTTCTCCTCCCATTGATGCCAGATAAGGCCATCCTCTGCTACATATGCACCTGAAGCCATGGGTCCCTCCATGTGTGCTCTTTAGATGGTGGTTTAGTTCTTGGGAGCTCTCGGGACTCTGGTTGGATGATATTGTTGTTCTTCCTATGGGGCTGCAAACCCCTTCAGCTCCTTCAGTCCTTCCCCTAACTCCTCCCTTGGGGCCCCCATGCTGTGGAAACATTAAAGTAACTAAGACAGAAGTTGGTAAGGGCAGTGTTGTGAAGACACTGACCATATCGGTTTTGACTTTTTTTTTGGGGGGGGGGAAGGGGAATGAGGAGGACTTCACAACTAGGAAGGTGGTTAAACTCTATAAGTTTAACAGTCCACTCTAGTGTGAACGTGGAGCACAGAGTCGTCGAGAGCGGCGTGCTCTGTGGAGGCCTGCTCGTGTAAAACTTGAGCAAAGAATGTCCCGAGAACTTGCCACAGGCTACACTAAAAAGTCAGAGACTAACTTCTTTGGTAGAGGCAACTGATTCCAAGGGAGCCTCAGATCTATGGCCTGGCTGTTTTCAGCACTTCTTGTGCATATCTGTGCATATGGAAAAGAGCAAGTTGTGGAGGAAGAAATACAAAGCCTACAGTTGGAAGTGGAAAAGGGCACCAGGAAAATTGATGTTGCAGCAAAGGCTTGTGCTGCTGACAGGGTCCAAGAGATTAGTATCTTCCTGTGTTTTGCTTTTTTATCCCAGGGTTTCTCTGTAAAGCCTCAGTTGTCCTAGAACTTGCCCTGTAGACTAGGCTAGCCTCAAACTCAGAGATACGTCTGCCTTCCTGAGTGCTAGGATTAAAGGCAGGAGCTGCCTGGCTAAAATCAGCACCTTCCTATGATGAGACCCCTGAAATAAAGGGAAGGGAACCTTTCTCCTTGTGAAAGTGGGTCCCAGGGGGCTCCTGCTCCTAGAAAGCAACTGAATAAGAGTTCTGCGGCTAATATGATTCAAGGGGTGCAGGGCCCACCCCAGGCTTCCAGGCAAACTCGGTAGCGTCACTACCTAGGGCTGGCTTGGAAGCATGAAGGATAAAGCGTGAAGCAGGTACTTGCTCTGTGGTTTCAGAGAGCGGGCTGAGACCAGTGTGTGCCAGAGGTGTCCCTGCGTGAAAGCCCCGAAAAGCTATTTCGTAAGCTGTGAAGATGAAGCCTGTGTTATGTGGAGCCTCCTAGACCTTGGAGATGTCACACCTGTGGGATATCCGTTAAGGAGGCTGCACACAGGAAGTGGAATCAGCCGGAGAAAGATACGTGTTGCAGGAAGGGTTTTACAAAGGGTTGCCATTAAGAGATCGTCTTGGGTCTCCAAAGAGACTCTGGACATTTTAAACAATGTTGAGACGGTGAAAGACTATGGGGACTCTTGAAGTTCGGCCAAATGCATCTTTTGCATTATGATATGGCCTCAAGCCAAGGACGCCGTGGAGTGGAATGGGGTGGTTTGAGTGAGAAGTGCTCCCCACAGTCTTGGTCACTTGAACAATGAGCAGGCGGCGGGGGAGAGATTTGGGTTGTTCACCCTTGCTGGTGGACGTGTGGAACTGGGGGTGACCTTTGAGATCGAAAGCCTCGTGCCACTTCCAGCGCACCCTCTCTGCTTTGTGCGTGTCGTTCAAGAGGTGGGCTCTCTGCTTTCCGCTCCTCCTTCTGTGTCTCTTATCCCCCTGGAGCTCTAAACTCCAATAAAACCTTTCTAAGTTGCCTTGGTCCTGGTGTTTTAGGCAACAGAGAAGTAACCAATAAAATGCAGTATTTGGGCTGGCTGTATGTAGATGGGAATAAATCAAGCTTCTTATATGATCAAGAATTCAGTTAAGCTATATATTATATTTTGTGTCACTTTTGGCTCCCATACTGAAGTCTGTCTTCCTTCCTTCCTTCCTTCCTTCCTTCCTTCCTTCCTTCCTTCCTTCCTTCCCTGTCTAAAGCTTCATGGCAGAATGTTCCAGAAAATCATGGAGGCATTGGGAGGAAGAAATGGGGCTACTCCTCTATTGTATATCCTAGTAGGTGCACCCAGGGCAGCAGTTTACATAATTCATAAGTTGCTATCCTTTTCCTCCTCCTTCCTCTCCTCTTCCTCCTCTTCCTCCTCTTCTTCCTCCTCCCCTCTCTTCCTCCTCCTCCTTACCACCACCATCCTCGTCACCACTATTGTCATCATCACCACCACCACCACATCATACAGCTTCCTCCGCCTCCTCTTCTTCCTCCTCCTCTTCCTGCTCCCCCTCTCTTCCTCCTCCTCCTCCTCACCACCACCACTCTCATCATCATCACCACCACCATCATCACCATCATCATCACCACCACCACCACCACCATCATCACCATCATCACCACCACCACCACCACCACCACCACCACCACCATCATCATCATCATCATCATCATCTTTCTCTTCCTCCTCCTAGTGACAGCATGCCAGTCTGGGCTGCATGAGCAAATAAGTTGCAGCTCCCTTACCACTCAAGACAAATGGTTCCCCGTCCCAGGAGAGTAGCAAGTGTTCTGCTTCAGGGTCTACAGCTTCCATTCATTGGCCTCGCCTTGAGAGACAGAGCGAAGATCTCCCCTCAGGAGACTCGCAGAACTTAAGCCCTTTTACCTTTTGTCTCTCTGTCTTCCAAGTTTGAGGATTTCTTTCTTTTTCTTTACTATCTACAGCAAGAAAGATACATCCTCGGGGCCTTTGCCAGCTTCTGGCTTTTGAAGCAGTGTATGCTAAGAACGGGCTCTTTTGTTCTCAGTGTTCTGCTGTGTCATGCTTTCCCTCAAGTCGGAACCTTGAATGACCCAGCTACCTGGGCTGGGCAAGGTCTCAGAGAACGGGGGAATCCCTGGGAGCATTTCGAAACCCCATCCCTCCATCAGGGCTATGCTATCCCAGTCAGAACTCCACCCTCCTTTTAGGAAGGCAATCCTTTCATTTTCTAGGCTTCGCCATTATCCAGGGGATCTATTTGCTAACCAGACATTATCTAATTAAGAATCTGGCGTATCACCTCTGCGATAGTAAATCTCTTCGGTTTTTTTGTAAATTCTAATTAGCTACTTATTCAACCCTATCGCTCACTGAATACTTATTATCTACCCAGTAATTATCAGCTGCTGTGGGAGAGAAGTGTGAGGCAAGTCAAACCCTTCTTTTCGGCTACTCTCTTTGTGGGACTAAGAGTTTTCATACAGCTCACTAGTCTGCAGACATGGAAAATGCCTAAGGTAAATTCATGTATGATCTTTTTTTTTTTTTTTTTTACTTTTCTATTTTTCGGAGCTGGGGACCGAACCCAGGGCCTTGCGCTTGCTAGGCAAGCGCTCTACCACTGAGCTAAATCCCCAACCCCATGTATGATCATTTTTATGATGGCCGACTTTCCCCACTCTTTTCCCCCATCCCCAGTCCCCCAAGTGGGATTGGCTCATCAGAACTTCCCCATCTGCTGACGGCTCCTCTGGTGGAACCCAATCAACTTCTTTGTCTTTGTTACTCAATCCTCTAGCAACAGCCCAAGCCAGCCAATTCGGAGGGCGAAAGAGGGTCCTCGACTCCCGCCCTGAAACATAAGAAGCCTTGATTGCGTGGGCAGATTTGCTGCCAGCTCTGGTTCCTTCCCTTCACGAAGTGCCTCTGTGTGTGCTGCCTTGTATGTGCATTTTCATGTGCATTTTCACTTTCAGTAAAACTCTGCTGATTGCTCTGACCTTGTCTTTCTTGACTTTTTTAATTCTTCAAGTCAGCAGAGAAAAATGACTTCCTTCCTGGACCCCTCCAAATGACACCATCCTGATGGAGTCGCTTTATTGCAGGGGCACAGAGAGCCACTCAGTAATTATGAAGAAAGTAACAAGAGTGTATTACTGGGGTGCACAGGGATGCACAGGAAAGGGGGCAAAGAGAGGCAGCTCCTAGGCATGGCTGAGCTAGGGTAGCCTCATGAGATGTGACTTTTGCACTGGATCTTGAAGAATGAAGGGTGTTGTAGTGAAGGACAGAAGAGGTTACAGGATGATGGGAAGAGAAGGCAGTCAGTCAGAGGGGAAGAAACTTCAGAAGCCTCATAAAGACAGAAGCATGCAATCATTTGTTGTTATTATTTTTACTTTTTTGTTAGGCTGATCTCTCTCTCTCTCTCTCTCTCTCTCTCTCTCTCTCTCTCTCTCTCTCTCTCTCTCTGTAAACAGAACATCTTCTGCCTTCTATTTTGAAACAGGATCTCCTTGTTGTTTGCCACTAAGTCCACCAGGTTAGCTGGTTCATGAGTTTCTGGGAAGACTCAGTGTTATTGTTCCCGGCTTTATATGGCTTCTGAGAATTCCGTCTCGGGTCCTCACAGGTTCTTTGAAAGTGCTTTCCCCAGTGGGCCATTTCTCCAGCCTTGCATATTTATTTTTAAGCAGGAAAAAAAAGTGCATGTGTGTGTGTGTGTGTGTGTGTGTGTGTGTGTGAATGCACGCTTGTACGTGAGAGAAAGAGAAAGAGGGGGAGAGTTGGGGAGGAGAGGGAGGATGACCCTTTTTATTTGGGAGGAAGAAATCAGGGTAAAAGGCTACCACAAACCTCCAAGTCTTTCTAATCTTACAAATTCACACTAATTCAAGGCCTTCTGTTTCTCATGTGCTATTTATTTAAGGACTTGAGTGCACCTTACAGCTTTTTAGTAATATTGGTACGATTTTATTTTGGGTAATAGAGGGTCATTTTAGCTGTACGTGAAGTTCATTTCTGCGCATGGTAGATACAGATTTCTCCAAGATTCCACAGAAGAGAGGATTCCAGGTCTTTGGAAACGCCGTCTCTGCACATCTTCTTTCGGCCTTCATTTGGAATAGCTGGGGTTGAGAGTGGAAGGACTGGAGGTTATTGTTGGAGGTTTGCCTCAGTGCATTGTAAACACTATATGCCTACCTGCATGTGCTGTGTAATAAAGTCCTCTACGTTACAGTGGCATATTGTGATGGATTATGTAAGCTTGGCCCAGGGCGTGGCAGTATCAGGAGGTGTGGCCTTGTTAGAGTAGGTGTGTCACTGTGGGTGTGGGCTTAAGACCCTCATCCTAGCTGCCTGCAAGTCAGTCTTCTCCTGGCTGCCTTGGGAACAAGATGTAGAACTCTCAACTCCTCCAGCCCTTTGTCAGCCTGAATGCTGCCTATGCTCCCACCTTGGTAATCTCTGAATGTGTAAGCCAGCCCCAATTAAATATTGTCCTTTACAAGAGTTGCCTTGGTCACGGCTTCTGTTCACAGCAGTAAAACCCTAACCAAGACACATATTGTCTTCACAATTCGAAGGATGATTACAAGATTGTGTGCTTTTTATATGTGAATGATTCTGTAGGTTCTGGGGGGTGCGAGACAGTAGTTGTAAGAATCTAATAGTTTACCACATAGTTCCTGTAACTACTGAGTCAACTCCATCAGTATTTATAAGATAGGTTATGGCAAGTATACACTAGTGAATGCACATTTTATTTGACAGACTAGCATAGGTTTATAAGGAAATAAATACACTCACAATCTCAGTGGCTTAATGGGACAAAAGTTTACTATTTTTGAATGAGGAGTCTCTCTTGCTCCTGTCATTTTCCAGGACAGCTGTCCACAGAGTGATGGCTCAGCATTAAGATCCTCTCGGATCACGAGGCACCACCATCTGGATGTGCTATTTTCACCATAGCCACTGGAGAGCAAGAGTGGGTCGAGTGTCCACCATTCCACTTCCAATGAAATGATTGTACTTCAGACGTGACCCAAGTAACTTCAGTTCACACATCACTGTCACGTCACACGACCATGTTTGACTTTAAGAGGGCAGAGACAGCCATCTTACCGTGCAATCATACTATTTATAAACGAAAGATAAGCATCATTGAAATAAAGAGTGGGCTGACTGGTACAACCACATTAGCTTGTGTGATAGACGACACTATCTCTGGTTTCCTATCAATCGCCAAAGTTTATTCTCTCTTGCTTGAATTTATTATGCCAGAAGGAACTGGCCCAGTGGGGCTCCAAATGCAGTCCTAGTCTGCCCACTGGTTGACTGGGAGGGATCTCTATGGCTTCTGTAATTGAGTCACTGCTTTCACAAGTGTCAGATGTTCAGCTTTGGGAGATGAGATTTGTGTCCGCAATCTTCTGCTGTGGTCTTCGACTAACTCTGTGTGTGTTCTGTGTGTGCTGTGGTCTTAGACTAACTCTGTGTGTGTTCTCAGAGTGTTTAATTGCTCCTTGAAGACTTGGGTCGTATTCTGCAAAGAGGTTTTTTTTAATTTTTAAAATGAATGACTTCAACCAATCCATAACATCTTATCCTGGAGCTCCAATGGTCATTAAGAAGAGGCTAGCTACGTGGTGGCCCCAGAAGTGTAGCATATTTGAGCACATTGACTTGTCTGAACAGGAAGCAAAATGACCATAGAGAAAATAACAAGCAAGATCACTAAATACAAAACAAAACAACAAGACAAAAAAACAAAACAAAAAACAAAACAAAACAGAGTTTAAAGCACCTGGAAAAAAAAGTTAAGTTTAAAGTTTCCTCCTTCGTTTTGTTTTTCTTCGGCTCATCTCGTATTGTCCAGCAAAGGAATAAAGAAAGTATTAGAGTTCACCCAGGATGATGGTACATTCCTATAACCCCGGGTCTTGGAAACTGAGGCAGGAGGATGGAGTGTTCCAGTCAACCTGTATTATTCAGGAAGGAGACTTCGACTTAAAAATATTAACAATAAACTCGCGGCAGCAGCAATAATAAAGCCGGTTTAATCTGCTAGAACGGAAAAGGAATTATATTCTTCTGTTTTGTTTTAATATTACGATAATCAAATTACCCCTAAAATGTTTTCTTTTGAAATATGCATCCTCATGAATTTGCATTAGCTCTGAAGTGGGCATTGGTAAAGAAGTTTAGCTTCTTTGTATTTTAAGATTCATATCAAGCAATGTTAAAATTTAAAGGGAATATTGGAATTTATTTTGCCATAGAATTGAGAGAAAACCTGAGCAGTCCTTGAGATTAGGAAAAACATAGGATGCAGAACATAGTAATATTCAGGCTTTAGACAGATAAAACCAAGCAAATATTGCTCAAAAACAAAATCCCAGCAACCCACTGCGAGCGGCCCCTCTCCAGGGGGCAGTAGAGTCTCCAGGAGGGGAGAGGCCAGGCTGCTCCGGGAAGTGCCCTACCTCGGCTGGGTACGGCTGCCCCGCGAGGCGAGGTGAGGGGCGGAGGCTGGAGGAAGGAGCAGGGAGGCGACCTCAGCTTCTTAGCAAAGCTCTGCTCCCGCGGACTAGGGGCGGAGTAGCAGCCGGTTTTAAAGTAGCAGCAAGGGAGGAAGGAAGGAAGGAACGAGGGAGGGACGGGAACCCTGGAGGAGGAGCAGCGAGCCGGGCTGCAGAGTCGGCGGGTGCAGGAGCCGCCCGCGCGAGGCCACGTTTGTTTTTGTTATTTTCCATTGGAGTAGTTCTCCGAGACTGAGCGGGCCGTGCGGGCACCCCCGACCTTCCAGGTGACAGCCGGTCACCCTGCTAGGAGTCAGCTCCGCCCCGAGTCGCCCCTTCCCGCCCACAGCTTCACTCTCCGCCCAGCCTTCCAGTGCCAGCCCAGGGCGAGCGCGCCGGCCGCAGCGGGCTGCAGGAGTAGGAGCAGGAGCAGGAGCAGGAGCTGGAGCAGGAGACCGCGGCTGCCCTGGTCCCTGACCCCGAGGACGGACGGGCGGCGGGAGGACAGACCGGCCCCGGGACGCGATTTCCAGGAAGGAGGATGCGCGCGTGAGCCTGTGTCTCCCGCTAGTCTACTGAGCTGCAGCCAGAGGCTCTGAGCCGTGCCCGGGGAAGTGTCGCATGGGGCAGGGCCGCTGAAGCACGGACTTTAAAGGCTGGTGGCACCGAGTCAGGCGCGGGGGCCTGGGACGACAGTTAGCAGTTTCCTCCGCTCCTGCACAGTGAGAGTTGGGGGCGCGGTGCCCTCGCTAGGCGCGAGTTATGGAGTCGCCTAGCTGCATTCAGGATGAGCCTTTCCCGCACCCCCTAGAGCCGGAGCCGATTGCCCTAGCGCAGCCAGGTGCCACCAAGCCTGGCGACAAGCGCTTCCGGCTATGGTACGTGGGAGGGTCTTGCTTGGATCGCAGGACCACGCTGCCTATGCTCCCGTGGCTCATGGCCGAGATCCGTCGGCGCAGCCAGAAGCCCGAGGCGGGCGGCTGCGGGGCGCCCGCGGCCCGGGAGGTGCTCCTGGTGCTCAGCGCCCCCTTCCTGCGTTGCGTCCCCGCGCCAGGTGTCGGGGTCGGCGGGGGCGCAGGCTCCGGAGCCGTACAGCCCAACACCGGGGTGTTCATCTTCGAGCACAAGGCTCAGCACATCTCGCGCTTCATCCACAACAGCCACGACCTCACCTACTTTGCCTATTTGATCAAGGCGCAGCCCGACGACCCCGAGTCACAGATGGCCTGCCACGTTTTCCGTGCCACGGACCCTAACCAGGTAAGTTTTAGGTGCCAGGGGCGGGGCTAAGAGCCGCGAGGACTGGCGAGGCAGTGACCTCTCTTTTAAGAACTGTCTTGGATCTTGGCTGCTGGCTTGCGCTCCACGTGGCGCGCTCGAGTGCTCTCCTGGTTCCGTTTTGGGATATGGGAGTGGGGGGAAAGCGGCTGGATTGGTTCTAGGGACCAGCTGGCTGCCCTGAGCAGGAGAGGGGAAAGTAGACTCAGTGGTCTTGGGACCCGGGAGGAGTTGGCAAGACTCAAGGAAAAGCGCGGATCCCAGGAGGATCCTGGTGACTGGTGATGGATGACTTGCGTGGCTTTCATCAATGTGTGTGTGTGTGTGTGTGTGTGTGTGTGTGTGTGTGTGTGTGTGTGTGTGTGTGTGTGTGTGTGTGTGCGCGCGCGCAAATGTGTTTCTTGGAAGCGCCGGAGACCACGGGGCACCGGCTCTCAGTCTCGGTAGTCCTGCATTTATACTAGTTTGGCTAGCGCGTCACTGTCACCAAAGTACCTCTAAGTATCTGGGCCTGGGGATGTGTGATTTCCGAGGCTAGGCTAGGGAAGAGTTAGACGTGCCAGAATGTTAGCTAAGTATGATTCTGCGAATTTGGAATTGGAAGACCTTTCTGCTGGTTTTCCGCACCCACAGAGACAATAAATGCATACTTGAGTAACTTAAAAATCAGTGTGATAGAGGTTTCAATGTCATTTTAAAAGTGTTATACTCTTCTAGCTTCATGTTCAGTATTTCTTCTCCGGAGTTTTCTTGTCCTCCCCCCCCCCCCCCCCCCCCCCGGAGCTGGGGACGGAACCCAGGGCCTTGCGCTTCCTAGGCAAGCGCTCTACCACTGAGCTAAATCCCCAACCCTCTCCGGAGTTTTCTAACTCGAAGTGTTCTGGTACTAAATAGAACCTTGAGTTCCTTAATAAGCAGGGGCAGGTCTATCTAGCACAGCAGTTCTCAACCTGGGGGTTGCATATCAGAGATCCTGCATATCAGATATTTACATTATAATTCATAACAGTAACAAAGTCATTATTATGAAGTAGTAACGAAATATTATGGTTAGGGGTCACCACAACGTAAGGAAATGTATTAAAGGGTCACAGCCTCAGGAAGGTTGAGAACCACTGCTCTAGTAGAAAGAGGGAATCTTCTAGTAACTGTGCCTTGGGAAACAGGCTTAGAAGTGTGGAAAGAATGTGTGTGTGTGTGTGTGTGTGTGTGTGTGTGTTTTCTGTGTTTGTTTGCTTTCCAATGTTAAAGCCCCACCCTGTCCTGTTTTCTAAAAATATAATTCGTTGACTAAACATAAATGAATACAGGTTCTATTACATGGTATTCTTATGGTAGCTGGGAAATTAAGACTAGAAGAACAGCTTATAATAAGTCCTCATTTTATTATCACTCCATAATTGGATTCTAAAAATATTGCTTGAGAAAAAGAATATTTTTTCGTACTAGCGTTCCACAGAAGTCCTATAACAAAACTGAAGTAAGAGAATTGCCTTTAGTTTGTTTCATTACTTTGTAGAAGAGAAAAATACCTTTTTGTTTATTTTTAAAGATTCATTTATATTTAATTGTGTGTGTGTGTGTGTGTGTGTGTGTGTGTGTGTGTGTGTGTGTGTACACATACTTGTGCCAGAAGAGGGCTCTGGATGCCCTTGAGTTATAAAGTACTGGCGGTTGTCAGGTGCTGAGAGCAAACGCTGGTCCTCTGGAAGAGCAGGAAGTGCTTTTGGCCTACTGTACCAGCCCCCAAGAGACAAATGCCTTAAACAACCAGAACTGGTAATATGAAGAGGGCAATTAGACTTTCTTTTATTATTGAGATTCTAAAATTACATCATTCCCCACTACCTTTTCTCCCTCCAGGCCCTTCCATGAACCCCTCCTTGCTCTCAAATTCACGGCCTATTTTTTTCTTTAATTGTTTTGGTATAAATATATATGATGTATGTCTATACGATATGATAGATATGATATATACATATTATCAAAACAGTATATGTATGAAATCAAGCTGCTAGGTCTGTGTAATGTTACCTGTATGTATGGCTTCAGGGCTGACCATTGGATAACCAATTGCTTTGTGTCCCTGGGGAAGACTCAGCATTCCTGAGCCGCCTACAGCTCCCTATGTAGGGTTGAGGCCTCCTGGTGGTGATTTTAATTGTTATGTTTGCAACAGAATACTTCTCTACAAATGAAGTTCCCTACCGTGGGTGGCCAGTCAGGTTCATTTTACACGTATTTATTTAAAACTCACAAATGAAATTGGAAAGTTATCAGTCTCTTTACTGTCTCCCAATGCAATATTATGGCTCTGGTAATTAGGAAGAAGGAATACATTACAGTTTCCCGGCCTTAGACTTGTGGTGACCCTGGCTGGTTTAGGTTAGTTACCCTTTTTTCTTTGGATCTGCTCTGTGAAGTATCTTTGCTCATTTCTTTGTGGGTGTTGGCACTCTGGGCTCTCAGTAGTAGTTACTGAGTCCCTTCTGGATGCATGGATTTGGGGTCAATTATGCACACGCTTGGATTTCCCTCCACTGTATATTTAAGTGTTAGAGGCTGAATGTGCTATTACTTTACACATAGAATGTTTAGACTAACTCTCCACACTCCCTTACCTATGTGGATTTAAGGGAAAAAATTATTTTTTAAAGCCAGACATGGTGGCATGCATTTTTAATTTTAGCACTTAGGAGGCAGAGGCAGACAGATCTCTGAGTTCAACCGTGAGGTACAGAGCGAATTTCAGGACAGCCAGGTATACAGAGACAAACTCTATTTCAAAAAGCAAAAACAAACAAAACAAAACAAAACAAAAAACCCAAAACAAAAAAACCCACAAAATTTCCCTTGCCTTTCCTCCCTTTAGCCCCTCATGTGTCCTTCCTCCCGTCCTTCCTACACCCTCCTCACTATCTTTCAGATTCATACCTTCTTTTTCTTTAATTATTTTTTATGTATGTATGCATAAATATACACATATGACTTGCTCTGTATATCCTTTTATATATTCCTTTATATGTATATTCATATATATATACAATATGTAATAAAACATTTATTATGCATATGATTTCAGGGCTGATCACTTGTATTTGGTGACCAGTCCGGGGGGCTCATCCTTGGGAAAGACTAATTCTTCTTTTTTTTAATCTTTAATCTTTTTTACATTCAGTTGTTATCCCCCTCCCCTCTGCTCATCCCATTCCTTCTCCCCAGTCTCCATGAGGATGCTCCCACCCCACCCTCCAACCTTATCCCCTGCCCCTCACCAGGCCTCCCATTCCCTGGGACCTCCAGTCTCTCCAGGGTTAGGTGTATCTTTTCTGACTGAACCCAGACCTGGCAGTCCTCTGCTGTATCTGTGTTGGAGCCTCATATCAACCAGGTGCTGCCTGGTTGGTGACTCAGTGTCTGAGAGATCTCAGAGGTCCAGTTTAGTTGAGACTGCTGGTCTTCCAGTGGAGTTGCCCTCCTTCTCAGCTTCTTCCACCCTTTCCCTAACTCAAACACAGGGGTCCCCGACGTCAGTCCATTGGTTGGGTGTAAGTATCTGCATCTGTCTCAGTCAGCTGCTATTTGGGCCTCTGAGGGGCCATGTGGGAAAGACCAATTCTTTCTCAGCAGTTATTAATTGCTTGTAGTTCTTTGTGTAGGGGTGGGGTCCAACGAGAGCTCCCCCTTCTACCTTAGTATTTTTATTGGTATTATTGTTCAAGTTTTGTTTAGGCAGCCGTATCATTGAGGTATCATGCTTGTAGCTCCTCTGTCATTCAGGAGACACAGTCTCACAGTGGGATTCTTGTTCTCACAATCTTTCCAGGAGTTGTATTGTAGATGTATCCATTGGGGCTGGGTACCACAGGATCAGTTGTTTTCTGCAGCTGACCTGTTGGGTTTTCTGTAATGGTCTCTGTCTTCTGCAAAGAGCAGTGTGATGGCTTGCCTATGCTTGGCCCAGGGAGTGGCATGGTTAGAAGGTGTGGCCCTGTTGGAGGAAGTGCGTCACTGTGGGGGGGTGGGCCTGGAGACCCTCCTCCTAGCTGCCTGAGGATGCTCAGTCTGTTCCTGGCTTCCTTCGGATGAAGATGTAGAACTCAGCTCCTCCTGCACCATGGATGCTGCTATGCTCCTGCCTTGATAATGGACTGAACCTCTGAACCTGTAAGCCAGCCCCAATTAAATGTTGTCCTTTATAAAACTTGCATTGGTCATGGTGTCTGTGCACAGCAGTAAAACCCTAAGGAAGACAAGCAGCTTCTTTGATGGTGGGTGAGAACTGTAGTACAAAGATTACTGTCAGCCAGTAGAACTCTAGAGTAACTGTCAGTACGAGGATAAGTATTAGAGTGCAGGTAGGAATTATGCTGCTCTAATAAGTGGTGACGTCATAGGTTTACCTCTGGGACCCTGACCTTCCTCACCTTGGGTAGTTGGCTAGGTTTCCAGTACTAGGCATGATCTCACTCCCGAGTGGGCCTTAAACCCATCTAGACAGCTAGTGCTTACCACCAAGGTGTGAGTACCGATAGTGCGCTGTTACAGATATCTTGCTTTATAGGTCACCATTGTGGTTCATAGGCGTCACACTTAGAGGACAATTTATTGTTCCCTCTCTTGGTAGCTTGATAGCACCTTCTGATATTATGAAAGATAGACTACACAGGGGAGGGCTGTACTCTCATTTGCTCTGAACTGAGCAAAGTCCTGCCAGGAATCTTTTATTCGAAGGGCCAGATGTGGTCTCTATAGAGACCAGCTCTGCTAAGAATTAGTTCCCAACTTTAGAGCCTCCAGTGCCTTGGAAGAGAGTTGCATGAGGACTGTGGGGGAACTGAACGGGGGTGGGGGTCCCTTCTTGGTGTGGTACTCAGCTCTATCTGGAAGTTACAGGAATGGATGCAAACTCTGCATTGAAATTTTGATTTCACAAGAAAATGAAGAAATTGGATGTCTGTCTATCTGTCTGTCTGCCTGTCTGTCTGTCTCCAATTTCAAAGCGTTGGTAAATGTTTTAAACACTTAAGAACCCTCTTTGGTTCAAGCAATATACAGAAGGTTTGGTTTCAGGTAACTCCAGTTTCCACCAAATATAAATATTTGGGAAATTGGTGAATTCAGTCATTGGCACTGTCTGCCACATTTCCCTGTGCACCTCCGTTGGCTGCATAGGACTCCGTTGGCAAAGTTGGAACAACCGTCTTTGTAGAATTCACAGTGAGCATTCTCTAATGCGGCGACTCTTCAGCCAGACATGCTGACACATTCAACAGTTTTATCATTATGGGTTTGCTTCCTACGAAGTAGGCTAAGGTTCTGGGTACCTTTGCCATGGACAGAGGGTTCTGTTTGCTTTGTCCCATGTTCTTTATTTGAAATGGAGAGTCAAGCTCTTTGCTGAGGGAGCCTACTCTTTCCTTCATTCACTGAGCAAAGTCTACAAGGCAGCCTAGAGCAGTGGAGGGCAAACATCTCCAGTGAACTTGCCTTCCTTTGTCTCACAAGGCAGTCCCTTTTCTGATGTGCATCTACCTTGAGGACGACCATATAGTTTATTGATTTGGGATAGCTTTTATTGTGAAAGAGGACACTGCCATGAGATTGTTTACCCATGTATAACAAGCTATACACCTGGATTGGGCAAGGCAGAATGGCCTTCACACGTTCAGGGCAGCTAATCACAGAGTTTGCACTTGGGCCACTGACTTAGAGGCTTGTCTAGCAGATAAGGCTAATGTTTTACAGAATATCTGCTCACATGTCTTTTCTGAGGGTGGATTTCCGGGTGATCTCAGAGATGGAAGTCTTGAGCTGATAGCTTGTGTCTGTTGTGTTGGGTTGCCATGGTGATAAGCCCCCTGGGTTCACACCTCTTCCTTAGAGGTAAGAATATGTGTCAGGAAAAGCACTCGGCTGGAAAGACTTAACGTGTACAGGTCTTTCAGGTATGAGGAGAGACGAAGAGGAGGTTAAGTGTATGTCATGGTGTGTCCAGCAGTCCCCATCTGTGTCAGTCTCTGTAGCATGACATGAAAGCAGTGTTAGCTTTAGCATGTTAAATTAGTAAAGGATGTGTCTGTCTAAACTCTTTATAGATCCCATTGGCATAAATTGGGTTGTGGAATACATGGTTCTTTCTCACGAGCAAGGAGAGGTCACAAATCTGCAAGTAGGTATCTTTACTTCCTTTCAAAAAGAGTCTGTGCACGTCTAACATTTCTTCATTTAAAAGGAAGTTTGCGGTCTGGCACATGGTACAGTCGCTGGACTACTTATTTAGCACGCATGAAGCCCTGGGTTCACCCCCAGAACCCATACACACAGTGTAGTGGTACAAATCTAAAGGTTTTCACACTTGGGGTATGAAGATGGGAGGATCTGAGCTGGAGGTCATCCTCACCTACATATCGAATTCAAGGCTAGCCTGGGCTACATATCAAATTCGAGGCTAGCCTGGACTATGTGAGACCCCTCTTCAAAAAAAAGTTTTTATACATTATAACATATACATTTTAATAATTAAGTCAGTGTATGCTTGTAAGAATTAGAGATTGTAGATGTTGAAGCTGGAGATATGGTTAAGATTTAGTGTGGGTAAATACCTTTAAACCCAGCAGAGGCATGTGGATTTCTGTAAGTTCCCCACCAGCTTGGTCTACATAGCTTTCTAAGATAGCCATAGCTACAATAGTGAAATAAACCCTGTTTCAAAACAAAGCAAAACAAGAAACAAAACTAAAATAACAACAACGAAAAACATAAAATCATGTCACCCTTATTCCTGAGGAGGACTGGAGTTCCTCTCCCAGCCTACCATAGATGGCTCGCAACAGCCTGTCACTCTACTGCAGGGAGCATAATTTCTTCTGGCCACCAATAGCACCTGCAACCACGTGGCCCAGACCACACCCCTCCACACACATAATTAAATGATATTTTAAATTTAGTTTTTATTTCATGCGATGGATGTTTTGCCCGCATGTATGTATGCTCACCACTTACATGCTAGTACCTGCAAAGGCCAGCAGAGAGCCAGAAGACGGCCTCCTGGAACTCGAGTAAAAGATGGTTTCTAAGCCTGCATGTTGATGATGGGAAATGAAACAGTCAGTCTCCAATTATTGAGCACTATCTCCATCCCCAAATCAAAGTGTTTTTAGTTTTGTGTTTTCTTTTGAGACAGGGTCTAACTATGTAGTCCTGGCTTGCCTGGAACTCTGTGTAGATCAGCCAGACTTTGAACTCATAGAGATCCACCTGCCTCTGCCTCCTGAGAGCTAGGATTACAGCTGTGCTCCACCATGCCCAACTTCTTTAAAGTTTTTACAAAGATATTAAAGGTTTGGACACTGCATTATGACTAACGACATGCCTAGATTTCTTTCGTAGCCAGATGTAGTGGCACATACCTTTAATCCCAGCACTCAGGAGGAAGAGGCAGGCAGCCATCTTTGAGTTCAAGCCCTGCGTATTCTACATAGCGAGCTCCAGGACTGCCGGTATGAGAGAGGTCTTGTCTCAAAGGCAAAAAAGTTATTTTATTATTATTAGTGTGTGCATTTGTTTGTGGGGGTGCGTGTTTGTGTACGTGTATTTATGTATAAGTATTTGTGTATGTATGGGTTTGAGTATGTGGGTATGTGTTTGTGTGTGCATTTTGTGTGTGTTTGTGTACATGTGTTTATGTATGTGTATTTGTGTATGTGTGTTTAAGTATGTATGTGTTCCTGTGTATATTTTTTGTGTGTTTGTGTATGTGTGTGTATTTTGTGCATGTGTTTGTGTGTGTATTTGTGTGTGTGTATGTGTGTATGTGTGTGTGTATGTGTTTGTGTGTGTGTATTTCGTGTGTGGGTATATGTGTATGTGTGTATTTGTGTGTGTATAAATGTGTGTGTATTTTGTGTGTGTGTATGTGTGTATTTGTGTGTGTGTGTGTGTATTTGTGTGTGTATTTGTGTATTTGTATGTTTGTGTGTGTGTATTTTGTGTGTGCATGTATGTGCATGCATTCACGCACTGGGGATTATATGTACTAGGCAAGCACTCTGCCACTGAGCCACATCCTCAAGCACAGAGATGGCTTTTCTGGTTTGCCATATACACCTTTTGTTTCATCCTTGAGCTGGCTAGTTTTGTGTCAACTTGAAATAGGCTGAAGTCATCTGAGAGAAGGGAACCTCCATTGAGAAAATGCCACCGTAAGTCGTGTTGTAGGCAAGTCTGTAGGTCATTTTCTGAGTAATTGATGGAGGAGGGCCCAGCCCATCATGGATGGTGCCACCTCTGGTGTCATGGTCCTGGGTCCTGTAAGGAAAGCAGGCTTAGCAAGCCAGTCAGCAGCACCCGTCCACAGCCTCTGCATCAGCTCCTGCCTCTATATTCCTACCCACTTCCTTCAGTGATGGAAGTGTAAGCCGAGTAAACCCTGTCCTCCCCCACTTGCTTTGGGTCATGATGCTTCATTACAGCACCAGCAACCGTAACTAGTACACTCATCCTGTTGGCTTGAGGCGGACATTAGTGTGGCTTGACCTTGTGGAAGAACCACAATATCTGGGGAAAGGCAAACACCTGTCCACAGAGCTGCCCAGTTTCAAGGTGGCAGCAGCCTTATGATGAGGACCTATCTGAAACACCAGGGCCGTTGAGGACCAGCTTCACAATTGGAAAATGCAGGCTCCCGAGTGGGAGCATGTGTCTGCACATGGGAAGGGTTTACCAGATGGATCTCCCCATTTCTGAGTCTCGTTCTCTTCCTGGTGATACCCAGACAACTGAGTTGGGAGCTGCAGATCGCATAGGTAGGCTGTGTGGCCAATTCTTCACTCTTGGTTGCTTTCAGAGTCTTTCCCAGAGCTAAAGATTTACAGGAAGATGAGACGTAAGATCTGATTGCAGAGGACTTGACAGACACTTTTATTCTTCCAGCCTACTGGCTTCTTTCCCTACTCACAGGAACCTTAAGCCCGTGGATGTGCTGAATGGGAAGCTTATCTTGCAGCCGAAAGCTTTAAGTAGTGAAGGTGGACAGTGTTCGTACTTGTCTTGGGTGGTCAGGTGAGATGAGGGATATATTTCAGTGTCAAATCATGTCAGTTTGTACAAAAAAACGAGACGTTCCTTATTTGCATCCTGATAAACAGTAACATCTAGAAAGACAAATTCCAGTCGAACGCTATTTTTCCCCCATCTGTAGGGTGAGGGAAATAATTGCCTGGTGAGGGCACTGATGGTGTCCGTGATCTCCCGACCCAAGCCCCCAGATTATCTAGTGTTTCACTGAAACAAAAGATAAAGAAATGTCTCAGCATGTCTTACATGTCAGCCGTGTAGACAACAGGCTGAAAAGGAATACAGTTGTGTGACAGGGTAAGAGGGTGGCCAGTCTGACAATTGCTAGAGGGGCCTTGTTTATTCAGTTCCTTTACCCATTTCCTCGTCCTCCCCATCTTTTAAGGTAATCATTTCGATAAAACACTTGGCTTTCACTCACTCACTTGAGACCTGCGCCCAGCGGTTAAGAGCGCACACTGCTCTTCTAGAGAACCCGAGCTTGACTTCCAGCACGCACATCAGGAAGCTCTCAACCATCCACCATTCCCTTCTCAAGGGAATCACCACCCCTGGCCTCTGTCTGAACTCATTTGCAATAACAATACAAATTTAAAAGTAAAAAATTTGGGTGATTGCTTTAGAGTCCCATTTCGTTAAGGTCCCGTATACCCCATTGTAAAATGAATGACAAATCAGTTAGGAGGTCCTTATTTATTTATTTATTTATTTATTTATTTATTTATTTATTTATTGTATTTATTTTTGAGACAGGGTTTCCCTGTGTAGCCCTGGCTGTCCTGGAACTCACTTAGTAGATTAGGGTGGCCTTGAACTCACAGAGACTAGCCTGCCTCTTTGTCCTGAATGCTAGGATTGAAGGAGTGTGCCACCACTACCTGGTTACCCTTAGGATGCATTTTAATATTATATTCAGGATAATTTGCTTGAAATGTTGTTTGCATAAAATACTAATGCAAGTTTGCTAGCTCGCTGGCCTTGCTAGCTGTGAATGCCACTGGCTCGTTACCTCAGATTTCTAACGTGGCATGAGTGTCCTGCAGGCATTTGTTTGCCTCCGTAGAACTTTATTTTATTTTCTTAAAAGTGAGTGATGGGCTGGGGATGGCTCAGTGGGTAGAGTGCTTGTTGAGCATGCAGGGGACGTGAGTTCAAATCCCTGACACCCACAAGGTATCTGGGCATGGCGAATGGGACAAGGAGGCAGAGATAGACAGACCCTAGGGAGCCTCGATGTCCAGTCAGTGTAGCTGAAATTGCCAGGTTCAGTGATAGATTCTATTCCATCCCCACGCCCCGAAACATAACGTAAGGTGGAAAGCAATAGATGTCTACTCTTGGCAACCACTGCATTCCACTTGGCAAACTAAGGGCAAGCTCATCTGTACGCGTGGGCACACACACACACACACACACACACACACACACACACATACACACACACTCACACACACACACTGAATGGTTATTGGGCCCTTGCTGATTTTCTTAGATGTGGAATTTAATATCTAGTAACCATGTAAGGAATGTTTCAATATCCCCCACCCCCAGATGGGAAACCTGAGGTATAGAAAGGTTAAATTACTTTTCAGAAGTTCGCAGGCAGACATGTAATGCTAGAAGCCAAATGCACTCCGGGCAGATTTCACTGGTTCGTTTTGAATCTGCTGCTCTCTGAAATGCAGCCAGAAGTTAGTTTTTGCATGTCTGAGTTATAGACCTTATGTTCTATATGTTGTTGCTTTTTCTTACTTACATTAAAATTTCCTCAGTTAAATGTGCATGTTATTAAATTTGTAAACATATTTATGCTGAATTTATGGGTATATTTATGTCAGTATAAATAGGCCCTCTCAGCCTACATGTGGTGGTGAGCCTGAATCCTTGTTTAACTTTTTCATAAATTCTTCTGTCTAAATTAAGTCAGGTTACAGAGACAGATCCTCTCTAGTTTCTAGCAGTAATTATAAAATAGTAAGAAAAGGGTGGCAATATAGTCTATATATGAACACTGTCTGTTAATTTTTTATCTTATTATTGATTCTTCATGAATTTCACATCATGCACCCCAATCCCACTCATCTCCCTGTTCCTTTGTATCTGCCCTCCACCCCTGCAACCTTCCCTGAAAAGGAAATAAAAAACCAAAAATAATTAAGTAAATAAAATTAATAATCAATCAAACAAACAAACCAAAAACATCTCATCCTGGAAGCTGTGGTGTGTTACAGTGTACAGTATATCCACATGTCTTAACTTGCAAATGTTCATGGTAATGTATTGGTCTATCAAGGCCTCTGGCTTCTACTACTCTATCAGTACTAGGTCTTCACTGGCAAGGGGCTGCAACAGCTCTCTCACTCTCATGCTTTTGGGGCCAGCTCACCTGTGCCCACACCACAGAACCAGCCCTATTATACTACCTAGGTGAGGTTCAGGGCTGGCTTTCCTGAGTGCTTTGGCTGGGGAGTGAGGTCAGCTCTCCTTTTCTCATGACTCCAGGGCCATCTGTCCTGCCTGCCACAGGTGGTGGTGGTGATGGTGGTGGTATTTCTCCCAAGTTCATGCCATCACCATACTACAGAGGAGTGGTGGGGTCAGCACTCCTGAGAGCTCATGCCCTTGGGCCTGCTTCCCCACCCTCGCTCTGACCTCTCAGGGTCAACTCTACTGTGCTGTCCAGGTGAGGTATATTGCCTGCTTAACAGGAATGCTACAGACTTTGAGGGCAGTGGGGCCAGCTCTGCTCAGCCCTGGGACATCAACATGGTCCCAGGCAGTAGCCTAGACCAGGGACATCTGCATGGTGGAATTATTAGCCATTGACATTGACATAGACCCCGACTGCAACACAGCCATGGACCCAGACATGGCTATCAGTGGCAGCATGGTCAGGACTTCCCCATAGTCTTAGGTGTCAGGGCAGTCTACGCACATCAGGAGGCTGTTCCACTCCAACCACTCATTTCCAGTTCTGCCTCGCTTCATAGTGTTCAAACTGTTCTGCTTCTCTTGCTGTCCCATCTATCCCACACGTCTGTGGGCAAGCCACATGGCAGACGGGCCTCTGGGTGTCTGTCTTCCACCTCTCCGTTGAGATAATAAAATCTGTTAATTGCTTTCTGTTGAGATAATGAGATGCATTAATAGTTTCGAGGATGGAAATTACCAACAAATAGTTTATATTTGATTAGGGAATCAGGGAAATACTTGACATAGAATGGTTCTGTTGGAAATTACGGAGGATATATAAATTTGCAATTGTTAATTTTAGTAAATAGAATGAAAACATGAGACAGTGGGTGAATGGACTAGCTGACCCCCAACACACTTTGAACTCTTGATTTTCTTGTCTCTTCTTCCCCAGGTTGGGGTTACTGTGTGAGCTACCACTGGGGATCAAACCCAGGGTTCCATACACTCTCAGGAAGTCTACCAACTGGGCTGCATCCCTATCCTCTTAAGCCCATCTTAACTTCTGAGGAAACTCTTGTGACAGAAGTCCAACCTTGTTATTTTTTCCTTTACAGAAGACATTTGTTGGCGATTGCTCTTAGACAATCTTATGAGAAAACAGGCATTAAGAATCTCTCTTCTACGGAAGTCAAACCTAGGCTCAAATGATTTCCCCAAGGATCTGGCAGATCAGATCTTCCAAGTTCCATGAATGCTCGAACATCCTTTTTGTAAGTTTTCATTGATGGTAACATGCTAATGTTGTAGCCTCATCTTTCCTTCTTCAGGCTGTAAATCAGCTTTCTCAACCTGGGGGTTGACCAACCCATTAACAGGGGTTGCCTAAGACCATTGGAGAACACAGATATTTACGTTAAGATTCATAGCAGCAGCAGCAAAATGAGAGTTATGAAGTAGTAATGAAGTAATTTTCTAGTTGGGTCATCACAGCATGAGGATTCATATTAAGGGGCTGCAGCGGTAGGCACGTTGATGCTGAATTGACTTTGCAGTTGAGTTTGTAGTTGCTGATGCTGGAGAAGTAGGAATTACAGCTGAGTCCCACTTTTCACTTCCTGCTTTTGGACCTCGAGACAAGTCATCAACTCTGCCTCTGAGGCTTTTTTTGTTTTTGTTTTTTGTTTTTCATTAAGACAGGGTTTGGCTACGTGCAATAGGATAGGCGGCCCCAAACTGGAGATCCTCCTGACTCATCTGCTCTAGATTATAGATATGCTCTGACATGTTGGCCAAAAGTTACTTAGTTTTCTTTTTGTTAAGTGCTCTGAACTGTGGCTTGTTCGTACTGGGCAAGTCCTGTACCGCTGGGGTTATAGACTCCTCATTAGCATGGAGAGCTCCAGGTCTTCAATGGGGTATCGTGGTTATGTGTTCTAGAGCAGGGAGAGGCAGATAGAGAATGGTTTCACTCTGGCTACTCTCAATGCTGAGATCCCTGGGGTTTGAGCTCATTCAACCTTACCCTTCCTATGTCTGTCTGATACCAAGGTCCCAACATGCCCTATAGACTTGAGGTAGACATTCGGTGTGCTCAGTCATCCTCCATTTTATTTTCTTTAGATTTTTTATTTTATCTTTTATGGGCATGACTGTTTTGCTTGAATGTATATGTACGTATGCCACGTGCATGCCTGGTGTCCCTCAGAAGTCGGAAGAGGGCATAGGATTCCTTGGAAATGGAGGTACAATGGTTGTGAGCCACAGTGAAGGGTGTTGGGAACTGAACCCTGGTCCTCTGCAGGAGCAACGATTGATTTTAGCTATGGAGGCATCTCTACAGTCCCTTTGTTTATTTTTAAAGACAGGGTCTCTCACTGAACTTACAGCTCACCAATTATAGAAATGAATGATTGTCCTGTTTCTACTTCCCTGGATCTGGGAATGCAGGTGTGTGTGTGTGTCACTATGCCCGGCTTTTTCATGTGGATGCTTAAAGTTGAACTCAAATCCTCAGGCTTTCAAGACAGGCACTTCACTAATTGGGCCATCTGCCCAGCCCCACTGAAATGATTTGCATATGCTCACACACCTCTACTTATCATAACCAGCGTAAGAACTGCGATCTTCTTCGCTGAGACTGTATCTTTACTCTTGTCCCTGTTCATCTGTTTCCCTTCCGTCATCGTCGTCCTTCCACAGAGCTGTAGGAGTGGACCTTTCAAAGCCCAGCCTTTGAACTCAGGCCAAATGCACATTCTCACATGTCTTGGCTAACTGAGCCTCGTCAGAGAACCTCGTCCAGCTGTACACTCCCCGATTCTGACGTGCAGGTTGGCTGTCCCGTTCAAAACAAGTCTGGCCCTTAGATAACTTCAAAGCCTCTGCATGCTTCCTAATTCTTGCTGCTTTAGCTCCTCACCCCTTCAGTTTTTTTTTTTTTTTTTTTTTTTTTTTTTTTGCTTAAGCGACAAATGCCACTTCCTCAGATTTGGTTCTGATGAAAGTGTAGCTGACTGACGCAGGTGGGGGCCTTAGCTTTACATTTCTGTGTCAGATGTTTGTTTTCCCCTTGACACATAACGTTGTTTTGAATGCTGTTTTTTCTGTGGCTACCCCACCTGTGGAATGCAAACCTCATGCTGGGAGCTCACGTCTGTTCATGGTGGTGTGACCAGGACCTAGTTCAGTAGGAGGAGTTCATTCCGATCCAATGACCTGAGCAGGGACAGGTCCCTGTCCTCAGGAGATTAAATCCTCAGCTAGGGCTTGCTGACCAGTGGCAAGAGCACATGTGTGTCCTACATGTCTCGGCTTTACAGATGTCGACTGTAATGCGTTTGTACAATAGTATCTTCCCAGGTGGATACTTATAGTTTTAGAGGAGTTATACCACATATAATGTTAAGTGGGATTGTGAAGCATGCTTTTAAATGGAAACTTAGAAACAGTCTCGAGAGACAGGGTCTTACTAGGTAGCCCAGTCTGGCCTTAAATTTGTAATTCTCCTACATCCTGTAATTGTAAGCATGGGCCAATCACACCTTAAATAAGTATATTCTGAAAACTTTTGGTAGGCTAAATATGAAAGGACTCCCTCTTATCTTTCTCCTTCCTCTCTTCCTAAAAGTACTGTAGTGATTATACACACGCTTTAATAAGCACAGGCCCCTTCTTCTAACTCCATCCCTTCTTGAAGGGCATTTCTTTCCCTTCTAGTCTGTTTACCCCAAGGAACACTCATGCCCACATTTCTTCCCTTGCAGGGGGCAGGAGATTCTGTCATATAATGGGTTCTGTATTAGTCACACTACTGTTGTCATGACAACGTCCCTGAGAAGATCACCACCCAGAGGAGGGATTAATTTTGGGTCAGGGTTTTAGTCTATGGCCAGATGGCTCCATTGCTTTCAGGCCTGTGAGAAGACAGAAGCATCATGGAGGAGGAGGATGGCAGAGGGACCTTGGAAGCATTATGGAGAGGAGGATCAGGAAGGGGCCCAAGCCAAGATACACCTTTCAAGGACACACCTGTTTTACCTAGGCTCCTCCTTCTCAGGGGTCTTTTCCAGTTTTGAATCCATCAATGCATTATGCTGTTCATTAGATCAGAGCCCTTGTGATCCAGGGAAGCCTGAACACAACCCTCCTGGATGCATACAGAGGTGTGATCTATTAATCCTCCTCTCAATCCAACCAAGTTGACAGATGATGACAGATTAATTCTCCATTCTAAGCAGCTTTCTCTTTTACCTCACTGCTGAAGTGGGTGTCTTGGGTATGTATGTTTCCCTGTTGTCATCCTTGTTGGTGGTACATTATTTGAAACCACATAATAGGGCTCCTTATTAAGGCAACAGGGTAAACATACTTAACATGTTAGCCACTTTACTAGACAATTTCCTCACGCCCCTGGGGTGGAGGACAAACTCACAAGTCATTTCTTTTAGACCAGTTGTTTGCTTGTTTATTGTGTGTGAGCACATGCAAGTGCATGTACAAATGCTCGCCCGGGAGCAAGGGTAGAAGTCGGAGGACAACATGTGGGAGTTCTGTCCTTCCACCATGTGTGCTAGAGATTAAATTCGGGTCATCAGCCCTGGTGTCAGAAGCTTCACCGACTGGGCTAGCTTGTTGACTACAGTTCAGTTCTTTCCATGGAGGTGTTTCCATGTCCACACTGAATACGGGAGCTGATCCTTGTTGGTATTGGATTTGAGGCACAGAGCATTAGATGTTTAGTTAGGAACCAGTTTTTCTGGTGTGATTGCCTCGTGTAATAGTTTACTTTCAGGTCCTGTTGGCTATGAGCTCCCCCCCCCCCCACATGAGAATAGAATTGATTCTGGACTCTGATAGTGAGAGTTGGTATATGTTTGCCCAGTAAATGGATTTTTTAAAAAGCTGCTTATGTTTTTCAGGTGGTTTTCTTTTAAAAGCTGCATTGCTAATCACGGAAGAGAATGATAGCACAGTGCTTTGAATATGTCTATACCTACTAAATTCACGTAGGGACCCTGAATCCATTAGTTTACTTGAACACTTCATTTGGGGTGGGAATTTGGCTTATTGCAAGTGTTAGGACCCGACTTTGGCTCCTTAGAACCCTTGTTTAAAAAGCCAGCTAGGGGTGGGGCTGTATTCTTTCAATTCCAGGGCTGGGAGGTACAGATAGGCAAATCCCTATCTTGCTGACTTGCTAGCTTTGCCAGATCGGTGAGTTCCAGGCCAGTGAGAGATGTCTCAAAATCAAAACAAGGTGGATGGCCGATGGCGTTCTGAGGAAGTACACCTGAGTCTGACTTCCGGTCTCTATACGCATGCTCGTACCTTTACCGACACAGGGACGCTTACACTGGTTGCTTTAAAATCTTTTAACTTCCTTTCGGATGCTCATCAGACTTTCACATTACAGCTGTTTTGTGCCTTTGGTTCTTGGTCTTAATGAAGAAAATACTCACTTGTCTAAAGCACAGGGGCTAAATACAGAAAACAACATCTCGCAGAATTTCCTGTTTTGAGTATATTCACACTGTTGTACCTCAGACTGAATTAACCCTGTTTGGTGGTAAAGCCAAGGACCAATAGATTATTACTGGACGACATAGGTGTATAGATCTCTAACCAGAGAAGTGAGGGCAGACCTTGGTGGACAATGGTAGGACATCGGTGCTCAGGACCGAGCCTTCTGTAACCAGCCATATGATATGGTGGATTCAGTGATTATAGAAATAGTCTTTTTCTAGTTGGAGCTTTGCTATTTACCTCCTTCATTCAGGTCCTAGTTTTCAACCATTTTGTTGCTGTTGTTGCACCGAATGTTTCCCATGTGACTGATGGTGTGTTCAACATTGAAAGGGAGGCAGCATGAATGCAATCTCCACCCCATGGATCTGACAGTTTAGGGATGAATGAGATAGACAAGCAAACACACAACCAAGCAAGGCTGTAGCAGCCAAGTGCCAGGGCTTTGGGATCTAGCTTCTGGGACTTTCAGCCTTAAGACCTGTGGTTCTGAGCAAGTTCTTGCACTGATCTGCATCCAGAAGACCTAGAAGTAAGCCCACACATCTATGGACACTTGATCTTTGATAAAGAAGCCAAAAACAAACAGTGGAAAAAGAAAGCATCTTCAGTAAATGGTGCTGGTCTAACTGGTGGTCTGCATGTAGGAGAATGAAAATAGACCCATATTTATCACCTTGCAGAAAACTCAAGTTCAGGTGGATCAAGGACCTCAATGTAAAACCAGATACACTGAATCAAAAATAGAAGAGAAAGTGGGAAAGAGCCTCAAACACATCAGCACAGGGGAAAAATTCCTGAACAGGACACTAATGGCTAAGGCTCTAAGAACAACAATTGATAAATGGGACCTCATGAAACTGAAAAGCTTCTGTAAGACAAAGGACACCATTAACAGGACAAATCAGCAACCTACAGATTGGGAAAAAAATCTTCACTAAGCCTACGTCTGACAGAGGACTAATATCCAAAATATATAAAGAACTCAAGAAGTTACCCTCCAAAAACCAAATAGCCCAATCAAAAAATGGGGTACAGCACTCAGCAGAAAATTCACAACAGAGGCATCTTGAATGGCTGAGAAGCACTTGAAATGTTCTGTAGTGAAATGCAAGTCAAAATGACCCAGAGATTCCACCTCATACCAGTCAGAATGGCTAAGATCAAAAACTCGGTTGACAGCAGATGCTGGCGAGGATGTGGAGAAAGAAGAACACTCCTCCATTGTTGGTGGGATTGCAAGCTGGTACGACCACTTTGGAAATCAGTCACATGGTTCCTCAGAATCTTGTAAGGCTGACTCTCTTTTAACAACTTGATTACATGACCTCACTACACGCACACTAGATTCTTGAGGCTCTCTGTAGATACACTAAACCAGAATCTTAGGGTTAGCCATGGGGATCTGATTAAACGCAGGCAGTTGGCAAACATGAGAAGAATCACCAGGAAGAGGCATTTTCAACACAGCCTGACTACCAGAGGAGAAAAACCAGTTCTCATAAAGTTGTTCCCTGACCTCTACAGAGGAAAGGGGTCTTTTCAGCCTTTGAATGTAGCCTGGATTTGGGGAAACTACTGTGAGATCCAAGACTCCTCCTTTCATAACTAGGAGCCTGTAACCTGAGCCAGTAAATGACATAAAGCTCTGGGATTTACTACAGCTTAGTTTAATAGAATTGCCATCTGCAAAACCATTCCCCTGGCTGCTGTGCACCCCACCTAAGCCAGTTGATGATGCTTTTTCTATGGTGGTACTGTATGCGTCACCTCTCACTGCAGGCCAACATGCTGGCCACTGCTACATCAAGTTGACACAAGTTAGAATTGTCTGAAAGGAGGGAACCTCAACTGAGAGAAGATCTGTAAGATCCAGTTTTTAGGCATTTTCTCAATCAGTGATTGATGGGGGAGGGCCCAGCCCACTGTGGGTGGTGCCATCCCTAGGCTGGTGGTCCTGAATTCTTTAAGAAAGCAGATTGAGCAAGAGATGGGAGCAAGCAGTAAGCAGTATCCCTCTGCATCAGCTCCTGCCTCCAGGTTCCTGCCCTGCTTGAGTTCCTGCCCTGATTTCCTTCAAGGAAGAACAGCAGTGTGGGAGTGTAAGCCAAATAAACTGTTTCCTCCCCAGCTTGCTTTTTGGTTATGGTGTTTTCTTGCAGCAATAGGGATCCCGAATGAGCCAGTTAATAATCAATGCTGTGAGCACACGAAGTTATCAAAATCTTGAATACTTGAATGATGCTCATAGAAGTCTGTCTCTTGAATAGCACTTAAAGCTAGCACATCATGTATCAGTAGTTGAACGGTTCCATGGGAAGTCAGCTGAAGTAGATGAGGCTCTGCTCGGAAAGTTATGTTCTACAGCTGCTGTGTGGGCATCGCTTCCTGGGCCATGACACAGGAATAAATAGCTCCAGCTGTCAGAGGGTGAGGTGGGGTCTGGAGAAGAAATGAGATTAGGACACAGGGAAGCAGACAGGAGCAGGGCTCTGATGCTTCGTGCTATGGAAGAGTACAGAGACGAGCCAGTGCCCCAAATACTGAGAAGATGCATAGGAAGAAATAATTCTTCTTCTTCTTCTTCTTCTTCTTCTTCTTCTTCTTCTTCTTCTTCTTCTTCTTCTTCTTCTTCTTCTTCTTCTTCTTCTTCTTCTTCTTCTTCTTCTTCTCCTTCTCCTTCTCCTTCTCCTTCTCCTTCTCCTTCTCCTTCTCTTCTTCTTCTTCTTCTTCTTCTTCTTCTTCTTCTCCTTCTCCTTCTCCTTCTCCTTCTCCTTCTCCTTCTCCTTCTCTTCTTCTTCTTCTTCTTCTTCTTCTTCAAAAGATTTATTTATATATTATATATAAGTACACTGTCGCTGTCTTCAGACACACTAGAAGAGGGCATCATACCTGATGGTTGTGAGTCACCATGTGGTTGCTGGGATTTGACTCAGGACCTCTGGAAGAGCACTGAGCCATCTCTCCAGCCCAGGAAGAAATGTAATTGAGACTTTATTTACATTTTTTTTTTTGAGGCTACATTGGCAGCCTGCTGGATTTGCCCAAGGTAGTAAGGACTGCCTCAGTTTTGATGATGCTCTAGGTGTGGTGTGCTCACGCATGTGTACCTGTGTGCGTGCATGTATGTGTGTGTGTGTGTGTGTGTGCTCATGCATGTGTACCTGTGTGCTCGCATGTGTGTGTGTGCTTGTATGTGTGTGTGTGCTTGTGTGTGTGCTTGTGCATGTGTACCTGTGTGCTTGTGTGTGTGTATGTGTGCTTGTGTGTGTGTGTGTTCGTGCATGTGTACCTGTGTGTGTGTGTGTGTGTGCTTGTATGTGTGTGCTTGTATGTGTGTGCTTGTGCATGTGTGCGCGCGCGCGCGTGTGTGTGTGTGTGTGTGTGTGTGTGTGTGTGTGTGTATGTGATGTGAAGTCAGGGATACTTTTTTTTTCCCTTTTTTTGGAGCTGGGGACTGAACCCAGGGCCTTGCGCTTGCTAGGCAAGCGCTCTACCACAGAGCTAAATCCCCAACCCTGAAGTCAGGGATACTTAAGTCTGCTTTGCCACATCTTTCCTCTCTGCCTGTTTCTTCTCCCCTCCTCCTCTTCCCATCTTTTCTCCTCCTTTTCCTTACTCTCTTTCTTACTTCTCTCCACCCTTCTAGGTTGGATATGAGTGAAGGAAAAAGAAAATATGAGAGCTAGAAAGAGAAAACAATATATTTTTCATTTAAAAAATTTATTCTATGTTAATTGTATAAAGCAATGAGCTTGATTATGACTTAATTATTTATACATACATATATATATATCTCACATCCCCCATTGTCACTGGCTCTCTTCCCTTGCTATTCCCAAATAGTTCACCACCCCTTTAAACTTGGTTCTGTACTATGTATCAGATAAAACACACGACTTTGGCTTTTCCGAGTCTGGCTTATTTTGCTTAACATGATGATCTCCAGTTCCATTTATGTTTTTGAAAAATGACATAATTTCATATTGATTTGTTTGATTGAATAAAACTCTATGGTTTACATATGTCATGTTCTTTACTTTGCATGATGATCTCCAGATCCACTTATTTTCTTGAAAATGACATAATTTCCTATTGATGTTTTTGCTTGCATAAAACTCTGTGGTGTATGTAAGCCATGTTTTCTTCATCCATCCGTTAGTTAATGGGCATCTAGGCTGTTCCACAATTTGCTATTGTGCATGGTACATGGATGTGCCAGTATCCCTGTCGTGTATTGACTTACACACCCTTGGCTATATTCTCAGATGGTATAGCGGGGTCATATGGGAGTTGTTTATGAGGAACCAAGCATGTAACACATTAACTCTTCCATCTACAAAGTGCTAGGCTGTACAGTTACACGGGTTTCTGTTTGCCAGGAAGCAAGCCAGATATCGGTAACGGCATTGCTTCTCATTACTGATCTATGTTAGGGTGATATCGTGTGGAACCTCACAGAGTGGAACACGCTTGCTCTGGATTTTTTTGTGATCCCCAAAATGAAACTGGTCTGGGTCTTTACAAATTAGCTGATAGGAGGATAATAAAGACAATACTGGTGTCGGCATAGGAATTTTAGGAGCTAATGCTTATTTACGCATTAACGAGTGCCCTGAGGACACTGTAATTGTCAATGTCTTTGTCACCTTTGTCACCCAGCTCCTTTGACATCAGTCACACAGCCCTGGCAGTACTGGCTGGGACTAATCAAATGCGAGATTAGCAAGGTAGCGGCTGGGAATATGGGGTTTAGGTGATTTCTGTAGAGATGGGTCTACAGACACACTGGAGACGCATAAATAGTTATGAGGGAATCTGGGGAGAAAAGGTAGATTGTTGGGGTGCTTGCTGTTTAGACAGACCAGCGACCGGTCTCAAGGAATGTGCAGTTTTGTGCCTGGTTCAGGAATTTAGGAACAACAGATAAATAATTTAATGTTTTTGTTGGTTTTTTTTGGGGGGCGGTGGGGGAGTTACATTGTAAATAAGTCTTCTAAAGTCTTCTTTAAAGTGTAGCACTCAATGATTGGGAAAATTCCATGGTAGTGCTTTTTTTTTTCCTTCCCCTGTCATTTTCAATATTTTAGAAAGAATGTGACATTTATGGGCTCAATCAAGTTAAAAAGTTCTATTAGTGTCATCGTAGCGATCACCAAGTTGCTTAGAAATGTAGTCCTACCGCTCGGCAAGAACATCTTGGAGAAGCGAGAAGTTTCTGGCACCCAGTAATTTTTCAGATCTGTGGTATTAAAGTGATTTATAGCCCCATTATTCACGGAAAACGTGCGGTGGGTAGCATGTGGTGACTGCAGTCCACACACAGGCCTTTGCTTGCAGTTCTTTCTGGAGTGAGGCCAGGGACAGATAAGCACAGGTGCTCCTTAATTTCTTTTTTTTAAAGTTTCCGTTCATGTCACAACGTATGGCAAACTCTTAACAGGTAAAAGAGACAACAGCTAGAACAAATGACTGATCAGATTTCGAGCTTGCCGGCAGACACCCGATCCTCTCTAAACCTAGAGGAGAATAACTAGACTCATCGTGTGTAAGCTGCTGACTTCGGGGAGTACACACCATGAATAGGTGCACTCCATCCTGTATCGCTCTTTTGTGCAGTCCGGAAGACTCTGTGGTCATCTGTGGGGTGACTTCGATCAGCTACTTCCTTCAGTCCTGTTCTCCTTCCTTCTGCAAACTTCAGTGCCTTAGGGAATGCCTGAGCTCTTTCCCCTGGCTTCCCAGGTTTCCAGCTCTCTCCCCACCCCTGACTCCAGTTCTGTTACTCAGTTTCTCTAGTCTATCGGAAGGCACGGGGTCTCATGGAAAAGTGTGAGTGTGCCAGTACCATCTGGGTCGAGTTTGGAGAACTAGTCAGATGCTTGACCTAACTCTCTATGGTGGCTCACCTTCACGATCAACTCAGTGGATTTAGAATCATCTTGGAGACACACCTCTAGGATTTTCTAGGAGGGAAGACCCACCCTGAATGTGGACAATGCCACCATCTCACAGGCCAAGGTCCCTGACTGAAGAAGAAAGTGAGTTGAGTGCCAGTGTTCACTTCTCTACCTCTTCATTGTAGATTCAGTGTGACCTCAGGCTCTAGCTGCCATGCCTTCCTACCTTCAGAGACTGTCCCCTCCAGCCCGGGGCCAAAACAAACTGTTCCTTTCACAGGTGGCTTTTGTCACAGGTGGCCTTTATCTGATTTTGTTTTTTGTTTCAGCAATGAGAATTAATTTGTTCTTTCCCCATTGGTAGAGATATTGGTACTCCCCTCACAGAGGAGAAGTGCTAATATTCCCATGATGCCCTTAGCACTTTTCCTGAGGAAAATACTCACATGAAAGCAATATGGGTTGTCTTTTGGGGGACGGGGTCTCTCCCCTTCCCGAGTGCTGGGATTACAAGCTTGTGCCATCATTGTTACTTCACCCTTTATTGTTGCATTTGTTATTATTAATCTGCAGCGGTCAGGTGTAAAGTGTACGAACCCAAGGCAACCCCGGGCAAGCAATAGGGCAACATGGCACAGACACAGGCGATGCGGTGAATGAGAAAATAGACTCGTCCACAGGAGGGGGAAGGCAAAGGCAAGGAGGTTTAGAGAGCGGTTGAGAATAAGACACTAAGCACCAGTGGAAAGAACACGACCTTGAGGCTGAGGCATTACAAAAACACGGTCAACTTCCTGCTGGGACTGGAGCCATTGCAGAGCGGCCAGCCTGAGGCCTGCTAGGGAAAGCAGTATGCCAGACATGGAAGTTGATAATTAGGTTAACTAGTGGAAAGTGGGAACTGCGGCAGGCACAGACGGTGACAACAGTGAGGGCAGAGGTGGCTGTAAATAGATTGCTGAGGCTGAAAGGATATTATTAGGAAGCAAGGATCCAGTGTGAATGTCTGATGTGCTTTCTCTTTCTAAGGTCCTATGTCAAGAGAAAGATGTGATACCTAGAGACTCCTTAGTCTGTCAGGTTCCTTGGTGGCAGAATGGGTGTAAGTCTCTTGAGATTCTAATCTGTCAGTCTCAGAAAAGTTTTGTTAATTACCTCAGCTTTAGTCGAGTTCTCTACACTTTTAAGTCTTGAACCAGGGACAGCCATGTTTGTGATTGTGGAATTGTTCAACATTTTTGTCGTTCATTGACAAAATATTTTCTACATTAAAAAGAACAATCTAAGAGTTCTATTTTCAGAATTGCTATTTACCTACCTATCATTTGTCTATCTGTCTATCTGTTATTTGTCTATTTATTATGTCTGTCTATCATCTCTCATCTGTTTATACACCTATTAGTATGCATATATGGGTAGATATATAAATCTTAGGAGCTTGTTGAACAATTGAGATTTCTAGGTCCTATCCTATATGCTATCAAAACTCCATCTCCAGGGCAAGCACCTAGGAATTTGTGTTTATAAGCAAGCATCCTAGGCACTTTTGCTTGGGCGACCTGGGATAAATGTCGCCTGAATCTAATGAAAGATTTCAGTTCTTCTTGTAGGTCAAGGATTCTAACAATAAACTTCTATGCTATGGTCTGACTGTACACTGGCTTTTGCTCCGAGAGGTCCTACACAATCTTCTTCTAACTCAGCTAGTAGTTTGATGAAGGTGTTTTCAACTAGGGGGTGATTTTATTCCCCAGGGGACAATCTCTGGAGACACTTGAGGATGTCAAATCACGGTGGCTGGAGCTAAGCCATTTAATGACTAGACAGACTCACAGAAATACTAACCCTTTCATGGTGGACAGTACAGCCATCCACCCAAAGGATCTGTAATAAAATATCGGCCACACAGAGGCAGAAGAACCCTGGTATAGGCGTGAGGTCTGTCTTCGTTAACATGTACATTGGCTAGTCTCTTATTGAAGTCTTAAATTGTGGAGTATTAGGGGTTGCTTGCCACCGTCTGTATTCACACGGAGAACAGTTCCAGCGCTCCAACTTTCCTAACCCTTTTCCGGCACATTCTCGTTCTTCTCTCACAGTCACTGCTTTGTTTTCCTTGTCATAGGTAAGTACTGCCTGCGTCTGAGCCCCATATAAACAGAGCCATCTGCCATGTACTGGTTTGTGTCGGCTTCTTTTGCTCAGCATATTGTTTGGGAGGGAGTCTTGTTGTTAACACTTTAACAGATGTTTAATGTTTTTATCCCTTGGTATGTGTACTGTAATTTAGTTACCATTTTTTGACTGCAGATGGGGCATCCTGTTTTAAGGCTGGGCTATTCTGAATCAAGTTGCTACGGAGATTTTATTATTTTTTATTTCTTTTTTGTTTTTATTTATTTCTCTCATACCATGCATTCCCAATCCCAGCTTCACCTCCATTCACTCCTCCCAGCTCCATCAGCCCTGCCCACTTCTCTGAGGTCCACTGTTCCTCCGTTTCCCTTCAGAAAAGAGCAGGTCTCCCAGTGATGTCAAACACGACATAACAAGATGCAGTAAACCTTCATGTCAAGGCTGTACAAGGCAACCTTGTAGGGAGAAAAGGGTCCCAAGAGAAGGCCAAAGAGTCAGACACATCCCCGCTCCTACTGTTAGGAAACCCACAGAACCCCTGAGCTAAACAACCACAGTGTGAATGCAGAGGGCCTAGTGCAGACCTACGTTGGTTCCATGGTTGCCACCAATCTCTGTGGATTCTCTTTTACTTGATTCTGTGGGCCGTGCTCGCCTGCTGCCCTCAACCCCTCTGGCCCTTTCCTCCCTCTCTTCTTTGGGTTTCCCCGAGCCAAGCTTCACCTAATATTTGGATGTGGGTCTCTGTATCTGCTTCCATTAACTGCCAGAGGAGGAAGCCCCTCTGATAGCAATTGGGCTGGGCACTGATCTACGAGCATAGCAGAGTATCATTGCAAATTATTTCATTAGCTTTTTGTTATGGTCAGTCATGTTTGGTTTTACTGTAGGTCTCTGAGCCATTAAGCTTTCAGTTCCTGGCCATCTAGGCAGTCATTGTGGGACATGGGATCCCTCTCTTGGCTTGGGCCTTAAGTTGGATCCCCTGGTTGACCACTTCCACAGGCTCTGAGCCACCATTGTCCCAGCACGTCTCGCAGGCAGGACAGGTTGTAGGGCAAAGGTTTTGTATCTGGGTTGATGCCCCAGTCTCACCACTGGGAGCCTTGCCTGGTTACAGAAGGTGACAGTTTAGGCTCCCTCTCCTCCATCACTAGGGTCCCCACGAGGCTAACCCACATAGGTTCCAGGAAGTTTCCCCTGCAGTAGGTTTCCACATTGCCCGCTAATACCGCCTATTCTACTTGTCTCCTCTTATGCTCTCTCCTTCTATCCTTCCCACTGTGTATGTGGATACCTGCATGAATTCATGTGCTCCACGTGCATGCAGGTACCCACAGAAGCCAGAATAGAGCATTGGCTCTCCTGGAACTGGAATTACAAGTGGTTGTAAGCCGGAAACCACCCAGGGTGAATGCGGGTAACTGAACCTGGGTCCTTTGCAAAAGCAGCCAGTGCTCTCAGCCACTGATTCAACTCTTCTGTCCCAGATTTTAAATATGGAAGTTGACTTAGAGGAAAGAGAAGCTTTGGCGAATGAGGGAGCCAATGGTTATCGGTAGCTTGTTGGGGAATGGGCACATGGACTTAGTGGGCATTGCAGAGGGCATGGGTTAACGGTGACCATTTATAGAAGGACAGACTGTGAGAGCATCTAGGAGGATAAACCGAGAGAGCATCTTTGATTCCCACTGACATGTGTCGTTTGAAATACAGGATGAATGGGAGAGCAAATCAGGTTTGATCTCTTGGGTGAGTTACATAGGCACTGGACCTGGTTGCAGAACCAGGTGGAGCTGAGAGAGCGACTGTCTACTTAACCAGCAGAAAAGCATTTGTGTGCACGTACACTCATCTTTTTCTAGAGAGTGTTGAATTGTCACATCCAAAGGAGGAGCATGACACATAGATGTGGCTTTGTTGGAGTTTGTTTCCAACGTAGCTGTGTAGAGGACTTCCTAGATCCCAGCTGAGAAAGGAAACCCTGGGAAGAAAAGACTTATGAGGTCCTGTGCCTCTGTGGCTTGAGTCATGCTTGCACCAACACGCCGAAATCTGCCCCGTGAATTCTGCTGGAGAGAGCAGTTTGCCACATCGGAGCTACCTGTAGCACTGCAAAGCCAGCAACTGTCCGTGTTCTCTGTGGACGCACATGTAGCAGGGCAGAGCCCGTGTTTGACTTTGTGTGTGACAGCATCTTTCACTTCAGAGCTGGAAGCAGGGGCCTCAAGAGATGGGCTCGGTGGTTGTGGCCCACCTGTTGTTCTTGCAGAGGACAGGGTTCAGTTCCCAGCATCTGTAGTGTAGTTCATAACCATCGTAACTTCAGTTGAAGGGGATCGGATGCCCCCTTCTGACCTCGTCCGGCATCAGACATGAACGTGGCACACACACATACATGTTAGCAAAACACTCAGACACATAAAAAATCTTTAAAAACATGAAAAATTAAAAAATGTCTTTTAAAAAGTTGAAAGCAATTTCTGCCTAAAGTTTTAATTCTATTGAATAATGCTTTATAAATTTTATAGGAATGTCTAGAGCTAACATTTGTATCTTTGCATTAAAGGTTAGAAAGACTCCTGTTAAATAAATATTTTATGCTGTGTGTCAGAACAGTGGTCCATTTATCCAAAGGTGCAATAGAGATTAGAGAATCAATAATATAGAAATAGTTGCATGTCGCAAAACATCTTTCTTTTCATTTTTGCCTTGGTTATTGACTGCAAGGTATGAGCTTCCTCATATGATTTCATTGTTGTTAATATTATTAAATATGAATATTAATTGATTATTATATGTGAACGCTTTGCCTGTATGTATGTATGTATGTGTGTATGTATTATGTATGAATGTATGTTCACCACATGAATGCCTGATGTCTTTGGAGACTAGAAGAAGGTATTGGGTTCCCTGGAACTGGAGTTTCAAACAGTTGTGAGCCATCAGGTGGGTGTTGGGATCTGAAGCGCATCCTTCTGTATGCTCTCAGTTGCTGCATTAGAGGTGGACTTCAGTGTTACAAAATTATCCTTGGAGAGATGTGCCAATTTTGCAATGGCCTAGTGATTTGTTCCAGTGTTGAGCCTTTCCATAGCATCTTTGGCATTGATTTAAGCTTGACACACTTTGTTCAAGTATTTAAAATTATGTTCATTTCATTACTCTGATTTCGTTAACAGAACTCCAGCTTGTTTTTGTTTTTGTTTTTTAAAGAGTATACATATAGAGTGCTGTTCTCCACAGCCTGAGTGTCTGGTGTTTTATTTGAGGATTCCCTAGCAGGCAGCATTGGTCTGGTTACTGGATACAGTTCTCTGGTTTCCTGTCTCCTGAGGTGTAGCCTGGACTGATGTTCTGTGGGTCCAAACCCTGTCCTCCAATCCTGTGGTGACTTTTTTCTGGTGTAGCTGACCCCATTTTAACTCAGTTTATTAGTATAACTTGGCACTCACAATGAGTCCCTTTATTGACTGTCAAATGTGATTAAAGGGGCCTGCTAAATATGAGATATTTACCAATAGGGAAATTGGGAAGATTTCACAGTGACTTCTTAGGAACTGGGACAAATTTTTATTCCCTTTGTTCCATTAAAGATGATGTTGTAATTTTATTTGGCACCTGCAAGATTGGTCTATATGTCTTTTTTTTTTAAGCCATATTTGGCTTCCCTGGGCATTAAGACTGTTCAGAACTCCTGCCAGGTTAGTGTGACTCAGACAACACACTAGTCAGAGCCTCAGTAGATCTATCTGTATAGTGGGACCAGCAGCACATACTTGCTAAGGATGAACCAAGTTTCTTATAGGGTGCACACGATGTGTTTTGTAAGTGATAACGACTGTTATGGTGTGCCTATTTGTGTTATAATCAAATGCTGCGTGTAAGATTTTATGTAGGCCTCACTTGGTGGTACAAACCCACAATCTTAGCATTTGGAAGGTGTGTTGGAGGCCAACCAGCTTGGGTTATATAGTAAAACCTTGCCTTAGAACAAAAAAGAAGAAAAAACAATCTACAGTTCTTTTCTGATGTTTATAAACATATAGGAGTTAGGACTATGTCTCCATCCAAGTTAGGAATTTGTGACATGTATGTAACATGTGTTATGTATATTATAGAGTAAATGAAATGTAAGGGTATTGTAACATACTGGTTATATATATATATCTATATATATATATACATATATACATATACACAAATATATATTATAATAATATATATAACAGATATCTATACAATTCTATCTAGTAAATATAAACGTGTATGAAATATATCATTTTGGTTATCTAAAATATCCATTTTAGCTATGTAAGGTTATGTTGATGTTTGGCTGATTTTGTGCAAAGCAAAATAAAGGCTGTTTGCAACTTGACACAATTCAGTCTCCTGCTTTGGAATGACATGTGTACACTGTTTTAAAAATTGTTATATTTTTATTTATTCACTTACCTATCTACCTATCTACCCACCCATCCATCCATCCATCCATCCATCCATCCATCCATCCATCCATCCATCCATCTTGTGTGTGTATGTGTTGTATATGTGTCACAATGCAAATGTGGAAGTCAGAAGACAACTTAGGGAAGTTAGTCTCTGTTTTAACCATGTGTGTTCTGGAGATGAAGTTGTCATTTATGGTGGCAAGTGTCTTTACCTGCTAAGCCATCTCACTAGCCCAGTAAACTAGTTTTTAAATGTAGGATGTAATTTTAAGTAAGTCTCCTTTGGTCCCCATTTTGACTAATTTTGCTTTTCTTTTCTTGGCCACTTTCTTTACACCACTTATTGAGATTTGATTGCATTTTTGTTTATTCCTTGCATTTATATATCACTACCGATCCTCCCTCTCAGGGGAATCGTTTCTTTATGTACTTATTTACTTGGTGTTTTGGAAACCAGGTCTTGTTTCAGTACAGGTTTGGCTGGCCTGGAATGGATTAAATAGGCCAGGCTTCTGTTCTAGTAACAGCGATCCTGCCTATGTATTTTGGTTATAGGTGTGTACTCGCATTTGATGTGGGTAAACAGCTTCTTTTGAGTGTTACTTAATCATTCATAATATGTGAGAATCACTCATTTTGTTCTGCTGTCTGCTCAGAGTTTAGATATTCTTTCTTTTTTTTTTTTTTGGTTCTTTTTTTCGGAGCTGGGGACCGAACCCAGGGCCTTGCGCTTCCTAGGTAAGTGCTCTACCACTGAGCTAAATCCCCAGCCCCTTAGATATTCTTTATTTAACTTCTCCACAGAAAAGAAAGATTCTGTGTATTGAAGTTTGGGATCCAAAACACCTTAATTAATATGTTAGAAGGCTCCATTTACTTGGAAAGCACGAACATATGATGGGGATGTCTTTTTGTGACTTGTCACTTTGGTTGACACAGCTGAATTAAAACACTAATCAAAAACGTGCGACTCTAAGCCCATCTTCCTAAAACATGTCATGTTCACTGACAAAGCTGAATTAAAACACCAATTAAAATTAGGGAAATGTAATTTGCATCTTTTATTAACAGCAGCAATTTATCAACTGACTCATCTTTATTGAGTTTATAGAAAAGTTATCTTTATTCCATGGCTCTTTCTAAAAACCTGCCAGTTCCATGATCAAGCATTATTAGCCCACGTTCCATTGCATAACCGAGCTCCAGAGAGTGTCACGAATTACCAACACAAGTGATTCTTGCCAAAGAAACTGGGGGCAGTTGGACTATATTCTCCTTTAAAATGCTTGCGTCCCTTAAGTGTGAGTGAGGTGGAGCACTGAGGTAATTGAATGGATCACACGTGCTAACACCTTTTTTCATTGTGCCGATCTAGAAATGTCTCACAAGTTTCCCCTCACACCTCTTCTATTTGTACAGTTTCCGCCCCCTCTTTCTGTGTGGCCTGGGGAAACCTGAGAGGGAGTGAAGTCTCTGGTCCTCTAGCTCAACTTCCTTAACCAGCACAGCTGGTTTTATTTGATTGATGCACCTAGGGAAACAAAGACCATGAAAGACTTTCTTTGAAAGAAGTAATCCCAAGTCCAAACAACAGGCTTACTGAGACGCTACTAGCTTTCTAGAATGCTCTAGAATTTTTAAACGAAAGCTGAGTGATAGAAGATTACCCTAGAACCCAGGGAAGTGATGGCGTGGCAGAGGAGATACAGACACTGGGAGAGCGGCTAGCCTTCCCTCTGCACAGCATAGAGAGCAAGAGTGTAGTGATTGTGCACCCGATAATCGTTTGCTACAATTATGTTGTACTGTAAAAATAAAGGGCGGTAAGTTCATCTAATACAAAGTCAAGAGTGCAGACTGCGGCTTTTAGAATATTCGTGATGTGCAACTGTTATGTTATCTCACCCCAAAGGGTTTTATCATGATTTACAAAAAATAATTTACGAAATTTATTTGTACCGTGTTTCGTTTTAAAAAGGGCCTGAGAGTGGCTTCCAATGAAGGCTGTTAATGAAAGAGTTGAGTGATCAGAACCAAATAACGAGAGTTAATATAGTTTTGAGTCTTTTAGATGTAGAACATAGCACATAGCACCACATCTAATAAGTTGTCAGAAGTAGAACACAAACAAAAACAGCTGCTTTGAGAAAGGGTTCTTTCTCTCTCTTTCTTCTTTCCTTCCTTCCTTCCTTTCCTCCTCCTTCTCTCTTCTATCCTCTTCTTCCTCTTCCTCCTCTTTTCTTCTTGTTGGTTAGCTGGCTGGCTGGCTGGCTGGTTGGTTGGTTGGTTTCAATGAGACAGGTTCTTCTTAGGTAGACCAGGCTGGCTGGAACCTCCAAAGATCCACCTGCCTCTGCCTCTGAAGAGCTGGGATTAAAGGTGTGCACCACCATGCCTGGCTGGAATGGTTGTACTAGATACTCCGCTCTAGATAAAATTTCACAACTGGGACTAACTGACACTGAGCAAATGTGGTTTCACAGTATATACGATGAAATAATGTGGCACTGTCTGTAATAATCTTCAGTAAAAGCAAAGTATTATTCTGTGAGTCAGTGATAAGGATACAAGACAGCAGAGACATAGTGTCTGACCTCTCCCTTAAATTTCATTAGTCTGGATACATTTTTGTTTCATTATGGGATTGAATGTGAGGGCTCAGTGTTCTGTACCAGCGATTGGTTGTGTACTGGGAAATCAGTGACAGACTAAAGTAAGGATATTACCATAGTCCACTTGGGTGAACTCATGACGTTTATCAGGTTATTTACTGATACCAAGTCTGACTCAAAGCAGAGATGTCAACAGCATCACCAAAAGCCTGAAGTTCATAAAATCTTGAGCCCTGGAGCTTACTGCCCAGTTGGATGTGGAAGAGGAACTCTTCCAGGAAGCCCAGTTTATCTGAGCCTCTCTGAAGCAGCTTGGCTGCTGTAAGACCAGAATAGGTAGGACAGCTTATTGCTTGTACAAGCCCACTTTAGGAACACCCCAAACATCCAAGAGGCAATTTAAAAAGGAAAGATTTATTTTGTTACCACGGTTTCAGAGGTTTCAGTTCAGGGTCGTCTGGCTCTAATGTTTGTAGACTTTCTTGAGGCAGAGCATCATAGCTCAAGGGCTTTCATTGCTGCCCTCATTGTAGGCAGGAAGTACAGAAAGACCGCCTGGAAGGAGCCATGGCAAGAGAAAACCCTCAAAGGACATGCCTCCGGCTATCTACTTACCCCACCTGAGTGTCACCAGGTTGTTTCTGGATCTCCCCAAATAGTGCCACCATCTGAGGACCAAGCCATGCTTGGGTTTATTTCATGCTCAGACCACAGTGCGATTTTTTTTGGCACAGATGAACCCTGGCCAGTGTTTGCAGTCTCTCTTCTATTCGAATACCTCTGATGGGAGGGGGCTGACTCCACACTGAAGTAACTAATTACCCACTTAAGCCCAGAGGAGCTATGACAGAAAATAAACAAAGCACGGGGCAGGTCCACAGTCCGTGATTTTCATCAAGCTAAGCAGGGGGAACTATTTTTAGCGTAGCTTAGACCCAGAGGAAACTTCTGGGCTGGGGCAGGACAGAAAGCTTGTAATTATTTTCTTTTGTTTTGTTTGTTTGTTTCTTCTGTTCCCCCTTGGTTTTGTTCTTCAGTTTTTAACTTCCCAAACAGTTACATTCAAATTTAAATACTAGTTTAACACTTTCTTGTTCCAGAGCCAAATGAAAGTGAATTTAGCTTTTGCGGTTCAGGCCCCCACTCTTCCGGTCACCAGCAGCCCGAGTATAGAGGGTGGTCTTCAGGGAACTTAGTCCAATCGACAAGAGAGCCATTCCACCCCGGCATGTGTTCGAGCACATGGGAATGTCGTGCAGAATGAAGACTGTGCTCTCCCTCTTTATGAGTACCCCTTACCTGATGTGGCCTAACTCAGGTGGCTGTCTGCCAGCCATAAAACCCTGAAGGGGGAAAAAGCCGACTGGAGCATCGTGTCCAGGATGAGAAATTCCAATTGTACTGTATCCAACTTAATAAGAGCTTTGCTGAGTTAAACAGGGGCACCGACAGGTAGAAGACAGTTGTGAGCATGGCCCTGTTCTTCATTGGCTTCGTGGCTACCACTCTGATTTGGCAGATGCATTTTGTATGCAAGGCCGCATCCCTCATACCTTTGATGGAGACCAGGTGACCATGTAGACCAATCAAATGCTAGATAGGAAGGTCAGCACCATTCAGGATTTCTCCATCAAGGGAGACCAAGACAAGAATGAGTGGAAACAGTGAGACCCTGCTGCTTGACAGCTCTCTCCTCTCATTTGGCATCCTGGAAGCCACTCTGTCCAATAAATATACTATTAAATGACCAGTTAACATTAGACTTCCTATTTTGAAATAGAAAGGACTAAAGCATCGCTCTATTTTATGGCTTCTAAAAGTTTTGTAACTCATTTTCTTTGTACATTAATACATAATAATTGTATATGCTGTATGTATTTGTGGATCGCAGCATAATATTTCTTTTTTTAATAATTAAAAATTTCTGGATATTTTATTTATTTACATTTCTTTTTTAAAATTTTTTATTAGATATGTTTCTTTACTTACATTTCAAATGTTATTCCCCTTCCCAGTTTCCTGTCCATAAACCCCATTCTTTTCCCCCCTCCCCCATATGGGTGTTCCCCCTATACATCCTCCTTATTGCCCCCCCCCATATTCGCTTGCACTGGGGGGGGGTCCAACCTGGGCAGGACCAAGGGCTTCCCCTTCCACTGGTGCCCCAACAAGGCTATTCTCTGCTACATGTGTAGTTGGAGCCCTGGGTCAGTCCATGTATAGTCTTTGGGTAGTGGCTTAGTCCCTGGAAGCTCTGGTTGGTTGGCATTGTTGTTTTTATGGGGTTGCGAGCTCCTTCAACTCTTTCAATACTTCCTCTAATTTCCCCCAAGGGGGTCCTATTCTCAGTTCAGTGGTTTACTACTAGCATTGACCTCTGTATTGGACATGATCTGGATGTGTCTCTCAGGAGAGATCTATATCCAGTCTCTTTCTGCATGCATTTTTTTAGCTTCAATTTATCTAGTTTTGGTGGTTGTATATATATGGGACACATGTGGGGCAGGTTCTGAATGGCCATTGAGTCGCTGCTCTAAACTTTGCTTCTATATCCCCTCCCATGGATATTTTTTTCCGCTTTGAAAGAAGGAGTGGGAGCATCCACATTTTGGTCATCCTTCTTCTTGAGCTTCCTGTGGTCTATGGATTGCATCTTGGGTAATTCGAGCTTTTTGGCTTTTTGGCACTTATCAATGAGTGCATACCAACTGTGTTTTTCTCTGATTGAGTAACCTCACTCAGGATGATATTTTCTAGTTCATTACATTTGCCTATGAATTTCATAAAGTCATAGTTTTTGATAGCTGAGTAGTTCTCCATTGTGTAGATGTACCACATTTTTTGAATTCATTCCTCTGTTGAAGGGCATCTGGGTTCTTTCCAGCTTCTGGCTATTATAAATAAGGATGCTATGAACATAGTGGAGCATGTGTCTTTGTTGTATGTTGGAACATCTTTTGGGTATATGCCCAGGAGAGGTATAGCTGGATCCTCAGGCAGTTCAATGTCCAATTTTCTGAGGAACCTCTAGACTGATTTCCAGAATGGTTGTACCAGTTTGCAATCCCACCAACAATGGAGGAGTGTTCCTCTTTCTCCACATCCTCGCCAGCATCTGCTGTCACCTGAGTTTTTTTTTTTTTTTTTTATCTTAGCTGTTCTGACTGTATGAGGTGAAATCTCAGGGTTGTTTTGATTTGCATTTCCCTGATGACTAAGGATGTTGAACATTTCTTTAGGTGTTTCTCAGACGTTCAATATTCCTCAGTTGAGAGAAATTCTTTGTTTAGCTCTTTACCCCATTTTTTAAAAATAGGATTATTTGATTCTCTGGAGTTCTTTGTATATATTAGATATTCGCTCTCTATCAGATGTAGGATTGGTAAAGACCTTCTCCCAATCTGTTGGTTGTCATTTTGTCCTACTGACAGTGTCCTTTGTCTTAAAGAAACTTTGCAATTTTATGAGGTACCATTTGCCGATTCTTGATCTTAGAGCATAAACCATTAGTGTTCTGTTCAGGAAATTTTCTCCTGTGCCTATAATATGTGTTCATGGCTCTTCCCCACTTTCTCTTCAATTAGTTTCAGTGTATACGGTTTTATGTGGTCTTCGATCTATTTGGACTTAAGCTTTGTACAAGGTGATAAGAAAGGGTCAATTTGCATTCTTCTACATGCTGACCTCCAGTTGAACCAGCACCATTTGTTGAAAATACTGTCTTTTCTCCCATTGGATAGTTTTAACTCCTTTGTCAAAGATCAAGTGACCATAGGTGTGTGGGTTCATTTCTGGGTCTTCAATTCTATTCCATTGATCTACCTACCTGTCTGTGTACCAATACCATGCAGTTTTTATCACAATTGCTCTGTAATAAATACGGCTTGAGGTCAGGGATGGTGATTCCCCCAGAAGTTCTTTTATTGTTGGGAATAGTTTTTCCTATACTGGGTTTTTCTTATTCCCAATGAATCTGCAAATTGCTCTTCCTAACTCTATGAAGAATTGAGTTGGAATTTTGATGGGGATTGCATTGAATATGTAGATTGCTTTTGGCAAAATAGCCATTTTTACAATATTGATCCTGCCAATCCGTGAGCATGGGAGATCTTTCCATCTTCTGAGATTTTCTTCGATTTCTTTCTTCAGAGACTTGAAGTTCTTGTCATACAGATCTTTCACTTGCTTGGTTAGAGTCACACCAAGGTATTTTATGTTATTTGTGACTATTGAGAAGGGTGTCATTTCCCTAAGTTCTTTCTCAGTCTGTTTATCCTTTGAGTAGAGGAAGGCTACTGATTTGTTTGAGTTAATTTTATATCCAGCCAATTGCTGAAGTTGTTTATCAGGCTTAGTAGTTCTCTGGTGGAACTTTTGGGGTCGCTTACCTATACTATCCTATCTTCTGCAAATAGTCACAGTTTGACTTCTTTTTTTCCAATTTGTATCCCTTTGACCTCTTTTTGTTGTCTAATTGCTCTGGCCAGGACTTCAAGTATAGTATTGAACAGGTAGGGAGAGAGTGGGCAGTCTTGTCTAGTCCCTGATATTCGTGGGATTTAATTTGATGGTGACTACTGGTTTGCTGTATTTTGTTTTTACTATGTTTAGGTATGGGCCTTGAATTCCTGATCTTTACCGGACTTCTATCATGAAGGGGTGTTGAATGGGACAATTTCTTGAAAATATAGGTTGCAGATGAGTTTCATAAAATCGGTAACTTTGTTCTATTCATTTCACTTCCTCTATATACAGTTCTGTAGATTTGTATAACCCATAGCACAAATCTTATTTTATATTTGCAAAGCACTCGCCTCATAGACAGTGATGATTTCTGAATGTTCATGACTGAATATTAAGATTTGGTGCTGTTTCAGGAGGACCTGTGTTCAGTGAATGAGACCAGGCTTGAATGTGCCGAGCAGCTTGTAGTAGATGATGCAGACTTCAAGGGAGAGCACAGAGAATCACGATGACACAGAGAAGCACGACTTAGGTGACAGCAAGATCAATCGCCCCACTGGATTCGAGTCAGAAAGCAGGGAGTGGATACAGTGCCTTTACCATAACTGGAAGGCACCAACTTATCTCTAAGTAACATCCAAGATGGCAGGCACATTCAGTGCCACAGTCTTCCTATAAAGCCCCGCCCACTTTAATGGCTTTGTGCATTTATAGTATGGTGGGGTCTTGTGTGGAGAAAAGTAACCAGGGTGGTGGCAGTGACTCATGAGGGCAGTGATAAGGTAGCACTGAATCTCTACAGCGTAAAAAATGGGACCCAATTGTGTTGCTCTAGAATAAATATACCCCTTCAGCTTCTGTATAGTCTTCATATACTGTACACCAGAGGCAGTGTTTCGACTTTCTAAAATATAATATTTTAAGTTAGAGCTGTTTTTATCTAATATGTATGGGTATTTGGCCTGCATGCTTGTTTATGTGCCACATGTGTGCCTGGCAAGAAGAGGGTCCAGAGTCCCTTGGGATTGGAGGTTACAGACTGTTTGGAACCACCATGTGCATGCTGGGAAACAAACCCAGGACTTCTGGAAGAACAGCCATTGTTATTACCTGCTGAGCTGCCTCTCCAGCTCCCTTTCCTGCTAAGTTTGTGTCAGTCACACAACTGCCCCACAGCTTCTTCAGATTTCTCATTGTTGGAGGGTGACATCTAGTTTCCTTAAGGACTGTTGTCTCCTTTATGCTGTAGCCTGACTGAGCTTAGCCTCAGGCTTCCCTATCCAATGAATCCCCCCTAAGGAATTAGCCTTGTGTGTGTGTGTGTGTGTGTGTGTGTGTGTGTGTGTGTGTGTGCGCGTGTACCACACCAGCTTTTTATGTTTTTCTTTGATTGTAGCATATATCACATTATTGTAAGACGTCCATTCACTTGTGTGCACCGTTTTATGACTTTTGATCATCAGTGCTTGGCACATCGCGGGTTAAAAATTGTTTCTCTAATGATTGTGTACTCCGTCCCCCCAGAGCCCTACATAATTATGATGCTTTTAAAGAATCCTTTAGTAAATGATACCCCTTTAAATCAAATGCTAATTGTAATTTTCAGGATATTTATTCCTAAATTGTTTCGATTATTTTATGTATAGTTAATTAGCTTTAATACTGGCCCCATTTATCCTTGCAACGAATAAAACTGACCATTTCCCCTGTAGCAAATTACTGTAAACTTAGAGCAGCAGAAGTCTATTATTACCTGACGGCGTTGGAGGTCAGACACCTGAAATAGGTCTTAACGGTGCCAGGGGCAATGTGCTGGCAGGACTGCCTTCCTTCTGGATGCTTCCAGGGAGAATCTGTTCCTTGCTTTTTGTAGCTCCTGGAGGTTACATGTACTCCTTGGCTTGTGGCCACCATCCAGAAACTGCATTACGTTGACATCTGTTTCCGGGGTCATATCTCCTTCCCTGAGTCTCTTGCTTCCCCAGATTGCACTGGGTTTGCTGAAAGAAGCCAGGATAGTCCCCCACTTCATGACCCTTCGTTTAATCACACCCTCAAAGTCCTTTTGCCATGAGATTTATCAGTAATTAGGACACAAAGCTGAGTGTGGTCTCTCGCTGCTAGCCTCACACTTGGGAAGTGGAGGCAGGCGCCCAGGAGTTCAGGATCATTTTTTAGCGGCACAGCAATTTAATGCCAACCTGGGCTACATGGAATCCCGTCTCAAGAAAACCAAAGCAAATCAACACAAACCAAGACTGAATTTACAACCTTAGAACATGGACCTCTTTGTGTTGGCATTAATTCATCGGCCACTCTAGGGATTAAATTAAAACTTCCTTGTTTCCGAAACTGAATGTTCAAACAACTTAGTCCCTGAAAAAAAACAAACCAAGGCGAGCAAGCGAGCAAGCAAACGAAAAAGCCAACCAACCAAACAAGATCCCAAAACCCCACTACAAAGACTGCAGGATGCTCTCTCTGTAAAGTAAGCGTGAGTGAAGTGTTCATTTACATAGTCACTGACAGCATACTGGAGAAACTCCACAATATTGTATAATGAAGATGTACACTTTACACTGGAGAAAGAATGTGAGCATGAGAGATTGAGCATGCTGGGGGCCAGGCAAATGGTTCCACCTGTAAAGCAACCGCTGCAAAATCGTGAGCAGCAGCTGAGTCCTCATGCCCAGGACCCATGTAAAGGCTGGGAGTAATTGCGCATGTCTGTAATCCTCGTGCTGTGGGGAAGGTGGAGTCAAATGAATCCCTGGCGCTTACTGGTCAGGCAGTCCAGCCAATCAGTGAACTTTGGATTCAGGGACAGCCTGTGTCTCAAAAAATAAAGCAGAGAGTGGTAATGAAGATGACAGTGTCAATCTCTGGACTCTGCACGTGCACATTTGCACACCACCTGTATAATGAAAATGATTAAATGTTGTTTATTGAGTTATAAGTGACATTCAAATCTGTGTCAAAGCATTGAGTTTAAATTGTAAAATATAGAAGCTATGGGTTTCGCTGTATTTTGGGTCTTTTTTTTTTTTTTTTTTTTTTTTTTTGGAGCTGGGGACCGAACCCAGGGCCTTGCGCTTCCTAGGTAAGCGCTCTACCACTGAGCTAAATCCCCAGCCCCGTATTTTGGGTCTTAAATGAATAAAATAACCAGCATAAGTTCTATAAGAATGAAAATGTACGTTTAGTAATAGCAAGTCTTACTTAAGATCTTTTCAGTAGAGGACTTGGAAGAACCTCTTGGTTGATAGTTTCTCCAGGGCAGACATGCTCGCAGACATAAATGCCACAACCACAGAGAGCTCATTTTCAACTTTAGAAATAAGCTCGATGCTCTCAAGATACATGGTCCACATCACAGAAAACCACAACTGAACACAGCACAGAGATCAAAGGATCCTGGGGAGCCCCACAGCAATGGATACATCTTCATCAGACCTCCAGCACCTAGGACTGCGGGACATCAATGAGGACAGGGTTTGAAATGACTGCAAATACCAGGGTACCAAGGAGTCTGCTGTGCAAATGTGTTTCCTAGAAACGGCTTCCAAAACCAGGACTCAGAGAATGACACTATCAATAGACATGCCAATGTAGATGGGAAAAAGAAATCTCATGAAGTCTTCCTTCTAGACAGAGAACTGTAAGCTTCTAATGATGGCTGAGAGAGGGATAATTAGCCTCATTCAGGAAAGAACCCCCTAATTAATTACCCAATACACATGGTCATTCCTGAGATACATATACCATATACACACAAAGAATGAAAACAGACACAGCTGATTGTATTTGTATATTTGCGTGCGTGCGTGCGTGCATGTGTGCGTGCGTGCGTATGTGTGTGTGTCATACTCAAAGAAAAAGGTTATCAGTTTGAGGGAGAGAGGAGGGGCACTATGGGAGGAATTGGAGGGAATAAAGGGAAGATGAGAAGTGATGTAGTTATATTTTAATTAAAAGAGGCAAAATAAAAATAATACAAAAAGATAGATGGTCAACAGAAAAACTGTATAAAAACATTCAATACTCCCCCACCCCCCAAAAAAAGAACAAAAAAAATTCAATACTTAAAATATGCATCTTTCCATTTAACTCCTCCTGAGCTGTAAACGCTGCTGTCTTGCGTCATATGTATTTTTACTGCACAGGTACAAAACTGTGGGAAACTAGGTTTTCTAAAATAGGAGTCTTGGGGCCATGGATTACTCACCTTTTTTTTTTTTTTTCTGCACTGGATGGAGCTGACTTTAAATTGCAACACAGGCGAAGTGAAGAGACACCCTGCTTTTATGGATGAAAAGCTGTGATGTCTTAAATGGTTTAGGGTAAGGTTTGTAGCCTGGATTTGCAAATGCATGCTCTTTCTTCCCCTTTAGCACTCTGTACCATTACAGGAGACAGACACAGGGCTGTAAGCTCTGCTTCCTGAGATGATGTATGCTCTGGGGACCCTGATGGCGTTTGCTCCTTTTTGAGCATCTCTGACAGAGTTCTTTTTGGCTCTCCAGCCTTAGGTGTTTACAGCAACCTCTAGGCTTTGGTCAAGATAGGTATCTCAGGAGCGGTGAGCTTCTAGAGTACAGCAATAGAATGTTCTAGTGGCACTTGTGCACTTGCCCACACGAGTCGTTTGGAATTGTTAAAAACCTCATGGTTGGGGTTGGGGATTTAGCTCAGTGGTAGAGCGCTTGCCTAGGAAGCGCAAGGCCCTGGGTTCGGTCCCCAGCTCCGAAAAAAAAGAACCAAAAAAAAAAAAAAAAAAAAAAAAAACCTCATGGTTATTTTCGTAGGGATGCTCAGCTCCTCTGCTTTTCATCAATTACAACGTTCTAGGGATTTCTAGAAAAACCCAGTTAATGGAACGTTCATTAGAAGAGAACCATGTTTTCAGGAAGAAAGGGTGCGTTGACAAAAGAGTTTGTTGAAAGACTGATTTACCATAACGTAATTCTTAGTATAGCCAAGTGAGAAAAAGGTTGCGCCATGTTTGAAAATGAGAGGACCGTGGAGAAATCAGTCTTGGGCTGTGTAAGTTTATTAGTCTACTGATTTAGGAACATTCCCCACACAGTGGAGAAATCTATGTCTTGGGCTGTGCTATTAGTTAGCGATCTAGTCTGTGCTGTGTTGTTCATCCACTGATCTAAGAACGTTCTCCTACACTGTAGTGACTTTGGAAATGTTTTCTTTAAAAGTTGTTAGAGTGGATTTAAAAAACCTGGGTTTTTAATCATGCTGAGCATAACCCAGCTTCCTAGGCACCCTTCTTCCAGTGGCCAAAGATGGGGTACCTTCCAGTAGCTGACGGGATGGGGGCGACTTCCCACTGAGAGGCTGGGCTCCTTAGCAGCTTGCTGAGTTTTCACAGAGGAATTAGCTGTCCCTGAGGAGTTAGCTGGTGCTTGGCAGCTGCTGCTGATGCCAGAGTTTTGACATCAACTACTTTTTTAGGGTACGGATTTAAAGGAACTTGTGGGCTGCTGCTTTCATGAGAAGCTAGAAATAGCCTCACCTTAAAAAAATATTTATGAGACTGTGGCTGTCAAGGAATATACTACATGGGAAAGGTTTCCTGTACGTCAGGCCCTGCGTATACTGTGCACAGCTATGCTTTGTTTGAAAAATCCGTTCAGACTTAGAAGAACATTCGAAGAACAGGATAGAGCACTCTATTTTTTTTTTTTTAACACTTGCTTGGATCAAACTTCATGTTTGTTAACATTTTCACCAAATTTAACATATAAATCCCGGACTTTTGATTATCTCTTTTATTTTTGAGTAGTTATTTTAAGGTGCCTCTACATTTTTTTTTAAACTAATCATTCCATTCGTTTACATCTCAAATGATATCCCACTTCCCGATTACCGATTACCCCTCCACAAACCACCCATCCCACATCCACTCTCTCCTCCCTTCCCTTTGCTCTATGAGGGTGCTCCCCCACCTCCCCACCTTCTCCCACCCCACCACTTCAGCATCTCCCTACACTGGGGTATCAAGCCTTCACAGGACCCAAGGGCCTCTCCTCCTATTGATGTCAGACAAGGCTATCCCCTGCTATAGGTATCTGGAGCTATGGATTTCTCCCTGTACACTCCTTGGTTGGTGGTCTAGTCCCTGGGAGCACTGGGTGGTCCGACCAATCATTGTTCTTCTTATAGGATCGCCATCCCCTTCTGCTCCTCTAATCCTTCGCCAGCTCCCCTATCAGGGCCTGTTCCTTGGGAGATTAGGCCAGCAACTGCCGGAAACATTTGGGTTTTAGTTTGACTCTTCCTGTTTCATTGGCGAAATCCCTGAGGATACCTCTGGTTGTCTTTGCCTACTTTCTGTGATGTAACCGGCCTTTGGATCTGGTCGGCTGCTCGTCCTTCGGCCTCCCTGTAGTCTCCTCATTGATTCCGATGTCCCTTGACCCCAGCCAAGGCTCAAGGCTCAGTTGGATATGGCAGTAATGCCAGCTGAATACAGAGCTGGCCTGACAATGTCATGTGCTTGTGCACGTGTGTAGTGGGTAAGTCGTTAAGGGCCCATGAGGTGGCTCAGTGGGCCAAGGTGCTTCCTGCCCAATGATGTGAATCTGACGACCTGAGTTCCGTTCCCGGAACCCACTTCAGTGTAGGAGAGAGCCCACTCCACAAGGTTGCCCTCTGTCCTCTGTGTGTGTTCCTGACACCGGACTCCTCACACATAATACATACAATAAACTATAAAGAAAAATAAGATAGAACATCTCATGGCTCAAACTGGTTAAATCAGGATACTTTAATCCCACCCCTTTTTCATGATTTTGGGAGTAGAACTTACATGCACCGATTTTAACTTTACCACTGACCCAAAACCTCTAGATTTTTTTCCTCTGCTGTTTCCTCTCTTTTCCTCACTTCCCTTCCTCGACTCCCCTCCCCATTGAACCCAGGGCTTCACAATACGAAGCAAGTTCTCTGCCACCATGGTATATCCCCAGTCCCGGCCTCATGGGTTTGAGTGTAGTAACAGAATCAACATGACATAACAATAAAGATTATTTGCCTTAGTACTTTAGTATCTAGTATTCAAGTTTGCATAGACAAAATCACAAAAAGTTGGCTATTATTACTGATGTCTTCCTTTGACATCAGTAATTGATTGCTGAGTGAACCACACTCCTCTGTTCAAAAGCACTTTAATTCCATGTCCGATTTCAAACTGCTTTTCTGTTGTGTTGTTGTGGATGACTAAGCTGACCTTCTTCCTTCTCTTCTTTCCCTTAATATAATTTATATATCTCTATATGATATGATATATAATTATATTCCCTGGGCATAATTGAGAGCCACGAACACAACTGTTTCTAGGTCTGTGAAATTCTTGCAACTCTTTTTGTCCTAGAGATTTGAAGACAAGTAAATTACAGTCCTTGTGTTGAGTGTTCATTATTATGACATTAAAGAATCCTACGTGTGGCTCAGTAGGTGGCAGTGCTGGCCCCACAGGTCTGAAGACTTGATTTTGATGTGTAGAACCCATTTTGGAAGGAGCGAGACAACCGTTGAAAGTTGTCCTCGAGCATCCACATGCGTAGTATGTCCTGTGCACACCTGCACTGACACATATGCATGTAACACATGATAGGCATAACTAAAAGAAAAGTCGAAAGTCCTCTATTTATGGAACACTTTCAACTATATGAAGCTTACAAGTTAAGACGTGGTCTAATTGAGGTTTACGGGAAGTGTAATGGAGGAATGAGTTATGCTAGGCAGGGGTTTTCTCTCCTGGCGATTTATCCAGGCTCTCCCATGTGCATTGCTCACACTCGTTTGCCTTAATTTCTATAACAGAGGAGAGGGGCTTATATTCTTACTCCTTAACTCTTTCTCTGTATGATGTGTATATTCTGTATGTCTCAATGCTTAGAGAGTAAGGGAATGAGAGCAGACCTTGTGAGGAATCCACTGTCCATTTTTGAAGAGTCATTTTCTGACAGAAGGAACTTAACAGAGCAAAGGTTGACTTTAGTTTATGGTTTCCATTGGGTCACAGACCATCACGATAGGCTGTGTGTGTGTGTGTGTGTGTGTGTGTGTGTGTGTGTGTGTGCACATGCACATGTGTGCGTTTTTTTTCAAATGATAGCAGGCAGGAAGGAGAGGTCACAGGCTGGATCCTGGGGTATGCGTAACTTTCAAAAGCTGGATCCCAGTAGCTTCCTTCTGTCCTACTTCATAAAGAATTCACAACCTCAAAATAGTGCCAGAACTGTGTAGGGCCATTTCATATTCCAACCGTAACAGCTCTTTCAAAAGTGCTCCTGCCACATGTCCTCCGAGGATGCCATGTGGTAAGGCTGGCTGGTTCAGAGAGCTGTTAGGCTAAGCGGACAGGGATAGATTCCCGTGTGCTCTAGTGTGTAGAAGACTGGGTTGTGCAGCTGATGCTGGGGCTGCGTCTACAAGTGAGCAGAACTATGATGGGGTCACATGACCTGTGTGTAGACGTGAAAAGTGTGTGGTGAATAGTGTGCGATCGTCAGTGGGAGTTGAGGCAAGGTGTGTAGGGGGAGGAGGTGCTGTCCTGTTCCCAGTTCTCTGTCCTGCTCCTTCCGAGAGCCAGGAACGGTCCTAAGATGGGCGAGGTTTCTAGTGCCATGGCTGGTTAAGTGATACTCTGTTTACTTTCTACAAACTGAAGATGGTGTTATCATGTAGGGCATCCCTGACATTACAGGAAGACCTGATGCTCACTCGGAAGCATCAATGTTATTTTCTGATTATTCATTTGACGATGACTTGCATTGCCCTGCTTCTCTAGCAAAGTGTTACCTTTCTGTTTGTGCCAGCAGGTGCCGTCTCCTCGGTCCTCGAGAAGTCTCACCCTCCTTCCATCCACGCATGGCATCGCTTTCTCCGGGTGGCTTTTGACATTGCTGCAGTGTTGCTGACCTTACCGTTTTAGCTGATTGGGAGTACGCTGTGCTGCAGGGCACTACTGCGTGAGAACGTGTAGTTTTGTATAACTTCTCCGGTGTCCCCCACCAGGTCTCTGGGAATGTACGTGTTCATCCAGGCACCTGGTTTTTACTTCTTAGCCTCAGTACCTGCTGTGGGGATAGGACAGATCTGACAGACCTGCATCTTAAATGCTTTTTACCAGAGTCAACCCTCTGATCACAGAACTGGGAAGGTGCTGGTTCCACCTATTTATAAAGCCAACTCTACACTGGTTCTTCCTGATCATGAGGAACACGGATACTCTATTTCTTTACTCTAGTTTCGCTGGCTACCTGTTACTTCCCACTGGAACATGGACTCAGTGAGGAACCTTCCTCTTCTTTCCCATTTTCACTCATTCTTCTAGACTCAGTTTCAGCAAAAATCCCTTCTTGCCCCTTAGACCATACTGAGCTTTCTTTCTCTGTTCTATCATTGGATACTTTGTTTTTTAGTCTGTAACATATTGACAGCCTTAAGGTTCGTGCATAAGCGGTGTCTCTCGCTACATTGTACTTCTTGATTATAAATGCTGTAACTCCATAGGATTAGCACAGCTCAGGTGCAGGACAGCCAGCGGTTGCTGCCTACACGGGAATGACAAAGCGAAGGTTAACTTTATGGCATGCCAATGTCTCCTTAGCAAAGCTCTTGGCTTAGCAGGGCAATGCCTCAGATGCCACTTTTGTCATTCTATTCTTGTCTAAGTGTCATCTTTAAATGAATAAAGATTGTTTAGAAAATATAGACCGCAAAAGTATCGCGCAGAGCGATTCTTATAATCCTTCCACCCCATGTATCTTTGAAGAAATTTATGAGATGTGCATTTTCTCAAAATTGTCAAGAGTGAAGATCACAAGGGGTGAAAAAGCCAGAAAACGTTGCTCCTATTCGTTCCCACAGATCAAGTAGCAGACTGCACAGGCTCTCGTTTTTAGGGACTCTCCAACATCTGACTCTTTAAGAAGGAGCTTACTAAGTTGTCAAAAACTTTCTTATCATCCCGTTTAGTGTCTCTGGGACACCTCCGGAAATAGCCGGCTTAAGCTCGCCCCGTAGTTCATTTGCTGGGAATCCCTCAGGAACTGAGTTTGCATCAAGCTCCTTAGCAGTGAGGACCTTCTCAGTTCTGGGTGGATGCGTCTGGGAAGTGAACAGGTGCACTAGGGACGGAATTTACCTCACTCAGAGGGAGGGTCAGGCAGGGAGACAGCGCAGAGCCCTAGTTACCTACAAAAAAGCCTCCAGGGAGCAACTGTCCATACCTATACAAATGAGTAGGAAGTACAAGACTGGACGATTCTAACCAGAAATAGCCATCTGCACATATAATAGCCATTTGGTTCGTGCGACGTCCCAATCTGTCCCTCAATGAGCCTGAAGCGCTAAGCTGGTGGAAATCAACGGCACGGGAGAAGCCCAGAGGTGCCCCTTCCTGTGATGCCAGCATTCCATTCTGCCCTATAAACGGCTCAAGTGACCCCATGGTCATCTTTGGGAAGAAGGGACATCAAAAAAAAAAAGGCATCGTTCGGAGTGTATACTTGGAAGAGTGTGAGGGAGTGTCTTGGACTGTTTGAATGGCTTATTTAATTTAGAATTCAGAGAAAGGCCTTTTGTTTAATTCTTCAGGGAAATGGAACAACACTAACTTTTCTTTTTCCTTCAGAGTAGAAACTTGTCAGCATCTAAAGGTCTGTGTTTGTTTCATGGCAACAAAGTGTCACTTCTTGTTTACCGAGTGAAACCACTAATTTCTCAGTACAGAGTGAGTCTCTGGGGAGACACAGCTGTAGCTTATGTGCAGCTGTGGGGAGTCAGCTGACAAACTTATGTTAAATTTTCCTTTTTCTCTTTCTTCATGTTCATCTTTGCAATGAGCTTCAGGCCTTGATTGTCCTGTCTGATGTCCTTGTCGGGAAGTTTAGGGTGAAGTACTTCTCTCTATCCTTGCCTACAGGTGGACCCATGGAGTTTGGGCTGTTTTGGGGTTTCATTATCATGGCGATTGTGAAATTCGTTGGAAGTTCTGTGTATTCAAGTCCTTCAGGAGTCTTCTGCACTCCAGTGGTTTTACAGTTTTCTGTTTGTTTTACGTTTATCTCCACAGTGTCTTAAGGGTTTCTTGGGAGAAGAGCTTACGAGCTTTCTCGATTTTTAATCGATTTTCCTATAGTTTTTCTTTATTAATTTTTCCCAATCTTCTTCAATGTGTTTTGTCTTTCTTCTCCATTCCAACCTCTGCTTGGGATTCAAAAGCATTGGTTCTACATAAATTAAAACAAAAACAAAAACAAAAACAAAAAAACCAACCAACCAACCGAACATCCAACCAATCTTTTGGCATTGTTTAAATGATGTCTTTTGCTTTGTTTGGTTAAACAGCCTGCATGGCCTTGCTTAGTGGCAGTTTTCACAGGTTTTCTTCTGGTAGAAGAACCGTGACATTCCTACCCAGCAGGGATGTTTGTTGTGCAGGTGGCTAACACCTTATTGTTCAGGCTCTGAAGCCTTGGTGTAGCCTACAGATGAGAAGTTTTGTGTCAACCAGAACCACCATTTTGTACCCACACTCCAGAAGCTCTTTTCTGTGGTAGGACTTTGAGCATATTAGGTGACCCTTGGGGCAAACACTTTGTGATTACAAAATTAGAATGATTTTCAATGATGGGATGAAGAAGTAGAGGTTGGCTTTGCCTTCACCGGTACTTTTCTTATGGTTTAATTAAAAGTAGATTGTTCTTCCATACAATACATACCAACCACAGTCCTTTCTCCTTCCCTCCACTCCTCCTAGCTTCCCACCTTCTTTCCTATTCTTCCTCCATTTCCTCTTCAGAAAAGAGCGGACCCCCCAAGAGATAGTAACCAAACAGCACAAAACAAGATACAATAAGACTCATGCTCTCATATCAAGGCTTGACAAAGCAACCCAATAGGAGGAAAAGAGTCTCGAGAGCAAGCAAAAGAGTCAGATATACACCTGCTCATGCTATTAGGAGTTTCATAAGAACTTGGAGCTAACAGTCATGACATAGACGTACAGGACCTGGTGCAGACCTATGTTTTCTGTTTCAGCCTCTGTGAGCCCATGTGAGCCCTGCCTACTGGATTCAAAGGGCTTTGTTTTCCTAGTGTCTTCCGTCCCTTCTGATTCCTACAGCCTTTCCTCCCCCTTTTCCCTGGTGTTCCCAGTCTCTGAGGGGAGAAGACCCAAGGGAGACCTTCGATTTTAGCCCGCTAATTTTCATACTAACTTATTTGTAGAGTTGGATAAGACTTTTATGAGCAAGTTAGTGTTCCTTGCTATGTTACCTTACAGGGGAAATCATTAAGCATATTCGTGTCATGTCTGTGAATTATTAATGATAGCAAAAGGTTAATGTTATTTTTGATTATCATACTTGCAGGGAGCTATTCCAGATTCCCTTGGTTCTGCTTTGCTTTTGCTGCAGTTTCCTTTATGTATGGGTGTGGGAAAGCAGTTCAACATTTACTGGGTCTTTGTTAAAATCGGTGTACTTCTATTTGACAGATTGTATCATTACTAATTGAGGGAAGAAAGTCTAAGTTGTGGTTGACACTTTTGGATTGGGTTTCTTTTTTTATCAATTATTTTATTTATTTACATTTGAAATGTTATTCTGGTTATTCTGAAACATTTACATTGAAATGTTTCCTGGTCCCCCCTCCACAAACCCCACTCCCCTCCCCTTCTCCTCTAAGAGGGTGCTCCTCCACCCACTCACTCCCGTCTCACCCCTCTAACATCCCCCTTTTCTGGCCCATCAAGCTACCCCAGGATCAAGTACTATGACAGTGGCATAGCATGAAGTATTTTAGAAACTCGATCTGTTTCCCTGATGTCTAAGGGTGTTGAACATTTCTTTTTTTTTTTTTTTTTCTCGGAGCTGGGGACCGAACCCAGGGCCTTGCGCTTCCTAGGCAAGCGCTCTACCGCTGAGCTAAATCCCCAACCCCGTGTTGAACATTTCTTTAAGTGCTTCTCAGACAACCCAGATTCCTCAGTGGAAAATTCTCTGTGTAGCTCTATAGCCCATTTTTAAATTGGGTTATTTGGCTTTCTGGAGTCTAACTTCTTGAGTGGGTGCCATGCTCTACCCTCTCTGACTTATTTCCTCAAGTCAGGTTCTTTCCCTGAACCTGGAGTGAGGCTGTCAGCTAATAAGCTGACCTTAGCAGTCCTCTAGGGCTGTGGGGCTCCTGGTATCACTTGACCATGCCTGGCCTTTTTAATTCTTTTCTCATGGGATACATTAAGACTACAGTTTCCTCTCCCTCCACTCCTTCCAGTCCCTCCCATCTCCCTCAGATTCACTTCTCCTCCATTTATCTTCAGAATAGAGTAGGCCTCCCAGGGATATCCACCGAACGTGGCGTAATAATTGCAGTGAGGCTCGGCACAAACCCTCATACCAAAGCTGCCTGAGAACCCAGTAGGAGGAAAAGGGTCCCAAGAGCAGGCAAAAGAGTCAGAGACACCCGTACCTACATGTTAGGAGTCCCGCAGGAACATCTAAATATACAAACATAACTGGTATGCAGAGGACCTCGATCAGAGCATGCAGGCTCAGTGGTTGTTGTTTCAGTCTCTGTGAGACCCTAAGAGCCCTGCTTAGTTGATTCTGCGGGCTGTGTTCTCCTGTGTCCTTGACCCCCTCTGGTTCTCACAATCCTTTCTCTCCCTCTTCTGTGGGGTTCTCTGAGCTCCCCCTAATGTTTGGCCATGGGTCTCTGCATCTGTGTCCATCAGTTGCTGGTTGAAGCTCTCTGATGACAGTTAGCCTAGGCACTGATCTATGAGTACAGCAGAATACCATTAGGAATAATTTTGTAGACTTCTTTTTTTGTCTAGTCACTTTTGGTTCAATCTTAAGTCTCTGGGCTATGCAGCCTCTGGTTCCTGGCCATCCATATGTCTGACGTTTTAGTTACGTTCACACTTATTCTTTATTAAATTAAAAAAAAATAGCATTCAGAGTAACAGGGTTTCATTATGGTATCTTCTTACACAGTTTTTCTTTTCTTTAAAAAAATTAAAACTACTTTTATAATGATACTTATTCATTTATTTATTAATTTAAAATTTGAGCTTATTCGATTGCTAGCTCCCGTTTTGGTTTGGTAATCTTTTCAGGTCATCATTTTCGGTGATCAAATAGTCTCCCCTCAGGATATGCCAACAAGTTTAATATTTTAGGCTGCTCAGAATACTTAGACAGCTATACGTGCATGGTGATAATCTCCATGTGAGGTCGGGCTCCGCAGTGGCAGTTTGCACAAGTAACGTTCTTTGTATGTAAACATGTAACACATGTTCGTATGTGTGCACAAGTTCATATGTGTGCACATGTTCATACGTGTGCAGATGCAGCTGTGCACACTTGCACGTGGTGGCCAGAGATCAGCCTCCCTTGTCATTTCTCAGGAGCTGTCCATCTTATTTTATTTATTTATTTATTTTGTCTCTCGCTGCGGGGAACTTTTCAAATAGGCAAGGCTACCTGGCTGGCAAGGCCCAGGGTCGCTGTCCTTGGCTCATCAGTGCTGGGGTAATAACAGCACCCATCGCAGCAGCTTTTAAAGCCTGCATTCTGGGGATCAAACGGACAGGACGTTTGTGAGGCAATCTCTTTGCCTGCTGGGCCATCTCTCCAGCCCTGAAGGTTCATGGATTTAGGGAGGGGCACCATGTGTCATCACTGCCTAAAGACCGGCCCATGACGGGTGAGGATAGAGAAGACAAGAAATGTGTGACAAGGACATCACAGTCTCCCGTATACTTCGGCTCTGTGTTTGTTTAGGGCGAGCCTCTGGTCAAAAAGGCAAAAGCTTTCCCAGTATTGCCTCAGATGATGAATGAGTCCATTTAAAAACGAACGAGATGAGCCAACACAGAGAACTATGCTGCCAGGGTCCATTTGGAAGGAGGTTGTTTATCATTTCCCTATTATATTTTCATTTCACGTGTATTCCGTTTCCTGGCTTTATGCATAGTGTAAACTGAGGAATATTGGTTCTATTCATAAGAGCTAAAGGAAGTCTGTGATATTAAGTCAAGACTTGTTATTTTAGAAAACCAGGAGAGATTCGCCTTATTGCTGGCTTGATGGACATACTCTGTATGTAGATTTTTTTTTAAGGTAGAATAAGCAACACATTGGGAGGGTGTATTAAAACAGTTCCCAGGAAAGCCTTCAATTCGTTTTCCTTAAAAAAAAAATCTTATTTGGCATTTCATACGAGACAAACAGAACCATGCAAAAACCGGTAAATGTTTCAGTTCGTCTCAGGAGCAAAAGCGTTTGTACTGTGGAGTTTGAGAGAATTCTCCCTGCGTTGTATCCCTCTACTCTCCCAGATGGGAGATGTATCCCTGTCCTCCTCCCACCCCATAATGAATTGCAAAGCACAGACGAACTCTGTTACCCAGTGGTACAATCATCTCCCCTCAAGTTCTGGTTCCCAGAAAGCACCTATGTCTCCTGCCTACATTTCTATCTTTTTTTTTTTTTTAAGATTTATTTATTATATATAAGTACACTATCGCTGTCTTCAGATACACCAGAAGAGGGCATCAGATTTCATTACCATGTGGTTGCTGGGATTTGAACTCAGGACCTCTGGAGGAGCAGTCGGTGCTCTTAACCACTGAGCCATCTCTCCAGTCCCCTATTTCTATCGTTCTTACTCTTCAACAGCAGGTTCGATATTTCAATCTTTATTCCTGCAAGAAACATGGTTCCCAAGGACATCAGAAATCAAGGAAGATTTCACAGCACAAATTAATGAAAAAGTGAGCAGTTTCCTTTTGTTCTTCTAGGCCAGGCAGTAGGCTGTTTACTGGAACAATGATTTCTGCACTGTAAGTGCAGAGGGAGGCAAGGGGAGGGTCCAGCCCTTCCAGGGCTCGTGTCTGGAGGTAGAGACTCACACTCGTGATGAACTTGAAAGTGAGTGCAGGAGAAACGGAATGTCCAGTGACATCCATGTGTAAGGGAAGCCTCTGGCTTCAAGATGGTGCCTCAGTGGTGTGGCTGTAACTCCAGCCTGTGCTCTGAAAGTTCAGCCTGGATATTATTCTTAACATTCACGGGCCTGAAAAGAAGTGTCTGGTGTCTAGTCACTCATTTCCTTTTTGTTCGAAGAGTTTTGGTCTGGGGATATCTTTCCATCTCCTTTAGTTAGATCTCTAGCCTTTTGCGATGGATGGGATTCGCTCCTACAGGTTGATCCCAGACGGCTGTGGGCAGGTTGGTGAGTTAGGAATGAGTAGTTCTTAGGTTCTGTATTGTTGCCAGGAAATACATTGAAATGTGAGGTGGATAAGATCAAGCATTACTCGATTCTAAGTACAATCATTGTAACACATCTTAAACCCTACCTACGCATAGGCCGAGCCAATCACACTAATATTAGGCTTCCTATTTATTAACTCTGTTTTCTAGGAAATTACTTAGTAACTTCACAGTTACTATTTTAGAATAGGGGAACCTGTCTTGTCCCTTCAGCATTATGAAAAGTGATATTTTTTCTTCCCTTCACACCTTTCTGTCATCATTGTCACTGACCCTTCTCCTGATTGATTTCCTGACAATTCTGAGGCCATCTCTCCTTGTCTTTCTAGTTTCATTTCCTATGTTGGTTTATGGTGTTGGACAGTTTAAAGTAAGTCCTACCTGTTGCATGTGTTAATCACTTGCTCCTTTGTTTTGAGAGCTGTCAAGGCTTCTGCATTTTGGCAGTGGGCCCTTAGTTCTTTAAGTGAATTGTTTCCTTTGGATCTTGTCAGAGGTGTGGTCCACAAATACATTTTGCCATTTTACTGGTTGTCTCTTGGGTCTGTTGGTTGGTTCTTTGGCTGTGTAAATATATCTTAGCTTCCTGTGGTCTCTTCCACATGTTTTCGCTCTTGTTCCCTGGATTTGGGGTTCTAGGAAAGGAAACTTCAACCACATCTAAGCCACTTGGCCTTTACTGATACTTAAATGCTTAAATGCCTGCAGAGACGCTTTCCAGACTCAATAAACATGTTAACGAGCACAATAATAGTTTTATGAAAGATGGGTTCTGTATTGTGAAGTACCAAACTTTTGAAAGCATTCCCACCCCCAATGAAATCGTTGTAGTAGAAATTCTCCAAAGAGAAATTGGGCTTCCACATTGGATCTGCAGGTTAGGGTGGAGAATTCGTTTAGCATGTATGACGCCCCATTTTTTTTCTTTTCTTTTTTTCAGAGCTGGGGATCGAACCCAGGGCCTTGCGCTTGCTAGGCAAGTGCTCTACCACTGAGCTAAATCCCCAACCCCATGATGCCCCATTTTTAATACCATGACATGGGGTTCAGTTTTTTCTATTATTCAAACTAGGTCTAATTTTCCACTTGTTCTAGTGAGTGAAATTTTGCCTGATACAAAGACAGTGTAACTAAAGAAAGAGTTTTGTATCAGAGATAAATGAGCCAATCTCTCTCTCTCTCGAGTTTCTAAAATACTTCATGCTATGCCACTGTCATAGTACTTGATCCTGGGGTAGCTTGATGGGCCAGAAAAGGGGGATGTTAGAGGGGTGAGACGGGAGTGAGTGGGTGGAGGAGCACCCTCTTAGAGGAGGGGAGTGGGGTTTGTGGAGGGGGGACCAGGAAACATTTCAATGTAAATGTATTTTTTCTTTCATATCTTGAGTTTTAGCACTATGTGTTTGTTTGGGTAGCAGCCAGGGATTTCAGCTGAATTCAGGGCAAGACGAACTCATCTTTGCTCAGTATTTTACAATGTGGGCCAACTGCATTAGCTTCTTGGACTGAAAACCACATCATAGCATTCACAATTAGATGTGTGTTCCACCTTTGCACACATAGATAGGGACAGAAGCTTCTGTAGAACATCGGTGGAAATGGAAGGACAAAGACCATAAATAACTGTCTCATCCAATATCAATAATTAAGTCATAGTAAGTAACTCTAAAGCAAATGTCTTTTATAAAGCGAATGTAGTTAGATTTTTTGAGAAAGTTGTTTCTTTCAAAATAGTCACTTATTTCTAGTGGCAGAGGAAGGGAGAGGTGCATTTTAGGCCTAAAATAGTTGAAGTCATCATTTGTTGGAGGTGTTTTTGCCAAATACTCTATAATATGCTGACTCATATGTTTTTCTTCCAAGACTCCACACAACTATCAGTGCCCCTTTGAAGTGTAATTGTTCTTAGCAAAAATAATTATATTCTAGAGTTTTTGTTCTAGAACATTTTGTTACAGGAAAGGGTGTATAAATATACTCTCAAGAAAAATTTAGCATCTGAGACTCTAATTCTCAGGGAGCATTCTCTCTCCCAGGTCCCAGGAGTGGGAAAGATGAGTGCCACCCAGTTTATCATCTAGGACTTTTGTGAACTGGGGATTAAGACCATGTCAGGATACTGTGAATGGAGTGGGAGAGATTAAAGCCAAGAACAGTCTGTGTGATTGTTTGCGACCCACGGGATTAGATCAGCCTTCTCAAAGGGGTGATTATTTATTAGTTTGCCTGCCTTATCTCTTTGAGGTGATGCCTATGCTCTGGGCAGCCTGCTAAAAGCCCTCCAATACTTGAGTCATGGCCTCTGGCCCCATTTCCAGTTAAGTACTGTTCTCAAAATAACATGGGAGTAAATTATGGTAGGGCTACAGAGCTTCACGGTAGGTAGGCATGTGTGTGTGTGTGTGTGTGTGTGTGTGTGTGTGTGTGTGTATAGGGCTTCCATTGACAAGCAATCCACTGCACTTTAAGAGGTTTGTTGATTGCTCAAGGTTGATATGCTAACTTAAGTGTATGTGTGTGTGCTTGCGTGTCTGTATATGAACCACATTCACGAAGGTGCCCACAGAGCCTAGTTGAAGGCTTCTAGATCTGCTTGAGCTGGAGTCACAGGCAGTGAGTGGACTCATGTGATTGTTGGGATCTGAACGTGGGTCCTCTGCAAGAACAGCAAGTGCTATGACTGCTGGCTTAGCCATTTCTCCAGCCCTCTAAGGTTGGGTTCCTAATAACTACATGAGTTGGCTTAAATAATTTCAACTCTTTCTTTTTTTCTCTTCAACCCCCCTCTTCTTCTCATTTTCCGCCTTTGTCCCTCCCCCTCCCTCCCTCCTCTCTCTTCCTTTCTCTTTCTGAGCTAGGGCTGCAGATAGCCCAGGCTGACCTCAACCTCCAGGTCCTCCTGCTTTAACCCCCCGAATGCTGAGGATTAAAGGCCTGATTCACATTCCCAAGGATTGCCACACACTTAGTGTTTACTTAAGATCTGTCGTCTCTCTGTCCAGCTCACTCCCCTCTCTCCCCCTGCCCCCTCTCTCCTTTGCTCTTTAATATGTAGCATGATCAGGCTGACCTTGAACTCGATCTCCAGTGTAGTTGTGACTCTAAGCACTCACCTCAGGAACTGTTTTGTGAAGGTTTCCTTCAACTCTACTGTGTGCTCCATTTCTTCACTACAATTTACTCACCCCTTTTGGGAATGTTTTTTCCAGTTAAAAATATCTTGAGTTCTCCTCCCCGTGGAGGGATTGCATCCCACTATATCTGAGCAGTTCATAAGAACCTCTTGAGGTATACCTGATCAGGGTTATTTGAAACTCTCTTCCCGATTGTGGTCCAGGAAGCTTTTGGGATCTGATTATGTCCCCTGCTTAGCACTGTGGAAAAAGAAGGTCTCCGTTCAGGCTGTGTTATGTGCATCTATGTTCCTTGATTATTTCCCTCAACGAACTCCCTCTGAGGACTTGTATGGATTTAAACTGTAGAAATAAAGATGTGGACCAGATGGCGGGAACAGGGGAGGACTGTGCATGGCTCATCTTGGAAAAGTGTCTCCCTGACAGACAACTGAGTTCGATTCGTAGGACTCGTTTTAAAAAAAAAAAGAAAAGAAAAGAAAAGAAAAGCAGTGGTGTTTATTTTTAATGCCAGCACGCCTGCAGGACAAGACAGGCCCTGCCTCAACAGGTTTGAAGATGAGAAAGGACTCCCCAGCGTTTTGGGACCTCCACACACATCAGAGTTCACAACACACCATACGCACAGCAAATAAAAATTAAACTACAAAAAGAGGAAGGATACACATATACATTTGTTGATTCCTCACTTTTTTGACACTAAAAAGAAATTCAAACCTTAAAAAAGAAAGGAACAATGATTTAGCCCAATACTTATGCACCATAATTTACCCCCAAGGGTCTTATTTTTGTTTGTTTGTTTTTGTTTTTGTCTATGTCTACACTTTACTTTAAATTGAAGCTGCCATCTAGTTAGATGGCTCACAATGGGCTGGTGTCAGCCCTCATTCACTGGAATTTCTGCAGGGCCCAGCGTCCCTTTCATAGAAGACTCATTTGCTTTGCCTTCTTATTTCCACCTCAGTGCACAGTGTCAGCCCCCTCCTGGTCTAGACTGTGATCATGGAGCCTTTTCATTGGCCACTGAAGGATTTACTGGAGCGAGGCTTTACATCAAAGTCTTACCTGTTGTCTTTGTGCTAAAATGTGTTATTCACCATTCTTCAAATTCTTTTCCTCCCCTCTTTTGTGCACAAAGTGTTCTCATGGCTGCCAAGTAAAACCCTGTTCTCCATAATCCGGCCAGATCGCCTCTTCCGCATGGCCTTTCTGATTCCTCTAGAAACAGGCCACAATCCATGCTAGAGACGTAGTGCTCTTCGGTGCTTATCAAACTTGACATTCTACTGTGGTTATCTGTGTCTGTCTTATCACTCCTAAGAAGAAACATCATATCACATAATCTATTTTTGTGTTTCCATGGCTTAGAGCAGGGTACCATGCATACACTTAGTCCTCAGTAAAGACTCCTGTATTGAATGAAATGTGTGACCGCAAGGCTTTGGCCCTGAACAAAATGCTGTCAGAGTTAACGCAGCTTAAGGCATGGCAGGCACTTGGGTCCCAGCCTTTGGAAGACTAAATTGCTGGACTCCTTGGTGCCACTGCATTTCCTCGATTCGTTTTCTGCTGTGGTTTAAGAAATACCCCTGTTGGGGCTGGAGAGATGGCTCAGCAGTTAAGAGCACTGACTGCTCTTCCAGAGGTTCTGAGTTCAATTCCCAGCAACCACATGGTGACTCACAACCATCTGTAAATGGGATCTGATGCCTTCTTCTGGTGTGTCTGAAGACTGTTACAGTGTACTCATATAAGTTAAAAAAAAAGTATCCCTGTTAGATTAGCTGGACGGACTTTTTCCTCATTTAACATTATTTCACGAATATTTTCCATATAATGTTACATTTTCTTAGAGCTACTAGTAGAATAGGAACATTGGGAGGGGCCCCCCGCTGCTCTCTTAGCACATTTATCCTTACACAGACGTCGGGAATAAGTGAGACTCTTGCCCAACACTTCAACAGTGTTTGAATTGTCCTTTCAACTCTAACATGGGAAGGGGACAGAGCTATAAAGAGGCCAAATCATTGCTTCACAGCTCTTGTTAGATTGCAACAGGGCTTTATCGGCTACACTAACACCAGTCAAAGTTTCTTAGGCAGTTATATGAGAAATCACAGGAAATAGTAACACATGGTAGAGGGACGAAATGCCATACTTATATAGTGCTTTGAATTATGTGGTCTCCTTGTGGACAGAGAGTAAGAGGTGACAGAGAAGGAGAAATAGGTAGATAGATAGATAGACAGACAGTGAGGCAAAAAGGAAGAGAGAAACAGAGATAGAGACACAGAGAGGAGTTTTTTACCAGAGGCAAATGTACATCAGTGACCCTAGGCCTCTAGTAGCTATGAATTTATGTCATCCTGTTGTGGCCTGATGAATCGGGTAAGGGGCCCTCACTCTAGTCAGGATGACAGGGAGAGTAAGGATGGCTTCTGTAATAGGAGCAGGTTGTGTGTGAATTTTGGGCTTTGGTGGGATTGGAGGTAAGCACGCAGCATAATTTAAACATGACCCTTGGGATGTGAAAGCAATCTGTCTGTGACTTCTGTCACACTCACTCTCACTTGTGTTGGTTGGACAATCCAGCCAGCTAGGCAGGTGGCACTTTGTCCTCTGCTTCATGTGTGTGTGTATTTGCCTTGAAGTTGCACACCAGACAGAAGAAAATGTCCTTCCTTGTTAAGGGAGGACCACTCTTCCAACAGGGTTTAGAGGAGGAGGAGGAGGAGGAAGAGGAAGAGGAGGAGGAGGAGGAAGAGGAGGAGGAGGAAGAAGAGGAGGAGGAAGAAGAGGAGGAGGAGGCAGAGGAGGAGGAGGAGGAAGAGGAGGAGGAGGAAGAAGAGGAGGAGGAAGAAGAGGAGGAGGAAGAAGAGGCGGAGGAGGAGGAGGAGGAGGAGGAGGAGGAGGAGGAGGAGGAGGAGGAGGAGGAGGAGTATCTACCCAACCGCCCCTGTGAGACACTACAGTCAAGCTTTCAAATATAGCAATGGGAAATCTTAGAATATCTGTGTTCTGTGGGGGACATGGCGATCAGTAAGATTGCTCAGTGTGTAGATGTACTTGCCTGAGGTGAATCCCCCAAACCTACCGTGGGAGGCCAGAATCAATGGCTGAACGTGGTCATCTAACCAACATATGCACACTTTGATACACACACCACCTCCATAAGGGGTCTATAAGAAAAAGTGTTTTAAATGGGGTAGGGTCAAGGCTGTAGAACATTGTTCAAAATGCTATTAAATATTTATGTAGCTGACTAGCATTTAGCCTATCTTTCATTACATCTTGCCTCTCTACTTTGCGAGGGGGACATGCCCAGGCATGCCTGCAGCGGTTGGAGGATACCTTGTGGATGTTGGGGCTCTTCTACCATATGGGTCTTGGGGGTCAGACTTAAGTCACTGAATTTGGCAAGTGCCTTTCCCCACTGAGTCATTTTGCCCACCTCTGTTTATCTTCAAGAATGCAGATTTCCAGGCTGGAAAGATGGCTCAGTCTCTTACAGAGGACTCTAGTTTGGTTCTATGTCAGGTGGCCCACAACTACTCCTAACTTCAACACAAGGGCATCTTGACCCCTGTGGGCACCAGTACGTATTCCCAGCCCCACACATAAGCAATTTTTTCTTGGATTGCTTAACCAGCCTCCCCTTGGATTAATGAAGTTATGTCCTGGTCTGGTAGTACAGTGGATGTCTACTCTGTGCACCAGGACCCAGCTTGCTAGTGCCTCGTGCTTCACGGGTGTGTTGCAGTTCCATCCCCTCTGCAGCACCATTCCCCAGAATGATTGTCCACCCATCTGGATTCAAACAGGCCATTTCATAACAGTTATTATAATTTTGCTTACCATTCTCACTGCCCTAAAGATGAATACTCAAATATTCCACTTCTGGACTTATTGCTGATGGCACTCAGAAAACAAATGTGCAAAGGCAAGAGTGGGAGACTTAGGGAGATTATAGCCAGGCTCTGAGTGAATCCTACCAGGCTTTCAAGTCAGTCCTAGTCTGGCTGGATCCTTAATGATTCCTGGAGGTACGGTTAATAGTACTGATAGTGATGGTAGTACGTGGTGGCCGGCCATGCTGGCTAGGATAATGTCAACTTAGCACAAGCTGGAATCATAGGAATGAGGGGTGGTGGTAGTGGGGGGAACCTGAATAAAGAAAATGTCCCCATGTGATCTGTTATTTTCGTAATTAGTGATTGATGGAGTAGGAGTCCAGTCCATTGTGTGTGATCCTTGGTTGTATAATAAAGCAGGTTGAACAAGCCAGGAGGAGTAAGCCAGTAAGCAGCATTCCTCCAATGGCCTCTGTATCAGCTCCTGCCTCCAGGTTCCTGTCCTGCTTGAGTTCCTGTCCTGATTTTCTTTAATGATGAACAGGGATGTGGAAGCCTAAGACAAATCAACCCTTTCCTCCAAAACTTTGTTTTGGTCCTGGTGTTTCATCACAGCAAAAGTAACCCTAACTAGGAATCAACGTATATGAGAAATTTACTACGTTTGACATAATGCACTTTTCTCTCAGTTTTACAGAAGTTTAACAACCGCCTTCTGGGGGTTGTTTATAAAACACTGACAAACCTGGAATAGATTATGTGGCTTTTTTTTTTTTTTGCTACTTTTTGGACTGTGTCTTTATGAGGAGCACTTCATATTGTAGACAGAAGCAACATGAACTAACAGTTAAGATTATTTTTGTTTTGGGGTGGTTTCATATGAAGCTCTAAAATATCAGAAGATGATAAAACAAAACATTTTAATCCTGGCCGTTTCCCCCAAAGTACAGTTCAGCCTTTATGTCCTCGGTTCCAAGAAATTACATGGCCTTCCTCATACGATACTTACAAAGGAAAAGCATGTCCTCATAAATACTTGACAATACAAAGAGCCCAAATAAATTCAAGCAATGCTCTGAGTCCTATTGTTCTGTAAGTTTTAAAAATAGTCACGTGTATATGTGTTTTGACTGTATGTATATCTGTGCACTGTGTATGCATGCCTGGTGCCTATGGAGGTCAGAAGAAGTCTATTTTAGTGGAACTTAAAAAAAAAAAAACTATGTGTACGTGTCTTTTGACTGTGTGTGTATCGTGTGTATGGCTGACTCCTGTGGAAAAGAGGTCATTCAGTCCTCTGGAGTAGGATGTACAGAAGGCTGTAAGCCACCATGCGGGGTGTTGAGCAGCCAGTGTTCCTAACTGCTGAGCTGAGAGGTCTTCTCAGACTTATACCTGTACGGAAATGTCTTCATAGGCCCGTTTTGGCACAGAATTTACACGGTGGACGTCTCACTTGTCTGTTATTATTCTGATGTCTGTTCTCAGTAGATTGCACAGTGGGTCTCTGCTGCCGGCAGGCCTGTAGTATGTGTGAATGTCTTTTTTTTTTTTTTTAAGATTTATTTATTATATATAAGTACACTGTAGCTGTTGTCTTCAGACACACCAGAAGAGGGCATCAGATCCCATTACAGATGGTTGTGAGCCACCATGTGGTTGCTGGGAATTGAACTCAGGACCTCTGGAAGAGCAATCAGTGCTCTTAACCACTGAGCCACCTCTCCAGCCCATGTGTGAATGTCTTATTACACGTGATTGTCCTTTGTCACCGCAAACTTAGTATGTCTAAAACAGACTCATCTTCTCAGGGTGTGAGAGCAATTCAGTGGCCTAATCTCATACTTTGCCTTTGGTTTTTCTTTCTTTCCAGCTTTATATTCAAGCCATTTTTGTGTTCCTAGTTTTGAGTGACCTTGGTGTTAATTTGTCCTCCCCTTTTCCATCCAATATGCCTAGTTTAAGGCTGGATAATACACCTGGGTTGCTGATACATGCTAACTGGTGCACCTTCCTCAGTCTTATATGCCTGGCACAGACGTGCACATACATGTAATGAAGACATGTCCCTGCACCAATACCCAAAAATCAACAATCAACATCCTATTCCTTCCTCCACTCTTTCAGCAGCAGCAGCAGCAGCAATTACCACCCCCCCAAAGGTCCCCCAACTTTAACTGTTCTAAGTTATGGTCCGATCAATTGGCCTGAAGAACTCCCATCACTTCAGCAGACGTAACACCTCCAGGGGATGGTTCCTTGTAGTCATAGAATGTGGCCTGAGCACAGTCAAATTGTGAAAGTGGTTGACCTCTCAGTTTACTTGGTTGTGAATTCTTCTGTCAAGCCCTGGGCATCTGCATGTGGGAGAATATGTGTCCTTTATTAAGACTTCCATAGTAATGAACTCGTTTTTTTAAAAAGGTGTGTTTCAGAACCCGCTTGGGATTGTCCAGGACTACATTCCTCCCTGAATCATACTGGAAATGTGAGTGAATGAGACTGGGAATGGATGTGGTAATGGGCACCACCACAGAGGTCAAAATACTTTAAATTGCTAAAGGGGCTCTATCAGGAGCAAATACTGCATGGGCTGTGGGGAGTTTAAGAAGCGATACTTTTTCTTCACCGTAAACACAACCCCTTATTCTTCCTTCACACTCTAGACCTGCGTACATCTGACACGAATGGAGTAGACGGTGCTTAGATTTGGAAACAGAATTCCTGTATGTTTGATGCTAAAAATCATTATCAAAGTTCGATAAAACTATGGTGCTTTGTTTGACCTGAATTGAGTATCCTATTTAATAGCTGGTATATAAGATCCGCTTGCCTATTGGCTAATGAGAATGTCGTTTGTGACCCTGGCTGTCTTCTGTCACTCTTCTAGGGTATCCATAACTGAGTGTGTGGACATAGTGGGTCCTATCCACGCACATTGTTTACCATTAGCATTCTTGACATTTATGCATAATGTTTCAAGGACTTAGGTTTGATATTTACACTTAAAATACAAGCCACTCTCTTTGGACCCCAATTACTTACATCTCTAGCTACATTGACAGCTTTGACTAGTCAATGTTTCATCATAGTTCTGGTGTTTTCTCTGACCCTCTGCCTGCTCAGATGCTGTGATAACCCCTTTACTACCTCTGCTGTGCCATTCGTCACACTGTACTATGTAGCCACAGATTGTCTTTCTGTGTTCTCCACTGCATTCTGCCCTCAGTGGTGGCTGGCCACCATGCTTACCTTCTTCAGCATTGCACCTTTTAGCGAGGGTCACTTACCTTGCAGGACTCTGAATGGATGTTTGTGGTTGAATGAGCATTGCAACTGTATCTGCTATTGAAGAATTGTGTTATTGTGATGGTTTGTATGTGCTCGGCCGAGGGTGTGGCACTATTAGAAGGTGTGGTCCTGTTGGAGTAAGTGTGTCCCTGTGGGTGTGGGCTGTAAGACTCTCATCCTAGCTGCCTGGAATCCAGCCTTCCACTAGTAGCCTTCAGATGAAGGTGTAGAACTCTCAGCTCCTCCTGCACCATGCCTGCCTGGATGCTGCCAGGTTCCCGCCTTGATAATAATGAACTGAACCTCTGAACCTGTAAGCCAGCCCCAATTAAATGTTGTCCTTTATAAGATTTGCCTTGGTCATGGTGTATGTTCACAGCGGTAAAACCCTAACTAAGACAGAATTTGAATTATTGGCATATTTCCCACATACTGGCCTTTTAAGTCCAGTAAGCTAAGGCTCCGTAGAAGAGTAGAGCATTGAGCCATTTGTTGTCAAGTCTGTGACCTGACATATCCGAAGGGCATTCAGTATCTTTACATCTGTTCCGGTAAAGCCAGTGTCATGTGGATTTGTCATGTGAATGCTTTGAAGATTCAAAATGCTGAGACATTTTATATCTTTGCTTAGAGTGCGGGTTATGAATAGGACCTCTAGGTCTTCTGCAGAAGCAACTTTTGCCTTTAATTTCCATGTAGTATCTCTAAGACAAAATGACATGCATTTAATACAGTCCTTTTCGTCCCACGAAGGCACTGATTTCATGTAGCGTGCCATGACCCCCTTCTTTAACTCAATCTAGCCACGTGTGCGGTCTATTTATAGTTTGACCTCTGGCTTCTACTCTACTTGGGGCATAATTCATTAGGGTCAGCTGAGGAGAAGAAGAGAAAAGGAAACACCGTCCTAACCTTTTTATACTGCTGAGACCTGTCCGGCTTGCTCAGGATTGGCTGTCCGTCGTGGTGGCTGTGGTTCAGGCAGAGCAGCCTGGAGGCAGGCTGGATGCATGGAAGCTGTGGCAGAAGGGCAGGCATTCATTCTGTTGAGAGGATTGTAAGTGAGACACGACAAAAATACATCAAATATGACTGATTGTAGATACCACATGCTGAATGATTATCCTAGGGACATGCTCTGCCGAGGACAGCACCCAAACATCTTAGTGGATTTGTCCCCCTAAACTTTCTTGAAGGAAAATTTTATACAGTTGGCTAAATTTAATTATATTAAGGACATAAATGCTGAAATCTGGAGAACATTAGTATTCTTTGATCACAGAAGAAGACTAACTTACAGGGCATTGGGGGGTTTTGTTCTTTAATATTACTTAAAAATTTTGATTGTGTGACACACCACAGCTTCCAGGGTGAGATTTTTGTTTTGTTTTGTTCTGTTTCCTAGACAAATCTCTATTTAATTTATCTTTTATTGATTTATTTTATTCTAGTTGTTTTGTTTTCTTTCGTGCTGGAGGGTGCAAAGGTGAAGGGGCAGTTATGAGGACCGAGTGGGATTGGGGTCCGTGATGTGAAATTCACAAAGAATCAATAAAAAGTAAAAAAAAAATAAAATAAAAATTTGATTGCTTGATTGGGAAGCTTCTCTTACAGTAATTTTGAAATAGATCGTGGAATAAACTAGAATAAGGTCATAAAGCATCACCAAGTACCTAATACTTTAAACTATCCATTAGGGTATCTGAAAGCAGGGAAGGAAGCCACAAATGCACCCTGTATCTAGGCCCACAGTATAAATACTTACCTGTTGCCTAGACATGGACTACTGAGGTGGAGGGCAACAAAACCCCCTGAAAGCAGCCATTACTCCCCTACTAGTAAATTGAGATCTGAGGTTCCTGGGATAAGTGAGACTACACTATTTAAAATGGGTAGATTCATTGTGGAATAAAGGCACCGGCTCATGACTTACCATCACTGGAATATGAACAACACGAACCAGAAATTGTACAAGATCAACACGCTACAATCAATCATCTTTCCATATACTATAAATAAGTAGAAGCGATATTCTGGAAAATTCCACTCATACTAAAACAGCTGAACAAATTTAACAAAAGAGATGTGAAATGTAGATGTGAAAATATGGAGATCGTTGTGCACGGTGAAGAAAGTCTAAGCAAACGGGAGATTGTTACACACTCACGGATGGGCAGCGGTGTGTTGATACAGTGACATTTTTAAGTTGATCTACAGATTGAGGCAGCTAATCTTACAGAGGTGTATAAACTAATACAAGAATTTATATGGGAAAAGGAGAGACTAATTCAAAGTTTACCATAACGTTCCCATAAACAAGCTATTGTGATAGTTGGGTTAGGACAGACACGGAGTGAGGCTCCATCCCTTTTATTATCCGTTGTTTTCTAGCAAGAGTGTCAAGAAAATTCTGCAGGAGAATGTGGAGGAAGCTGGATAGCGCCCTGTTCTTAGATTTCCTGTTTGTCCCTTCGTTTCTTTGAACTGGTCCTATTCTTCTGTGTTCCCTGCTCAAGTTTAGTTCTTGCTTTGTAGTCTCTCTCCTTGGTGTGGGCTCTTGTGCTGGGTGGGAACCTTGGAAGGTTTCCCGAGTTTGAATTCCTTGGGCTTTGCTGTAGGTCATCTTTCAAGGACCCATTGGTTAGAGAGGTTAGTCCTTCCAGGGTCAGCGGCTTTGGTCATTTTGCCTAGCCAGTACTCACCCGGAGCTCTGTTGAGTGACCCGCATCAGCCAACATCCGGTTTCTGGCTCTGCCGGGCAATTGCCATTTCCCTTTACTTCATTTTCTCAGTGATGCCAAGATTATTCAAGCCGTGTGTGTGTGTGTGTGTGTGTGTGTGTGTGTGTGTGTGTTGGACAAACCCACTTATGTTTTTAGATTTTTCTAAACCTACTCTTGTGAAAATATAGTTGGTGGCTTTTGATTTTGATCATAGTTGTTTTTGAACATAGATTTGGGGGGATTTAGTATTTGATATTTAGGCTTCCATTCCCTACTTCTATCTTTGTACAACTGAGAATGAGATTTAAAAGGAGAGCTGGAGAGATGGCTCAGCGGTTAAGAGCACTGACTGCTCTTCCAGAGGTCCTGAGTTCAAATCCCAGCAGCCACATGGTGGCACACAACCATCTGTCATGTGATCCAATGCCTTCTTCTGGTGCGCCTGAAGACAGCTACGGTGTATTATACATATATAATAAATCTTTAAAAGGAACTGGCTTGGTGATAACAAAGAATTAACAATGCTGTTGAGGAAAAAAAAAAAGTGCATCTTACCAGCCTTTTGAAATCCATCACCTGGTGCAGTCTTGGAATTAGGAAGCACCCATGCCAATCTTGTTGACAAACAGACATGTGGGAGGTGAGGGGCTGCAGGGGTGAGGGGCTGGCCTCATAGCTCGTCGCCTGTGCACCCTGAAGACTATTCTGTTTTCGTGTGCAGATCAGAAACATCCCTGGAGCTTCCCTTTGCATCTCAGGGTTCAGCTTTCCACACCTTGGTGCCGCAAGAATTTCTGGAAATAAAATGTAGCTATCCTGATGGACTTCTGAGTTCCTTGTCCGTGTGCCTTACTGAGTGAGCCGTGTCCTTAGGTGACCTTGTTTTCTGGGTCTGTGTCCCAAATACCTAAAACTTTACAATTTCCGTTTTATTTCCTGCCCTAAACATTGCTTGTGGGTAAATAAATCACGTCCAGGTCTCTAGTCATGCCAGAACTTTCTGCTCTGGTAGGGGAGAGGAAGGGAAGCTGCCTGGGTGTTCCCGGGTTCTTTGTGTCTGATTACTTTTGTTTATTCTACTCTCAGAAAACACAAGGGTGTTGGTAAACGGAACTACATACTTGTCAGAAGATAGACTTCCCCAAAGCGCTGTACTTGGAAGCTACTTCTCCATTGCCTTGGGCCAGCAAAGGCATGTGCTAAATACACCCGACTTCTTGTTTTCTCATCAACTCTCCTGTGGTTTTACTTTCTTGGTTCTCTGGGTTTCATGTTATTTTCTGGAAAATGGTGTGGAGGAAGAAATGGGGGAGGGATGGAACCCACCTGGAGTGGGTTGTCTGTCCAGAGGATCGGTTGCTGCTCTGACAAAATCCCCAGTTCTTCAATTTCAAGTGAAGTTGGGTGGGAAAGTCAATGTCCCTGGCACCATCACCTCTCAAATCCAGGGAATGTTTGGTGTTTTTGGATAAAAGTCATGGGAGCAAATCGTGAAATTACATGGAAACTATGCTTACTGGGTTCTGAATGTCTGTGAAGATGTTTATGGTATGTTTCTGGCTTGCACACTTGGTTGTATTTCATAACAGATTCCCTGGAGATATAGGGGGACGAAGTCAGCAGTTGACGGAAGACACAGGACTCCCTCTCAGTTGGATGCATCAGACACTGCAGCTGTTCGAAGGGCCCGAGTGACCTCGTTAACGATCAGGAGTCCTCTCTCTGCCATGCGGGTGCTGGGCAAGAACTCTGTCCTAAAATAGTGTGGCTTGTGGAAGGAGACGTGTGAAGAACGTAGATGCTTACAATTCGTTTCAGCTGAAGAGGGAAAAGAAAACCCCATACAAATGTGGCACAGGAGAGGTGAATGTTGTGTTTGAGGCTATTGAAATAGCTTCTGTTTTGGTATAATCATGGGAATGGCAGCACACAAACATACATGTGTGCCTATATAATGTTACCTTATTTAAATTAAGGATGTTTTGGCATACCTCTGTATGCATTCATGACATGTTACAAATAACAAACGATACTGGTAAAGTATATACACTATAACATATAAAAAAAAAGAACCCTCCCCCCTGCCCCCAAAGCTACTTCTTTTGCAATACTCACTCTTCTTAGGACTTGTATACCCATAATGATGTGCAGATTATACAATTTTTTTTGTGAAAATTTAATCACTGTTTAAACCACAAAGATCTGAAAGCATTTTCTACTATCTAATAGCTTTGTTTCCAGACCTATGGGATTTAGTGTGTCCCTAAGTGTATTAGACACAGGATGGCTCCTGTGTGGAAAGATGCCTGGGTTACCATAGCGATACCACTTCGGCTGAACTTCTCAGCCATTAGCCTTAACGATGTGCAGGCACCTATCAATCACCCCGCATCTGTCATAGCAACTGCCGCTGTGACATGAGAGGAACAACAGCTGGCGGACAAGTGTGGCCAGCCCGTGTCTGAGCGTGGCTGGGAAGACAGCAGGCACACATATTTCTGTGATTGAAATGTTTTCTAAAATGACCGTACAGATCTAGATAAGAAAATAATTATCTATTTCATTATTTTTTTAAACTTTTAATAGATTCGTTGTGAATTTCACATCATGCACCCCAATCTCCTGGTCCCTTCATATCTTCCCCCCTCTCTCCTTTCAACCTCCCCTACGAAAGAAAATAAAAATAAAAACAACAACAATAACATTTCTCCTTGGAAGCTCTGGCGTGTCATGGGGTCGCCGTACACCCTTTTGCCCAACGATCTTTACTTGCACGTTTATTGCCGTGAGTTATTACTCTTGTTGGAGGCGTCTAGCTTCTGCTACATTACCCATATGGGATCCTCCCCAGAACTCCTCTTGGATGTCCTGTTGTTATCCTATGTCAGGGAGCTCCTGCAGCTTTGGATCTGAAGGACCAGCCCCTTCAGATGCTCCAGTAGTTCATCTATGAGATAGAGAGGTTGGGATTGGCCAGCCAAGTCTGTATCTGGGTCTGGAAGGTAACTGAGTCAGTCAGCCCACCAGCACCCACACCACCGGGGTAAGCTCTCCAGCACTGCCCTGGCTAGATCACCCAATTCCAGAGTCAGCAAGTGGCCAGGCCAGCTTACCTGCACCCATGCCTACAGAGCCAGCTCTATTGTGCTGCCCAGGTTTGGTGCAGCCAGCGAGGGGGAGGGCCAGCTCTCTAGCTCTCGTGTCCACCTGCCACCTTAGGTGGTGTGGGATGAGAGTTGGGGAGGGCATCTCTCCTATGACTTACCTACAAGCCTTGTAACTAGGGCCAGCTGTACTGTGCTTCCCAGCTCAAGATATGGGGCCCTGACTCTGAGTGTTGCATCTGGTTAAGGGTGGGACTACCTCTCTTCTGCTCTCTCCCTCCTTGGGCGAGCTTTCCCACAATGCCCAGGTAAGGGTCGCCAGCTCTTCTCAGCCCTCAGATATCAGCATGGCCCCAGGGGTCAATCCAGACCAGGAACATCAGCATGGCCTTTGATGGCAACAGACCCCCACTGCTGCAGGGCCACGGGTTTTACCACGACCTCAGGTGGCACCAGAGGCCACTCGCATCAGGCTGTTTCTCAGTACCCTTGAGTGTCCAGCTCGACCTCTCCTCATTGTGTTCACATCTTTTTGCTTCTCTTGTCTTTCATCTTTCTTCCACTTACTTGCTCATCTCAGACCCCCTCTGGGGTCTGGGGTTGTCTCTGGAGTGCTATGCCTGTCCTGTGCCTATGGTGCCAGACCAGGATCATCGGGACCTTGCTCTGCCTGCCTGGGCTGCATGGCACCGGGCTGGGGTTGTTTCAGGTATCAGTCTATTTTATTATCCCCCTGATCATGATCGTCGCTAATGCTTTTTCTATTTCTTTTGTTAATGTTTCTATTAAATGCTCGTTAGGAATGGCATACTGCTGTTATAGACTTCCTTCCCCAAAACTACTGTGTCATTCTAATTATATGAAAAGCTAATGTCCCAATTAAGGAACGTTACACAGAATGCCTGGTGAGCAACTGTCATGGTCAGAGATGAGGAAAGTGTGAGACACTATCCTAGACAGGCACATCTTACAGATTACAGTCTTATGAAGATTAAGTATGATGTCATGTCCTGGATCGGACATTTGGGAAAAACCTAAAGTATCTACATAAAAGGAAATGGGCTTTAGCTAATGAAAATGTATCAATTTGAGCTAATCGGGCTGTGTAAAAGGAGAGTGTTAAAGTAGGAGAAACAAGCTGTATTTCGAGGAAACATTTTATACTGTCATCCAATCTTTTCTGTAAATCTAAAACTTTTAAAATGCAACAAAATAGTCTTACAAGTGTGTAATAATACTATGAATACAATTTTTTTATTCTGTCTAAAATCTTCACTTTTATATTTTACATTTAAAGGATTGTTTTTACTTTCTGTGTGTTTCTCCGTGTCTCCGTGTGTCTCTCTGTCTCTCTGTCTCTGTCTATCTCTCTGTGTCTCTGTGTCACTGTCTCTCTCGTTCTCTCTCTCTCTCTGTGTGTGTATACACTTGTTAGTGCAGTGTCCATTGAGGCCAGAAGAGGGAGCCAAACTTGGTCCCCTGCAAGAATAGTATGTGCTCTTAAATACTAAGTCATCTCTCCTACCCTTATTGTGGCCTTTAAAAAGAATTAGTGGGTGTTTATTCTTCCTGAGAATGAGTATGTTATGATTTATTTAGCTGTTTCTTCAAAATAGGAAAGAAATTTTATTTGTATGTATGTACATATAAATGTATATGCATTTTAATGTACATGTGCATTATGTATCAAATAAATTGGTATCTTTTACAATGTATTCTTTTATAATGACACTGCCCAATTAGGAAGTAGAAAAGGTCTAGAACTGAACTGAAATCTGCATGATAAAAGGAAGGAAGTGATAAGAAGCTCTAAATTGTTTTCTTGGATGCCTTGGCCATGTTGGAGAAGCATATAGATTTTGGAAATGTTGAAGTTAATAAAATTATTTACATTCCCTATCTTTACCTATTAACCTGTCTGGGGATTAAAAATAGTAAGTTTCCTGTATAGGAGAAACCTCGGAAACACTTAAAATTAGGTTATTGAGACATTATGAATGGAATCTTTAACAAAAACACATTGTTTAGGAATAATGATGAATTTTGAGCTGGAGAGGTGGTTCAGAGGGCACATTACTCTGTCCCCAGAACCCATACTGGGTGACTCAGAACCACCTGTAACCCTGTAACTCCCAACTCCAGAGAAATCCTGAGCATTGTGCTGGAACACTGACACACACACACACACACACACACACACACACACACACACACACAGAGAGAGAGAGAGAGAGAGAGAGAGAGAGAGAGATGGTGAGAATCCACTATTGATAGTGTAGCAGAAGCCAGACCAATGATTCATTGCAATAAACATTTGCAAGCAAAGATGTGTGGACCCAAGGGTACACTGTGACACACTGTGACACACCACAGCTTCCAAGGCAAGATTTCTATTGTTGTCATATAAAAAAAATCTCTTTTCCTCCAAAGAATTTTATTTTTTTTGAAATATTTTTAAAATAATGTTAATTTTTATTCAAAGTAGATTTTTAAATATAGTACCTTCGGATCATGATTTCTTTTCTTCCAACTCTTCCCTGATTCTTCCTATCTCCCCAACCGCCCAAATCCATACCCTTTCTTTCTCTCTCTCACCCCAAAACAAATCAGAATAGAAAATTAAAAAAAAGCCTAACAAACAAAAGAGCCAAACAAGACAAAACAAAACCCAAAAGAACCAAACCACAGAAGAAACATTCAGATAGACACAAAGCCACACTCAAACACACAGAAATCCCACAGGGGCACAGAATCAGAAACCATAATATATTTAGCTGATAGTAAATCATCTTATTAGTGGCTATGAAAACAGAACTAATAATTAATTATGTTAATCTTCTCTCCCCTAGCTTAAAACATTTTTCTTCAATATTGAATGAACAGATAGCACACAGTAGGGAGGTTATAGAGAACAGCAGGCTAGTTCATATTTTAGAGGGTTAGAAGAAAAGATCCAATGTTCTCATCATAAATAACTGATTTTTAAGCATGTTTATACATGCTTATCCATTAAATAATCCTGGCACTCTACTAGCATGTATAAGTTTATGGTTTTTGTAACCATTGAAAGACAAATCATAGAGAAGGTTCGTTTAGTTAAAAACGAAATGAACGATACTGTGGAATTTAGGACCTGGTGGAACATGAGGAATTAAAATTGCCTTGGCTCTGAAAGCTCGCATACATACCTGGCCAGGTGTGGGGGGAGAGGCAATTCCGTCTCCTGGTTTGGTTTATCTTGGAACAGTTCCTGAGAGACTCTCCTTAGAGCAGAGGGCTGCGTGTTCTTTCCCCATGACTGCAGATGCCAGACATGCTGTGATGTTGGACTGTGATGCCCATTAGCTAGGGCCTGGTGACCGTCAAGCTTCATAGCTTTCTCCTGCGTGACAGCGGCAGAGGATAGTCTCCTGTCTGGTGGGTGGGTCTGCGCGCGCCGTGTGCGTGTGCGTGCGTGCGTGTGTGGTCTCTGTGCTGAGAACGTATATAATTTGAGGAATCACACATCTCCTTTATGTTTCTTTCACTGGCCTTTTAAAATCTTTGCGCAACATTTTAAGGATACGTGTTGAGAGTTTCATGCGTGCATACAATGCACTGCAGTTATGCTCACCCATTTTCTTCCTCCCAACACCTCTCCAATCTCTGCAACTTTTCATACAGCCCTCCCAACTAGATGCCTTTTTGTTTTGTTCGTTTTTTTGTTTTGTTTAACTCACTTTGTCCAGTTAGTACTGTCCACGTATGCATAACGGTAAGCCACTCCCTGGAGCATGCTCAGTCTACTGGGGATCACAAAGGAAACCAACTCCCCCTCCTCTAGTAGCCACCAGCTGTCAATCATTCCTCAGCTTGGGGTCGGCAGCGTCATGAGTCGCTCTCCCATACATCATGGAATGTTGCCTAGATCCATTCTGTGTAGGCAACGACAGCTGCTGCCCGTTCAGGAGGGCAGCAGCCCTGCCATTTCCTGGAGTCACCGTATTGTTTCAGTCCTGTCAGACCTTTGGCACTTGCACGCATGCACGCATGTACGCATATGTGCTCACACCTCTATATATGACGTTTATAAAATAGTAGGTTTCTATATGGATTATTCAACTACTTTTAGTGTCCCGGCTAGTGTTTTTGTCAACTTGACACAAGCCAGAGTCATTAAGAAATTTGAAAACCCAATGGACAGAAACATCCCCCTCCGGATTGGTCAGTGTGGGGCCTATTGTTGAGAAATGATTGCTGTTCGAGGGGCTCAGCCCAGCGGGCAGGCAGTCCTGAGCCCTGTAAGAAAGCCATGAGCAAGCCATGAGGTTGATCAAGCCTGTAAGTCGCCTTCTTCCGTGGCCTCTGCTTCAGTTCCGGCCTCCAGGTTTCTTCCTTGAGTTCCTGTCCTGACTGCCTTCCATGGGGGACTGTGATGTGGAAGTGTAAGCCAAATGAGACCTTTCTTCCTCAGGTTGCTTTTTGGTCGTGGTGTTTTCTTAGCAATAAGTAGCCCCGAGACACTTGCTGCTTGTCATTGCTCCCCTGCGCTGGACTCTTTGTTATCCCGCGTTAACATGCGCGTATGAGTGCGCGCGTTTACTAAGGGCGGAAGAACACATACAAGCGAATGTGAAATGGTGCGTTCCGCGTATGTGGAACATACGTATGTGGGACATGTGTGGAGTGAGGCAGGCATTGACTGTATGTAAGAGAGATGTGATCAAAATGCTCAGCTGTATTTGTTCTTCATACGTGCCTATTCCTGGGCAATTTCATACAATGGATTTTGATCATTTTCATTCCTCATTCCTCTGTAACTCCTCTAGGGTCCCCTCTCCATTGCCCCCCTTCCCAACCTTATGCCCTATTTTTATTTTATTAATAACCCACCGAGTCTAATCTGTGCCAGTCATATACTTAATGTGTGTGGGGCCATCCCCTGGAGCGTGGTTGATCTACCAGGGGATCCACCCTTAAAGAAAACTGACTTTCTCTCACTCCCCTAGAAGCCATTATTTATGTATAATTCGTCAGTTAGGGGCTGGGACTCACAAAGCCCTACCCCATGTTAAGAGTGTTGACACATTTGATCTTGCCCAGGATTCTTGGAGGTGAGCACAGCTGCTGTCAGTCATGAGCGCAGTGGTTCCGGTTCTGCCGTATCTGGGATACGCTGTTTCTCTCTAGTCCTCTTTAACTTCCTGATCTTATACTCTTTATGCTTCTTGTTCTGTGACGGTCCCTGAGCCTAGGCGCATGCATACGCGCGTGGGTGCGTAGGTGCGAGCATAGGTGCGTGGGTGTGTGCGTGGGTGCGTGCGTGGGTGCATGCGTGGGTGCGTGATTGCGTGCATGTGCGAGTCCCATTTGTTGCCAGCCACCTTTCTTCTTGTTTGATCTTTTTCTCTGAAGCCGTTACCTGAGAAAAGAAGCATTTATTATACTCCTAAAACGTCTTTATTTTTATAGAACTGAGCAGTTCTTCACAACTTCTTTGAAGGTAGAAAGAAGCATACTACTTCCCCTTCTGCTTATTAGGAGTTTTTCTAAATGGTTTGGGACAGGGGAGGGGGAAGGCGTGTTCCTCACTGAGGGGTGGTGGTCCACGTGCAGTCTGTCACAGGTTCTAAATCTCCGGGACTCCTCGTAGATGAACTCAGATTTTATTTTCATCTGTAGTCGTACATTTATTCTAGTGGGATTGCATTTTAAATTGAAAGCCAGTGAAATGGTTTCAGTCTCCCTTTAGCCACAGTGACTAGAAAGTAGGTGCTGTCTTTATCTTTGATCTTGGGACACCCTTGGTACGGCATTACCTACCGAGTAGACAGAATGCGGGCAAACCCTGGACTGTGGAGAATAGCTCAGGATCCGACCGTTGGAGATGTTTCCGGGCAGAATGTTTATTTGCAGTATCTTTTAGAATCACAGTCCTCAGGGTTTTTAACTTGAGGCCTTTATTCATCCTTTTTCATTTGACAAATGTTCCAATCTCCAGGATTTAAGACGAGTCTTTGCGGGGTTCAGTGTTATTCCCCAACGATTCCTAGTTCTGCAGATATAAAAAACCTAGCTGAATGTGCTAGTTTTTATCGCTAGTAGCCAAACTCACAACCAAAACAAACCCTAAAAGCTTCAGACCAACAGTGCTATCTATCATTGACCAGAATATAATCCTGCTGCTCTCTGGGAATCTGTATTTTCAGATAATCAATGCTAAAATGAGGTTTCTTGTCAAGGGCGTATTGCATTTTGCCTTTTGTGTAAGACTTGGTAGGAAAGAGTTAGTTGTAGTTTTGAGTGAAGGTAAGTACTATGTTTTTTTGTTTTGTTTTGTTTTACTTTGCTTATAGCTTTAATCCAACAACCAAACAACCAAATCCTGCCCTGTGCTAAGGTTACGTAGGATTAGGGACTGAGAGAGCAGCACAGATAATCCTAGTGCAGGCTCTGTTCTCACACACACAGCTCATGCACACTCACCAGAGCAGCTGTCCTCACCCTTCTCGACTTGATCACTGTTGCCCACTATTGCCCACTATTGCCCACTATTGCCCACTATTGCCCACTATTGCCCACTATTGCAGGGGCCATAGTGGCAGGGAAGCTTGGGACTTGTGAAAACACTGAGACTTTTGAGGAAGAAAGAGGAACTTGAGGACAGATAAGGGAGCTGATCTTAGAGACAAGCTCTCTCAGGCTGAGGTAGAGCTGAGGCACGAGAAAGGTGGTATGTGGAACTTCCCCTTGGAGCACACTTCCTCTGCTCTGACTTATTATGAGTATTTTGAGGATCACAGTCATCTTGGATTCGGACAGCAGATCATCTAGGTTTAGATCTTTGACTAAAATAAGCGCTCCGTTACTGCGACTTGTGCAAGTTTCCAGGCTTAATATTGATAGCACGAGACACTTACAGTCTAGAACCTTCTAGCTTTTCTTGTTAGATTTCAAGTTTTTTTTCTTTTTTTCTTTTTCTTTTGCTCATTGTTCCTGCAAGACACTGGGTCATGAAACTAAAGAGTAGACATTTTGTGACCCACTTATCCTATGCATGAAGAGCAAGTGAAGGTTTCTAGCAGGGACACGACTCTAGCTTTGCAATGGAAACTCTATTAGATTTCTATACAAGAAACAAAAACACTTTGCTCTTGTGGTAGTTTGAATGAAAATGCCTCCCATAGGTTCATGTATTTAAATGCTTAGAAAACAGCTTATAAAAACAAACAGCAGTAGGAAGACAGAACTCTAAATGACAGCAAAAGTGTGTATGTGTGCGTGTGTTTGTAGACCAAGAACTGTAGACTAAGGTCACCATCCCTGCCCCCAGAGAGTTCATCTTTTGCTCGTACTCTCTCTCCTCTTCTGTCAGCTATGGAGGAGTCTCAGTCTGTAGCAGTTCCTGAGATCCGCCCTTGCGTAGTATGGTGACTGTTGATCATTCGGCAATGGACTTGGTACAAGCTAGAGTCATTGGGGGGGAGAAAGCTTGCGCTGAGGAAAGTCCTCCTTAGATGGGTCTGCAGGCAAACCCGCAGGTCATTTTCTGAATCAGTGATTGGTGGGGGGAGGGCCCAGCAAGCTGGCCAGCTGTGGGAAGCGAGCCTGCAAGCAACACACCTCCCATTCTCTGCTTCAGCTCCTGCCCCCAGGTTCTTACTCTGATGATGAACAGTGATGTGGAACTGTAAGCCCAGTGAAACCTTTTCCTTCCTGACTTGCTTTTGATCACAGTACTTCATTACAGCAATAGTTAATCCTAACCAGGACAGAAATTGGTACCAGGGCAGTGGAATATTGCTGTGACAGACCTGTTAACTTTATTTTTGTGGAGGATTGGGTAAGGTCTTTGGAACTTTGGGCTAGAAAAGCCATCCAGAGCTCAGGAACCTGTTCCATAGGAGCTTGGAGGATAAGAAGGCTGAGGGCCCCTTGGTCCTGGGAATGCTTGATGCCCCAGTGTAGGGGAATGCCAGGGTGGGGAGGTGGGAGGGAGTGGGTGGGTGGGTGAGCACCGTCATAGAAGAAGGGGGGGAGGGGAAGAGATAGGGGGTTTCTGAAGGAGAAACTGGGAAAGTGGATAACATTTGAAAGGTAAATAAAACAATATCCAATAAAAGAAAGGGGAAAAAAAAAGAAGGCTGAGGGCACTGCAGATGGTGGAGGCCTTGCTAATGAAGCTTCGCAGGGAAGTTTGAAGACTTTTCTGGGCCCCTTCGTCATTTTGAATTAAGAGTCTGCGGTTCTGGTTAGCTCCATCTCAAGAGTCAGCTGTGATCGACAAGAAACCAGCACCACTGAAGCGAAAACTTTGTGTCACTGAGACAATTGATGCTGTTCAGCTGAAACTGAGAAATTAGTGGGGACCAAGAGACCAGCCTGAAAGAGGTTGTCTTTAGTCAGAGTTCTGTTGCTGCGAAGAGACACCACGACCACAACGACTCCTTAAAAGGAGAACATTTAGTTGGGGCTGGCATCTAGCTCAGAGGTTTAGTTCATTATCATGGTGGGAAACACGGGGGCATGCAGGTAGGTGTGATGCTGGAGAGGTAGCTGAGAGGTCTACATCTGAATCTGTAGGCAGCAGGAAAAGAGAGAGTGACAGTGGGCCTGGCTTGAGCTTCTAAAACCTCAAAGGCTCCTTACCACCACTGTCACCACCACCACCACCACCTCCACCACCACCATCACCACCACCACCACCACCACGCACACACACTCACACTTAATCCAATGAGGCCACACACCCTCCAGTAATGCCATACGTCCAATAATGCCACTCGTTCCTTTCGAGTCTATAGGGGCCATTTTCATTCAAACCACCACAGATGTGAAATCTTCTTGGAAGTTTTCCCTCAGTCAGTGTGCAGGAGCTGTGCTCCAGAAGCAGGCATGATTGAATGTGGTTGTGTAAGAGTCACCCACGCGGTACTAGTTTTGGCGGCGTGGATGCGTCATGGAGAACATCTGAGGCTTGGCACCGTGAGTGGCCATTGCTGAAGGTGCAGCCTCAGTGGCGGTTGATGGCCCAGGGTTGAAGGCCAGGTCATGTGGAGAAGTTGAGGCTTGGCACCATAGAAAGAGCCTAAGGGAGGATATTGGTTAAAGTGCGGCCAAGTTATAGCAGAAGATCCCAGCATTTCGGAGGTTATGGGAGCATGGGGTGAGCACCAAGAATAGCAGCAGAGGTAGAGCGGAGCCTGCCAGAGCTTAGAAGGCAAACTGAGTGCCTGGCAGAGGGCAGAGCTAGAGAAGTGACCCAAGCCCTTTGGAGGAGCCTAGGAGGAGCCTGGACGATCATATGTGGATCTCAGACATTGGACATTTAGCTATTTACACGTTTGGAGCTTGCTTCTGCTTTGTTCCGATTGTGACTGCCCTGGTCCTTCCCTCTTGAAGTCAGAAAGTATTTAATTTATAAGACTGTGGGACTTGACTATCTTTCTTCCTTCCTTTCTTTCTTCCTTCCTTCTTTCCTCCCTCCTTCCCTTCCTCCCTTCTTCCCTCCCTCCCTCCCTCCCTTCCTTTCTTTTTTGAGACATGGTTTCTCTGTACAGCCTTGGCTGTCTTGGAATTGGTTTTGAAGACCAGGCTGGCTTTGAAATCACCAATCCACCTGCTCTCTGCCTCCTGAGTGCTGGGATTAAAGGCATGTGCCACCAACACCCAGCCTGGGAGATCTTTTAAGTTTATAAGATGTTTTCTATTGTGATTTTTTTTTAATTAACGTTTGATCTTGTGGATGAACAAGAAAGGAAAGGTTGTGACGTGTTTGTGTGTTAGGCTGACAAGGGCTCGGTTGTGCTTCCTGGTTTTATGTGAACTTAACAGAATCTAGAGTCAATGGAGAGGACAGAGCCTCAGCTGACAAGATATCTCCATAAGACTGGGATGCAGCTACACAGTCAAACCTCTCGGCGTTATCTTAATTAATGGGGGGAGAGCCCAGCACATTGTGGGTGGAGCCACCACTGGTCTGGCGGTCCTGGGTTCTATAAGAAAGCAGGCTGAGGAAGTCATGGGGAGCAGGCCATTAAGCTGCACTCTCCAATGGCCTCTGCATGAGCTCCTGCCTTCAGGTTCCCACCCTGTGTGAGCTCATATGGTTTCTATGATAAAGAGTGACATGGAGATGTAAGCTGCATAAACCCTTTCCTCCCAATCTTGGTTTTCGCCATGGTGTTCCATCGAGGCAGTGGTAGCCCTAACTAGGACAGGGTGTTTATTTACTGAGGAGTGAGAGCCATGATTAGATTTCTTTATGTATAGGCTTGCTTTCTTTCATTCTTTTTCTTTCTTGAAGTCCACATTCACCCATTCTTGCTTGCCTTCACACTTTTATCAGACCTTTAAATTCTTCTCTATTACTAGTAACTCATGAAAGCCTTTGATACAGCCACCAAGCCAGTAAAGGTTGAGGCATCAACTCCATTATGAATGCACACAGCTGCAAGAAAAACATTACTTTTAGCATAATGAATGGGAGTGTCGGGAGGCAATCATGGGTCTTTTCTTCTTCCGGCAGAAGGGTGGGGTTTATAGCTTGCTGTTTTTCATGAGAGAAACTGAGTTAAACCTTCCTGTAAATTATAAAGAGGTCGAAGAAATCTGTGGGAAATAGCGTTTGAAATCAGGCACTGTGGTATTAATAGCAGGACATGAGACAAACAAAGGGCCCAGCAGGGCGTTTCTGGCCAACAAGTTGCAAAAACAGCCTGGTCCCATATATAAATAAAGAAGCTGTAACAACACAACCAATTACAATGGAAGGTACACACATATTGATTAGTACGGAGCCAGGGGACATACCAGGGTGTCACTTGTTTTCACTAGCAGCTTATGAGCTTTGCAAACTGTTTATGGGTTTGCTATTTCTAGTAACTCATTGAGCAATGCAAGGAGCTATTAAAAAATAGCTCCTGATCATATACAGAGGCTTTATTATAGTGTTAGGGGAGTGGATTGCATGTCATGACCCCAGCAGGTCTCCATTCGCTTTCAAAAAGACTTTGTAGAGGGTGTTTGTAGGTTGAACCCAGTCTCTGACTCACGTGGACAGTGCTTAGACACTGTCTGTGAAGGGTGACGGCTGTGATGAGCAGTGAGGAGGAAGTGGTGCTGGATGGGAGCTTTCCATGCCTCTCCTTGTCCTGTGCTGAGCAGAGACCACCACACTTCAGGAATGTTCTGCTTCTGTCGTCAGACTCGCTACATGATGAGTATAATGTTTAAAGGAATGACATTTTGCCTAGAAGATAAACTGTGAAAACTTCACAGACTTCTTGCAAACACATTTCTAAATGTGGTGCCTGTGCTCTGAGTGGATTCAGTTAGTAACTTACATATTAGATGCTTTCTCTTGGAAAAAGGACAGAGGGTGTCCGAATTCCCCATTCCCAGTGTATTCTCTGCCGGACATTACGAAGGGCTTGCGGTAACTCTGTAGATGTTCGTAGAATGAAATTGATTAGGTGCTGTTCTAAAGATGAGGTAAATCTGATAGAAGAAGCAATGTAAGTCAACACTAAATCCAACATAATTTTCATAGATTTCAATTCAATATACCAAAAAAGAGGCTGTGACAGAGAGAGAGAGAGAGAGAGAGAGAGAGAGAGAGAGAGAGAGAGACGGAGAGGGAGAGAGAGAGTGTGTGTGTGTGGGAGAGAGAGAGAGAGAGAGAGAGAAAGAGAAAGAGAGATAAAGAGAGAAAGAGAGAGAGAGAAAGAGAGAGAGTGTGGGGGGAGAGAGAAAGAGAGAGAGAGAGATGAATGGGGTGTGACTAGGGCAAGTTGGAGGGAGGTAGTAGATTTGATTAAGACAGATTGTCTAGATATATGAAAATTTCAAAGAATACATTTTAAAAACTTATCAGGAACATCTGATTCAACACACAGTTCAAATTACCATTTCCCCCCCGAATGTCAGTGCTGTTACAGCTTCTCATTCTTCATAATGTTTTAGAATTCATAAGAGTTATGGTGAGCTAGAAAATTGGTAGAATCTAAACTTTGGTCCTGCAAGACTTATGTAAATAAGTAAGGAAGAGAATGGATGACATCAAGTTAGCTTAAACAGTGAGGGGCTGAAATGCTGATAAACTTGAACTTGAAACTTCAGAGTTTGGGATCCATTCTGGGTTTGCTAAATTTTTGACCTTTACTTTCCCCAGTTAATTATATTTCTTCTTCTTCTCCTTCATAAGGTAATTGTAGCAGTTAACTTAACATTAGTTGAAAGGCACCTTTTAAGCTATTAAACTGTATATATAAACTTGTAATTATGGGGTCGCATTATGTAACCCTTGCTTCAAAGTCATACACGTAGACATTTTGAGAAATTATCTTACTGGGTTTGTCTGACTTTTATCTACAGTTCCTTTCGGGAAAAAACAACATCAGTGTTGTTCATGATTTTCATTTATTCCACTTTAAACAAATCAAGAAACAGCTTAGCCCAGGAATGTAGAGACTACAGGTTTCCCAGGTGTGGGTAACCCCACTCTGCTTTGTTGTTACCCTGGAAAGTCTCTTCACTGTAGATCTGAGCTGAGCATAGCAGGCCACATGGCTGTTGGTCTGTAGTGTATTATACAGTGGGTTTTGTGAAGTGGAGGAGAGCTATTTCCTACCACAAATACATTGCTTAGAGCGTGGCCCCAGCAGATCATATGTCCTAGGTAGTTTGGGTTATGTAAATATTAACTAAGAAACTGAATTGTTTTTATAGAATGCTGGTTCAATGTTAACTTTCCACAGCCCTGCAGAAAGGAGGTCAAAGGGGAGGCTGACTGCAAGAGCCTCACTGGTGTGGAAGACATGACCTTTTCCTTCACGGCCAGAGAACCTGGCAGCAAAAGGAAGGGGAACACAAAACCATGTTTAGTAATGACATCAAACAGAGGCTGTATGCATATGTGTGTATTTTAATTTAGATTAAAGTGACTTCATATTGCCAAAGGTTGAAGCTCACAGAAAAGAAGAGACCAGAGACCCAAATGAAGAGCATAAGTTAAGATTTGGAGTCCGATTGTGAAAGAAAGGTAGAAAGGGCCTTGGGAAAGATGAAGGTGGTCACTGTAGAGGAGGAAGGAACCTGTTCCCAGGAGTTGAGGAGGAAGAGAAGAGAGGTGCAGGGAGGCAGGGAGGGGGATTCTGAAGTGAGGAGTGATAACCCAGAAAATTCACGGTTGGTGTCACAAGGGCCCGGAGACTGCAAGTGGATGATTAGCTTCCAGGGCCAACCTTCTCTGCTATTTGTAGACCAAAGTGATTAGAGAAGAAATGAAAATGCATGTAGGTGACTCACCTGAGGCTGGACAGGAGAGGGAGAATGAACTCGGACATAAGGTAGGGGGATGGACTTGGTGATTGCTGTGGTAATATTTGGAATAGTGTTATAATCCTTAAACCAGATCGTTTTGTATGTACTTCTAAATGTAATATTTTGCTCATTTGTTTAAGAAACACTCATTTGTTGGAAGTCTATGCTTTCTTAGGTCTCATATTTTAATGAGGGGAGGACAGATGTTGAGAAGCGAAGAACGTGAAATCTGGGGCACTCACGCTTGAAGAGAAAGTTCGCAGGGAAAGTGGGAGGAGGAGAAGGGGAGGAAAGAGAGGAAGAATGAAGACCAGAGGGTTATTTTAGGGAATGTGGGGAGTGATGTTTTCAATGAGAAAGACCAAGGTTGAGAGAGGATCTACAGGAGGTGAAAGAGAGGGAGTGGGTGTTCTTGGAGCTGAGGAGAAAGTCTGTGTGGGAGGAACCATAAAGAGGCTTGTTGGATAGGCTGACTTCGTGAGGCCGTAGTGCTAGGAACCGAGCTCAGAGACCACAGTGTAGAAGCACACAGTGTAAGTTCTTGTTCAGCCCTAAGACTAGATAGGAAGAATAAAGTAGACATGTAAACAGGAAAGAAGGAGGAGGAATACGTTGAGGACACTGAAAAAGGAGAGCCAGGAACATGACTGAAACCTGGGAGAGTGTGGCGGCCAATGAAGAACGTATTTCAAAGGCAGGAAGTGCTTCCGTCCTTCCGAGCTTCCTGTGGGGCTACAGAGACCGTGTTTGGGAACCATGCAGTGGACCTATGGAAGCCTCCGTCACAGATGCTTTGCTGGGTGACTGCAGCAGCTGTGAGTGTAGTAAAGAAATGAGACAATGAGCCAAGGTAACGACCCCTTCCCAGGAGGGTCACTGTGACCACGAAGAGAGAGCATGTGCATTGCTGACGGGCTAGCCATAGCTAGCGACCACTGGCATGAATCAACAAACCCTACTTTGTTGTTGCATTTGTCACCTTCAAGAGTTCACAGGTCTGGGATGGCGATTACCACGGAGACTCATGACTGATCCCAGTTCAGAGAATAAATGGCTTCGTCACATACAGCTGCAAAAGGGACACCTGTGTCACACCCTCTCCCCAAGGCTATCATTGAAGAAGAAAGAGTGAAATGATTTTAAGAGCCAGAGGCCAGGGAGGACGCCAACAAAGTGGTAGCATCTGGACACAATAGCATACATGATACATACATGAACTCCACAGCACCTGTGGATGCCCTAACACGGCCCACATGAGCCAATATCCTAGCATAGAATGGGTATCTATGGATTATTGATAGCTTTTCAGAGAGGGGGAGTCAGTTTTCTTTAAGGGTGTGACTTGACAATGATCAAGTGGACAGCCTTGTTCCTGGAAGTTTATGGATCAGACTAGAAGTCAATGTGTTATTAAATTAAAAAAAAAAAACTGGAAAGGAAATGATGTTGGGTAGGTGGGTCACGGAGGAATTAAGACGAGGAGTTGGAGGTGAATGTATTCGAAATGTCTGATATTCTCAAAGAGTAAATAAAAGTGCTTATTTAAAAAAATGAATTCATAGATTGAACCGGGGGAGATTGGTAATATCTGACTTAGTCCCGGCACTTGGGAGGTAGAGGCAGGAAGACCATGAGTTGCAAATCAGCCTGAGATGTATATCTACTTACTGGAGTCCTGTCAAATAAATAGATATAGGCAAGAAAAATTCAAACCCAAACCACTTAAGAGTGTCTTGAGACATGACTCAATTACAACTTGACCATTTTTATTAGAATATGTGATAAAAACATAACTCTTTTTTTTTATTAACTTGAGTATTTCTTATAAAAACGTAACTCTTAATGTAGACCTCCCAAACATCCAGTCTAGAGCAGATCATTAAGTGTAGTTGTTTGAGTTGAGTGTTAAGCACTCACAGCTTTGCAAATAGGACCATGCTCTGACCCCAGAAATCTGTGTTTGTCTTGCTCGTTGTGAGAAGTAACTTGCAGGTCTGCTTAAAGTTCATGACCTTGGGACAGGACAATAGTCCTGGGTCATGTGGGCGAGTGTCACCTTAGCTTGTCATTCCCATCTTTACAATGGAAGGAGGAAGGCAGAAGAGGTTGGAGATGAGGGTGTGTGACGGACTCCACCTAATATTGCTAGCCTTGAAGATAGACTAAGGACGGCATCCTCCATGGAATGCCGAGGCCACCGGGGGCTAGGAATAGCCCTTGGGTGACAGCCAGAGAATGGGGATGACAGCCCTGGGGCCACATGGAAAGTGTTTCTTGCTGGAGGTTTCAGTAAGGATCTCTGCCTTCAGCAACTGGGATGCCAGCCTGGACAGATTTATACTGAACTCTGACCCACAGAACTGCAAGGGTCAGGGCAGCTCGAGAAGGCGGCAGCTGAGTGCAAGAGAGCTGATCAGCACCGTGTCATGGAACATTGTCATTTGAAAGTCTGACTCAACGGCAAAACGCCTGTAGCATTTTCTTGAAAGTGAGCAGAGTGATCTTGCCGTCTCAAGGGAAACAACTGACAGCATTTAGAACTCGGGAAAAGCTTGTGTCGGCACCGTGGGCGGGCGTGACGGCTTGCCAACACTAAAGACTTGAATGGCTTGGCGGGTAGATTAACAAGTGTCGTGTTTTGATGTTTCAGAAAAACATGTCAACATTTGCACAACTCAGTGAGCCTATAGTTTTAAAAAAAAACAAACAGTGCATAAGTTTAAAAGTCATACATTTTTCAACAATCTCTTTGAAGGGGAAGGCCAAGACATGGGTTGAAATGGGGCAGAGGAGGTAGAACTTTATCTCCGTAAAATGCTACATTTCATCTTGCCACAAGCCTCTAAGAACTATCATCACATTTTGGGTTTTGGAGATGGTATCAAAAGAGAATATTGACTATTGTCTGAACAGGATATATTTGTATGAAGCTGGGTTTCCTTTGGGTCAGGATAGTTTTGATGTAGAACAGGTAAGAGAATCTACTGCTGCAAAATTATGAAACATAACAGTCTTCTAATTCATTTTTCCATTTAATAAAGTGAAGTTAGTATATAATGACTGATTTTAAGTTTCCTTTTTTTAAAAAACCCTCCTCATTTGTATGGTGTGGTGGTGGTGGTCGAGGTGGTGGTGGTAGTGGTGGTGATGGTGGAGGTGGTGGTGGTCGAGGAGGTGGTGGTTGTGATGGTCGAGGAGGTGGTGGTTTTGGTGGTTTGGAGGTGGTGGTGATGGTGGTGGTGGGAGTTGAGGTGGTGGTTGTGGTGGAGATGGTGGTGGTGGTGGAGGTGGTGGTGGTGATGGTGGTGGTGGGAGTTGAGGTGGAGGTGGTGGTGGAGGTGGTGGTGGTGGTGGTGGTGGTGGTGGTGGTGGTGGTTGAGGTGGTGGTTGTGGTGGAGGTGGTGGTGATGGTGGTGGTGGTGGTGGTGGTGGTGGTGGTGGTGGTGGTTGAGGTGGTGGTTGTGGTGGAGGTGGTGGTGATGGTGGTGGTGGTGGTGGTGGTGGTGGTGGTGGTGGTGGTGGAGGTGGTGGTGGTCAAGGTGGTGGTGGTGCAGTGCTGGCTCAACAAGCACTTGCTGACCTTTCAGATGACCTGAGTTCCTTTCCCCACACCAACTTCAGGAAGCTCACATCCACCTGTAACCGACTGCAGGGACTCTGACAGCCTCTTCTGTCCTCTGGAGGGTAGTACACACACATGACATACATTCACACAGACATTCAAACATACCAAAACAAACAATAAAAAATCTTAGTTGTGATTTCTTTCTTAGAAAATTTATCTTTAATTTGTACATATGTGTGTTTTCCTGGAGGTACGCACATGCGCCTTGCACAAGCCTTGTGTCTGCACAGACCCAAGGGGGAGGTTGGATTCCCTGGAAATAGAATCACAGATAGTTGTAAGCCACCATGTGGGTGTTTTTTTTTTTCCCCTTCATCTTTATTAAATTGGGTATTTCTTATTTACATTTCAAATGTTATTCCCTTTCCTGGTTTCCAGGCCAACATCCCCCTAACCCCTGCCCCTCCCCTTCTACATGCGTGTTCCCCTCCCCATCCTCCTCCCATTACCACCCTCCCCCCAAGGATCCCATTCACTGGGGGCCCAGCCTTGGCAGGACCCAGGGCTTCCCCTTCCACTGGTGCTCTTACTAGGATATTCATTGCTACCTATGAGGTCAGAGTCCAGGGTCAGTCCATGTATAGTCTTTAGGTAGTGGCTTAGTCCCTGGAAGCTCTGGTTGCTTGGCATTATTGTACATATGGGGTCTCGAGCCCCTTCAAGCTCTTCCAGTTCTTTCTCTGATTCCTTCAACGGGGGTCCCGTTCTCAGTTCAGTGGTTTGCTGCTGGCATTTGCCTCTGTATTTGCTGTATTCTGGCTGTGTCTCTCAGGAGCGATCTACATCCGGCTCCTGTCGGTCTGCACTTCTTTGCTTCATCCATCTTGTCTAATTGGATGGCTGTATATGTATGGGCCACATGTGGGGCAGGCTCTGAATGGGTGTTTCTTCTGCTTCTGTTCTAAACTTTGCCTCCCTATTCCCTCCCAAGGGTATTCTTGTTCCCCTTTTAAAGAATGAGTGAAGCATTCACATTTTGGTCATCCTTCTTGAGTTTCATGCGTTCTGTGTTGTTGATAATCGAATCCAGATCCTCTGCAAGAGACAGAGATGCTGTATCTTCTCCTCCTCGACTGGGATTTCTAAAATGATAAATCTTGGTAGATATATATGGTCATTACTCCAGACACTTTAAGGCAGTGGTTCTTAACCTGTGGGTAGTGAAGCCTTTGCAAGTGTTGAAAGACTCTTCCCCAAGGGTTGCATATCAGATATTTACATTATGATTCATAACTAGCAAAAGTACAGTTATGAAGGAGCAGCAAAATAATGGTTGGGGGTCAGTACAACACAAGGAACTCTATTAAAGGGTTGCGGCATTAGGAAGGTTGAGAACCGCTACTCTGAGACCAAGTTCTAAGGAGACTTCTAGAAAGTACTTTAAAAGTGACAGTGAATATTGATATTGTTGTTGTGGGAAAATATTCGGGCACATTTTCAAGCACAAAGTAAATGGGGTTTTGAAGTAAGAAAAAATGAGTTTGCCCGGAAACCGGGAAAGGGAATAACACTCGAAATGTATATAAGAAATACTCAAGTTAATAAAAAAAAAATGAAAAGTAGTAGTTGCTCGGAATCTTGTAGGAGACTAATTATATTTAAGTCTGAATGTATAAAGTATGCTGAGAATACAGCTGAAAATGCCTGATTTAATAACTGTTTATGGAGTGCTACTGTATGCCGTGGGTGGGTGTGAATATGAGATCACTTCGAGATAAGAATAGATAAGAATATTCTAGTTCAGAATAGGGTTTTAATAGAATTTATGACATCTGACCTGACGTTAAAGGTCACACGAATGTAGCGTCCCAGTACAATGCTATGCAGTTGAAATACACTGTATGATACACACTATCTGTTTGCTCATTCGTTTATTCGTTACAATGTTTTGACTGCATATGTCTCTATCCAACACGTGGTGCCTGAGGAGTCCAGAAGAGGACGCCACATCCTCTGGAACCGGAGTTATGGGTGGTTGTGAGCCATGTGGGTGCTGGAGATGGAATCCCTGACCTCTGCAAGAGCAGCCAGGGCGTTTAACCACTGAGCCATGGCTCTAGCAGTGCAAACTTGGTGGCAGACACATTGAAAAGGAGATAAGTGGAAAGTAGTGTTAATAGAAATTTTAAAACCTAGATTGTCTAGAATACAGTTTCGGCATTTGATCAGTATAGAAGTCTCTTGAGCGACACTCAGTTTGTAGTAGATGAAGATTGCTGTATGCAGACAACACAACTCATTTAGTCGCCTAACTTTCCTGTGGAAGCACTCGGAGGACCATTTGTGGCATTCATAGAACTTAAAGAGTTGAGAGAGAAGATTTACTTGTCCCAATCATATTTCACCATTTACAACTACTGATCAGGGGCATCTGTCCTCAAATCTAAACATAAATCAATTAAAATTTAAAGCTGTTCTTCTAGTTGCATTGGGCTTGTCCCAAGCAGTGATTAGACTTCCCAGTATTGGATAACAGAGGTTTTTTTTGTTTTGTTTTGTTTGTTTTGTCTTTTGAACTAGGGTTTGTTTGTGTATTCCTGGCTGTCCTGGAACTCTGTAGAACAGATTGGCCTCAGACTCAGAGATCGGCCTGCCTTGTCTCCTGAGCGCTGGAATTAAAGGCGTGTGCTGCCATAGCTGGCTTAGCTAGCATAGTTTTATAAAGGTTAAAATGAACATTTTTGTAAGCAGGAAGACCTCCCCATGCGAAGATGCAGAGAAAAGTCTGTGTAGAATGTTCTAGGCTGCATAAGCAACACGTAAGCCTTGGTGTGGAAGTTCACATAGTAGACACCATGGGGTCATTGAAGAAGCATCTTGGGCAAAGCACTACAAGGAGAGTGAGATGAGTGCATCTCGATTTAGGTGCTCTAACCTGACTGGAGCTTCTGAGGGGGAGACCGAGAGTCAGGCAAAGGGGAGAGAGTCAGCTAGGAGATGTGAGGAGCTCATCGCAGGAACATGTTACTAGGAATGAGATGGTTAGCCCGAATCATGAAGGGGATTGGATTTAAAATAATTAAGCATATACACTGCTGGTCCTACATGAGGCATAAAGGCCTAGCCTGACCGTGGGAAGCACCATTCCAGGAGCAGGGGACCTAGGCTAAAGGAAAAAGGGAAAGTAAGCTGATTACTGAAAAATTACCAGTTTTCCTGATTCCTGATTGAGGGTGCACGGGCAGAGAATGCAGCTGTTTTTTTTTTTTTTTCCTTCCGGAGCTGGGGACTGAACCCAGGGCCTTGTACTTGCTAGGCAAGCGCTCTACCACTGAGCTAAGTCCCCAACCCTGAGTATGCAGCTTTTAAGACATGATGTAAACGTGTATTCCTGAGTGTTTATTACACAAATTAATTCATGCACAACTCAGAAGCTAAGGTCAAAAAAAATATATCAAATGGACTGCACTCTTATAAAATGCCATCTATAGGCATAGAATTAGGACCCGCTCTTTAGCATACTAGGAATTATAATTTACAGCTTTTGAACACTTATGATAGAAAACTCCCAAATCCCAAATCATGAGACTACTTTATTTTAAAAGAGAAGTACAATAAATGGATCTTAGCAATTGGAATAATAATTCGGACACATTTACTATGTTATTGGACACTACTTTTATGTATTCATTTTACCAGTGCAGTTGCCCAGAAACCTTATTAGGTCGTAGGCCTCCTACTAAGTCAACCAGTGCCCTGGTGTGTGTGTGTGTGTGTGTGTGTGTGTGTGTGTGTGTGTGTGTGTGTGTGTGTAAAACTCTGAGTTCAGGGCTTACAGGTTCAGAGGTTTAGTCCATTATTATCAAGTTAGGAACATTGTAGCATCCAGGCAGGCATGGTGCAGGAGGAACTGAGAGTTCTACATCTTCATCTGAAGGCTGCTGGCAGATTACTGGCTTCCAGGCAGCTAGGATGAGGGTCTTAAAGCCCACGCCCACAGTGACACGCCTACTTCAACAAGGCCACACCCACTTCAACAAGGCCACACCTTCTAATAGTGCCACACCCTTTGCCAAGCATACAGGAACCATCACAATCAGTGACATCACACTTTAAGTGGAGATCTGTTCTGCTCACCTGTTTGAGGACAGACCTGTCGCGCCTACAGGATAGTGTGGTGTCATTTGCACTGCATGACTGTTTCAACCAGGCCTTCATGTTCTTGTCAGACCTCTGCTTCCGGCTGGCTTTCAGAGCCATTTTGAAACCCTACCTTCAAGGGAATTACTGGGATAATTTCTTCCAGGAACAAGTATAAAGTTGGTAGAGAATCAGAAAGAAATCTGCATGTTAGCTTTCTGTAGTTTTTTTTTTTTTTTTTTTATTAACTTGAGTATTTCTTATATACATTTCGAGTGTTATTCCCTTTCCCGGTTTCCGGGCAAACATCCCCCTCCCCCCTCCCCTTCCTTATGGGTGTTCCCCTCCCAACCCTCCCCCCATTGCCGCCCTCCCCCCATAGACTAGTTCACTGGGGGTTCAGTCTTAGCAGGACCCAGGGCTTCCCCTTCCACTGGTGCTCTTACTAGGCTATTCATTGCTACCTATGGGGTCAGAGTCCAGGGTCAGTCCATGTATAGTCTTTAGGTAGTGGCTTAGTCCCTGGAAGCTCTGGTTGCTTGGCATTGTTGTACTTTTGGGGTCTCGAGCCCCTTCAAGCTCTTCCAGTTCTTTCTCTGATTCCTTCAACAGGGGACCTATTCTCAGCTCAGTGGTTTGCTGCTGGCATTCGCCTCTGTATTTGCTGTATTCTGGCTGTGTCTCTCAGGAGCGATCTACATCCGGCTCCTGTCGGTCTGCACTTCTTTGCTTCATCCATCTTGTCTAATTGGGTGGCTGTATATGTATGGGCCACATGTGGGGCAGGCTCTGAATGGGTGTTCCTTCAGTCTCTGTTTTAATCTTTGTCTCTCCCTTCCCTGCCAAGGGTATTCTTTTTCCTCATTTAAAGAAGGAGTGAAGCATTCACATTTTGATCATCCGTCTTGAGTTTCGTTTGTTCTAGGGATCTAGGGTAATTCAAGCATTTGGGCTAATAGCCACTTATCAATGAGTGCATACCATGTATGTCTTTCTGTGATTGGGTTAGCTCACTCAGGATGATATTTTCCAGTTCCAACCATTTGCCTACGAATTTCATAAACTCGTTGTTTTTGATAGCTGAGTAATATTCCATTGTGTAGATGTACCACATTTTCTGTATCCATTCCTCTGTTGAAGGGCATCTGGGTTCTTTCCAGCTTCTGGCTATTATAAATAAGGCTGTGATGAACATAGTGGAGCACGTGTCTCTTTTATATGTTGAGGCATCTTTTGGGTATATGCCCAAGAGAGGTATAGCTGGATCCTCAGGCAGTTCAATGTCCAATTTTCTGAGGAACCTCCAGACTGATTTCCAGAATGGTTTTACCAGTCTGCAATCCCACCAACAATGGAGGAGTGTTCCTCTTTCTCCACATCCTCGCCAGCATCTGCTGTCACCTGAGTTTTTGATCTTAGCCATTCTCACTGGTGTGAGGTGAGCTTTCTGTAGTTTTAAGGATATTATGTATAAGAACAAGCAGGCAGTCATGCTATTAGTCTTACATAGCACCAGCTGTGATAAAGGATACATTTCTTAGACTATTGGTGGTGTATTTTGACACTTAGCTATCTCACTCTGTGGAGACTTTTTCTTCCCCTCCTGCTACCGTTTTTTGAGATTTATTTAGCAGATGACTAGGTGATGGAGAACCCCACAGTGCTACAGTGAAGGCCTGAGACCCCCACCCCCATAGAAATCAGGAAGTTTATGATATACTAGTACATGCTGTCTGTGAAGACTGATGTCTGCAACACACACCTCAGATGATTGAAACAGAAAACCACAGGCAAGGACAGGTGAGTCTCCACTGCTCAGTACATTCTTATGATGAGATAAATGGTGGTTACAAACATGAGGCCGCTTCCTGTGTCCATCACTGTCCCTGTAGTAATGTAGAAGTTACCTTAAGGGCATCAGACTAATGCTCTCCTAGGTGATGGCTTTGCGGGTCGCTCACTACTGTTGCCATCTGGTGTTCTGCTGTTTTTGAGTAACGAGGAATAGTCCCGTGACTGTCTTCCAAGGTGTGCCGCTGTGTTTATTTCTTTAATCCGGGAAAGCTGATCTTACTAACTAAATTAGTTCTTTCATAATGTCACAGACGATTACAATGCATTCTGTTACTCTCCCCCCTCCCTCCTCCCTCCTCCCTCCCCTGCAAGTATCTCCATACCTCCCTCCCTACAGTCTCTTCTTCACCCTCAGGTCTGTTCTAGTTACTTTTCTGTTAATATGATAAAGTACCCTGGAAAAAACAATCAACGGAGGAGAGGTTGACTTGGCCTACAATTCCAGGTTACAGGTCACCATGTTGGAGAGTGTCGGCAGCAGGAGACTGTGACAGCTGGTCTCATCACATCCACAGTCAGGAGCACAGGGAAATGAATGCACGGATGCTGTCTGCTTCCTCTTACCTTGGCTTTACCTGTCCTATGACCAGGGAATGGTTTCGCCCACAGTGGGCTAGGTCTTCCCACATCTATGTCCACAGGCTAAACTGATCTTGGCAGTCCAATTCAGGTTCCTGCTAGATCATGGTTCTCCACCTTGGGTCGAGACTCTTTCGTTCACAGGGATTGCATATCAGGCATCTTGCATATCAGATATTTACATCATGATTCATAACACTAGCAAATGTATGGTTACGAAGGACCAGCCAAAATAATTTTATGGCCGGGGGTCACCACAACAGGAGGAACTGTATTAAAGGACTGCAACACTAGGAAGGTTGAGAACAACAGTTCTCGATGATAGTAGGTTGTGGGAAGTTGTGATTTAAAAGTACGACATGTGGGCTAAGGGGTTTGCAGAGGGGAAACTGGGAAAGGGTGTTTCGGTAAAAATAAAAAGGCGGCTGAACTGGTTCCTGTGCATACTCACTCCTCATGGATCCGTGGGACCCATCTGCTCCAGGTATCTCTCTGTCAGCCGCTTTCTCAGGCTGTCCCCTTGGCGGGTTGTTACCACACCTGACACACATATCACATTCTGTGGGCCATTCTAGCAGGGCACCACACCACGCTAGTCCCGGGCATTCTATAGCTGCCCTCTCCAGGCTGTCTCTCTGCCTGCCGGGAACTTCACTCAGATCCCCGTAGCTCGGTAAAATCAAAGTTCTAGAAACTTGTAATTTATGGTTCTTTTTTTTTTTTTTTTTTTTTCCGGAGCTGGGGACCGAACCCAGGGCCTTGCGCTTCCTAGGCAAGGGCTCTACCACTGAGCTAAATCCCCAACCCCGAAACTTGTAATTTATCAATCAGATTTATATGTTAAATTCTCAATCCATAATACATCCACACAATAAAATTCACTGCCAATAAAGATATAAACCGCCCACCCAGACAGGATAAAATTGACCTAATCCACCTGGATTTGGATCACCCTATTCCGTCGTGGTCTCCATCTTGATTCTCTCGCTTCTCCTCTTCCTCCTTCTCCTCCCTCCTTTTCCCCCCACCTACCCTTCCTTATCATCCAATGATAGGCTTCACCTTATCCTGGACCCGCCTTGCTGCCTAATGACATCATCCTACAAAGGGGGATAACATTTGAAATGTAAGTAAAAAAAAATATCCAATAAAAAGAAAGAGAAAAATTCTAAGCCGTGGGTACGATTGAATCAAGTGTTATAAGACTTACAGTCCGTCAGTTTCTTTTCAGTATTCCTTTTAGCATTGTGCCTTGCCACGGGAGTCGTGAGGCTACAGAGTATGCAACATCTCACAGGTGACAAAGGGAAGGGATCTGAAATCTAGTCGCCCCCTTGGCCTCTGATTTATGTGGAGAGGATCACTCTCCTCAGAGGGAGATTGCAGGTGAATGGCAGGTCTGCATTATAAATCCCCGGGGTAACTAAAAACAAAACAGCCGCAATGTCTTGTTGCTTTGTCTTGTGACCCACTGACTTTAGCCAGGATAATGGGCATTGTGATAGCTTTGTAACTATTCCCTGAAACCCGGTGGGCTCACCAGTGGGTACGGTCTGAAGCTAATGACTGCTCCCCCCACCCCCAGCACATCAGAAGCCAGCAGCTCATCAGGGCTCCAATGAAACTCATCTGGAAAGTTTTTTGAAGTACCTGGTAAAATCTGACTTCACACATTTCTGTACCTTTGGTCTGATTTCTTTCCTATTAGTGTCATCAAGTGACTTAGTCTTGGCTTTCCACCGGTCACCGGCTTCTCCTGTTGAAGAGCACTGACTGACGGCAGTGCACCATTGGCACTTATGACAGGAACACAAGTCGTTCCTGATGCCTCTCCTCCCTTCTATGGAGGTAGAATTTTAACGTGGTACATTGCCGTCTAGAGCCAGGACTATAATTCTTAGCTATTCTTTTGCTGGACGTCCCTCTTGATCTGGCCAGTGCTGTGTAAGTAGATTTATTGCGCACCATTTCCTTAAGACTTTGCATGTGTGTGTATTTCAGTGTAGATGTACGCATATGTGTATGCTTGTATATGCGTGCATATGTGTGTGTGAGCATGTATGCATGCATATATGCGTGTATGTATGTGTGCCTGTGCCTGTTCACGGAGATGCAGAAGAGGGCAATTGGTGTTCATCATTTATACTCTGCCTTTTTTTTTTTTAATCTTTATTAACGTGAGTATTTCTTATTTACATTTCGATTGTTATTCCCTTTCCCAGTTTCCAGGCCAACATTTCCCTAACCCCTCCCTCTCCCCTTCTATATGGGTGTTCCCCTACCCATCCTCCTCCCATTACCACCCTCCCCCCAACAATTCCGTTCACTGGGGGTTCAGTCTTAGCAGGACCAAGGGCTTCCCCTTCCACTGGTGCTCTTACTAGGATATTCATTGCTACCTATGAGGTTGGAGCCCAGGGTCAGTCCATGTATAGTCCTTAGGTAGTGGCTTAGTCCCTGGAAGCTCTGGTTGCTTGGCATTGTTGTACATATGGGATCTCAAGCCCCTTCAAGCTCTTCCAGTCCTTTCTAAGATTCCTTCAATGGGGGTCCTGTTCTCAGTTCAGTGGTTTGCTGCTGGCATTCGTCTATGTATTTGCTGTATTCTGGCTGTGTCTCTCAAGAGAGATCTACCTCAGGTTCCTGTCAGCCTGCACTTCTTTGCTTCATCCATCTTATCTAGTTTGGTGGCTGTATATGTATGGGCCACATGTGGGGCAGGCTCTGAATGGGTGTTCCTTCTGCCTCTGTTTTAAACTTTGCCTCCTTATTCCCTGCCAAGGGTATTCTTGTTCCCCTTTTAAAGAAGGAGTGGAGCATTCGTATATTGGTCATCCCTCTTGAGTTTCATGTGTTCTGTGCATCTAGGTCTCTGCCTTTTCATGTAAGGAATAGCCTAGGGACCTTGAACCTAGGGACCATGTCTAGGCCACACTGGAAGGCAGAAGCTTGAGGAATCCTGTTTCTGACCCTACTTGGAACTGGGGTTGGGTATTTGCAGGGACACTCTCCTTATTATGTGGGTCCTGTGTCTGGTGTCTGATCCTCAGGATTGAGGGGAAAACACTCTCACCCGACCGCTAAGTCATCCTCCCAGCCCAGCCCCGTCCTCCTCAGCTGAGCTCTCTCCGAGAGGAACATTACCTTAGTGGAGTACAATCAGTTATTGTTTTCAGTTTTAATCGTGATTGATGAAGCCAATCCTGATGATAGAACTCTGCAGTCTCTATGAAACAGTAGTTATGTCTTGATGGATATATTAATGTGCATCCTCACAAGCTGGTATTATTAGCTACAACTCTTAGGCAAGAGTGGAAAGCGTCATTTGAAGGAATCCTGGAGAGGCCCAAGAATATAGGAGGCCAGGAGCTCATTAGTTGCCCCTGCCTCAGGACTATCTCTAATTCTGCTCGGACTTGACCAGACAAAAACGTCCTACTTCCTGTCTTTCTTTTAATTCTCTCTTTCTTCTTGGTTTCATTTCATGCTACTGCGGACTGACTTTGTCCAGGGAAGGCATGTAGACTGCTGTGGTACCAGTCAACTAAACGGCTGGGGGCCACAGGGGAGAAATAAGTGTGTGCCGTCTTCTACCATGAGGTTGGGGAACATCTCAAGCTGACCCGGTGGGACTGAATGAAGACCCCAAGCCTGTCACCAGAGTGACTTCTTGCTTGCCCTTGTGAGGGGTAGATTTGGATTGGTGAGGGTGCAAGAATTGTCAGTATCCAGCTTGTTTCTAAATTATAGTGGATGCCGTTTAGACTTTACCGTCACGTCTAGCACAGCTGAATCATTCACAGTTATTTTTCGGGGTGGTTCACATGTGGGCAGTAGAACTCCTAGTTTGCTTTGAGTTTGGTTTCTGGTGTGAAGTCTCTCCGATCATATTCATCTTAGATAAGCATCTCTTCTTTGAGAATGCTGGCGAGATCCAGTTCTGCCCATAGGATCACACCATACACATCAATTATTAGTGACTGTTGAACAGATTTTCCTCGTTTCTCTTATCTTTTATCTTAAATCATGTTGATTGTAAGGCTAACACTGAAACACTAGCTTCATTAATCCTGGTAACAGAGATACTAAGAAGATATTCACATATTAAGTTTACACCCCCACCCCGTGTGTGTGTGTGTGTGTGTGTGTGTGTGTGTGTGCGTGTGCGTGTGCGTGTGCCTGTGCCTGTGCCTGTGCCTGTGCCTGTGTGGGGCCTGGTGAGGATGTCAGGGTAACCTAGCTGGCTTTTGAGTCCCTAGCATCCAGCTGTCACAGTCTCACTACTGCAGGGATTTCAGGCAGATGCCTCCCGAGTTCTGGAGACCTGACCTGCCGCCCTCCTGCAAACACCTGCTCTCTGTGCCATTTCCCCAGCCCAAGGCTTCTATATTCTTAGAAGTACGATAGTGTCACAAATGAGTTTAAAGTTCCAAGGAGAAACTGAAGGACTTAAAAATCCACAGCCAGACACATGGTATTTATACAATTTCATAAGTAGAAATACCTTCTTGACGTCTTTTACGATTACGCTGTTAGGGAACACATCAGGAGGCGCAAGACTGAGTTCTGTTGAATGGGAGAGGCGACCTGCCCGAGAGCACACGTCTAAGGTTCGGTGGGGGCCTTTTGTGACTGGGGGGTGCATTCTTTTAGGTGTCTCTCAAGCAGTTTCTAATGAACAGTGAGGAATCCCTCCGCACTGCTGCTGTGAGAGCTGAACCTGTGTGTTCTGAAGAGCTCTCACTGGGTGAGGGATTAACTGTGCTCCCAGATCTGAACATGTACTGACAGCCCGAAAGGCAACGTTGCTGGAAGACATTGTACTGTTCATTTTTCATTTACTGGCAATAACCGTATCAGACACACTTCATCTCGACTCCTGTTCTTTCCAGGGGGGTGAAAATCGACTGTAAGGGTCAAGGACAGGGCCACACAGAGCTCCAGTATGAATAGTGACCGTGAAGAATGCAGCCGTCAGTATTTTCTGACCCACGGAATGTGCCTGCCTGGGTCAGAGAGGCATCTGGCTGCTTGTGGCTGTCCTTCCTTCTCGCCTATTTTTAGAGTCAGGCAATTGTGTGTTTTCTCGTTATCTTTTGGTGATAGGCAGTTAGGATCGTTTTTTGTTTCTGTCTTTGTTTCCCCTCTTGGGAGAGCAGGGGCCTGTGCACCTTTCCTGATTAAAGATAATGTTTGAAAGCCACTGAAGTCAGGAATGCTGTGGACTACTTCATTTACAACGTGAAAGATCTGTTGTGCTGTTATAAATGTCTGAAGCGATGTGGCACGCCAGGACAGAAATAGGTTTCGGAGAAATGTGTGGTGTTTTTGTTTCCCGATACCATTACAGCTCTATCTACTGATCTCAGCGAACTTGTGGTGTCCAGATCCTCTGGCTCAGTGCTCACCCCCTTGCCCCCATTCCGTTGCACAACCATGCTTTGCTCAAAGCCTTCTCTTGAGTTCATTTTAGGAGTTGAAGTTTATTAACTGTCCCCTCTGACATTTTGTTTAGAAGGCTCGATATCTTCATATACCCTGATAAAATGCCAAGAAATAGTTTTCTTACTATGTTCATTATGTCCTCTGTGAACATATTTAACAGGTTCAAGTCCATTAACTCCTGACTTTAGGATACATTTTTTTTTTCAAAGTAACCATTCTTTTTATTAACTTGCTAATTGGTTTCGCACACCTGTTTAGTTATTCAAAAATCACAATTACTTTAATTCTAAGTGGTTGACTTTATGAGTCTAGAATAAAGTAAAAATGATATTTTTTACAAACTATCATTTTTCAGGATTATTCTTTTGCAGTTGTATTACACTAGTCCGTGTGAGAACACTCCCCCTAGTGGTCATTGAAATAAATGCAGGCAGCATTAAGCAGCATTAAGTAGTCTGCTGTTCTAATAGAATCAACTAATGGATTGGTTCACTGTGTTTTGTATTCGTTTCAGGGATATGCATCATTTGGAAACATGGATTTCACAATGCTGTAATAAATGACAGCAATCCACAGCATTTCCTAGTCCCGTACTCTGTTACTACAATTAGAAAAGGGATGAACTTTTTTGAGTGCATAAGAAGTTTTGCTCTCATGATTCAGTGACTTTGTTTTTCATTTGGCCTTTTGAAAATTGTTATCTATGTAAGAAAAGAAATAAAGAATTATCTTTCCTAAGTGACACAAGTACTTGATCACTAGACATTTTTGGTAAGATGCAAAATGTTCTTCTCTTTTACCTAAGCACACACAGACTTATTCCAAAATGTATTTGTGACGTTGATCTTCACTGTTAACACACCCCGGGCCAGTCTGTGAGAGTATCTCCAAGAGATTTAACCTGGGAGGGAAGGCCCACCCACGGGCTGCAATTTCAGAACAAAGGAGAAGGCAAACAAAGAGAATTCGCCTGTTTTTTGCTGACTTTATAGATACAATGCGACTGATTACCCCATGCATCTGCCTCCTCCCCTTCCCTGATTGACTGTATCCCTTCAAACTATGGGCTGAAATAAACTCTTAAGTTGTATAAGTAGATAATTTGTCATGGCAACACGAAAGGGAAGTAATACAGTACTTCTTAGAGTAGCTCCGCGTAGGCTTAGCCTTTTTAAAAACCTACTGTTAATGAGGGTTTTAAAAGGCTTCGAATCCCGCCCACCCAAACACCATGTGGATCTGCCTCAGCAAAATACAGCATTAAGTCTGCCTCAGCAAAAGACCATGTGAGTCTGTATCACATGACGCAACTGGAAACTTCTACTTCAGCGCCCAGCGTCAGCCCAGGCTGGGAGCGTAGTTTATTATTTACGCGACTCCATGTAGATGCCGACTCCTGCCTCCTATTTCCCAATGACCAGATTTTATCCAAGCCATTTAAGCTCTCTAGTAACACCTTCAATTAACTTGTAATTGTTTCCATGACACCTCAGAAAGAGTAACCTCAAGATACCAAGACAAGTTTGCCTCACAGGTTGGCTCGTAATCACTTTGGATTAAATTCAATACTCTATTGAATCTCCCTCCCCACCTTCAGCTCTGCTTATGAGCGTGCCTCGTGATTTACAGAGGAGCGTGGGAGAGTGGAAGGGGGGAAGTCTGGTACCCACAGTGCCGCTTCACCATGCCCGCCCACTCCGCCATGCCCACCCACTTCGCTATGCTTGCCCATTCCGCCATGCCTGCCCACAGCCGTGCCTTGCAGCCCCTTTCCCCACTCACTGAACTGCTCCTACTTCGGCTGTGTTGTCTCTTTCCCACTTTTTCCCACTTAATGACAACGTTCCTGCAACTCTATCCTCTTCTAGCTTACCAGTTTGCCCGCCATCATTGGGCATTCATTGTCAGAAGCCATCATTTGAACATCTTTATATATAGCATTTTCTTTAGGTTTATTTTATTATTTCTTTTCGTGTTATTAGTGTTTGACAGTATGTATGTCTGTGCACCAAGTATGTGCCTGGTGCACGAAGAAGTCAAAAGACAGAATCAGATTCCGTGGAACTAGAGTTACAAACGCTTGTGAGCTGCCCTGTGAATGTTGGGAATGGGAGCTGTGTCCTCGGAAATAGCAGCAAGTACCGGCTGAACCAAGCCTTCAACTCCCCATCGTTTGTTCTCCCTCTCCTGACTTCGTACTTAGTCTGTCCCTGTTGCTGGAGGATTTATTCCTGAAATTGTCTACCCTAGTATGGGTTTTGCCTGCTGCCTACACAATTTGTGTGTGTGTGTGTGTGTGTGTGTGTGTGTGTTTGCGCGTGCGTGCACACCCAAGCTACCTATGATCCCACACTGATTATTCTGCTTTTACTGGCTTCAGGGTCCTCTTCCCTGATGCTTTTATTCCTGGTTCTTGGTGTAGTTTCCTTTGCTCACATCTCTTCAGGCTTCCTCACTTTGAGACATGGGCTGGGGGCTGGGGCTGGGGAATTTTCTGTGTGAATCGCTTTTACTGTATTTCTGTCTGTTTCCCTCTGACACCCACACAGAGCCTTTTTCCTTTTAAACTGTGTTGCAGAGTAGAGGTCAGGGGACAGTTGTGGGCCTCTGTCCTCTTGTTCACTGCTGAGTATGTCAGGCTAGTTGGCCTTGGAGTGTTAGGGGAGCTTCTCCATCTCCCACGCATTGGGATTACGTATGCGTGCTCCCCTGGTTGACTTTACTTGGTTTCTGGGGTTCTAAATTCAGGTTCTCATTCTTACACAACAAGCCCTCTACCCACAGAGCCCTCTCTCCAGCACCTATACAAAGTCTCTTGACAAAAATCATCTAATCTTACATTAATGATCATCCATATGATAATAGTTTCACGTTTCCTATGTCAGCCATCCTCATTCTTTGTGAGGCATATAGATTCAGCTGCCTGCTCATACTGTGAGACTCAACATTTATAGCCCAACCCAAGCTTCCGATGCCTTCAGCTGCCCCTCCCAGTCTGTTGCATCCCTGATTCCTCTCAAGCATGAAGTTATCCTGACATCCCCACATCCTGTTCCCCACCTCAGGACCTTCAGAACCCACACTGCATCTTTAAAAACGATATGGAGATGACAGCTGCTGCTCTCCACCTCCCTGATGGTTGCCCGTGGGTGAGCTTCTCCTGGGTTGCCAGAGCTGGCAGTGTTCCCTGCATTAACCGAAGGGGACCTTTGAAAATGTAACTTAAATCATGTCACTTCTCCCTCGAGCCATTCAGCAGTAAGAATCAAAGCTGAAGTCCTTTGAGGCCTGCACGATGTCAATGTCTATGTCCCCACAGTTACCTCAGTTCATAATCCTTGCTCATTCACTCAGCCCAGCCACAAGGACTTCCTGCAGTTCCCCGGGCACACCAGACAAGCTTGCGGCTCAGAGCCTTGAATTGGTGTTCTCACTGCTCCAAATGTGCCTCCTTCACATACGGGGACTCAGAACCAGATCCTTACTGGCTTGACTTATACTCTATGTCTTACAGAGGATCCTTCCAATCAAGAGTCTTATTCCGAATTCTTCTTGGAAATTTTCACCCTCTAAAAATCCTCAGTTTTACTTGCACAGTTTTGTCTTGCACAGCATTTTTTTTCCTCATGTCTCTCACTTCCCCCTTATTTCATGAAGGCCAGAGTATTTACTCTTTCAGTTTTTTACATAGCACGGAGCAGACATATACCTTAGATTTAATTAAAAACATTACTGGCTATTTTACTGTGCCACCATTTTCAGGCACATTCCCACACTTTGTTCAGAGTTTCCTTTGAGCTTACCTCTGAGATAAGCACTGTGATGCACACTTTCCAGATGAAAAACTGAAGACAGGTGTAGAACCTTCTAGAGGCAGCTGTAGGTATTGGAGTGGGGCTTATTTGTGACAGGGAATATGGTGACCTTTTTCTTCTAACTTTTTTTTTTTTGGTTCTTTTTTTCGGAGCTGGGGACCGAACCCAGGGCCTTGCGCTTCCTAGGCAAGCGCTCTACCACTGAGCTAAATCCCCAACCCCTTCTTCTAACTTCTTGTCACCCGTTTCCGTTCTCTATTATCATCCCTCTAGTGAGCACCCCCCCCCCCCCCATTTCTAAGGGGATTCTACTCTCATTAAATCATGTGATTCCCCAAGATTTCCTTGAGTGCCCCTTGTGTATGGTACATGCTTCTGTAGTTTGAAATGGCCTTAGGCTAAGAAGATCTGTCTGGGGTCTGGAGAGCTGGCTCAGCAGTTAAGGGCTCTTGCAAACGACCAGAGCTTGGTTCCCAGTGCTTACCTCAGGCAGCTCACGACACCTGTAACTACAGTGCTAAGGGCTCCGATGCCCCTTCCTGGCCTCTGCGGTCACTCACATACATGTGTACACACACCACACACACACACACACACACACACACACACACACACGGAAGTAAAAATAAGCGAAAACATTAAACTGTCCATGGAAGAAGTTAAGTGTTATGAGCAGTAAGACAGACTCAGGTGAAGAACTTGGTATGAAAGTTAAACAGATCTGCTCCATGGCGAGAGAAAATCTGTGCTGTTACTAAGGTTTGGAACAAAGTAGCAGAGGGTTGCTAAGAAGTGTAAAGTCTGGGCTAAGAGGAAGCCATCTTGGCTTATAGCCTAGAGGTCAAAACTAAAGCTGCTCATAGGAGTCTGGTTCAAGCCTCAGAGCTACTCTGTTTTCTTTGCCCTCCCCCCCATCATCTCTTTTAATCTCATTATCTTCTCTGTTGCTTTAACATTTGATGTAAGACGTTTGTTTTGAAACAAGATAGGGTAGACCAGAGGCTTCTCAAGGATACCAAGAGCTTTGCAATTCTGTGATTTTTAACACCGTTCTATTACTCCTGTCTATTTTCACTCTGCACCCAACCCCAAATTAAAGTTTATATTACCAAGGATCATTTCCTTTGGAATAATAACCTAGGGTTTTAAGGCAAAGGCAAAGCATCTGGAGGAATTGTGGGAAAAAGTTAAAAACGAGGCCATATGTGACAGCATTCACCTGTCGTCCCCTACTGAGGCTGAGGGTAATGGATTGAATGAGCTTCAGAATTGAAGATCAGACTGGCTGCACGGAGAGATATCATCTACAGATATTCCGAGGACGTTTACCAGACAGCCTCGTCTCAAACTAGCGTGTGAACTGGGTGCGCTGCCAAGGCAACGCTGTCTGGAAAAGTGGCTAAGACTGGTGTGTTTCTCTATAGCAACAAGTGGCTTCAGGGTGTGTGCACACTTCTCGTCAGATTCCCTGGCCTCATTGCAGGCCCTGGGATCCCTGAACCAGCTACGGCTGTGTCCTGAGCCTCAGACTGCGTTTCCCCACCCACGCAGCGGTGTCCCGCGGCTTCCCTATGGCCCAGGACCCGCCTGTCAATGGCCTGGGGTAAGTGTGGTCAAAACTTCCTGTGTCCTGCCTTCGTGAGCGGCTGAGCCCTGTTGCGGAGCGGGCACAGGAACCAATAACCCTCCAACCATCCTCCATTGTTCAATAATGAAATTTTTATGAAACCTGATAGAAATGACAACGTCGAGTTGCCTAACTACTCTTAAAGTCCTTGATCTCACTTCATCTCATTCTAAGTCCAGCATCTTACCCTGCCTAGACAATGTATGGTCTTGCCGCTGCTGCTTCCTCCTCCTCCCCCTCCCCCACCTCCCCCTCCCCTTCCCCCTCTTCTTCCCCCTCCCCCTCTTCTTCCTCCTCCTCCTCTTCCTCCTCCTTTTCCTCCTCCTCCCCCCTTCTCCCCCTCCTCCCCATCCTCCTTCTTCCCTCCTCCTCTTCCTCCGCCTCCGCCTCCTCCTCCTCCTCCTCCTCCTCCTCCTCCTCCTCCTCCTCCTCCTCCTCCTCCTCCTCCTCCTCTGTCTTTGTAAATTAAAGTGTGTTCATGTGGAGTTTGTGTGCATTAGTGGTAGTGCCTTCAGAGGTTAGAAAGGGCGTCAGGCTCCGCTGGAGTTAGGGGAGGCTGTGTGCCACTATGCGTGCGTGCTGGGAACCGAACTCCAGTCCTCTGGGCCAGCAGAGGTGTTCTTTACACTCAGCCATCTTTCCCACCCTTATGATCTTGCCTCTTAAGCAGAGCAGAATGACAGAGAACGACCCTCCTCTGAGTCAGTGGTCCACAACCTTCCTGCAACCTTTAAACATAGTTCCTCATGCTGTGGGGACCCCACGTTTATTTTGTTGCTACTTCATAACTGTAATTTTGCTACTGTTATGAATTGTAATGTAAATATCCGATATGCAGGATATCTAATATATGATCCTCAGAGGGGTCACGACTCACAGGTTGAGAACCATTGCTCCAAGACATATCATTTGTATGACAGACTCCATATTGTTTCTATGTGGCCGATGCTACTTTAAGCTGTGATTCCCAGTTATAGACACCTCTGTCAGTGTATTTGACATGTTTTGTAATATTTTCCCTCAGCGTTTATATTTTCCCTTCATTTTAATACTGCAGTGCCCACTTCTGGCTACAGAAAAACGATTGCTAATGAACCAGCCCACTAGGCTAGCATCAATTGTAAACAATGGACCCAGTTGGCCTTTAAAAGTGTTACTTTGTATATTCTTAAGTTCTCATTTGCATTCATTTAAAATATTTACTGAAGTCTATCTGAGTCCTGTTAGGAAAATGACCTCCTACTGTAGATTAATCTTCTTTTATCTGTACCCATAATTATTTATGTATTCATAAAATTCATAATCGTTAGACACGATTAAAGAGCAGAAGAAAGGGAATAGTCATCAGAAACAAAGCGTTTCTTTTTACTATTTTGAAAAAAAAAAGTCAAAGTTTTGGTGCCTTCCTTCCGAGCAATCTGTGTATTTCCTGATTGCAGGCTCAGGAAATGCTTAACTTTTGAAGCAATTATGGTTGGGAAGACTCCTCATTGGCCACACAGTGATGATGTGGACTTACACAACGGCATTAAAACTGGCGCTGGCTTGTTCAGAAAGCGAGAGACAGAGGGGGAAAGCTGGGGAGGCCGTCAGTCTAGCATACTTCGTACTCTCTGTGAAGACACCGGTATCAGCTGGCTTCCTGATCGAAGGTATCTTTCCTTGGGGACTTTTGAATGCCAGGGTTTTATCTTGGGTTTTCTGAAACCTTTCCTGGCTAAAGTTTAGACAGATGTGTGGTGGTGGTAGAATTGGTGTTCTCTTGAGTTGGGCAAATTGTGATTTGGAAGCACCAATATGTTTGACTGTGTGAAATAATCATGTTTAGTGGATGATAAGTAGCAACATGGCATCCGAGGAGTGAATAGTACTTTGGAAGGAGCTGGAGGGATCTAGAGTGTAGATTGCATTAATGTCTGAGTCTTGCTACTTGAACCTGTTGTTTTACTGAGTCCCTGGATGTGTAAAAGGAAGATACCAGCTAAAGGTGGCACCGGGCATTTTCTAAATGGCACCAGATGCTTGAAAAAGCTCCTCCAGTTGTATTATCCGTTAAATTATTGTACATTGCTGGAAGTGAATAATTCCATCAATGTAGGCCTTTTCGGGCTCAATATTAAAATGCTAAAAGTTTTTCTTTTCTTTCGTTATGTTGACACTGATGTAGAGACAGAGCCCCAGGTTTTGGCTCTTTTCTGTTCCTCTGTCACCTTTTCAATCTTGAGTCAACTCTCATTTGCAGAGGTGAAATACCACTCCCCAGTGGTAACTGAGAAAACACCAGCAGAGCTGGCCAAGGGATGTAAACGTCCTACCGTCTAGCTGGCTGGCGTCTTTTCTGGTTTTGTTTCTGCTGGAGAGTAAATGTTGCCCAGAATAAAAACAGCGCCTTGAATTAACTGTAAGTCTGACTCAGGCCGTGTGGGCTGCAGGCAGCATCTGAGCAGGGGAGATATTTGTTGCCACAGCACAAGTAACTGGAGTGCATGGCTAGACTATATGTGGTGGGGAACTCTGCAGCATTTGGGGTGTTCTGGAAACACATGGGTACTTCCTGCTATAAGTGAGCAATGAGCAGAGGGAGAAGCTGTGGTTCCCGTTTTTGAGGGGCCCATGTCTCCTGAATATAAGCAACACACACACACACACACACACACACACACACACACACACACACACACAATATTCATTCTGAGCCCAAGATTTTCCTACTGGTCATATATGGTAAAACACACATTACCACACCTTAGATTTTTCCTCACATGAAACCCATATGTCACAGTACAGTAGAGAGAACAGGGGACTCAGATTTATTCAGCAGTATTCATAACTGCACAGGTAAATACCTACCATTTAGTACTGTGCTATAAGAGAATGCTATTGACTTACTAAACCAGGTATGTGCCAGTTCTGGAGGGAGAGAACCTTTCTATTACAGTGTCTCTGGTGAATCCCATAAGCAAATGCAGAAAAAGAACATCTGGAGTGTGTGTGTGTGTGTGTGCGTGTGTGTGTGTATGTGTGTGTGTGTTGTGTACCTGTGTATGCATGTGTGTGTACCTATATGTGTGTGTACATGTTGTGTACCTGTGTATGCATGTGAGTATACCTATATGTGTGCATTCCTATATGTGTGTGTGCTATGTACCTATGTATGCCATGTGCGTGTGTGTGTGTGTGTGTGCCTATATGTGTGTGCCTGTGTGTATGTGTGTGTACCTGTGTATACAAGTGTGTGTGCCTATGTGTGTGTATACCTGTGTGTGTGTGTGTGTGTGTGTGCCTGTGTGTGCCTGTGTGTGCATGTGTTTCTCCAGTGAGTCATTTCTCTACTGTGACTAGCTTATTGTCCTCAGAGTAATGCTAATAAAGAGTGTCTTTTCTCACGTGGGATGGTTGTACAAGCAGAGGCTGTAGGACACTCAATTTCCTTTTCTGTGTCTTTCACACATGAAAAAGCACACACAAGAGCTGGACCACCCTTAGCTCACTTTTGTGGTTAGCGTCTGTGGTCCAGGTCACTGAAGCTGTGGTAAATTACAGTCTGGGAGAAGATACTAAAGGCAATTGGACTCATTTTCATGGTGTAAACATGTTAAATGACTGGAAGGTTAAATTACCCACTCAGTTTAGGATTCAGGATGGCAGGCTCTGCTTATGTAAATGGAGCCATATACTGAATTCCACTGAGGTGTTGGGCCTTTTCTGGGGTCCCAGAGAAGAGACCCAGCAGCTGTAGTATTTCGGCCACTGACTGAACTTTCACTCAGAGATCTCAGTTCTCCACACAACAGTAAAAGAAAGTCCTGAGGGCTTGGCGGAAAGCAGCGATGAGCTGGCTGTTTGAGTCTCACTTGTAGAATTCAACTCTGAGACCATACCCAAATCACTTAAATGGGAGTAATGAGAATCCTTTCCTTTTAAAGCATGAGTGAAAAAGTTCCTACGGAGGCTGGAGAGATGGCCCAGGAGTTAAGAGCTTACCGTTCTTGCAGAGGACCCAGGTTTGAGCCTTAACAACTACTTGGTGGCTTACAGTCATTCCTAACTCCAGTTCAAGGATCTGAAGTCACCCATGGCCTTTGCAGCATCAGTCATACATGCAATTTGCATATATATATGCAAAATTATATATATATATGAATTTTGCAGGGACTATATATTCTGATATATATCAGAAACAATAGGTATAGGTGTATATTTGTGGTGTGTGTGTATGTGTGGTCTCTGTGTGTGGTGTGTGTGTATGTGTGGTGTGTGTGTGTGTGTGGTGTGTGTGTCTGTGTGTGTGTATCAGAAACATTAGCTGTAGGTATATATAATATATATATATATATATATATCTTTGAGATTTACGTTTTAGGGATCCTTGGGTTGATAATTAGATGAAGAGTGTTTATTGAGTTTACATAAGGCTGTATTTTACCTACTGAAATAGATGCACTTTATATAGTAGGGTTGAGTGTCAATTGCTCCCTCTCCAACACTGTGGGTTCTTCAGGTGGGAAAGCCTTGTCCTAAGGCAAGTAGAAGACGGGGCTAAGACTCTCAGTTACGAGTTGGCACAGACACCCAACGTTACACTTGATGTGACAGATCACGGCAAGTCAGTGCAAAGATAGTATGGGGAGTGTATCGTCCACAGAGAATCTTCATGTTTGCCTGCTGACACAGACATTGTTTTAAAACGATGACTGCTCTGGTACTGAGTCCTAAGTAGCTGTGAACGAGAAGAAATCCTGGTCTTGACATGGTCTCTAGAAGGTTTAAGGACAAGACACACATGCCAAAATAGGGGGCAACCTGGAGAATAGTATAGCTGTTTCCCTTTTCCTATAAAATAATCGGGAGAGTTTTGTGGGGACTGATCCTCATACTTGGGACCAGGAATTATTCTAGGTGCTTTGGAAGCTGGGGAAAAATAAACACAGACATCTCTATCCTTTGAAAACATAAATTCTATCTTTCTTTCATAATCAGTCCTACAGAATTGGAAATATCTGGAGGTATGCTAGTTGTGCCTGTGCATGCGTGCATGTGTGTGTGTGTGCACGCTGAGGTGGTGGACATCTGGTTCCATCTAAGAAGCTGTTTAACAATTTCCTAAAGTCCTGTACCCTTAAACATTCCTGCATAAGGTGTTTGAGAATTGCAGCCACCCCTGGAGTTCAGTCCTCCAGTGTCACTTCTTCAGTAAAACCTGTTGTAAATTTAGTTTGCTAATCCAGATGAGGGCGCCTGGTTTTACTCTTACTGTTGGAACTCTAGTTTCTTCCAACACATTCCAACTTTTACCTAGGAGTAAAAGGTATCATTTATTGAAGATTCCATAGCCTAAATAATCATGTTCTGTTTTGGACAAATATGTTTGTTGTTTTTGAGATATTGTCTCACTCTAGAGCCCAGGCTAGCCTCAAACTCATAGCAATCTTTTCTGCCTCAGCCTACCACCAAGGGGGGTTACAGGTATAAGTCACCTTGCTTTACTGAAAATACTATAGTTAAAGTGGGAAAATAGAATACTGTTTAAATTTCAATTTTCCCCTGAGAGAGATTATGTCAGAAGAGGGTCACTTCGCCAGCTCTGTCTCCTGTATGTAGGTGCAGTACTTGAAAAATCCATTCTGTGTAACCGTTCAGGTAGACAGAAATGACCTTAGGATCCGCCACTAAAAGGAGGCCTTCAATTGTCCCCCCAGGTTCCAGATGTGATCAGTAGCATCCGGCAATTATCCAAGGCTGCCATGAAGGAGGACGCCAAACCCAGCAAAGATAATGAGGACGCCTTCTACAACTCTCAGAAGTTCGAAGTGCTCTACTGTGGGCGGGTGATCGTGACCCACAAGAAGGCACCTTCCAGCCTCATTGATGACTGCAAGGACAAGTTCAGCCTGCATGAGCAGCAGCGACTGAAGTTGCAGGGGGAGAGAGGTGGTGACCCCGGGGACGGGGACGAGATGGGTGTCCTTGAGGCTGAGTCTCCTGTGTCTCCAGATGACGGCCTGCCTGAGAAGGCAGATGGTCTAGTCAACTGCCCCCGTGCTCTGCCCTCCCTGGCTAGCCTCCCTGCGTTGGCCAGCCAACCCGCACTGGCCAGCTCTCGGGTTTGTTTCCCAGAGAGGATTTTGGAAGACTGTGGCTTTGATGAGCAGCAGGAGTTCCGATCTCGGTGCAGCAGTGTCACAGGCGTCATGCAAAAGAAGGTTCACGAGAACAACCAGAAAACCCAGCCAAGAAGGCGGCATGCAAGCGCACCCAGTCACGTGCAGCCCTCAGACTCGGAGAAGAACCGCACCATGCTCTTCCAGGTAGGCTGGGAGGGAACTTTTGGCCTGCAGCTTCTTCTTCCTTTCTTTTTTCTTTTTGGATATTTTATATATTTACATTTCAAATGTTATCCCCTTTTCCCCTCTCCTCCCCTCCCCTCCCCTCCCCTCCTCTCCTCACTTCCCTTCCCCTCTCCTCTCCTCTACTACCTTCCCCTCCCCTCCGCTTCCCTTTTCTATCTTTCTTTTTTTAAACTGAGGTCTGGGAATTGTCCTCTTGCCTGCATTTGAGACTAAGCTATCTTCCCAGTAATCCTGCCCCATCTCTCTCTCCTCTTTCTGCTCACCCCAGTAGCCACAGCAAACACTTCTACCTTCGTTTTTGCCCCCACAAGGCAGAAGAATGAGAGAAAGAACACAGACAGATGCTTCATGGACCCCAGAGAGGGAGAGAGAATGGAAGACTTCCTTTAATTTTTGAAATGGATCGCGTAATGGATACTAGGTGTCCATCACCAGCGTCTGGCTTGGGTTGACTCCTAAATGCATTCTTAAATGAAACTAGAGTCTTAGCAGTGATTTTAAGGTGTGGATCTTGGAAAGCAGGATTTGGCATGGAGCAGGACAAAGTGATTTATTTCTTCTCGGAGAGAAGAGTTGCAGAGACGCACAGATATCGGTCACGTGGCACATCAACTTACTCTGCCTCCAGAAACGGAGCAGTAAAGAAGTACCATTGGCCTGATGACTCACTAGGTCAATTCTTAAGTCGCTTGATACAGCTAAATTCAAAGTAAAAGATCATTTTCTGTGTGGGGGTGGGGTGGGGAGAGGAGGAGTTTATGGTGTATGCAATTGTGTCTGGAACTGATGCCCCGTAAGGAGTTAGGTTTTGTGCATTGTTACTGTCTGTCCTGTTGCTTTGGACTGGAATTCTTTTGTCAGGTAGCCTGGCAGACAGCAATGTTCTGCCATCCTCCTGTCTCTGCCCCCTGCAGCTCTAACATTACGGTATCTGCAAGACCAAGGCCACCTTGTTGAGTGGGTGCTGGGACCCGAACTCACGTCCCCATGCTTGCATAGCTCTTAGCTGCTGGGCCACATTTTTAGTCCCTCTCAAAGATAAATTTTTATTTAAAAAACAGTTTATATATGTAGAGGGCCATGGGAAATGTCGTTTCCCTTAGAGGATTGAGTGCACGCTCTTGTCTTGGAGAAGGTCTGGAGTTAGTCAGTGCTGTCATCGGCTTGGATCTTTTTTTTTCGGTCCTGGTCTTCTAAGGTCCCCATCTAGGCCTGTGGTTGGAGTGGCTCTGGCTTTTCTGCAGTATGTGTGAAGTCAGTTTCCCCTCTTCTTCGGGCTGCCAGAGTTGTTCTTTACCAGTCATAGTTGTTTCTGTTAGCCTTTTGAATATCTGTTTTCTAAAATTTTAACAAAGCCCAGTCCTGTATATTTCATTTTATTGACTGATTCGGAGAACATCTTATAATGTGACTTAGTAATTGATGACTTTAAGACTCGTGACCAGACTTAAGGTTGCATATTGAAAAAGTTTTTTTTGGATTTATTTATTTTATGTGTATGAGTGTTTCCCCTGCATCTATCGGATATGCATGTGCATCACGTTTCTGCGTGGTACCTGCTGAGGTTAGAAGAGGCTATCAGATCCCCTAGAACTAGAGTCACGGACGGTCGTGAACCACCCAAAGTGGTACTGGGAATTAAATCTGAGTGCTCTGAGAGAGCAACGTGTGCTTTTAACTGCTGGGCCATCTCTCCAGCTCCAGGTTGCACATTTTTGAAAAAAAATTATTTCTTAACTGAAAAAAAAGACTTATAATCTTTGGCTTAAATTGTAGAATCTAAGGAAGGTCGCTTAATTTTCAGACAGCGGAAAGAAATGTCTGGCGTCAGCTGCCTCTGGGTTGACTTATCTGGTGGAACATGTGCAGTATAGGTCTGTCTGGACCACGTCGTTTGAATCACTGTTATTCAATATTTAATTGCCAAGAACGCTTGGGGTCCTGGAGAGCTGAAGTAACTGGAGTGCTTTCCTTTACCTTTAAAGGTCGGCCGCTTTGAGATTAACCTCATCAGTCCAGACACTAAGTCAGTCGTGCTCGAGAAGAATTTCAAAGACATCTCCTCTTGCTCTCAGGTATGTATCACGTCACAGCATAGTGTCTGAAGAAACCCAATGTCATGTTCCAGAATTAACCACAACAGCTGGGCCGACACAGGTCATGTGTTATTGTTTTACGTCAAGTATTTTTCTTTCCTTTCATCGTCCCTCCTTTTGCTCCCCTGAGGCATGAACCTAGGACTTTTTTCTTACACATCATGCACCAGTTGCTCCATCAGTGAACTCCAATTTAAGGAAAAAAATGTTAAAAAAAAAAGTCCTTACAATTAAAACGTATTCGTGTGCTTGTCTCTATGGCAACAGACTCAGTTCCAGTGTCTGTCATCGACTTTTCCCTCAGCTCTCTGACTTCGTGATATTTCATCCAGTCTCTTCCGCTGTAGGGAGTTTTGTAGTGGTGAATTCTTCTGAAAATACCTCACAGAGAGTGTTCCTCAGATACTTGGGCTGTGGGTCTTGTGGCTGTCACCAAGATATATTCGTTCTTTATCCCACAGCAGATGACACAAGAGAAGTAGTCTTTTCAGCGGGTGTTACCATAAATGGTAGATTTTGAAAAGAATCTTTTGGAACCTTCACTCTTTTATATTTTACTCCATAAAATATGTCCTTATGATTTAAAAAATAACCAGTAGAAACAACTGTGTATAATATTAGTCATAGACTATAGTGATGTTTTACACTATCTACTCCAAAGTTCGAGCTAGCTAAATATATTGTAGATATGTCCGGAAAGACTGTACTTAAGTCAAAATGTGGAGAGGTTACGTATTCAAAGGCATCTCTGTGAAATGAAGAATTAATTACTTGTTTTTGTCCTGCGACTTATAGTGCATTCAAGAATGTGTGTGTGTGTGTGTTTTTTTTTTTTTACAGGGTCTCTACATTTGATGTTGAAAAATCTGAGCTGGAGAGACAGCTCGTTTGTTAAAGACAAAGGGTCATACTTCTAATCATAGAAAAATTATGCATGATATATATAATATATATATATACACAATGTTTATTTGAATTTTGTAGTCAGCATTACTTTTGGCGTGACATTAAGACTTTCTTTTAGGGGTTGGGGATTTAGCTCAGTGGTAGAGTGCTTACCTAGGAAGCACAAGGCCCTGGGTTCGGTCCCCAGCTCCGAAGAAAAAGAACCAAAAAAAAAAAGACTTTCTTTTGATGACAAGGATTCTTTTTTAAATATTTTATTTATTTATTATATATTATGATTACACTGTCACTATCTTCAGACACACCAGAAGAGGGCATCAGACTCATTTCAGATGGTTGTGAGCCACCATGTGGTTGCTGGGATTTGAACTCAGGACCTTGGGAAGAGCAGTCGGTGCTCTTACCACTGAGCCATCTCTCCAGCTCCAAGGATTTTTTTTTATGTTCTAGTACTTGTTTGCTTTAGCAAATATACCTTCATTTCTAATACCTTGTTTTGATATTGTTCCTGTAATAGGAAATTTTGTTGTCTTAAACGTTTTCTACTCTAGTCACTTAGAGAACAGTACCATTTGAATATAGGAAGGTCCTATTGCAAATTTTGAAATTCTTATTTAAGAAACACAGAAATTTTAGTGGGTCTATGATTTTACCACCCCCCCCCCAATACTTATTAAGTACTCTTGTAGTTGTGTGTTTATGGGAAGGTCCCTACAAGATCACGAGTCTTCCAGGGGCTGGTGACTCACGGTGTGACTGTGTCTTATTCGGTGGGACGTTAGAGGCTCATGTAGCCCTTAGGTGCTCAGTACACAGGGCCGCTGTGAACGAGTCGCTCTCTATAGCTGGCCTTGTGTCAGGTGCCGCAGTGACAGTGATAGTCACTTATGTTTACCTCATGCCAAGGCGCATCCATGAAGGCAGCACCTCCTGTCTCTGCTTTCCCTAAGGTGCCCAGGAAGTATAGATCAGTGTGCACCGATAATCCAGATGACACACACAAAGACAAATGCAGATGTGGAAGTTCGAATACGATCTTCTCCTTTTTCCATTTATTGACGACAAGCTCTGACTTACGATATTCTGGTTCAGGAAACGGTCAGCAGGAGCAAGAAGGAAGCTAGCGGGCAGCAGCCTGTCTGTCTCTCCTCACCACCCAGGCTTAGGAACTTCCTTGCAGGGGATGAATGGATACAAGGTGGCGGTGTTGTAACTGGCCTGCTTTTGAGTACCTTCCGAGTACAAATGTTTCTTTCTTTGAAAGGGCAGTGGTGTGACGCTTTTCCTGGTCATTATGGGAGTCAGGGAGTGCTTTTTTTTCTTTTCCTGGAAGCATTGTCAACATCGGAAGACTCACTAAGTTAATGAGGCCCTGTGAGGTCCCCACTTAGCACTAAGCCAGTAATAAAAGGTCTTTCACCAGAATTGTGCAAGGTAGAACTCATTTTACCTGACTTACAGTCTTAAGCCCTCTCAGCTGATTTCTTTTATGCCATGTCTGCAAAATAGATCAACTGTATTATAACAAGAAAGGACAGTGGTAACTCTCGCTAGAGCACTCTTGGAACCACTAGGGTAGTTTCTCCACTCTCACACCTTTCTCAAAATGGCTGCCCTTAGGTTACTTTATAATGAAAATAAACAACACCCCCCTCCCCCAACACCACAACAACCCCTCACCCTCCAGCCTTAGAGACGGTTTTCAGCAACTCAGCATCGTATCTCAAAACTAAGTCATGAGCTGAGCCAAAATTTAAATGCAAATCTGTCCCCACGGACATATTTCTTTTTATTTGAATTTAGGTGATGCAGGTACACTTAATATTTTCTATCAACCTTGCTTTTCAAATCACCGTGCTTGCTATTGAATTAAGGAGCTGATTACTTACTGGTCTCCGTGTGTATTTAGACTCAACTTTTACATTTTTAAAAGTTTATTTTGAAAACGTATTTTATGTCGTGTATATTAGTATGTGCACATGAGTGTATTAGTGCATGCGCATGTGTGTATTAGTGTGTGTGCACATGTGTGTATTAGTGTGTGCGCACATGTGTGTATGCCACAGCACACATGTAGAGGTCAGAGGATGACTTTGTAGGGTTGGTTCCCTCTTTCCACCTTTATGTGGATTCCAGGGAGTGAGCCCAGGTTTCCAGGCTTGATGTACACCGAGTGACTTCACTGCTGAACCATCTCCTCCCAAAGACTGAATTTTTAATTAAAGTAAATCTAGTTGAAATCTTTTATCTTAAATCGCAGTGATTTGTGAATGTGGATAATTGCTACCTGCAACGAACAGATGAGAGAACACGAGGATCAATCTTTCTTTTTTTTTGGTTCTTTTTTTTCGGAGCTGGGGACCGAACCCAGGGCCTTGCGCTTCCTAGGTAAGCGCTCTACCACTGAGCTAAATCCCCAGCCTAGGATCAATCTTTCTTTATGTGGTCCCTTGAGTATCTATAGATTGACTAATGTTCCAGCAAGTTCCACATGAGCTTTATGGAACTGTATATCTAATTTGAGAACTGTCGCTTGTAGTTTTCCTGAGATTCGTAGCTCTGCATAGAGTAGGAAGGGTTTTAGGGTGAATTGTCGACTGTCGTTCTAGGACAATACATTGAAAACTCACTACAGGCAAGCAGCATGTTTTCATTATAAGAATTGGATCACAGTAGCGTTTTTTTTTTCCTTGTCAGAAAGCAAAGGGTCTGAGTGGGTGTGAGACTATCTGTTGCACTAACGGGTAGGTATTCTGTGAGCCTGCTGTGACGCTGCGTCTTCTGTGTCCTTGCCGAGAGGGAGAAATCTGTGGACTTAGGAAAGTGTAGAAATCGCGTCGATGTGCAGAACGCATCCCCATAAGCGCTGCTTGTGTTTCTTTCCCTTCGTGTAGGGGATAAAGCATGTGGATCACTTTGGCTTCATCTGCCGGGAGTCTCTGGAGCCGGGGCTCAGCCAGTACATCTGTTATGTGTTCCAGTGTGCCAACGAATCTCTGGTAAGTGGGCTGCCGCCTCCCGGGGCCTCTGCCAGTGGATCCCTTCCCTCTGCCTTACAGAAGTCTCGTCCATTGGGGACCAGTCCTCTATGAGGAAAAGGGCACTTAGAGAGATGTTCATACTCTGGAAGGATGCACAAAGGTGGGGAACCACAGACAGGTCGCCGTGGCACTTTTCAGTGTAGGTGCTTGGCTTTCCCAGACAGTATTTATAACCACAGTTTGTTTGTTTGTTTGTGGTTTTTTGGGGGTCGGGAGGAAAAGACTGCTACCAGGAGAAAAGCTGCTATGTTTCCTGTTGCTTGAAGGCACTGACAAAGGCACCAATCTCTTTTCTTTGTGGGCAGCATAGCATCAGAAATTAGACAGTGGTTCCACCAAGAGAGTAAAGAACCTGTCTTAATTTTCAAAACACATCACTTACTTTGTTTCTTTTGGAACTTGTGAGTCCCTTTCCCCCTAGCATTCCTTTTTCCTCTCTGTTTGAGAAGAACTGTGTAAGGCAGGCTTGGAAACACATCTGGTCAAGAAATATGTTGACTTTTGTCTCTCCTCAATGTATTTCTATTCTTACACACACACACACACACACACACACACACACAGCCTTCTCTTACACTGTAATACAAACCTTCTGATTCTACGTTGCCACTATTAGACGAATTCATGGAAAATATTAATTTTTATATTTTAATTATGTGAATGCGTATGTGTTTTGTGTATAGCAAGAATGTTGCATGCATTTATGCGTGTGCACATGTACATGTGTGCCCATATGCATGGAGATCAGAGGACAATCTTGGGTGTCATCTTCAGGAATAATGTCTGTCTTCTTTGTGGCCATTGTGATGGTTCGTATATGCTTGCCCCAGGGAACGGCACTATTAGAAGGTGTGGCCCTGTTCGAGTAGGTGTGACCTTGTTGGAGTAGGTGTGTCACTGTGGGCGTGGGCTGTAAGACTCTCATCCTAGCTGCTTGGAAGCCAGTCTTCTCCTAGCAGCCTTCAGATGAAGATGTAGAACTCAGCTCCTCCTGCACCATGCCTGCCTGGATGTTTCCATGCTCCCACCTTGATGATAATGGACTGAACCTCTGAACCTGTAAGCCAGCCCCGGTTAAATGTTGTCCTTTATAAGACTTGCCTTGGTCATGGTGTCTGTTCACAGCAGTAAAACCCTAACGAAGTCATCGATTAGGCTGGGCTGGCTAGCCAGTGAGTACCAGGGACCCTCCTGTGCCCACCTCCCCATTACTGAGATTGTAAACGCAGCTGCCACACACAGAAGTTTTACACAGTTGTAGAGATTTAACTCAGGTCTGTAAGTTTACCCAATGAGCTAAATTCCAACCCATCACCCCAATTTTCTTAGACACACACTTCTGCCTGTGTTCCCCCATACACAAGGTCTCAGGCCACACTTCCTGCCTGCTTTCTGGTGCTTTTTACACTTAACTCTGGCCTTCACATGCCTGGCAAGGACTTTGAGATACCGAAGACCTGGGAGGAAGCAGGCCCATCAACGCTTTCTGTCCCCTGCCCTCTGGGTCTCCAGCTTTGTCTCTAGGGAATATGAAATGCCTGTTCCTTGGCAGTTTCCTAGTCTAGAAATTTATATTTTGCCAGGGTCCAGCCTTGACATAGGATTGGGGTTCTCAACTGGAAGCAGGGATATCTGGAAGGCACATAATAAATATACACAGACTACTCTTTGGGTACAAACTGACAGGCAATTTCAAGACTTAAAGTTCTCTCTCTCTCTCTCTCTCTCTCTCTCTCTCTCTCTCTCTCTTTCTCTCTCTCTCTCTCTCAGCTTGGGGTTGCACACACTCTGCATTCTCTTGTGCACTCTGCTTTTTTTTTTAAATTGCAGTTTTCTTTTCTCGAACTCCCACACTCATGCACACCCCTGTTTATTACCCTTTCATTCTCACACACACTCTTCATACACACCTCACACATATATCTCACATGCACCACATACACTCTCCTTTCACTCACACACACAATCTTCATACACACCTCACATTCTCTCTTCACTTTTCACATTCTCTTTTCATGCTCTCTCACTCGCTTTGACATTTTCTCCCTCATTTACTCTCTCATTCACTCTTCACATTCTCTCTCTCATGCTCTCCAGCCTTTCTCTTGTCCCAGTCCTTTATTGATAATTCAAAAGTAGGTAGAAAAAAAAGACATTGTATAGTCATTGACAAATCAAATTCAAAAGAATAACCACATCCCACAAAGAACTAAGAATTACAATTGTTCCCCAAAGTTTCAAGCTTCCCCTATTCCCAGGCCTGTGACCAAAATAATAATAACTGTAAACTTATCATTATTTAAACTTTAACTTTTAACCTATTATACTTCAGAGCTCAAAGCTCTGAGGTCAACTACTTGCATTTTCCTGTGAAGCTCTACTAATAAATGACATAGCCTAAACTGCCAGGCAGTGGCCAGAAAGAATCAAGTTAACCCTTAACTCAGTGGTTCCGCAAACTTTCTGTTCCTTGCACACAATGACTCTGGTAAGAGTCCCAGTATTTTGACTTAGTTTACTAGTATATAATTTTATATATTCTATACTTCCTTATCCAGGAACCACTCTTAAATGTTATATAAAACTTAATTCCTAAGTTCAATAACTTTTTCCTTTCTTAGGGTCCCAATGTTGGCTCTATTTCATTTTCTAGTAATTTCTTTAAAGATTCTTTGCAAGTCAAGCATTAATCTGGAGCTACCATTGTGCAGTTATTACATTGTTTCCAAGATGAGAACACAGGGCATGCACCTGGGCCATTAGGGCTGTGCTATGCTGTGCCCCTATGCCTCAGTTTCCAATTGTTTAAGAATCGTTACATCAAGGAACATCTAGTTTCACAGAATTCACCAGAGCAGAAGGAGAAAGAAGTAGGAAAGTCAGATATAATAGAATAATTATGCACACCACGGCCAACTGAAAGGCAGTGGTGCACAAATGAAATCTATACAGCCATTGTCCAGGGCTAAGGTTAGGAGAAATGAGAACAACCTGTTTTTACAAAGAACTGCCGGGGGCTACTGAGATGTCACCATCCCGGCCTACTGCAGGCAGCCTCTTATTTCAGATGGCGGGTCCCCTGCAGGGATGTGTCTCCTGCTTCTCAAGGTCCCAGACGCCACCCTACTTTACAAGGAGCTGCCATGGGCTTCTGAGATGGCTCCATCCCGGCCTGCTGCTGGCAGTCCCTGTCATTGTATGTTGTCCCCAGCAACATTTGAGCTTCATTTTTTCCCTCTGGATAATTAATGTTGTTTAGTAAATATCCCATGTACCTATCCAGGTAAACAGATTCCAGTTAGGGGCTAGGTGTGAACTTTGAGGGAGTTGTCCTTAGATGCTAACAGTGGGCAGCCTGAAGCTTGGCTCCACACACCCTGTTCATGGCTCTTCAGTTAGGCAGGCTCCTCTTGACCTTTCCATGACAGAATGATCACATTGCCATGAGGTCAGAGGCTGTCCTGGTCCAGGGACAATCAGCAGTGCTCACTGAATCCCTTGCTCTGGAGGGAGAACTTGGTAAAATCCACTTAATTATGGTCTTGTTTTCAGGCTTTATTTAATTTTTAGGGCTTAGTTGGTTTTGTTTGTTTTAGAAACTGTCAATAGTGAGAAGATGTGGGATACGCAGCCTTTCCACATCCATACTCTGGCTGGTGCCACCGACCACGCTGTGTGCCTGTGCCTTCTTGTTCTGCGAGGCACTGTCAGACTTCGTTTGGGTCTCGTTATTTTTATGACGAGATCCAGGCTAAGAAGATCTTTTAAGGATCCTCTCTTCAAATTTTATCAATGAGATTCTTAACCAAAACATGTGGCATCGGAACTGCAAGTCAGAAGGAAAATCTAACATGCGCTTCCTGTGAAGTCGTGGCTGGGAAATCGAGACCCAACCCTGACCAATAGAACAGACGGGAAGAGTCAAGGCAGTAACACCCGTGAGAGCAGTTTGACAAGCGATTGGCTTGGCAGTTGTAGAAGATAAAAGGTTAGCAAATCGCACATGCTGACGGGTCTTCTTGGAACACCAACTCTACATAGTTACCATTTTCTTTTGCTTCTTTGTAACAGTTTCAATGAGTTTGTGAACCTAACAGTTGTAGGACAGGTCCTGCTAGGCTATGCACTGTTTGAGATGCTCCCTTCTGGCTTCTCCCACCTTACCCTAGGGAGGAGGTTAATATTGTCTCACAAATGCTTAAGTTTTATAGAAAACATCATTTCTTCAAAGTTCTTTCTCCAAATTGATTGAAAGAATGTCAAGAAAGGTTCCATATACTAATAACCCTTGTAAACTCCAAACACACATAGAAAATATTCAGTTACAGTGTAATTAAACTAAGTTAACAAGAAAATGATCTATGCTATTCTTGTTCTAGAGTTTCTGTGAACTAACCTTTAGTGATATAATAAGAATATTCCTAGTAAAATATTGGTATACTGATTGAAGAATGAGGTTTATATACTAGAAGTTATCTTTCTCTCATATCTGATGTGAATAAAAAAATAAATTTTTAACATATGGGGAACAAGCAATGTGTGGAGAATGGATGAAGGACAGAGTCCAGTTTGGAGGTTCTGTGAAAGGTGGTGAGGAAGACAGACTGATGTTGTGAGAAACAGAACTAATTTATAGGAGTTTTTATGTGAAGAAAAATACAAGTACTGATATTGTTTGGCCTCAGAGCAGGAGGCATGGACATGACTGGGCAAATGTACAGGGGCATGAACATTCAAACACAGGTGGGTGTGCTTCAGAGGCTTACATTAACACGTACAGGGACGGTGCCGTCGTGTAACTAGTTAGCATCTTTACCTGGGCATTACCTTCTATTTGCAGCTGTTAGAATGCTAGTATTCATTGGGTACCTTGAAAACATTTTCAAGGTGCTTCTAGCAAAAGATAACTATGTGCCCTTCAGTTATTTTTGCCCAAAAATAATATAACACTTAAGCTTGGTATATTATATCTCCAGATATTATCTTCACTATAGATTGTCTTATTATTAATGTGAGTAAATTTTCTCCATCTGATCCCATGCTGTTTGGAGAGCTGGGAACTGTGCCAGGCAGTGACTGCCAAGGAAGCTTGCTTTTTGTTCGTCTGACTGACATCTCTGCCTGTCCATTTGCTTTTGCCCCTTTGACACGACCGGTGATGGTTTCCTTGTAGTTATAATGCTCTGATTTGCAATTTTTAAGTGCACTAACCTTGTGGCAGAATTTATAGGCTGTCTGAGAAAGCGATGGGTTTTAGAAGAGGAAATATGTAATATTTTGAATGTTACATGGAAGTTTTAATAGTAATAGTAGTATTTGTAGTATTTGTGGCAAAGAGAGGTTAGTAGTCACATTTCAGTCACATTGAAATGGCTTCTTGTTTCATCTGGAAATAAAGAGAAAACAGACATCCAATATTTCTATAGGAAATGCGTCACAAGAAACATTTAAGGAACACACACACACACACACACACACACACACACACATATATATATATATACACACACAACATGTTACTACTAAATCCATGGACAGCCCCTTCAGTCTTTAACATAAATGAGAAAAGAGAAATAGAATAAAGGAGCATAGGCACAAATAATTAAATTTCTTTTAAATAGGAAAGTAAATGAAATAAAGATGCAAAGGCATTAAATATTTTTAGTTCTAAAAATGGGGGCTTTTTATTTTTAATTGCAGTATAAAGTGACAGTTTTAGGAAAATCCATGTCTATAGAATGTTGTAAAGTTATTCCTGTGCTTTTCTGAGGCTCATCACATCATTATGCCCAACAAGGATGGCTGACGGCTTTGACTTTTGAAGTCTCCTTTTAGCTTTACTGGACTAGAAAACCTTTTGTGTATCCCAGGTTCCTCTTCCCTTCCAATAAAGAAGTAGATTAATATTCTTTTACAGCGACTTATTCTTAGATTCAGCTATGGAAGAAGAAGAAGAAGAAGAAGAAGAAGAAGAAGAAGAAGAAGAAGAAGAAGAAGAAGAAGAAGAAGAAGAAGAAGAAGAAGAGGAGGAGGAGGAGGAGGAGGAGGAGGAGGAGGAGGAGGAGGAGGAGGAGGAGGAAGAGGAAGAGGAAGAGGAAGAGGAGGAAGAAGAAGAAGAGGAGGAAGAAGAAGAAGAGGAGGAGGAGGAAAAGGAGGAGGAGGAGGAGGAAGAAGAGGAAGAGAGTGAAAACATATTGTACTATTCCTGAATGGAGGTTTTGCCTACAGATCTGGTTGGGATGAGACCACTGGGATCCAACATCTCTGCCGTGAAGGTTTTGGACTTTTACCAGAATCCTACCACGTGTCGGGACATCTTCCCTTCCATTAGTGATTATGTCACAGAGAAACTCCTGAAGCTTGAGGAAGATGAAGAACTACTTCAAAAGAGTTATCTAGGATACTAGACAGTTGTTTCAAATGCTGGCCCCAGTTCAAGAGCAATGCAGAAAATGGCTGGCCATTCTGGGCCGCTGGCCCCACAGTGTGAGCCAGTTCTTAGGATTCGATGCAAGAACTTAGAATCACAGGTTATAAGTAGGATGGTAATAAACCAGACAGTGTAACCACAAGGCCAACAGAATTCATAGATTTCCCCCAAACCACGCTTTGTTTACAGTTTCTAGAACGACCTAGAAGAATAGGGTGCCTATTAACACAATTGAACATTGACTCTAAATTATTGTTCACAATATCTACCCAAGGAACCTTCCAAAGAGATGTTTTATCTGATAAGTCATTTAATTAAGCAAAGACTTGATCTGCTAATTAAACTGTCTGTGATAGTGTAGCTGCCCGTGGGACTTGAAAATAGCAATCCAATAATAGATCCGTATTCTATGCCACAGACTGCCATGGTCTTACTTCATCTAGTGTTTAATTATGTGGATGAAAGATCTGACTTCAGGACTTGCTGTTCATTCTCTGCCAGCTCTGTTAGTCATCAGAATTCTATTATTTATCATTTAGTCAGCTATCAATAAAGGCTCGCATTGCTGTTGGTTTATTTTTAACGTTTCCGTGAAAGCCAATTTTTATAGACACCAGTTTTGTTTCTTCTTGTAGGTGGATGAGGTCATGCTGACTCTGAAGCAAGCTTTCAGCACGGCCGCTGCACTGCAGAGCGCCAAGACGCAGATCAAGCTGTGTGAGGCCTGCCCCATGCACTCTTTGCATAAGCTCTGTGAGAGAATCGAAGGTACCAGAGAACGTGGCCTTGGCATGAGAGGAGTTTGCTTTGGCATCTTGACACACTGAAGTCCCCACTGTCATTGAATAGTTCTTTGTTTCGCCGTGAACAAGAACCCCCCAGAGCATTTCTCAAGCCTAGTCAAACTCTACTGTGCTATCAGTCGCCTCTGCATGCTGGCCTTTCTCCCTTTTCTTCTGAAGGCAAATTCAAGCCAAGAGCTTGTGTTTCCCACAGTTCTTATGACCGGTTATATATGTGCACAGTGGGAACCAAGCAAACATTTGCTGAGTGAGGGGAGAGACGCAAACTCTCTAAAGAATGTTCATTATTTCCTTTGTTCTCTCTCTCACTTGGCGATAGATTCCTTTATTCTGAAAGTTGAGAACTGTAGCAAAACTTGCTTGGGTTTTAAGATCCTTGGAAGAGTTAAGTTATGGAAGGGTATCATGAAGCAAGTTTTTTGTTTTTTAAATCTGAGCTGAGATGCTATCTAGTAACACTGGTCAGTTGTCCTCTGTGGACCAGGCAGGATGTGCTGGGGGTACAGACGTGTTTGACATACACGGTGCCTCCAGAAACCTTTCATTCTAGAGGAGAAGACAGGCACATGAACGAAGACTTGCAGTTCTGGTGTGGATGAGGTAATGGATGGAAACAGGGCAAACTCCAGTCAGGCGGATGGAGTCACTGTGGATTCTCGTTGTGAGTTCTATCCCACAGGCACCAAGCAAGCATGTGCGACAGTGTAGATTTATTGACTATCCATACAACTCTAGCATCTAAAACTATTCCAAGCTGATATTCAGGTCTTAAAGTTTATAAAGGTGATTTTTTAAGAATGTTTATTACTTAAAGTGTGTGTGTGTGTTGTGTGTGTGTGTTGTGTGTGGTGTGTGTGTTGTATGTTTTGTGTGTGTGTTGTGTGTGTGTTTTGTGTGTGTTGTGTGTGTGTTGTGTGTGTGTTGTGTGTGTGTATGTGTTGTGTGTGTGTGTTGTGTGTGTGTTGTGTGTGTTGTGTGTTGTGTGTGTGTGTTGTGTGTTGTGTGTGTGTCGTGTGTGTTATGTGTGTGTTTTGTGTGTTGTGTGTTGTGTGTGTGTTGTGTGTGTTGTGTGTGTTGTATGTGTTGTGTGTGTGTTGTGTGTGTGTGTTGTGTGTGTGTTGTGTGTGTGTTGTGTGTGTGTATGTGTTGTGTGTGTGTTGTGTGTGTGTTGTGTGTGTGTTGTGTGTGTTGTGTGTTGTGTGTGTGTGTTGTGTGTGTTGTGTGTGTCGTGTGTGTTATGTGTGTGTTTTGTGTGTTGTGTGTTGTGTGTGTGTTGTGTGTGTTGTGTGTGTTGTATGTGTTGTGTGTGTGTTTTGTGTGTGTTTTATGTGTGTGTTATGTGTGTGTTGTGTGTGTGTTGTGTATGTGTTGTGTGTGTGTTGTGTGTGTGTTGTGTGTTGTGTGTGTGTTTTGTGTGTGTGTTGTGTGTGTCGTGTGTGTTTTGTGTATGTGTGTGTTATGTGTGTGTTTTGTGTGTTGTGTGTTGTGTGTGTGTTGTGTGTGGTGTGTGTTGTATGTGTTGTGTGTGTGTTTTGTGTGTGTTTTATGTGTGTGTTATGTGTGTGTTGTGTGTGTGTTGTGTATGTGTTGTGTGTGTGTTGTGTGTGTGTGTATGTGTTGTGTGTGTGTTGTGTGTGTGTATGTGTTGTGTGTGTGTGTTGTGTGTGTGTGTTGTGTGTGTTGTGTGTATGTTGTGTGTGTGTTGTGTGTGTGTGTATGTGTTGTGTGTGTGTGTTGTGTGTGTGTGTATGTGTTGTGTGTGTGTGTTGTGTGTGTGTTGTATGTGTGTTGTGTGTGTTGTGTGTGTTGTGTGTGTGTGTTGTCTGTGTTGTGTGTGTGTTGTGTGTGTGTTGTGTGTGTGTGTATGTGTTGTGTGTGTGTGTTGTGTGTGTGTGTTGTGTGTGTTGTGTGTATGTTGTGTGTGTGTTGTGTGTGTGTGTATGTGTTGTGTGTGTGTGTTGTGTGTGTGTATGTGTTGTGTGTGTGTTGTGTGTGTGTTGTATGTGTGTTGTGTGTGTTGTGTGTGTGTTGTGTGTGTGTTTTGTGTGTGTGTTGTGTGTGTCGTGTGTGTTTTGTGTATGTGTGTGTTATGTGTGTGTTTTGTGTGTTGTGTGTTGTGTGTGTGTTGTGTGTGTTGTGTGTGTTGTATGTGTTGTGTGTGTGTTTTGTGTGTGTTTTATGTGTGTGTTATGTGTGTGTTGTGTGTGTGTTGTGTATGTGTTGTGTGTGTGTTGTGTGTGTGTGTTGTGTGTGTTGTGTGTGTGTTGTGTGTGTGTGTTGTGTGTGTTGTGTGTGTGTTGTGTGTGTGTTGTGTGTGTGTATGTGTTGTGTGTGTATGTTGTGTGTGTATGTGTTGTGTGTGTGTGTTGTGTGTGTGTTGTGTGTGTGTTGTGTGTGTGTATGTGTTGTGTGTGTTGTGTGTGTGTGTTGTGTGTGTATGTGTTGTGTGTGTGTGTTGTGTGTGTGTTATGTGTGTGTGTTGTGTGTGTGTTGTGTGTGTATGTGTGTTGTGTGTGTGTTGTGTGTGTGTGTTGTGTGGTGTGTGTGTGTGTTGTGTGTGTGTGTGTGTGTTGTGTGTGTGTGTGTTTGTGGGGCTGGTGAAGGGAGCATTATAATGTACATGGAAGGTGATTTGTAGGATTAGTTAACTGTACAGGGAGAGAGAGATCCCGTCCACTTATCTATTCATAAGATATTCCGGCTGGATCCAAGAAAGTCCTCAGTGTACACAAACCAACCTCCCCCACCCCCCCAAAAAAAGAAACGATTAAAACAGAAAAACATTTTCATTCTGGAAAGATGGAATAACCGTATTCGAATACAAATAAAATAAAATAAAATACATATAAAACACATTATAAAAGTAATCTCCAACAACCTGGACCTACTCATTCCAAGTGTTTAGCAGCAACTGCTTATTTGGAAGTCCATGCTAGGCAGATCGGCTCCCAAACTTGTCAAAACTCTACGTATAAGAAAAAGGGCAAACTTCTGAGGTAACTGAGGAAGCCATTTTCAAGCCACTGCCTGGGTGGTTCACATACCTTGCGGATGACCAACAGCTCTCTGATTGCCCTTAAGATCCTGTCCACAAGAAGGAAATCATGGCTGGTACTGGAAACCTTCCTGTCTCAGCCAGTGTCTCATTGCTCTGAACACCATGACCCCAGCAGCTCTTACAAGAGAAAGCACTTAATTGGGGCTGGCTTACCGTTTAGTCCGTTATCATCATGGCGGGGAACATGGTGGGAACACGCAGGCACAGAAGGAGTAGCTGAGGGCTGTATCCTGATCCAAGGGCAGAAAAAAAGAGACACTGGACCTGACATGGGGTTTTTTCCTTTTTCCTTTTTATGAGACAGGGTCTGTATGTAGTCCTGGCTGTCCTGGAACTCACTATGTAAACCAGACTGGCTTCTAACTCACAGAGATCCTCCTGCCTCCACCTCCTGAGTTCTGGAATTAAATGTATGCCCCATCATGTCTGGCTACATCCTGGTAAATGCAAACCTAATTTACTGACCAGCAGAAATTGGTAGCGTAAGAGTTAGAACCCGCATGGGAAAAATACATGTATTACATTTGAAACGTCTTTGACTGTTTGACTTTACAGAACGGCCATGGAGTGTTCTTAGTCGCTAGCACTTACACTTTCTGTAGCACAGCCCAGTGCTCAGAACAGGAAGTGAACATCGACATTAAGTCATCCAAATAAAAGCCTTCATTGATCTTCGCCAGGTTTTTTTTTTTTTTAATACATCCAGGATCCAATTCTGGCCCAATCAATTCTGATCCAGTTCTGATGCTTTGCTTTGTTATTCCACAGTCTGCATGCAGCATTGAAGCTTCTTCTCTATTCACACAGGGATGAGAATCAATGATAAAATCTCATCTGTGAACCAATATGATAAAATCTCATCTGAGAATCATGATAAAATATCATCTGAGGACTAATATGATAATGTCATCTGAGAGCCTCCTCAGGGGCCTTTGTAATACATAAGAAGCCATGCTTGTGAGTGCTTCTTACCATCTAAATGGATTTCAGCATTCTCTCTGTGACTCTCTACAGAATCTTGCACATGCTTCAGAGAGAAAGGAGGGGATGAGAAGTTACTGTCCTTGTCCCTGTCCTGTGAATTTCAACAGGAGCAGTTGTAGCCAAGCCTGTGGAAGCCAGCTCTGCACGAATCCTTGTAGTCATGAAACAAATTCTAGCCAGGCTATCTGCAGAGATCTGGGTAATTTCCAAGAGTAACTAAAATGTAGAGACCGAGGAGGTGGCTAGGTGGGTGGAGAGTAAACAGGGTAAGCGTGAGGACCCCACATTTGGCACACTTACAAAGGGTAGGCACAGTGGCGGGAGCCTGCTAGCCCATCGCTGGGGTGGAAGGAGCAGAGACTGATGTGTCTTGTGTCTTAGGGGACAGATAGCAAGACAGTCGAACTGAAACTGAAATGACATTCCAAACTAAGGTGGAAGAGGAGAAAGAAAAGACACCCAACATCAACCTCTGTCTTCCCCAGCGCTTGCACAGGAGAACCCCGCCAACATCCACCCACGCACACGGCTAAGACTCGCACAGATTGCTTTGCTTCAGTTAGCTGACACTTTGTGTTTTCCTTAGAAATGCAGTTAGAAAACCTAACAGTAGGCTTATAAAACCTGGCAGTGCTTGTACTTAAACTCTGCCATACCGAATTAAGTCCTAAGGACGTATTGTTAGTCAGCGACTCTGTCTTAATCATTGTAAGTAAAAGTAACGGATGCATGGGAAATACTAAAATCATGGCTTGCCAACTCAGACTATATTACCACAGCCCGAGAGGGAGAAGCTTGCAATGCCATCTTTTCATTTTAAAGTTATATTTATTTAGTTGTAATGTCTAGTGGTATGGGGTTTCTAGTGTGCCATAGCACATGTGTGGAGGTCAGAGGACAACTTGTACGGGTTACTTCTCACTTCCTACCATTTGGTTTCTGGGGTTCAAACCTGGCAGCAGGTACCATCTTGCTCAGTACCAAATCATCTTTGAAAACTGCTAGTCCATCTAAAATCTTACTATATGTTATATATAGCCAGATGGCTCCTTTATAATCCAAGTACAGTGGCAATGCTTACAGTGACAGGTAACCTGTTTCTTTACAGTGGATGCTCGCTTGATCATTGTAACTATGAATTATTAAACTTTCATAGAAACCTCTTTATAGAGACGATTCTCCAAGGGCTTAATGTAAACTATGTTTGCGTGTGTGGAATATTTGCTGGAATTTATGGTCTAGCACACATGGAGAGAGAGGTACGCTACGCAGCACAGAGATGGCTGAGGTGACAAGATTTGGAGCTGACGTGGGCTACAAAATGAGACTGTCTGACCAACGGCAATGACAATGAAAAAACAATGGAAAGATTAATACATATCTCAATTCAGAGAAGTAAAGTATTTCACGGAATAATTGTCCTAAATGAAGTTTTATTCTATTTAAGTGAAAGCCCAGGGTTGGGGTGGGGAAATCACCCGTTTCAGTAGTTTCATATTTCAATGTTACTGTTAATTTATGTTTATGATAGTTAGCTGAGCAGTTGTGGCAAAGCCTTGACTTTCTTTCCCAACTTTCCAACTAACACAGGCCCCGGGCTGCCATGGGAGTTCGCTTGGGAGTTCTCACAGTGGTTGGTTTGCAAGTTTACTGAGTGGAAGCTGGCCTTGCCTGGTAGCCTTAAGGATTCTTTGTAGCCATTCTTCGTCTAAGTCTACCATGGGTTGTGCTGGTTTAGGTGTCGTGGTTTGCCACCAGGTTTTTTTCTTTTCACTGCCATGCTGCAGGGTCCTCTTCTTGAGAAGACTGAAGTTAGGAGCCAGCTGGGGTGGGGGGAGGATAATGGCCGACGTGCGCTTAGGCCTCTGCAGCCAGCCACTACCTCATGCATCCCCTATCTTTTAGGTCTCTACCCGCCTCGAGCCAAGCTGGTAATCCAGAGGCATCTCTCTTCACTGACGGATAATGAGCAAGCTGACATCTTTGAACGGGTTCAGGTAACACTATCCACAGACCTCCTATAATAAACATCAGGAGCGACATTGAATCCAGTCACTGGATTCTTATTTTCATTCCATTGCCTGTGATCTCCTGTGATGTGCTAGCCTCACAGGGCTAGCAGTATGGGAAAGTGGCCTTTCTATATATCCTCTAGACGTATAAATCTAGCCGAGGCTACACCAAGAGCAGAGAGACTGGCTTGCCCTACTCGGCTCTCCCCTCATGTTTTCAACAGAAAATGAAGCCCATTAGCGACCAGGAGGAGAATGAACTTGTGATTCTGCACCTGAGGCAGCTTTGTGAAGCCAAGCAGAAGACCCACGTGCACATCGGGGAAGGCCAGGCGGTGAGACCAGACCTCCTCCTTGGTTTATGTCTGTCTGCATTCATTCACAAATGTAGTTAAAGGCCACACAAGGCGTGGGAGAGAACTCTTTCCTTTGGGCTCTCATCTTTGCTAGGGTGAAAGCCTACTGTGCCTTAGAAAAACACAGCGTTTATGGAGTTTACGGGAAAATTTAGCAGACGTCAGCACACGGAGATAGATAGAATCGTCATAGCTTCAAAATGTAGAATAATTTGGTATTTTGGGGTGGAAAGAAAGGCAGCCATGTATTTCACAATGTATAGTGAATGAATGAATGTTAAAATGACATCGACCTATGATTTTTTTTGTTTACACATTTCTACGCCTGTTTTATCCGAATGTTAACTTGGACAGTAGTCCTTCTCGTGCATGCCTGCTTCTGCCATAAACTGAAGGGCGGCATGTCTCAGTCCATAGCTTTGAACAAACCCTCAGCTGCACAGCGATTAACAAACCAAAACCAGCAAACAAACAAACAAACAAACAAACACCACTAGTCCACCATCAGAAGGTCCCTACGTGCACACCTCCTAAGGACACAGATCAGTCGTGGGTTTGTATCTCACTGCACCTTTTGCCTTATTTTGGTCTCGAGATATTTGAGACAGAGCCCGGGTTTCCCCCAAGCTCCAAGTCTTCCTGCATCAGCCTCCCTGGGGGCAGAATTAGAAGCTCATATCACCGTGCCTAGCTTTGTAGCCAAAGCTACGCCTCAGTCTTTGGTACATTTTGTGTTTTTTGAGTGTGCATGAGTGCAGAGGTCAGAGGAGAGTGCAGGAGTCAGTTCTCTCCTCCCAGGAATCTCCCCTGAGTCTAACTCGGGTGGTCAGGCATGCACAAACTCCTCACTAGCTAAGCCCTCTCACCCTCCCCTCCAGAGATGCAGGGGGTGATCAGGTGTGGCCCTTTGGGAGCTCCTGCTGGCCTGAAGCCAGCAGCTTAGTCTACTCTTTCAGTTTTGGTTTTCCCTGACCTTTGTGTGACATTAAATTTGCCTAGGACATGAATTCCCCTAAAACACAGCACCTTTCTTCTTAGCATTGACATCAACACAGTTCACATTCATCTAGTGCTTCGGGGCTTCCTCTCAGGGTTTCCCCTAGCTTCACCTTCTCCTGTCAGCAGAGGACTGTGATGGCATTAAATACACAGAGCACCTGACTGTGGACACCTCATTGATTCATGTCACCGATGATGGAGCTTTATGAATCTGAGAAGTACATGACCACATACAAATAAAAATGGAGGGTTTGTTCTTGTTGTTTCAGATTTATTTATTTTGTCTATATGATTGTTTTTCCCTGCACGTGTGTCTCTCTGTCCATGTGTGGGCATGGGATAACCACAGAGGTCAGAAAAGGCACTGGATTCCCCAGAACTGGAGTTAGGAAAGACTGTGATCTCCTGCGGATATGCTAGAATCAGAGCCCAGGTCCTCTGAGAGAACAGCCAGTGCTCTTAACCATTGAGCCACCTCTCCAGCCTCGAAAACAGAGTTTAACAGAGGCTTCGTTAGATTGCAGCAGAGGTTACAGAGTTTTCTGCTCCTTGAAACTTACTTTTCCCCATGATGGGGACACAGTACAGACACTTTGGAAAGGGATGGCAGTAGTCACTGAACAGCAGAAAAACTGACATCCTGACTTTTTTTATTTATTTATTTATTTATTTATTTTTATTAACTTGAGTATTTCTTATATACATTTCAAGTGTTATTCCCTTTCCCGGTTTCCGGGCAAAATCCCCCTCCCCCCTCCCTTTCCTTATGGGTGTTCCCCTCCCAACCCTCCCCCCATTGCCGCCCTCCCCCCATAGTCTAGTTCACTGGGGGTTCAGTCTTAGCAGGACCCAGGGCTTCCCCTTCCACTGGTGCTCTTACTAGGATATTCATTGCTACCTATGGGGTCAGAGTCCAGGGTCAGTCCATATATAGTCTTTAGGTAGTGGCTTAGTCCCTGGAAGCTCTGGTTGCTTGACATTGTTGTACTTTTGGGGTCTCGAGCCCCTTCAAGCTCTTCCAGTTCTTTCTCTGATTCCTTCAACGGGGGACCTATTCTCAGCTCAGTGGTTTGCTGCTGGCATTCGCCTCTGTATTTGCTGTATTCTGGCTGTGTCTCTCAGGAGCGATCTACATCCGGCTCCTGTCGGTCTGCACTTCTTTGCTTCATCCATCTTGTCCAATTGGGTGGCTGTATATGTATGGGCCACCTGTGGGGCAGGCTCTGAATGGGTGTTCCTTCAGTCTCTGTTTTAATCTTTGCCTCTCCCTTCCCAGCCAAGGGTATTCTTTTTCCTCATTTAAAGAAGGAGTGAAGCATTCACATTTTGATCATCCGTCTTGAGTTTCGTTTGTTCTAGGGATCTAGGGTAATTCAAGCATTTGGGCTAATAGCCACTTATCAATGAGTGCATACCATGTATGTCTTTCTGTGATTGGGTTAGCTCACTCAGGATGATATTTTCCAGTTCCAACCATTTGCCTACGAATTTCATAGACTCGTTGTTTTTGATAGCTGAGTAATATTCCATTGTGTAGATGTACCACATTTTCTGTATCCATTCCTCTGTTGAAGGGCATCTCGGTTCTTTCCAGCTTCTGGCTATTATAAATAAGGCTGCGATGAACATAGTGGAGCACGTGTCTCTTTTATATGTTGAGGCATCTTTTGGGTATATGCCCAAGAGAGGTATGGCTGGATCCTCAGGCAGTTCAATGTCCAATTTTCTGAGGAACCTCCAGACTGATTTCCAGAATGGTTTTACCAGTCTGCAATCCCACCAACAATGGAGGAGTGTTCCTCTTTCTCCACATCCTCGCCAGCATCTGCTGTCACCTGAGTTTTTGATCTTAGCCAATTGCACTGGTGTGAGGTGAAATCTCAGGGTTGTTTTGATTTGCATTTCCCTTATGACTAAAGATGTTGAACATTTCTTTAGGTGTTTCTCAGCCATTCGGCATTCCTCAGCTGTGAATTCTTTGTTTAGCTCTGAACCCCATTTTTTAATAGGGTTATTTGTTTCCCTGCGGTCTAACTTCTTGAGTTCTTTGTATATTTTGGATATAAGGCCTCTATCTGTTGTAGGATTGGTAAAGATCTTTTCCCAATCTGTTGGTTGCCGTTTTGTCCTAACCACAGTGTCCTTTGCCTTACAGAAGCTTTGCAGTTTTATGAGATCCCATTTGTCGATTCTTGATCTTAGAGCATAAGCCATTGGTGTTTTGTTCAGGAAATTTTTTCCAGTGCCCATGTGTTCCAGATGCTTCCCTAGTTTTTCTTCTATTAGTTTGAGTGTGTCTGGTTTGATGTGGAGGTCCTTGATCCACTTGGACTTAAGCTTTGTACAGGGTGATAAGCATGGATCGATCTGCATTCTTCTACATGTTGCCCTCCAGTTGAACCAGCACCATTTGCTGAAAATGCTATCTTTTTTCCATTGGATGGTTTTGGCTCCTTTGTCAAAAATCAAGTGACCATAGGTGTGTGGGTTCATTTCTGGGTCTTCAATTCTATTCCATTGGTCTATCTGTCTGTCTCTGTACCAATACCATGCAGTTTTTATCACTATTGCTCTGTAATACTGCTTGAGTTCAGGGATAGTGATTCCCCCTGAAGTCATTTTATTGTTGAGGATAGCTTTAGCTATCCTGGGTTTTTTGTTATTCCAGATGAATTTGCAAATTGTTCTGTCTAACTCTTTGAAGAATTGGATTGGTATTTTGATGGGGATTGCATTGAATCTGTAGATTGCTTTTGGTAAAATGGCTATTTTTACTATATTAATCCTGCCAATCCATGAGCATGGGAGATCTTTCCATCTTCTGAGGTCTTCTTCAATTTCTTTCCTCAGTGTCTTGAAGTTCTTATTGTACAGATCTTTTACTTGCTTGGTTAAAGTCACACCGAGGTACTTTATATTATTTGGGTCTATTATGAAGGGTGTCGTTTCCCTAATTTCTTTCTCTGCTTGTTTCTCTTTTGTATAGAGGAAGGCAACTGATTTATTTGAGTTAATTTTATACCCAGCCACTTTGCTGAAGTTGTTTATCAGCTTTAGTAGTTCTCTGGTGGAACTTTTGGGATCACTTAAATATACTATCATGTCATCTGCAAATAGTGATATTTTGACTTCTTCTTTTCCGATCTGTATCCCCTTGATCTCCTTTTGTTGTCTGATTGCTCTGGCTAGAACTTCAAGAACTATATTGAATAAGTAGGGAGAGAGTGGGCAGCCTTGTCTAGTCCCTGATTTTAGTGGGATTGCTTCGAGTTTCTCTCCATTTAGTTTAATGTTAGCAACTGGTTTGCTGTATATGGCTTTTACTATGTTTAGGTATGGGCCTTGAATTCCTATTCTTTCCAGGACTTTTATCATGAAGGGGTGTTGAATTTTGTCAAATGCTTTCTCAGCATCTAATGAAATGATCATGTGGTTTTGTTCTTTCAGTTTGTTTATATGATGGATCACGTTGGTGGTTTTCCGTATATTAAACCATCCCTGCATGCCTGGGATGAAGCCTACTTGATCATGGTGGATGATTGTTTTGATGTGCTCTTGAATTCGGTTTGCCAGAATTTTATTGAGTATTTTTGCGTCGATATTCATAAGGGAAATTGGTCTGAAGTTCTCTTTCTTTGTTGTGTCTTTGTGTGGTTTAGGTATAAGAGTAATTATGGCTTCGTAGAAGGAATTCGGTAGTGCTCCATCTGTTTCAATTTTGTGGAATAGTTTGGATAGTATTGGTATGAGGTCTTCTATGAAGGTTTGATAGAATTCTGCACTAAACCCGTCTGGACCTGGGCTCTTTTTGGTTGGAAGACCTTTAATGACTGCTTCTATTTCCTTAGGAGTTATGGGGTTGTTTAACTGGTTTATCTGTTCCTGATTTAACTTCGATACCTGGTATCTGTCTAGGAAATTGTCCATTTCCTGAAGATTTTCAAATTTTGTTGAATATAGGTTTTTATAGTAAGATCTGATGATTTTTTGAATTTCCTCTGAATCTGTAGTTATGTCTCCCTTTTCATTTCTAATTTTGTTAATTTGGACGCACTCTCTGTGTCCTCTCGTTAGTCTGGCTAAGGGTTTATCTATCTTGTTGATTTTCTCAAAGAACCAACTTTTGGTTCTGTTGATTCTTTCTATGGTCCTTTTTGTTTCTACTTGGTTGATTTCAGCTCTGAGTTTGATTATTTCCTGCCTTCTACTCCTCCTGGGTGTATTTGCTTCTTTTTGTTCTAGAGCTTTTAGGTGTGCTGTCAAGCTGCTGACATATGCTCTTTCCTGTTTCTTTCTGCAGGCACTCAGCGCTATGAGTTTTCCTCTTAGCACAGCTTTCATTGTGTCCCATAAGTTTGGGTATGTTGTATCTTCATTTTCATTAAATTCTAAAAAGTTTTTAATTTCTTTCTTTATTTCTTCCTTGACCAGGTTATCATTGAGTAGAGCATTGTTCAATTTCCACGTATATGTGGGCATTCTTCCCTTATTGTTATTGAAGACCAGTTTTAGGCCGTGGTGGTCTGATAGCATGCATGGGATTATCTCTATCTTTCTGTACCTGTTGAGGCCCGTTTTTTGACCAATTATATGGTCAATTTTGGAGAAAGTACCATGAGGAGCTGAGAAGAAGGTATATCCTTTTGCTTTAGGATAGAATGTTCTATAAATATCCGTTAAGTCCATTTGGCTCATGACTTCTCTTAGTCTGTCGACATCACTGTTTAATTTCTGTTTCCATGATCTGTCCATTGATGAGAGTGGGGTGTTGAAGTCTCCCACTATTATTGTGTGAGGTGCAATGTGTGTTTTGAGCTTTAGTAAGGTTTCTTTTACGTATGTAGGTGCCCTTGTATTTGGGGCATAGATATTTAGGATTGAGAGTTCATCTTGGTGGATTTTTCCTTTGATGAATATGAAGTGTCCTTCCTTATCTTTTTTGATGACTTTTAGTTGGAAATTGATTTTATTTGATATTAGAATGGCTACTCCAGCTTGCTTCTTCTGACCATTTGCTTGGAAAGTTGTTTTCCAGCCTTTCACTCTGAGGTAGTGTCTGTCTTTGTCTCTGAGGTGTGTTTCCTGTAGGCAGCAGAATGCAGGGTCCTCATTGCGTATCCAGTTTGTTAATCTATGTCTTTTTATTGGGGAGTTGAGGCCATTGATATTGAGAGATATTAAGGAATAGTGATTATTGTTTCCCTTTATATTCATATTTGGATGTGAGGTTATGTTTGTGTGCTTTCATTCTCTTTGTTTTGTTGCCAAGACGATTAGTTTCTTGCTTCTTCTAGGGTATAGCTTGCCTCCTTATGTTGGGCTTTACCATTTATTATCCTTTGTAGTGCTGGATTTGTAGAAAGATATTGTGTAAATTTGGTTTTGTCATGGAATATCTTGGTTTCTCCATCAATGTTAATTGAGAGTTTTGCTGGATACAGTAACCTGGGCTGGCATTTGTGTTCTCTTAGGGTCTGTATGACATCAGTCCAGGATCTTCTGGCCTTCATAGTTTCTGGCGAGAAGTCTGGTGTGATTCTGATAGGTCTCCCTTTATATGTTACTTGACCTTTTTCCCTTACTGCTTTTAATATTCTTTCTTTATTTTGTGCGTTTGGTGTTTTGACAATTATGTGACGGGAGGTGTTTCTTTTCTGGTCCAATCTATTTGGAGTTCTGTAGGCTTCTTGTATGTCTATGGGTATCTCTTTTTTTAGGTTAGGGAAGTTTTCTTCTATGATTTTGTTGAAGATATTTACTGGTCCTTTGAGCTGGGAGTCTTCACTCTCTTCTATACCTATTATCCTTAGGTTTGATCTTCTCATTGAGTCCTGGATTTCCTGTATGTTTTGGACCAGTAGCTTTTTCCGCTTTACATTATCTTTGACAGTTGAGTCAATGATTTCTATGGAATCTTCTGCTCCTGAGATTCTCTCTTCCATCTCTTGTATTCTGTTGGTGAGGCTTGTATCTACAGCTCCTTGTCTCTTCTTTTGGTTTTCTATATCCAGGGTTGTTTCCATGTGTTCTTTCTTGATTGCTTCTATTTCCATTTTTAATTCCTTCAACTGTTTGATTGTGTTTTCCTGGAATTCTTTCAGGGATTTTTGCGATTCCTCTCTGTAGGCTTTTACTTGTTTATTAATGTTTTCCTGTGCTTCCCTAAGTGTGTTCATGTCTTTCTTGAAGTCCTCTAGCATCATGATCAAATATGATTTTGTAACTAGATCTTGCTTTTCTGGTGTGTTTGGATATTCCATGTTTGTTTTGGTGGGAGAATTGGGCTCCGATGATGGCATGTAGTCTTGGTTTCTGTTGCTTGGGTTCCTGCGCTTGCCTCTCGCCATCAGATTATCTCTAGTGTTACTTTGTTCTGCTATTTCTGACAGTGGCTAGACTGTCCTATAAGCCTGTGTGACAGGAGTGCTGTAGACCTGTTTTCCTCTCTTTCAGTCAGTTATGGGGACAGAGTGTTCTGCTTTCTGGCGTGTAGTTTTTCCTCTCTACAGGTCTTCAGCTGTTCCTGTGGGCCTGTGTCTTGAGTTCACCAGGCAGCTTTCTTGCAGCAGAAAATTTGGTCTTACCTGTGGTCCCGAGGCTCAGGTTCGCTCGTGGGGTGCTCCCCACGGGCTCTCTGCAGCGGCAGCAACCAGGAAGACCTGTGCCGCCCCTTCCGGGAGCTTCAGTGCACCAGGGTTCCAGATGGTCTTTGGCTTTTTCCTCTGGCGTCCGAGATGTGTGTGCAGGGAGCAGTCACTTCTGGTTTCCCAGGCTTGTCTGCCTCTCTGAAGGTTTAGCTCTCCCTCCCACGGGATTTGGGTGCAGAGAACTCACATCCTGACCTTTTAATCTTTGGAAATGAAGTGGGAAAATGTATATGAAATGGAGACACATTGAAGGAAGGTTTTATTTGTATCTTTTTTATTACTTACAGTATTAAACTCTCTTATAATGTTCGTGTTCACAAAGCGGAATTTAAATTATTACGTCTTAATTGAGCGACTCGGAGACTGCTTGCATTTTTTTTTTAACTGCTTACTCCAGAGCCTTCATTTAAAGCCTCATTGAACCTCGAGTGCGTTGACATTCTAACCTCACTGGTTCTCTTTTCCTAGATTATTTCAAATAGTACAATCCCAGAAAATTCGACAAGTGGTGGGAGGTTCAAGCTTGATGTTCTGAAAAACAAAGCGAAGAGGTCCTTAACTTCCTCCTTGGAAAATATCTTCTCCAGGGTAAGATCAAACTGGGCTATCTTAGGTAAAAGCATCTGTTTTCTGCTTTATTTATGATTGGCTCACTGAAGACTTTGTCAAGGGGCACTGTGAAGATAATTTTAATTTGGTTAACACTGCAATAACGTAATCTTGTAATCCCTGTATTGAGAATCAGAGGCAAGACTGGAGTGGGCAGCTAACCTGGGCTACATAGCATCACTGTGTCTTAGAAATCTCATAAAACAAGTTTCCTTCTAAGGGTCTAGTTTGGTCTCTGACCTCTGAACTCTGAAGTCAGGACACAGAGATTTCTCGTTAGTGATATGTGCGTGCAGAAATGGGTAATCGAATCCTGATGTGCTATTCTTTAAGAACGTTTGATGTTTTGATATTTCATAATGTATTTTAAAGTGTTGCCTTTCCTTTGTCCATGATTAGAGACTGACACAAGATGTTAAGAACGGTATGAAGGGGGGTTGGGGATTTAGCTCAGTGGTAGAGCGCTTGCCTAGCAAGCGCAAGGCCCTGGGTTCGGTCCCCAGCTCCGGGAAAAAAAAAAAAAAGAACAGTATGAAGTAATGAAAAAATTATGTATCCGATTTAGGACTTTTATACGTTTCATTTGAGTGATAGCAAAATGTTTCCCCTTGCACTTGGGTTTCCTCTTTCTGAATCATAAAGTTTTAGGCCTGGGAGCCAGCAGACAGGAGACGGCGGCCAGCAGAAGAGGGTGCCTGGTGTAACTAGTGAAGGAAGGTGTAGTCTGTGAAGGGAAGTCTAGCTGAGTATTTGAGGAGGAGGGGAGGAGCAAGCATTCACAGAGAAAGGTGCCTAATGTAGGGAGCGAGAGTCTGAACAGGCTGAGGGTGCTAATTGTAGCCAGGGTGCAGTGGCCACAGAGCAGCGAAGAGAGTGTGAGACCACATGCAGCAGAATGGGTCTCAGTCAGAGAATGGTTATATGTACGACTATACTAATGTTTATGGCATCCAGGGGGAAGGAAATTGCAAAGAACAGGGTGGGAAGCCAGAAGGAACTCTTTTGTTGGATTTAACTTGGATTTATGTGCACGAGATTGACATCTGACTTCTGGAGTTTGGTTTCCACATGGCCAATAGTGCTGCACCACGTTCGTGGCTGTCCTTGGTTGCATGCTGCCTCTGACTTGCCTTGACTAGCTTAGCCATACCGCTAGTGCCGACTCCTGACACATCCTCCATTTTCTGGTCCTTGGCGATTCTGAGTTCAGTGCTGTTTCGAGAGCCGTCCCTCAGCTTATGTTTGCTGACATGTTCCCTTAGTAGGCTCAGGCATGGCCTCTGTGTCTGTTGTACCCCAGAGGCCACACTGTGGACATCGTGTCAGGTGGCAAGGATCCCAGCCTTCTCATGCCGGGCAGAAGCTAGACTACCCGTTGTTGTGATGGGGCCGTGGACTATCTCATCCAAAACTTGTGGGGAAATGTAAGCTCTATGAGGAGAGAATAGGAGGGGCAATCTTGCTGAGGTGATCATCTTGTTCATACGGCTAGTTGATTGATGTGCTAATAGGTTAGCTCTAATGTGGGGCTGCTGTCTCAGCCAGCTTGGTCAGGTCTGTTATGCTTCCCTTCTCACCATGTGATGCCCTGCATCACCTCTTCACTTTGCCAGCAGGAAGGTCAGGGCTGGACCTGCCCTCCTGACCTTGAACTCGAGTGGTGAGCCAAAAGCAAACTTTGCTTTATTAGTTCCTTGCCTTGTGGTGGGATGCCATTAACAACCAGAAAGCAGAAGAAGACGTGAGGAGTGGAGTTCTTTTGTTCCACTTCAGTGTCTTCTGGGCATTGGGCAGTGGCACACCCGTTGCCTGGGGGTCGGTGAGGAATGAATGAACTGATATACAGATAGTGCTTAGAGTACTGCTCAACCTGGCTGCTGTTACTGTGAAACAGTACTGTATGTGTCATTTAGCAATGCGTTCTAACTATCAGATGACTATGTATGTATGTATGTATGTATGTATGTATGTATGTATGTATGATGTTTACCTATTTATCTACCGATCTATCATCTATTATCTATCCTCTATCTATATCTATCTCTATCTATCTATCTATCTATCTATCTATCTATCTATCTATCGATCTAGCTATCATCTATCTATCTATCCATCTATCTATCCTCTATCATCTACCTATCTATCATCTATCTATCTATCTATCATCTATTTATCTATTATCTACCAACCTATTATCTATCATCTATCTATCCTCTATCTATCTATCTATCTATCTATCTATCTATCTATCTATCTATCATCTATCTACCTACCTATCATCTATCTGTCTGTCTATCTATCTATCTATCTATCTATCTATCTATCTATCATCTATCTATCTATATCTATCATCTATCATCTATCTATCTATCTATCTATCTATCTATCCATCCATCCATCCATCATCTGTCTGTCTCTCCATCCATTCTAGGCCATTCAAGTAGCATTTTTTGGGGGAATTTATTAGCATAAGGAGCTCACCATTACAATGAGGACCTCTATTGTAAAAGTTTTACTGAGTTATGCCCCTAAGGAAGATGGATGACAGCACACTCTAAGTCAACATTATGTCCCTCTCAGGTCATGTGCCACTGTGAAAGCATGAATTAAATGACACCAGACATGGTGCACTTGCCCTGTAAGGGAGTGAGTATATGCTAACAACTGACCAGGGCTCTCCAGAGTGAATGTGCTTAATACCTTAGGAGCCCACTCTAAACTCACAGTCTGTAAACTATCTTGTTATGCTAACATATATTTAAATGTGCACACTTAGGGTCTCCTGAGAAAAGTCAGAACTCAGTTTAAAAGAATTGCCGTAGAAAGTCTGGGGTTTAGAAGTCAGTGGGGCTTCTTCATTAGGGTGGGTATATATTCATATCCCACTGTGTCTGGCTAATATTGCCCATGTGTGCATGGGTGTAGGGTTTTCCGGCAGAGCATAGGTAATCCTCTCCTTTCCTTTATAAACAGAACTTACAGAAGTAAGCAGTGAAGAGGATTGAGCCCCCCTGCCTGTCTCTTTGGTCATGATCATACGCTAGCATCTTTAATTTTATTTTTCTAGTTGTTCATTTTACATCCTGCTCACTGACCCCTGCCTCAGCCAGCCCCCCAAATGCCTTCTCCCATTCTCCCTCCCCATCTCCTCTGAGCAGGTGGCAACCGCCTAGGTACCCCCCCCCCCTTACAAAGTCTCTGCTAGGCTAGCCACTTCCTCTTCCACTGAGGTCAGACAAGGAAGCCCAGGTAAAGCATATCCCATGTTCAGGATAACCCCCTTCGAGTTGTTCAGGATCCATATGAAGGTCAGGCTGCACATCTGCTACATATGTGCAGAGAGACCTAGGTCCTGCCCCTGTATGTTCTCTGGTTGGTGGTTCAGACTCTGAGAGCCCCAAGGGTCCATGTTACTTGACACTGTTGGTCTTCCTTTGGCGTCCCTATCCCCTTCAGGGACCCAGAGCTCAGCATACCAAAATACATAGGGAGTGGGACCCAGAGCTCAGCATACCAAAATACATAGGAAGTGGGATCAAGGCCGCTGGCCTAGACGCTTACAGGTGATTCTGATGTCCAGTAGGAGATTTGCAGCTTACCTCACCATTGTGAATCTTCATGGTCGGGGACAGCATTTATTCTTAACGTGTGGACACGCATGAGTGGCTTTTCCATCATCTAGGACAGTGGTTCTCAAGCTTCCTAATGCCGCAGCCCTTTTATACAGTTCCCAGGTTGTAGTGACCTCCCCAACCACGAAACTATTTTGTTTCTACTGTTAGGAGTCATAATGGAAAGATCTACTATGCCGCCTTAAAGGGGCTTCAACCCACAGGTTGAAAACTGCTGATTTAGGGCCCCGTGTGTCGTACAGAATCCTAGCCTAAACTCAGAGCTGCTTCACCAGGAAATCACATCCAATAGCGTGGGCTTTAGCAACGCCCCAATTCGCACTGACACCACCTCAGGCTTAGGAGCCGCTGCTCCTGCCACGTGTGATACTTGAAGCTCTGACATCTCAGGTAGGGGATTGGTGTTTGTCAAAATGTCAGCTGCAGGAACACAACACAGTATGTGGTAAGCAGTTTCATCCGAGTGATGGAGTAGCTGGTGAGGGGCCTGCAAGTGAGACCTGGCTCTGGCAGCATTCATGGCTATGAAGCTGGGCAGTTTCATTTTCATCCAACTGTAGTTTCTCTGTTTATAAACTGTGCATTGCTGTACTGAGTTGCGTTATAGATTAGCATCATGAAAGGGCCACACTGGAGGTCTGACCTTGGTATGCACTGTAGGCTGGAAATCTGTTGTTTGCAGAAAAACGGAAGGGCTGCCCTTGCTCTCCGTTTAGACTGTGGTACTCTCTGCACAGCCCTTGCCAGACTGACTTTGGAGTGTCTCTTCTGCGTGCCTCGAATTGCTGTAATGGCTCTCAGCAAGGACAAGGCTGAACTATTTTGGTCTCAGTGAATACGGTAGCTTTTGTGTCCTGGAGTGATGCCAAATGCTATAAATGTTGTGGCCTAACAAGGTCTTCACATGTAACAGAAAGCTGGCCACTCCAACTGTCTGGTAGAAGTCTGACAGATCTGAAGGGGTTTGCGTTCCACACGACTTACCATTTTCCTGCTTTGGGTTACAAGGTATTAAGTTCAGTGCAGCCCGAGTGCAACTCACATTTGCTTCCCAAAGTGAGATATACTTGTTTATGAGATGGGATTCCTGTTGTCATTTCCTAGAGGCTAAGGTCATGAACACTGAAACGTGAGCCCAAGGAGAATGACAGGCATAGGAGTCACCCAATCGTCATGTGGTAGAACTGAGAAAGCCGCATGTTTAGAGATTAAAGGCAGAACCTTGTGTTCTGGTTGCTTGTTGCTGTTTTTGGGGTTCCTCTATACTCATCGCTGTAAAATGTGATTTAGTTTTAATCCTTTTCTGCTCTTTAGAGCAATGTCCACTATATTCCTGAGTCTGTTGGTACTTTTAAAGCATTCCCCCCCTTTATTTTACATAAAAACCAATAACACAGGTATAGATAAAACACCATTAGAATCAAAACACATGGCTTCAATTCTTTTTCTCTTGGAAATGGTTTGTGATATGGGTGGTTTGGCATAGAAGCCACGGCTAAAAGTAGCAGGCATTGGCTTTACTGATTGTCTTTCAGACACACACACTACTGCAAAAGTTGATTAGCTGTAAGTATATCTCCTAACTAGATGCCTGCTTGCTATAATGCACATTTAAAAGGCTTAAAGAGCACTGAGAGACTCTAGGTTGTTTCAGGACACCTGATGTAAGGTGAATTCCCTGTTGTAATTCCACCTTCCATAAAGCCCGGCCACAGGGGGCAGCACTGAGTAGGGGCTCAAGGCCATAAGTTTTTCTTTTCTCCTTCTCCCCCTCCTTTTTCCCTCCCCTCCCCTCCCCTCCCCTCCCCCTCCTCCCCTCCTCCTCCTCTCCTTTTCATCCGCCTTCTTTTTTTAGATTAGATCATCATTTTTATTCATACTTATTATTTTGCTGTTCAGAATTAAACAATTTCTTTTTTACGTATTCACTTTATATCCTGCTCACTGCCTCCCTCCCCGTTACCCTGTCACAAGTCACAATCCTCCCCCTTCCCTGCCCCCACCTGCTCATGCTCTAGATTGTTTTTCCTACGTTTTCTTGGCTGCCTGTCCTTTGCTAGCTAGGAAGTTGCCTTGGCCGCAATAATCTATCAGAATCGCCATGCAGTGTGAAACGCTCACCACCATATGGCTTGTGGCTGTGCCTTTTATTGTTGATATTGTTGTTATTCTATGAGGAGCTGATGGGGATCTAAAACTGTAATTAATACAGTGATCAGGAATAAGAGTAATTTACTTTGTAAAGCAAGGTAGGCTACCACGAGCCTGAAACAATTGACTAAGGGTAAGGAAGAGCTCTTAGAACTCTCGGTAGCAGTTGCAAAGGAAAAGTTCAGTAGATGGCTAGAAAAGGAAACCATCTGGAAAACAGAACACAACACCTCAACGGGAACGCAGGCAGTGTAAAACTTCAAGGGATTTGTTCTGGGAGCTCCACCAAAGGACAAAGCTCCCAAAGGACACAAATAATTAAAGAAAACATGTTAGGGCAAACGAATAGGGGTTTCTAGACCTAACGGGCTTAGAAAACGCACACTAGAGCAACTGGCTACAACTCAGACTCGGGCATGTTGTCATGAGGTTTCGGAGTGAAAGGGGAAACAGTGCCATATACACAGAAGCTATAGACTCGGAAAGCTATAGACTTTTGAACAAAGGGTGCTGAGCAAGGGTAAGGGAGGACGAAGGAAACTTCTCAAACATCCAAGGGAACTATTAATGAAATGGAAGAAAAGAATAGGGACCTTTGCAGCTATGTAAATCAAGACGAATGCCATCCCAGCCTCCCTTTTCTCAGAAAGTACCTGGTGAATGTGTACCCCCAAAATGAGGAACAACACCGAAAAAGAGGAAGACAGGACTCTAATGCCAGGGGGTTCAGAGGAAATTTTTAGTTTGATGGTGAAGAAACTACCGGGAAGCTCTATACATTGAGTCCAGGTCGGGGCAGGAGGACAAAGGTCTCAAGATACTGAGGTCAAAGATGATTGGTGGGTGGGTCATCTGATGTTTGACCTTCCGATGGTCTGTTGGAGAACTTCGTGATTGCCGAATAAGACCTCATTATACAAGACGCAATCTGGTGAAATTGTGGTGGTTACGTAGCTAGCCACAGACAGTACTTACAAAGGCAGGGCAAGAAAAGCAGAAAGCACAGATTTAACTGGTGCTGAAACAACATTAGGGAAGGAGGGGATAGAGGGGTGGGGTGTGGGGTGAGAGAGTGAATGTGTTTTTTTTATTTAAAAAAAAAAGCAAGAATACTTATTTCATCTTCCAGATCATATTTGAACCAGAAAGGCTAAGGAACGATACCATGATTTATCAGTATAAATCAGAGGTTCTCAGTAGGGGTTGGGGGCTTACCACCCCTTTTGGGGAGTCACATGTCAGATAAGACTTGCTTTTGAGGTACCCAGTTCAAAGTGTGAGAGAAGAAGGTGATAGTAAAACTTTGCCTTGGAAGATGGGCTAACAAAATTTGAGTTTTAGAACATTGTACATGTATTACTTCGATTAAGAATTAAAGTAAGATTTAATTCCTTGCACCTCCAAATTAAACACACACACACACACACACACACACACACACACACACACAGACACAGACACACACATACACACACAGTCATACACACACTCACTCACTCACACACACTATTTATTAGAATATATGAGGGCAGATTTAAAAACAGTAAATACTGTGGAATGTTGTGTATCTCTGCAGAGGTGCGCGTCCATACCTGACTTGCGTTTGTGGTCACTCCCTTTAGAACCTCTCCGTGTCTTTAGTATGTCTCCTCCTCATTCCTTGTGTTTGATGCACTTCTCAACCCACTCTTGTGTTTTCCTCCCTTTATTTGGATTAGCTTTTTATTTTTGCATGTAACATGAGAGGGACAGATAGCCATCTGCTACGGTATGTTTTTTAGATTGTGTTGTGATGTCTACCAAGAGCGTGACATTGACTGACACCTAAGATTGTAAAGTGAATTGATTTATTGGCATTGGCAAGTATTAGGTAATAATGAATAAAGCAAAACTAATAAATTTTAGGAGGCCTCTTTGGGAGTATGAAGGACAGAACTCTGGTTCCTGTACAGGCTTGGCCAGTACTCTTGATTTTGACAAAAGACTTGTTCAGGCTGGTCTTGAACTCACTCTGAAGCTCATGCTGGTTCAAATGTGGTCTTGTAATCCTCCTGCCTCAGCCTCCCAAGGACTGTGATTACGTTATACTTTCTCTCTCTCTCTCTTTCTCTCTCTCTCTCTCTCTCTTTACATATTTATTACATGCCTGTAGTGTGAATTGTGATGTCTGTAATAGATTGTAAGGAAGGTATGTGTCGCTTGCATGGTGTCTTAATGCCCTGTCCACATCTGCGTTTGTCTGTGTGAGGGAAGACTTACCTGCACTCTCATGATCTTGTGGATGAGAAGCCTTTAGGGCTGACACGGGAATAACCCCCAAAGCTTGATGCATCTTTGTTGTTGGTCCAACAGCTGAGTAAGAGCAATGGCAGTTTGGAAGAGTTGCGTGTACCATGTTCTAGTGGCTGTCAAACCGAGGGGTTAACTTATGCTTAGGTGCAGTGAAATCTATGAATTGCCTTCTGTACTCTTCCTGTACAACTACAAGGTGCAGCCGCCATGATTCTATCTATGCTCTTCACACAGGGAGCTAACAGAATGAGAGGGCGGCTCGGAAGTGTGGACAGCTTCGAACGGTCCAACAGTCTTGCTTCAGAGAAGGTATCTGGCATAGCTCTCTGGTTTACCCAACACTGCTGTTTGCTAGCCAAAGCCATGGTGAAACATGCATGCCTAATTATTTTGTGATGAGGTGTTTTTTGTCTTTGGATAAATAAATATCAGATGCTCTGTTGTTTTAAACGGGAAGATTCTGGGTATAAACGGTTTATTTTTTATCCAGCTAAGCTCCCTCCTCTTGGAACACAGTCTGCCCTTCATTGGCTAACTCTGCACCTTTGTTTTGCACTACAGACAATTTGTATATAGTATTTGAGCAACTGTTGATTTAAAGTGAAACAAACTCAACTGTCCAATTATCACCCCATAACCAGACACACACACAGACCAACACAGCACACATACAGACACACACAACAACACACACTCGAGACACATATACACAGAAGACACACAATGCACAAAGACACATATACACAGAAGACACACAAGGCACAAAGACACATATACACAGAAGACACACACAGACACAGATACATATACAGACACACATACACATATATACACAGACACAACATGCAGACACAGACAAGGGGCATACACACAGACACACAAGTCACAAACACATACACAAGGCACAGACACAGACACAGACACATAGGACACAGACACAGACACACATGTAAGGCACACACACAGACATACAAGACACAGACACAAACACACACACAAGGCACACACAGACACACAACACACAAAGACACATATATACACAGAGACACAGACACAGACACACAGACACACACAAGACACATACAGACACATAATGCACAAAGACACTATATACACAGAACACACACAGACATATACTCAGACACACAATACACACACAAGATACAAAGACACATACATAGACACACATACATATACATACAGATACACATAAGACACACACAGACATACAATACACAAAGACACATATATACACAATACACACATAGACACATACAGAGACACACAGACATACAACACAGACACAAGACACACACAGACACACAAGACAAACAGACACACACACAAGGCACACACACAGACACATGCACACGCACATACACACATGTGCGTGCACATGAGTCCCCTAACTTGTTGTTATTCTTTTTCCATGTTACTTCTTTTCCTCTGTTTTGCTTTTCCTTCTATTTCAGCTGCAACATCATCCTCTGTCTCACAGACAGCCCTATTGTGGGTTTCCTGTTTCCTGTTTTCTGCAGTACGAAACTTGGGGCACTATCACTCTGCGTTGTCCTAGGAAAACACTATCTCTCTTTTTTTTTAAATTAAACTTTTGCTGGCACCAGAGACCTGGTTGGTACGCATCTGTTATCCGTAGCCCAGCTCATCAAGGCAGATGATTTCGCTGTGGTGCCCATTTAAGTAGCATACCTGACTGGATTGAGAGATCTATGCTGTCTCTTCACTGGATGGGAGAGGCATTCCAGAGGGCTCCCTTTGGTTCATTTCCTGTTTTTCATGTCTTTTCAAAGAAATTTACCACAGGGATCATGCCACTGGACAGAAATATCCAGAGTGGAGGAAGATAATTCATGGGCTTTAATTTATTTTTCCAAAAGCTTTGCCCTGAGCCCCGGGCACTGAGGCGCTGTGATACTGTTTTGACATTACTGGAAACTTGCAGAGCCATAGGTCACAGAGGTTAGGAGATCCCTGAACGAGACTCCACCCCCTTTCAGTCATGGCCTCTTTTCATCTCTCTGGCAACAATGGGAAGGGTACAGTAGCCCTGGCATTTTGCCACAGCCCCCAAGGGGAAGAGCACCTTTTCTTCTCCGCCTTCTTGCTTTCCTGACCATCTCAAACGCTCCGTGACACCTGCTTATCTGCAGCAGTGGGTTGTGGTGAAACACATTAGTCTTCACCCGGGTTGAGTAAAAAGAAAAACAAAACAGTTTTGTCATGAGTCAGGAAGAGGACAGGTCTCCTTTCGCCGCTCAGCCCTGAGCGTCTGGTGTCTGTAGCAAGCCTCGTGGGGGCAGACACCTTCCCGGTTTCTGTTGTAGGACTTTTCACCAGGGGGCTCTCCTCCTGGGACACCGCCAGCCTCTCCACTGTCCTCCGCCTGGCACACCTTTCCCGAGGAGGATTCTGACTCGCCGCAGTTTCGAAGACGGGCTCACACGTTCAGCCACCCACCTTCAAGTTCAAGGAGGAAGCTGAACTTGCAAGATGGGAAGGCCCACGGACTGCGGTCCCCTCTACTGAGGCAGAACTCCAGTGAGCAATGCAGGTAGGTCCTGGCCCGTCCCCCAGGATGGGACAGCAAAGTTTATTGTCATTCTGTTAGGGTCACTTTGGAGTCAGTATGGATTGTCGTTTATGCTTTAAGCAGACGTTAGGGTTCAGATGGAGCAGAAAAGAAAGGAAGATGGGCGAGGTTAAGATATACCCCGAGAAAGTCCTAACATTTCAAAGCAAAGCTTTCTTTTCCTTTTTTTCCCCCAGAAAAAAAATAGAGAAAACATGGCAAGCAATTGTTTTTCCTTAAAAAAAAAAACAAAACAAAACCAAAAACCAAAAAACAAAATGCAGTAGCACATATTACATCCTGTCTCTTCAATGCTGGCGCTGAGGGAGTCAAGCAGCACCAGTGTCTAACCTACAGCTTCTTGTCAGCCTGCAGTCACATACCAGGCTGAGGCCTATGTCCAAGTTCCCTTCACACAGGAGACAACATTTGGCTGTTTTTTACTACATAGCAAATTTAAGCTAAGTATGACAATTACTACACATTTTATCATTTTATCTAAAACTGTATCTATGAAGGATACACACACACACACACACACGTATATTTTAACAAAAATTATTTGCTCTCAGGTAAGCTCAGATTCATCTCTTGAAGCCATTTCGCCCCCTCTTTCCTCCCCATGTCTTTCCCGTAGACAGCTGGGTTGACTACCCATGTTAGTCAGAAACGTAAATAAAACCATCTGAAAATGTCCTATAAAAAGACCAAGTTCACTTGTTATCAGATTTACTTTCCTGTTGTTTCAAGTTTTGCTCTCCCGATCCGGCTTTCATTGCTGTTTTCTGATTGATTTGAATTCTAAACACCAAGCAGATTATAAAACACTTAGGCCACTAAAATAAAGAAAATCAAAGCAATGAACTGTCTTCAGATCCTGTGTGTGTGTGTGTGTGTGTGTGTGTCTGTGTGTGTGTGTGTTTGTATGTGTGTGTGTTTGTGTGTGTGTGTGTTTGTGTGTGTGTTTGTGTATGTGTGTGTGTGAGTGTATGTGTGTATGTGTGTGTGTGAGTGTGTGTGTGAGTGTGTGTGTGTGAGTGTGTGTGTGTGTGTGTGTGTGTGTGTGTGTGAAGGAGGTTAAGTGTTCATAAGCAAATCGAGATTTTACAAATGATTACTCCATTGAGTTTTACCTGACAATAAATTGCTTCACCCCAAGAGCAAACTATTGTCAAGAATAAAAGGGGCCCAACATTTCAAAAGACAAATGACATCTTTTCCAATTCTTCCCTGAGTTTCCCATATGTTGTATTATATACGTTGAAATAATTTCAGTCATCGTCAGTAATAAAAAGGTATAATTTCATGTTATTTAAACGCACTCTGCACTGAAAACACCTTGTTTATTAACAGAGCCATGTGGGACACTTAGGGCTTTGGATTAACAGTACCTCAGGTCTACGAAGGAAATAACACAAACATAGTGATGGGTAAGCCAGAGATAATATGTATGGGAATTGACATCTGTCAAACACGCTATTCACCAGTATGTAGAAGGGGTTTGTGTCTTCAGAATACTTAATCTCTGTATTGTTCATCATCAGTTTATCCTCAGGAAACTGTTTTCCTGTAACAGTTTGTGTTTTCCTACTCCGACCCTTGAAGTCTCTTCTGCCACGTAAACGTATGTTTTATTCCCAAACTGTTAAGAAAGACAACTTGTGTAAGGGCGGAGCTTCACCTCAGCCACTGAGCAGAGGGCTGCATGCTCTTCTCTGTAAGTTCTGTGCAAGCTCCAGTTCGCTGCCCTTCAAGGGAGGAGTAAATTAATAGCAAGAACCCATTTCTGTGCTTTTTCTTGGTACGTGACGATTTCGCTGAAGTGTAGATTTTAAGAGAAATCTGCTGTGTTTTCTGTACTCAGTGTTCTCCCGTCAGCCCGGCGCATGTGCAAGGAGAGTAATTCTTCCTCCAGCCTTCCAAGCCTTCACACCTCCTTCTCTGCCCCTTCCTTCACTGCTTCCTCTTTCCTGAAAAGCTTTTACCAGAGTTCAGGTAGACTGTCCCCACAGTATGAAAATGAAATCAGGTGAGACCGGTGTGCTGTCTGACAAGCGCCATTTGCTCCGGTGATGCATTGACAATGTTACTAAAAAAAACGTGACCGGTTAATTTTAGAGGGAAACTTGTACATCCGTGTGTTTGTCCTAACGTGCTTCTAATGTGTTGACGTCAATTCCAATTAATCTTACTAAGAAAAATAGAACGTGCAGTTATGAAGCTTTTTGCAGATGTGATTACATATCTCTGAATGAGGTTTTGATCTATGAAATGCCTTTCTTTGCCACCTTTCCAGAATCTAAACTTCACGTTGTTGGAAACAACAACATCATGTTGTCATCATGTAGTAAGAAAGCTTTTCACGGCCTTGCTTCTATATGTTTAGCCTTTGGGTATATTCTTGGCAGCCCAAAGCCACTGACTAAAGCAGCTTGCTAACAGGGTGGGTGCAATATCTCTTTATTTGTAAGTATGTGGCATGCCTTTTGATTTTTTTTTAATGACCAGGTTTACATCCGTTGCATGCTATGCAATGGGCCCAGGAGAACGTCAGTGGGTGCTCTCGGAACACGAGAGAGATCTGAGCCTTGTAGCTCTTCTTTCCGCTTTGCCCTAGAAGAGTTACGTAACTCTCACACCATACGCTTTCCATAAAACTAGAGACAGTGGTCTTTAGAGAACTGCCTCTCTGTAAGTTGAGATTATAGTGGTCTATAAATGCTAAGTGGGCTGTTGTCAGTTCATGGGGTATGATAGGATTCCTCTAGGGGATTGCTGTTGAGTTAACAGTCCCAACTCCTTCCTATTCTTGTGTCTAGCTTGATTCATTCCTTTTTTACTACCGTCTAGTATTCTGTTTAATTGAGCACGGTTTATCTGCTTCCCTATTGATGGACATGTGGGCTGTTTCCAGTTGTTTCACCGTTGGCAACCCTCATAGTCAAGTAGAGAATCGTTTACTGTCAGCCAGCATGTGTGCCACTGATACCTTCTTGAATATTCTTTTGTTTTCTTTTCTTGTAGAGGTGAGAACATCCGAAAGCTAGCACAGAAGTAGACAGGCCTCATTAAATGCTCAGACTTCATACTTTCCAGAGTTATTTCTGAGCACCCTTTGTCCATATGTGCCCACTCATTCATGCTGGGTTAGCATGAATAAGAACGTGAAATTTCCTTTCAAATAAGTGCAATGTGCTCAAACAGAATTTCTGGTGACATAAGGCCAATAAAATGAAAAGCTTTCATGGGGGAACACTGTGGGGAAAGTTTCTAAAGAAGCTTGCCGTGAAACAGCACACTCTGCTGTGGACTAGGCTGTGAGTTTAGAGAACCAAGAGTTTCCACAATCAAGGTATCGCTAACACTGTCCTCTGACAGAGGACATAGTTCAGTAAGACCATTCATGGGCTTTAACGTAGTTGAGATAAGCATATAGGGAGAACCCCATCTTTCTTCCTTAGTGAGGGAAGAGCCTTTCCCCAAATGACAGTTAGAAATGGTCATCCAGAAGCTGAAGGGTCGGCAGAGACTGGACGTGAATCATAGGCTGTTTCAGAGGTTGTCATTAGTACACAGAGGTTACTTCTGTTGTTTACTGTGAGGTTGTTCATCTGTCTTCAGGGATTCATGCTTATTTGTGTTTTGTTTTTCATGATTGTTTCCCATAGCCCTCCATTCCTCATGCTAATGGGAAGGCACTGAAGCCAGAAGGTGGAGATTATTTATATGTACACACCACACACACACACACCACACACACACACACCCACACCACACACACACACACACACACACACACACACACACACACACGAGTTTGGGGTTGGAAAATTCCACTATTAAGTGGCTTTGCCATTTGCAGTGTTGCCTTTGAAGGTATAGAAATGTCCTCGATGTTCAGAACATTGAAGATTGTCCTTTTAGATGTTTTTTTCAATCGTGACAGATTCTAAAAGTTAGAGACTAGATCCCCCACCCCCCCAACTCTTAATTTAATAGCACAGGGTCAGCAAGCCTGACTCTAGATGACCCAAAACCATTTTCACCGGAAAGCATGCCAACTCTAAGCACACAGCTCAGTAGGTCACTAAGGAGAGAGCACCATCATGTCACCACTACCCTGGTCACGAGTGGAAGGGTCCCAGAGGTCTGGTGGCAACTCCCATTTCCCCCATCATTGCTTCCCTCTGACCTCAAAGAGCAAAGCTGGGTTTTGCTGCTTTGGAATGCTCGACAAATGGGATGATGGAGCATCCTTTTATTTCCACCTCTGGATTCTTTTGACATTGCTTCGTGAGATTCATTCCTGGCTGTAGACAGCTGCAGTATGTTTAGTTCTATTGCTATACTATGTCACATTCTATCTAATATATCACAACTCATCCGTCTGTGCTCTTATGCATGGACAGGTGGCTGTAGGGTTTCGTAGAGTGCCGTTGCGACAGTCATTGTGTATATTTTCAGCTGTACATGCACATGTATCGTTAACGGGTGTCTCCAGAATAAAAGTATTGGACAACATGTGTGTTCTTAGGTTTGTCTAAGCAGCTTGGACATAAATACACCACTTACAATCTTGAGGAGCATATATATCTTTCTATTTTGAAAGAATATCAAATTTATAGAAAATTACAAAATATTATAGGAGTTCCTTTAATCCTTTATCTTGACTAATTTTAAACATTTTGCTGCATCTGCTGTCCACGTTTGCAAAGCTCTCTCCATGCACACATGCATGTGTGCATTCTTCAATCTAGTCTATGTGTGAGTAGATTGTACTGCATCTTTTGTTCTTAGTGCACTACGATGTCTTTCCCAAGAAACGATGATATTTAAGAGAACGGTTTTAACTCAGTGGCTTCTGAACTCTCTATCTCTCATTATCACTTTTTATAGAGAGAATATCATGTACGTACAATTACGATGATTTCTCCAACTATTCATAATGACGAGGGAAGGAGGTATATAACATTATCAGCTATCATTTCCCTGTCACCTGGGTACCTAATATCTTATTAGTAGCATAAATGAACGTCTAAATATTCCTAGTCGAGTAGGGAATAGGACAAAGCTCCGGTATAGGCTAGCGACAGTGTTACTTTTTAGAACAGGACCACTGTTCTGAATTACTAATTCATGTTAGGGTACTGAGGAAAAGAAGACAAGGTCTTTTGAATGTCACAGTTTTCTGGCTGACAGAGTCATTTGCACAGATTTGAAATTCCAGCAGAAAAGGAATGCATGCGTTTTTATGATTAATACCTCAGTTCAAATTAATTTTTGAGAGGTTCACATCATTTCTCTTGGTAGCGGAGTCATAACTGTGTCTGATGATTCATGTTTCTTTTATAATGTATATTCACCTAATATGGCATTTCCATTCCAGCAACACACTTCTGTGCTGGTGAGGGGTTGCTTTACAAGTTTTAAGCTTACGTTTAAGAAATTATTTATATTGAAGTTTGTTGGGCAAGGTAAATGGTTATTTTGCAGGCGATACTCCTTGCTTCTATATATATATATATATATATATATATATATATATATATATATATATATATATATATATTTTTTTTTTAGTGAGAAAGAATAAGATATTGCTGATAAAGTGTGGTATAGTTTTTGTTTTATAACTCACACATATTCATTGATCGATATGATTATTTACTATGGTTCACTGCTGAATTAACTTGCCTGGGACTTATTGATGACTGCTGGGATGCCTTTTTAAGTCTTGGTTTGGGGAAGTTATCTCTCTTGTGCTAATGCCGCTCCTGTTTCCCTGTTGCTAGACAGGACACGGCTTCAGAATCCAGGTGACTGACACTCCCATCATTTTTCAGTTAATACCTTTCCTGATTTCCCAGTGGTTAGTCACATCAGTTAAGGACACAGCCTTGGCCACCTACTGAATGCATGCTGTCATTCTGAGCACTCCGAGGGCTGTGGAAACAGAGATGTGCCCCATGGTGTGATCGGAGATCACGGAGAGCCGTATGCACTGCCACTGCTAGCTAAAGTCCTGTTTCTACTCTTATTCTGCATTGAAATTCCTTTAAGGCCGAGGCCTGCGATTGAAATTTCAAGTTACAACAGTGATTCGGCTAGTTAGAGAGGTATTTACGGGCGTGTGAGGAGGTTTTGCTTTGATCCCCGGAGGACGGAGCAGTGAGCACCCCGAGGAAGCACATCGAAGCCTGAGATTTAGGAAGAGACATAGTCTGCTTCTCCTCATCCTAACTGCTCTCACATTGGTTCCCGTGAGACTTTGCAGATATCCTGCTGGTCACAGTCAGGAAAGCACCAATTTCCTGGTTATGGGCAGGAAGGATGGTGGTGATACCTTTTTCTGGCGGACCACTCCACTTTCTTTGAAAAAGATCCAGAATGCAGCTCAGTGTCAGTATAAGCGTACTCTCCCCACCTTCTTTAACTTTCCTTACTCGTCCTGTGTCCCCAGTCTCAGTCTCCTGACAACACATGCCAGCCATCTCCCTGTCAAAAATCTAAGATGTTGACATCTTCGTACTTGCAATAAAAGTATGAAAGATTGCTCTACAATGGGCCACACGTGGAGAGAAACATCTTTTGAGAATCTCTTGGCCATGATGCTAAGATAAAAAGAGACTCTTCTGAGAGTTAGAATTGATGGCCCTTGTTGGGGCGGGTATCACGAAATGATCACTTAAAGGCTTTTCCTCCCATTTTGGGAGCCCAACAGAGAAGCAAGGTTTAGTGGCAGAGCTGTTGCCTAACATGCACAAGGCTGCAAGTGTAGTTTCCAGCACTGAAGTGAAAAGAGGAGGAGGATAGGAGGAGGAGGATAGGAGGAGGAGGAGGAGGAGGAAGAGGAGGAGGAGGAGGAGGAGGAGGAAGAGGAGGAGGAGGAGGAGGAGGAAGCAGCAGCAGCAGCAGCAGCAGCAGTCGCCATAAGTCTAATGTGTTTGGCCTTGCGTCTTTTGGGTTTGAACATCAGCTAGCCTACAGTTTCGTTTGACATGGCCTTAGACTGACTCTGGGGAAAGGCTGTGCATTTTTGTTAGGTATGGTTTTGTTTCTCTTACACTGCAGGGGTCTGAATAAACATAGGCCCTACTGAGATATTTTAAACCCAATGTACAAGACATTTTTTTTCACTCCCTGCATCCGGATGTGGAATCTGGAGTATACAACCCTTCTTTCTTTCTTTCTTCTTCCTTTTTCCTGTGCATTGTTCCACTGACTAACCGCTCACATTTGGTCACACTCAAGACACCGTAGTGATTTCTGCCAGGACGGCGGAATCTGAGTTCTGTTTAGTCAGTAAAGATTTTTCCATAGCATGACAGATGTTCGTTCAGGGGAAAGCCAGAACTTTCGCAGACCGTGAGTGCTGCTGATACAGTTGAAAATTATCAGGCACTGTGGGTCATGTGGGAAAGAACCAAAGTTTCATCGGTTTGCTGCCCTGTGCGGGGTTCTTCAGACGTTCAGGGAGGGGCAACCTTTCACTGTTTGATAAACAGCTGCTGTTGGATTAATGAAGTGTCAGTATTTGTCTCAACTTGTAATACATTTAGGTGCAATAAAATGATTTAGATGAAGATTTTTGCCAGCAGGCAGTCATGGATTTGAACTTCATGATTCTTGGTTTTATTGGGTGCTAGGGAAGTGCAGGAGGGCCAAGAGACAGTTTGCTGCTCAGCAGAACATGCTGTAAATCTGACAAGAGAAATTATACTAGTGCAAAGTGGATCTCTCTTGCCTTAGTAGGAAAATTGTCACCAGTACACCTTCATTCCCTGTGGTACCCAGTGGACTGACTCTCATTAAAGCAAGCGGGTGTGTAGTAAAAATTCTATGTTCATAGAAGTCCACTAATAACAGTAGTTCATTAGGTCAGGATTTCACCTGCTTCCCCAAGGATATATCAGAACATCATCTTGAAGCATTACTTACCACATTCTATTCATGTTTTATGAGTCCAGTGCACAGAGTCCCAGCTCTGCAACCTCAGTGGTGACACACAGATTGGTGCACATTCTCCCTTCCCCTCAGAATTCCTCTCAAGGCTCACAAATTGTGGTTCTTGATTAATTGCAACTTGGTAGCAGCAGGAAGTAATATTGTGCGAACCTACTGATGGTTGCAGCTCTCCACGCTGTACTGCCTTCCTAGTTATTTATTTTTAATTTCACAGCTGTTCCTGACTGTACCCTACCCACCCACCACTTTGCCTGGCACATATTTATGCCACAAATCCCAAAAGGAAGTGACTTTCAGTCATATGGAAACTAACTGAATGTGTCTGATTATTTTAAAAAGACATACATGTACATACAGTATACTATGCTAAGGTATGTTTATTTCATCCTTTTATTGAAATAAGCATATATGTATTGATTCCTTGGTTGAAGGATATCTGGGTTCTTTCCAGCTTCTGGCTATTATTAATAAGGCTGCTATAAACATAGTGGAGCATGTGTCTTTGTTATATGTTGGAGCATCTTTTGGGTATATGCCCAGGAGAGGTATAGCTGGGTCCACAGGTAGTACAATGTCCAATTTTCTGAGGAACCTCCAGACTGATTTCCAGAGTGGTTGTACCAGTCTGCAATCCCACCAACAATGGAGGAGTGTTCCTCTTTCTCTGCATCCTCGCCAGCATCCACCTGAGTTTTTGATCTTAGCCATTCTGACTTGTGTGAGGTGGAATCTCAGGGTTGTTTTGATTTGCATTTCCCTGATGACTAAGGACCTTGAACATTTCTTTAGGTGCTTCTTAGCCATTCGATATTCCTCAGTTGAGAATTCTTTGTTTAGCTCTGTACTCCATTTTTAATATGGTTATTTGGCTCTCCAGAGTCTAACTTCTTGAGTTCTTTGTATATTTTGGATATTATCCCTCTATCTGTTGTAGGATTGGTAAAGATCTTTTCCCAGTCTGTTGGTTGCCATTTTGTCCTATTCACGGTGCCCTTTGCCTTACAGAAGCTTTGCAGTTTTATGAGGCCTCATTTGTTGATTCTTGATCTTAGAGCATAAGCCATTGGTGTTCTGTTCAGGAAAATTTCCACTGTTCCCATGTGTTGGAGGATGTGGTACATCTACACAATGGAGTACTAAAAACAATGACTTCATGAAATTCTTAGGCAAGTGGATGGAACTAGAAAATATGATCCTGAGTGAGGTAACCCAGTCACAAAAGAACACACATGGTACACACTCACTGATAAGTGGATATTAGCCCCAAAGCTTGGAATACTCAAGATACAATTCACAGAAGTTCAAGAAGAAGGACGACCAAAGTGTGGATGCTTCAGTCCTTCTTAGAAGGGAGAACAAAATACTCACAGGAGGAAATACAGAGAGCAGAGCCTGAAGAAAGGCCATCCAGAGTCTGATGCACCTGGGGATCCAGCCCATATACAGCCACCAAACCCAGACACTATTGCGGATGCCAAGAAGTACATGCTGACAGGAGCCTGATATAGCTGTCTCCTGAGAGGGTCTGCCAGAGCCTGACAAATACAGAGGCGAATGCTCGCAGCCAATCATTGAACTGAGAACAGGGTCCCCAATGGAGGAGTTAGAGAAAGGACTGAAGGAGCTGAAGGGGTTTGCAACCCCATAAGAACAACAATATCTGGGGCTGGGGATTTAGCTCAGTGGTAGAGCGCTTACCTAGGAAGCGCAAGGCCATGGGTTCGGTCCCCAGCTCCGAAAAAAAAAAGAACGAAAAAAAAAAAAAAAGAACAACAATATCAACCAACCAGACCCCTCCCCCCAGAGCTCCCAGAGACTAAACTACCATCCCAAGAGAACACAGGGATGGACCTATGGCTCCATCTACATATGTAGCAGAGGATGGCCTTGTAGGGCATCAATGGGAGGAGAAGCCCTTGGTCCTATGAAGACTTAATGCCTCAGTGTAGGGGAATGCCGGGGCGGGGAGGCGGGAGGGAAGTGGGTGGGTGAGTGGGTCGAGGAACACCCTCATAGTGTAGGGGAATGCAGGTGAGGGAGGATGGGATAGGGAGTTTTTGGGGGGGAACCGGGAGAGGGGATAATATTTGAAATATAAGTAAAGAAAATATCCAATAAAAGGAAAGAAAAAGCAAACAACAAAAAAGCATATACATTTTGAATCTCATGTATCACAAAGGAAAGTAGTAAGACATTTACCTAGGTGTAACACGTATGGAGCTTTGAAGGAGCCATGCAATGGTCATTGACATTTCTCTGGACTGTGGGCTGCATGACTCTGAGTTCAGGCTGTATTCCCAGTTGTCAGGAAATGAACAGGTTATTTAGCCTTTTCCTAGGTAGGGTTTCTCCCTAGCAATGGGCGTCATAACACCCACCCACTGTGGCTACCGTAAGGAGGAAACAGTCACGCTCGGGACGGTTCAGAACAGTGCACGGTATGTGGTGTGTGTTCTGTCTTTCCCGGTGTCACCACTGCTGTAGCAGATACCACAAGCAGTTTAGTTTTGACGTTATGCTTGTCCAGAGTCTTAACTTGAAGGAAGTTAAAGTGAAAACTGATGTAGTTAAAGTAAAAAACAAGAGAAAGTTTAAAAAGACAGAAATAGAAGTTGTGCCTCGTGTCCACACTACATTTTACCCTGAACCCCAAGTGAGGAGATAGGGAAATCGGTGTACAGTGTTTCATGCAGCCTCAATTCCTTAAGTGACCGCTCTCACTGTGCATACTTCTGACCACATGCTGCCCCGGCAGTGAGCTGCTGTATTTGTCCATGCTCAGTGCCTGGTGAAGCCTTTACCTAGGGGCTGCCTTCTAATTGCATTTCATTTCCTGTCCTGTTAAGTGAGGCAGGGTAGCTTTCCCCTCATTTCAGCATCCAAGTGCTTCAGCAAAGCGTGGGTTTTATCTATGCGTAAAGGGTCCGTATTCTACTGTGTGCCCGATCCTTCCGTATCGTTAGTACCCAATTTAGGCACTGGATGTTGGCAGTTAGACATCCACATATGGACGGAAAACATGTCATCTGCCAGTTCATTCACACCAGGGGGGCTTGCAACCAGATGCTGCGAAGTTTGCAAATGTGTCTTGGTGGGACAGACACCACGGCGCTTTTATAACCGCTAGTGAGAATGTCTCATTGACGGACAACGAAAGTAACTCCAGCAAGGTAGCATTACAGGATGAAGACAGGTAATATGCTCTGAGTATTCAGCAGGACAGGTGGAGAACATGTGAACCAAAAGTGGTGATGGGAAATACTTGAACTATGTCTCCCTCAAGTTGATATACAGGCGAAGCATTTCAGTGTCGCAGGGCGTTTTGAACACTGGTCACCAGTGGAGTTTTCACCTTATATTGAAGGGGACTTGAGTCTATGAGATGTATGAACCAGCTACTTCCTAACGTAAGATAGCCTGGCACTTAAAATATGCAAGTTAGCTCGCACCCACGTCCTTTTTCACCCTTAGTTTAGTGAATCCAGAAGTAGTACTTCTAAGAAGATAAATCTGGAGTCGAAATAACTGTTCTTGAGGTTGGAGATATAACTCATTTGGTCCAGTGCAGCATTGATGAAACCCTGGAGTTTGATGAGCGGCACCATGTGAACTGAACATAGCAGTATACGCTTGTAACTGCCACATCCAGGAAGTCGAGGCAGGAGGATTAGATGTTGTTCAAGGTCATCCTTGAACATTCAATGCATAAAGACATTGAGGCCAGTCTGGACTACATGAAAGACCATATCAAAGACAAAAACAAAAGCAAGCAAAGTTAGGATGTGGAGAAGGAAGAAAAAGAGGGGGGAGGGGAAGGTAAGGACAAGGATGAGGAGCAGGAAGAAGAGGAAGAAGAGGAGGAGAAGAAGAGGAGGAAGAAAGAGAAGAAGGAGGAGGAGAAGAGGAGGAAAAGGAGAAGGAGGAAGAAGGAGGAGAAGGAGGAGGAGGAGAAGGAGAAGAAGGAGAAGAAGAGGAAGAAGAAGAAGAAGAAGAAGAAGAAGAAGAAGAAGAAGAAGAAGAAGAAGAAGAAGAAGAAGAAGAAGAAGAAGAAGAAGCAGCTACATTTCCTGAGAACTTTAAGAGCAGATATACAGAGTAATTGTCAGTGACGATCTAGTGGGCGGCACTGAAGTTTTCTCCCTGTATTAATCGCTCAGCACTATCGAACACTATCTGAGGGCCAGTGGCTTTTCTAGCTGAGTCCTGTTTCTGAGCCAGGGCTGACTTCTGTGGGCGTCACCACCTGTAAATGTTGCTGTCTTTATCATTCTCCCAGATCCAAGACTATGAAACTTCTGAGAGTATAACATCCTACTATCAGCAGCTCTCATGGTCCCATGGTCGTCTAACTGTAGAGTTGGTCTCAAAAGTAACTTTGAGTCACACTGACCTCCATTTGAACATAGCCTAGCGAATGCAGAAGTGGCCTTAGGGGGAAAAAAAAAAGAAAGTCTTAGCATAGAACGGAAGTTCTAAATATGAGTTTCTCGGAGCTCCAAGGTACAGTGATGGTACACTCCTCCCTGCTCTCAACCCAAAGGTTAGAAATCTTAGATCAGTTCCTTTATCGGTGTTGGGTGATCTCAGCTCATCCTTTCTCTGATGGGAAATCTCATTGCTCAGCAGCCCAGTAAACCAATGTCATGTTGCATATAAATCTGGCTAAATGCATTCTTTTTTTTGAGCTAGAGTCTCACTGTGTAGCTCTTGTTGGCTCAGTACTTACAGAAATCCACCTGTGTCTTTCTTCCTCATGGTGGAATCAAAGGTGTGCACCACCATACCTGGCTGGCTCACTGTTCAAAACTATTTATATGTAACTTAACGATAACCTTCAGGTTGTCCATTCTCCCTGTATTTGGGTTATTTTTTTTCCCATGGTCTGGATATTTGATAGCTATCAATTTCAACAGTCACATAAGGTTGAAGCCATCTTGTATATACCTGGAATGAGCTGTAAGCAAGACTCTCTGAGCATTGGACAAACTGCTTACACTGTTTGGGATAAAAGATCCGTTTTGTTTCCTGGGCAGTGTACAAACTCACCACTTAAACAGCTGTTCCTCGCATGCATAAGGGCAGACACTCCTCAGACTAGAACCAGGGCTGGTTGCCTTCTAAGGAAGGAGTAGAAACAGCTGACTTTCTGTGACTGGGCTGTATCCTGGGTTGCCGTTTTCCCAAGATGTGTTTGGCTGGGAGGCACAAGGGCTGGTGTCTCCTCTTTCCATGTTGCCTGTGCCTTGCTCTTGCCTGCTGCAGAACTTTGGAATGGCTTGCGCTCCCGCCTCTCTATGAAGTGTGTGTCTTCCTTACCAGTTACACATGTGTTGACATTCTGCAGTGATGGAGAAGGGAGGAAGAGGACCTCATCCACCTGCAGCAACGAGTCCCTAAGCGCTGGAGGAACCCCTGTCACTCCTCGCAGAATTTCGTGGAGGCAGCGGATTTTCCTCCGGGTGGCATCTCCTGTGAACAAGTCCCCCTCAGCTATGCAGCAGCAGAAAGGTCTGTGTAGCAATTGAGTGATCCCTCTTCATGAGTATCTTAGGGAGGGAACTGAGTGAGGATGCCTAATGTATAGATATTTAGAGAATATAGGGAATGATGGAAAGCTTCCACGGTGCTCTTAGCATTTTGTTTAAAGTGATCAACATATCACGTGAGACCACCTAGCTCAGACATGCTTGAAGGGAGGTGTGAGTGAGATTCCTGACTAGGTTGTTCCTCTACAATACTAAGAAACTGTGGTCATACTGTGTGCTAGCGCTATACACAAAGTGACAGCAAAGTTGAACAATGAAGAGATGCATAGATCACAGTGGACAGGTCACATAGCAACCCAAAGGGAGCTTGTGCAGCTTTCTGTGATCTGTCAGCGCTATCAAAAAGATCGAAGCAAAATGCTAAACAAAATGGCAGGGAAGAAAAGAGTGTGGCAGTATAGAGGGCAGGCTTCATATGTCTACGCAAGAGCCGGAAAAGGATGAGGAGGACCAGGGAAGGAAAGACTCCATAGTGCTTATTAGAGAGCTTGACAGATTCCTCTCCAAAAGTTCACTAAAGGGATATGATCTATGAGTCACATTTGAATAATGGAACAGAGCCAGCTCCACGAACACAGGTAAAGAATTTGCAGCCATAGGGAAAATTAGTCCGTTTGAGAGCACTTAGAAAACACTTACACAAATTAGTTATATACATGGCCCAATTTATGTTAGAAAGTGTCACACGATTGTGACTGTATGCACTTAATTTTTTAATCACAGTGGGAAGGCGGGGAGGTTGTTGAGGGGTGATGGGAGTAGAGAGAGATGGGGGACTCTGGCTGCGGCATAGTTTAGTGCTACAGTATTTCCAACACCCATGAGATCCCCAGTTCTATCCTGGGCACTTCAGGAAAATGAAATTGAAACATTTTATGCATTTGAAAAAAACATTTAGTGGAAGAATCTAGAAGGGAGATTATGATCCCTGCTCTGAATTTCAAAATCACATGAGATTTCAAGGGCTTCATAGCCTTGGCTGCATTTATCTAAATCCAAGAAATGAGAAATCAAATGTTCTGAACCATCAGGAAGCTCAGAACAGTCACCAGTACACAAACACAGGAGGAGCAGTAGCCTAAGAGCAGAGATCAGTGAATTTACAAACAGAATCGACTGACATTTCTAAAGATCACATTAAATTTGCCTAGGTGGTCCCAGGGCTTTGCACACACACAAAAATTACACTTGTCTTTGGGAGAAACATGTCCTAGGAAAGTTCCAGATTCATGTTGAGAGACAGATTCAGGTCAGAGAATTGGGAGGTACTGAGCAAGAAGGGCATCTGGAGGGGAGACGGAGACCTGGGGTAGGAAAATCAGCTTGGGGTGATTCTGACAGGGTTTTGCATGATGTTCCCAGGGAGCTATAGTGTATTAATCCATGCATCCATGCATCCATGCATGCATCCATGCATCCATCATCCATAAATCCATCCATCCACTCATTCACCTTTATCTATCTATCTATCTATCTATCTATCTATCTATCTATCTATCTATCTATCATCTATTATCTATCTATATCTATCTATCTATATCTACCATTTATCTATCTTCCTATTTATCTTTACCTATCTATCTACACATATCTATCTATCTATCTATCTATCTATCTATCTATCTATCTATCTATCTATCTATCTATCTATCATCTATCTATGCATCTATCATCTGTCAATCTATTATCTATCTATCTATCTATCTACCTATCTATCTATCTATCTATCTATCTATCATCTATCAATGGATGTCAACCATCATTGAAATGCTTTAAGAGATAATATCATTCTGTTACTAGAAAAATAATTGGCACATTCAGAGAACAGCTGTAGTAGAGGGAGAAACAGCTTGGGGCAAGCCAGCTAAGTAGACAGTGCCTGAATGGAATGGCCCAGCGCTGCTCGGCTGTGGTATTCTGTGGGACTCATCTGGTGGTCAGGGACCTCAGGAGATCACCGACACCTACTCACACAACCCTGTGTTACGCAGGCGGAGAACACGCATTGGTGAATTGCAGAAGTGCCAGCCTCTGGGGAAACACCAGTTTGTTTTGTAGCCACTCCTATGTCTTTCTGGGTGGAAAGAAGAAGCGGTGACCTGGTGTTTTTGTTTCACCACAAGAGGGAAATCTGGAGGGGGAAATCAGTCTGAATTTACTCAAATCTCTAGTTTCAGTTAACTCTGAGCAACTAGGAAAGCGGGGTGCGAGCACGCTTCTGTGTGGCAGCTTGTGCTGAACAACTCGTGTTCTGCAGGAAAGGCCCCAGTGTGGGGACCACTGAGGGATGCCTCTCACTGTCTTCTTCTCTGCAGATGGGCTAGACCGGACTGAGCTGCTCCCGTTGTCTCCTCTCTCTCCCACCATGGAGGAAGAGCCTCTCGTTATATTCTTGTCTGGTGACGAGGACACAGAAAAAGTTGAAGAGAAAAAGAAATCGAAGGAGATAAAGAGTCTGTGGAAGAAAGCTATACACCAGCAAATCCTGTTGCTTCGAATGGAGAAGGAAAACCAGAAACTGGAAGGTTAGCTATTCAAGCAGGGCTCCGTACCATACACTCATTTTTGGGGGGATAGATATTCTATTTGAATATTGGTCGGTTCTCATGACTTCTAATTTGTGTGTGTGTTATGACTTGAGAAATACGGGTTTAACAAATTTACCTTTTTAAAAACAGAGTCGAAATATCAGTAACCTTATGAGTAGTGTAGAATGTAGATTCCTGGTATCCTTGTTCTCATCTCACTAGGATGTTTTTACTGGTATTTACTAGAAATTTTAATCCTATTCTGCATTACTTAAGAAAAACTTTGGAACACAAAAAAAGCAAAACCTTTTCTTTCTTTTTTTTTTTGAATGCAATCTGTCAACTTCAAGGGATATTTGTTCATTCTGAAGAGAAATATGCCCATTTCAAGCAGATTTGTTTGTATTTTATCCAGTTTAACTGCTGTCAATTAAATATAACTGAATCAAAGTTCCTGGGCTTTATTACAGTTTTATAAATTTCATATTTAAAATCATTGTCACGTCACTAAACTTACAATCCAGTATTCCTAGGGGCTGGGCTGTTAACAGCAATTGCCTGCAACGTTGATGTATACTAAATGCTCAGAATGCATTTCTCAGCCCCTTGAAAGAGTGATGCGATTTGTCTAGTTTCAAAGGACCCGCACACGAAGAGATCTCAGGGAGTATTCAAATCCAAAACATATACAAATACCATTATTTTGGGCAAATTGCTTTACCTAGAAGGCTTGTTTTTCCATCTGTGAAATGCACGATTAGCTTAAGCGGGCTCCCGACTTCTCAGATTTCTGGCAACTGTACAAACAGCCCTTTCTCTCCCACTTGCATTTATTGTGTTGTCTTCTGAAAGACAGTTTTAAAAATGTGGGTGCTCGCATCCTGAGTTCATTTTCTACCACAGCATCCTTGCCACTGTACCTCAGTGCGGTGCAGTTACGAATTTGTTTTCTTATTTTTAACATCACCTAGTGTGTGAAGACGTCGTTCATTCTCGCTGCTCTTTCCTTATCAGAGTGAGGAACTAAGTCTTATCTGTAAAATGAAAAGCTTAGTTAGCTGTTACCGGTGTAGGTTTAAGAGGTTGTGCTGTGTGACCCACGGTAGACCCCGTGGAGCTTTCAAAGACTCTGCTAGGACTCTGAAATCCACACTTTTAGCAATTGGTTTCATCTTCAATATCCTCAACATGAAGAAGTTTTAGAATCATTGGTATTGGATGGCCTTGCCTTATAAGATGTTTAGCTTCGTCTTTGATCTACAGACCGGTTAGTGGCTGGTGCCAGGGACACGAGGGACTTCAACATGTTGGCATGCAGGTAGAACAGATTCTACAGTACAGGGCTACCCATGATAACTCACACATTTTTTTTTTTTAGTATGTTGCAGTAGTTCTCAACTGTTATGTATTAGTAGGAGACGGTGGAGTGATTTAATATTAATGATCACATGTCCATTCAGAGCTCAGCTACGCATTTAATTTGTGCAGGGAAGGACAGACATGATGCTGATAACTCTTTCTCAAAAGGCCTTAATCAACTCCAGGCTTGCTTCGGAGCTTAAGCACAAAGGATAACCTTCTAGACTGACGGTAGTCATGTCTCAAAGTCTCCTTGTAGCTAAACAGTTGGGAGAGGATAGAAGTTCATTGTTCTTACCATTTTTGTCCTCAGGGCCTGCTGGCTAGCTTTTAGCAGGCTCTCTAGATGATTCGGAATGCACAGTGACAGAGAAGGCTGTAGGAAAAACAGCTAAGGAAATATGCTTAGATCCCCATGAAGCACGCTGTTAGTAACGATGTGGCTGGGCTGTGCCCATCAGCTTTGGAGAATCTCCATCTTTGAAAGAATTGGGTTATTGTGTCAGATACAAACACCCAGCGAGCACGGAGAAGCAACCAGAACTGCATCAGGGAGCCCCCTAGTGGAGTCCAGGAGGAATGTTTTCATAGTTGACTTTTGGGTATGTCCAGATTTCTAAATAGGAATCTTTACTGCCCTGCTTGAAGAATAAGTCTGTCTTAAGGTGTTTCACTTTTGGGGGACTGTGTTAAGTAAAGAGTAACATTCGTCCTGCTACTGTTTTTGTGCTGTCGAGGACTTTGGATACTTAACCAAGATTTGTATTGCAGAAGGTAAGCTGGTCAGGGAAGAGCCCAGAGTCGGAGGGAGCGGGGACACTCAGGTTTCCGTGAGGGGAGATGAGGAAGGAGGAAACGCGCACTCCTGTGCCTCTGTGGCTTCTCTTCTTGAGTCAGTTGTTTACACGGAGATGGGTCAAGACAGTGGGTGCTTTTGTGGCCATTCCCTTTAAGGGGTCTGGGCTTGAGTTTTCAATCACCAAATCAGAGAGAATCCTGTATCGTTTGAAACCTGGAATGGATGTCGACTTTAATAAAACGATTATTTTTTTTAAGGTTAGTAAGAATAGAGGCTTGGGCGCATAGCTCAGTATAGAGCATGTGCTTAGCCTGCCCAGGACATCAAACAAACAGAACGATATAAAAAACGAATATGGGACCACATAGCCTTGTGTTAAGGAGAGGGTGAATAACTTTACAGATAGCAGCAGGGATGCAGCAGACTCTCATAGTAAAATAGTGTTGATTAAGGCTAATGCATGAGATGCTGCCTCCATGTATCCACCCCCCTCCCTACCTACTATGGAGGTCAGTGACTGTAGAATGGCAACTTTTGAAAAACTGACTCTCTTTTTGCATCTTGTAGATCCCTGGGTCAAATTCAGGGTGGGTGGCAAGTGTCTTGACACATAGAGCCATCTCTTTAACTCCAGTTCGTTTTTTATACTTAGCAAAATCACCTTGTATGAGTTAGTAAAAAGTTCCTAGTTATTGTTTTTTTTTCTCATAGAGATGACTCAACATTAGAAAACCTCCTATATTTTCCTCAAAAAATGTCAGAAGGTTTTTTTTATGCATATTGGTATTTTGGCTGCATATGTATCTGTGCATGCAGTGTTGGCATAGGCTATAACAGGGCATCTGATTCCCTGCAGCTACAATGGAGGAATCTATTAGCTAGCATGTGCTTGCTGGTCCTTGGGTTCAGAACACAGGTCCTCCTAATTACTAAGCCATGTCTCCAGCCCCCTTTCTCACAACTTTACGTTTGCTTCCCCAGAGTAGATGTCAGTGGCTGATTTTTAAAAGTAACTGGGTATAACTTAATGATGTATACGATGTTTACAGTGCTGAATTTTAACAGCAGGTTGGCCTTGATTGATTTTTCCCCCCTCTTTTCCTGTTTTCTTTTCAAGCGAGAAGAGATGAACTCCAGTCTAGGAAAGTTAAGTTAGACTATGAAGAAGTTGGTACGTGTCAGAAGGAGGTCTTGATAGCATGGGATAAGAAGTTGTTAAATTGCAGAACTAAGATCAGATGCGATATGGAAGATATCCACACGTCCCTTAAAGAAGGTACTCGCCATTTCCGTAAGCGTTTATTGAAGAAAATCTGTGGAGACGTTTCTGTTTTGTGAAGTGAAAACGTAACATTGTTCTGTGACTTGTTTATTTTATTTATTGGTTATTTTGTTTCTTAACATTTCAAATGTTATCCCCCTTCCAGGTTTCCCCTCTGAATGTTATCCCCATCCTATCCCCTCCCCTTGCCTCCATGAGGGTGCTCCCCAACCCACCCACTTCCCACTCCACTGCCCTAACCTTCACAGGACTAAGGGCCTCTCCTCCCATTGATGCCAGACAAGGCCATCCTTTGCTACTGGAGTCATGGGTCCCTCCATGTATAGTCTTTGGTTGGTGGTCTAGTCCTTGGGAGGTCTGGGTGGTCTGGTTGGTTGATATTGTTGTTCTTCCTGTGAGGTTGCAAACCCCTTCAGCTCCTTCAGTCCTTCCCCTAACTCCTCCATTGGGGTCCCTACGTTTAGTCTGATGGTTGGTTGCAAGCATCCGCATTTGTATTTGTCAGGCTCTGGCGGAGCCTCTCAGAGGACAGCTACATCAGGCTCCTGTCAGTAAGCACTTCTTGGTATCAGGAATAGTGACTGGGTTTGGTGATTGCATATGGGATGGATTCCCAGGTGTGACGGTCTCTGGATGGCCTTTCCTTCAGTTTCTACTCTGCTCTTTGTCCCTGCATTTCCTTTAGACAGGAGCAATTCTGGATTATAATTTTGTGAAGGGTGGGTGACCCCACCCCTCAACCAGGGGCTGTCTAACCTCTGGATATGGTCTCTACGGGTTCTCTCTGCCCTCTGTTGTAAGTTGTTTATAAAGAAGGGAAAGTACAATGCTGTGTAGATGGGTGGGTCTGTTTCTAATTATAGCTTGCTAATAGATGGATAGAGATGGATGATGCTGTCCCCATGACGGCTGCAGAGTTCATTCTGTTACTCCCACTTACGTCAATTTGTCTGATGCTTGGCGTTCTTTCGTACCGCAGAAGGGATGAGTGCCTTAGTATTGCTGTCATTCGATCAGAAATATTCACTTACACATAGTAGTGGCGAAGGGACTATAGGTGAGAAATTATTAAATATGTTCCTGTTAGGACACCACCAGAGACCATGAGCTGAGAGTGACAGACAGCAAGGAGCGCCGTGGTGGTTTTTCAGATGTGGCTCATCTCCTGCGACTCTAATGGCTTCATTCCCAATGACTTTGCATCTCTTGGATTGTAGGGGTCCCTAAAAGTCGGCGAGGGGAAATTTGGCAATTTCTAGCTTTACAATACCGCCTGAGACACAGATTGCCCAACAAACACCAGCCTCCGGACACCTCCTATAAGGAACTTCTGAAGCAGCTCACGGCTCAGCAACACGCCATCCTCGTGGATTTGGGTATGTCTGTCCAGTGGGTTATCGTTTGCAAAAGTAAAAGGCAGCTTACCGTTGGATGGTTCATTGGTTGGTTGGCGTTGGTGAAGAGGGTCTGTTGGCGTTTGCTGAGTTGCTGACTGTGTTGGCTGGGTAAGCTGACATCATATTCTGATTAAAGAAGAGTGAGTGGAATATTCATTCACCCCCGAACTATCCCTCAGAAATGGGAATCACTATGAAGGTCAGATTATGGGTTCTCTCAGCTACTGAGTTTTGAACAGTTGACTTTTGCCTCTGTGTGTGTGTGCGTGTGCGTGTTTATAGTGCTGGAGATAAACGCCAAGGCTTTGTACATGCTGGGTAAATGCTGCTCCACTCAGTTATCTCCTTAGCTAAGTGACTCTGTCATAATCAGTGCTGCCTTTGAAAGTGGTCAAAAAGATATAGAAATATTTAGCAGAGGCATTCTAAGACCTTCAGACATTTCTGAATACAAACTTTATCAATCAAAAGGAACTCAGTAGCCATCCAAGAAGGGACTCAGGTATAGCCACCTGGATAACAGCAGATCAGAGAGCAGGTAGCCCTGTGAAGGATGGGTGGGCTGATCGTGTCTGTATGAGGAGGAGAGGCCGCTTTCCAGAACCCTCAAGGAAGAGAAGGAATCCAGTAAGTGCTTAAGTTGTAGAAAGGGCTAATGCATCCCTACAGGTTGGGTAACAGGTTAGCTGTGTCAGTGCTGTGCAGATAGACGGATACTTCTAATCTCTGGAAGAATTTCCAGTGCTCTCTCAAATACCGAGTTTAACATAAAAAGTAAAGTCAGTAATTTTATTTTACCGTCTGAGATAAGTTATTGGCCAGCCTAAAGTTCAATATGTAGTCAAGCATTACCTTGAACTGAACTTTCCCATCTCCCCGATGCTGCCATTATAGATTTCTAGCACTCTGCCAGGTTTCTATAGGGCTAGAGATGGAAGCTAGGCTTTGTGCATGCTGGGCCAGCACTCTGCTAACTGAGATACATCCCCATCCCCCAAGCAGTGCAATTTCAAAAATCATTTTTCCTTCTGAAGCAAACTATTCCATGTGTTTTACTACTCTAATGTATCTACATGGTTCTTATTGTTATTTGACCATTTCATCTGTACTCCCGGAAGCTAATCGACATCAGGTGTCCAAATACATTACTTGAGTCCTTGAAGAGTAAACAGGAATACTTTATATTTGGGGTCAGTTTATATTAGGCATATAGAAAAATTACTGGCTAAAAACAAGTTTTTACCTCTGTTCCTTTTTTTGAAAAACAACCTTTCTTGGAGGAGGGTGTAACTCAGTCAATACACAGTCACCACAAAAGAATTAAAATGGAAATGTTCTGGAGAGAATGGACGCTCGAGTCTGGTCCTGAATGTGCCTTGGGCTGTGGTTGTTACCAGGATGCTTTGCTCCTGAGGCCACTCCTCTGTTGAGGACTTGAGTTGGCTCCCTGCAGAGCTGTGAGACTGTATCCGTAATTGGGTGATGGGACCTAAGATTGAGGCGTTGCAGCTGGGGTCAGTCTAGCTGTCCCTGACGACAGGGGAAATGGTGAGGTAAGGCTACAAGATAGGACTCAGACAGAATGGAGTCAGAATCGAGTTCCTGCACAGTGTATATAACTTTTTCTTAGGAAAAGATTTAAAGGAGAAATTAGAACATTGATTTTAAAAATTGCTTATTTGCCTCTGAATGTGGCTTAATGTGCTCCTCTAGCCTTTTCCGGTTCTCATTTCTCCTCCTTACTCTGCAGAAATAACCTTATCGGTTCCCGGGGAGGGGAAAGGAAAACAAAAATTACTTGTGAACCTATGTGGTAGAAAACATTTTAAAATGTAAACTTTGCAGATTCCAGTTGACTGGGGTAATCACTTCCTAAGGAAGCACGCACGCATCCCCTGCATTTTCTGGTAGCTCAGAGAAAGTCCTAAACTAGTGTGAACAGCTTTGGTGAGGAAGATCTGTCTGTGTTAGTGCCGACACCAGCTTTTTAAAGACGCAGGGTTAAGCGTCTACATGGTTCCTATTGCTGTTTGACCATTTCATCTGTACTCCTGGAAGCTAATGGACATCGGGTGTCCAGATACATTGTTCATGTATTCATAGTTATTTTCTATCCAGAAACAAATTTTAGGCAGAAGTTTACTTAGAATTATGTTGAAGTTTTACTGTCCTTACTTTCCCTGGACATGTATGTTGTATATATGTGTGTATGCATATATGCATATATTATATATATATATGTATATATATATGTTATATAAAGTCTGCATGGTTTATGGAAAAAGAAATAAAGTTTATCTTAAAAAAGCAGAATTCCTAAGTGATAGAGTGTATGTAAAGCAAAATAAAACAAATAAAAAAAATCCCTCTACCTGTCATATTAACAAGGAACAAACAAAATGAAAAGTAAATCTGGTCATAGATTACCAAGATTCTGCCTTACATAATGAGACCTTGCAGAATTTGACTGTGGGCAGATTCTTTGTATGAATTTAGACATCGTCTCGCTTTAACCTCAGAACAAATCTGAGTTCCGCTCTGTGGTACGTTTTGGATCCGCCATTGAGGGCAGGTTCCTGTCGAATGTTCCTGCTTTGGCAGAAAGCAATGCTACTCAGCATGAAATGGTTGCTCCTGAGTCATGTGTGGAGAAAGGGTGATACTCCATGAGGGAGGAGGTCGAGGGGGAGGGACAGGACAGGAGACCCCCAGGTGGCAGAGTGCTGGCTCATCCTGAGGTCGGTAAGGTGGGTTCCCCTGTGATTTCTAAGCATGTTTTTTTCTTTCCCTCCACAGGGAGGACTTTTCCCACTCACCCTTACTTTTCAGTGCAGCTCGGGGCAGGGCAGCTGTCCCTCTTCAACCTGCTGAAGGCCTACTCTCTGTTGGACAAGGAGGTAGGCTACTGTCAGGGGATCAGCTTCGTGGCCGGCGTCCTGCTTCTGCACATGAGTGAGGAGCAAGCCTTTGAAATGCTCAAGTTCCTCATGTACGACCTGGGCTTCCGCAAGCAGTACCGACCGGATATGATGTCACTGCAGGTGAGGTGGTGGCTCTGGGTGGGTCAGGCGTGCAGGAGGCTCTCATTGGAAACCTCAGTACCAGCCGTTTCTGAGCCATGGTTCAGAGTTCAAGAAATTTAGGCCCACTGTCTTAGAACAGATATGTGGGTATCTGTTAGCCATTGTTTGAGTGGAGGATTGGAAAATTTGCAAAATGCCCATGTGCTTAGGAAGGCATACAGAGAGTGCCTACCAAGATATATAACTATAGCAATTCAGTTCCTACTTGGCAACTGTATATACATATATTTAATAGGTTAAATAATGTTTTATGTTTTCTGATACTTTATATCAGAGAGGAGAATTGGTATCGTTATAAGGAATTAAATAATTCTGCTTTCTAGAAAAACAATTTCTTTGTTATTGGGGTTTCAGGCAACAGAAACTAAGTGTGAACAGTATTTGATATTTGGTCCACAGGCAGAAAGATTTAGTTATATATTTTTAAAAAAGTGATTTTTTTCCATTAAAAATTTGATACAATGTAAGTATAGGTAAATTGTATTCATACATTAATAATCATTTTGATTCAGGGAGCATCAAAGAAGAGTCCCGAGTGGTAATCCCTAAACACATGTACATATATGAGCAACATTAAATGGGTTGTGTGTGTGTGTGTGTGTGTGTGTGTGTGTGTGTGTGTGTGTTTGTCTGTAACAATAATGATATCAGAAGAAGCCGTGAGTCCAAGTTGGAGGGAGACAAGGGACAAGTGAGTGGCTGAAATGATGTAAGTGGTGTCCTGTGCCTGAAATCCTCAAAGAAAGTTATTGCAATGATCATTAGGGTTACTAAAAATACCCTTTCTGATTTTGGAAAAGTAACATTTTCCCCGGCAGCCTTCCTACCAGCTGTGACAGACACTAGGGATGTTGTAGGAGTGCTGATCTCTCTGCTTCACCTTTTCACTGTCTAGAGCAGGAGGGTGTGATCTGTAAGATTTCAAAGATGGCGCCCGCGCCTATGCCAGTGAGCTTGGCTTCCTTGAGAGGAGGCCTGATTGATCGCTTCACTCTTGAGTGTGGGCATACAGTTATGCTTTAGTGACTTTAACTGTGAACTAGGGGATGACGCCGCCCTTGCTTCATTCTCTCTGCCTCATCATGTTCCGTCTCTGCTGATTTCTGTGTTGGATATATTAGCCTTCTATCTCTTCCCTTGTGCAGCCCTTTCTCTCTTCTCTCGTCACCCTTCTTCCACAGGCAGCTTTGCCATGTTCAATGGACTGTATTTGGATTTTTTTTGGCAAACAGGGCTTTATTAGTAAAACTTACTTTGTAGGAACCTTGAATTTTCACATCTGCCCAAATACACTTCAGTGGAGGAAGAATCACCTCAATGGAGGAAGAATCCCTTCCCCCACGTTTAGAACCCAATTGTGCAGAATACAATATCCTTAAAAATAATGAAAAGGCAAACGTTTGTTTCTTTATTAACTTGCTCTCTTTTTACTCATCCTTACTAATTAGACTTGTTTCTGAGCTTGCCGAAATACTTGTCCTTCGGTTGACGAATGCCCACCCTGTCTAGTTTCTGAACTGGGGCTGGCCTAAAGGAAATGTATGATTTCTTGTCTGACACGACTTACTGAGATAACCATCTCATTACAAAGCCTCTTTTGTGTTTGCCTCCTGCCAAGCTGCTCATTTTATAACCGTGACTTCCTGTGGCCCTGGTTCCTTCCTTTTACAGTGGTGGAAACTTAGTTTCTTAGTTTCTCTTGCAGATGAGGCTCAGGCGGAATCCGCTGCGTTTGTGTATAGCACTTTGTGAGTCGTTTCCCCTCAGAAGCTGTCTTGTTTTCCATTTCCACTTTGGAAACTGTTCTTGAATTTACGACAGGATTGGTTATTGGCACGCGTTTTTATTAATTCATGTTATTTTTTTTAATAAGAAAAAGCTCACATTCTGGAGGAGATGTTGAAAATCTGCTAGGAAACTCAAACACTTCCTTTCTATAGGAAGAATGATGCTCTTCCCATGTATGTACAGCATACTAAACACATGGTAGAACCCCTTGCTCATGAGACTTAGTCAGATTTTCGCTGATATGAATTTATGAGCTAAATGTAGTGACTTGGATTTGAACACAGTCTTTAAAGTTAACAACAGAAATAAAGATATGCTATTTTACTAAATGTGTGCTGTCAAAAGTTAATATATTTTATACACATGCAGACTACTACAGATTTTATTCTTCTTCTGTTTGTGAACTGTAGATTCAAATGTACCAGCTGTCCAGACTCCTTCATGACTACCACCGGGATCTCTACAATCATCTTGAGGAAAATGAGATCAGCCCCAGTCTGTATGCTGCACCCTGGTTCCTCACACTCTTTGCCTCTCAGTTTCCCTTAGGATTTGTAGCCAGAGTTTTTGGTAAGAGACGCCTGTGTTCAAGAGGGATGGTACTCTAGTCTCTTGAGTTCATTGTCAATGAACTCCCCTTAGAGCTGGCAAAGTTCTAAGTAAAATTCAAATGTAGTGGAAACAACTGGGCTCCCATGAAGGTCCCGTGTTTATTTGTGTGGGAGACGTAGAAAACACAGTCTTCAAAGGTAGATTAGAGGGAGACTCTGTAGAGTTATCTAAATATTTATTTTTCTGTTTTTACCTCTTTCTCTCTTCCTCCTCCTCTTCTTCTTCCTTTTCCTCCTCCTCCTCTTCCTCCTCTTCCCCCTCCCCCTCCCCTTCCTCCTCCTCCCCTTCCCCATCTTCCTCCCCCTCCCCTTTCTCCTCCTCCTCCTCCTCTTCTTCTTTTTCTTCTTCTTCTTCAATTTATATTCAAAATACAGAGACAGTACCCCACTGCCATGCTCTAATGGCATGCCTATTGTTCACATGCAGCTTTGTTCCTGTCTTATTGCTTACATGGCTACCTTTCAAGCCATTACAGGAGCCACAGCCAATCCCTAAGATCATGGCTACTAGAAAAATCACTCGGTTTCCGCAGGCACATTCCCGAGTAGTTGTTGGCACTGGAAAATAGGAGAGGAGGATGGTATGGTTTGTGCTCCTCCTGGGCTCGCTCATCAGAGTATAATTTAAAAATCAAGACACAGGGGTGAGTGTAGTTAGACACACCTGTAGGTTCAGCACTTTGGGAAACAGACAGTAGCGTTAAGAGTCTGAGCACGTGTGAGCTACACAATAAACCCCCATCTGTCTTAGTTATGATTTCTGTTGCTATGATGAAACTTCAAGACCAGAGGCACCTTGGGAAGGAAAGCTCACAGTTTCACACCACACCTTGTCACCAAGGGAAGTCAGAGCAGGGACTTGAGGCATGAGTAGGTACAGAGGTAATGGAAAAGTGCTGGTTACTGGCTTGCTCCTCATGGCTTCTCGGACCATAATCTCCCTTGGTCCAATGCCAACACTGTGATGGGAGCAAGGTAGCTACTCAATCACTGCTTTCTTCTAACACCCAGGACCACCAGCTTAGGGGTGGCACCACCCACTGTGAGCTGGCCCCTCCCATATACATCATCAGGTATAGGAAAATGTACCACAGACTACTTGCCTACAGGTAATCTTAAGGAGACATTCTCTCAGTCGAGGTTCTCTCTTCCCCAGTTTGTGTCAAGGTGACATAAAATTGACCACAGAATCTAAAAACAGGAAGGAAAAGAAAGACATCAGCAACTATTGTTCTCTAGAAATGTGTTCAGCGATGTTGGCTGGGACCTCCGTTACCTAGAGAGGGCTCCTACAACTGCTGGGTTCTGCACATCTGTCTAGGACCCATAGCAGAGAACTCAGTATTCATGTACCATTGTCTGGGTTGAAGCTTTGTAATTTTTTGGTCAAATTTTAAATGTTCTTTAATTTTAAGTTGTTAGCGTGTTCTTTAAAGTATTAGTATAAAGATCAGAAAAATTAGAGATGACAGCAAATAGAAAAATATTAGGAGACATTTGAGTTAGAAAAATGTTAGGAGACATTTGAACTTTGAGCATATGTGTGTTTTACACATACGTACACCACATTGAAGATTATAGCGTACTTTCTTAATGGCAGGATATCTGAGATCCTTAATAAGTAAGAAGAAGAGACAGCCTCCCATCCTTTTGCTTCAGTCATATTAAACTTGTTTTTAAAAATAAAAACTGGTTTTGACCAATTTTCTTCTACAACACGTTTTCTAGTTCTGCTGCTGTAACAAAAACATACTTTTAGAACAAAGCATGTACTCCTTCGAAAACTACAGAACTTTGCAAAAATTTTGTCTCTTCTTCCAGATATTATTTTTCTTCAAGGAACTGAAGTTATATTTAAGGTTGCTCTCAGTTTACTGAGCAGCCAAGAGGCACTGGTAATGGAGTGTGAAAACTTTGAAAACATTGTTGAATTTCTCAAAAGTACATTACCCGATATGAACACCACTGAAATGGAAAAAATTATTACCCAGGTATGATGTAAATGACCCAATAAGTACTAAATGTTTTCACATAAAAATGTACTTTGCCTAAAATCAAGTTTTTTCAGGGCTTTCTTTTGTTTTTATCAGGTACACTTTATTTAGAAATGAGACAGTTATGAAATTTTAGCATTGTAACACTGCCTATCTGCCCATGCATAGAAAATATGGCGTTAGTGGTTTTTGCAGAAATTCTTTTCATTTAAACCAATGCTAAGACCCAGGTTATAACTTGAAGAGTCATGACTCTTTAACTGAAGTAGATGACGTCAACAGGGTTTTGAGGTGGATATTTCCAAACAGTCACATGCCTATGAGGTGGGATATCACGTGCTGCAGGATGAACTTCTGGAATCTTCCTATGCCTGTGAGGATAATGAATCTCTAGAGAAGCTGGGGAGAGCCAAAGTAAAATGGAGCCCACTAGGTTTTTCAACATCACTAATTCTTTCAGAATTTATAAGAAGGGCCAGGCCTGTGACCCCAGGTACTTGGGAGGCAGGGGCTGTGCAGTCCCAAGTTCAGGGCCACCCTAGTGATGTCACTCAGTGATTGATCATTTATCCAGCAGTACACAGTCCTGCATTTTCTTCTTAGCACCATAAAGCATAACTGATATTCAGATTAGCATGGACATAATTACCAGTAGTTTCTTATTATTAAAATCTTTGTATTTTGATTTTGGAGATGTGAAATACATATATCCTCTTTAAAAAAGAAAAAAGAAATCCAGGGAGAGGGGAAAAACAATAAACGAAAAAAACAAAGTTAAAAGGGGAATTTCCTGACTCCCAGGTTACTAGTAGGATTTCAACTGATTACCTGGAATCTAGTGCTGATCTTGAAAGAGGCTCCCAAAGAATAGCAAGTGAATTATGCATATATCTTAATTATGCATTAAGATTTTATTAAAAATCTTTCTGCTTCATTAATGCATACAGTCAAAATACTCCTGTGTGACTTTGCTTACTAACCAGCAGAGGTTATCTCAGACACATAATCATCGCTCAACAGCAAATGCTGACGTGGTACTCTACATTTCAGGAGACAGCTATTAGATTACAGTCATCTTGGTGGCAAGATACCCTTGGATGCTAGTTTGTTCCTGTGACTTGGTCTCATTCTCCGGGTGTTTCATTTGCATATAAATACATTCTGTGTTAATGTATTGGAAGTTGAGTCTGTTTCAGTTGTTCTTGTGTGGATAGCCAGGCTTATTTCCCCATTTGGTATGTTTTTAGTGCTTCTATTAGTGCTGGGAAGTAAACATTAGGTCTACCAGCATATACCCCTTGTATCGTGGTATAGGTACTGAAGGCCAGGCTAACCAACCTGTGGTGTTTCAACAGGTTTTTGAGATGGATATTTCTAAACAGTTACATGCCTATGAGGTAGAATATCACGTGCTGCAGGATGAGCTTCTGGAATCTTCCTATGCCTGTGAGGATAATGAGTCTCTGGAGAAGCTGGAGAGAGCGAATAACCAATTGAAAAGACAGAACATGGACCTCTTAGAAAAACTCCAGGTACAGAAAAACCAATTAGAATGCTGATCTGTGTGCTCTCCTGCATGCACGGAATGGCCCCAAATGCTTGTGAAATGAATGTGGGTTGAACCCCGAAGACCAAGGACCTGGGTATCTCACTAGTTTCCCGTGTATGGAGGATCTACGAATATAGTTAGGGGCCTAAGTATCACTTGGGAGAGAAAAATGCTCACTCACAAAACAATAGAACAGCATTTCTAAGCAGGATTTGGGCTCATCTTATTGGATGTTATGTAATTCAGATAAGTTTACCGGGGAAAGAATAATGTCTGAGGATTTGGGAATATGGTTGTGTGAGCCTGGGCTGGGCTCTGAGGGCTGAGTAGTGAGTGAGGAGAGCCTCTGTTTGCTCAGAGCAGGCCGTGCCATTCAGAGGCTGGGGCAGAGTGGAGCCAGCTTGGTATCTGGTCAGGTCCCATATAGGTCAGGTCCCATACTGGGGAGAGAACAGTTGAAGAGTGGAGTGCAACAGGTTTTCTTTGTTGTCTAATAAGAGTGCAGTTGCATGTGCCCCTCCTAAGAAGGAAACATCTCAAAAGGATTCAAGCCTCACATTTGAAAGAACAACATAAACCAAAGACAGATTAGGGTGGAGTAAGAAGGAAGGGGGGCAGGTTTCGTGAAAATCTGGTCCGGGAGGATGACGTTTGTCTAGAGCAAAACAGAAACGGAAGGTGTTTCTGGGTAAGTTTGAGCGAGCACGTAGCAAACAGTCCTGCCACTCCGAAATGCGCAATCACTCTATTCCCAAGTTATTCACTATAGTTTATAAATAGACGAAAGTAGAACAAACCATCTACAATGAAATATTCTGTCCTTGAGGTAGCATGATAGGAGCTCGGGATCCATGAAGTTAGCAGGCATATTGCTCTCTGAAGTCCCCAGCGCTGGATCACTCAGAGAGAAAAGAAGAGGTTGATTTAATCCATAGTCCTGGAGGCTGGAATAGCGTGTTGCTCCCTCTGGCAAAAGCCCTTGGCTATGTGACATGGAGATGGTGTCATGGTGGAAACAGGAAATAGAGGGAGACTTGTCATGATGAGGAAAGAATCCGGGGACAGGGAAAGACAGTTTTCCTCTTGGGGAAAAAACCATTTTACAAGAACCAAGAAGGGTCATAGGAGAGGTACCTTAATGGCGTTCAAGGGGACTCTCCTCACTGATCACTGAAAGATGATACCTATGGGTGACATCATCACTTGGTAACACATACCAAGGTGTAACAGGCTTCTAACTGGAGCCGGGATGGGCGGGAGGCACGGAGGTGAGGTACAGTCACACCAAAGCCATATAGTAGCAGAGGTTGAACTTCCTGGGGAGGATGAATAAACATACATTTTTTTTAAATAAAATATTTCTTTTTATTAAATGCTAAGACAAAGTGATTAATTCAGAATAAAAAATAGTTGCTGAACTGTTCCTTATTACTGGACTATTTCAATATCCACTTGAAATTGGGGAAGGCATTTGCACCCATTTTCCATGGGCAATGGTCCTTGCTTGCTACAGACTTTCTATCAACAGTTCTAGGTAGTCAACATCAAGCTTCCCAACCGGTCAAAATGAGTGGAGTTCCAAGTGTATCTAGACAAATCTCTCTGGAGGTCTTTGGGTTGTTGAAGGTTCTAGCCTTGGAAGGCATTAGGGAGTTTCCCATGCATCCATCCACTTTGTTCTTCTGGGAAGGTAGCTATCGAAGGGCAAGATTGTCCAGAACTACCAATCGCTTGGGTTCCTTCTTAAACATAGGAGCTTTTCTTCATCATGGTACATCACCATGCAGCAGGGAGCCCTGGCCAGAGTCAGCTCCATGCTGCTTAGGTGATAATCTATCAAAACTATGCTCGAAACCAACTCACAGAGCAAAACCTAGTCAAGAATTTCCTTATTCTGTCCTCAGTCAGGCTGGACGGACGTGGGGACTCCAGTGGGTGTGGGTGATGATTGTGGGGCATTGTTACAGTCTTGCTTTACTGCTGTCATTAGAGAGAGGAGATAAGTCATGTGAGTGTAATGTATGTTAGATCCACATTTACTATGTTGCTGGGATTTGAATCCAGAATCTTGTAAGTGACAAAAGGGAATTGAGCTACAGCTTCTGCTTCTAATACCTGGATTTTTGGGGACTCTAAAACGAACAAAGGAAGAAACAAACAGAAGTCTCACAAAACTCCATTTCAGAGGACATTTTTGTATACTGAAATATACTTGGGAAGTGTATGCATTTTTCTCAGTGTTTTTTTTTTTTTGCATGCCATTCTGTTAACTAATATGATATAATTATCTGACAACAGTGTAAGACATGACTGTTACTGTTACAAAGAAGCAGATTCCTCAAATATTTAATTTGAAGGATTTTTTTTTTTTTTGACAAACAGGTGGCTCACGCTAAAATTCAGGCCTTGGAATCCAACCTAGAAACTCTTTTGACCAGAGAAACCAAAATGAAGGCTTTAATCCGGACCCTGGAACAAGATAAAATGGCTTATCAAAAGACAGTGGAACAAATCCGGAAGCTGCTACCAGCAGATGCACTGGCTAACTGTGAATTGCTGTTGAAAGACCTAAGTTACCCAACCAACGATAAAGCCAAGGCGGGAAATAAGCCATAGTTTCAGACAGAGCCTCCACAGATGACGGCTTCCTTAAAATACCCGGAAAAAGGACCCTGTGTAAAATCGACCAGAAAGCTGGTAGGACAGCTACTACTGGTGCTGAGGTCATCAGTAGGCGACGTAGCTCTCCTCAGAGCACTCTACTCTTAAGCCATCACAGACACCCAGACTGTATTTTCTTCTGGTTGTTGCCAACTATGTACATAACCATATATAAGTGGACATAAAGATTCATGCTTTCAAATCAAACAGTAGGTGTATATTCAGAGCAATTTTTTCTTTTTTTTTTTTCAGCCAGAACTTCATGAAATTCACCTCCAAGGGGGAGTTCAAGTAAGCTTCTCCTTGGATACACACGAAATCCTTTTTCTAGTGAAACAAATCTAGAACATCTTTGTATATTGAAATATACTTGAAAAAAAATGAATGTATTCCCCCGCCCCCCAAAGACTAGCATGCTTCACTCAGTGTGGTAGACAGACACATTTCTTTAGCTCTGTGTCTGTGTCTATAAGGGACATGATGGGCTGCCAGTCTCCCTTCTGAGTCTTCGAGGAAGGTGGGGCTCTTCTGCCCTGCCTGCTGTGTGACAGCCTTCGAGCATCTTGAGTGCGGTTAGGCTATGCTTTAGATACATGTAGGGAGAAAGCAGGACATTGTGGCTGAGTCAACCCACCTCAAGGTGAAGAGGAATGTTGCTAATTTTCTAGCAGATTAGACCAGCATTGATATTCAAACTGAAAATACTAGGCCTCAAAAGACACCATTAAGCTCCTGGATAGCTTTTTGCCTTTTTATTTAAGGGACTTCTATAGTGGCAAACAGTTGCTTGGTGCTGTATTTACCAAGTGAGAGGGTTTGCTTTTTTTTTTCTCACAAAATTATGGGAGCATTCTAGGTAGTTCTCGAGACCTTCGGTTTTAGAAGAGGGAAATAAAATTAGGATTTCCCAAAGATGATATATACCACGTTCAGTTGCTTTTCTATCTTTTGCTCAATGATAGAACACATTTTTTAAATCTCTTTACCCTTTCATGTGAAAAATTTAGAACTGTGAAATATTTAGGAACAAACCATGGAAAGCACACTGGAGTGGAAGGGAATGTCTCCAACCCAGGTAAAGCTTACGGCTCTGTGTTTGGACTCCGGACTTCTGCTGCGCACCCATAGGTTACCAGAGAATGTAATTTTCCCAGGACATGTTGAGTCCCTACAGCAGAGACGATGGATTTTACAATAGTGCCTCCGAACACAGACACAGCAGGGTTTTCTTTGCCTTTCCAAGCAGTGTTTACCGTCGCTGCTCTTTCAGCCCTTGTCTTTTTGCAGATGGGTTACTTGGGGGTAATTTTCCTCAGAGAGAGTTTATTGCACACAAGATGAAGTTTTATTACAGGGCTTATAGGAGTCAAGGTGTAAAGTCTCCAAAGACATCGAAGAGTGGATGCCGAGCATCTAGGCTGTTCCCCGCTCGAATGTCAGAGGTCTCACAGGGTCAGAGGATCCTTGGATCTAGGGGGTGTTTCTCCGAAAAAAAAAAAACAAAGTCTTATTAGCTAGGAGAGGTGATGTACACATTCTAGATTCTAGGAAGTGCTCATTATCGATTCTCCATTCGGTTGAGGGCCATTAGTTGATCTGTCGCTTGGATCTTCTGGAAATGTCTTCATTTGTAGCATCCTTTATTCTCCTACCAGGATGAAGAGGAGTTCAGCGTTTCTGTCTGATGGTTGTGATTGCCTTGTGGGTGTGATACATGGGTGGTGGTTGAGGGATCCTTATGTTGGGGAAGGAACTATTTTCTTTCCATTTCTTCATTAAAAGTTGACTATGTTCCGGATGTTGGGGGTCCGCAGTATGGGTTGTTTATGGTATTCAGTGATTAAGACCATGTGGATATGGTATTTTTTTTTCTTTTGTGAAAATGATTTTTCTTTCTCTTTGGTGATTTAAAAAAATTTGTTACACCTGTTTCGCTTTGTAACTTTACATCTTCATCACCTTCATGTAACGTCTAGGATCATTTCCAATAAATATGTTGCTGCCGTTTCCTGAGCTTTTCCCCTGTAGTTGTCTTTTGAGGGGTGGGGTAGGCCACAAACTCTTGCCTAGAGTCTTGAAAACAAAACCTGTATGGGTTTGGAATGATATCATCTAAACCCGAACATGCAGAACAGTCTCATGCAAACAATCCGGGACACAAAGGGTTATGGGAATACATTGTTGCCAGTTTCCAACTTCTTTCCCAGTGAAGCCTTTGCTACTGACTGGAGAAAGAGAAGGGAGACCGAGCCATCAGAGTTGCGGTACACCTCTTTCCTCCCTGGATCCTGCTCTTTCCCTCCATTCCTTCCTATTCCTTCTCCTCTTTACCTCCTTTCCCGTACTATGGATGGAAGCTAAGATCCCATACACGCTAAGCAAGTACTGTATCATTGAACTGTATCCTTAACTGTAACCCACTGCTTTTTATGTCCTCTTGTAAAAAAAGAGTATGTAAAATTGTAGAATTTTCCTATTAGCTTCGCTTCCAAATAATTAAGAATTAAGGCAAGTACTGATGGATACAATGTAAGTATACTCCTACCTAATATTTCTTTTAAATTATCTTTAAGTATGTTTATAATCTACTAAGAGGGTCCTAAATCTTATTGCTAATGTTACCAATCAGTATTTAGGTATCTTTTTCATTGTATATAGTAAAAAGTTGGAGAATGATGCAGTGTGGTCCTTTGTAAAATTTTTGTATGTATGCATATATGTATGTATATATGTATGTATGTACATATGTAAGTATATATGTATGTGTACATGCCCAATTGTATGTGTACCATATGTATGCAGTGCAAAAGAGGGCATCCAATATCTTGGAGCTGAAGTTATAAGTTGTAAGGTGCTTGATGCGGGTGTTGGAAACCAAACCCGGGTCCCCTGAAAGAGCTGTGAGTGCTGTTAACCAGTCCCCAGACCCCAGATAGTCATAATGGTATAGTATGGATGTTAGAAATCCACACTGGCTTACCAGTTTTGTCACTATTCTTGTCCTCACACTGATAGCTTATAATAAGGAATTTATCACCTCACAGCATGTGCTATTTTGCCTTCCACCAACAAATGACTCTCTCAGAGGAGTGGCATGAACTGGAACAGCCATGGATGTGAGGTTAGATGTAAATTTTGGCTTCACCATTGGTATGCATTCACCCAGAAAGCAGGTCTTATCAGCTAGTTCAAAGCTGAGTCCAACAGAACTCACAGCCTTTGTCCTCAGAGAGTTCTGGTCTTGATTGGAGGAAGGGCATGATGGAAAACAAGAGACGACATACTGTTGCATGTGAAGAAATAAACAGAGTCACCGAGGTCAGCTGGGACAGAAAAGGTTGGGCAGCTTCAGGAGTGGGTGTGACGGGTGTCCTGAAGAACCCCTTGGGAGTCTCAAAGTGCCAGCTGAAATGCCCAGCTGGTGCAGGGCAACAGATGAAGAGAGGACACTGTGTAAGTCATACTTAGCCAAACGAGTGCAGTCCCTTGGAGTTTGGTCAGAGACAAACCCTCTCTCCATAGGCAAGAAAAGGACTCTCTCAAAGGCCTCTCTGTAGACCTTTGAAAGACTTGGTTCTTACACCAGAACAGTTAGAAACAGGAATAGCCACTAACCTGTGGCGAGACAGGATTGTTCCAACCCATGGAGACATTTGAACAGGAACTAAAGAATAGGAAAATGCAATAAAAACCCAATTAAAAAATTTAGTGAGACTTAGATCTAGGATGCCAGGTTCTGGGAAATCAGTTTTACAACTGCATCTTTTATATAGATAACCCCTACATCCTGCTAGCTTTGCTTAAACAGATTGGCCATCTCCCCACCCCCATAGCAACTACCTTAGTCCACATCTTGGTCATTAGTGGATTAAGATGCTACCATTTGGGCTGGAGAGATGGCTTAGTGGTTAAGAGCGCTGGCCACTCTTCCAGAGGATGGGTGTTCAATGCCCAATAGCTTCGTGGCAGCTCACAATTGTCTGTGACTCCAGTTCTAGGATATCTGATACCCTCACACAGACGTGTGCAGGCAAAACACTATTGCATATAACATAAAAACAAGTTTTAAAAAACCCAAGGAAGTTAACCAACTTAATTCTGTGTGAGAAATGGAAGTATGTTACTGAGTTGAAGAGAGAAGGCATATCTAGGGTTGAGATGATAAACTAGAAGCACTGGGGAGAAACAACGGGAGATGTGGTAAGTAGGGAGTGTTTGCTATGTACTGTGTACAGATTTTATCATGTATAGTACCTTATACTCTATATCCAGGGTTTCACAGTATATGGTAACAAGAGGTGAGTTACATTGAATAACCCAAGAGTATTATTTACCTGGCCTTCAGTGTGGATGGTTGTAGAATGGTGTCCTCCGAGCAAACATCCACTATCCTCTTCATCAAATGACGCAAAAATATTACTCAGCTATCAAAAACAATGACTTTATGAGATTCATAGACAAATGGTTGGAACTGGAAAATATCATCCTGAGTGAGGTAACCCAATCACAGAAAAACACACATGGTATGCACTCATTAATAAGTGGATATTGGCCCAAATGCTTGAATTACCCTAGGTGCACAGAACACACGAAACTCAAGACAGATGATCAAAATGCGAATGCTTCAGTCCTTCTTTAAAAGGGGAACAAGAATACCCTTGGCAGGGAATAGGGAGGCAAAGATTAAAACAGAGGCAGAAGGAACACCCATTCAGAGCCTGCCCCACAGGTGGCCCATACATATACAGCCACCCAATTAGACAAGATGGATGAAGCAAAGAAGTGCAGGCCGACAGGAACCAGATGTAGATCTCTCCCGAGAGACATAGCCAGAATACAGCAAATACAGAGGCAAATGCCAGCAGCAAACCACTGAACTGAGAATAGGACCCCCGTTGAAGGAATCAGAGAAAGAACTGGAAGAGCTTGAAGGGGCTCGAGACCCCATATGTACAACAATGCCAAGCAACCAGAGCTTCCAGGGACTAAGCCACTAACTAAAGACTATACATGGACTGACCCTGGACTCTGACCTCATAGGTAGCAATGAATATCCTAGTAAGAGCAGCAGTGGAAGGGGAAGCCCTGGGTCCTGCTAAGACTGAACCCCCAGTGAACGTGATTGTTGGGGGGAGGGCGGCAATGGGGGAGGATGGGGAGGGGAACACCCATAAGGAAGGGGAGGGGGGAGGGGGATGTTGGCCTGGAAACCGGGAAAGGGAATAACACTCGAAATGTAAATAAATACTCAAGTTAACAAAGAAAAAACGGGGAAAAATGACCCAAGAAAGAACATCAGGATTGGTCCTGTTGACATTCTTTTATAGAAGAAGGTGAGGAGGGTCATCAGACCCATCCATGGGATCTGAGGCACACTTTGCTGTTGCACCTTCTAGCAGCACATAGAATCTTGTGGCAAACTCATGGGTTTACTGCATTGGACTTTGGTTGCTCTGTAGCCTCGTCTGCCGCAGGCACTTCCTGTGATGTGTATAGGTGCTTAGCCACACCTCCGGGGGGGTGTCACTCAACTATTGTTCTACCTGGGGTTATGTAATATTGCAGTTGACAAAATATATTACATATGATGACATATATCACACATGATGAAGTATACATAAATGAAGTATACTAAACGTGAGTCTGTGTATTCCAATCTGCTTACAATCTATATTATCCTAATTTTATTATTCAATTCTCTTCATTGAAACAGTTTATAATCCCAGGAGACTGGTACAGGAAAATTAAGTTATTGTTCATCATAGAAACTTCCCAATGGGATCTTTTTAAATAGATAATTTATATCCCTATACTTTTCTTTTGACTTATTGTTCCCAAATCTTCATGTTGTTCCACCACCTTCGAACTAGTGTATCCTGATCATCACCCAGATTTAAACAGGCAACACATAGAAATACCAACCTTAAACCAATCCCCGTTGCTTGGACACAGTCAAAAACTCTGTGGAATTTGATTTGTGTTTTCCCCTCCAGGATAGGGAGTACACTCGGCTCTTTCCCATTGATGGGACACATTGGGACATTTAGGCGACACCTGGGATTTGGTAATAGTATCCAATGTGCACATAAATAGCTAACCACATACCGTTATTGCCTCCTCTTTCGTTCAGTAGAGCATACCGTCTTTCTCTAGTCTCCCTTTTTCCATGACGTGTTTCAGACTGCTTGATCCTTCTTAGCAATCCGTAATCAGTGAATCCTTGGTACAGAACAGTGTTAACCTTCCTCGTTACAAATGACATAATGCAGAAAAAAATATCTGAACTAAATATTTCTTAATGTCAGGAAAGGAAGGGCCATGAAGTTAATACCTTGGACTTCCAGGAAGTATTTCTTCAAAACTAAGGGCAGTGTGAGATTTTTTTTTTTCTTTGAAGAGACATCAACGTGCTTTGATTCATCTCAGAGGTTTCTCTAGGCAGCAGAGCCTCTGGGCCTGAATGCTTTACTGTGATATAATTGAATAGATTTGCATATCTAGAAAAAGATTAGGCTAATCCAATAAGAATTGGTCAGTCTTGGAAGAAAGAAAACGAAGGCAGGTTTTGGCAGATACAACTGGAGGGAACCTTTGCCAAGGCCCTTGGCAATGCCCATGTTGTGAATGTGAATACAGAGAGCTCTGGCCTCTATAATCCATGTGGTATGGCCCCCATGATGGGTCTGTCCCCATTGTGAGACCTCTGTGCCATCTGTGTTGGACTGGTGCCCTAGACACCCAACTTATCGGTCTCCCTTTACTTAAAGTTTGCCTTACAGGCGTCTTTCCATTTATAATTCTGCTTTGCTCTGTGTCACAGAGAAATAGGAAGCTATACGTCTAACGCAAATATCCAAGCCCCTTGACAAATATGTTCTTAGAAATGCATTAAAAGCAGGATTTAAGAGCAGCAGCTCTTAAAAATAACGGTGAAATATATGCAGTGTAAAACTTAGGATCTTAGCTTTTTAAGCATAAGGCTCAATGGCGTCAACGGCATCCGCACTGCTGTGTGACCATTCTCCATACCCAGTCACTCTCCCCTCTTGCAAAACTACTTCCATTGAAAACTCTCTGCCCTAGCCCTTGTGAATTGGCATCTCTGTTCTGACAGGGATCAGAAGTCCCTCTTTGTGTGCATGTGTCTTAGGTATGTGTATGTGTATGAATGGTGGTGTGTATGTGCCAAGGCACGTTCGTGGAGGTTCAGGGACAACCCTAGGTCTTGGTCCTTACCTTCTACCTTGTTCGAGGCAGGATCTCTTATTCATTGCTGTGTACATTGTATTAGTTGGCCCGTCAGGGTTTTTTTTGTTTTTTGTTTTTTGTGTTTTTTTTTTTCTTTTTTTTTGGAGCTGGGGACCGAACCCAGGGCCTTGCACTTGCTAGGCAAGTGCTCTACCACTGAGCTAAATCCCCAACCCCTCAGGCCCGTCAGTTTTTAGGGGAATTCTGCTGCCTCTGTCTCTGCTTCCTATCTTGCCACAGGAGTGCTAGGTTCACAAGCACACACTATTTGTGTCCAGATTTACATAGATTTGGATCTGCATTTATTTCCCCAAACACTTTATTCATTGAGTCTTCTCCTTGGCCCCAGAATTTCCTTTCTTTTAAAGACTAGGATCCCACAGAGTACACATCAACCACATTTTTGTTTCTTTAATTTCTCTGTATTTAGATACGTGTGATTCTTATGCTGTCCTGGTTATTATGATCAATGCTGCTATGATAGTGGGCGCACAAATTCATTCGTCTTACGAACTTGGGTTTTATGAGTCTACCCATGAAGAACGACTCTGTAGCTTGTGCTTTATGAAATTAAATTGTTGAGCCTTCAAGGTCTGAAATTGGAGCAAACGCATTCGGGTAAATGAAGCTTTAGGTTGACTTATTGTTATTATTACAGCACGGAAGAACCTCAAATGTACCAGACTGGTGTTGGCAAATTAGTTTTCATAGTAATAATGGTGCTTTGCAGATTCAAGAGAAGGATTTTCGCTTTCTACAAGCTATTCAAATGCTGCCGAGATTCATGTTTGCCTCTTGTAAAGTAGAATCCTTATGTGGCCTGACGTTGTTTCCCTTCCCAAATTGAGTTAATTTGCAAACGCACAGTTGTTAATCTCAATAGAACATGATGTTATTCAGAAATAATTATTGTCATTAAAATGCATCTTTTGCTCTCCTGCTGAAGGATGGCTCTGAAGTAGGACCCTTCAGAAAGAAATGAGAGTCTTTTCTATGCTGACATCAACAGCTCAGATGTATGAATTTTCCTTTTTGTATTTGTGCTTTATTTTGTCTAGCAAATGATTCTTCAGTCTCAAGCCTCTCCAAACCACCATTTAGCATAGTAAATTGGGTACTCACGGGAGAAGACACCCGTTCACTGTTTAAGTCTATTGTAGCTCATGCAGTTAGAGCAGTCGCTGGGACTTTACCAGTACTCACATTCACAAGGTGAAATGGAGGGGGCATAGGTGCATTGATATGCTTGATTTTCTTTCCATTGCTTTCTTAAAGACAGACTTAAAATGACCTGTTTTGACTTCTGGATAGGCTTATTCAAGGAATCAAAAGAATATTTGTTTTTCATTTTATTTTCTAAAGCTACACTGATAAGTCATTCTTTTTATTATATGTGTGTTTTTTTCATTATATACTGTGTATTTGCATGGCTGGGTACATGCATATGCCAGGCACACTTGAGATGTCACAGGACAACTTGGAGGAGTTAGCTCTTTCCGTCCACCATGTGGGGTTTCAGCAACTCAGCTCAGGTTATCGAGTTTGGTGGTAAGCACTTTTACTGGGTGAGTCATCCCACTTGGCTCGATATATGAGGGTAGTGATAGTCAATGACCAATAAATATTGTTTTTAAAATGCCAAATATCTCAAGCATTGGAGAACTCAAAAAACAAAATCCCTTTGCTATTCCACCTTACCCCAGTCAGACTAGCCAATGTTGAGAAAATCAGTGACAAGAAGTGCTGATGAGAATGTAGGAAAAAGACACCAATTGACTGCTGGTGGGAACGCAAACTACTCCCACCACTGTGGAATCAGTGTGGAAGTTTCTCAAAGACCTAAAAATAGAACCCCCACAAGACTCAGCTGTAGCACACCTGATCATTTATCTGAAAGATTCTTATCACAGAGGTACCACACAGTAGAAAAGGAATGGAATTAACCCCGGGGAATCTATCCAAGGATGAATAGATAATGAAAATGAGGTTCATATACACAATGGAGTTTTACTTACCCGTAAAGTAAAATGAAATTACAATATTTGCAGGGAAATGATGAAATCAAAAATTATATTAAGCAAGGTAACTCAGACAAGTACTGCATAATTTTGTCCCTTTTTATGTATGTGTGGACCCTAGACAGTCTCTCTCTCTCTCTCTCTCTCTCTCTCTCTCTCTCTCTATATATATATATATATATATATATATATATATATATATATATATATATAATATATATATGTATATATATATGTATATATATAGTGTGTGTGTCCTAGTTTAGTTTGCTTTCTATTGCTAAGGTAAACACCATGACCAATGCAACTTGGGGGTGGGCGGTGTTTTATTTTACAACTCAAAGTTCACCGTGAAGGGAAGTCGAAACAGGAACTCACTACAGGAACCTGGAGGCAGGAACCGAAGCAGAGGCCATGGAGGAGTGCTGCTTACTGGCTTTCTCTTCATCGCTTGTTCAGTTTGCCATTTGATGTAACTCAGGCTTACCTGCCCAAGGGTGGTTCAGTGGGCTGAGCCCTCCCACATCAATCATTAATTGGTAAAATGGCCCCTTAGATTTGCCTACAGCACATTCCGAAAGAGCTATCCTCAGCTGAGGTTTGTCGAGATTACCCTCGTTTTGTCAACTGACAAAACACCGAGCAGCACAGTTAGCATATATAGGTGTGAGTACAGGTCACCTATCCAGGGAGATCACACAAGTGAGGTAGTAAAAGTTTATATAGTTTGCCCTGGAATTGCTGCATAGGTTTCAAATTCTGAACGCTTGTATCTGACGCTTAGAGCCCCTTTTACCCAACACTCCAGTCTCCTCTAACATCAGCCATCATGCATGCAGAATGTGGAAAAGTCTTCTTCCCAAGGCAAGAAAAGGACATAATCATAAAGGTAGCGTTTTTAAATGCTGCTGTTGATAGGATGTGTCTAGTTTATCCTGTCTCTAAACAGCTGCCCCTACTACTGCTATGGATCTTTAGAGCTGCAACTGCAGATAATTTGATACCGTGAATTAGAATTAAAAAAGCAAAATGTGACAGTTCTCATCTATGACTACAGGTAAGGATAACCAAGAACATCCTCGTGGGCCTTTCTGTTTTGACAATCTCACGTATTGAAAGTGGCATAAATCATCACTTCTTATTGTAAAGGTGAAGGAAAGACTTCTGTAATAATAATAATAATAATAACAACAACAACAACAATAATGTAGCAATTAGAACTATTCTGTACTGATAACATAGTAGAGCAATGCTGTTTTACAACTATTTATTTGTTTGTTTATTCACTGATTGATTGATGATTGATTGCAAAACTTTATGGATTAAAACAATCTTACTTTTTTTACAGATAAGAAAACCACAATGACACATCAGGTAAATCAGGGAGGCTGGGCCTTGAATTCATGGTGTGTCTGAAGAACCGGTCCTTTCAGGGCTCTTGCTATGCTTGGGGAGTGCACTAGTTACTTTTTCTATTGTGTGTGCAATTCCCAGAAACAGGTAACTTAAAGGAGAAAGGATTTATCTTGGATCATAGTTGGTTGTGGAAACTGCCTGCATGGGCCGAGAAGGCATACAAGTGGGTATATTCGTGGAAGATGGAGTCAATGTCAGTGAACAAGTGAAGTGGGAAGTGGGAAGCAGAGGTGTAATAGGCTACACATCAGTGCACCCTCTGTCCCCATCCCCAGTGACCTAGCCTACTCTCTTCAGGTGAGCTCTGTGTCCTAAAGGCTCGATGACCTCCACAAACAGAATCACTAGCTGGGGAAGTGTTGGGAACATTTTACACTTAAGTCGTAAGAAGGGAGTCCTAGATTACTCTACATCATGTCATCACCAAAGGTTTTATTTTTAAATCTTCCTCTGTGTGTGTGTGTGTGTGTGTGTGTGTGTGTGTGTGTGCTTGCACATGCACACGTGTGTGGATGTGGCTGTGTATGTGACTGCATGTCTCTGTGTGTGTTCCTACATTTGTTCTGTTGAGAGTGCTTTCTCCATGGTTCCACTGCTAAGCATTTTAAGGAGCCAGAGGGAAGGGTGTTTAAAGATTAGGCATGGGGAAGGTGACGGTTGAATGATAAATAGAGCTACAATCTTCACTTCTGATGACTTGAGATGTTCAGAGCCATTGTGAGAAAACTTTGAATAAAGCCAGAGAGGACTATGGACTTCTACTGCTGTCTAACTGGATGCTCATAGTTAAATAATCTAATAGCATTTAATGATGTATTTTTTCCATGCACTCTTAGCACAATGAATTAGAAAAAATGATAATTTCTATCTCAATAGAGTTATATCACATGTTAAGAAAATCTCTGGGTGGATCTCTCAATATAGTCGTCTCCCAAGTGGCATTGCATCTCCAAGCCTCCATGGCATTCTACTCTAGAGACATTGGGGAAGTGATGGAGATGAAATGGCCTTATGTCCTTCAGCCCAATACCTCATTTTCTTCTCTGGTTTCAGACTATGGTTCTGACTAGAAAGATGATCGTTATAGGAAGGAAAGCAGAGCCATAGTAGTTAAGTGGAATGGGCTGGTAAAGAATTGTGGGCATGGTTTAAATCCATCCATCCATCCATCCATCCATCCATCCATCCATCCATCCACCCACCCATCCACCCACCCATCCATCCACCCACCCATCCATCCATCCACCCACCCACTCACCCACCCACTCACCCACCCATCCACCCACCCACCCATCCATCCACCCACCCACTCACCCACCCACTCACCCACCCATCCATCCATCCACCCACCCACCCATCCACCCACCCACTCACCCACCCACTCACCCACCCACCCACCCTCCCATCCCTCTCTCCCTCCCTTCCTCCCTCTCTCCTTCCCTCCCTATCCAAGAGGGACCATGAGTTTATCCTCCATGATTTCAATGCTTATGCAATGGAAAGAAATCTACATAATGACAGCAATGTTTAGTGGGAGGATTCTAGGGCCATACAAGATGTATGATAGAAAGTTAAGATTTGTTTTACTTTGAGGAAAGGTGTGCATGCAGAAAAGAAGGGCTAACAGATTAGAAATGAGAGGTTCCTGAGATTAGAACTGTGATTGCCATTGCTCTCTATTGCCCAGTTGGCTGGACGATTTAGTGAGGGCATGGAAGAAGTGTCAGTCAGTGGTCTCCAGTATATAATTAAGTAGCTAAGGAGTTGAGATCTTTAGTTACACTCTAGAATCTTTAGATACACTCTAGAATCATCTAGGAGAATAGCCTCCGAGAATATCTATGGGAGATTATTTATAGAAAACCAACAGAGTCAACTAACCTGGACCCTTGGGGCTCTCGGAAACTGAACCACCAACCAAGAACATATATGGGCTGGTCCTAGACCTCCCCACACATATGTAGCATTGTGCATCTCTGTCTTCATGTGGGTCCGGAATAACTAGAGCAGGGGCTATCCCAAAGCTGTTGCCGGCATGTGGGATGTGCTCCTCTGGCTGGGCTGACTCATCTGGCCTCAGTGGAAGAGGAAGCACCTAGCCTTTCAGACGTGAAGTGCCAGGGTAAAGGGATACCAAGGGGGCCCCCACACACTCAGAGGAGAAGGGGAGAGGACATAGGGGAAGAGTTGTGGGAAGGGGTAAATGGGAGGAAGACAGTGATCTGTATGTAAAGGAATAGGTTAAAAATTAATTAACTATGGGCTGGAGAGATGGCTCAGCAGTTAAGAGCACTGGCTGCTCTTCCAGAGGTCCTGGGTTCAATTCCCAGCAACCACGTGGTGGCTCACAACCATCTGTAATGGATCTGATGCCCTCTTCTAGAGTGTCTGAAGGCAGCTACAGTGTACTCATATACATAGAGTAAATAAGTAAATATTAAAAAATAATCAACAAAAACTAATAATAAAACGAAAAACTATGCTATCACCTTTTAAAAAGAGAATGGTCGTTGAGGTGGGAGAACTCGTCCACTGTGGGTGGCACGATTCCTCAAGTTTAGGGTCCTGGATTGTACGAAAGTAGGAGAAAACCAGCTGAGCACTAGCATACGTTGCTTTCACTCTTAATTTTGGATTAAATGTGACCGGTGCTTCAAGTTCCCACTGCTTTAACTTCACCTCAATGAATGTAACCTGTAATTATGAGCTAAGTAAATCTCCTGTCCCCCAAGTCCCTTTTGTCAAGATATTTAATCACAGCAAGAGGAAATGAAATTCATTTTTGCAGAAATAATACTAAGAAGCAAAACAAAACAAAAAACCCTGTGGCTTTTCTGCCTTTCACAGAACAATCTGGGATAGAGCTCCCAGTAAATGGGTTTCCTTTTTATTGGAAGATTAAAAGATGGGAAAGCAGTCACTGTGGCTATAACTTCAGGGCTAATATAATTTAGGTGACATCCACTTCAAAACGCTTTATGGGGTTTTGGTTCTTTTACGTTTTGCCTTTGATGCAAAACTCCATCCATTTTTTTTTTTTTTTACTGATTTGCGATGCATTTTTAGATTAACATGCAGTTTTCAGTCTAGACTGGTGTCTATAGACCTCAGCGTGGGAGCTACTTTCTATTAATAATTTCATCCCCACAACTTTGAACAGTGTGACTCGAAGGGCACTGGCTAGTTTCAGGAATTTGTATCTTTTAATTCTATTTAGATCAGCTCGTTCTGAATCGACTTGCACATTTAGGAGGCAAGAAGGACACAGCTACATGCTTAAGCTTCTGTTCGCAGAATCTCACGGTGAGATGGACTGAAGGTCTTCTTTGTACTTAAGAAAAGAAAATAGCTGTGTTCAGTGTGGCTGTGCTGGGCAGGCATGAGGTAAGGATAGGTCCATGAGAAGATGGAAAGGAGCCACAGGGAGCCAGAGTATGACAGGGGATGTGGGAAGACACACGGAAGCATGGAACTGCCCTCTAGACAGACTTTAATATTCCCTCTGCACAGTGGTTCTCAACTTTCCTAATGCTGCGACCTTTTGGTACAGTTCCTTGTATTTTGGTGATCCCCAACCATAAATGTATTTTGTCGCCACGTTATAATTGTAATTTTGCTGGTGTCATGAATTGCAAATATCTGATATGCAGGATATCTGGGGTCACCACTCACAGAACCGCTCTACCAGCAACTCATCAAAACACTGTTCACCTGTGGTGACTAGTTTCCCTTTTCAAATCCCATGATCCCGCAGATGATCTTGAGCCCTACACAGTCTTTATGATAGAAACAATAACAGTGTTGGGGGAGGAATTCCTGTGACGTCATTGTTTCGGGCTTCTTCATTTGCATGAGAGCCCTCCCAAGATTCTCTGTAGGTATTTCATAGCATTTCTTTCCAAGGTGGATATCGGATTATGTGACATTCAGAACCTACAAAACTTGAGCCTATCCCACGCTACCAATTGTCTTGTGCTGTACCTATGATCCAATCAGGAGACAGTAATTTGGGGAGAGAATAGTTGGTGGAGTGTTTTTTTTTTTTAAACTATAATGAGAATGAAAGGGAGTTGGAAAGTGAGAAGTGAAGAGAAATTCAAAGGCTACAAACTATGCAGGGTGCGAGCACCAAGGGAAATACCCAGCGAAGGACAAACATGGAAACTGCATCCTCCAATTCCTTTCCTTTCCCGGGTAAGGCAGAGAGCCATGCTTCACTAGAGAGGGATGGCCGCAGTTCTTGACATAGCGGCGAAGCGTGAAGTGTGAAACCCTCCCAAAGGGCCCTTTGGAAGCTGCAAATGAGCAGATGCCAATGGCACTTTACAGAGAGCTGTCTGTGCGGCAAGGACGGAGCCGTGTTTGGGGAATAGCATTCCGTGCCAGCCATCAAGCACCGCAGGAGTCAGGTGTGTGGGAAGTGGCCCGCATTGGGGCAGCTGTGGAGGAGGCAGCAGACATAGGGCGGGTGTCTGCCCAGAGACAGACCGTGGGAACCAGAGGCGCAACCCCTCCTGCTGAGTCCTTCCTGTATCCTCTACCTGCAAAGTTTCGATTACATAACCATCCACGCTACAAACAAGACGGAGAAGATCTAGCTTCACCATGGCCAAGAATAATAACTGAAAGGCAACACACCGATAATTGGTGGACTGCCTGGTTTTGTGTCAACCTGACACAAGCGAGTCATCCAATAGGAAGGAGCCTCAGTTAAGGGAATAGCTTCATGAGATCCAGTCATAAGACATTTTCTCAGTTAGTGATCAAAGGGGGAGGGTCCAGCTCAGTGGGTGGTGCCATCCCTGGTCTGGCAGTCCTGGGTTCTGTAAGAAAGCAGGTCAGTAAACAGCACTCCTTCATGACCCCTGCATCAGCTCCTGGCTCCAGGATGCTGTCCTCTTTGAGATCCTGTCTTGACTTCATTCAGTGATGAACAGAAATGTGGAAGTGTAAACTGAACAAACTCCTTCTCAACTTGTTTTTTCGATCAGGGTGTTTTGTTACAGCAACAGAAACCTTAACCAAGGCAATTGGCATGCGTAGTTTCTGCAGGTAAATCACGTTTGTTATCACATTCAAATCTCACAACACCCTTTCTATTTTAAGTAATTTAAGTAATTGCTATCAGCACGAGACACTGATCATCCGTTCAGAAATTGCTCAGTGTTCGGATTCAGCTGCTATTTGAACCTGTTGTGAGGAAGACCCATATGAGATGCTCTCTAGGAGACAGTCTGAGAAGGTCTATCCACAGAGGACTAGACAGCAGTCTGATGTCTTGTTAATGGTTTCACTTTCTGGTAACTAATGAGTAATCACCTGTTATCTTAGTAACACAGCTTTCTACTTGGCACCAAGTCTGGAAAACAGAACCTATACAATAAGACTGTGGATGTTAGGAATTTAATTTAAACATTCTAATTTTGATGGACTTTAGGCTTTAAACGGTGGCCAACAGACTATGTTACAACTCTTTTCTACCACGGTGTGTGGAGAAGACATGAATGGGAAGGCACAATTTTGAGACAAGTTAATTTGTAAAAATTAATTTGGTTTAAAAACGTTATTTTTTTAAAATTGGGTATTTTTATTTACATTTCAAATGTTATCCCCTTTCTGGGTTTCCCATCCATAAACCCCCTATCTCATACCCCCTCCCCCTTCTTCTATGAGGGTGTTCCTCTTCACCAACCACCCACCCCTTCCCATCCCCCCCTTGACATTCCCCTACACTGGGGGGGGGGCAGCCTTGGCAGGACCAAGGGCTTCTCCTCCCTTTGGTGCCCAACAAGGCCATCCTCTGTTACATATGCAGCTGGAGCCATGGGTCTGTAGTGGTTTAGTCTCTGGGAGGTCTAGTTGGTAATATTATTTTTACTTATTCAATCATAGATTGGCATGCTGTGTGCTATTCCTGCGATTTCCACTAGATGACACTGTTGTTTCAATTTCCTTGTTTTCCTTGGCCTAAAATGTACCAATTTAGCAATGCCTTCAGGAGCTACCTGAGTCTTTTTCTGTTTGTAACAGCCCTAAGACAATTCTGTGTGTTGATGTCAAGAAAATACTTCACACGGACTCTATGTTTTTATTTTTCCACTGTTGTTTAAAATATTAACGACTGTCTCTCTTCTCAATGGAGCTGAAGCAGATCAGGCAGTCTTCTTGTATATAAGAGCTTTCCCCAAACACAAGGCTAACAGGCATGCCTGTGTGGATATATTTTTACCCCATCCCACTCTCTTAATCTTCCTCCTCTATCCCCAAAGCCCCTTCTCATAGCCTTCTGTCTTTGCTTGTTTGTTTAATCGCTGATTTTAACTAGAACAGTCTGTGTGGCAATGAGTTTGGAACTGTCAGCTGGGTTCACTATTGCGAGCACAACTGAAGACAATGACTGTTCCTGTCTCAGAACCCATCAGTGGCCAGTAGTTCAGCAAGGCAGCCTAGGGACCTATGACCTCTTCTTTAAGCCATGGGGTCAATATTAGCAATCCCAGGGCTGTGCAGGGCCAGTGCAAGCAACCACTGGTGCTTCGAGGTCATGTTTGCAGTGGCCGTGTCATGCCTTAAACAGAGAATTTCCCATCCTTCTCCCTGTCTTTCAATTCACTCGTTCTACTGTTCCCCTCTCCCCTTCCATGATGTTCTCAGAGACTGAGGGAGTCATATAAGCATCGTATATAGGGTTTAGAATTCAGCCACCATGTATGGCCAGGACCTCGCACAGCTACGAGTTTCTGCATCCTCTGTCATTCACATCGAAGTGAAGCTGATCAAGGTTGAGTGTGCGTGGGCACAAACGTAAACACCTAGAAGGCTGTTTGATGCCATGCCAATTTAGCTAAACAAAATAGTAAGTTTTCCTCTAAGACATAGATCTCCCTAACTATGGGTTTTTGATGGATTTACAGCACTTGGCATTTCGCCCTTCTCGGTATTGGGCCGTAAATACAAACTGAGAGCAACTGGTCACCACACAAAAGACATACACTGGTTGGCATATCTTGCCCAGCAGGATGGGATTGTAGTTCCCAGGATGCACAGCTGCAATAGATCACAGTGCCTACGTGCCCAGCAGCCTGCGAGACACTAAGAAAGTTAGCTCTCTGTGAGGGGAGTTTAAGCTCTGAAAGTACTGGAGTCAAAGAATACACAGAAGATACACAGATGGGTAAGGACTTCCTAAACAGGAATCTGGACATTCGGGAAATGAGTCCAACAATTGGCAAGTCGTAAGGCTTCATGAAGGCAGAGAGTTTCTGAATGGTGAAGGAAACTGCTAACTGAATGGGACATCAGCCTACAGGATGGGAGAGCGTCTTTCCCAGCTATACATCCGACAGAGGATTGTTATCTAGAGTATGTGAAGAACCAAAAACAGTACACATCAGTAAACTAAACAACCCAGTTGAAAATTGGGATTGGAACTGAATGGTGTTCCCAAAACAATATTAAAAGCTAATGACTACTTTGAAAGTGTTCATCAACATGACTATGAAATTCCAGTCCATCCAAATCAGAATGGCTATTACCAAAAGATAACATGACAGCAAGTGCTGGCCAAGTTGTAAGGAAAGGGGAGTCCAGTTTTCACCCCTGGTGAGCCTAGACCTGGGTGTAGCCAATATGGAAATCAGTGTAGGGGTTTAATTCAGCTATACCACTCCTGCTCACACACCTAAAGGGCTCTATATCCCAGCACAGAGACGTAACCCTGTCCACGGCTCTATTCAAGGTAAACAGGACATGGAATCCACTTGCCCATCAATTGATGAATTATAATGAAAACGGGGGACACATACAATGGAATTTTGCTCAGCTGTAAAGACAAAATTATGATATCTACAGGTAAATGGACAGATGTGCAGAACATTTATACTTGGTGAGGTAACCCAGGCCCAGAAAGACTTGCTGAGAGAGAGGGGGGGGGGAAGGGAGGGGAGGGGAGGGGAGGGGAGGAGAGGAGAGGAGAGGAGAGGAGAGGAGAGGAGAGGAGAGGAGAGGAGAGGAGAGGAGAGGAGAGGAGAGGAGAGGAGAGGAGAGGAATCCAATCAGGGGTGGAAAGGTTCAAGTGGGACTGATGGTAGACGGCAGACAATGGGATGAGGACTGTGCCTCGCCGAAAGGGAAGGAGTATGAAAAAGCCACACCCTAATACTCCGAAAACCAATTAAAAATTTAAGTTGCAAAAACGAAAGAGAAGGGCAATGCCCTCCCGGTTGGATAGTGCTCTGCTCGTAGAAGCCATTGTCCGTTAACCAGCGCTCCAGTGCCAGGTATGGGGCGCCGACTTTGGGTCACGGTGACCACAGCTGTGCCCTAATAGCAGAGGCTCCTGCTGATCCTTGTGGTTCCTCGCTGGAGCTAGATGCTGAGATGCTATTGCTGAAGACACCACACACCGTGGGGGCAAAATAGAGAAATCAAGATGGAGCCCAGATGTTTCTTCTCGTCTTCTCGGTTCCCTCTCCTTCTCCTCTCCTTGTGTATTCATTCTTCTCTCTCCTCTCTCTCTTCCCCCTTTCCTTCTTTCCTCCTTCTCCATCCTTTCAGTTCTTTCCTCCTCCCCACTCCATTAATCGGGGCCTTTCCCCTCTCTTCCTCCTCTTCCCTTGCCAGGCCTCACCTTACATTAAGAGCACACCCCTTCGTGAGTTCCTGAGTTACAGGCACCCCCACTCAGTGTCTCATCTTTCTTTTATAAAGGCAAACCAACATTCTTTCTTTAAACTCTTTGTCATGGTTCTTTACCAGGTGTTCTGCCTATTTATTCCCCCCCCATCTTTATTAAATTGGGTATTTCTTATTTACATTTCAAATGTTATTCCCTTCCCCAGTTTCCAGGCCAACATCCCCCTAATCCCTCCCCCTCCCCTTCTATATGGGTGTTCCCCTCCCCATCCTCCCCCCATTACCGCCCTCCCTCCAACAATCCCATTCACTGGGGGTTCAGTCTTGGCAGGACCAAGGGCTTCCCCTTCCACTGGTGCCCTTACTAGGCTATTCATTGCTATATATGCAGTTGGAGCCCAGGGTCAGTCCATGTATAGTCTTTGGGTAGTGGCTTAGTCCCTGGAAGCTCTGGTTGGTTGGCATTGTTGTACTTTTGGGGTCTCAAGGCCCTTTAGCTCTTTCAGTCCTTTTTCTGATTCCTTCAATGGGGGTCCCATTCTCACTTCAGTGGTTTAATGATGGCACTCGCCTATGTATTTGCTGTATTCTGGCTGTGTCTCTCAGGAGAGATATACATCCAGTTCCTATCAGCCTGCACTTCTTTGCTTCATCCATCTTATCTAATTGGATGGCTGTATATGTATGGGCCACATGTGAGGCAGGCTCTGAATGGGTGTTCCTTCTGCCTCTGTTCTAAACTTTGCCTCCCTACCCCCTCCTAAGAGTATTATTGTTCCCCTTTTAAAGAAGGAGTGAAACATCCACATTTTGGTCATCCTTCTTGAGTTTCATGTGGTCTGTGCATCTTGGGCAATTTGAGCATTTGGGCTAATATCCACTCGCCAATGAGTTGTTCTGCCTATTTTTGATGATTTTCTGTCAGGTCTAAAACTCTGGGTTCCAAAATATTATGTTCTTTAAAATATATTTGATTCATGTCCATTTCAGTTGATGGTATCAAAAGCTTCAGCAGCGAGACCCACAAGGGTCCGTCAGGTTTTGAAATCCAGAGAAGGAAGCTCATATTGGCATAAATCGTTGCGCCTCACCTTGACGTTGATAATAGTTTCAGTGTGTAGGTGTTCATCAGCTCTGACCTGTGCTGCACAAACATCTCCCAATGCACTGCTGCCCTTGGCACTTGTTATCACCACTGGAGGCCTCATGACCTTTGTGCCCCGTTTACCACCAGCCTCCATATTTTCTGGATACCCAGTCTCAGGAAGCACAGAATTTTCTCAGGAGTCATGTTCTAAGGTGTATTCTGTTCACTGTTGTGCGAAACAGGTCACTAGCCCCATGGCAATCTGCAAAGGCACCTCTGTCATCCTTTGTGGATTTTGTGCACATATCGACGTATCGACACTTACTTATTTATGAACATTTTTAATATCTGTTCAGCACAAAGTAGGATCTCAGAAGTCCTATTAGAGATAATTACTCAATTTACTTAGCATTCTTTTCTAAAGATGCAATTGTTCTTATTAGAGTTTTGAAACGCAGAGAAAGAAGTGCGTATTGGCATAAATCACCACACCTCATCCTGATGTTGATAACAGAGTTGGAGTGCACAGAACAAAATGGGTCAGGATAGACAAGCACATTACTTATATGGAGACATGTTTTTTTTTTTTTTTTTTTTTTTTTTTTTTTTTTTTTTTTTTTTAAAAAGATGGGCCAGTTATACACACATTTCTGGTATAGAAAGCAAGGACAGTTTGTAAGACCATCATAAGTGTAATCTACACTGTGGGTAGGATTTTCAAGAGGGAAATAATACAGACGTATATTACAATTTACAGGGAACACTGAGTGAGATATAAACTGTGATGAGAATTATTGTAGTGAGTTTGAGCTCAATCTTCTCTTCTATAGTGATTTTTATTTCCAGCTGTGATTTTTGATGTTATTAATATTGTGTTCTTCAACCAGACTTTAGAAATCTTTCTTACTGTGCTGGTTGGTTTTACCTGTTGACTGTACCCTAGAATCACATGGAAAAAAAAAAAAAACCTCATAGGGAGAAATTATCTAGGTGAGGTTACCTTATGGGCATGTGCGTGCGTGTGTGCATGTGTGCGTGCGCGCGTGCGCGTGCGTGCGCGTCTTGATTGCCAATCTATGCAGGAAGACCCTCCCCCCTGTAGGCAGCACTATAAAGAAGAAGGATGCCCCCTGACAGCAAGACGGGCAGGCAAGCAGCATCCATCTCTGTCCTTTCTTGACTATGGATGTGATGCTTTAAGTTCCGCCTTGGTGTAAACAGGAATTGTAAGACAAATAATACCTTTCCGGTATCAATTATTTTTATTATATTTTATAACACCAACAGAAATGAACTAGACCAGTGAGGATGACCACAGCATGGTAAGTATTATTTGTTGATACTGTCTACAGGGTATTGGACCGTCTAACCATGTGGTCCACTGGTCAGATTTTGGCAAACACAACACTTGCCTTAAAGGGCTCCTTGTTAAATACACTAAGCGCACTCTCTGGGTGTCTTATTCGGTAAGTGTCATGGGACACCTGCTCACGTTTGTGGATCTGTGAATATCCTGGCTGATATTGATGCCGCTGGTCCAGAGAACACCTTTTGAGAACTACTTTTTGTGAGTGGAATTGCCTCAGTGTCGCGGCACTTGTGAAGGAAGGACCAGGAGCGCTGTTACCCTTAAGGATAAGGAGCCCAAAGCGTAGCAGATTGGAGAGGCTAAACAACCTGTTTAGAGTCATACCTGTGGTAAATGGCTATCAGACCCAAGTGCGTTGAACTTGAAGGTTGTTCTTAGACCATAGGTGCTCAAACTTTGTGTATATCGAATCAATAGGGGAACCGGTTAAAACTTGGGTGCCTCAGATCGACTCCGGTCTAATAGGTTAAAATTTGAGAGCAGAGAGGGCTATGATCTGATGTGATTCTCAGTGGAGTATGACGCACAGCACTCTTGAGAAAGAGCACATTTGGCTACTCGTTCTCCAATCCCTTGAGAGTTATGAAGAGGCTGATTTCTGCTCCCACCCCAGGTGATCTGATTGGCTTGAGCTTGGGAACCAGGATATTTAGGATCTACCCAGGTGACTCTAGTACACAGATTGAAAATTGTGACAACCACACTGTAGTTAGGTATGGTGACGCATGTATGGGTATATATGTGGAGGTCCTAGGACAACTTTGTTGCCAATTCTTCTACATTTATGTGTAGGATGTCATATAGGTGAGGACTGGTAAAGGATAGAACGAGGCCTGTCATTGGACGAGAAGGAAGGGTGGGCGGGATAAAAAGTCTGAAGGAAGAGGAGGAGACTGGAACGGAAGGAGACTGGGAGAGGAAGCCACGGAGAGAGCGTGGAGGCTGATGTAAAGATTCCACTCTGTGTATTAACAGGTTGTTATGAATATTCTTAAGGGATGGATGTGCACAGGGCTCTGTATGTTTAAGTGGGCAATTATATCTTACCAATGGGATCAGAGGTTATTGTGTTGTGTGGTTTTTTTTTTTTTTTTTTTTTTTGTGGCGATTTGAATTTGGGAGAGGGTGTGGCAGCAGAGACACTGGGCCGCCATGGAATTGAGATGTATATTTCTGGGAACTGGATGGGTAGAGAGATTGTTGCCAGGCTCAGAGGGAAGCCATCAGCACTGTGTTATGGGATGGGGCAAAGTGGGTGAGAGGCTTTGCTGATTGAGATGAAGATATCTACCAGATATCCTGGGGGCACTGTGGTGCAGGACCTAGTGGGGGGTAAAAGCATTTTATTTTTTATAATTTTACAGCAACATTTATGTGTGTTCTAGAGATTGAACTCAGGTCCCTAGGCTTGTAGACCAATTCTTTACCAACTAGTCCATTTCACTAGCTCCATATGTCTTCTCTCCAATTTGACTGTTCACATCTTCAAACATTTGAAAATGAATCCATTACAGAAAATAGCCTGAAGCCAGAAAGATTCAAAAGCAATGTCGTCGTCATCGTCGTCATTGTTGTTTAGTTTGACTCTTGCATTTTCTTTTGAGATAGGATCTCCTGTAGCCCAGGCTGACCTTAAACTTTTTATATCAGAAAGGATAACATTGAACTCCTAGCCATCTTGTCTCCATTCCACAAAGACTGGGATTATAGGTGGCTTGCCAGTATTCTTAGCCCCATTTGTTATTGTTGTTGAGACAGAGTCTTGCTGTGCAGCCATTGATGGCCTGGAGGTCACTATATAGATCAGCTGGTCTGGAGGTCACGGGCCTTATGGGAGGAGAGGCCCTTGGTCCTGTGAAAACTCGATGCCCTAGTGTAGGGGAATGCCAGGGTGGGGAGGTGGGAGTTGGTGAGGGTGGGGGTGGGGAAGCACCTTCATAGAAGCAGGGGAAGGAGGGTTGGGATAGCGGGTTTCTGGAGGGGAACCATGAAAGGGGATAACATTTGATATGTAAAGAAATAAAATATCCAATAAAAATTAAATTAAAGAGAGAGAGAGAGAGAGAGAGAGAGAGAGAGAGAGAGAGAGAGAGTGCTGTGACTACATTACCCTAGGAAGCAGCAGACTTTTCCTAGAAGCAGCCCTGAATGTATAAGTTTGGATGTGTTTTGTTTCATCAGCTTTAAACTCTTTGTAACCTTGAGTCTCCAAAAGTGTCCTGCGCTGTTCCCTGCATGTAAAACGAGAAGGGCGATGAGCTGGGATCCTCAGCTAACGCAAAGCATTGCTGTGGGAACGAAATGAGATCATGTCCCTTTAAGTCGTTATGAACCCTTAAGTACTAATCAAATGTGAGGGGTTATTTTCCTCCTCTATTCAAAAGAGACATCTCGTCAAGGATCAATTCTAGCTGGCAATAAGTGAAGCCACTTTACCTTTCCCTACATCCCATAATGACCAGCTCATATTCAGGTAATGATGTCCAATATATATTTTTTTGGCCAGGCATAAACAGAGACGAAATCTTTTTTATATCACCTGCGTGCCTCTCTGAAAGCAGCAAATTATGAGCAGAGCTAATGTGTTAGAATGCTCACTGCCAGCTTATGGTGGCCCGGAATGACATATCACCACCTAAAAGGCCATTGCAGAGGAAAAAAATCATTCCCAGTCTAATTTAAATAATGGCCGCACCTCTGCAAGAATGACAGACTGTGACAGCTTATAGGTTTTAGATAGCGACTCCTGCACTTTGTAAAAACAGATCAGCAGCCGGTGGACCTACAATGATTGCCCTAGACATCTGAGAATTTTTTAAAAGGGAAATTGTGTGGCAGCTGCCATTGTACCCAGGTTAAATCTTATGAGTGAATAAATCCATCAAGTGACTTTGTTGTGCTTGTCAAATGCCAGACCCATAGATCCCATTCCCTACTTTCAACCTTCTGTTTCCCTGGGGAACAGGTACAGGAGGGGAGTTGCTGAGGGATTAGCTCATCCTGAGTCCAGAAATAGGAGAGCTGAAACCATTTTCTTCATCCCCATCCTCAGTGAGGTACCAGATACCCAGAGAGGGGCTGGGCAATACTACATGGGAAATCACAGAAGGTCTTATGAAACACTTGTCTTCCTTCCCACATCTCTACTCCCACAGATGACATGGGGCCTTTTATTGTTTCAAGACAGGATCTCATTTATAGCTCAGACGTATCCTAAACTTAGGGTCTTTCTGCCTCAGCCTTCCAAGGGTTAGGATTCCCAGTGTGTGACACCATGCCCACATAAGCAGAGCTATTTTCTCTCTTAGCAAAATCTATAAACCACTGGGGCATGGACCTAGGCTGCCCATTTCCCCCAGCCGCCACTCTGCATGAGGTGGAGTAGTAATGACTCTTTGTAGAATGCTGTAAAAGATCAGCAAATTATCTTTGTTAGACTATACCACAAGGCATCTTCTTGTTGAGTCCCTATTCACTGAACTGTTAAAAAACAAATTTTTGAGAGATTCACCGGTGATCTTTTAAGTCCTGAATCAATGGCATCGTTAGTGTTCTTCTGACTTGACCGTTTCACATCCTCTTCTTTGGTGACTTCCTGGCCTATGTCAATGTAGAAAGGAGACACAAACAAGGTTAGATAACTGTTAGAGAAATGGAAATATAGGAATTTTTCTTTGATATTAATTTGGCTCCCATAATGCTTTGCTTATTTCTTAATAATGGTGCTTAGCAAGTTGTGTTGTAAATTATTGTCTTCTATTATAATATGAAAGCTAGGCAGTTATTACTTCACTTAATAACTGCAGGGCTGGTTGTTTGATAAATGCTTATTTAATAAGTGGATCAATATCTTAATCAACATATAAAAACCTAAGCAGAATTTACATTTCATATGGATGTGTAGCTTTAAAACATATAGATTCCTATGTGTATGTTAGCACAGCAGCTTGCAAACATAGCCCCACCTCTCTGCTCAGTCTTCTGGGATCCCTGTGCTCTGTTTTTGGGACGTTTTATATGGTCTTTGAGGTCCTTTTCACCACATTTATTCAAGAACCCACAGGTGTATTATCCATTATTGAAAGGACTACTCTGATCAGTATAGTGCTGGTCCTTGTTTCTTAACCCTCCTTTTCCTAAGTTCCACTGGGAGTGTTAGCGGTAATCCTTTCTGGATAGTAATATTGAACATGCTGTCTTGTTTTTCTCAATAAGTCTATGTTCTTTGGAAGGTAAAATATTAGATGTTAGTGAAAAGAAAAGAAAATGCTTAAGTAAAAAGTGTAAACCAACATGTTGCACACAGAGAATTTATCCTTGACAACAGAACATGACCCTGTCTATAGGTTTTAACCTTCTGTTGTTTCCATCCCACTCATTAGAATGCTTACAATAATTTCCACAGTAGTTGTGGCCATGATTTGCTTATTGTCTGAAACGCAGATGCTAGTGAAATCGTGAACACAGTTAAAGAAATTTGCTCTGCTCTTTTTATTATGGTAATTTGGATACCCACAGACTTACCTTACATTCACCTTCTATTTTGGAGTTTATTATCTATAGAACGAGGGAATGATGTAGTAATTTAGAAACTTCTGTTGCAAAATGAGACTGGAGGTTTTGTTTTTTATTCATGTTTATGGGTTACTTTGTTGTCAGTCTAAAATGTCCTAAGATAGACAACTCATCTATTGGCGTCTGAAGGTACAGTAGAATGGAGATAGATAACTATTATGCACTCACAGCTCCAATCAGTTCAGTGACTACAGAAGGTATGGTTGTTTCTCCCCCAAAGCAAGCAAGTGAACAGTTTTTTTTTTTTTTTTTGGTTCTTTTTTTCGGAGCTAGGGACCGAACCCAGGGCCTTGCGCTTCCTAGGTAAGCGCTCTACCACTGAGCTAAATCCCCAGCCCTGCAAGTGAACAGTTTTAAGGTTGGACACTAGCCAGGTATCCACAAATTCAACTGCAATGTTACCTGGAGGCAATCTAGAATTGGGGTGCAGTAGCCAACACTGGCCCCTCCACTTCTGATGCTAATCACAAGGCCCAAGATGTTTCCTTCTGTTTTTGACTAGGAGGCTTTTTTCCACACTAATTTTTCTTGAACTGCTCATGTGATTTAGAGGAACACATGCATTGCCTATTGGAAGAGTATTACAAAAGATGAATGAAGAACATGTTCTAGATGGAGAAATATTTAGGGCTGCACCAGTGTAGGGGCACAGAACTCATGCTGTCTTCTGTCTGTCTTCAGAATCCTCCATATGCTTAGCTGTCTCATAACTTCATACTTTATTGTAGCTTTAATTTTTTCAAAACTCTACTTTTACTGATGCTTCTTAAGTACTCTAACCTCCCTTGTAGTCCACCACCTACCAGAGGTAGTGAGAAAGAAGGGCTATGGGGGGAAGTGGACCTGTTTAGAAAGGTTATTTGGAGCAACGCCCACCTGTGTTGTCTGGAAATCACGGTTTACAGTCCAACAGGTCAACAGTGGCAGCTGGATCTACTTGCAAATATTTCATGGACACACAAGCAGTCCAGTTTGGTAGAGTCAGGTTAGCAAACATGAATTAGCACTACCAAGCAGAGACAGCTAGGCATCAGCCTCAGCATGAGTGAACAGGAGGACCTCTCTAAGGGAGTTGAAGATCAGTGAAGAGGCAAGACCAACAAGCATTGCACAGCTAGTTCTATAAGAAAGCCAAGCTCAGCTTCCCTGTATATAAAGTCCTATTTATACCCTCCAAACACCACATGCCCTCCATGGGTTTTGCTTCATCATGTTTCTTGCCCCAACATATGAATCTGTCTCATCTGACATCACTCTGCCAATCAGCCCAAGTCTGTGGAAGTGGCAAGAAACTGCAGCACTACCACTAGAACTTTTCGGACATATCTTTCTTATGGAGTCCTGACAAATGGAGCTCAACTACACAATGTAAGGTGGACCAATACATGCATTGTTAGCCAAGATTCCTTTATCACCTGTCTTTTCATATGCTTCAGCAGAACAATTCTTTCTCCCAGTCTGCTTCAGCACAACATTCCCTCAGGAGTCTGTCTTAGTCTTTCACCTGTGTCCACTTTAGGAAAATACTCCTCGTGTTTTCCCCAGCCAAACACCATCCAACAAACTTATTTTCACTTTACTTTATGGAGAGTTCATTGTTCATATACTAGGATTAGACTAAGTGGTGAGACTTACCAGGTTTCTTTTGCTTAGACTTCTGTTGGCTTGTATGCCCAGTATTTGTTTCTCTACATACAGGGTGAGATACTCTCTCCAAGAGGGTCTTAGCATGTACCATCAGACGAGGTAGATCAGACAGTTTCCTTATGGTCACCCTCCAAGGCAGAGAGATAGAAGTTCTTAAGATCTGCCTTGCAGAAATGGAATTCTGGTTCCATAGGATTCCTTGGAGAGAGAGAGAGAGAGAGAGAGAGAGAGAGAGAGAGAGAGAGAGAGAGAGAGAGAGAGTTAAAAGGCTAGAAATTATGACTAAAAACAGCAGCAACAAAAATACACATACCATCACACACAGTTTCACAAAGCCTGACTAAACACTGCAGGTAATTTCTTTTATCTATGTTGTTATTTTTTTTAAAGTACAACATTTAGTGTTGATTTAGTCTCAAAACATATCCTGGAAACAAAATAATTCAACACTTTAAATAAAGCAACACCTGACTCCAAAGAGAGCCAGAGGACACTCATTGCCTGAATTACCCTTCACTGACTACCCTGTTAACACTTGTAAACTGACCTCCAACCACTTGAGACTGCAAACACATGCAGGGCGAGCTCTTGGTTAAGTGAAATTCGTGAGTGAGCGCGGTGCAGTGAGCGCAATCTGATGAGAGAGCAGAGCCTTTGCTCCTCTCACTGCCGTGCAACTGAAGTTGTGGCATGGAAGCCGGGATAACTCACCCTCCTGCACAGCTGGGAGGATGCAGGAAATGATTCACGAGGAAGACAAGTCCAAATTGGAAGCGAGTGGCTCTTACAAATTTCATAATAAAAACTGATTTTCGTACTCTCCGTGTGCTTATGCTGCAAATGTTTAGTACATTTTTTTTGGGTGCTAGGTTTAATGTTCTAATTTGGTTCTGGTTTGTGGGTGAGGTTGATTCGAATAAGTAACAGGGAGACGGTTAAGACTGTTTTTGTGTGTGTGTGGGGGGAGTGGGTGGAGTGGGAGTGCTCAGTCATAGGAACTCCATTACCCTCTCCAGGCTATTTGGGGTCAAATGTCAGTGAATTCAGTGGGTAGGGGAATCTTTGTATTGTGCCATACCCATTAGATTGTTTCATGATTCAGTGAGTCATAGAATTAGGACTGTTTTGGTTGGGAAGCACCTTGGTGATTTATCTCCTCGAGTGGTTCTAAATTAGCAAGCAACTGAGGTGGAGGAAGGGATGGGCCACAGAAAATCCTGGGCAGCTATACTTGGGAACCTTTTTATTTTTTTTAATTTTTATTTATTTATTTATTTATTTATTTATTTATTTATTTATTTATTTTGCGAGGGTTGTTTTTTATTTTTTCTTCCATTTTTATTAAATTGGGTATTTCTTATTTACATTTCAAATGTTATTCCTTTTCCCGGTTTCCTGTCCATCAGCCCCCTCTCCCTCCCCTGTGTGGCTGTTCCCCTCCCCATCCACCCCCCCCCCCATTACCACCTTCCTCCAACAATCTCCTACGCTGGGGGTTCAACCTTGGCAGGACCAAAGGCTTCCCCTTCCACTGGTGCCCCAACAAGGCTACCTATGCTACATATGCAGTTGGAGCCGTGTATAGTCCAGTCCATGTATAGTCTTTCGGTAGTGGTTTAGTCCCTGGAAGTTCTGGTTGGTTGCCATTGTTCTTTTTTTTTTTTCCTTTTTTTTTTTTTTTTAATTTAATTTTATTTTTTTTTTATTATCTTGAGTATTTCTTATATACATTTCAAGTGTTATTCCCTTTCCCGGTTTCCGGACAGACATCACCCTCCCCCCTCCCCTTCCTTGTGGGTGTTCCCCTCCCAAACCTCCCCCCATTGCCACCCTCCCCGCATAGTCTAGTTCACTGGGGGTTCAGTCTTAGCAGGACCCAGGGCTTCCCCTTCCACTGGTGCTCTTACTAGGATATTCATTGCTACCTATGGGGACAGAGTCCAGGGTCAGTCCATGTATAGTCTTTAGGTAGTGGCTTAGTCCCTGGAAGCTCTGGTTGCTTGACATTGTTGTACTTTTGGGGTCTCGAGCACCTTCAAGCTCTTCCAGTTCTTTCTCTGATTCCTTCAACGGGGGTCCTACTCTCAGTTCAGTGGTTTGCTGCTGGCATTCGCCTCTGTATTTGCTGTATTCTGGCTGTGTCTCTCAGGAGCGATCTACATCCGGCTCCTGTCGGTCTGCACTTCTTTGCTTCATCCATCTTGTCTAATTGGGTGGCTGTATATGTATGGGCCACATGTGGGGCAGGCTCTGAATGGGTGTTCCTTCAGTCTCTGTTTTAATCTTTGCCTCTCCCTTCCCTGCCAAGGGTATTCTTTTTCCTCATTTAAAGAAGGAGTGAAGCATTCACATTTTGATCATCCGTCTTGAGTTTCCTTTGTTCTAGGGATCTAGGGTAATTCAAGCATTTGGGCTAATAGCCACTTATCAATGAGTGCATACCATGTATGTCTTTCTGTGATTGGGTTAGCTCACTCAGGATGATATTTTCCAGTTCCAACCATTTGCCTACGAATTTCATAAACTCGTTGTTTTTGATAGCTGAGTAATATTCCATTGTGTAGATGAACCACATTTTCTGTATCCATTCCTCTGTTGAAGGGCATCTGGGTTCTTTCCAGTTTCTGGCTATTATAAATAAGGCTGCGATGAACATAGTGGAGCACGTGTCTCTTTTATATGTTGAGGTTGCCATTGTTCTTATGGGGAACCTTTTTAAAGGAGGTATGACTAACACTAACACTTTCTTTCACATTATCCTCTTAGAAAAAAATATATATGTATATGTATATATGTAATCTCTCTCTCTCTCTCTCTCTCTCTCTCTGTGTGTGTGTGTGTGTGTGTGTGTGTGTGTGTGTGAGAGACCTCAAATCCCTATTTCTCAGGCTCTTTCTCTTGTAAATCTTTTGAAGCTGTTATATTTGCATCTCTAGCAATCTGTTTCTGTCCTTCAGAACAGAGCGATACAAATCTACATCCTGAAGTAACCATGTGTGGCTCTTCCCTGCTTTGGGGAGCTGTTGGGTCAAGCTGTAGCATATTCAGACAGAAGCAGCCATCAGCTGACTTTTTTTTTTTTTAAGATTTATTTATTTATTATATATAAGTACACTGTAGCTGTCTTCAGACACACCAGAAGAGGGCATCGGATCTCTTTACAGATGGTTGTGAGCCACCATGTGGTTGCTGGGAATTGAACTCATGACCTCTGGAAGAGCAGTCGGGTGCTCTTAACCGCTGAGCCATCTCTCCAGCCCCAGCTGACTTTTAAAGAGTGATATTCCTATCGTTTTTGCACCATTATGGCACTGGTATAAATTCTCAACAAGGAGGGACCATTCACTACCCATATCTTTTCATAAACGTCCTGAGATAAGCTATTTAGATTTTCATGAAAATGTTAAAAATTTAAGCCATGAATATATGAAATCATATTACTGAGCAAAATCTCTCCGTTGGTTTTGTTTTATAAGTAATAACAGCATGAAATATGTATCAAGTATGAACGGTTTATAGTGAGTTTTAATATTAACTTCAGGTTTACTAAATCAGTGATGGCTATACTTATCTGCTATGCCTGACTGAGTTCCCAGCTTCTACTTGGGGTGAGTCTCTTTCTGTCTTTGTATGTCCCTTTCTCTAGTTTATTAAATTCTATGCTAGGCCAGCTGCTTCACAACTCATAAGAAGTTGGGGAAAGTTGATATTTGTTTATGTGCTTGTTCAAGATAAAATGTCTGCATATGAAGTCTCATTCACGTATGTTGATGTCTTCACGAATTCCTGTAAAACACAGAGCCTCTGGATCACGGCACAGTGTTGGGGACATGCTTTTTGAGTCCCTTTACTCCAAGAGCTTAATAATATCCATGTACCTTACCTTTCCCTTCTCCCTGCCAAGCTGTCGAGTTTAATGTTGGGGCATGTGTATTTGTTTCATGTAAGAAAAGCCACTTCTTCCTTAAGGTTTTAGTAGGAAATGAATGCTTTATGGATAAAACAAAGCAACGAAAAGCAACTGTTCATGAAAGCTCCCACCTAATGGTATCATCTAATATAGGCTACCTACCTACCTCCTAGTTGCCCCTCGCTCCCCAGTGACAAATGCATTTATTGTTGCTTACTATGTTGGCTGGTCCTATGTGAAGTTGACATAAGCTAGAGTTATTTGAAAGGGAACCTCAATTGATAAGTCACCTCCATACGATCCAGCTGTGAGACATTTCTTAATTAGTAATCGATGGGGGAGAACCCAGCCTATTGTAGGTTGGGCCATCCCTGGAATGGCGTTCTGGGTTTTATATGAAAACAGGCTGACCAAGCCATGGGAAGCAAACCAGTATGCATCACTCCTCCACGGCCTCTGCATCAGTTCCTGCCTCTAGGATTCTACCTTGTCTGAGTTCCTGACGTCATTTCCTTCAGTGATAAACAGTGATGTGGAAGTGGAAGCTGAAATAAACCCTTTCCTCTACAACTTGCTTTTTGGTCATGGTGTTCTGTTGCAGGAATAGAGGCCTGGAGGTTCGCACTTCGCCCACCCAACCCTCCTTGTGCTGGGAATTAAACCTAGTGCTTTCTGCATGCCGATTACCCTATTCTACCACTGAGCCATATTCTCAGCCCATATATGTTATCTTACATTTTCTAGTAGCCACACTAAAAAAGTAAAAAGAAATACATGTAATATTAATTTTAATGATGTTATTGTCATGTTATCATTTAACATTTAATAAAATATTAGTCCATTTCCTCCCAACTCTTTGAGATCTTCTCTTGTTTGTATTTACTGCTCATCTTTATTTGTATCCTAAATGTAGAATTTTCATTGGCAAGACTCTCTTTGAATTAGTGTTTTATGAAATTTCTTGCTGAAATTTTACATGCCTGAGTTTTTCCAAATTTAGTATTTTCTGAAAACAGAAATGAGTATCAAAAATATTTCTTACCTTATATTCAGATTGACACTGATTAAAATGTTTCATACATTAATTTGGCTTTGGAGCCAAATATGAGCTTCAGAACCATGTCCCAGAGAATTAAATTCACTGCCTTGTATAAGTGCTATATTTTAACATCAAATTTTAAAAGGTATTGTATACATTGAAAGCCAACTTCAAATTTATTAATATCAATAATGTATTTTTCAAATTTTCCTTATGGGTTATTTAACACTGTCAATTAGAAGTTTGATCTGCATATTGACCCATTTCAGAAAAAAGTGATAGTATTATATGAATTACTAAAAACTGAATTTCAATATAAAATTTCATAGTTGACTGATTTAGACACAAATGCACTTTTTTTTAACGATAGTCCAAGCTGATCTCACTCTCTTGCAGCATGTTATCTGTGTGAAGTCATAAATCATATTGTCCATTTATCTTTTCATAGTGAAGACTTGGTAAATGTTTCTTTTGCTTCAAGAAAAACATTAGGCAGAAATGCTGAAAGATAAATTGAGGCATATTAATATACTGAAGAGTCTGTTTGAGAAATGGGAGAAATCAGTAGGTCCAAACAGGTCAAATAGCTTTAGGTTTTGAGTTAATTATTCCTTTTGTTTGTAAATACCACCCCCCTTTTTTTTTCAATAGCACATGGCAGAAGAATCTTGGGTGACTGTCCATGCAGACAGCTGTCTGTCATTTCTATAGTTTTGGAAGCTGCTCGCTCTACACTTCATGTTTACTCAGGCAATGTTTATCCTTCTCAGGTCTCCGATGGGGTTGAAGACTAGATAGTTTTAGTCTCACAATTAAGCTTAAGTTGTTCAGGATTTAAGAAAATGTTTTAAGGCCTAAAATAATGTTTTTAGGTTGCTAAGTGCAGGTTATGATAGAAAGTGATTGAGGAACAGCGCTTTAGACTCACCAAGATAGGATAGATAGAGGACTCTCTCCAAGTCTGTCAGATATAGATGGACTGGACATCGTGAATGTCATTCTTACCAGAAAGGATATAGTTTGTTGAAGTTAGAGAACAAGTCTTTTATTTAGACAAAAAAAAAATGGGAAAATAATGCATGATATTTGATCACACTGTGAACCCCAAGATTGCATACTTGAAAAGCCTGTCATTAATTGTAGTGTAGCTCGGCCCTAGCACACATCATCAATTTTAGAGTTTTGTAGGATATTCAATCACACTGTGATACTCTGTACTGCAAAACCTGTTTCTAGTTGTGGCGTGTTTCAGCTTTAGCCTACGCCTTTAATTCAAGAGTTTTCTGTTTATCTTAAACAAGATTGAGTAAAGTCAACCACAGGTCAAGAGGCAGAGCAAACGATGGATTGTCAGGGTGTAAATATAGGAAAAAAACCAGAGAGAGAGAGAGGGGGGGGGGAGGATGGATGGAGAGATACACAGGAAGTAGAAAGGAGGGGCATTTAGTTGGGAGGGTTTTTAAGATGGTGTAGAGAACTGACTCTTTCCTTCTGGGAAGTCAGTGGAGGAAGAAGATCAGCTCTGCCTTTCTGAGCTAGTGGGCTTTCACCACAGTGTCTAGCTCCCGAGTGTTCTTTTAGTAAAACCAAACCTTCGGGATTTTGTTTTTTAAAACAACAGCCATTTTTAAAACGACTTCAACCCATTCTCAAACTATGTAGCCTTTCCCAATAGCTAGGGAGCATACTAAGCACGAGTCTGACTTAGTGGTTCTGCAGTGGGGCATGAGCTTCTGTTTCTAACACACTCCCTGGTGGTTCCAGTGCCGCTGATTCCCTAATCACATGTTTGAGTAGCAAAGGTTTAACCCACAAAGAAACGTGTAATTTGTTTTAAAAGTGGAGTAGAAGCAAGCAGTTCAGAACTCGTTCTGTGGCTCAGTAACCTCATCATACAGTCACTATTGTGATCCTTTTCCTTCCAGAGTGCATGGCAGAGTTCTCCAAAATCAAGTGTGCCTTGGTCACAAGCCTCAGAGAACTCCCAACACCAGTTTCACTCTGTCTCTTTCTCTGGGGCTTTGTGTCTCTGATGGTGTGCACTCTCTCAAGAAATCAAAGCAAGGTGATTGTTCTAGGAAAAAGGAAGTATAAAAATTAAGTAAACAGCTTGTCCCACAAGCTAAAGTAAACTCAGGCATACAGTTGTGGGTAGGGGAGAATATGGAAAACACATGATGGTCAGATCGTCGAAGGCCTTAGAAATGATTCCAAGGAATTTAAAATTTGTACCGCAGATCAATAGTTCTCAAACTGACAACCCATAGAAGAAAGTCTACAAGATCAACTGTGTGGAGTCAAAGCAGATAGTGAAGTTTCCCATGGTCAATGAGAATGAATTCCATAGTACTTAGCAGGCGTCTCTTATGGACACTCTCAGAAACCCATAATAGAAATCATCTTATCTACAACTCATTTGTTTTATTGTTTGTTTTCTATATTTTAATTAAAATATAGTACTTACTCTATTTTTTCTTTCTTCCTTCCAACCCCTCCTATGCTGTCCTCACTCCATCTCAAGAATGGTGCGTGCACACACCTACACACGCGCGCGCACACACACACACACACACACACACACACACACACACAGTCTAGGGATGAGGACACATGAGAGTTCCCCTCCCCACGTTAGCATGTCCATTATGTCCTATTATTTATTATTGTCAGGTCTTGCTTAGGCAGCCCTATTTTAAGGTATCATAGTTTTATCTTTCCTGTCATTTCTAGGAACTGCAATCTCACAGGGGCTTTCCTGGGTCTCTGGGTATTTCCACAATGCTCTTTCACAATGCTTTCTGAGCCTTAGATGCTAGAGTTGCATTGTAGAGGTATCCAGTGGTGCTGGACTGCCCATGATCTGATATCTACATGACAGTTGGTTGTGATTTCCTGCACTGGTCTCCACTACTTGCAAATAGAAGCTTCTTTGATTGTTTTACTTTTTACTTCAGTGTTTTCAAATCTTTAAGAACTTTGTGTCATCATATAAAATTGCCATATTTTGTGGCATTTTATACTATATTTGAGGAAATACATCTAAGGAGATAAGTTACATAATTAGTGAGTAAAAATGCTATATTGGTTTGACTAGGAATGGCCCCCATAGACTCTTGTGTTTGAATGCTTGGCCTATAGGGAGTGGCCACGTTGTAGTAGGTATGGCCTTGTTAGAGGAAGTGTTTCATGGTGAGAGCTGGCTTTGGGTTCTCCCATGCTCAAGCTATGCCAAGTGAGGCACACAGTCTCCTTCTGCTGCCTTTGGGTCACAATGTGGAACTCTCAGTTCTTTCTCTAGCACAATGTCTGCCTGGCTGCTGACATATTTCCTGCCATGATGAACTAAACCTCTGAAACTAAGCTAGACCCAAGTAAATGTTTTTCTTTATAGGAGTTGCCGTGGCCATGGAGTGTCCTACAGCAGTAAAACCTTAAGACAGATGCCTAAACGAAGGTAATTGTGTAACCAAGCTATTAGAGTTGGAAAATTAATTTGAACTTTAGAATGCATTGAAGAGAAGAGCAAGGGAGACCCAACAAGAGAGCTTCTGGAAGAATACAGACACGGTGTACAGATTCAGGCAAGGAGAAAGAAAGGGAACAGAAAAGAAATTTCAAAATTAACAGCAAGAGTGTATTTCTGTTGAAAGAAATAACGTACTGTCTTGGTTAAGAAAAGAGACTTTTAAAAAATTAGTAACAACTATCTAAATTAAAGGAGTCATATTGGGGCTTGGAGAACTTGTTACAAAGAGGGTGAGGGTGGGTTTGATTTATAGATGTGGGCATTTAATGTTAATGATTTCATAATTCATCTCTGTGCATTCCCAGTATTCTGCTCGTGGTAGCATTTCAATGAAAATGGTTTACAAACAGAGAGGACTCTAAAATTAAACTTTAGTAAAAATATGTAAGAAAAATGTGGGGACTCATGTAATCAGAATAGTGTTGACCTTGTGGAAAAGCTAAAATTAAATCATCTTGGCTTTGCACACCATCTCGCTCTAAATTTATATGTAGAATAGGAAATTAAAGATCTTGATAGCTAGAAAAAGAAATGATGGAGAAGGGCGACATCCCTTTTCAAATACCAAGTTCCATTTTAGACAAGATGAATGAAGAAGTCAATAACCAAAGGAGATAAAAATAGCCATCAGTGGGCCATGGGGCAGAAGAGAAAAAACTAAGATAGTGATTGAAATTATGTCAAAAGGGGAAAAAATAGAGAAAACAAATGTCCAAATGCTAAATGTAGACAGAAAATTTGAATATATTTTACGTGGGCAATATTCAAAAAGCTTATCATTTTTCCATGTGGGAAAAAAATCTCGTCCTCCTCAAGAAAGAGGAGGGAAAGAGAGCTTTAAAAATTACTTTAGGCTGTGGAAATCTATTGTCTGCCAGCATCGGACATGGTATTTACTCAAGTTCATGTTCAGCCATGTACAGTATTTCAGCATTGCCACCTAGTAATTTAAAATGACAAGAAAAATAATATAATGGATGCATGCCTGATTTCTCCTTCTGCCATCCCACAATAAGGATGAGGTGCCTGAAGATTCTTGATTATTCTCTCAGCAGAAGTTGAAAAAGACTCTGCATGAGAAAAAGGGATTTGAGTTCTACTTAGAACATGACTTCACTCCCTCCAAAAGAACAGCAAGCTCTGAACTCACTGCGTCTAGAAGGGTGGATCACAGTGTCATCGCCAGTATATTTGGATTGACATATTAGGATGTGCAGAACCCAACAGTAGCTTAAGTCCTGGGTGCAATAAGAAAAGAGTCCTTAAAAAAGAACCTTAGGGAATTTGTCCCTTCCATCTTGTTAAGAAACCTAGAGAACTCACCATTTATAACTAGGGAAATGGGCCCTTACCAGACATTTAATGCTGGCACCTTGATCTTAGACCTTGTAGTCTCCCTCAAGTACAATTAGGAGTGATTGCAGTCATTCATAAGCCATCTATTTGTCATAGTCTGTCAAGCAGCAAGAACAGGCCAAGACCGGTCTGTCTGGTTATTCTGCCTTTGTATCTTTGAAGTCCTTTCCCTACAGGGAAGTGTTCAGAATTCTGGAACCAAATATGCCCCAGTTACTGATGAAACACTTACAGATATATTGAATGAGAGGCCCTTTCTCTGACAAACCCCAGTCTTCATTTTACCAACCCACATATAATCTTCTCTTGCCCCAAGTTTTATATACCTAGGAATTCAAACTATATGTGGGTCCTCATTTTAATAAAAAATACTGAGACAATGATACTAGCTAATGTTGCTTCCATGTCTGTAAACACCGGGTTACTGTGAAACATGACCTCTTTTTGTATGCATTTACACATACACAAACAGATGAGTTATATTCAAATGTTAAGGATATTAAAAAGAAACAGATTACTTGAGATTTTAGTCATAAGGAACCTTGACTGCGGATGTATATGTTCTAGAGAGATATTAATAAGGTTCTCTGCTCTCATGCAATTGAATATATGGTATGATAAACATTGTGAAGAAAAGTGGAGCTATGTTAGGAGATATAGAGAGTGGCCTACATCAGGTTAAGTATTCAGAGGATGCTTTCCTCATAAAATGACTTTCTTGGTAAAGCTAATTTTCTATTGCTTCAGTAAGACACCATGGCCAAAGCAACTTGGAGAAGAGGAAGTTTATTTGGGGCTTATGGCTTCAGAGTGTGAGAGCTCATGACAATCACAAGAGGAACATAGTATTAGGAATGGGGATGCGGCAGTAGCTGAGAGTTCTCATCTAGAGACACAACCACAAGAAAGAGGATGGGGGTATGGGTGACTTGAAGTTTTTGAAACCTTAAACCTGGACCCTAGTGACATACGTCTTCCAACAAGGCCATACCTCCTAATTCTTCCCACACAGTTCCACTTACTAGGGAGTGAGTATTCAAACAGATGAACCTATGGGGGCCATCTTCATTCAAACCATCATAATAACAAAGAAAAAGAGCAGACCATGGGTTATTGAAAAAAAAAAGCAGTTGAACAAACATATGGAATAATTACCTCAAAACTAGAGTTACAAATGCTCGAAAAACACAAAAGAGGCTTTCTAGGGAAGAAGCAAGAGAACAAAGGTAGAGAATGTTGAAAAGTAAGGAGAAATGGAGCTAGGAATAAGATTATGGAGGACTTGTAGCTGTGGGAAGGTCTTTGGGGCTTAATGCTGATGAGACGATCAACTGTTGCAGACATGATGAAGAGAAGAATGGGATGATGGGAACTAGTGTGTGTTTAAACTGAAGGCTGACTGTGATTAATGGAAAGGTTACCTGGTGTTTTTACCAGCCTTGATCTCAATGGAGTTGTTGAGAAACCATCACAATGCCAGAGTCAACAGGGTTTGTTGATGAGTTAAAGATACAGCATGAGGGAGTCAAAGACAACTGGAGTTTAAGCTTGGAATGATCACGTATGAGAACTAGTTCTTTTTGTTTCTTGGGTTTTATTTTTGCATCTTATTAAGAGAATTAGTAGTTTGAAAATGTTAGGTAGACTTTGGGGAAAGAGGCTATGCCTAAGAATTTATGAATGGAAGTCACTATCACATGGTTGATATTTAAAGCCATGCCATTTATGACTTAGTAGGTTCCTAACAAGAACCTAAAAAATTTCCTAAGAGAAATTTTGTCTTGAAGGCCTTTCAAATTCATGAAAAAATAGCAATGTATTACCTGAAACAATGTATTACCAAATTTCTGTACTCTGCTCTTGTCTCTCTATAACAACCCCAAAGCATATGAACCTATGAGAGCCACCTTTATTCAAACCATCACAGCAACAACAACAGCAACAACAACAGCAGCAACAACAACAACTGAACAACTGGACTGCCCACTGCACTGAACTGCGGCTATCCTGGCAAACAGAGATTGGAATTGCCCCAAAGAACTACTTCTAAACAGGTCCACATCCCCTTGTCCTAGTTACCATCTTTTCTCCTCTACTTTTGGACATTCGGCTAGAAGAGGGGTGGAAGCATTTGAGAACCCTTATAAAAGTAGACTTTGAATAATCTAAGCCTACAGTAGGCTTTGTTGAGTAGTGTCCGGATACCAACAGTCCAGTTCAAAAGTGTCACCAAAAGTGTCACCAAGCATGAATCAGCAATGGCAGACCGTGAGGCCTCTTATGAACCCTGCTTCATGAGTGAGCAGGCGTGATCAGGACCAGCCAGGAATTTTCTCCTCTGCCTCTCTCAATGAAATGAAGATCAGCAAAGGTGTGAGAACAATGAAGAGTCGCACAGCTAACCATGCAAGTGCCCTGTCACTGTCTGTTGAGTCCCATTTATACTCTCTCCAGACACCACATGTGCTCCCATGAGTCTGGCCTCAGCAAACCACACGAGCGCACATCACATGACACAGCCAGAAACTTCCCTTTAATTTGACTTTCTTTGTGTCCTGCTTGTTCACATACATGTTGCATGTCCAACACACGTTGGATGGCAGGCTGTCAGCAGTTGAGGCACAGGGAACTTCTTGCTCTATGGCTAGCTTTGACACATTGGAAGCAAACTCCATATGGACGTTCTTCAATGCTCATAATCTTTGAAGCACTATGGAGGTGCTGCCAGGAGGTGACACATCTCATTGTCAAAAAAGGCTTAAATTAACAAAACACCTTTAAATGCCATGTTCTGTGGATCTCAGAAGGTTTTTGAAGACCACCATTTACCGCTGTTTACCATCTGTTCAACCTTAGAAAACATATTTCTATAACCAACTAAACTAATCTCAATTGACCATGAGTTTGATTAACTATTAACATTTTAAAATTATCCTAAATGCTTTATAAAAGCAGCTTTCAAAAGGACTACCTGAAAAGAAATACCTTAAAAAGAGTTGATACATAATATATTGTAACCAAATATAACCTTAATTTTGTATAAATATACAAAGATCTATGTCAATGTAACTGAGTATAACTTTAGTTTTGCATCAATATACAAAGATCTATGTCAATGTAACTGAGTATAACTTTAGTTTTGCATCAATATACAAAGAGCTACACCAATGTAACAAAATATAACCCCAATTCTGTATCAATATACAGAGATCCACACCAATATAAGAATTTTTGGCAGTAGTGGCTCTATGGTTTAAGAGTAGATTCAATAATGCATCCTTTATTCTTGTTATTCCTATATCCCCCTCTTTTGTCTACATAAAAAGGAAAAATTTTAACTCTAATATAATAAAACTATTTATAACAATGAAGTTATTTTTGCCAAGTTTTCTACAATGTCCAGCTTGGTTGTACTTGGCAGTCTTAAGATTAATTATTTTATTAGTTCAAAGTTCTGAAAATGTTCTTGTCAGTCTCATGTGAGCTCAGCAATTTGAATGTCCTGAGCAGTTTGTAGTCTGAAGCTGATCTTTGGCTAGTGTTTGTCAGTTTAGTGGCAATCCTGGCTAGGCAGCAAACACAAAGGTGCCCACTGTTTGCCCAGAAACTCACAGCAGAAGTAATAAGGTGGTTTGGTCCAGTGGTAGTATTTTTACAATCCAGGCAGATTCATCCCCATCATCTTCTTGGAGACCTAAAAGGTTACTGTTTGGAATGGTGTGTGCTAGAGCGGAGCTGCACCACAACTAGAGACAGGTTTTTTTTTTTCTTTTTTAGTATATAAACTTGGGGTTCACAGTGTGATCAAATATCCTGCAACAAATGGCTCTCAAACTTTGGTAAAGTTTGGGTAAAGTGCTTTCTATGCAGGAGTGAAATCCCTAGCATTTACAGAAGATCTGGATATGTGCTTGTTATCCTGGGAGGAGATACTGGGAGGACATTTCAGGCAAAAGGATCATTGGCCAGACAGTCTAGACATACTGGTTCAGTGAGGGGTGCTGCCTCAGAAGTAACATGGAGAGCAATAGAGGAAGACATCCAGTGTAAATTTATGGCTTTCACATGTGCATACACAGTACACACATGCTCTCTCTCTCTCTCTCTCTCTCTCTCTCTCTCTCTCTCTCTGTCTCTCTTTCTCTCTCTCCCCCCCCTCTCTCTCTCACACACACGCAGGAAAAGATGTTTAGATTTTTAGGTATTGGTTATCACTGTGATGTGAATAACCCTACCTTAGCTACTTTTGAGCTACCAACATTGTATCACTAGTGCAGAGCTCCTATGAGATGTGTCTATAATCCTGAACAATAAAAAGAACTTCAGGAGGAATTACCATCCCTGACCTCAAGCTGTACAACAGAGCAATAATGATTAAAAACTGCACGGTATCGGTACAGAAACAGACAGGGTGATTAATGGAATCAAATAAAAATCCAGAAATAAACCCACACACCTATGGACACATGATTTTTGATAAAGAAGTCAAAACCATACAATGGAAAACTGAAATAATTTTCAACAAATGGTGCTAGACTAACTGGCTGTCCTCATGTAGACGAATGAAGATAGATCCATACTTATTACCCCGCACAACACACAGTTCAAGTGGATCAAGGACTGCAACATAAAACCAGATACACTAGATTTCATAGAAAGAGCCCCAAACACACTGGCACAGGGGAAAATTTCCTGAACACCAATGGCTCAGGCTCTAAGATCAACAACTGATAAACGAAACCTCATGAAACTATAAAGCTTCGGTAAATCAAAGGACACTGTCAATAGGACAATTCTGAAGTCCATAGATTGGGAAAGGGTCTTCACTGTATATCTGACAGAAGGCTAATATCCAAAATTTACAAAGAACTCAAGAAATTAGACAACAATAACCCAATTAAAAATGGGGTACAGAGCTAAACAGAGAGCTTTCAACAAAGGAATTTCAAATGGCGGAGGCACTTATAGAAATGTTCAAAGTCTTTTTTTTTTTTTTAATCGTGTCAAGCCAGGAGAGGAAGAGAGGAAGAGAGAGAGAGAGAGAGAGAGAGAGAGAGAGAGAGAGAGAGAGAGAGAGAGAGAGGAGAGAGAGTGGAAGAGTGGAAGGAAGAGTGAGAGTGAGGAAAAAGAGTCAATGTTCAAAGTCTTAAGTCATCAGGGAAATGCAAATCAAAGCAACTCTGAGGTTTCATCTTAAACCCATCAAAATGGCTAAGATCAAAAACTCAAGAGATAGCACATGCTGGCAAAGATGTGGAGCAAGGGGAACACTTCTTCCTTGCTGATGGGTGTGCAATCTTGTACAACCACTTTGGAAGTATATTTGGTGGTTTCTCAGAAAACTAGGAATAGTTTTACCTCAAGACCCAGCTATACCACTCCTGGGCTATACCTAAAAGATGCTCCACCATACCACAAGAATACTTGTTCCACTATGTTCCTAGTAGCTTTATTCATAATAGCCAGAAACTGGAAACAACCCAGATGTCTCTCAGCGGAAGAATGGATAAAAAAATATGCATCTACACAATGGAATACTATTCAGCTATTAAAGAACAAAGGCATCTTGGATTTTGCAGGCAAATGGATGGAACTTGAGAATATCATCCTGATTGAGGTAACCCAATTCCAAAAGGACATGCAAAGTATGTACTCACTTATAAGTGGAAATTAGCCAGCAAATAACAGATAACCCATGCTACACTCTACAGACCGAAGAAGCTAAAGAAGCAGGAAGGCCCAAGCAAGGAAGCTTGGATCTCACTTATAAGGGGGATAAAATAAAAGAGGCAGATGGAGGGAGGGAACTGAGAAGGAGAGGGAATGGGGAGAGGAATGAAGAATTGAGGATCAGGTGTGGGGAAGGACAGGAGAGATGGCTACATGGCCATGAAAATGAATTGAAATCTGCAGTTGATGGGGGGTGAGGAGGTAGGTGGTATCCCAGAAGGAGGCAGAGACCTGGGATAAGGGAGGCATCCAGGAATCAATGGGGTGACCCTAGCTGAGGCGCATTACACTGGGTATATGGAACCTGAAGAGGTTACAATCTGTAGCCAGGCAGGAACCGCAGTGGAGCAATAGAGTCACGAACCCATCCATAAAACTTTCAAGCCAAAATATATCCATCCCATCTACAAGAAGTGCAGGGGATGGAACAGAGAAGGAAGGAGTGGCCAAACAATAACCGGCCCAACTTGAGACTCAACCCACCGTCAAGCAACAATCCCCAGCACTATTAATGATACTCTGTTATGCTTGCAGACAGGAGCATGCTGTCCTCTGAGAGGTTCCACCCACCAGCTGACTCAGACAGATGCAGACACCCACAACCAATGGATGGAGCTTGGGGACCCTTATGGAAGAATAGGAGGAAGGATCGTGGTCCCCAAGGGGATAGGAACTCCATAGGAAGAACAACAGAGTCAAGTAACCTGGACACTTGGGGATCTCAGAGACTGAACCACCAACCAAGGAACACACACAGGCTGGACCTAGGTAACCCTGTGCATATGTAGCAGATGTGCAGCCTGGTCTTCATGTAGGTCCCATACAACTGGAGCAGAGGCTCTTCCAAAAGCTGTGGCCTGTCTGTAGGATGTGGTCTTCTAGCCTTGTTTGGCCCCAGTGGGAGAGGGAACAACTTAGTCTTGCAGAGACTTGAAGTGCTAGGGTTGGGGGATACTTAGGGGGGACTCCACCCACTCAGAGGAGAAGGGGAGGGGGGAAGGAGGAAGGATTGTGTGTGGGGTGACCAGGAGGGGGGCAATGAGTGGGATGTAAAGTGAGTAAGCAAAAAAGATTAATTAATTAAAAAATAAATGTGTTTAGAGTGACTCTCCACTGAAGAATATGGGCGCCCATTCAGCCCATTAGAGTTAAGAGAGAGATTTGTGGACCAGTGCGTGTAGGGACTTAGTGTCTATTAGAGTGGTGTCTAGGTGAATCAACCAATTAGTGACTTATAAGATGAGGAAATAGGGAGAGAAGTTTCTGGCAGGATTTGAGTAAAGATGAATTCTGAGTACTCAAAATTATATTTAGCAGCACCGTATTTATTTATTCATTTATTTATATGTTTGCCACTCTTGTGAGAAACTAAACAGTGTAGCAAAATTTTTACAAGAGTCAAATCTGTCCAAATACAAGATAAATTAAGATTTAAAACGCAGGGTTGTGACAAAAAATACCTAATGGCTAATTACACTTGAAGTTCTATTTATAAAAGATAATTTGTTCAGCATGTACACATCTATCCATTGCATGAGATATTCACCAATTGAAAAAAATTCACCTAAAATTCAAAATCTACTGATGAGTTGTTTTTCCTTTGCTAGGCAAACCAAGTTCCTCATCGCATATTAATAATACTGAACTCTAGGATGTCCTTGGTATTCAATGGTCACCGGAGCACTGGAGCAGGATGTGTTTCCACAGGCAAGGCTCCCATATGGGCTGGAAGAGTGAGGGGAGGAAAGACTATTTTTGAGGATTGAATGAGTTTCCAAGCCAACAGTTCTCAACCTGTGGGTCACAACTCCTGTGGAAAGGGGTCATTGCCCCTCTCATAGGGGGCACCTAAGACCATTGGAAAACACATATATTTACTTAATGATTCATAACAGTATTAAAATTACAGCTATGACGTAACAACAAAAACTAATTTTATGGTTGGGAATCATTACGACATGAGGACCTGTATTAAGGGGTCTCAACATAAAGCCAATCTACTCATGAGTATAGACTACTCTATCCATGTAAGTCGGTCTGAGGTTTATTCTCACTGGCATCATATTTCCCATCAAATCTAGAAAGAGTTTCTCTGAATTCTGCCTCTCAGGTCATATCTGAGGCTGTTTCCGCCAGCAGCCATAGGTAAGTGTCCCCCGCATGTTGCCAAGATTGGGGGAAGTGTTCCACCCATGGCTCTAATGTTGCATCCTACGATTCTTTTACTCCAGAAACGGCCTGCTTTAAATCATCCTTACGGTCTCAATCCTGAATCCCCGTGAACAAGGCCCAGCTGGCCTCTCCCTCTTGACTGAGGCACAGACCGTGTTTGTTCATGTTCCCCACACCTGGGACTTGCCTGGGAGGAATTCCTTGTCACAGTCGGGTCTCCTGGAAGCCTCTTGGGAGACAAAACAGGAATCTGGAGTCCAGATGGGCTTCTGCCCTCTGGACTCTGCTGGCTGGAAGGACAGCCTCACTTCTTGGCAGGCTAATCGTGTCAATGTGCGAGCTGGAATGCAAAATCACATAAGTGATGCTGTGCACTCGGTGGTACTTGAATGATCCTGTGAAGAGAATACAACGCAATTTTAAGTAAAGGGAAATTCCCGAAGGTCTGAAATGCTCTCAGGCCATTTCGCAATTCTGTAAAGGCTCTGTCGTTTAGGTTGTGTGCGCTTTTGGTGCACGCCGCACCTAATCATTTTGTGTTTTCAGCCAAGGACAAGTATCATCTCCTTCTCCCCCTGACGTAAGCGTACTCCTGGGTTTATTTTCCTAATCTTTCCTAAAGGTGTTAAAGATAGAGTAGTCTATACTCATGAGTAGATTGGCTTTATGTTGAGACCCCTTAATACAGGTCCTCATGTCGTAATGATTCCCAACCATAAAATTAGTTATCCCTTAAAGGTCAAACAGCACCAAGAGTTCAGGAGCCATTGTAGACTGCCTTCTCCCTCAGTTCCCTCCACATGGGGATTCGAACTCCTGTTCCAATGCCTGTGCACAGATGCTTTACCAACTGAGCCATCTCTCCGGCTACCACACGTTTATAGGACGGCCTCCTGCATTCGTCACATTCTTTCTGTTCGTAAACTACTCACCGATTTGCCTTTCTTTGGAGCTCCATTTCTGAGTCTTACCTAGCCACTGAAGGATCTCCATGGCTCCATGACCTCTTTCCAGATCCGAATGAGATACCATGGATGGGACGCAGAATAGAGGAATAGAGAGGATGGACTAGGGGGCATTGCATTCATTTCTCCATTTATTATTATTATTATTATTATTATTATTATTATTATTATTATTACTATTTTGGTGTAAGTTTGAGCATTTGCCAAAGTATCTTTGTCTTCCTTCTTGGCTAGTATTCTGGTTGGCTTTCACTGTCAACTTGACAGAGCCTATATAAGTCGTCAGAGAGGGACTGCCTAAATCAGACTGGTCTATGGGCTTGTCTCTGGGGAGTTGATTGTCCTGATGTTTAACTAATACAGGAGTGACCTGACCACTGTGCAAGTGGTTCTAGACTAATAAACAAAGATAACAGGGCACGAGCCTGCAAGCAAGCAGCATTCTCCACGGCTCCTGCTGTACTTTGGATGAGAAGTAAGTCCCCCGGCTAACGATCCTGTTGCTTGGAGTAGTAAGCAGGCGTGCCTTTAGATCTTTGCCTTGGTTTCCCTCACTGATGGACTCTAACCTGAATGATGATATAAGCCTTCTCCTCATATAATTTTTAAGCCATGTTTTTATCACAGCAATAAAATACAAACGGGAACAAGTAATATGTCCACAAAGGTGGCCGGCCCCAGCATGGCAAACCAGAATAGCCAGGAGCGTAAGAATCCGAGCTCTGCATCAAACTTGCCCAAGTTCAGGTTGCAGCCCCATCGCTTTGTTACTTTGGATAAGCCAATGAACACTGTTAAGTTTTATTTTATTCATAGGTTAAGAGAGATGATGTGTCATGTATATTGTAAGGATTAAATGAGAATCTAAAATCTGGTGGGATGCTTGGTCTGAGCCTATCTGTGTCCCAACTGCCATAAGTCAAAATCTCTTAAGAGCTTTGGCTGTCCTCTTATAGTTTGATGGCACTTTTTTTTTTTCCGGAGCTGGGGACCGAACCCAGGGCCTTGCACTTGCTAGGCAAGCGCTCTACCACTGAGCTAAATCCCCAACCCTTGATGGCACTTCTAAAATACTCAAACTTAGCACTATACTTGGATTCTGGAATGGGCCAGTTTCTAGGGAGGAAGTCTTTTTAAATTTTTTTTTGTATTGGATATTTTAAATTTACATTTCAAATGTTATCTCCTTTCTCCATTTCCCGTCCATAAGCCCCCTATCCCATTCCCCCTCCCCCTGCTTCTATAAGGGTGTTCCCCCCCATCTATCCTCCCTTTCTACCTCCACACCTGATATTCCCCTACACTGGGGGGTGGGGTCCAGTCTTGGCAGGACCAAGGCCCTCTCCTTAGGGAGGAAGTCTTGAGCATTATCAACACTGAATAGTACAGAGAAGGGAAGGGAATTGGGCTAGGAGAAGTTGATTCCTGGAAAGAATTAGAGATAAATTATTTCTGGAGAGCTACCGATCTTGCTCCAGAAGTCATGTCAATACTAAGTTTCCTGGTATGGTCCACTATACCATAATGAAGGTGCCCCAACAGCCTGGAAACACAGCCTGTTATCTTTGTGAATAACTAACTGGGGAGGGAGATTAGCCAGTGTAGGAAGGGAGCAGTCCCAGGCTACATACATCCCAGAGGAGCACATTTTGATTGATATTTTCTCAAGGCTCTGTCAGCCTCTATTCTGGGCCGTGCCATTCCTCTGAACCTGACCTTGGAAGACCTCCCCATCCCATGGTTCTCAGTCACTGATGTCCTTGACCTAGCCATACTCTTGTCAGGAATGATCATTCCTACAAGTATACACTTGCTCCTTACCCATGAGGAATACAGATATTATTTGGAATTACTAGCCCTGTGCTGGACACATAGCCAAAGTGCTCATGGGGCCAAGTTGTGCACTCCTGCATTCTGAGATGGCCACCGAAGACCTCATCGAAGCTGAGTGCATTCTGTGCTTTCATACGAAGTATGGATCTACTTAGAAATGGAAGGAGACTGCATCATGAAGAGCAAGGAGCCACTTTGAACTTGCCTTCTCTGAAGTTCTAAGCTAAGGATTTGCTCCGAAGAGAGAACCAAGAAAACGAAGGATCTAGTGCGTGCTTTTTGCAGAAATACTCATCAAACCCTTTGAAAACACCCTTTTCCTGTTTTCTGCATCATCATCATCATCATCATCATCATCATCATCATCATCGTCGTCGTCGTCGTCGTCGTCGTTGTCAACTAAAGGTTTTCATCCTTTCAAAGTGGCTGCTAATGTCTGTGGTGGTCAGGGAAAATCCATTCTTGGAGATGTCCTCCTGGGACTTTGTTGAGAAGCAGGGCGGGTGAGACAGAACTTCCTCCTAAGGAAGGAGTTCTGGAGAAGAGCACACGGAGATACTGTGGGAAGCACTGTCCTCTATATGCAGCCCCCTCAGGCTGGGTCACAGTGCTTTCTGTCGCTGGAAACCTCACGGAAAGTGCTATGCTGTCCTGTTATTTCAATTAGATAGTGAGAAACTGTTTCTAGTTAGGGCCTTGTAGTGAATTCTGGTTTTGTTTTGCTAACCCCTTGAAACGGGTAATCCTGTGGATTTTTTTTTTTTAAATTCCTCGGAGAATTACAGAAACCATTGAGTGGTAAAAAGGTCCCCATTCTCCTCAGAAACCATGAGGATGGCAAGGTGAGTGAACATCAAATGATTCTATTCTGCTGGGTAGGGGAAACCACAGTGGAAAACCAGCCAGCCCTTCACGAAGGGTCTCTGTAGTGGGCTGGAGGTGTGGTCGGTAGTTCGGGAGATGAGGGTGTCTAGATGACTCTGCCTTTGGGTCAGGTCACTGTCTGAGCCTCCTGGCGGCATTCAGCAACCTTAGTCAGAGGAACTGAGGGCATAGAGAAGTCCCCTGCGCGAGCCTTACCAAATAGGTAAAAAGAAGTAGGTTCTTTTTTTTTTTTTTTTAAACATTTATTTATTATGTATACATCATACTGCTTTCTGCCTGCATATAGGCCTGCAGGCCAGAAGAGGGCACCAGACCTGATTATAGATGGTTGTGAGCCACCATGTGGTTGCTGGGAATTGAACTCAGGACCTCTGGAAGAGCAGACAGTGCTCTTAACCTCTGAGCCATCTCTCCAGCCCCAAGAAGTAGGTTCTTAAGCTACTCCACCCTCACCCTGCTACTCCGTTATTTTCCAAGAATGTTTACAGTTTCTTTCATTTGTGTGTTCTCCTTAAGGTTAACTGGGGAAGGAGAGCTAAAGGAGGGGTAAGAAGCTCACGCAATTTGTCATCTCTTTTCGGAGGAGAAGCGCTATAAATGATGCAGGACTGCTCCCAGGAACAGAGCGGGAGACTTAAGGACGTTCTTTGTCCCAGCCGCCAGTAGATGGCGCTCCGCCTCCGCTCAGCCATCGGTCCAGCCTTGCCACCTATTGGCGGGGTTCTGAGGTCCAAACCCGTGTCACCAGCGCAGGCAAGAGGCAAATATTAAACCTAGCATTCCCTGCGTTTTTGAGAAAGAAAGCCTTTGTGTTTAGGTTGACTCCAGAGTCTCCGGAGATGAGCTTGGGAACTCCGTCTGCCGCTGAACTCATCACGGTGGCCTTTTAGTCTCTTAGCAAATGCTTCCCCGGGGTCCTAGTTCAATTACCTTTTGTCTCCCCTCTGTTCTAATGCTCCGGTAGGATGCACGAAAAACAAAGCAAGGTTAGACATTTTCTACCTCTCCTACAATAGTTTACTTTCTTTGTTTCCAGAACCAAATGAAGAAAGTGGTCTCAAAGCCCCAATCCATGTGCAGACGTGTGTGCGTGTATACAAACCGATATGAATAGTGTCGCGTCTAGTCCAAATTTACTTTTGTCCTAAAGGAGCTATATAAACAAACCACAAGTAAGCAAAAAATTTCTTTCTTTTGGGTAAAATGTCTGACAAGGTTTTCATTACTCGGCCTCCAAGTGTGTGTTTATTTGCCCTTTCAGAGGGTCCAGTATCTGAAAAACTATTCAGAATGATGGCTAATCAATTCGACAACTAGCTACTGACTAGGATGATGGAGAAAGCTTTTTATTCTGTGTTGCGGGGGATGCAAAGATAAGTGCTTAACGTCAAAGAATTCACCGCCCAGTCATAGAAAAATCGCTGCGGACAGGTGAAGCCGCGAGGTCATGTGTTTGTGCGACTCTAGGCTGCAGCTGTGGGCTGCTGTGTTAGAGTCCTTTGAGATTGAGATCTGAGGGGCTGTTCTGGTCGTTTAGAGCACCGTGTGTAGCAGTGAATGCAGGATAGTTTGGTCGCCTCAAAGACTCGCCACACTTGATTTGAGCTATACTATGCTATACTGATAAAGATGTGAATTAATTCCCCGAAGGACGAAATTTACCTTAGGTCAGCAGAATAATCTGCCTTTCTAAAGCACCTCTGCACTTGTTACCTCAGGGAGAACACTTGGCAAATATTTTACATTGTGCTTATGTTCAACAAAATGTAAGCAAGAGATGAACACTTAGATATTGAAGACTTCAGCATGGCCAGAACCCAGAATGCCAAACTCCTTATAGTAACTGTGGCTTTATGATCCTTCCTTGTAGAATATATTGAATGGATTTAGATGGGAAGGGACACTTTCTCCAATGAGAAAGCAGTGCTGAGTGTTCTCTCTCTCTCTCTCTCTCTCTCTCTTTCTCTCTCTCTCTCTCTCCCTCCCTCCCTCCCTCCCTCTCTCCCTTCTTCTCTCTCTCCTCTCTCTGTATTTGGAGAGCAAGGAGAAAAGGGGCGGGATCTTCCAGAGGTCTTGGTCTGTTGCGACAGCCTTGCCAATCCTTCAATTACTGCGTTTCTTTCATGAGAAATTGTTATTAGAATGCACTCAGCCTTTTAGGGAGCCGTGAATGTGGTTATAATTGCTTGTTTCTGAGATAATTGGCCGGACAGCAGAGCCCTGGAAGAGTTACTTGAACAAACGGAACAAGGGCACCAGCCTGGGCTGCACTGAGCCTCACTCTGTTGGCTGCAAGGACGCAGAGGACCCACGGTGGACACAGGAAACACCACTGGGAAGTCCTCTGAACAAGAGCACTTCAGAGTGTGAGGACCACTTGGGCTCCGATACTTCCTTGAGGAGGGAACCTGAACTACATGAGCTTTTGGTGGGTTCAGTTCCATCCCCTGATAAGGAGTGGATTATCTAGCCGATCCCACTCCTCCCGGTCCTCCTTCTTGGGAGGCTTCGTGGAGTCAGATATGAACTCGCTTGAATCCCCTCACAGCTACAGGAGCAAGGGAGGGGGGAGAGGATGGTAAAAGGCTGATTGATTTCAGGCATTTAATCAATGCAAAAATTTCTAACATCTGTATTCTTGGTACTGTTGATAGCTTTTGATGTCATTGATCAAAGAGTTGTGCTAATTCATTACGAACTGACAGGAAATGGTGATGTTTTTAGCTCCTGGGGAGTAAATAGGATACACTTTGTTTTAAAAGTTTAAGCTCTTGAGATTAGCATACTGTTAGTATTTTCTCTGCCTCTAAACTCCTGGCTCATTTTAGTTTCTTAAATAGAAAAAGATTGTAGAGAATGCCCAGTGGTGCCTGTTCATTGGCACAGTAACCAAGCAGTGGCAATCAGAAAGGTTAAAGAGGCCACTGTTGGCTAAAAGTGAGACAGTAATCATTCGCACGGGAGACTAAAGGCCTTGTAGCAATACGGTGAACCATTCAGTTAACACCAGAGCTCAGTAAGATCCTGCCCAGCCATCCAGGATTGATACGAAAAGGTACAGCCGACCACCTCAGCAAGCCAGCTGATCTGTTTCCTATTTTCACACCCCTTCCCAATATCCTTCTGTTGAGTTAAAAACCTACAGAGTCACAGGATAATAGAGGTTTCATGTAGAACGTAGTGAGATTTGGAGATTATCCGACCATGGCCAGTTTAAAGTAGGTAGCACGAAGACAGAGAACCAAGAGTTTTCTGTAACACTTGCTAGATTCCAAGGCAGAAAGTGTGCCAGCCTGCTTCTGATGGCGTCATTTATTTTGTTAAGTGGGTTTTCAGTGACTAACAATTCTCAAGCATGAACTCGCAAGCTACCACTTTTTTTTTTTAAGTTACAGCAAAACCAGGCCGATGTCGCATAAACTTTCAAACTTCCTTCAAGCCACGAAAGCACAATCTCGATGTTCTGCATCCACCACACTAACTCTGTAGATATGAAAGAGCAAAGCAGAACTCCGTGTCCTGTCATGGAGTGGGTTTCTCAGAGGGTGTGAGGTTAAACAGCAAAAGAAAAGCAATATGTAGAAACTGAAACTCATATTTAGAAAAAAACCCTGCTTTTCATTTAATATACAGAAAAAATGACTAAAATGGTTGTCTGCGGAAGGAACAGTAGGAGTATGTAAAAGCTAAAAAAACACGAACTCATTCTAGTGTATTCTCTGTAGTGTTTGAATGTATTTTTGCTGAAATATATGAATGTATTATTCATGTAATAAGATAGTTTTGAAGAGTATACATCTCATCACCCCACCTCAGACACGCCGGACAAAACAATGATCTCATCTTCTGTTTTGCGTTTTTGAATATACAGAATTTTTTTTTTTTGGTTGTCCAGTTTACTGTAGCGTCAATAGAGTTATGCCATCTAAGCTAGATATTATTATTAAATGCCGGGATTCTCACAATCAAAGCAATCAAAGCCCACTTACTTCCACCTTAGCCCTCTGACACCATCCATCAAATGGATCTCTGCTGAGAGATGGCTGTTTCATGTGGAGGAGGACACTGAGCTGCAAACAGCTTGCACTGGGCTGTTGAGGAGATCCTAGGGAGGGTGCAGGGAAATCTCCTACCTGGTTTTGGCCTGAGCTTTGCTTCTCCTGTGGAGAAGCCTCCTTCCACCTCCATTCTCGCTTGAACAAAGCAGGGTCTTGGCATACAGAGAGAACACCAGAAATGAATGTTCAACTAATTGTAACTTGGAAAAAAAAAATCATCACACTTCTCCGAAGGGATAGGAAGTAGGATCTGAAGGAACCTGCCTGGCTGTCATTCCGATGCCGTTTTGCTGTCAGAAGCTCTCTGGCCATTCTTTTGATGTCTTACTTAACTCTGGTGTCTATTTCCAAACCACACTTTAAACTGGGGGAAATTCTAGGCTACTGTGGGCAGACTGGGCTCTCACTAGCAACTTAGGCTCTGCACACGCCCACCCCCCAACCCCATCCCTCCTTTTCTCCTACACCTCCTCCCTTCCTCCCTTCCCTCCCTCCTGGCTCCCTTTTGTCTTCCCTTCTCTGTGCTTTCTTGTTCCCTACCAATGTCTGTCTCAGCGTCTTGAAGTAAGTGCTCTGGACACATTCTCGTCGGCTCTTACTGAGCTCTGTCATAGACGAGCACACAGAGTGACAGAGCTTTAATTTCCCAGGCTGGAGAAAGCTGATTGCTTTGTCATATCTAATTGGATCTTTTGTTTGCTTGTTTGCTTTCCTCTCCCTAAAAAAAAAAAAGTCACCCCTAAGCGTTGGGGAAAATGCCAGATTGCATTCAGCTTCAGTCAGAAGCCATAGAGAGGAATTTGGTGGGGAGCTGAAAGGAGTCACCCCTTCATAAAGCCTTCCTCTCTGTGGTGTTTCTTCATGTATAGGTTCCTGTGGGAATCCCAAGAGAATATCTATGGGCAAATGTTTTAAAGGGCATATGTGCTACCAGAAGCTGCTAACAGGCATAAACTACAAGGGATAACCAAGTCATTCTCCCTCCTATATCTCACGACTCAGACCTTTAGCAAGGTGCTTATAAAAGTCTCCATTTCATGTGTAAAAGGGGCGTTAAACTAGCAGAATATGTATATGAAAGTTATACAGTTCAACAAGTTGTGATTATAAAATACAGTGTGGAAAGTTAGAGGAGCAGGGCTGTTTAACACACAAATAACCCAGATGAAAACAGTAGTGGGTGTCTCCCAGTGTAGGTCTACTTCACTGTCTGGCACGGATGTTTGTCTCTCCCTGCTGCCAGTAGCCAGCCACCCCTCTCGTGGGTATGTGTGATGCTGGGCCTAGGAATGCTCCACCCAGAGCCTGCCTTAGACCTACCACAAAGGTTTTATTTTTGCAAGTTTTCTTCACATATATCCACTGCCCTATTTTTTTCCTGAGGTCCTCTAGATATTTTTATCCAGGTGAAGAACAGGGATGTAGTTCGTTCTTGACCTCTGGGTTGTGGGTGGAGGCTGAGTCATTAGTGTCTTGCCATGTCACTAGAGTCAAGCACTCTGAGAAGGGGACTGAAGGAAATTGGGCTTAAGGAAGAAAGTGTCAGCTGAGAGACTGTAATAGGACATCCTTGTGACAATTCCAACCAGCTGTTCTCAATGGATGGAGAACTGGAGAGGAGAACCATCCTCTGCACGGAGGAGTCTGGTAGGTGCCAGCTTTGTAAAGCACTAAATATCTCCATCTCTGCCTGTCTCTGTCTGTCTGTCTGTTTCTGTCTGTCTGTCTGTACCTCTTCCTATCCCTATCTCTATTCCTATCCCTCTCTTTTTCTCTATCTTTATCATCTATCTATCTCTATGTGTCTATGTATCTATGTATCTGTCTATTATCTATCTATCTATCTATCTATCTATCTATCTATCTATCTATCATCTATCCATCCATCTACCCATCATCTGCCTGTCCATCAGTCCATCTGTCCATCCATTCTTCTGTCTGTCTATCTATCTATCTATCTATCTATCTATCTATCTATCTATCTATCAGCTATCCATTCATCCATCATCTGTCTGTCCGTCCATCCATCCATCCATCCATCCATCCATCCATCCATCCATCCATCTCCCTGAAGCACTCAAATCCCAGGGCACACTTGATCAGTGTCATGTAGTTGGCTTTTAGGACCCATTGCTCTCCTGACCAGAGGCCTTTGTGCACAGGGGCTTTTAGCAAAACTGTTTAAGCAGACAGGGCCATTCGAAGGCATCACATAGGACCTTCTCAGTGTTTTGTCTCCTTGCCCGTTGCTGCCACGTTTGTTGCTGACACCTTAGTCTAATGTTAACATGCCTAAGACTTCTGAAGTTATGTTCATGTATGAGACTCTCCTGGAAATATTTTTTTTTATTTCAGACTTACGCTTCCCAGAATGGAAAACAATGAAAGCAGATTTTTATGCTGGAGGCTGAAAGAAAAAAGTAACACACCTCAGATTGGATTATTTCCCAGCTTATGGAAAACAACGTCTTCTGGCTTTAAAACAACAAACCGCCTGGGTTTGCACTTGGTCTGGGGATCTGTGGCAGCCTGGGTTTATTTCTAATGCATCCTCTACTTGAATAAGTTGTGATTATTTATCGTCTATTCTGTCCCTTCAAATAACTTCCATCGAAGGTTCTTTTTTTTAAAAAAAAAAAAGTCTTTTCACATATGCTTGGACAGCGTTTTGCCACGCACACAGTATTTTCATGTTCATTATCTTATTGATTGTTGCCAAGACATTTTAAACAACCTTGCAAATAGTATTTAAAAATCATTAGGGCCATTAATATTCTATTTAGTCTGCAAAAATTTGAAATAGCTGATGCATTCATATCACGGAACCAAGAGGATATGAAATTTTGCCTGTGGCAAAACATTCCCAGAGCAAATTCAGACGCAGAAACCAAATTCCAGTGAGGAAATACAGAGGAGAGACGGTGAATGTGGAAGAGCTCTTTAACACTAGTTATTTTTAGAAATACTGGCACAAAAATTATGCTTCTCTTGATTTAAAAAAATGTGATCGTGTTGTTTCCAAGAATACTGTGTATTCTACATCCTCATAGGTGATGAGACTTAAACCACTTCAGCAAGTCGAGACCCAAACAAAAATACTTTGCTATTAATTTACCTATAACTTTTTGGCAAGGAATATTGTTATTATGGGAGCTTTTCGAATCAAGATTTAAAAAAAAAATGGCTTATTTTCCTGTTTTTTTTTTAAAGAAATAAGACATATTTTTGAAAGACCAAGTTGTGAAATTTAAAACTTGTTTTCCCCCTTGCACACCCACTTGATATCTCTATATGGACCATTAAGTCTGAGGCAGTTGTATTCGGATCGCAATGGTTTCTACTGAATTTATCTATGTTCATGTTCTTTGTCCGTGTAGAATTGACAATCCACAAATCTCTGTTTTAAGGATGTCCTGTTTTGACATAGGCCTCATGTTTGAAATGGTCACCACACTCAGAATAATAGTGATTTCTATCGCCCTCAATTTTTTTCATTTTTTTTAAACATTTCTCCCCTTTCTCAGCTAATACTTGACATGTTTCCTGTCATTACAACCTACAACGAGAGGAGAAATACTGGCCTCGCACGTTTGTCTATCACTGTCTGTATTCTTGTCTCTGCAGTACAGTCCATGTAAACCAGTTCAGTCCCCCTTATCCAATCTTCCTTGTTAAACTCCATCTGTTCCCAGTCAACTTCTGACATGTTTCCCATCATTCTAACCTACACAAATAAAATCAGAAGGATGCCTCTGATATAGCTGTATTCTTCCATGCAGAATAAAGATTCTGAGAATTGTTGAATTATTATAGCTTATATTAAAGTTTATTCTTTTGAAAACATCTTTTAGGTAGGACACATGTTTTTGAGATATGTAGCCACTAAATATTAATTTTTCTATCTGTTACACAAACAATTGTTTCTTGGATTTCCATTTTCTTTCCCATTGTTGCTAAGACTACTGTGACAAATTATTAAGAAATAGTACCACAAGGTAGTGGAGCAGATACATTTTATGGTTACATTTTGTTTTCTGAATTTTAAAAAGTCATCTGTGATACAACCTAAATGTACTAGATATAATCAGACAAAATTTCAAAATTTCCCTTAACATATAATGTTACTAATTGCTATATACAGAGCTACAGTGGAAACAAAAAAACTAGATGCCTTGCCTGTAGAAATAGACATCTAACTTATAATATGGGTAGGAATAAGATGTTAATTAAACAACTTTTCCGATAGTTATGTAATTATCCATTGACATGTGCACTCTGAAGAAAAGGGATGTGATATTATATAAAAATATAGGAAATATGGTTTCTTTGGAGCCTTAGTTGTGTCATGTGATGTTGGTCTGGAAATTGTCTTATGAGAGGGTATTTTGCTGAAGCAGGCATGTTTTGCTGAGACTAGACATGTAGTGTTTTTCAGGAAACAGCCTGGGAAAGGGGCATGTGATGTTCTGCTAGAGGAGACACTTGAGAAAACACATGAAGTTTGGAAAGAGAATAAATATAACCCACAGACAGTGGACGATGCTGTGTTGTATCGGTTCGCCTTACCATTCTTTGCTGATCATCCAGCTTTGCTTATGCTGCTCTTCGCTGATGACATTGTACGTTATTGGTTCGCCTTTCCATTCATTGCTGGTCATCACTTGCTGTTGTGACTTCATAGAGAGAAATACACCAAAGAACTTGTGGTGATATGGTTGCTTTTTGCCACTTCCATGGACCTGGGCCTATTGCCAGAGTCTGGAGGTTTCTTCTGAATGGAACTGCTGCTGCTGGTTCATGAATGGTGTTTTTGAGTGGATCAAGCTACTGCTGTTGATTTGTGTGAAGTGAACTGCTGACAACTTGACAGTGCAGATTAGATTTGCTCCAAAGAACTATTTCTAAACAAGTCCACATTTTCTTTTGCCCTATTAACCTGTCATTTCCACTAATTCTGGTGGGTGGTGGCTAGGAGATAGGTTAAAGCATTTAAGCACTGTTATTAAAAGTAGGTATTGAAAAATATAAGCCTACATCAATACTTTCCTTTTCCCTGTTGACTCCAGAATAGTGTCATTGGTGTACATAAGTGATGGACTCAAACTAGTGGGCACAGGAATGGTTAAGGGTTTTGTTTTGTGAGGCAATGACTGCTACTAAAAGCCACTGCTAGAAAAGGACTGAGTTTGTGGGAGGCTGCCAAGTTTTATACAGAAGAGTTGACCTGGAGGTACATTTGAATCATCAGAGTATGGTATGTGATATGCAGGTGGTCTGGTCTCTGTATGATACGAGGAAATGATGAAAATGGTGTGAAACTTGGATAGCCAAGTGCAGAGTGCTAGCTTTTCAGCATCCACATGCTTTCATTCTGACCATCCAAATTTTGTTTGTAAAGTAAATAATGAATTGTCTTTCACTGATCTCCTTGAAGTGACTTATGAACCCGAGATTTGATATAGTCCTATCAGATAGTAGGAAACCTTATGGGTAGCACCTTAAATGAGTACCGTTTGCTAGATCAGCTCAAGCTTGGGTCCATAGTTTGGCTATTGATCTCAAAGGACAGAAGCTTGGGCTCACGAAGGGCATACGTCTTTTGCTTTCACCCTGGGCACACAACAATTAATAGGAGAAGTGACCATGTTGAGACCTGTATGGGTGGGTTGGGAAGCAATTTTGTGGCTTACATAGAAAGACTTGTCCTCAGAGCCCATTTTTATCCTCCCAGTCCACTGTCCTGCTTCTGTGCTCCCCTGGATTGTCAAATGGCAGCATTCGAGGGGTTCAATCAGAACAGCTTTGTCATCCTTTCCACCTCAATCCTGCCATGAAGTTGATATTCAGAATTCATGACATTGTGATCACTTTCATGGCAACAGACTGCAGCATCATAAAACAGCGTAGTGGTGACTTCACTTGAGGAGGAAGGAGAAGGGAAAGGTGGGTTCTGTGCCAAAGTGTTTTTAAGACACAATTTGCTTTAATGACAAGGAAAAACTTAGGCCATTTTGCTGATGTCAGAAAAATAGACCTGTAAACATTTCTATCCACTGTGGTCAAAACCAGGCTTTTTTTTTTTTTTTTTATGAATGTGCCAGTCTTTTGGTGTTTTGGGGAAATGATAGTTAACCATTGAAACTTGCATAGGTAGTAGATATAGTAAGTGGAGTCAAGTTTTTCATTATTTTCTGTTTGACCAATAATGCCTTAGAAGTGATCAAAGGTTTATTCCTTAAGCTTATGCAGTCTCAAAATGACAGTAAATGTGAAATTTGAAGTTCTAGCAGCGTACTTTTGATTTCTTTTTACAATGAATTTTCATTCAGTGAGCAAATGCTCCCGATGACTTTTCCAGGCAGTCTTGTCACAGTGCACAGTGCTGTGTTCACCCCATTGCACTCTGGGTTCTCATGATAGAACATAGACTCTTCTCTGGGTACTACAGAGAGAACACTGTAGAAGCTGCAGGGTTTCTGCAGTATTGCTCTTTTTGTCAGTGTTTGAGAGTTCAAGTTCTCTTTAGCTTAATAATTTTTCTATTCAGAAGTATATTTCAAACCCATCAGCATATTGTGAGATAATGGCCTCTCTTTGTGTACCATGGCTCAACAGGTAAGTGGTCAATATTCAATAGTATTGAGCATCTTTTATGAGTCCAGCCTTGTGTCTGTCTCTGGTGAACTCTGTGTATACAGAAGCATAGAGTTCTTGTAAGAGTGTAGCTGAGTGCACATGACCAATGCAGGAACATTTCGTTCTTTCTTCTGTCTCTAGTTTCATCAGTTAGACATCTGAGAGTCTCCTGCCTCAATGCCATTTTTGAAAAATCATCAAAAAGGGTTTTTGGACAATGTAACTAGAAACAACTATTGAAAGTCTGTTTTCACAGAAATGTACCATCATCGGATTATCTTACTATAATGCTGGACAGTTGGTGTTTGATGTGCTCAAACGGGAAAGTTATCTTCTCTTCTTGGTCTTTTGCCCATGAAAGTTTTGTTGCCAGGATCTTACAGTAGAAACAGAGACTGAACAATAGGTGCTATGTCCAGTAGATCTGACACAGTCCTGGTTTGGGGCCATACTATCTGTATAATGGCCAATAAGTCTGTAAGATGTTAGGGTGGTGACCCAGATGTTTCTTTTGCTCACATTTTTCTTGTGATATCCATTTAGGACGTGTGCTTTCAGTATTTATGTTGTGTTTTGGTTTAAATCTTGGAGATGGCAGTATTTTTATTACCTTTCTTTTTTGAAGGGAGGATTAGAAACAGCTTCCCACTCTGTTTCACTGACTGGCTTGGAACTCACTGTGTAGACCAGGTTGGCCTTAAACTTTCTTTTTTCTCCTGTCTCTGCTTCCTGAGTACTGGGAATTACAGGCTTGCATCATTGTGACTGGTAAAAATGGACTTTTTCTCCTTGAGAATTTAATTTAGGCTGCTGGAGGAGTACTCTGCAACTGAACTATATTCGCAACTCTCCAACCATAATTTTTTTTTTTTATGTAGCTCAGGTTGGCTTGAACTTCTGGCTCTCATGTTCCTACCACCCGAGTGCTGGGGTTGTAGGTATCATGCATGTTTTATGTCATGCTGGACAACAATGCCAGGCATTTGTGCATGCTAGCCAAGCCCCTACTATCTCCAGTCTAGTGGTAGATTCTTTTTTTAATTCAAGATTCTGGGTTTGACATAGATTTAATTTTTCAAATTTATTTTTTAATATTTTAATTTTTGATTTTCAATGTTAACGTTCTTTTCAAGCCTTTAAAGCCTTTGAAGTTTTATATACATGTGTGAGTGAGTGCACATGAGCACATGCCATGAACGCACGTGTGGAGGTCAGAGGACAGCTTGCAGGGATCAGTTCTTTCTTTCCATCACATCCTTCTGGGGATTGAACTCAGGACATGAGGTCAGAGATAGGCACCTTTATCTTCCCGAGCCTTGTCGCTGGCCCCAAATGTTAACTTTTAAAAATCTGCTAATTGTCTTATTACTTTATATTTTTATTGTTGCTTTTCTCTTTTATTTATTATTTCTTTTCTTGCTTTCCTGTAAGAAGACATTTTCTTTTCCTATAAAAGGTTTACATTCTATTTTAAATTTACTTTGGTAGTCGCCCTGCCTATGACTTGTATTTATCCCAGATAGCATTTTAAATACTTACCAAAATATGTCTTGTCTTTGATCATAAAATGAGTCTACATTCCCTAATATTGCTTTAGTTTTAATGATTCTCTACATTTACAAGGTTGATATTGATTAGTAATTTTTAAAAAGTTTTTATTTATTCACTTTATATCCTGATCACTGTACCCCCTACCATAGTCCCTCCCCCATTTCTATTTCCCCCTCTTTGCTGAGAGGGTGGAGGCCCTCCCCAAGGTATCCCTTAACCCTGGCACATCATGTTGGTATGGGGCTAGGCACATCCTCTCTCACTGAGGCCAGATAAAGCAGCCCAGCTAGAAGAACATATTCTACAAGACAGACAACAGTTTTAGGGATAGCCCTTGCTCCAGTTTTGGGGACCCACATGGAGACTGAGGTGCATATCTGTTACATATGTGCAGGAGCCTAGCGCTAGCCTGTGTGTGTAAGCTCTGTGGTTGGTGGTTTGGTTTCTGAGAGCCCCAAGGGTCCAGGTTGGTTGACTCTGTTGGTCTTCCTATGGAGTTCCTGTCCTCTTTGGAGACCTCACTCTTTTCCACAACTCTTCCATAACCGTCCCCAAGCTCCATCCAATGTTTGGCTGTGAGTCTATGCATTCATCTGAGTCAGCCGCTGGGTGGATCCTCTCAGAGGACAGCCATCCTAGCCTCCTGTCTGCAAGCATAACAGAGTATCACCAACAGTGTCAGGGATTGGTAATGCCCATGGGATGGGTCTCTAGTTGGGCCGGTTATCGCTTGGCCATTTCCACAGTCTTTGTTTTTTCCCCCTCCCTAGAATTCTTATGGAAAGGATAAATTATGGCTCGAAAGTTTTGTGAGTGGGTTATCATCCTTATTGCCCCACTGGGGTTCCTGCCTGGCTTTGGGAGGTGGCCTCTTTAGATTCCATGTCCCCATTGCTGTGAGTCTCAGCTAAGGTCACCCCCATTGATTCTTGGGAGCCTTCCTAATCCCAGGTCTCTGCTATGTTCTTCAGATGCCCCCCCACCCTCCCACCCCAACAGTTACAGATTCCACTCTTTTTCATGGCCATCTAGCCATCTGTCCTGTCTCTCCCCACATCTGACCCTGAACACCCACCCCACATTCTTCCCCCCATTCCCTCTACCACCCAGTTTTCTTCCTCCATCTACCTCCTACAACTATTTTATTGCCTCATCTAAGTGAGATTCAAGCATCCCCGCTTGCTACTTCCTTCTTGGTTAGTTTCTTTAGGTCTGTGGAGTGTAGCTTAGATATCTTGTATTTTATGGCGAATGTCCACTTATACGTAAGTATATACCATGTATGTATTTTTGGGTCTGCATTACCTTACCAGGATGATATGCTCACGTTCTATCCATTTGCCTGCAAAATTCATGATGTCTTCATTTTTAATAGCTGAGTAGTATTCCATTGCGCAGATATACCACATTTTCTTTATCCATTTTTCAGTTGAGGAACATCTAGGTTGTTTCCAGCTTCTGGCTATTCTGAATAAAGCTGCTATGAACATAGTGGAGCAAATGTCCTTGTGGTACAGTGGGATATCTTTTAGGTATATGCTCAGGAGTGGCATAGCTAGGTCTTGAGGTAGAACTATTTCCAGTTTTCTGAGAAACAGCCAATTAATTTCCAAAATGGTTGTCATTGTACACGATTTCACTCCCGCCTTGCTCCACATCCGTGCCAGCATGTTCTATCTCTTTTTGATCTTAGCCATTCTGACAGGTGTAAGGTGGAATCTCAGAGTCATTTTAATTTATTTCGTCCTGATGACCAAGGACTTTGAACATTTCTTTAAGTGCTTCCCGGCCATTGGAGATTCCTCTGTTGAGAATTCCATGTTTAGCTCTGTATCCTATTTTTAATTGTTTATTTGGGTTGTTGGTGTTTAACTTCTTGAGTTCTTTATAAATTTTGGATATTAGCCCTCTGTTAGATGTAGGGTTCGTGAAGATCCTTTCCCAACTGCAGATTTGTCCTATCGACAGTGTCATTTGCCTTACAGAAGCTTTGCAGTATCGTGAGGTCCCATTGGCTAATTGTTGATCTTAGAGCCTGAGCCACTGTGTTCTGTTCAGGAAGTTGTCCCCTGTACCAATGAATTCAAGACTGTGCTCCACTTTCTGTTCTGTTAAGTATAGTCTATCCGGTTTTATGCTGAGGTTCTTGATACACTTGAACATAAGTTTTGTGCAAGGTGACAGATATGAATCTCCTTGCATTATTCTACATTCGGACATTCAGTTAGACCAGCACCATTTATTGAAGATGCTTTTCCCCCCGCTTTGTATGGTCTTGCCCTTTGTCAAAAATCAATGTTTATAGGTGTGTGGGTTTATTTTTGGGTCTTCAATTCAATTCTATTAATCAACCTGTGTGTTCCTATAACAATGCCATGCAGTTTTTATTACTATTGCTTTGTAGTACAGCTTGAGGGATGATGATATTTCCAGAAGTTCTTTAATTGCACAGGATTGCTTCAGCTACCCTGGGCCATATGATATTCCATTTGAAGTTTTAAATTGCCTGCCAAGGTCTGTAAAGAGTTGTGTTGGGACGGGAATTTCTTTGAATCTGTTGATTGTTTTTGGTACAATGGCCATTTTCACTATGTTAATGCTACCAATCCATGAGCATGGGCGGCCTTTGCATTTTCTTGCGGTACTCTTCAATTTCATTTTTCAGTGACTTGAAGTTCTTGTCATAAAAATCTTTCACTTGCTTGATTAGAGGGACACCAAGATGTTTTATATCTTCAGCAAAGTGGCTAGATACAAAATTAGCTCAAATAAATCAGTAGCCCTCCTTTATACAAATGACAAATGTGCCAAGAAAGAAATTAAGAGGGCAACACCCTTTACATTAGCCACAAATAATACAGCTGTGCTCTGAAGGTGCCACGTTGCCATGGCTTTTGCTGATTGTGTTCTTTCGAAGGGCCTTTATCCATTTTGATGTTCCTGTTGTAGGAGGGGTTGGGAAGGGGGGTCTAATGATCTCAATGGTCCTGGTGTGGCAGGCCTCTGATGGGTATCCTTGGGATCTACGCTTCCAGATCAGCAGGCCTGATGAAGGTGGATCGAGAGGCGGTGAGGTGATGGCGGTTTGGGGAAACAGGCCGCTCAGGGCAGCCGGGGGTGCCCCAGAGGACTCACCAGTCAGGGAAGATGGGTGGGGAAGAGAATCTCAGTCCTCATTAGTTTTTAATGCAGCTTCTATTTTTATTTTTATCAGCTCTACTTTCCTGTAAAAAATTAAAGTAACAATTATCCTTTCAGATTGTTTTCAGTTGATCCTGCTTTTGGAAGCCTCTTGAATAACTTTTTTTCCTACTAGAGTTATTCATTTATGACCCTTCACTGTGGGTCTGTAAGCTACAGGACTCTATGTACTTGTATGTCTAGGACTATTATACTTTTTTGTACATGGAAATCTCGACAAACAAAATAGTATCTTCAGAGGAATTTATAAAAAGTATTTCTAGAATTTTGAGATGGGGATTCACCAGTGGTCCATGCTGGTCTTAATCCTCATCTTGCTTTAGCACTCTGAGCAGCAAGTGTTATAGCCCTGCACTACCCAGGCTGACTCCTTTCTAGGAACAATTAGAAGTCTCTTTTTGTTGTCCTCAGTTTGGTATACTTCATCTGGGTACAGCTTTCTCTTACCTGGGATTCTGTGAACACTATCAATTTGAGGTTGTCCGCCTTTCTTTAATTCTTGAATATTCACCTTGACTACTTTTTAAAATATGTCCCCTATATTGTTGTTTCCCTCCAGCGCATCTCTTGGAAAACATTTTTCTCCTGATGGTGAAACTAGTACTATCTACATCACTTATCTTTGAGGTTAAAAACAATCTCCTTATAATCTTTCTTTTTGTCCTCTCAGTTTAATCTTCTGCCTCATACATTTATAACCCAACAGTTCCCATCTTGTTTATTCAAAACGTATCTTAAGATTTCAGCCAGTACAGTTTTACCTCTAATATTATTAGACCCCTTTTCTTAGCCCTTTCTATTTCCTTGTTATTAATATCTTGGCTTCTTAAAGATGGTTAATGTCATGCGATTTTCTTTGTAAGTCCCGAGACATCCACTTCAGAAATGGTTCCAACAGGTTTTTTTTATAGTAGTCACACTATTCAGATATCTTGCTATTTTGTCTTGTGAGCTCAAGTCTTTTAGCAGTACTGCTCCTATGTTTTGTGTTTTGAGAAAGTATTATATGTTGTACCCCAGTCTGTATCAGTTCTTGTGGGCTTAAGGAGGGGAAAGACGGTCCTAATGGGTTTTGTGTTACAATATCAGAATACCATAGTGTGGGGGGTGTATAAAGAGAAATTTCTTTGTCTCATCGCTAGAGACTGAAAAATCAAGGCTCTGGCATTGTCAAAGCCTTTCATCTGTGTCACCCATGGTGGAAGGCAGGAAGGCAAGGGAGAGTGAGATCAAGAGCAGAAGAGTAGTAGGGACTGGGTTTGAGTTTAGAAAAGACTGACCCTTGAGATGATTTTTCTCATTCCCACAGTGATGACATTAATCCATTTTCAATGGCAGGACCTTTGTGACCTTTTCTCTGTTGCTTTGGGACTTTAGAGGATACATGCAAACCATAATAGAATGTTTCTTAGACAGTGTACCCATGGACAGTTTTTTTGGGCTAAAACTTTTATGCTAATTTAGAGAGAAGCCATCTTGGTGAGAGGCGATGCAGGTTTCCGAAGATCGGTGATTGAAGAGGAACGGGTCTGGATCAGCCCTGCTTGTGTTCCTTAGAATTCTGAGCATGAAACTTATTTCCACTAAGCTGGTGTAACCGGGAAGCCATTGCTGAGACCAATTCATGCCATGAAGTACCAGGAAGAGCTTGTCCTCAGGCAAGGCTTGGCAGAGATAAAGCAGAAGCAAAGGGCGTCACTCTGGCTTGCCCTCCAGTCATTCTTCCAATGTCAATTTCAGTTTTCCTAGTGCTTCACTCAGCACTAGGCACCTACAGTAGGAAATATGATAATTCCTCCTCTTTCTCTGCTTGAGTTTCTCCATGACTAATTTAGGAAAGGAAGCGAGTATTATTCAGGTAACCCCTCTCTTCTCTGATGGGGCAATGAATGTCCTGGTGAAGCCAGAAGTTTTGGTTTCTGGAGCTCTCATGTCTGCAAACTACTGGGCCCCAGAAGGCACAGTTTATGTTTACCTTACTGTTTACTTTCTTTCACAAGACACGTGTTTCCGTCTACATTTCTATTTTTTGTTGCTCTCTGTTTTTGTTTGTTTGTTTGTTTTGTTTGTTTGTTGGTGTTTTTCTACATCATCCTACTTGGCCTGGAACTTACTCTGTAGACCAGGTTGTTTTCCAACTTACAAAGACCTCCCTACCTCTCCCTTCCAAATGCTTGGATGAAAGGCACTCACCACTCTACCCAGCTAATTAAGTTACAAACTGTTCATATTTCCTGTATTTTAGATTTTGTAGAAAGCCAGGGTCTTCCTACTAAAAGTGCACACATCTTGCCAATTTTGTGACAATGACAGCAATCTCCAGGCAGGTTCTCCTTTCCCCTGGCAGTTTATATGTAGATACAATGTATATGATCATATGTATTTCCCATAACTTTCTGATATCCCTTGTCATCTAAAACCCGTCTTCCCTCCTAGTCTTCCAGTGGCTACATCATTAGAGAAATGATTCTCCAGCAACCATTAACAGTCATTAGCTCCTTATGACTCTGTCTTCTCATGGGTACCTCTTTTGTCCAAGGTGAAGTGTCCATTCTGTTACCAGGAACCATAGTTGTTCTGTGTTCATGGTCACAATGACAAGATCATGTCTAGATGATGGTAGCATTTCATGACACCCTTTTCTGTCTGATGGATTGTATATTCTAGGTTCCTCTGTGGGTCTCTGTCTCTGCCTCTCTCTCTCTCTGTCTCTATCTCTGTATCTCTCTCTGTCTCTCTCTCTCTCTCTCTCTGTGTGTGTGTGTGTGAGAGAGAGAGAGAGAGAAGGAGAGAGAGAGAGACCCTGTTTAACACTACAGTCTTATGAATCACTTATTTGCAGATATAATTTTCTATATAAACAATCACCTTCTAAAAGAGAAGATTCTTTGCCCCAGACTGAGATCCACACTAACATTTGAGTATAAGTATACATATCTAGGAAAAAATCTGATACTACATTCAATTAGAAAAGCAATGATAGTGTTTCCCCATGCCCTCCCAACTCACAAGCTTTTGATTTAATTGATTGTATCAAGTGGGTATTCCCTCCCATGGAGTAGTCTTCAAACTCCCAATTATAACACAGCTGATCATCTCTTGAAGTTGTGTCACTACATCACCAGTGGACATAGCTTGTCTGGTGGGTTGGCGTTGTAGCATGCATGATTTATAGTCGAGTGTGATCATTAATGGATTTCCTCCCTAGAATAGGTCCTTCTGATACTATGACTACGTATATGCAAAGATGGTATTTCCCGTCTGGTTCTGTCTTGATTTCACTGTATCCTGCAGACAAAGTATGCAGTGCCCTCAGTAGCTCAGGTTGGCCAGATTTCTTTATTCTTGAACTCTCTGTTATTTAGGAATTAATTTTCTTGTGACTCACAAACAACTTGGAAGTTTATTTCATTTCAGTATGCCAGCATGGTGATAATCAATGTAAGGTTGATAGGTGTCTATCTGCTTCACAGAGAAGTGTCACTAGAGAGGCCCAGTCTCTTTCCAGTTCACCTCTTTGTAATGCAAGGACGTAGTCCAAGTAGGTGACATCCTTTCCATGTGGCAACGTGAAAGCAAGAATAAAGGATTAGCTGAAGATGTGATCCAGATGATTTCTATGGGAAGATTCCAAGAAGCTGCCTCACAAATCTGTCTTTTCATAGATGCTACAACAACAATTGCACAGTAGTTAGAAGAGAGGAAACTGGAAAATCAGCCTTTGCTACATACAGCCACAGTCAGCTAAATAGTCTATAACAATCTAATAGGGAAAGAGTAGGTAATGAGCACAGCCATTAGTCTCTGTACATCTTTCTTCCTTTATTTATCTAGTCTTCTGGGTGACTGTTGTTCTGACTTCCCTTTCATTCCTTTCCTAAACATTATTTACTGCCTAGTGTACACCAGGGGCTGTAATAAATGTTTTATAACCTCAGTATTTTAGCCTGCGTAGCCATCATTTATCTGGAGGACACAGATACTTTAGTTGTTATGAGAAAAATCTCAGGGAGCAAGTGTAGGTTGAATGCAGAAGTTCTACTTGATGTATGAAAACTGTTTGCTATTTTATAGATAAAGAAACAGACTCCAGGACATGGTGTCAAAGATTTAGGGTGAAGTCTACTTCTGCAACTTCCTAGGCAGTTACAGACATTAAACATTTATTCATTCACCAAACATGTCAAACATTCTGTCAGCTAGTGGGAATTCAATCATAAACAGACACCATCCGTACCTCAAATAGACTGAAGGTTGTAACTTAGGCATGATAGTTGTAGCCTAGAATGTAACCAGGTAAATAGGCAACAGAGAGAGAACACCTGTACTCCCACGTAATAGGCTGGGGAGTTCCAGGGTTTCCCTATAAGACCATAGCACATCATGAGCAAAACAGAGCAAAGTCTTTCTTTTGTTTGTATAATGTTTCTGAGTACAGAAAATATTCTTCAAACAGTAGGTAACTAAACAGAAATACCACGGGCTTTTCAGGAAGGGAAGAGGATAAGGTCTTCGGTCACTGAGGCAGAAACAACTTGGATGTAAAGAGATCAACATGGTCTAGCTAGCTTAGGAGAAAAGGCAGAGAGGGGTTAGTGCCAACCCAAGAAGAACCTTTGTTTTTAGACTAACACCTCTAGACTTAGCTATCAGGAAGGATTTGATGTTTAACCGCAAAGAATGCTCACAGCGTTTTAGGAATAAGATAGTGCAAAGAGCATGGAGATATTAGTGCTTGAGCACTCAAATGTTGACAGTGGGAAAAGGCAAGCTTGGAGGATCCAAGCTCTCTTTGTCCCAGGATAGCCAGTATTGGACCTCCATTCTTGAATTTACCTAGGTGTGTACAATAGCCTCAGAGAATGTTGACATCACCTCCAGGTTCTGGGAAGAAGGAATCCATAGGAATCAACCCAGACATGCAAGTCTAGCATTCTTTCTGATCTTCCAACACACCTAGTTTTATCTCATGGGCCATAATGTAATCATGTGAGTCCATTGTTGGTTCAAAGAAGGGAAGAACCTGCTACTTTGTGCTGGAATGTAATTAGCCGAGGTAAAAGAAGTATCAGTTCATTACTAAAAGAACTATGCTAACTCGTCATTAGGAAAGAAGGAAGGATGAAAACTGGAGCAGCCAGCTATTGTGGTCATATCTTTTATTGATGCGACTTAAGAGAAGTATGTCCAAAACCACATGGATAGCAAAGCAGGACATAGGCCAGGGTTCTTTATTTTGGGAAAATGTGACAAAGATATTCATAGAGTAGAAGAAAAAAAAAAGACATATGAGATCGGGAAGTTGAGGGTCAGATTATTTGCAAATTGCCCGATTTGGGAAGTCATTTAGCTAATGTCTGTATAGCAGAGCATCATCAATGGAACAAGCTTATGACCCTGGGGTTGCGGGGGTCAGGTTTTTTGCCTCAGTGCATGAGGCACCATTGCTGAAGAATCAATGGGAGGTATTCTGAGAGCACTGGACAAACAGCCCATGCTACTGCCACAAGAGGTTTCTTGCAATGCTACCTAACTTCCTCATGAATGTTATCAGAGCAGGGAGAGTGACCTCAGAGTTTTGTTCCTTGTATCCTCTATTTTTATTGAAATGGTCACTTATGCAAGTGAGAAAGAGGGATGAGGAGGAGGAAGGAAAGGATGGTATGAAAGGAAGCCTCACTTTAAGTGCCTACTTGGCTGCAGTCTTTGTTCAGCTTTGGGTAAAAATTAGGAACCCTCTCTGAGAACTTGAAGTTTTTAACCAGCAATTGAAAGTTGTTACTCCAGGCAATTTTAAGATTAAACTGAGTGGGTTTTAACAGAGGCTTAGAAGGAACATCCGGTGGAAGAAGTGGATTAAACTTGTCCTTACTTTTTCACTGTTTGATTTTCTTGAGACAGAGTCTCATTTGTAACCCGGACTGGTCTCAACCAGTCTCTTCCCTTTGCATCATAAGTTCAAAACTAAGAGTAGCTGTAACTAGCTGCTGTCAGTTAGAACTAACTGTCAGTACTTCTGACCTGTGTCACCATCTCCCCTCCTTAGCTTATACCTAGTGTGACTGGTGGACACAGGTCTTGCCTCTCATGCTCGCACATCTGTGTCCTGAGCCTGACTGGGGCAGGAGGAGATCTACACAAGCATGCATGTTACTAACACATGAAAAGATGACTGCCAACCCCAATTGGGTCTTAAATGCTGCTAGCTGATTTGTTTTTGTTTTTTTCTATGCTGTTTGGATCAACATTAAAAAAAAAAGGTCTATGTTGTCCATATCCTAAAAATACCACTTCCTTTCCTCTTCCTGTTCTTCCCCTTTCCTTATTGTTAACTGGAGGGCAGCCTTTGCCTAAAATACTGGTCCTTCTCACTTGCTTTGGAAGTCAGTTCTCATCTGCTCTCTTCAGATTCTTGCTTCACTGATTGGCCTATCTCTTCGGTGTCTTTAAACTTTCCCTTCCCACTGGTTCTTTCTTTTGAGCACTTAAACTTGCCTTAGATTATAAACAAAAATCCTCCTTGACTAAACTTCCAGCCATAGCTACTGTCTTCCTTTCTACTCATGTTCAGTTGTCAAAAGGCAGCCCCAAGACAAGGATCAACAGCGAGAAGACAGAGAGGTACCGGTGTCTCTCCCATCAGGGTGTGCTGCAGGCAATGAGGTAAAACTGGCACACGCAGAATCTTGGAGAAAGCAGAGGGAAATCAGCACAGCCTACCACCTCCTCATATTGCTAGACTTTCTGAAAGGGTATCTATACTTCATATCTCTATTACTAGAGTATTCTTGTGTGGCACTGGGAACTGAACTCTGGGATTTGTACACCGGGTATTTATTTTTAATTATTAATTAATTAATCAATCAATTAGAGGAATCAATCCAGGTGGGTTCTGCCTGTACCACTCTAAGGACACTACACCTGTTAGTCACAGTTTTCTTATCACTTCACCCACAGGGCAGCTTTCAATCATATCATACTTGGTTTCCTACAATAGAAATGTTCATCCCACAGTTGGGAGTTGAATTATAGTTGATGGAACCTGGTGTGTGTGTGTGTGTGTGTGTGTGTGTGTGTGTGTGTGAGAGAGAGAGAGAGAGAGAGAGAGAGAGAGAGACAGAGAGACAGAGAGACAGAGAGACAGAGAGACAGAGAGACAGAAAGAGAGACTGTGAAAAGGATGAAGGGAAAGAGATGAAGAAGCGAGGAACGTGTCATGTCAGTTGGACAGAAGCAGGACGTTCTATTAAGCTGTTAGAAAACAGGAAGATAATAATTAGCAACAAAAATAACAGCAATGAGTAGACCATATGTATCAGAGAAGTGAGAAGAAAGGAATTTTAAAGTTTATACCACAAAACGGTGATCAAATATTGAGATGTTCAGCTTGAGTCACACTTTATACTATATATAGTCATACTATATCTATGTATCACATTCATAGTCACTCCATTGGTATAGGTAATTTTTACGTTTGTATTTTTCCACTAAAAGGGAAGAATGAGAAAGCTAGTTAAAGAAAGTTAGTAAAGTTAGAAGGAGAAAAATAAAATGCAGACCATTGTCACGATAATTATTTCTTTGGTGTCTGTCACGTTCTTCTTGGTGTAGCCCCATCTCTTGCTGTTTATTCCCACAGACCCAGGACTCTTTATTTGTAGAACTCCTTAAGTGTTCATGCTGTTTTATTACACTCTCATTCCATATTCAATGGGCACACTCGTTCTGGTTAATCTCTACCTACTAGAAGGAAGTTTTGACAGGACTCAGACTTCTTCGTTACGTGCTACACCCTATAATCCAGCTTGTTGATCATATCTAGCTAACGCCAATCCTGTGCATTTCCAGTGGTACCCACTCAGATTTCTAAGAAGTGGGAAGAGCTTCTTTGCCTCTCCATCATTAGCTAGCTGCCTTCAATGACTGTCATTGCCTATCCCTAGAAAGGAAAGGGTTTTACAAAAAAGAGAATTTGACTACATTTTTAAATCTTGTGTTGATATCCTGACTGTAAGAGACACAGTGTCAAAGTACTTCTTTCTCTCACTAGAATCTTCTGTGCATTTTTAGAGTTGTCTTCCTGGCTGGGAAATTTCTGTTATACTTCTTTGGCCTTTGGCCTTGCTGTCTCTAGCAGCCCTGTGACTTCCATTGTCCTCTGGGCCATAGTTCATGATGTTGGACGCACTACTTCCTGGATCTAAGTGAGTTTTCTTTGGGATTCTCTTATAAGAAGATGTATTTTGCTTTCCTAAGGTCAGAAATCCTTTTCTTAAAAATGTATTTTATTTTTATTTAGGTCTGTGTGTCTGTACTCTCTCTCTCTCTCTCTCTCTCTCTCTCTCTCTCTCTCTCTCTCTCTCTCTCTCTCTGTCTGTCTCTGTATCCATGGAGGTCAGAACTTCTTTAGATTCTTTGGTACAAAGTATTATATTTTCTATTTCAGAAGCTGTTCTAACAATGATCTCTTTAATTTGTAAAGAAATACTTGAGAAGATATTTTACCTTTCTCCCCACATTCTTTTTTGGGGGGGGCATACTTCTGTATTGTCAGTTTAGTTGGGACTTTTGATCCTTTCCACCTCACGTGAAAGATTAAGAATTAACCCTTGTGCATTGATGAACAGCAGCACAGCACTTAAAGACCACTCAGCTCTTTATTTGGAAACATGGTTTGCTCAGGACCCAAGCCAAATGCCAGGATTGAGTGAGTGATGGGTGAGATATTTGTCTTTCTTGAAGGACAAAAGAGAACAGCTTCTGAAACAGAACAAACAATACTTTTCTCAGAAGAATCTAAGGAGGTTGTGGATGTGAAAGTTTCTTTCTTAAAACCCTTCCAGCCTGCTCTTTCCTGTGGAAACCCTGTTGTCCAAGGATACTAGGATCTTCGTTACTGTTTCAAAGAGGGCGTTCCTTCCAAATTTACCTGTGTCTGGCTGGCTCTCCCTCTCCCTCTCCCTCTCCCTCTCCCTCTCCCTCTCCCTCTCCCTCTCCCTCTCCCTCTCCCTCTCCCTCTCCCTCTCCCTCTCCCTCTCCCTCTCCCTCTCCCTCTCCCTCTCCCTCTTCCCCTCCCTCCCTCCTCTTTCTCTCCCTCTCTCCCTCCCTCCCTCCTCTCTCTCTCCCTCTCTCCTTCCCTCCCTCCTTTCTCTCTCCCTCTCTCCTTCCCTCTCTCCCTCCCCCTCTCTCTCCTCTTCATCCTCCTCCCTCCCCTTCCCTCTGTCTCTTTCTCTCCCTCCCCCATCTCACCTTATTGAATGTTGAGGTTACAGCTATCTACGATGTCTACCACTCTAATTTATGTGTTCCCACAGTCTCCCAGGAGATCTCATAGATCTTCTTATCCTTCAAAAATATCTTCTGTACCCTCAAAGGGTTAAGAAGTGCTGACAGACAGCTTGACCTCCTTTAGCAGTCCTAATCATCAGGCAACATATGACTGTAGACTGTGTACTGTATGTAACATTTCTGCCTCATTTTGACTCTGCAGACCAAATGGTCTACTTCTGCCTCGTGCTCCCCATATTCACTGGGGACTCAGCTGACATTCCACAGGGCATGGAGTGCAAATTAGTTATTCAGGCTCCATTGGCAAACAGCAAGCACGCCGTGCAATCCGTTATCCCGTCTAAATATCTGTGGCACAAACAATGACTTAAACATGATTATAGTTATTTGATGCTACAACTTAATCTCATGATAAAATTGCATGTGCTCTGTTATCTCCCTGCCAGTTTTTATAAAATCACGTCACTCACATGACTTGCACTGCTCCAAATCAGATGCCCACTAGTAATTTGTAAAACATGCACACTAAACACGGAACGCTTGCCTAAGAATACAGAATGGCCAACAGCAGAACTATAGCTCTTGGTATTTGGAGACATCTTTTAATGCAAGTGTTGTTTAAAGGCTGTGCTTCCTGATGGGTGCCCAGGTGGCGAGCAGAAGGAATAACACTCCTTTGTAAAAACAAACAAACAAATAAAATCAAACAAAACATCTTAACCATGGCTGAGATCTCCATGGATGAAACGAGGATAAAAGAAAGAGGGAAAAGTGTGCCCTAATCTAACGGAACTAAGGAAACCACCAAACCGTCAATTCACTGAGCTGTGGATGTAGAAGCAGAATGGAGCCTTTCAATTCTGCTGCCTTCTCCCTGGGGTTAGAGACCGGTTGCCATGGATATTCTGGATTCCTGCAGCTAATGGGAGGGAGTTCTGTAGCTTGGTATCCTGGGGACCAGCCAGGGTGAAACATGAAATGGAGGCTGGTGGGTGTGGCAGTGGAGCCTGGAAGCCAGAGGTCAAGGGGTCCACTTCCAGCAGAGTTAAAGAGGATTGTGTTTCAAGTCACATTCATTTGACAATCTATATTTTCCTGAAAAAAAAAAAGAGAGAGAGAGAGAAACAGACCCTTTTGTCCCTCCCCCACTGAGCAAAGAGAATCTCAGTCTCCTTAAATGGTTGTAAGCACATCAGCCAGTAAGTGCACACTATAATTAGATGTGCCGTGATGTTTCTAAGAAGGATGTTTTTAAATGCAACTTTTGGAGGAAGGAAAATAGTTTAGTTTGGTTCAGAAATTTGGCCATTTAAAAATAAATATGCATGGTAAATATGCTGAAAATTAAGGTGCTCATTCATTTCGTTTCATTTAAAACATTATTTGGTTCTGGGCCCCTTGCTTCTTTCTTAAAGCTCACTATAGCGTCAGTCTTTTCTGTGCTCCTTGTTTTTAACCAGGTCATAGTGAAAACATTTGCCCTCTGTAGAATGTTTTGGAGAATTTCCCTCTCTCTATGGCTGGATGGTCAAACATTTCAAAGTAAACTACATGGGTAGTGAAGGCTAAATCCGATAAGCAGGAGTTTGTCTGCTCTGACCTTGGGAGCCTTCTTCTCAGAAGAGTGTTGGAATAGCTGTGAGGTTCCCAGTTAGATGACTTCAGAAATCAAAATATTTAGCAGTGACTGGAAGATGCTTTATCAGGTTCCTCCAGTCTTCATGGAAAGCGCTTCCCTAACACACAGCAAGGAAATAGCAATCATTTTTGACCTATGACAAGGTTGAAAAATTGGGCTGGTTTGCGAGTGAAATATGTGTCTTGTTTTTAAAGTATCATGCGATCTCTGGCTAGCATTCTTCCTGTAGCTGGTTGGCAAGGGCAATAGAGGAAGGGTGCCCTCTGCAGATCTCTGAAACCCAAAAGTAGAACTCTTCAATATTATAGCCTCATGGAAAGAGAGGCTTGATATTTCCTCATTGGGCAAACCTAAGGAAGCTCAGTGGTTTTGAATTTGGGAGGAATAGCTCGACAGACGCAAATGAGAACATACCGGCCAAGGAAGAAGATAGCAATTTCCTGCCAGTCTCTCTCTCTCTCTTTGATCATGAATTCTGTAACTCCACAAATCTTCTTGTCTCTGTCATTAATTGAGCATTAAAATAAACATATGACAATCTCTACTAGCAAAGCTACCCCATCCCAGTAGGGTCTTGGGTGGTCACCAGGAAATGCTACACCCGTGTATCTAAGCAACTGGGACAGCACAGTGGCCATTAGAAGATCCCATCTTCATTCAAGTGAGGTTGCACGGCGTGTTTGGGTTTCTTTGAATCAGGCACCATCAAGAGGACTGAAAATGTGGGCAGAGTTTGGCTCAGCAGCCTCCCCCTCACCCAGCTGTCTGTAGTCAAAATCTTTTATTCACATTCCCTTAGAGAAAAAAAGAGTTTATTTATCTGCTTAAATTTCTAACATCTGGAGGAATGTCAGAGCCTGGATATTTTAGAAATCAGTGATGTGGTCAGAGGAACTGAGTGAGATTTCTCAAGAATCCTACTTTCTTTACCTATAAAATAATCAATTTTATCACTTAATGCATTATTAATTATCATTATATAATTCATACAGTGAATTATTACTTATTATATAATATTCAGTGTACCTTCCAATTTATGGCTTATGTAGGAGAAAATATTATAATCTAAAAATGAGGAAAAATATGCCTCATCATGAGAAAAAGTGTAAAATGAAGTTAATAGATTTTGCATAGAACATAGCTGTGTATCCAGTATATGAATACGATCAATTAAATAAAATGTTAAGTGGCTATAGAGATGGCTCAGTAGTTAAGAATGTGTATTCTTTTTTATTCTTTATTCATTTTATTTTTTATTGAATAGTTTATGTATTTACATTTCAAAGGTTATTCCCTTTCCCCATTCTTCCCTCTCCCATCCCTCTCCCCCTGTTTCTATGAGGATGCTCCCCCTCCCGCCCACCCACTCCAACCTCAACATTCTGGCATTCCCCTACACTGGGGATACAAGCCTTCACATGACCAAGGGCTTTTCCTCCTATTGATACAAGACAATGCCATTCTCTGCTACATATGCATCTAGAGTCATGGGTTGCTCCATGTGTACTCTTTGGTTGGTGGTTTAGTCCCTTGGAGGTCTGGGGGGGGAGGTCTGGTTGGTTGGTATTGTTGTTCTTCCTATGGGGTTGCAAACTGCTTCAGCTCTTTCAGTCCTTTCTCTAATTCCTCCACTGGGGTCTCTGTGCTCAGTCCCATGGTTGGCTGCAGATGACACATCAATAGCTCTCTTTACAGGGGAAGATTTTAAACTTTCAGCTTTTTATTACACTGGCAAATACCTGTGGTAAGCAACTTAAGAGTCAAGGTTTATTGACTCATGACTTGGAAGTTTCCAGCCCATGACCACTCAAATCTATTGCTTTCATCCTGTGGGAGAACAGCTCATCATGGCAGCAGTGTGTGGTGAAGAGGGATAGTGAATTCTTGGTAGTAGAAACAAGGGGAGTAGGATTGTTTCTCCATTCATCACCTCTTTTTTTTTTATTAACTTGAGTATTTCTTATTTACATTTCGAGTGTTATTCCCTTTCCCGGTTTACGGGCCAACATCCCCGTAATCCCTCCCCCTCCCCTTCTTTATGGGTGTTCCCCTCCCCATCCTCCCCCCATTACCGCCCTCCCCACAACAATCTAGTTCACTGGGGGTTCAGTCTTAGCAGGACGCAGGGCTTCCCCTTCCACTGGTGCTCTTACTAGGATATTCATTGCTACCTATGAGTCCAGGGTCAGCCCATGGTATAGTCTTTAGGTAGTGGCTTAGCCCCTGGAAGCTCTATGGCCTCACCTCTTAGAGATCTCATCGTCTACTGAAAATCCTAATACTCTGGGCTACGCTTCACGTCTTCAGATCATCGGCCTTCTAATGTATACACAACCAAGCCACAGAAGAAGCCAAATGACCAAATAGTATACAAGATGTTATAATTTTCTTTTGAAAGTAGTTGCCAAACATGTGTCTATATGAGAACAAATTTTAATAATATGAAAATAATGCATTTGTAGTGATTTTGTATGGCTAGAAAAATAATGCATTATTTGCATTAAATGTTTTTGTTTAGCTGTTTTGAAATTATAAAAGCCTTTTGTAAAAGCCTCAACATTCTGTAATTTGAAAGAATAATGTTTAAATAGCAAACTGCCAAGTGGGCAAACCTCTATGTAGAACAGTGACAGGTGGGTCACATTAATTAACAAATCAGGAGTCAGGATATCAATAGAGACAGTGCATTCTTGTTCAAGACACAAAAACAATGGATGCTCACTGAGTAATGTCACAAGTGCATGGCAGGGCATGTGCCTAAGTATTGTCCTAGTCCAATGGAAGTAGAAATACACTTCCGGCAGTTACAAACATTCTCAGATCTGTTATAACAGGTGCATGGATCACAGAGGCAAGAATCAAGACATTTTATTGGATTTGATTTGAAATGAAAGGTATCATGTAGTGAAGTATGCACACACTATTAATATCCACTCTGCAAATGGATGTGGGCTGCTGATGGATGCGTTCTACTTCACGTTGTTTATTTTAGATTTGTCTGTATTTGAGAGCAAGCACATCTATTAGAAAGCATTTTATTAATATAAATTCACTCTGTCTCTAGAGAATAATGGTAGGTTGGCTCTCACAGTCTTATAACATTTATGCACATAGATTGACAAATCACCCTCAAGACGCTCACTGAAGAGTTAAACAATTCAGCACACTTTTTGTTTCTAATAATAGCACGTTCTGATTATTTTTAAAAGGTTTCTCTGTTCAGCCTTTCTACCTTTCACCTTTTTATAGCCATTCTTACCCATTTGCCCATTCATTTTCCGCCCCATACCCAATCACCTTCCTGGTCCTAAAGCTGTTCTCCATTAAAATAAAAATGCTTTCAAGTGGAATCACAGAGTATGTAATTTTCAGGGATTGCATTTTCCCCTTAGTGTAGTTCCCTGGAGAACTACCCAGTTATCAATGTTTTGTTTAAATCCTGTATAATGTAGGTATCCCTGTCTTGCTATTAGCCATTTGTGGGACACCTGGTCTTTCCTCAGTTTGGGGCTATTGGGCATACAACTTCTATGCTTCTTCATAGCGGCAGCTGTAGGACTCCTTTATTTGAAGAGAAGTCCATGTCAGTATGATGCTTAGCTTGACAAGAAGTAGTTCAACTGTTTTGCAGAATAGATGCACCGTTTTATATCCCTGGGAGCAATTAGGAGCGATCCAGTTTCTCCTCATGCTCTGTAGCACCTGATGGTGTTACTATTTGATTTTTAGTCGTCTTGATTGCTACATAGTGATACCCCATTGTCTAAATCTTCGGCTCCCTGAGGGCTAGTTATAATACACTTTTGTATATGCCTCCCTTTTACATCCGCTTCAGTTAAATGCCATTCACGATTTTATCTCCACCTACTCGTATACTTAGAACTGTTAGACTTTGATGTTCCTTTATATCTTCTCAGCACTAGTTCTTGGTTAGTCAAGCCGATTATAGGTACAGTGCAAACTTGATCTTCAGGTCGTCAATTGTATTTTAAAGCCTTTTTGTGAGATTCGATTTAATTATCTGTCACTTTATGGGTTGTGTTTTTGGTGTCAAGTGTAAGAATTCTTTCCCTAGGAGGACAGGCCTAAACCTGTAGAGACTTGATGACCCTCTCGGGGGTGATGGGAAGGGGGATTGGGGAAAGAACTCTGTGAGGGGGACCAGGAAGGGGAGGGGCAACATTTGAGATATAAATAAATAAATATAATAATTAATCAATAATAATAAATATTATTAAAAAGGAATTCTTCCCTAACCCTAAATCCTGAATATTTTTATTACTTTTTCTTAACAATTTAAATTTATGTTCTATATTTAATTCTATGAACCATTTTGAATTTATTTTCATTTATGAGTGAGGTTTGGGTCAGGTTCATCCTTTCCTCAGGGGTGTGTATTGCTCCTGACCTCTTTATTGAAAAAGCTGCTTATTACTACTATCCTTGAGTTGATTGTACATCTTTTCAAAAACTCAGGTGGACATATTGATATGGATGTATTCTTGAATTAGTAGGCATCCTTATTGGCAGTTGCAAAACTATAGGTAGGTATAAAAAGTTTTATTTGACTCGTAGTTCTGGTGGTAAAAAATTGAAGGATCCCATCATAGGATGAAATCTTGTTGGCAGAGCCCTGAGGTGATAAATGGCATGACAGAAGCAAGAGGGAAAGACAAGGTTGATCTCTCTCTCTCTCTCTCTCTCTCTCTCTCTCTCTCTCTCTGTGTGCACATGTGTGTTCTGGTCACGCCCTTCTTATAAAGCCTCTAGAATTCAATCATGGGGCTCTACTATAAGAATATCACAAATTATTGCCCAACAATTCTACCTCTAGAGATCACAGGACTAAGGTTTCCCCTCTTGAAAACTTACACTGGGGATTACATTTCAATTCATAGGATTCAGCATGGATAGTAAAAATCACAGCAGATCTCTCTTGTGTTCCATCAATATTTGTCATTATCTTTCAGCCAGCGACACTCAGCCTTTATTATTGTTCCCATAGAACAAATATCAATTTTGCGTATTAATCTGCCAGTGATTCAGCAACAAATTAACTCAGATTTGGCATCTTGAAACCACCACAGAAATTAATTTTGGAGGCCAAAACCTGGAGTCAAGATTTAGGCAGGGCTGTTATCTCTTTGGAGGCTTCTTGGGAACATTCTCCCGCCTTCTTGAGCTTCTGTGGTTGTTGGTGATTCCTGTTTCTGTCTTCATGTCATGTTCAACTCTCATCATTTTCTTTGCTCTAAGATCTTCCTCATTCAACATTTATATAATCATTCTTGTTTCCTTAATTTGGTGTTTTCATGGTGTGGACTTTTTCATCCTTTCACTTTCAATGAAACTGTTTCATTGAGTTCAAAGCAAGTAAACAGTATATATTGGGTCATTCAAAATATTCACCTAGCAAAGCATGATGTTTTGATTACTATAATTAGGGCATTTAAGATTTTTGTTAGTTCTTAATTCTTCATCTTCTTCCTCTTCCTCTTGTTCTTGTCCTTGTTCTTCTTCCTCTTCTTTTCTTCCTCCTTCTTATTATCCTCCTTCTCCCTCATTTACTTCTCCTCTTGTTTCACATTTTCTTTTGTTTTTAGCATCTTGTCGGCCAATTGAAGATTTTTTAGTGTATCACTTGACTTATTCATAGTACTTCTGAAATTAGCTTTGCATAATCACAGAGTGATTTCTTTAGATTTTATGCTATAGAAGCAAAATACATTGATATACACAAAGCAGAATGCTCTTTGTTCCACAGTCTCTGTGTTCTAATCCATAAAACCCATGACTGTATTACTTTGCAAAGCATACTTTCAATATATCATTATTTATGGATCTAGAGAAGAGGACCAATAATGTCTTTTCTTGTCCAGATTCTTTTGTATCTTTCTCTTGTCTTGTATGTAGTCACAGAAAAGGAGGTTCCTATAGCCTGGCCTTGCTGTTAGTTAGGGAGTCTGAAAACATGGATCTTGGTGGGGTGTAAATTCTGATGAATAAAAGGGGGCTGCTCCCACACCCGCGGATCCCGGCCCGCAGCAGCTCTCTGCTCCCAGACCCAGTGAGAGAGAGACCCAACCGCCTGGTCAGGTGGGCACTCCTGAGGCTGCAGAGCGGAAGAGACCACCAACACTGCTCAACCCTGCCCACATCCCTGGCCCAAGAGGAAACTGTATAAGGCCTCTGGGTTCCCGTGGGGGAGGGCCCAGGAGCGGCAGAACCCCTGCCAGAGACACCGCCGGACCCTGAAGGAAACAGACCGGATAAACAGTTCTCTGCACCCAAATCCCGTGGGAGGGAGAGCTAAACCTTCAGAGAGGCAGACAAGCCTGGGAAACCAGAAGAGACTGCTCCCTGCACACACATCTCGGACGCCAGAGGAAAAAGCCAAAGACCATCTGGAACCCTGGTGCACTGAAGCTCCCGGAAGGGGCGGCACAGGTCTTCCTGGTTGCTGCCGCTGCAGAGAGCCCCTGGGCAGCACCCCACGAGCGAACCTGAGCCTCGGGACCACAGGTAAGACCAACTTTTCTGCTGCAAGAAAGCTGCCTGGTGAGCTTGGGACACACGGAAGCAGAATTCCTCTAGGACCGGGCACGTTCTGTGTTTAGCGGAAGTCCCACACCCGCGGATCCCGGCCCGCAGCAGCTCTCTGCTCCCAGACCCGGTGAGAGAGAGACCCAACCGCCTGGTCAGGTGGGCACTCCTGAGGCTGCAGAGTGGAAGAGACCACCAACACTGCTCACCCCTGCCCACATCCCTGGCCCAAGAGGAAACTGTATAAGGCCTCTGGGCTCCCGTGGGGGAGGGCCCAGGAGCGGCAGGACCCCTGCCTGAGACACCGCCGGAACCTGAAAGAAACAGACCGGATAAACAGTTCTCTGCACCCAAATCCCGTGGGAGGGAGAGCTAAACGTTCAGAGAGGCAGACAAGCCTGGGAAACCAGAAGAGACTGCTCCCTGCACACACATCTCAGACGCCAGAGGAAAAAGCCAAAGACCATCTGGAACCCTGGTGCACTGAAGCTCCCGGAAGGGGCGGCACAGGTCTTCCTGGTTGCTGCCGCTGCAGAGAGCCCGTGGGCAGCACCCCACGAGCGAACTTGAGCCTCAGGACCACAGGTAAGACCAAATTTTCTGCTGCAAGAAAGCTGCCTGGTGAACTCAAGACACAGGCCCACAGGAACAGCTGAAGACCTGTAGAGAGGAAAAACTACACGCCCGAAAGCAGAACACTCTGTCCCCATAACTGACTGAAAGAGAGGAAAACAGGTCTACAGCACTCCTGACACACAGGCTTATAGGACAGTCTAGCCACTGTCAGAAATAGCAGAACAAAGTAACACTAGAGATAATCTGATGGCGAGAGGCAAGCGCAGGAACCCAAGCAACAGAAACCAAGACTACATGGCATCATCGGAGCCCAATTCTCCCACCAAAGCAAACACTGAATATCCAAACACACCAGAAAAGCAAGATCTAGTTTCAAAATCATATTTGATCATGATGCTGGAGGACTTCAAGAAAGACATAAAGAACTCCCTTAGAGAACAAGTAGAAGCCTACAGAGAGGAATCGCAAAAATGCCTGAAAGAATTCCAGGAAAACATAAATAAACAAGCAGAAGCCCATAGAGAGGAGACACAAAAATCCCTGAAAGAATTCCAGGAAAACACAATCAAACAGTTGAAGGAATTGAGGATGGAAATAGAAGCAATCAAGAAAGAACACAGGGAAACAACCCTGGATATAGAAAACCAAAAGAAGAGACAAGGAGCTGTAGATACAAGTTTCACCAACAGAATACAAGAGATGGAGAGAGAATCTCAGGAGCAGAAGATTCCATAGAGATCATTGACTCAACTGTCAAGGATAATGTAAAGCGGAAAAAGCTACTGGTCCAAAACATACAGGAAATCCAGGACTCAATGAGAAGATCAAACCTAAGGATAATAGGTATAGAAGAGAGTGAAGACTCCCAGCTCAAAGGACCAGTAAATATCTTCAACAAAATCATAGAAGAAAAATTCCCTAACCTAAAAAAAGAGATACCCATAGACATACAAGAAGCCTACAGAACTCCAAATAGATTGGACCAGAAAAGAAACACCTCCCGTCACATAATTGTCAAAACACCAAACGCACAAAATAAAGAAAGAATATTAAAAGCAGTAAGGGAAAAAGGTCAAGTAACATATAAAAACAGACCTATCAGAATCACACCAGACTTCTCGCCAGAAACTATGAAGGCCAGAAGATCCTGGACTGATGTCATACAGACCCTAAGAGAACACAAATGCCAGCCCAGGTTACTGTATCCTGCAAAACTCTCAATTAACATTGATGGAGAAACCTAGATATTCCATGACAAAACCAAATTTACACAATATCTTTCTACAAATCCAGCACTACAAAGGATAATAAATGGTAAAGCCCAACATAAGGAGGCAAGCTATACCCTAGAAGAAGCAAGAAACTAATCGTCTTGGCAACAAAACAAAGAGAATGAAAGCACACAAACATAACCTTACATCCAAATATGAATATAACGGGAAGCAATAATCACTATTCCTTAATATCTCTCAACATCAATGGCCTCAAATCCCCAATAAAAAGACATAGATTAACAAACTGGATACGCAACGAGGACCCTGCATTCTGCTGCCTACAGGAAACACACCTCAGAGACAAAGACAGACACTACCTCAGAGTGAAAGGCTGGAAAACAACTTTCCAAGCAAATGGTCAGAAGAAGCAAGCTGGAGTAGCCATTCTAATATCAAATAAAATCAATTTCCAACTAAAAGTCATCAAAAAAGATAAGGAAGGACACTTCATATTCATCAAAGGAAAAATCCACCAAGATGAACTCTCAATCCTAAATATCTATGCCCCAAATACAAGGGCACCTACATATGTAAAAGAAACCTTACTAAAGCTCAAAACACACATTGCACCTCACAGAATAATAGTGGGAGATTTCAACACCCCACTCTCATCAATGGACAGATCATGGAAACAGAAATTAAACAGTGATGTCGACAGACTAAGAGAAGTCATGAGCCAAATGGACTTAACAGATATTTATAGAACATTCTATCCTAAAGCAAAAGGATATACCTTCTTCTCAGCTCCTCATGGCACTTTCTCCAAAATTGACCATATAATTGGTCAAAAAACGGGCCTCAACAGGTACAGAAAGATAGAAATAATCCCATGCGTGCTATCGGACCACCACGGCCTAAAACTGGTCTTCAATAACAATAAGGGAAGAATGCCCACATATACGTGGAAATTGAACAATGCTCTACTCAATGATAACCTGGTCAAGGAAGAAATAAAGAAAGAAATTAAAAACTTTTTAGAATTTAATGAAAATGAAGGTACAACATACCCAAACTTATGGGACACAATGAAAGCTGTGCTAAGAGGAAAACTCATAGCACTGAGTGCCTGCAGAAAGAAACAGGAAAGAGCATATGTCAGCAGCTTGACAGCACACCTAAAAGCTCTAGAACAAAAAGAAGCAAATACACCCAGGAGGAGTAGAAGGCAGGAAATAATCAAACTCAGAGCTGAAATCAACCAAGTAGAAACAAAAAGGACCATAGAAAGAATCAACATAACCAAAAGTTGGTTCTTTGAGAAAATCAACAAGATAGATAAACCCTTAGCCAGACTAACGAGAGGACACAGAGAGTGCGTCCAAATTAACAAAATCAGAAATGAAAAGGGAGACATAACTACAGATTCAGAGGAAATTCAAAAAATCATCAGATCTTACTATAAAAACCTATATTCAACAAAACTTGAAAATCTTCAGGAAATGGACAATTTCCTAGACAGATACCAGGTATCGAAGTTAAATCAGGAACAGATAAACCAATTAAACAACCCAATAACTCCTAAGGAAATAGAAGCAGTCATTAAAGGTCTCCCAACCAAAAAGAGCCCAGGTCCAGACGGGTTTAGTGCAGAATTCTATCAAACCTTCATAGAAGACCTCATACCAATATTATCCAAACTATTCCACAAAATTGAAACAGATGGAGCACTACCGAATTCCTTCTACGAAGCCACAATTACTCTTATACCTAAACCACACAAAGACACAACAAAGAAAGAGAACTTCAGACCAATTTCCCTTATGAAGATCGACGCAAAAATACTCAATAAAATTCTGGCAAACCGAATTCAAGAACACATCAAAACAATCATCCACCATGATCAAGTAGGCTTCATCCCAGGCATGCAGGGATGGTTTAATATACGGAAAACCATCAACGTGATCCATTATATAAACAAACTGAAAGAACAGAACCACATGATCATTTCATTAGATGCTGAGAAAGCATTTGACAAAATTCAACACCCCTTCATGATAAAAGTCCTGGAAAGAATAGGAATTCAAGGCCCATACCTAAACATAGTAAAAGCCATATACAGCAAACCAGTTGCTAACATTAAACTAAATGGAGAGAAACTTGAAGCAATCCCACTAAAATCAGGGACTAGACAAGGCTGCCCACTCTCTCCCTACTTATTCAATATAGTTCTTGAAGTTCTAGCCAGAGCAATCAGACAACAAAAGGAGATCAAGGGGATAGAGATCGGAAAAGAAGAGGTCAAAATATCACTATTTGCAGATGATATGATAGTATATTTAAGTGATCCCAAAAGTTCCACCAGAGAACTACTAAAGCTGATAAACAACTTCAGCAAAGTGGCTGGGTATAAAATTAACTCAAATAAATCAGTAGCCTTCCTCTACACAAAAGAGAAACAAGCAGAAAAAGAAATTAGGGAAACAACACCCTTCATAATAGACCGAAATAATATAAAGTACCTCGGTGTGACTTTAACAAAGCAAGTAAAAGATCTGTACAATAAGAACTTCAAGACACTGAGGAAAGAAATTGAAGAAGACCTCAGAAGATGGAAAGATCTCCCATGCTCATGGATTGGCAGGATTAATGGCCATTTTACCAAAAGCAATCTACAGATTCAATGCAATCCCCATCAAAATACCAATCCAATTCTTCAAAGCGTTAGACAGAACAATTTGCAAATTCATCTGGAATAACAAAAAACCCAGGATAGCTAAAGCTATCCTCAACAATAAAAGGACGTCAGGGGGAATCACTATCCCTGAACTCAAGCAGTATTACAGAGCAATAGTGATAAAAACTGCATGGTATTGGTACAGAGACAGACAGATAGACCAATGGAATAGAATTGAAGACCCAGAAATGAACCCACACACCTATGGTCACTTGATTTTTGACAAAGGAGCCAAAACCATCCAATGGAAAAAAGATAGCATTTTCAGCAAATGGTGCTGGTTCAACTGGAGGGCAACATGTAGAAGAATGCAGATCGATCCATGCTTATCACCCTGTACAAAGCTTAAGTCCAAGTGGATCAAGGACCTCCACATCAAACCAGACACACTCAAACTAATAGAAGAAAAACTAGGGAAGCATCTGGAACACATGGGCACTGGAAAAAATTTCCTGAACAAAACACCAATGGCTTACGCTCTAAGATCAAGAATCAACAAATGGGATCTCATAAAACTGCAAAGCTTCTGTAAGGCAAAGGACACTGTGGTTAGGACAAAACGGCAACCAACAGATTGGGAAAAGATCTTTACCAATCCTACAACAGATAGAGGCCTTATATCCAAAATATACAAAGAACTCAAGAAGTTAGACCGCATGGAAACAAATAACCCTATTAAAAATGGGGTTCAGAGCTAAACAAAGAATTCACAGCTGAGGAATGCCGAATGGCTGAGAAACACCTAAAGAAATGTTCAACATCTTTAGTCATAAGGGAAATGCAAATCAAAACAACCCTGAGATTTCACCTCACACCAGTGAGAATGGCTAAGATCAAAAACTCAGGTGACAGCAGATGCTGGCGAGGATGTGGAGAAAGAGGAACACTCCTCCATTGTTGGTGGGATTGCAGACTGGTAAAACCATTCTGGAAATCAGTCCGGAGGTTCCTCAGAAAATTGGACATTGAACTGCCTGAGGATCCAGCTATACCTCTCTTGGGCATATACCCAAAAGATTCCTCAACATACAAAAAAGACACGTGCTCCACTATGTTCATCGCAGCCTCATTTATAATAGCCAGAAACTGGAAAGAACCCAGATGCCCTTCAACAGAGGAATGGATTCAGAAAATGTGGTACATCTACACAATGGAATATTACTCAGCTATCAAAAACAACGAGTTTATGAAATTCGTAGGCAAATGGTTGGAACTGGAAAATATCATCCTGAGTGAGCTAACCCATTCACAGAAAGACATACATGGTATGCACTCATTGATAAGTGGCTATTAGCCCAAATGCTTGAATTACCCTAGATCCCTAGAACAAACGAAACTCAAGACGGATGATCAAAATGTGAATGCTTCACTCCTTCTTTAAATGAGGAAAAAGAATACCCTTGGCAGGGAAGGGAGAGGCAAAGATTAAAACAGAGACTGAAGGAACACCCATTCAGAGCCTGCCCCACATATGACCCATACATATACAGCCACCCAATTAGAGAAGATGGACGAAGCAAAGAAGTGCAGGCCTACAGGAACCGGATGTAGATCGCTCCTGAGAGACACAGCCAGAATACCGCAAATATAGAGGCGAATGCCAGCAGCAAACCACTGAACTGAGAATAGGCCCCCGTTGAAGGAATCAAAGAAAGAACTGGAAGAGCTTGAAGGGGTTTGAGACCCCAAAAGTACAACAATGTCAATTAACCAGAGCTTCCAGGGACTAAGCCCCTACCTAAAGACTATACATGGACTGACCCTGGACTCTGACCCCATAGGTAGCAATGAATATCCTAGTAAGAGCACCAGTGGAAGGGGAAGCCCTGGGTCCTGCTAAGACTGAACCCCCAGTGAACTAGACTATGGGGGGAGGGCGGCAATGGGGGGAGGGTTGGGAGGGGAACACCCATAAGGAAAGGGAGGGGGGAGGGGGATGTTTGCCCGGAAACCGGGAAAGGGAATAACACTTGAAATGTATATAAGAAACACTCAAGTTAATAATAAAAAAAAAGGGGGGGGGCTGCTATGTTGTTCCTTGAGTCTTACGATTTCAAACAAATTTTCCTCCTTCTTCCTTAAGGTGTTCCTTTATTTTCTATGGCACCATGTCTAAGATTTGCAGCACCTAACAGGAATAGCACTTCTCTAGATGAAAGTTACTTTTTGACTCTTGATAAAGTTCCTTGTTCATTTCCTGTTGCCTTGAGAGAGGCTGTCCCTTAACAAACTTTGAGAATTGGTTCCAGGAATTCTTCCACAGATCTTACGTCTTTTGTACAATTGTCTGGTGGTATTTATATGGAAGTTACATTAGTTTCCTCATGTACTTAATTTAAAATTACACACAAATTACTTACACATAATGCAGTATAAATCCTATATAAATGAAACTTGATGGTTAGTTTTTGTCAACTTACCACAAACTAGAGTCACTTGGGAAGTAGAAACATCAAGAGGAGCTGTCTTGAGCAGATTGGCCTGAAGGCATAATTTGAGGGGCATTTTAATTATTGATAGTTGATGTGAGAGGTCCTAGCCCACTGTAAGTGATGTTATCCTGTGAGCAAGTGGTCCTGGGCTGTATAAGAAAGCAGGCTGAGCACACACACACACACACACACACACACACACACACACACACTTATATATTTGTGTGTGTGTATGTATGTAATTTATAAATGTGATACAATAAAGAGGTAGGTCCATGTTAAGGACTGACACTTTTTCCTTCAATATTTTTGATTCAAATTGGCTGAATATGAGATACAGAACTCAAGGATAAAAGAGGGTCAACTCTATTCGATGAACTGGAAAATGATGTTTCAAGAGAAATTAACTAAGGTACGTGGAGTAAAATGGGGTTGCGGGTTCTGTTAGAATCAGATTTTACTCTGGGTGCAACAACGTGCCTTGTCCGGCTATAAGCAAAGGGTACTAGATGCATTTGTAACTTTCTAGCATCCACTTTGGGTCTGCGTGGGAAAGAGATGTTAAGGCTGACAAATGGAAGGACATAGAGTAGACTGGAGAGTGACAGTTCTTGAATAAAGTTTAAGGCAGGAGAGAAGAAAAATCGGAGAGAGACTTCCCTGGTATTTTCTGTAGATTTGGTGATGGATTGACCATGGGATGTAAGGGAAAGCAGCAAGTCATAAATGCTCCTCACAGCTTAGTGTACTCAGTGGTGAGACTGACCGCAAGAGGAATAAAGGACTAGTAGATGGTTCAATGGATGAAGTGCCTGCTGCTCAAACCTAGTCATCTGAGTTCAGATCCCCAGCATCCATGTTAAAGCTGAGCGGAGTGCTGAGTGTGCGTTACCCCAGCAACGGGGGTCAGACTCATCCCTGAAGCTCACTGTCCAGTTAGTCTAGCTAAGTCACTGAGGTTCAGGCTCAGTGAGGTACACTGACTCAAACAAACAAAAAAAAAAAAAAAAAAAGGAGGAAAGTAGCACTGAGAACTCTGGGAGTGTATGAGACCACTAAGGGATCATGGGAACCCTGGGAGTGTGTGAGAACACTAAGGGATCATGGGAACCCTGGGAGTGTGTGAGAACACTAAGGGATCATGGGAACCCTGGGAGTGTGTGAGAACACTAAGGGATCATGGGAACCCTGGGAGTGTGTGAGAACACTAAGGGATCATGGGAACCCTGGGAGTGTGTGAGAACACTAAGGGATCATGGGAACCCTGGGAGTGTGTGAGAACACTAAGGGATCATGGGAACCCTGGGAGTGTGTGAGAACACTAAGGGATCATGGGAACCCTGGGAGTGTGTGAGAACACTAAGGGATCATGGGAACCCTGGGAGTGTGTGAGAACACTAAGGGATCATGGGAACCCTGGGAGTGTGTGAGAACACTAAGGGATCATGGGAACTCCAGGAGTGTGGGAGAACACTAAAGGATCATGGGAACACTAAGGGATCATGGGAACTCTGGGAATATGTGAGAACACTAAGGGATCATGGGAACTCCAGGACTGTGTGAGAACTCAACTTGGAGATAGTGAAATTTAGCTGTTTGAAGGGAACTGAGAACTGAGAAAAGAAAAATACACAGCATGGGCTAGAAGGAGATAGGAAAAATTCTAAGAAAAGGATTTCTTTCAAATTCTCATCCTGTTAGTCACTCCTAAGAATGACAAGCAAAGCACAAAGCCACAAGTGTTCCTCCACATGATACAGTGACGTTACCTAAGTAGTCAAGAACTTCACTGCCCATTCATGTTAAGTAGTCTTCCTGTGAAGAAATTCCTGTATGCACATAAGCATGCACAGAACCTTGCAATGTCATGTAAGGAAACTATTAACAGATTATACCTGAGATTATGGATGCTTTATCTTTCATCTTTTTTCTGAAATAACTCTCTGAAAATGGGAGAAACTGTCTGAAGAGATTAGTATTTATTTTGAGTCATTTTTTCTTTTAATTGTATTTATCATGTTAGGGAGGTAAATTCAACTTTATTATTTAGAAAAGGAGTAATCAACCTGAGTGTTGTGGTAGCCCACGACTCTAGCACACATCATAACTGGCCCAGTGGGTTATGTAGATCGAAAGTTGTTGGCTTCTCTGTCCTCAGGGCTTTATCATGTGGTTTGGTGCAGTTATTTGTAAGTAGTGACGGAAGATGGCATGTGAGGAGAAAGAAGCATGAAAAGTAAAGTCAAAATATTTTGTACTTGACTTATGTCTGTGCATGTGCTATGAAACAAAATGAGACTTTTGAATTATACATGTACACATACATACATACATGTATATTCATATGCATAATATGCATATTTAAGCATAGGATACATACAATGTATGACATGTAACTAACTCATTCTACTCATAAGTACATATATTGCAAATCTGAGGATGAAACCAAGATAAAAACTGATGAGCGCATAGCGAGTTTCTGACACATGCCAGTCATCAACATACAATGACAATTTATAGCTTAGGAAGGCTGTGCTGTTAGACAGCCAGAACTGAAATTTACCCATCACTTACCAAACAGGTTATCTTCCATAAACTAGCTAAGCCCACATTGCACTTTCCTGGTGCAGCTAGTGAGTATCTTGATAGTCCTTACCATCAGCATCATTATCATTTATAAGTAATATTAAGTGCCTAGGCTCAATATTTAGAACAACAAGGGAGAGCAGTCACAAATGGTTATCATTTTGCATAGTTTGTCTATGCAAAGGTCTTCTAGCTCAGACATTAAATTAATTAAGAGGCAGGAATTAGGCTTTGCTCTTTTGTTTCATAAAATGATTCATGCGCTGAAAACTGTGGTTTAGTATTATTATTCCAAATAGAAATACTCTTGGCGTAAGCATGGGATCTCCTAGGACATCTGTGTTTCAAGGACTTCTAGAGTAGCTGTGCTCTTCTTCTCCTTGAGTGGGTGTGGCCTGAGGCCGGGTGATGCTAACCGTTCATCAGATACTATTGGTCACTGTTTCCATGAACAGCAATGTATTTTTTGCTCCTAGTAATTGATTTGCTTTCTTACCTAGAGACCTGTGTTTATTTTGAGCCATGTTTTCTGAAGAGTAATTACTGCAATGACATCATTTGTCAAAATACTGAACAAGTCGCTGGACTGAGTGAAAGAGGAGAAGGCTGTGTTTCTTTTCAAAATTAAGTCAAGATAATTGAGTTCCTAAACACTGTTGTCAAATCATAGTCAGTGGAAACAGAGACATATTGGGAACTGTGTCCATATTTATATTGCTTTAGACAATTGCTTTAGAACAGCTTTAATTTCTATTTTCCCTTTAAGATATACAAACCAGAAATCACATACTCTGTAGAAGGGGTATGACCTATGTGCATATCTGCTGATGGACAGCTACTAAGTGAAGAGCTCTTGGTCTGACATATGAAAAGGCTGGTGGGTGTGTACGTGTGTGTGTGTGTGTGTGTGTGTGTGTGTGTGTGTGTGTGTGTGTGTGTGTTTGCAAAGTGAAATTCATCTACATGCATCTAGAATATTTAAACAATCCCTGCTTTAATCTACATCTATGCATTCTGAAGGCAAAGGAATAAGAGGTCTTCTAAAGTTCTTCAACAGGTTAAAGCATGAGCTAAGCTGCCTGTCTACTGATTTTTGGATGCTACCTCCCTGACTTGATAACAGTATGATTTTGAGCAAACCGTCGATTCCCTTGAAGCTAAGCTTTCAGTTGTGAAAGTAATTGTTTTTAACTAATGAACTTTTTTAAAGCTAAAAATGTTACACATCTAAATGTCAGGATTTTTGAAAGCAAATGACTGCTGAATAATTGTAGCTTTCTAAGACTCTGGTAAGCTCTAGATCTTTTCTTTCCAAACACCACATCCCCTCTGCCTTGGCCCACATTTCCAGCTACATCCCTCCAAAATCCACCATTATCTCCTAGATGGACTCTGAAGTGAGTCCTCAGGCCTCAACCGTGTCTTCTGTCTTCTCTCTTGTTCCTTCATCAAACTACTGTCCTCGCACAGGTGGGCTTCTTTTTGAGTTTTGCAATGTTTCTGTCATTTCCTTTCCTAGTTACATCTCTTTTCCTCTCGCCCTTCCTTCTTTTTGTCCTTATCAACTATAATTTATTTAGTTTAATAAAACCCAATGTAGGCTTATTATCAGAGCATGCATTTAATAAAGTTTGTTTCTATTTACTAAACTAGCAACCCCCAGTTAGTCAGGCCAATTCTGTAAATACTTTTCAGTATGTTCCTCCTGTCTTCTTACAGTGTATCTAATGCCAGTATTCTCTTTTTCCTTTATCTATCTATCTATCTATCTATCTATCTATCTATCTATCTATCTAATTGTTCTTTTATTTTTGCACTCCAGATTTTATTCCCCTCCTGATCCCCACTCCAACTGTTCCACATCCCATACTTTCTCCTGCCCTCCTGTCTCCACAAGGATGTTTTCACCCCACCTACCCCACCAGACCTCTAAACACCTTGGGACCTCCAGTCATTTGAGGATTAAGTGCATCTTCTCTGACTGAACCCAGACCCAGCAGTCCTCTGTTGTATATGCGTAAGGGGGCTCATGTCAGCTGGTGTATGCTGCCTGGTTGGTGATCCAGTGTCTGAGAGATCTCGGAGGTCCAGGTTAATTGAGACTGCTGGTCCCCCTACAGGGTCACCCTCCTCCTTAGCTTCTAGTTTTTCCCTTATTCAATCACAGGGGTCAGCAGCTTCCGTTCATTGGTTGGGTGCACATCTCTGCATCTGATTCTTTCAGTTGCTTATTGGGTCTTTTGGAGGGGAGTCATGATAAGTTCCTTTTTGTGAGCACTCCATAGCCTCAGTAATAGTGTCAGGCCTTCAGGGCTCCCCTTGAGCTGGATGCCAAAGTGGACTGTCGCTGGACCTTCTTTTCCTCAGGTTCAAGAAATGACTCCTCTCTGCACACACACTCACATGTGCACAGGCACATGCCCATGCACACACATTGCCATTCTTTTCAGTTAGTGATCTGGTCTCCTTAGATCTCATGTAAGCCTGCCACAGTCTTGGGTCTTGTAGGGAACACCTTTTTGTAGATTTATCTTCTGTAACCCTCCAACCACACTCACTTTCCTATCATTCTCAAACATGTCCGACCTTATGCGTCTGTGTTCTTCTTGTGTTTGGTAGTGAGGCGTGAACACTGCATCATTTAAGCACTTATGTGATGAATCCATGTGTCTCTCCTGAGAAGTATCCCTATGAACATCTTTGACTGTATCTGAGGGTGTGTGTGTGTTTGTGTGTGTGTGTGTGTGTGTGTGTGTGTGTGTGCGCATGCGCGCGCTAGCTCCATTTCTTCTATTATGTATAGACACATTCCTGTTTCTTTGCAAGTTGGAGGGCAAAAATCTATAATTCTACCAGTTCTCTTTGGTTGACTTAGACTCTTTTTCCTAATTACTCCATGAAGGGCCTTGAGTGACAGCAACAGCTGGCTGTGCAATTAAACCCTTTGGGCTGTGAGCGAGGAGCTGGTGCAAATGACTAGAAGGGCAGAGCAAATAACTTACTCACTGATTTAATACGATGGAAAGCATTGGGCCGCTTGCTTATGAATTCATTTTGGCTTGAACGGAGAAGTCCCATTAACTGCAGGCAGGTGTGGTAAGAGCCAACAGCTCCTGTATCCTCAGTGTTCCCTGAGACTGGAGATTGTCCTTGCAGCACAAGTGCCCTGTCCTTCCCCTCTTGTCTAGGTTTTTAGAAATATTTTAGAATATTTCTTAAATCTCCAATATGCACTATTTAGTAGCCCAAGTGATATTTTTATGTTGTGACTATCAATTACAGAATTTTTATGGAGTAATAAGAACTCACTAGCATTGTCTGAAAAAAAAAAAAAAGCCCATAATGCCTAAACCATCCCTGTATAAGTTGCCATTCGAAGTTGCTGGGTGTCTCAGAAAAGCAGAGCTATATGGACCTGCTAGTTTTGTCTCATTCAGAGTTATTCAGATGACTTTTGATACATGCTCCACAGAAAGATGCCTTTCCCTAACTTTCAGTGCTGCCTTGATAAAGGCTAGTGTGTTATTCTCATTTACAAATAATTCTTATGCTATGGGGAAAATGGAGAACAAAACAATGTAGCTTCCTTTAAAAAGATTTTTTTGTTTCTATTTACTGATTTAGGATGACTTCTTAATGACTTTTACATGTGCTATGCACAAATTAATAAATAAGTTAATAAGAGCTATTTTAATATTCAGCCTCAGAAACATGAGATTAGAAGGAAAAGCCTCTATTCTTAGTCTGTTCTGAGCATGATTTAAGGAAACAGCTAAGTAAAACCAACCAACCAACCAAAAATCAAGTACCAAAAAATTAAACCACTTGGCACACTTATTCCAATTATTGAGCCTTTTGATGTTGACATACATGCTGAAGTGTATATTGCGATGGCTCATTAAAATCTACACTTGGGCTGAACAAAATTTATGATATATATTTATAAACATATTTATCTACACATATATATATATTTATATTTATAAATATTCCTTTCTTGTAGCTCAAGTTGAAGCTAGGTGATGTCAGGGTCACTTGCGTGTCACCTTTTTAGTCCCATTACTCATCACAATCCACCTCACAGTAGGTTAGTAGGTTAGGAGGTCAGTGGGTTATTCATTAGATTATTAATACTTGTAATGTTATAGACTAGGTCTATAGGCTTGGCCCAGAGCAGTACTCTCTGGAAGGTAGAGACTATCAGAAGATGGGGCACAGTGAGAGATCTTTAAGTCATGAAGACATGCTGCTACAGGGGATTATGAACCACAGTCTTCTCTTTTCTGGCCATGAGATAAGTAGTCTCCTCCTCCTCCTCCTCCTCCTCCTCCTCCTCCTCCTCCTCCTCCTCCTCTTCCTCCTCTTCTTCCCCTTCCCCTTCTTCTTCGTAGTCGTCGTCATCGTAGTCGTCATCGTTGTTGTTTTGTTTTCCACATTCTCCAAAATCAAGATACATTGCCTTGCCACAGACTCCAAAGTTATGGATGAACCTGATCTTGAGCTGAAACCTGCAAAAACAAGAGTCAAAGTAACCTTATTTTTGAAGTTAATAATTTCAGAAATGACACTTTTGGTGGAATACTCACTACACAATTTAAATAACAGCTATTACATACCTTGCCATATTCTAAGTACTATTTTATTTGCTTAATAACTACATGGGTTATGTATTGCTGTGTAACGAATAGCTCCAGAACTTAATGGCTTAAGGTAGCAACAGATACCATCTAGTAAATCTCAGAGTTGTTAACACTCTGTGTTCAATGTGCTGCACACTTGTGGTTTCACAAGAGGTCACAACAAAGATACTGATTGAGGTTACCGTCACCTGAAGGTTTCCAAGGTGATTCATTCGCACCATGCCAGATGAGTTAGTGTTGGGTGTTGGTAGGAGGCCTGAATTCTTTATGGATCCCTCTTCACGGGTCCTTAGAAGTTGACTTCTTCCAAAGTTAGTGAATAAAAACAGAAGATGGGACATGTGATGTCTATGGTCTAAAGTACATTCTGCCATTTTTCAGTATCTTATCAGCCTATTCTATATATGGGAGGTACCTGGTATAATGACATAAATACCAGGATATTATGTCTATTTGGGGGGACACCTTGGAGGCCAGCTGACATATCAGAGCATACGAAATACGTTATTATCATATATATCTTACAGTATGGGAAATGAAGCACACAAAATTGAAATAATGATGGCTTGTGATTAAATTAGATAACATGCAGCCACACACAAAGAAACAGAAGATGGAGAACATTGGGTTGTATGTGACAAACACACAGTCCTTCCTAGTTGTTTCCTTTTGCTCTCTGACAAAATAATTACCTTTGGTAGGCTCTCATTATTTTTTTTTTAATTTCATAGGTCTAAGAAGGAAAATTGGGGATAACAGGAAAACTGACATGAAATTCTTTGTTCCTTATTTCTGAGGTAAGAAACTCCACACTTAGTTGTGGCCTAATATAACATAAATGTATTGCCACACAGTTCTCTAGGTCCTGATTTGTTAGGGGTCTTATTGGAGAAAGGCCTTGGTAAAACTTTATTCTGGAATCTGTACAAGTGAGTTCATTTTCTTTTCTTCTTCTGTTTTAAAAAGCTTCTTGAGATTTTATTTTTGAATTTCATTTTGTTCTTGGCCACTTTTCTGTTATCTTCAAAGTCACTACTACAGGTCGAGTTCCCTTGCCTTCTCTGACCCCTGTTCCATCCCCACATTGTCTTGATGGTCTTCATGTTGGTGGCTGCCTTGCCTTCTCTGACCTTTGCACCGGTCTCATAAAGACCTTGGTGGTTACATTGGATCCACGTGGACCGTTCAGCCCGATTGCATCTCGAACGTCTGAATCAGAGCAGCAAAGTGCTAAGGATCTGGGGAGAGACAAGTTTGGGGAGTTCCCATTCAGCCAACCACGAGATTTCTTTATTTACCTCAAAGCTTTATCTAAATCCTGTGCTCTTATCAGGCAATACCCAGTGAATTAAGTGTGCTCGCCTCACCCTCTTGGGGGTGATTTTGAGGTTTATCCTCTTCGTTTCGCATAAATCATCATGCAATGAATTGGGAAGGCTAATCTGTATCAGGAACCACCCTGGACCAAGCGCCAGAGCCTCTGTCCTTGCAGACTTTCTGCCACGTTTTAGCTGTGGCATCCTCAACAAATCACTTAACACTTCACAACCATGTTAACACAACCAGATGTGATGGAGTAGGTCTGTGTATCTAGCTACTTGGAAGCTAAGACAGAATGATCACAAGTTCGAGGCCAGTCGGGACAACGTAGTGAGCTCCTCTCTCAAAATAAACAGGTCTGAAAAGACACAGGGTAGGGATGTAGCCCAGTGTGGGACTGTTTATGTTGCTTATATGACTCTGTGACTTCAGTCCCCAGTACAACCAACAAACAGAAGTCTACCTGTGACGAGCAAAAACACTTGCCTTCTTTACTTTTTAAATTACGATGTTCACCAATCAAATAATTGAAAGTAGGATGTAAAAAGCCAAACACGTGTATGACCAGCTATGTAGCACTACATTTTATTGAGGAGATTGCCTTGGAATAGAACACCTGGGAGCAGGGTGGACATAGTAAGGGCCAGTAGAGTAGATGTGCCCTCTTCATAATCCAGTCACAGCACTCTGTTTTTGTGTCCTTGCCCCTTCTTTGCTGTGAGTATTTGAGACACGCCACCCCCAAATCCGGAGGTAACATAGCTGGGAGCCTAAGAGTAGATACATGTTAATATTCTGAGGGGTTCCTAGGAATAAGTAGGACCATGAAGGGACAGGTCTTTGTCCCATTCATTTGTCATCATTTTCTAATTCTGTCAAGTCTGATGAATACAGGAGAGAATTTTTTCTATCAGCCAGACATTCATTGTTTCAATCTCTGTGATCTTCCATGTTCTAATAAGAACAAAGGTCTCCATCATGAGATCAGGTTCAAGTAGCATATTGAAATTAGAATGTTATTAAGTGGCTTTATGTGCCCATGAGGGATGGGGAGGAGTTGTGTTGGGACCTCTGAGTTGTTGATTTTTCTTTTCTTTCAAAATGCTTTTATCTAGTGTATGTCTTGAAAACTGGCCTTTGGGGACCAAAGGAGGGATGTTAGATGACCATATGGCCACAGCCACATGATGGGGCAGTGTTCTCACCCACAATTCCATAATATTTGTATAATTTCTTTCTCTGTAAAACTAATGCCCGTGGGCTGCTTTGTGTGGCCTGAGGAGGGCCCTGACAGCCCAGGGGTTTTCATTTAGTGAGCCTTTCACAGACACATAAAAGCTAGCGGGCTCCACCTCCCTGCACTTTGCTTTTCTGAGCAATTGTTTATACAGCAGAGGGCCAGCACCTGCCCGTGATAAGGAGGTCACAGGGCTGGGGCTAGGAAGACACCCAAGAGTTCTTTATCAGGTAAGACCTTTATCTGCGTCTTAAAGTGGGGTGCTTCATTTTTCTTTGTAATGGAGTTGTATTTATGCCTTTATTTTTTCTCCATCTTTATTAAATTGAGTATTTCTTATTTACATTTCAATTGTTATTCCCTTTCCCAGTTTCCAGGCCAACATCCCCCTAACCTCTCCCCCTCCCCTTTTATATGGGTGTTTCCCTCCCCACCCTCCCCCATTACCACCCTCCCCGCAACAGTCCCGTTCACTGTGGGTTCAGTCTTGGCAGGACCAAGGGCTTCTCTTGAGTGGGGTACTTTAAAAGCTTTTTGGGCCCCTTCTATTTGGGGTTTAATTTCCTTAGAATCATCATTGATTCGTCTCAACTAGCAGTCTGGTGTTTTCTCTCTCTCTTTTCCCCCACAGCTGTCAAATGTCAATTTTTCTACATAAGCATCTATCCTGCTTCAGGGTCTTACTGGAATGGGAGCTTCGGGGTCCCTCTTTGGCCTCCTGCCTGGCTTCCTGCCTTCCAGGGCAAGCACACAGTGGTGACATCAATCACTCAACAGGAGGTAGCTACACATGACTGGAGCCTCTATCCAATCAGCATCCTCTAACAAAGGCATGGAGCACTGCTGTTTGTAGGGAACAAGCTGGGTGTTTTCCCCTATCTTCCTGGATTTAGATTCCACAGAGTGGTCTCTTTGGAGAAGGGAGTTACTGCCTGAACTTAAGGAGGGGCACCAGAGAGACGTCTACCTGTGCAGTCCTTCGTTCTTCCACATAAAAGACAGCAAGGAGACCTAGTTTTCACAACCTTGAGCATTGTATAAACACAGAAGTTTGGTCTTTTTAAGCACGTCACACGGTTCCTCCTCTCTCCGATTTTCTGTGAGAAAATTGCCTTGATGAGAACAAGAACAGTCTTTTACAAAGTAATGGGACTCTTTGTGTGGGTGTTAGAGGAAAATACACACAAGTGCAGAGCCTGTGGAGGGCTGACGAGGATAGTGGATCACCTGAAGCTGGAGTTACAGGTGGTTGTAAGCCTGATGTGGGTCTTGGGATCCATGAGTACCGAGAACTGAACTCAAGTCCTCTGCAAGATTGGTAGGTGTTTTTAGTCATTTCTCCAGCTCCAAGAAGGGACTGGATGCTTCGGTTATTTTCTTCCTTTCTGCTGCCTGACTCAGGGACATTTTGGTGCTTCTTAACACTTACTTTTATGATCCTTCTGGCTTCCATCTGTACTCGGAGCTGACCCAATCCCACAGTTTTCTGTTTCCCAAGGGGAGAGAGCAGGACAATAGTGAGAGTGCAGGGGAGACCACCATTTCTGCTCACGTCCTGGCTCAAGTGGAACCTGCCTGGAGCCCTCTGGACACAGGAACCTTTGAAGAGTCAGGGATAGGATCCTTCTGGTCTCTGCCTGTGCCAGAAGCTAAAAGGCAGTCTCCAGGAGCACTGACACACCTGAGAGCAGAGGTAAGACCACCACTTCTGTTCCGAGGGACCCTCCTGGAACCCTAACGACACATGAACCCAGATACAGTCTGGGACAGGATCCTTCCGGGTTCCTTCAGCTAACACCAGAGATAACCAGATGGCAAGAGGCAAGTGTAGAAAACTAAGCAACAGACACCAAGACTACTTGGCATCATCAGAGCCCAGTTTTCCCATCAAAGCAAATATTTGATATCCCAACATAATATTGGAAAGGAAGAAGTCAAAACATCTCTATTTGCAGATGATATGATAGTATACTCAAGTGACCACAAAAGTTCCACCAGAAAACTACTAAGTCTGATAAACAATTTCAGTACAGTGGCTGGGTATAAAATGAACTCAAACAAATCAGTAGCCTTCCTCTACTCAAAGGATAAACAGGCTGAGAAAGAAATTAGGGAAATGATACACTTCACAATTTTCCCAAATAATGTAAAATACCTTGGTGTGACTCTAACCAAGCAAGTGAAAGATCTGTTTGACAAGAACTTCAAGTCTCTGAAGAAAGAAATTGAAGAAGACCTCAGAAGATGGAAAGACCTCCCATGCTCATGGATTGGCAGGATTAATATTGTAAAAATGGCCATCTTGCAAAAAACAATATACAGATGAAATGCAATCCCCATTAAAATTCCAACTCAATTCTTCATAGGGTGAAAAGAGCAATTTGCAAATTCATTTGGAATAACAAAAACTCCAGGATAGCAAAATCTATCCTCAACAATAAAAGAACTTCTGGGAGAACTACCATCCCTGACCTCCAGCTCTATTACAGAGCAATAGTGATAAAAAAAACTGTATGGTATTGGTACAGAGACAGGCAGGTAGACCAATGGAATAGAATTAAAGACCCAGAGATGAACTCACACAGCCCTGGTCACTTGATCTTTGACAAAGGAGCTAAAACCATCCAGTGGAAAAAAGATAGCATTTTCAAGAAATGGTGCTGTTTCAGCTGAAGGTCAGTGTGTAGAAGTATGCAAATTGATCCATTCTCATCACCCTGTACAAATCTCCAGTCCAGGTGGATCAAGGACCTCCATGTAAAACCAGATATACTCAAACTAATAGAAGAAAAAGTGGGGAAGAATCTCGATTATATGGGCACTGGGGAAAATTTCCTGAACAGAACACCAATGGTTTATGCTTTAAGATCAAGAATCAACAAATGGGACTTTATAAAATTGCCAAGTTTCTGTAAGGCAAAGGACACTGTCATTAGGACAAAAACGGCAACCAACAGATTCTGAAAAGATCTTTACCAATCCTACATTTGATGAGGGCTAATATCCAATATACACAAAGAACTCAAGAAGTTAGATGCTAGAGAAACAAATAACCCTATTACAAATGGGGCACAAAAATGGGCTACAGAGCTAAACAAAGAATCCTCAACTGAGGAATATTAATTGGCTGAGAAGCACCTAAAGAAATCTTCAACATCCTTATTTAATCAGGGAAATGCAAATCAGAAGAACCCTGAGATTGCACCTCACAACAGTCAGAATGGCTAAGATACAAAACTTCAGGTGACAACAGATACTGGCAAGGATGTGGAGAAAGAGGAACACTCCTCCATTGTTGGTGGGATTGCAAGTTGGTACAACCATTCTGGAAATCAGTCTGGAGGTTCCTCAGAAAATTGGACATTGTACTGCCTGAGGACCCAGCTATACCACTCATGGACATATACCCAAATAATGCTCGGACCCGTCCAGCAGGTCCAGTTATTCAGGGTCCCGAAGAGGCACTACCTGAGGGTCAAGGTGGGGAGAGAAGAAGGAGACCAAGCAAGGTTCTGTTGTCAAGGTCTCGTTTATTGAGAGGAATGTACAGCATTTAAAGCTCTGAAGCAGGAATTGAAGCAGGAACTGAAGCTTAGGGCGGGGGAGTACTGGGAAGTGCCCAAAGACATAAGGTAAATCATTAAACTGCAAGATACCCTCCTTAGACAAAGAGGCAACAGTCTTCCGGGGACAAGTTCTTTGAAAAGGTCAAGCTCTTCTCAGGAATCAGAGCAGGGCTCTAGCTTTGCTTAGTTCAGACATCTGGTCCCCGACATCTCCACCTTTCTTTAACTATCAGTGGGAGGAAGTTCTGTCTATATGGTGTGCATCTACAACCAGCACCTGGTCGGTGAAGCCCCGTGTCTTAGGCTACACAGGTTGCCCCCATGTCTGGCACTCTCACTTAAGTTCCATTATTCTGCCAGGGTGGAAGTAGTGGTCTGAGATAGATCAGACATGCCTCACAGAGTGCCCAGGTCAGCCATGGCGAGCCACTCTTGCAGTTAGGACTGCACCCCAATGGCTAGGAACAATCTTATGCTAACATACCGTTCTGGGCTATATGTGTGTGTTTTGTGAGAGTGGGCCACCCAGATCATGGACCCATGCTAATCCCATTGCAGGATCACTTCACAGCGGTGAGGTGTGTACCTGGTATGTGGCACCATAATATTCCTGTCATTGACGCTTCCACCAGTGACTGATTTTCCAGCCTGAGTTATAGGCTGTATCTAGGGTGGAGAAGTTGAGGCCAGCCATACACAACCCAAGGGGAGTATCACACTCCCCGGTTGTCTCAGCTTCCTCACAATGGAGGCGGTGTAAGTGGACTGAGACCTGCTTGGTAGCTAAATCCACCTGGGCCTTGATAAAAATCAGTTAACTTTCTAAGCACCCATGGACCAAAGGAGATGAGCAGCAGGAGTCCTATAAAGGGACCCAGGATACTGGGTAGAAGAGTGGTGAGCAAGGGAGAGGCAGAAAACCAGTTTTTATACCAGGCTTCACTCTTTTCTCTTTCTCTTTGTCTCTTTTGTAGACTTTCTCTAACTTTTGTAGGCTGTTTTCTACTAATCCTGTCTTAGCATAAAAGCAACACTCTTCCATGAGGGCCGCACAGAGCCCTCCCTGTTGGAGAAAGATAAGATCTACTCCCCTTCTATTTTGTAGAACAACCTCAGGCAAAGAGGCGACTGAATCTTTAAGATAGGTTATTCCTTGTTGAAGCTCACTGATGTCCCTGTCTATGGCGGCACTGAGCTGATGATAACTCTGTTGGGAGGTGATCAGGGAGGCAACCCCAGTTCCTGTCCCCACAGCTGACAGGCCTAGGAGTACTGCAAGAGTCACGGTGGTGATGGGTTCTCTCTTTGTACGTGTGGAGGTGCCTCCAGAACTGCAGGAACTCAAGATTGGGCCAGGGAACTCGTGCAGCAATGGTGGAGTTGGCAGACACCACATCTCTGGCACCATTAAGAATCACCAAGTTATAGTTGAAGATCTGGTGAGGCGATGGAGCAAGGGCAGACGTGATGATGCTTCCAGGGATCCAGATGAAGGGGAACATGGTCAGCATGGTCTGTAATTAAGCATAGGTAGAGTTTTCCTCAGGGTTGTCCCCTGGGTGGGTTAAAGGCCTTAACAAGGCGCTTGGGTAGCCAACGGGTGCTCCCAGTCTTTGAGTCATAAATGCAGGCTGATCCATGTCCCCAAATGAGGATCGGATCAGGGCCATGTCATTGAGATGTTAATGGGTCCTTCCATAGGACTGGTGCATAATCATAAGAATTATGGGGGTGCCACAGGCGGTCTGCTGCAGTTTTTCCATCCTTGTCCATGACAAGGTAGTTAAGGACAAAGAGTGCATGATTTATAAATTTTTGTGATTACCGGGGAGGTACAGTCAAATCCCCCATTTGACTGTAATTTATGGATCATATTTTTAAGGGTTTGGTGAGCTCTTTCAACTACATCCTGTTGCTGGGATTATAAGGAATGCCCGTGACATGTTTAATTCTGAGTTGGGAACAAAAGTCTTTAAAATTAGAGCTAGTATATCCAGGTCCATTATCTGTTTAACAATCTTAGGTTGAGGTAAAACTGTGAGGCAAGCCAGAACATGACTTATAACATGTTTGGTGGCCTCCCCTGTCTGCGGTGATGTATAGATAAAGCTGCTAAGGGTATCAATGGTGACATGAATATATTTTAATTTACCAAAGGAGGGAAGATGGGTGACATCCATTTGCCAGAGCTATCCAGGGACCAATCCATGAAGGTTGACCCCTAGGTGGGGGTCAGGCAGTAGGGTCATGCAGCCTTTGCAATTACGGACTATTTGGCAAGCCTGTTCACGGGTGATCTTATATTTAATCCTAAGGGTTTGTGCATTAAGGTGATGTAAGTCATGTGCTTTTTGGGCAAGTGTAAGGGGCATAGAGAAGGCCCCCTGGGCCAAGGCCATGAGCCGGCATCATTACCATCGGCCAAGGGCAATCCGGTATGTGCTCGGATGTGTCCCAGAAAGAAGGGGCAAGAACGTCTTGCTTAGTTCGGACGTCCGGACCCCGACAATGCTCCAACATACAACATCCACTATGTTCATAGCAGCCTTATTTATAATAGCCAGAAGCTAGAAAGAACCAAGATGCCCTTCAACAGAGGAATGGATACAGAAAATGTGGTACATCTACACAATGGAATATTACTCAGCTATCAAAAACAATGACTTCATGAAATTCATAGGCAAATGGATGGAACTAGAAAATATCGTCCTGAGTGAGGTAATCCAATCACAGAAAAACACACATGATATGTACTCACTGACAAGTGGATATTAGCCCAAAAGCCTGAATTACCCAAGATGCAATCCACAGACCACAGAAAGCTCAAGAAGAAGGATAACCAAAATGCGGATGCTTCCACTCCTTCTTAAAAGGGGGAAGAAAAATATCTATAGGAGGTGATAGGGAGGCAAAGTTTAGAGCAGAGACTGAAGGAACGGCCATTCAGAGCCTGCCCCACATGTGGCCCATATTTATGCAGTCACTAAAACTAGATAAAGTTGATGAAGCTAAAACATAAACGAGTTTATCAAATTCGTAGGCAAATGGTTGGAACTGGAAAATATCATCCTGAGTGAGCTAACCCAATCACAGAAAGACATACATGGTATGCACTCATTGATAAGTGGCTATTAGCCCAAATGCTTGAATTACCCTAGATCCCTAGAACAAACGAAACTCAAGACGGATGATCAAAATGTGAATGCTTCTCTCCTTCTTTAAATGAGGAAAAAGAATACCCTTGGCAGGGAAGGGAGAGGCAAAGATTAAAACAGAGACTGAAGGAACACCCATTCAGAGCCTGCCCCACATGTGGCCCATACATATACAGCCACCCAATTAGACAAGATGGATGAAGCAAAGAAGTGCAGACCGACAGGAGCCGGATGTAGATCGCTCCTGAGAGACACAGCCAGAATACAGCAAATACAGAGGCGAATGCCAGCAGCAAACCACTGAACTGAGAATAGGTCCCCTGTTGAAGGAATCAGAGAAAGAACTGGAAGAGCTTGAAGGGGCTCGAGACCCCAAAAGTACAACAATGCCAAGCAACCAGAGCTTCCAGGGACTAAGCCACTACCTAAAGACTATATACATGGACTGACCCTGGACTCTGACCCCCATAGGTAGCAATGAATATCCTAGTAAGAGCACCAGTGGAAGGGGAAGCCCTGGGTCCTGCTAAGACTGAACCCCCAGTGAACTAGTCTATGGGGGGAGGGCGGCAATGGGGGGAGGGTTGGGAGGGGAACACCCATAAGGAAGGGGAGGGGGGAGGGGAATGTTTGCCCGGAAACCGGGAAAGGGAATAACACTCGAAATGTATATAAGAAATACTCAAGTTAATAAAAAATAAAAAAAAAATAAAATCTCCTACTATTAAAAAAAAAGGGGGGAAGAAAAATATCTATAGGAGGTGATAGGGAGGCAAAGTTTAGAGCAGAGACTGAAGGAACGGCCATTCAGAGCCTGCCCCACATGTGGCCCATATTTATGCAGTCACTAAAACTAGATAAAGTTGATGAAGCTAAAAAAGTGCATGCTGAAAGGGACCAGTTATAGATCTCTCCTGAGAGACACATCCAGTGTATGTCCAATACAGAGGTCAATGCTAGCAGCAAACCACTGAACTGAGAATGGGACTCCCTTTGGGGGAATTAGAGGAAGAATTGAAAGAGCTCAAAGGACTTGCAACCCCATAAGAATGACAGTGTCAACCAACCAGAGCTTCCAGGGACTAAACCACTACCCAAAGACTATATGTGGACTGACCCAGGGCTCCAACTGCATCTGTAGCAGAGAATAGCCTTGTTGAGGCACCAGTGGAAGGGGAAGCCCTTGGTCCTGCCAAGGTTGGATCCCCAGTGCAGGGGAATGTGGGGGGGGTAAGGGGAGTTGATGGGGGAATACCCTTATGGGGGAAAGTGAGGGGATGGGGACTTATGGACAGGAAACTGGGAAAGGGAATAACATTTGAAATGTAAATAAAGAAATATATCAAAAAAAACCCCAAAACCAAAAAAAAAAACCCCAAAAACCCCCCAAAAAACCAAAAACTCTATAACCAGGACCACCTAACCAAAGAAATAAAATGTTTTATTGAAATTATGAAATAAATAAATAAAATAAAAGGGGGAACAAAAATATTCATAGGAGGGGTTACGGAGACAAAGTTTGGAGCAGTGACTGAAGGAATGGCCAATCAGAGCCTGCCCCACTTGGGGATTTATCCCATACACATATAGCCACCAAACCCAGACACTATTGCTGATGCCAAAAGTGCATGCTGAGAGGAGCCTGACATAGCTGCCTTTTGAGAGGCTCTGTCAGAGCCTGACAAATACAGAGGTGAACGCCAGCAGCCAACCATTGAACTGACATTTGAGGCTTTAGAGAAAGGATTGAAGGAGCTGAAGGGTCCTGCAACTCCACAAGAACAATACCCACCAACCAGAGCTCCCAGGGACTAAACTGCCATCCAAAGAGTACACATGGACAAAGCCAAGACTCCAGCTGCATATGTAGCAGAGGATGGCCTTGTTGGGCACTAATGGGAGAAGTCCTTTTTACTGCCAAGGCTGGACCCCTCAGTGTAAGGGAATGTCAGAGCGGGGGACAGGAAGAGTTGGGTTGTTGGGGAGGGGGAACACCCTCATAGAAGCAGGGGGAGGGGGTTTATGCATGGGAAACAGGGTAAGGGGATAACATTTGTGATGTAAATAAAATAATCCAATAAAGAAAAATTTAAAAAATTACAATGAAAAAATAAAATCCACTTACTTTCACACAAAACAAAAATAATGGACAGAGATTGAGAATTTGAACCTGTCTGCATTGGTAAGATATTCCATATATCATTGTTTGTTTGCACAGAGGTTGCTAAGGAAAGTAAATCCAATTTCTTTGATTAAGTACTCAAAATGATTAATTGGTAAACATTCTTTTTTTCATGATCACTAATGTAACAGTCGAACAATCTATCGCTATGTAACTGCTGTTGCATTCACGAAATTCCGATGCAAACTTTGGTTCTCAGGAATCAAAGCAAAACGTCCTAACTGAATCATTTAATGGCTGAGGCAGTCAGAATCATCTCAGACATCTTTCAGGACAGATGTTATTGAAGGGGCAATCTTGTTGACTCTGCGGGATAATCACCATATTAGAATGTAGTAGGCAGGAGATACACTGCACCCCAAAGTGGATCAGTGGGTCACTAACGTAAACTCAGAAATGTGGCAATCTACTCACTTACTAATTTGGTTCTCTGGCCTTTATCTTGGTGCGTTGTCACTTTTGGTCATCTTTTTTAGTTCATCTCTGATTTCCCAGCCAATTTGAAGATTTCAAAAGGAAGTGTTGAAGTGATCTATTTAAAAGGAAGTATTTGGAAATAGCATGGACCCGTGCACATGTGTACACGTGAATAGAGTCAGAGCAAGCAGGGGAGAAAGAAGGACATCAGCGAGGGCAGATAGGGAGCAAGTCACTAATCGGGTGCTGAGATCTTTGAATCTCTTTCTCTTTGGCGATTGTGCGTGTCTGTGTATGCGTGTGGTATATGTGCACCTGGGTATGCCTGGACATCTGAGGCATGCTCAGAAGCCACAGGAGGATACTGAGTGTTCTATCTCATTCTGCTTTATTTCCAGAAGACGAAGTTTGTCACTCCTCCTGGATTCAGGCTGGTAGATAACCCATGGCAGAATTCCTCATGTCTCTTAACCCCCAGACCTGAGTGCCCTCACTCCTGTTTTCTTCCACAGGAGCTAGGGATTTGAACTTGGGTTCCCATGCATGTACAGCAAGCCCTTTTATGCACTACTCCATCTCCTTAGCCCTCAGGGAAATTTCTTGACTAAGTAAGAAAAGTGACAGATTTGAGCCAGGTTCTGGTTCAAGAGAGGGTGGGTGTTTTGTGGTTAATTTCAGAATTATAGTATGTTACATTAAACTTAGAATTATCTTTGATAGTCATCCAAATAGTTATTTAGGAACTTGAAACTAAAAACGACAGACTTGTAAGGGCATGCTTGATACATTCTCCTTAATGAATGATCATAATAATTGAAAGATTCAATTATCTGAAAGATGGTTTACAATACATGAAGTGGCCAGGTGACTGGTGACAGACAATGGTACATCAAAACCCGTGAGTTCCTGGGAGAGTCCAAGACAGTGTTTTTTCTGGAAATATCAGGGAATCTAGTATCTTCCTCCAGTGTTTACACTGAGAATTAAATTAGAAGAATGAATTTATTCTCTCTTCCCACCTCATTTATTTACCTTGCACTGTTAGTAGCAGCACTAGAGGTTAGGAGCGATTTGAGTTATACTTTGTGATGTTTCTCAGCACTGAGATTAGGCGATATGTAGATTCTAGCAAGTTGCTTTGTGTTTTAGTCACTAGTCACCTAGTGTATTATCATTATAGTGGCATGTAGGCAGGCGCTGAAGCAGTACCTGAGAGCAGTATCCATATCAACAGGCATATATATATATATATATATATATATATATATATATATATAGAGAGAGAGAGAGAGAGAGAGAGAGAGAGAGACACAGAGAGAGATAGAGAGACAGAGAGAGATAGAGAGACAGAGATACAGAGAGGGAGACAGAGAGAGATAGAGAGACAGAGAGAGATAGAGAGACAGAGAGACAGAGAGAGATAGAGAGACAGAGATACAGAGAGAGACAGAGAGAGATAGAGACAGAGATACAGAGAGAGAGACAGAGAGAGATAGAGACAGAGAGACAGAGAGAGAGACAGACACAGAGAGAGAGACAGAGAGAGACACAGAGAGAGAGTATATATTTGATATGGACTTTTAAAACCTCAAAGTCAAACACTAGTGACACACTCTCTCCAACAAGGTCACACCTACTAATCCTTTTAATCCTTTCAAATAGTGCCACTCCCTGGAGATTAAGCATTTAAATATATGAGCCTATGGGAGCCATTTTCTTTTGTTCAGATCGCTATACTGTGTATATAGGGAGCTCACCAATAGTGTACACTTTTACTTCCTCCTTAGATTCTGGTGGACATTTTCTTTAAATTTTTTTCTTTTTTTGTAGAATTGGGAAGCTGTGACTGATTCCTGATGCACGGAAATGAAAAAATTTTTTATTCAAGACCCAAAATCGTTGCTAAATGTTCGCTCTGGGAACATGGTATTATTGCTTTGAAAGACCCCAGCATAACAGCAGTAACAGAAAGACCCCAGCTTAGCAGCAGTAACGCCATTTTGCAAGGCTGTACTTAGGATGATTGGTTCAGGGAAAGGTCAGAACACTGAGTACATAGGCCACGCAGGAGATGTGTGGAGAGCCTGGCGACAGGATGATTGTGGTTGAGCGCCTGACAATGAGAAAGAGGGATGTGGAAAGCCCCAGGAGAGGCGGGAGAGGACCCACACCCAGGTGGGAGGCCGAGTCAGCCGTTACGTTCCAGGAAGACAGCTAGAGAACTTGCCCCCGGGCTGACCCCTGTAACCATGCATCTGCTTCTGTATGCTTGCTTCTGCTTCCCAGAACCCTATAAAAAGCCCATCCCTGGTTCTGCTAGGGGCGCCAGTCTTCCGAATTGACTCGGGCGCCCACAGATACCTGTGCTCCTTGATCAATAAAAATCCTCTTGCAGATTGCAGCCTGTGGACTCGGACTGGTCATTGGGTTCGAGGGTCTCCCTCCTGAGGGAAGATATCCTCTCTGAGGGTCTTTCAGCTTCACCTTAGTGAAATGCAGTCTTGTTCTTTGTTTAAAATTCATAACGAGTCTGTGATGTACTTGGACACCTGAATGATCCTGGAGAGACCAGTTATCTGAAATGGTCCCTGTCTTTAAGAGAACTAAATCTAGTGATCTACAAAATGTCACCGAGTCTCGTGTTTGTTCTTGGTCTTTCTTCCTGTTAGCACTTCTTAGATCTTGGGCCATCCTTTCCTCAGAAAAGACTCGTTCTTTGCCCTGAATGAAGACTTCCTTGCTTTCCAGATGAGGGAGAAGAGCATTTAGTAGTCAATAAGCCTTTCATAAGAAATCCGCAGACATTCAATGACTTGGGTGTCACCTACTGAATTTGATATCAGCACCGCTTTAATTCCAGTTTGAGCACAGCTGACTTATTCACTTGGATTACTGATATCTATCTTGAATGTGGCATTCTGATGGTATCAGTGGAGACATGGTTAATATTTGCCTAGTTGAGGAAAATAAGAAGTGAATTCTGTTCATCTCATGAAGACAACTGCCAAGTGCATACAAAATAGAGGACGTTTGTCCCTTCCATTCAGCCCATGAGGACAGCCCCCAGTCCACCCAACCACATGGATGACTGGTGTTCTCCTTACCTCCTTTAGAGATCAAGGTCATACAACTTACACTGTCTAAGGTAGCAAGTGTTAACATTGAAACACTCTGCTCAAATTTTGTGAGTAGTGGGCTAGATCATGTGAAAACCATTGCTTGGTTTTGGTTAGTGTATGTTCATGTACATGTAGATGTACATGCACAAGGAGGCCAGGCGATAATCTGGAGTATCGTTTCCCGGGTACAGCCATGTACTTGTTTGAGACAGGGTTTCTCATTGGCCTGGAATCTGACAAGTGACCTATACCAGCCAGCAAGTGTCAGGGTCTTCCCTGTCTCTTCCTGTCTGGTGATGGTTACCACACCTGGGACTCTCCCTCTTGGACCATAACTCCCCACTCCTCCTTTCTCCCTTCCTTAAAATTTCCAGGGATCGAACTCAGATTCTTACGTGTTTCTGCTATTAATTTAGCCATGTCCCCAGCAGCAAGATTGTTAGTTTTAAATGTTACTTCTCAGCATTGCCGCTTACTGTGTGAAGCTACAGGGGCTGTGTACGCAGCGTCCCTTACACTTGCTGGCCTTCTGGATCCTTCCCTTTCCTTCTTTACGTTTTCCACTCAGACTCTTTGCGCCAACTCGAGGTCTCCCACACACTCTGTGAAAAGCCTGTGCTTAGCTGTCCTAAGAAGAAACACAATTCTCCCAACAGTGAGAGGTAATTGAGCCCAATTTTATTCTATATTTATTTATTTATTTTTTGCTAAGTTCCTGCTAAGGAGACCTCGACTACTATTGTCCTTAAAGAAAGACAATCTCATCAAATGCTAATTTCGGTAAATGATAGAAAATGAGTTTCCGAGTGTGAAGAACAGCCAGACAGCCTCCCAGCGGCATCTTCTCACATCCCCCGACCTCAAGGCCACCCTAAAGCTGCCAACTAAATGCCGGAGAAATTTCCAGGGAAGCAGATGGCGCTGCCTGGAGACAGCGGCCCACAGCTTGGCATCTGGGTTCTTGTGCTGTCCAGCTGAGGGCTTCTCAGGCAGAATACTGGGCGACAGGCTTCCTACTGAACTCCATTAGCATCCTGGCATAGCCATTTCTTTTCCTTAAGATAGGGATTTGCGCGCCAGAAATCATATAAAAACTACTTACCCCTCCTCTACAAATGCGTGAGGCAAAAATGCTACCTGTAAAAGAACACATTTAGGAGAGATAGACAGGATGAATAAAGGTACTGTTTCCTCTTTAGCCAAAGCTGGTATTAAGCCCTAGTCTTGCAGTCTGTGGGGGTGGGGAGAAGTTTTCTATGTTGCTTCATGTGTTAGTTACTCTTCTGATGCTATAAACCATTTTACCTCCACAGATAACTAAGAGGACAGTGATATTTGGTCGCATGGTTTTGACTCACGCTGGCCAAGATGTGGCAGAACTTCCTAGTTCACATCCAGAGGGGCCAGGAACCACAGAGTGGCAGACAAATCTCCCAAAGGATTTGTTCTACTTCACTTTTTAAAAGCTCCATTTAAAAAAGATTAATTTTGTTATTTGACAACTTCCTACACGTGCATAATGTATTCTGTTATTCTCTCCCTTACTCTGTCTTATCTCCTTCCTGTTTGTGCCAACGTGCACCTCCCCCACCCCTACTAGCCCCTTTCCAGATTCATGACTTTTGGTCTTGTTTTGTGACCCATTTAATTTAACCAGGACCATCTGTGTGACAACTGGATTGGAATTATCTCTCGGAGTTTGATGGGGTCATTAGTGGGTGTTTGACTAAAGGCAGCGGTTTCCTCTGTCCATGAATCTATTAGCAGCAAATAGCTCAGAAGTGAGGAATAGGGACCCGGAGTCCCCAGCTGTCCCCCTCCATTCTTGTCTAACTGTGGATGGGGCCAGTCTCATGCAGAGTGAAGGCATCTGCGGCTGCTGTGGGTTTGTGATGGCAATGACCACGATGTCTTGCTTAGACGTTAAGATGCTATTTCATGACCCTGCTGTTTCTTTACTGGCTTTTACATTCTTTTCATCCCCCATTACTCAAAGCTCTTTGAGCCTTGGAGAGGATGCTGTAAACGAGTTGTTCAGGGCTTAGCACTTATCATTGCCTATTCTCAGCACTGTGCGAAGCCATACGTCTCTGCTTTCGTTCCTGCCCACTGAGAAGAGATGCTTCTCTAATTAAGGCTGAGAGTGGCGTTTATCTACGTAATTATTTACAGGACAGCTTTGCACTAAGTGAATTGAGCTGAACAGCCTATTCAGTTCCTTCCTGGGGCTTGCGATTTTCCCTGTAATGGGGTCTTGACCAGGTTCCCAGTGCCAGGCAAGTATTTTCTCCTGTGGAGTGAGTGTAGAGACCTACCTCTTGCAGCTTGGTTTCCACCTTCTAAGGTTCCACTACTCCCCCACATAGAGCCAGTGGCAAGGGAGTGGCTTTTCCAAAATGACAACATGAAAATTTCAGGAAAATGTGAGGAACAGGAAAGAAATCATCCTGAGGTAACCCAGACACAGAAATACAAATATGGTACAATCTGTAGATCCAGAGAATTCAGGTAAAGAGGAGGGGTCTGGGGGGAGTGCATGGGAGGCGGAACCAGAATAGACTTTTATGGGTAAACTGGAGACTAGAGCTAGACAGATCAGGTGAGGAGGATGGGATGCAGGGAGAGAGTTCAGGGAGAGATGGCTGGAATTGGGAGAGCACTTGGGGTGGTGTCAAGTATGGTGGAAACCTCTTGGGATCTATGGAAAGTTGATCCTAGTGAGGACTCCTACTAATGGGGCAAATGGAGTCTCAACAATGGAGTCTGAACAGACCATCTCTTGTACAGAAACTGTAATTAGGATATATTGTATGAGAAAAGAATGTATTTCCAATAAAAAAGGAAAAAAATCTTCAAAACATTTTTCCACCTTGAATTACTTTCTGGTGGATAAAGACCTTCTCTTTGATCAATTTGTAGTTAATATTTCTGTACTTTCTAACTCGGCTTCGCCCTCAGACCTTTGCCATTGCCAAGTTTCAGGACGGATGATGCTAATTCCACTTAGAAAGAATCCTCTGGTGGTTTTTAATAGATTGTCTTCATCTATCCTCAGTAAAAGTCCTGATAAGTTGACTTAGCAAAAATGATCCTACCCTGAAGACCTAACATCCCTGCAGAGGCAGGGTAATTTCAATCATGGCTAAAGAAATCCAGACTCTTCTGCTATTGGTCAACTAGCCTTGTATCCAGAGAAACAGCACAGGTGAGAGGTATCTCCTTCCATCACCAACCAAGTGGATTTTGTCTCTAGGTTCCTAGGAATCAGGACGAAATGATTACGTGGACATCTTCATGAGTACCCAGCTCCTGTGGAGGTCACTGCTGCTCCCGATTTGTACTGTTCAGGGGGATTTTGTGAGGAGCAAATGATTGAATTTCATATACTGATTCTTATTATATAAGGTACATGTGGTCTATAGGGTTCTTTCAAATGCTAAATAAATGGACACTCAAACATCAGTACTAGAGAAAATATGGACACACATATGCTTATCCTTCACATAGACTGTAATCCTAAATATTAAACTCCTTTTGTAGGTTATGCTCGGTTTATTTTACCTGAGAGAAAACAGAGTTCAGAACACAGTGGCTTGCCTTGATTGACCTGATGTTGCTCTACCAGCAAATGCTTCGGATGGAGTACAGGCTCCGTCCACCTGGCCTTGGCACCCTCACGGATGACTGCCCACAGCATCTCTTTCCCCCTGCATGAGAGCTGGAATGAGAAAGCTGAGTCTTTGTCTTTTTTATTGCATGGCACGTGTCCACACATGACTGTGAAAATGCCTGAAGGATTGATCTGGGGGTTACACATAAATGCTACCAAGTAAAAGGATGACGATTACGGCACCTGCAAACAGCAAACGCCATCTGTAGTACGGTTAGATGCGCAGTGTGCACACTTGCTTTCTTGTGAGTTACATTTGCTGTTATCTTATTATTTCTGCCTTACAGTTGAGAGAATTTAGCTCACCTACTTTGTATATGACAGAGATATAATTCAGTTCTTGACCTGGTTTGTTTGATTTCAATAGCTCTGTTCTAAACCATTACTCTATATTGTTCCCAGGTCTCAAAAAGACTTTTTTTTTTGAGACAAGATTTCACTGTGTAGCCCAGGCTGGTCTAGAATTTATAATCTTCCTATCTTAGCATATCATGTGGTGTTATTAGAAACGTGAACTCCATGCTCAGCCTTTGAAAATTCTTATAGAAACTTCAATGACTATATATTTTGTCACCTTTATGCCTAATTATCTTCTTGTCTTTCTTACATTATTTTTTAATATTAGGGATATGGGCTAATTTCTGTCCGTTTTATTTAATGCATAGTTCTGCATAAAGTTTAATGTATTTTTATTATTTTGCCTCTATTGAAATTTTCAGGAAAGATGATCTGACTGAGGGGATATAAACATGTTTATGGCTTCTGCTGTGTGTTGAAAGTTGGTTTTCCACAGACTTGATGATGCTGCCTCACAGTTCTTAGATCTAAGCACTAAGTTTGCTGAGCTCACAGAGTCTGTTCTAGAATCGTTTACAGGAGAAACTTGTTTTCTGATGCCTTAATTTTCATGTCTTTAACCTGAAACACCATTTCTGAATACATATTTTTCTGTTTTAATTAAAGAACCCATAATATGTTATTCTCATTTGGTGGCCATAATTCCACTGTTTTCTGTTATTCATTTATATTTTCTATATATCAAAGAGAAATGAACACATTGTATTTTGTGCAATTTACTTTTTAGTCTGCTTTTGCACATTTTAGGTTAGTTGTTTTATTGTAGAGGTGACTGTTTAATTTTTCCCTTTTTTATTTTTCAAATTTCATGTGTGTATATACTCATGTTGAATACGTGTGTGTGTGTGTGTGTGTGTGTGTGTGTGCATGTGTGAGTCTGTGTGTGTGTGTGCGTGATATGGGCACATGTGAGGGTCAGAGGACAATTTGGGTGAGTGAATTCTTCCTTCCTCCATATGAATCTTGGGGCTCACACATGGGTCATCAGGGTTGGTAGCAAAGACTTACACCTCCCAACCCATCTTGGCAACTTTTTGCTATTACTAGTATAATTTAATCCTAAGTGAAGTAAGTCTAATTTGGGGTTAATGTAGGAAGAGACCCCCTTATTTAATGAAATACATGTTTGATATGTGACTGTGTTTGTTTGCCAGGGAGGAGGCTGGATGTCTAAGAGCAAAATACCAGCTCCTACACCATTCAGTTCTTAGCCTTTCAACCCAGGCCCAAGCATTTCTCCCAAGCTGCAATGTTTCTGTTTCTGTTTTCTGTGCAACACTTGCCATCTCCTGAAAATTGGCTTGTTGTTTTCTGTTTACTTCTTTGCTATCTGTCTTCCCATCTGTACACTAGGAGGTCCACGCGTGCCAGAGCCGCGTCTGGTGTATTGCTTCAGCTCCTACTGCAGCTTCTGTTAACGTGCTAGTCTCTCAGAACGTACTGCTGAGTAGTGAAAGCCATTACACGATTTCAGATAGCTCCAAATACAAAAGAACCATAACTACTCAGCAAACAGATGCCGAGATGGCCTTTGACACAAAACAAAGCTTTCTGAGAGTTAGGCAAGCCGTAGACGTGCGGCCCCCACAAAAGGAACCTGGCATTATTTAAACTGTCATTTTCTGAAATCTCTATAATAAGCAATTATATACAATCTGTATGCTATGTGATTTTTGTCTACACAATTGGGGTCTGGGGCAGAAGGAAGGAATTAAATTGTGAAGTTAACATGTAAGAAAAAATGATTAGAATACAGTTTTGGAATGCTAAGAGTTATGACTTTCTGAGTTGTGTATCAAGTGCAGTAATACAGTGAGGAGTTTTGACCTGGAGGTGGCATTAAACGGGGAACTGGTTTTGAGTCCTGGAAATCTATTGATTTATATTTATATTGATTTATTATTGAAATATATATTTTATAAAGACTTGATGGTATTTCTTAGATGGCTGTTTCTTCTACAGAAACAAAATATAGGACCCGAAAGACAGAAATAGATGAAGAAAATCAATCATTTCTTTGAGTTTTTACCAAACTTTTGACAACTGATTCTGTTGACCTTTTGATATTCAGAATTGGACTATTGCTCCTAATATCATCAATGTTTTGATAGTATTTTGAAGCTTAATTATATATGGAAAGCTAAGCCATGAAGTATATATGGAGAGAATTAGTAAAGTCTAAATCTAATGATTTTATTTATATTATAGAAAAATTCCTCATGCATCCTTATTTAGCCTTCTTAGCTAGGAAATGCTAGGTCCAAGGAGAAAACATCCACGCTCTACTCACTATCTCAAGGAAGATGTTTAACCATCCCATCCATCTGTATAATTTGTGTTGGTTATAAGCTTCTTCCAATGGTTTATAAGCCAACAAATATGCATTGTAAAAGAGTAAACTTCAAATATGCATAGTTAAAAATGATAAGAGCGTGATCTTTCCTAATCGAGCTCTGAGGTAAGGAAGTGGGGATATATCATGAGGAATATCATTTTTTCCTATTTTGAAATGCATTTTATATTAGGAGGGAAAAATAAAAAAAAAGGAGTGGAAAAATTGAGTAAGACATGAATCTTTCCATTGATCCAAATTAGGACACTTTTCATGGAAACAGATTTGAAGTCACCTTGCTGTTAACTTCTTGAGAAATAAACAACAGTAATTTTACCAATTCTTTTTAAAATTGCCTTAAATGGCAATAAAGATGTGACTGATGAAAGGGTTAAAAGCTCAGGGATGGGGAAATCTCCCTGAAATGTTAAGAATGTGGTCTGAAGGGGTTGGGGATTTAGCTCAGTGGTAGAGCTCTTGCCTAGGAAGCCCAAGGCCCTGGGTTCGGTCCCCAGCTCCGAAAAAAAGAACCAAAAAAAAAAAAAAAAAAAAAGAATGCGGTCTGAAGGATGATAAGACAGTTTGAAGGGTTTTCCTCCTTGTAATTCTTGATCTTCACAGCCCGAATCTACACATTAAACATGAGTCAGGCAGTTAGTACAACAAATTCAAATGAACAGTTGATAAATTCCCATCTGAAAAGAAAGTTTAAATCATACTCTGGACTCAGTTCAGTCATATAGTTAGGTCAATCAAAACAATAATTAGATCCTGGACTCTCACACATCAGAGACATCAATTGCACAGCTCTGAGCACACGGCTTTCCCTGCTGATCCCTCTCTTGTGAGGGATGTTTCAGCTGCTACAGCTTTTCTTGCTGTGTCTTCTGGAGATAGCACTGCCCATGTTTGTTAACTAGGTTAGTAATGTAGGCTAAACCCTTCTTCATTCTCAGTGAGCAGTAGGGGGTCAGGCTAGAACTGTACTAAAACTATTGCCCCTTTCTGCTAATGGAGAAGACCGGAAGAAGGACAATGTAGAAGCACAATAGCTCCATAGCTTTCCATCTTTTGTTTTCCTCTCCCACCAGGGATGCTTCTGGTGCCTTGCATTCCCAAGTGTATGGAGTTACTGACCCTGGAAAGGAAGATAGCATGTCTTATTTCAGTGTGAGCGCCACTGGGTTCTCATTTTCCGGTCTACAGAAAGAGGGGCAATAGGAATATTCCCCTATCTCCCAGAGAAAATCATGCCTTAGAAAGCTGGTTTGGCTTCCAAAAAAATAATTACTCTGAGTCTTAGCTATCCGAATCACGAAGTTGGCTTTATTCATGACTCTTATCTGTAGGACACTAAGATTTGGGGTCATGTTTATTCTTTCTTAAAACCTCTCATCAATATTTTCTTTTATTGGATATTTTCTTTACTTATATTTCAAATGTTATCCCCTTTCCCAATTTCCCCTCTGGAAACTCCCTATCCCTTCCCCCTACCCCTGCCCCTATGAGTGTGTTTCCCCACCCACCCATTCACTCCCTCCCATCTCCCTGCCCTGGCATTCCCCACACGGGGCCATCGAGCCTTCACAGGAAGCATCTTCATTTACAGTTTCATCTATCTAGTTCATACGGTTTGAAACCCAGTATGTATTTTACTGAAGTTAACATTGTCCCCCAGTCTTTTCTTCACTTTCCTTTTTACCTTGTTTGTCTTAGTTAGGGTTTCTTCTCTTGCTGTGAAGAGACACAGTAACCATGACAACTCCTTTTTCTTTTTTCAAACTTTTTAATTGATTCTTTGTGAATTTCACATCATGTACCCAATCTCACCCATATTTCGGTCCTTCCACATTCCCCCTTTGCACTTGCAACCTCCCCACCAAAGAAAACAAATGGACAAAGTAAGCAAACAAACAAAAACAGAAAGAAAAAAGAAAAACAACAGTAACGACAAAATAAGATAAACAAAAGTCTCCAGGTGGAAGCTGTGGCATGTCACAGTATGTCACATAGTATATGCTTTTACTGTCACATAGTAACAGCTTTACTTGCAAATGTTCATTGCAGTGAATCACTGAGGCCTTCTAAAAGAAAACATGAAATTGGAGCTGGCTTACAGTTCATGGTGGGAAGCATAGTGGAAAGCAGGCAGACATGGTTTTGGAGAGGTAGTTGAACATTCTACATTTGGATTGGCAGGCAGCACAAAGAGAAAGAGAAAAAAAAACTGGGACTGGCTTGAACTTCTGAAAACTCAAAATCTACCCTCAGTGACACATTTCCTCCAACAAGGTCACACCTACACCAACAAGGCCATATTCAATTTTTTTAAAATAATGCTATACTCCCTTTGAGCCCCTGGAGGTCGTTTTTATTCAAACTACCACTGTACTCTTCACCAAAAGAGTCTCTGAGAATTTTCATGTTAATTAATATTTATATTATAATTCTTTTAAATTTTGTTACTTTACTAGTTTAGTAGGTGATGTCTAAGAACATTGAAGTCTTTCAATCGAATACGATAAAAAGGAGGATAATTTTTTAATGGAATGTCAAGCACCTGTTTCTCTCTGTATTTATAAGCAATATTATGTTCCTTTTCAGGAAATAGGTGGTGGCGAATCTCTCATACTCATATATTTGAACATAATTTTATTAACGATAATGGGGAGGTGGTATTGGAACAGCAACAAGAATAGAACAATAGGATGAAAAGAAGAAAGATATACCAGAAAATGTCACCTTGTATCTAGTCTGGAGATTATGTCCCCCAAATAACCTGAGCTTGACTGTGCGCTCCTCACAGCTTACTAAGTAGTTTTCTGAGATCAGAACCCTGTGATTGTGATGGGGAAAAACAATTTAACAGGTTGAGTTTGTAATCATGAGGGGGCTGAGAATGAATTTAGATTCCCTTAAAGTAGAATAAAGGTGATTCACCAGGGCACATCCATCAAATATAAAAAGCCAATTGTAAATCTGAATAAAAACTAAAGAAATAAATGCCTCTTTAAATCTTTGTCTTTATGCCGTATTCGGCTTTCTATGAGGTTATTCACACTTGCTCAAGGAATCATGGGATGACATATATTCTGAATTTTAAAGATTATTTGCAGCTCTATGAGAGCCAGGAGAACAAGGTTGGGCAAATACAGAGAGACTCAGTTGGAAAGGCAGAGTAACATGGCAGTTAGTAAAGTTGCAAGACATCTGAGTTCCTGAAGAAGACTGAAGAGGTGACGATATAAGCAGTGTGTTGCATAAGGGGCTGTGATGAACAGCCTGTGTCTCCTGACCGAAGGGAGAGGAGGCAGTCCATTGGAACCCAGTTTGAAGTGGGGGCAATGCTCCTGGAATCTTTTTCATCCATCCCACCCCTCACACCAGACACATGAGAGGTCTACCTTAGCTCACAGCACTGCTCGGGAAGATAGAGGAAATCAATTGATTAAATGTGGCTGAGACGTGTTTCTTGGAACATTTTAATAATGGTGGTTAAGAGATGTATTGATCAAGTAATGCATGGACATTCTTTCTTTTCACTTTTGCAGCAACCCTGTGTGGTCGGTTTGGTGATCCCCATTTTAAAGACAGAGACATTTTGATTTATAGAGGTTAAACCAGGCATCCCAAATAAGGCATGGGCCAAGACTCAGGCTAGGTCTGACCCCCAGTTCTCACGTTCTTAACAACCATGATCTATTTCTTCCAACTGTGGCAATGAGACAAGTTAATGAACTTGGCTGCTTATCTGATCCCAGGTTGGCTCTTTCAGAGCCTTTCAGCTATAATATTGGTTTCTAGTGGCTGCCCCGTTCTTTTCTTTTAACCTGTACAAGCCCAGACAATGGTGAGTACATGAGACCAAAGAGAAGTCACTCTCCTGTAATTCAGGCTTTCCAATACAACATGCATGTTTCTCACCTGATTATCACCTTATGAATTCTCATGAATCTATTCATGTCATGTTTCAAGCATTGATTTTAAGGCCACAATATTTCCCCATGGCTCTGAATGGAGTAACTGAAAAGCAAGACCCTGTGCTCAGGGTTAGGTTGCTACAGTTGCAAGTTTTAGAGCATTCTTGGAAAGCAGATAGATGACTTGGGTAAGGGATGATTTCTATTCTATTTTGTTAGCCTTTACTTGCAATCTCAGATCATTCATGTGACAAGACTTACCCCCTCCTCTGAAGCCCTGTAGCCACATTTCTGTAGTCAATTAGTCACACCCTGTTGTGTATCAGCTTTTGTGGCTGTAAATGGACATTTTGTTGCTTCTGTTTTGTTCAGGTGTTCAGCCCCTCTCCTAGTTAGCCTGCTGTTCTATTCTGCTTACCACAGTTCACTTGGTGATATATTTCAAGACCTTGCTTTGGACTCTAAGAGACAGATGGAAGTCTGTTAAATATTTTCGGGACCCTTTCTACTAAAAGAGATACCAAGGAAGATATATTTTCCTTCCGTTGGATGTTTTTGTGTTCAGATGTAATATCTGGCATACCAGTAAACATCTTATTACATGGCGAAATTTTTTTGGAAAGCAGAGACCATAAAACAGGAAAAGGACTGATGCTTGGTTAGCTACTTAAAACTCTAGAATGAAAGTCTATCTATTGATATATAATACATTCTTGGTATGAATCAAGTGAATTCATCTATATGTTATTTTCTGCAGAAAGCATTTTAAATGACATGGACAGCATCTATATTTATCCTTTTATCATAAGGCACCTTTTAATTATTAGAAGAAACATTTATTTATTTGACATCATTATCCAAAGGCAAATCTATACTTTCTTTTGTCTATTGTTGAGTTATGTGCCTCTTTGTTTAGGTACAAAGAAATTAAGATAGCAGGAAACTGTTTCTTTTAAGGGGAATACAAGTGACAGGGAACAGACAAAGGTTCAAACACTGCCTCTGGTATGAAAGGTTAATATAAATTATATGTGCAATTCAGCTACATGGAGAAAGGTTAATGACATTTACATTCTGCATCAACCGAAAAATTAGCCCAGTAAAAATAGTCATTTTTTAAAATCAGTCTGCCAGTTTAGCATACTAGATGATGACTTTTACTTTGTCCTAGTTCTACCGTTCAGAGCCTCTGCCTTAGGAAGGCTACATAGATAACCTTATGAGTTTATGCGCAATAACTCACCTTATATAAGTTTAGCAGTTTAAACTTTTTATCTCATAGCCTCTGTGGGTTGGGACTCTGGGCATAGTTTTACAGGGTCCCGTGCTAGGGTTTCTCACAAGGCTAAAAGTCAAGCTGTAGGGCAGAGCTGTGGTCTTACCTGAAGGCTTGTTTTCTAAAGGATCCATTTCTATGTTTATCCTTAGATATTGGCAGCATTCAGACTCTCCCAGAGCTGTTTGTGTTAGGGCTTCAATCCTTTGCTGGGCTTTAGCCTAAGGCCACCCTAGTTCTTGCCATCTATTCGAAATTTTATTTGTCACAGCAAAAGTCTTACTTCCTCAAAATATCCAAATGGAGAAGGCAGTAGAGAGAACTTACTAGGTGAAAGCCACAGTTTAGGATTGGAATCATGGAATGGCATCTCGTTGTGTTTGCGGTAGATGTTGTGTTTGGGGCCAATCCGTGTGTATAGTGGGTTGGCAATAGGAAGGGATTCTGAAGGGTATCAAGAAGTGGGAACCATTGAAGACTGACCATCTTCTTAATTAGGATTAATGATGTTTGAATTGCACTGGGTACTGAGTTTCATAACCCAGTTATGTTCTTTGTGTACCTTCTCCATTCCTCTTTCTTGCTCTCTAATTTCCATATAAATGTATATGTTGTTGTATATAGTCATTTATTACATATCAATATATGTGTTTATTAATTGTATATATATATATTTGTAATATTTGTTTTTTGACCTAGGTTGAGTCCATAGCTTACTTAATCTGAGCAGTGCAGCAGTAAACACTGATATTTAAGAACTGTGCACTATACTGACGTAGCATCTTCCCAGTAATTATAGAAGTGATAAGACTGATCCTATGGTATATCAACTTTTAGGTTTCTGAGGAACTTGCGAACTAGTTAGATTGGTTTACGTTCTGCCAGTGTACAAGGGGTGTCTGTAGAGAAAGCAGTAAAGAATTCTCAATAGAGTTTGTTACAGAAACATGTTGAAGGATAATCTTCATGCTTACAGAGCAGAAAAGGGAAAGCAAGAACATTAAAGAATATATATGCAAAAATGAAGTTAAAATTAAAGACAATGCATAGGACGCGTCAGAGGGAAATGGAAGCACAGTAGATTTGAATGCATCTCATTTATCTCTTTTTATTGGCGAGATGAGTTTTGGATTTCTTCAAACATCTATATTAGCCTGCTTAGTGTTGCATCACTCCATCAGTGTTGCTGATCTGGGAGGCTCAAGCAGGAGAATGGTTATGACTTCAAGACATCTGTCCTATGCAATGGGTACAAGACTAACCTCGGCCACACCATGGTGCACTGTCATAGAACAAACAAGAAAATAAACAAAAGAACAAATAACACCCTAACCGTAATACTTCAGTTTTCTGGCTCTACAGCCTAGACTCTTTCCCTGGCCTCTATGCCCAAGTGTATCCAGACCTTGGTCCTGCCTCCGCATCTCTTCTGTCTTCGGTTGTTTGGTGGTCCCAGTGTGGAGGAGGGGAATTGCTGTCTGGCAGTTTAACATAGTCGAAATACAAAAGTAGGTAATGTGTTCTGCATGAAAAATATAAAGTAGGACTGGATAGAAGAGATGTAACAATATTTTTAGGAGTTATGGGGGCAAGGGGCTATGTAAAGATTAGAATGCTATACCGGGTTCCAAGCCTTATTCTCTAGTTTGTATGGTACATACTTTTAACAGCAGAGAAACAACTACACAATTGTTCTTATCAATAGAGACTTGTGGGGCAAATGGACCCTGTGTGCCACCAACGGAAGAACTGGTGAGGGTAAGTGAGCCCAAACCCCATGAAACGTAGAATAGAGAATGTTAGGAGTGAGGCCAGCTCCTTGCTGAATTACCTCCTCTGTAACCTTTAACCAGGACACCCCACTGAGAGGTTACCCCACTGGCAGGTATCAGTCGATTACCATAGTACCCAGTCAAGTAGCATACCCCATCTCCCAATTCTCTATGCTAATGAGGCATCTAGATAGACCCCCACCCCGAGGGTTCAGCCAATGAGCTTCCCTTCCTGGGCAATCCTTCCGGCAAAAGCTATTTATGTAATCCCTGGATCACACAGAGTAAGGTGTATGCATTTACATTTGCCTTCAAATAAAGCAATTTGGATGAGCAAGGAGAACCAATTTGGAGGGAGCTTCCTTGTAAAGAGCCCTGCCCAAATCTCTGGGAGAAGGCTTTCTTCTCGTCCCACCCCTGTCCCACCCCTGTCCGGGAGGGGAAGTGTGAACCTAGGCCCCAATCCCAACTCCCAGTGGCACCTGGGTACACAGGACACTAGGAAACACAGCAATTGCTCCAGACTCCCGCTGTTTTCCATCGGGAAAACACAGAATGAGGACGCCCATTTCGAGATGGTGCTCCAGGCGCTCCAGCAGCAAGGCAAACACAGCTCCGCAGAGACCCACTGAAGCATGAGTATAGAAACAGCCACTAGAATGAGAACGCACAGCCAACTACACTCATGCCAGGCTGGAGAAAGCTTACGGTCCAGAGATCATGTGGTAGAGAGGGCAGTATGGAGAATGAGGACAGTGACTGAGGTTGTCTTTAGGTTGAGGAACTATAAAGACCACGCCAGGAGGCAATGTGCACAGAGTGAACTGGTTTTGGTGATGACTGAACGGCAAGTAAACCACAAAGGAGGACTCATGGATAACTCATGCTGTCCCTGCCTGTCCCGGCTGATGATAATCATATTAAAGAAATAAAGAAATTAGGAGGCTGACTTTTTCTGTCCACCTGTCTGTCCCTCTGCCCCTCTCTCCCTTCTGCTCTTCCTTTCTTCCCTTTTCCTCCTTCCCCCATTATATTCCTCCCTCCTCCCTCCTTTTCTTTCTCCTTCTTTCCTTATTTTCTGCACCTCCCCCCACAGAATCAGATAATTGCAGCTTGAGATGCAACTAAAAACTCCCACAAAGCACCACTTGTCCGAATGAAAGCCACTAAAAGTCTTATTTTAAGGCACGTGGGCAAACCCAAAGCATATTTAAACCCTGATAATGCCTTCCGTCCTGGAAGATTTGGAAATATATTCCCATCATCTTTAGAGTGCTGGGATTTTGTTTCTCAAATTCCCAGGCTGAATTTCTGCCTAAATAAATAGCCATCAGATGACATTATAGGTCAATTTATCATACGGTATTATAGATAATCAATTTACAAAGCATTTGGGAAAATTTTCCCCTAGCTGTTTTATTGGCTACTATTAGTGTCACATGTCAACCATCTATTACTTCGGATTTGCAACGGCAGCTATTCTTTTACAAGAAATCTAATCAATTTGATGCACAGAGGCTTTACTATTGAGGTAAAATTCACACAAGGAGGAAAGCTGCCTTTGTTCCAATGTATCTACCCCATGGTTTATATTCCATTAGCGGACCAATATCTAGTTACGATTGTTCATGAGTGGTTAGAGTGATGCTGATCAATAAACTGTGATGGTTTAATTCAAGAGTAAAAGAAAATGAGAGGGAAAAAAATGCCCGAAAATTTGAAAGCTTTGTTTCTGCCTTACATGCATAACACGAAACGTGGCAAACAGAATCTCAGCTTTTTATGAAAGGAAACTTGTCAGGCTCAAGTTCACAAGGCTCTCAGGCTGGGCATGAACAGAATTTGATGCAGAGCTTTAAGTGGAGCGGAAGCTCACCCAGCTTCTCCTGAGGCCAGCAGAGCCTTGCTCTATCGGAACTGGGCCTTGGCTCATGCTAGGCATTTGTGAAATATATAATGAGAGGGGATCTTGAAAGAAGTTTAACAAGATGAAATGAAGCTCACTGGATGCCATTTAATTCGTAGTTCTCATGTTGCTTTTAGATATGTGAACTCATTGATATCTAAATATTAGTAACAGAACCTAGATAGGGTCCAGAAAGGGCTCAGTGACAACTCTGAGTATAACTAGAGATGTGGTTGAACACAAAGTTTCTCTTACAGTTGGATGGAGTGAGGGACAGAGGTAGGGCAGACTGCACAGAGACTTGGATGGGTAGAGGAACGAGGTGGAGTTTGTCTGACTAGTTGTTTGGAGTTAACCCATGAGAAGCAGGTATGTGAGCCGACTTATTGGGATGTTGCAGAGGTCATAGGAACAGGGGTACAGGATCCTATGTTCACAAGACGAACAGAGTGGAAAATCTTCAAAGAGGAAAACACTTCTGGTGCTAACAGGTATGCTAAAGAGATGCTGTGTGCTCATTTTGGATCTTGGGCCTCTCTGGTTTCTCTAAGTTCTTGTCTCTGAAGACAAGAATACAATAGAACACTTGAAAAGCTTTCCTTTAAGGAACATGTTAGGGTTCTCTACGAGAACTGACATAATGAGCAAATATACACACATACAAACATACATATTCATACATAAATTCATATATATTTGTATATATATATAAATTTATTAGAGTAGCTTACAGGCAATGGTTTGGGTAATCGAATAATGGTTGTCTCTCTCTATGAAGACAAAGAATCTGACAGTCGTTCAGTCCTAAAGGGTGGATGTCTCAGCAGTCCCAGTCTGAGCAGGAATCCCAAGGAATTCCTAGAGAGCTGCTAGTCCTGAGTCTGTGTTGGAATCCTGAAGAAGTAGGTTAGAACCAGGGAAAGAAAGCCACAGCCATAGGATAAATGAACTTGGCAAGGAAAGCGAAGGCAAACAGGCAGAAAGTAAGAGTTCCTCTTTTTCATGATGTTTTATGTGGGTTGGCAGCAGAAATATGACCCATGTTTAGGCTGGGTCTTCTACCTAGAATGATCCAGCGAAGAAAACCACCTATACGCATGCCCAACTGCTTCGGTTTTAGTTGATTGTAGATGTGGTCAAGTTGACAACCACAAAGACAGTCTTTAAAGAAATGTGGCACCCTGTGGATTCGGGTTTTCACGGTGGTTTTGTTGTAAGAGGAAAATCCTTCCCCTATTAATGACGAAATTATATTTTCCCTTTCCTTCAAAGATTCCCAATTCTTTTCAAAATGCATAGTTCTGAAAAGCGCACAACGGAACACGAGTTAGCTGACCGGACTCCGTCATGGGAGGAGAGCCACACCCCCGAGAGAACAGGAGCAGGGCTCAGGGCACTGAGGACTGAAGCCTCACAGGTGTGAACTTGACAGAGTGTTTCTGCCATGACTCTGCTCATCCCGTCCCACCTTAAAATCACGTTCCTAGACAGCAAAAGCCTGTTAAGTTCCAACTGCAAACCGAAATGAAACTCTTCATTCAGGAAGAAGTAGTTGAAAAGTTCTCAGCAGTAAAGAAAGAGAGAAAACATTTCTTTTTTTAAAAGATGACCTTTGTTTATTTAAGTGACAGGTTTTAGTTTACTTTTTAATGGTTCCAAAAGAAATGTGTCTTTCTGTAGTCTCTCTGGAAACAGGGGGAAAAATTAAAAAAATGATGGAGATTTAATTTAATTATCTTGGGTTCCCTCTACCAGAGATACACACGTTTAATGTTTTCTTCTGGTACTTTTTCTTTGTTACGTGAAGTTTATGATTTAAAAAAAAATACCTTCAAGCTTTATGTGCATTTTTCTACCCTTCATGAATATTCCCTAATATTCACTGCAAAGGCAGGGAGTAGCCTATGGCATGGATGAAATATCACTATTTTAAACATTCCCTTGGTTAGATACTGCTTATGCTCTGCCTTTTCATACTCAACACTCACGCCATTTTCTCCCATTGCCAATACAGTTCTTAAATTATAGATCATGTTTCTACCCTTGGAATGGGTTCCTAGAACAGGATTGCTGAATGAAAGGAAGGAATACTTTTAGAAGTGTTAGCAGTTTTCCAGATCATGTTAATCTATTTATCCCGTTACAGTGCACAAACATTTATCTCTCATTGTTATTTTTAAGAATTTAATAATTGATTTATTTTTATTTGCAAATACATTTTATTTTGAAAAATATAGAATGCCTTGCACATTTTCATATTACGCTAGTTAATTAGTCGTCTCTATCATTTCAGTCTTATGTGTTCCTAAGGAAAGCAGTAGCTTACTTTATTCATTCTTATCATTAATGTCTTCATATAATGTGGTGTGTGAATTCTGGCATGAGTAAATTAGTTGCTTTTCTAATGCTGTGAAGAGACACTACAGCCAAGGCAACTTGTAGAAGAAATGGTCTACTGGAGAACAACTCACAGTTTCCTAGTGTAAGTTCACGATTATTCTTGTGCAAAATATGGTAGCAGGAAGGCAGGCATGGCAGTCAGTAGCAGAGAGCTTACACTCAACAGGCAGAAAGACTGAGAGGAACTGGGCCTGGCCTGGTCAGGCTCTTGAAACTTCAAAGCCCACCCTCAGTGACACACCTCTTCCAACAAAGCTGCACCTCATAATCTTTCCCAAGATAGTTCTACCATTTAGGGACCAAGCATTCAAGTCTATGAGACTGGTGGGGGCCATTTTTATCCAAATCACCATAGGCACGTGCATGCCACAGCATGTGTGTGGAGATCAGAGGACAACGCTTGGTATCTCTCCTTTCCTTCCACCATAGGATCTAGGAATTCAGCGGGGGTCACTAGATTTCAGTGCCAAGTGTTTTTTTTTTATCTGCCTAATTTCATCTTATTGTCTCTCTTTTAAAAAAATGTATCATTAAAATATCAGAATGCTATCTTTCTTCTGGTTTCAATTTAAGATTCTTTAATGAGAAGTAAAGTTGAATGCTTTGTTCCATAAAAATGTAAAGTTCATGTTTTCTGTAGTTTCTGGTGTTTTAGTGGGTGTACAGCATTCTATTGAGAAGTTAATTTCATCTTCCTTTTAATATTCCATTTAGAGTGGCCAGAAGTTAAAGATTAGTATTTCCTCTGGACTGTGAATGCGAATCGACTTGGACCGGTTGACTATGTAAGTGTGAGTTTTGACTGGCAGAAGGGGACTGACTACTTTCAATGGAGGAGCTGATAGACACATGGTTGTTGCTCGCCCCTGGATCTCACATTCCACAGCTAGTGCCCAGCTTCACCGGTACGGGGTGCTTGTGATGCTAGCAACACAGTTACCAGTGAAGTTCATAAACATGAAGGAGGCAACCATTATTCACCAAGTTTTCGGAATTCTTTCCTGGTAGCATAGTCACCTGAGTTGTTGGATGTATTTCTTTTCTTTTGTTTTTTGTTTTTTTCTTTTTTCTTTTTTTTTTTTTTCGGAGCTGGGGACAGAACCCAGGGCCTTGTACCTGCTAGGCAAGCGCTCTACCACTGAGCTAAATCCCCAACCCTTCTTTTCTTTTCTTTTTTAATTGGACACTTTTTATTTATTTACATCTCAAATGTTATCCCCTTTCCCTGTTTCCTGTCCATAAGCCCCCATCCCATCCCCCTACCCCTTCTTCTATAATGGGTGTTCGCCCTCCCCAACCATGCTCCCTTCACACTTCCCTGCCATATATATATATATATATATATATATATATATATATATATATTATATGCGTGTGTATATGTATATATGTCTTTCTCTCTCTCTCTATGTGTGTGTGTATAAATGTGTGCATATGTGTGTGTATAGACACAGAGAAGACACAGTATTTTAAAAGTAAAAAATTGTACTAGGCAAAGCTATGAAAGATGGGAGGGTCATAGGTCCTCACCTCTCGTGGTCTTTAGTGTTTCTTCCTCGAGTTCCCACATGGCGCTGCTAGGGGCTGTTCCTACACTATCGCCAGTTCATTCCCACCCTGTGGCCTCTTTGATTCTTTCCAACCCCCAGACTAATGTCCCTTCCTTTGGATCCTTTACTCAAATGATGTACTAATTGGTGACAAAGGCTTATTAATTACCTTAAGTAATCCCTGCCACTGTGTTGGCTGCATTACTGATCAATTTCTTGGAGAGTAATGTTTTAATCCTTAAAGAGCAATGCTCAACATTTTAGTCAATTTCAAGCCTGGTTTAGGGAACAGAATATATTTGAACAAAAACAGTATTTTTTTTTCCTGGCTCCTTTTCCTAAGAGGGACAATGGCACAAATCTGTTCAAATAAATTAAGGTTGCCTTTTTGAAGACTACCCCATATGGCAGTAGGAAGTGTGTCTGCCAACACGTAGGCTGGTGCATAGGCCCCACAAATCTTTGCTGTATATTTCATTAAAATGACTGGGAAGGAGCACAGTTGTTGCTAGGCTTTCAGAGATAGCCCACTGACCTATTTGTTTGTGTAGGAATTGGAAACGAGAGGAGGCTCTTGCATTTAAGAAAGAGGAGTGTTTGGAACTCTCAATGTATCAAGATGGTGGATGGGTTTACTCAGTGTTTCTTTCACACAAATGGCTTAGACCCACTGACAACTTTTACAGGGAGGTTGAAGAGTGAGAAATGTCAGGGAAGGGAACTTTTAGGATGGTCTTAGACTCTCAGAACAGTCTAATGCAGAAATATGTAAAGAAAAGTGTTTCCTTAGAGAGAAGAGTTGTCATGTTTTATCTTTAAGCTCTTCACTTCAACCAAGGTTGTTATTTTAATTGGCTGAAGAATGTCAGTAGCCACAGGCTTGGTGCCTGAAGAAATGGTCAACTTTTGGCCAGAAGCAGGAAACTGAATGCATATATGGTGTACCCTTTGCAGTAGGGCACGGTTCATCAAGTGACACTGATGTTGGGAAGCCACCCGATTTGGTCATTTAGTAATTAATCTACCCGAGGAAAGTAATTCCTCTCCGAGGCCTCCAAGAGGAACAATATGTTTCCATAAGATTAATTCTAATTAATACTGTCGATGCCTGTCACTCTTCAGTCTGATAGGATTTCAAATGAGAGCAGCATGTAGTTGCCCCAGAGATGAAAGGTCTCCACCTCTCCTGAATGAAGATTGGGAGGCACGGAAGTGGAAAAAGACCCTGAGGCAGAGACAGCCATTTTTCTTTTGACTTTTGACAGTTTGTTTTGTTTTCCTTTGTGTTTCATTTTTTTTTCTCTGTCTATAAGCGAAGTGATTGTGGCAAAGTTCCTGTACTAAATTTCCATTTTTGTGATATGGCAAGACTTTCAGAGCCTAAAAATGTTCTTTGCTTTGGTATAAGTCCTCCCACCCACCCCCAATTTTTTACATTGCATGGGGCTGCTGATACTAATTTCTTGCCTTTTTGAATGTGTAAAATATCATGAGGCGAACTTTTCTAGAGGTGTAATGAAATATTCAGGAGACAACTCTCATTAGGAAAACGCCGAGGGTTCTGAACTTGGTTCTCATTCTCAGGCCTTGCTGGAATCTATTTTATTTTTTTTTTAAGATTTATTTATTTATTTTGTATATGAGTACACTGTAGCTGTCTTCAGACACACCAGAAGAGGGCATCGGATTCCATTACGGGTGGTTATGAGCCACCATGTGGTTGCTGGGATTTGAACTCAGGACCTTTGGAAGAGCAGTCGGTGCTCTTAACCACTGAGCCACCTCTCCAGCCCATGGAATCTATTTTAAACATTAAGTAGGTTGAAATTTTTGTCAGAAAAAAAAAACCTTAAATAGTGTCAAATGACTAGAGGTTCTGGTTGTTATAGAGTCAGATGTAGGTTATGACTCCCGATATTGGGGGGCCAAGGCACGAAAACCTCGACAGTACTAAAGATGTTGGGCATACAGAATGGAGAAAAATCTATTGTTTTTGACAGTGCTTGCCTGTCCATGTATGTCATGTGATTTTTTACTCCAGCCTCAGTTCTGAACACATTTTATATTGCTCACAACGTTGCACTAACGAATACTGCCTGAATACCTCAGCTCTGATGCACTGTATGCTAGAAGCTGCTTTGTTGAAGACTCAAAGTTCTGGCTTGTTTAGCAGCATTTTGGCTTACTGTGAAAGCTTAAAGCTGGAGACAAACATATCAATGTAGTTAGAATTTTTTGGATCGGATTTTGTTCAAATGATTTCAAAACTTTCTATTTGAGTTATTGACTTGAGCTTCATAAAATATTCACGTAATGAATTCAGGGTTAAGATTGGGCCAGATTGTTGAACAGTTTCTGAAGTGACCTTAAACATTTTGTATAGGTATTTACACCAAATGTTTGTCCCCCCCCCCAGCATTTGTAAATTTGTAATAATAAAATCAAATATCAATCAACTCTACAAAATGTTGAAGAAGCCTTGTATCCTATACAGCATTAAATATTCAACCAAGATTTCACTCTTCTATGAAGATAAACAATCGCGCTCATGTCATTAACAAAAAGATTTGGGAGAATTATGTCTACTGAACATTGCTTTAAAGTAAATTGACTTATGATTTGCTGTCAGTAGATGCTTGATTTGTATATCTATGTTTATGTACCTGGATTTGCATAGTAAGGTTTGGACAGAAAGGTATTATACATAGAAAATATCTAAGCAGTCCTGCCAGGGAGCAAGTTGAATATTTGTAAATTGGATGTAGGTACATTCAAAAAGTTCATATGAGCTTTTTGTTTTCTTTGTTTATTTTATTTGTTGGCATGTATAAATTTAAAGATCCAACACACGAGTGTGACAATATCAATTAAATGGCAAATCATTTGCTTATGCAAGACCAAACCCAAATGATTGTGTTCAACATTTGTTTCAATTGCCTTGTATGTCTGTGACAGTGACGGGCTCATTCCGTTTTGTCAGTATTCTCTTGCTCTTTTATCAAATAGCGTCATACTTGTAGCATCTTGACGGATGCTGGGTACAGGGAACACAGCAGCAGCCAGTGCAAACAAGGTTCTTGAACCGATGGCTATTGTGAAGTCAGATGGACTGTACGGAATGACTAATCATAGTCAAGTGTAACAGGACCTTTGATGTATCGGATAGAGCTGTGATAGATGCATTCAGTTCAGGACATCAGACAAAATAAGGAAGAGTCTGGGCGTGCGTGAAAGTCAGGGAATCTCTCTCTGGGAAAATGAATAGAGGCAGGATTATACCCAAGAGCAAAGCACCATGGGCTGTAGTCCACACGTACTTCTTTCATTTTGAGATCTATTCATAGATTCTCAACGAACAGTGCCACCTAAAAATCAAATCTCTGTATCCAGACGTTCTTTAACTGTAAGCTTACTTACAGTTTTTACAAAACCCTATCCCATGGGATATTTTTCTTTTCTGTATATATCAGAGTGTATGGATCTTAACAGGAGGACCTCTGAGGCCCTTGCTTTCTGTCCTGCCATGCATAGAGGGTGGTAGGATCACCGTGGAATGTACCGTTCATGTCAGTTGGAGGAACACTCATCAGGCTACATACAGGGCACGTGAAATGGCTCAAACTCTTTTGCATTTTATTCTCTTTATAACCTCACATCCGAAACTGAGGTCATTTTCATTTGTCACCTGAAGAACGGTAGTATGTTTCAATTTCATCTAATTCTGTTGTTCTGTTAATGCTTCCTGGGAAGATCTACGTGCCCAAATAAGGTATCTGAGTGGATTTGAGAGGGCAATTGTGATAGCCTCTGAGAGGCCAAATGAAGCTCTGGGTAATGATGCCGAGGTAGGAAGTTCCAGAGCAATGTGGAGCCTTTCCCTTGCAGAAGGGAGACAGCTTGGGCAGACAAAGGAGGAATTGTTTCTGATTGGCAGGATTTGAGCAATCTGCCCATTAGAAACAATCCTAAAGCAGGAGCAGATGTTCAAGGTTGAAGGGGTAAGGTCATGAAATATGGGGATTTGGCCATGAGCCCAGAATAGTAGTGGGAGAATTTCGTAGGCTGTCTGGAAAGCTGCAGTGTGGGGATTTGAGTTGCTACAGTGGAAGTCCCAAGTTGAAGCTAGTGAGAATCTGGGCCTGAATGACTAAAGGCATCATGTCTCTGGAAAGAAAATGGATCCAAGAAATGAGGCTGTTGATGAGGATAGAAATTTAAAGTAACTTGCAAGCTAGTTCCAGAAATCTGCACGACACTTCAGTAATAATGGGGCTTAATTTTAACAGCTGCAAAAGAAAAATAATGGCTTGCAGAGGCATTTTTACAAAGGTATTACTGAGATAGATGTTAACTGAAAATGGGAAGGACTGAGAATTCTTGGTCTTGGGAGAACAAATTGTTCATGGAAATCTACATGGAGGTCTGAATTGTGTCTTATATAACTCTTCTCTCTCTCTCTCTCTCTCTCTCTCTCTCTCTCTCTCTCTCTCTCTCTCCATTATATTCTTGGGACATGTTCCTTCTCCTGGACCAACTTTAGCCACTGCTCTGTCATTTTAGTTAGTGTGGCTTCTTAGTGATCCATGGGGATCTGTGCTGTATGTAAAGATGGGGCAGAGTGGACTTTAGTGATCCACAATTAGGTCTCAAATCTTATCTGCATTCATGAATAGATGACTGGAGAGCAAGCTGAAGAATATCAGGTACAAGGAGACTTGTTTAGAAAGAGATCAGAAGTGAGGCACAGAAAGAAACTCTGCCTGTACCTTTCAGAATGTGAAAGACCAAATCTATGTCATAGAAATCAGATGAAAACTTCCTACTTGACTGAACCCAACTGTGTGCATTAATCATAGGAAGATACTTTAGACCATCGTTGCATTGCTCAGGGCAGTCTTATAAATCAAGATGCTCTTTGATTCACGCTAACTACTCTGTAGGTGATGTTGGAGACGTTCTTCTGTGTGACAGCAGCAGAGACTTCTATGCTTAAGCCAAGTGAGAGTGTCTTGTAGAAGACCCTCCCTCAACTTTGAAGCATACAGATGTGGTGGGGAAATTTGGGGGCTGGGAATAGGTCACACTGTAGCTTTGGGTAGCTCTGACTGCAGACATTGACTGGACCTGTGAGCTGGAGGAGCAGCCATGCACACAATTGTCTCAGGACTGAGGTGGAGCCCAGAGATATGAGTCAAGGTAAAGTGGGGTGGCTGCTCACCTTAGATGTATTTAGATTGGAATGGAGCCCTAGCCAATGGAGTAAATGAATGGGATTATAGAATTTGTTGTTGGCCTTCCTCACATGGGAAGGAGTAAGCATGGGGACACCTAGGTTCTGTCTAGAAAGGCCAGCTTGGGACTGACAGAAAACAAACTAATGCTCTGTAGTGTTATATCAATTTGACACAAACTAGAGTCGTATGGGAAGAGGGAACCTTAGAAGAGAAAAACGCCCGCACCAGATTGGTCTGTGAAGCATTTTCTTGGTTGATAATTAACATGGGATATCTTACTTCACAATGGGTGGTGCTACTCCTGGATTGGTGGTCCTGGATGCTATAAGAAAGCAGACTTAGTAAGTCATGGAGAACAAGCTAGTCAGAATGATTCCAGAATGGTATCCCTTTTTGATGAGTTTATGCCATGATTTACCCAGACGATGGACTCTGGTGTAGAAGTTTAAGTGGAATAAACCCTTCTCCACAATTTTAGGACATAGTGTTTCACCACAGAACTAGAAACCCCAACTAAAATAACAGCAGAAAATATTTCTAAGTATGTCCAGGGACTGAGACAGAAAAATATTTTGAAATATCCACACTAAGGAATAGACTCCTGGGACAGCTCTTCATTTATCCCCAGGAGAGAACAACTGTAGACCAGAGGCATCTGCAGGGAATCCTTTGCAACACACATCCCTAGAGAGAAAGGAGTGACTTTCATCAATCTTCTGGGTACTATCCAAGGATGAAACTTTGGCAGGCCAATATAGACGAAGGCAACCAACAAACTAGGGAAGAAGGAAAATGTACTTATTGTTCCCACCTGATTCTTGCAATGACAATGAAACGACTTGAAGTCTAGTAGGGGAAAAGTTCCAATGAAGATCATAGAGAAATGCCATTTTGTCTTGGTGTGTTCGACTAGGTAAGCCCTGATAATTTAGAGCTCTAGGGTTGTACTTTCTTGCTATTGTCTTTATTTCTGCACTCAGTCAAAGCAACCAGAAATTACTAAACACGTAAGAATCAACAATTTTATCTTGCAAGAGTTTTCCTTTAGGAAAAAAAGGTGTTTAGCCAATGAATGTAGTTTGAAGAGATCTGGGAGACATAATGTTGTGTGATATTAAAAAAAATCAAGTAGCAATAGGAATAAGGCTACTGGTATTCTAATGAGAATATGAACAATAGATAATACAGAAAACACCGGACACATTCTGAGTCTGATTCATGCCAGTAAACTTCATTGTATTATAGTAAAGAATGGAATTTCCTTCTAGGTGAAGACATGTCCCTGCTTCCTCCTGTAAGACTTGGGTAGGTCAATGACCTAAGAGCCCACTCTTAGAAAGATGGTTCCCATTAAGACAACACAGATTTTCTTCCCATAATTCTCACTGTAGCACAGGGCCTACCTACAAGCTGCTGTGAAATTGGATGGATCCATCTGTGTTTCTGAGTTTTTACTCAGGTATAATTATTCCTTTTCCTTCTGGATGTTGGCCAGAGCCTAAGCATGCTTTTAAGCTCCCTGATGCATTAGGCTTCCGTATCCTTTCTCTAAAGCCCCTTTCCTCACCATGTGGCTGACCTCTGTCTCAGGTTATCTCTCCGTTTTCCTCCTTAAGGCAGCTATGAGAGTTACAGTTTGCCTGACCTGGAGATTTTCTTTTAAATTCTCATAAACTGTCCTTAAACTTCTGCTCCAGTCTCTTCTTAGTTTATAATATTAATAAGGCTGAGAAACCCAAGATTGGATGTGTATTTGTAGGAATCATACAGTGGCTGTACCAGGACTCCCAAGATTCTGATCATACCCTTCTTGCTTACCATTAAATTCTTTAATTGGTGGAGAAGAAGAGTCATTTTGCTTCCTCAGCGTTATGTCATCCTAGATGTCATAGGTGTCTGTGCTTAAGACCTTCATTTTGGAAGAATCTTTATATGTTGCTGCTGGGGCTTCTCACTCAGGGTGAACCTGAAAATCTTCAAGCCGTCTTCTCAGCAGTCTACAGACTTCCATTTAACATGGGAACAGGTATGCCAAGCCCTGGAGGGCTCAAGCTAGGGGAAAGAGTGCTAAAAAGTCCCCCTCCTTCCCAAAGAGGAGGCCAGACCATTTATCACAGCCAGAGGCAATGCATGAAATGACTGTAACAAAGAAATGAGTGAGTACCCAATAAATCACGGTAGCTTGATTAATCGATAATGATATTGATTTTTTTCAGTGATATTTCATTCCCCCCTCCCTCAATGAAGGGATTTACACAGGCCACTGAAAGATAAATTTATCTTCCATTCTTTGGAGCTTGTATTTGACCTGGTGTAATAGGAATTGATCATTATCTAAATGTTGTTTTGGCTAGAATGTTGTAATTCGTTGTATTACAATGTCTAGAGTTGCTTGTACCGGGACCGTCATCTCTAGTTATATCATATTATAATACAGACTAATGTTCCTTATCAGCTATCCCTCCTGGAACGTTCCTTTCTCAGTTCTGTGTCAATGGGAGGACATAATATCGATTAGTTGTAGCTTTTCTAACAGGGAGAGACCCATGAAGGCTGGTGTGCGGCTGCAATGCCTGGCTGTACCATTGCCTTCTTTCACAAGGGCGCAGATGAGTTTCGTATCACACAATGGACACTGGTGCTCACTGTAAGGTAGACTGTCTGTGCCATGCATTTAGAGGGAATCTAGGAAGTCAATTTCCTGTCAAGGCCACCTTTCAGGTATGGTGCAGCTCCCTTCTTCTCCACACTGGCCCCTGTCTGAGTGCTTAGCCTGTCTCCTGTAGTGGCGGATGAGGTCGTCCCCTCATTCTCTCATTGTCCTAACATCCCAAATGCACCCAAAGTTTAGAATAATAAATTGTAAAAGATGAATGGCCTCAGTTGTATTTCTTTAGTGTAAGAAGTGTCACTGGATGTTCATTATGATGACCGGACTCCTATGATGCTGTTTTTTTTTTTTTAATTTGAAAAATTTCAGATGTGTACATGTACATATGTGTGTATGTGCACATATGTGTACACTAGTGAAGAGGCCAGGGGGCAGCTTTAGTGGCCTGAATTGGGAGCTGTCCATCTTTATTCTTGAGAAATGCTCTCTCACTGGGTACTGAGGCCTGTCAATTAGGCTAGGTTGGCTGATGAGTGAGACCCCTCCGAGTATGGGCAATATTCCTGGACATTTTCCTGGATGGTGGATGGGATTTTGAACTCACTTCAGCAACTGAACTGTCTTCTCCACTCCCATACCTTTAACTTCCTCTCTGCTTGCTTTGTTTTCCCCTGAAAAGCATTTCTCAATGTTAGCTATTCCCTAGGAGGTCCTTCCCAATCTCACTGTCCTCATCTAAGCTGGTCAGTCCCCCAATGTCCATGTCATCTGTTTTATTCATACTTTACAGCTTGACTTCTGGCTATCTCATAAGAATGTGAAGCTCTCTGCCCAACACTCTCACTCTGGATTCCCTCATACCTGCTCTTACACCTGTTCTCAACCAAGGCCCCTTCTTCAGTGACTGACCTCACTACTAACCCCTCTTCAGAACCCAAGGATCACACCGTCTAATCTTCACAGAGCTGACAGGAAGATAACTGGAAGGCACATGTAATTGTAGCAAGGTTTGAGTTCCTCAGGCTTTTCTCACAGAACTAATAGAATCCAAAATTCATCTTGTTGTCTTCGAAGCTGAGCATGGTCTGGTTAATGCTCCCACCCCAAACCCCAACCCCCCATCCCCATCACAGGTTTTTTTTTTTTTTTTTTTATTCTGGTGACATGCACCTTTCTTTCCACCAAAACACCAAGGTCTCCTGCTAACACTGTTTCTTACCGTTTTCTCTATCTGGACCGCATTTTTCCCCTATACTTTTTAACCATAGACAGTAACATTATCTCTTTAAATATGTAACGTGTGTGTGTGTGTGTGTGTGTGTGTGTGTGTGTGTGTGAAGGTACATGTGCAAGTAGAGGCCAGAGGTCAACCTTGAGAGTTGTTTCTCAGGAGCTGTCCATTTTGGTTTTTGAGATAAGGTTTCCCTGAGACTAATTAGGCTAGATTCTGACCAAGGAGCCCTTGGGATCTGCCTGTTTCTACCTCTTCAACACCGGAGTACTGAGTGCATACCAGTGCCATCATGCCTAGCGTTTTACATGGGTTCTGATGTATGCAAAGCAACCAGTTTACCAACTGAGCTGTCTCTCCAGCTAGCCTAGGCTTAATATGCTTTAAATAATTAATTGACTAATTAATTAATTAATGTTTAGGCCGCAGACAACATATCTGTTTTCAATCTTCAGTGCCTAGCTCAGCTATTGGCACCTACACTTATTTGTTGAATAAATAAACATTAAAAGTGACAAGTAATCTTAATATGGGACTGGCCTTCCATAAACTCATTATCTGGCATCAAATAATTGACACTATTTTGTGCTTATAGGGTGCGGGGCCACAGCATGCTCATGTAAAGCTTATAGAACTATGAAGAGCTTTAAATTTTCTGAAAGAGCATCTAGTAATAGAAAATATGAAATATGCTTGCTGTGTGATCCTACAATCCGTCTTTTTGGAATGTAATCACAAAATGGGAAGAGATTTATGCCCAAGGAGTATATCATAGAACTATTCATAATAACAGCAAATTGGAAGCTGCCCAAGCACCCATTAGACTGGCTTAGTGAATTAGAGCACATAAGTATAATTGAATAATCTGTGACATTGCAAATGGCGTAGATCTATAATTATTGACATGGATGAATGTGTAGAAACATCTTAGAATAAAGCCCTCAGCTGACGCATTGTGTGCATGCACCCTCTCATAGAAAATTCCTTGCATTTGACCAAATGCATATATTTATCTGGAGAGAAAATGGAGGAATATTGACTTAACCATTTAAGAATTTTTTTTTTAATTTTTGTTTTTTTTCCTTTTTACAAGTTGTTTGAACAAGCAGTTGATAGACCTATTTTCACTAACCACAAAGTCAATCAGTATACCTCCATTACCTAAAATATTAGAACTATGAATACTTTATTTGAACTTTAGCACGTACTCAAAAATGTAAGGTTGCTTAACATCTCTGCTTATGGTTTGTTGGTTTGGTGAGCCGATTGATTGATTGATTGATTGATTGATTGATTGATTTTATAGCAAGTTTTAGCCAGTTAGATAAAATAATAATCAAGACAATACTTTTTTGTTTTGTTTTGTTCTTATGTTCTAGACACTTAAACACTTCAGGGGTTGTTAACATAATACTTATTAAAATTTACGCCTGGGGAAGGTGGTCTTTCCTTGACAACATGGTTAATCTCTTCTATGTAGTTTGAAATATTGTGAATTATTTGTTAGACTTAGGCCTTCCAATTTTTAAAAAGGTATTTTCAAAGATTCCAAAATAGATTTATCATCTTTTCATACTTATCATTTTTATGACAATTTAAAATGACCATTACTAACTGTCCATCATTGTAGGGTACAGAGTTATTCCCATATTTTATGTCATGACCATCTCAGGCCGCAGATTCTACCCATTACCTCAGACCCTTGCCAGTTCTTTGTGATGAGAACATGTATAATTTTGCCTTTTAGCTTGTTTGATTTATGCTGTACGATGTTGCTTTACAATAATGACCCTTCTGGGCAGTAAACCTGCTGAACTTATTTCTCCTGGCTGTGGGACTCTGCACCCCGCCCCTCCCAAATACCTCCTGGGCCTCCTCTGCTTTGGTGACTACCATTCATTCTACTCTCTGTGTTTATGAGCTCAAGTTTTAGCTGCAATCTGAAGGGAATTTTGAAGTATTTGTCTTCCTGTGCTCACAAGGTTATCCCCCAAATAAAAATCACATACAATTTTGATTATTTTCTATGTTGACCATCAGCCGGTCTCACTGAAAACTTATCTTTTCTTTGTGTTTGCCTGCTTCACTGTAAGAGCAGATTGAAGACACAATTGTATGAATTCTTATTTTTCAATCAGTTTAGTTCAGTTTTATCTATATTAAAAACATGCTCGCTTTCTTTTTTTTTTTTTCTATTCTTTTTTTCGGAGCTGGGGACCGAACCCAGGGCCTTGCGCTTCCTAGGCAAGCGCTCTACCACTGAGCTAAATCCCCAACCCCCATGCTCGCTTTCTTGAGTTTATCATTTCTAGATGATAAATTTGTTTGAAGTGAATATTTTACTTGCTTTTATTCTTATACCTAAAGAGAAATAAATCTCATTTCTCAATTTTATTTTTGTAAGGGAAGGCAAAAAATGGAAAACCAACAGGGACACACACTTATTTTATAAGTTAGCATATAGGATCTATTAGGTAAAACCTAGATAAGTTGTAATTTATAACTTCTTTTAATATACTGAAGGGACTGGAGATGGCTCAGTGGTTATGAGCTTTTTCTTTTCTTCCAACGGACCTAGGTTCACAAACACCTAAGTCCAACTGCAGACGATCCTGTCTTTCTATTGGCCTCTTTGCACATTTGCACACACATGGATTATACAGAGACACACATACATGCACACAGTCATACACGTGTACAGAAAGACACAGACACAAGCATACACACACACACACACATACACACACACACACACACACACACACGCACGTGAATGAAATTGACTGTGATGGCAGGCATACACCATACTTCTATACTTTGGAAGTAGAGGCAGGAGAGTGAGTAGTTTGAGGTCATTATTGGTACATAGCAAGTTTAGGGTCAGCGTGGATCTCCTGCATCATGAATTAAAAGCAGGCCCACAACAATCAAACAAACAAACAAAACAAAACAAAAATTGCATACTACTTTGATAGATTGTGAGTTTACTCTCCTACAGCAATGGTTCTTCACATTGAAAGTCAGTGATATAGAAACATGGTGGATTTATCTTATTAAAAATAAAAGTCGGCTGGGGATTTAGCTCAGTGGTAGAGCGCTTACCTAGGAAGCGCAAGGCCCTGGGTTCGGTCCCCAGCTCCGGAAAAAAAAAGAACCAAAAAAAAATAAAAAAAATAAAAATAAAAGTCAAAAATTGTATCTTACTAAAACCGAACTGCTTTGATAGAAGAAAATCTCAACACATTTACAGAAAAACCTATAGAAATACCACATGGAAACTCATGTTTCCATGAACAAGAAACTTACAGGATAAACAGCTGATACAATAAGACACACGAGGGAACAGGGCCGTTTAACAGACACCACCAAGGGAGTTTTCAAATGATTTGCTCTGCTGAAATCTCAAGGGTAAGCACATGATGAAGCTGACCCACTTCAGGTGAAGCTTGCTGCCATTTTTATTATAGGTAAATACGCAACCATTTGTTGTTTAGGCAGAACAATGCATTGCTCATCAAGGCCTAAGTTTTCTATAGATCCTACTGAAGGTCCTTCCTTCCTCTCATCGAAATCATTATCTTTCACAGAAATTATCTTTTTCATGAAACAAAATGTCTCTGCATCCTGTTGGCTCTGATTATTGGGTGTGCATGTTCTAGGAGTGCTCAGAACACCTCAGCTAAATCTTGGTGGATTCTTATATCTGCTACTTTCCGAGGCTTGGTTGGAAAACTGGCTCTGGTCCTCAAAGAGTCAATAACTTTCTTCACCAATTTTTGAATTGAGAGTTGAAGAAGAAGAGTGCAGAGTCAGGTTGAATGATTCTTTAAGTAGATTAAAAATGTTTACTCGTCTCCTTGTTTTGTATGTGTGCCTCTAGCGCGCGCGCGCGTGCGTGCGTGCGTGCGTGCGCGCGTGCGTGCGTGCGTGCGTGCGTGTGTGTGTGTGTGTGTGTGTGTGTATGGCATGTTAGATCTGAGGACAACTTGCCAGAGTCTTCTCTCCTTCCACTATGTGAATTCATTTTCATGGGCTCGGCAGCAAGCTCCTCTACCTGCTTAGCCATGCTGCTGGTCAGGGAGATGCTTTTATTTACTGCCTCTCCAGGCGTTTGTGTCATCTCTAGTGGGGGCAGCTTGGTCTTTGCTTCTGTCTGTGAAATCCATTCTGGATTTCTTTAGAACTCCCGTCATGTAGATGGCACTGTTGCTTAGTTTCCAGGACTGATGGCTTATGACTGCATTTTTTTAATTGAATGGGGATGTGTACAGGGGAATACAGTTGAGCACATGAACTCAGAATGCCATCTTGAGTCAATAGACTTCAACATGACCCTGTAGAGGCTCTTGCTCCTGTCTGTTAGTATTATGGGGTTCCCTACTTGAGAAAGGCAGGGTAAAAAAGGCAGGGTAAGGAATGTGTGCCTTTTGACAGAGGTGTATACATTCCATTAGCTTTTTCCTCCCTTCGAAACTCTCCCTCTCCCTCTCCCTCTCCCCCTCCTTCCCTCCCTCTTTCCTCTCTCCCCCTTCTCCCCCTCAGTGATAAGTCTCCAAAATGCAATTTGTCTGTGTAAGAATTAGTGAAAACTAGCCAATACATTCAGAAACTTAAAAATTTCCACAAATTACTATTTAACTAGAACCTTCTTTTCGATAAATTACTCTTACCTGATTCAGTGTTTTTCTCTGAAACTCACACTTGTCTCCAGAGGTTTCTTCTGGTATTTTCATTTTTGGGATGGCAAACGAAACACCAGGTGTATGTATATAGGGAGCTCAGAAAGAGCTTTCACATTTCATAGTTGAATTCCTAGAAAAGTCCACAACTTTCTTGTATTCCTGGGAGCATTGTATAGTGGGCCTATTAAGGAGCGAGTAATTCATACAATAATAATTTCTACTGCTAAAAATGCAGATGCCATGTTTGTAAGTACTAGCTCACAACCCACCAGCGCATCATGTAACCAAAGGCTCACCTGTGTCCTCTGTGTGCGTCTGAAAATACTTAGAGGCAAGAACAATTGTTTTCTTCCTTAACAGTTCTGGGCATGAAATCTGTCATCATGTTGAGCAATTGTATATTGTGTTTTTGGAGAGAAAATATCAGGGATTGTCAATAAGGAAGAGACACTCCCTGCCTAAAGCAGAACTTGAGGGGGACCAAAGTGTTTCTGATGAGATCACATGCTTATTATGTATGTGTCACATGCACGAATTGGTCATAGTAGTTCTGAAAAGTGACCTGAGTCTATAGAGGAGTGAAGCAGTGCATTTCAGTGGCATTGAAGAAGAAGAAGTGGGCGATTAAGGTAAATGCTGACGAAATGAGGTAACATATCTTTGTATGACAGCTGAATGCCTTTGGTTCCATGGTGGCTCAGAACAAGGCTAGAGAGGTTACTTTTTATTTAGGCTCTGGTTGGCAGGACCTTTTGAAGTTACAGTCTTCTGTATAAGAAGATAATCTACCATCAATTTAGGAAAAATAAAAGTCAAGGTCATGTGAATCTCTACTGATTAAACACTTTCAATTGGTATTTTAATAGAATAAATTGCTTATTATATGTCCATCTTAGTGCAGCTTTAAATCATAATTTTCTACTCTTCTACTGAAACACATTTCACAATGTTGAATTGCTGTTGAGAGAAAAAAAGTTTCTTCATTTCCTTCTGTATCATGTGGGCTTCATCTTGCTATGGACAGTTGTTTGATAGAAGAAACTTACAAGGTTCTGTTTCCAGGTCATGACAGTCCATTGTGTTGTGGAGGACGTGGCAGAATGCCAGGAGAAAGAAGCATTTGGCTGAGGCATCTTCCCTATCAACGCACCAGGAAGGATAGGGTGGGTAGAATCAGAGTGGTTCTGACCTTCAAGACTTCCCCATAGTAACCCACCTTTTCTAACTAGGTAACTGTTCTGGTGGTTCCACAACTTCCCCAAATAGTACCACGAGCTGGAGACCAGTTGTTCAATTCCCTGGGGACATTTCACTTTCAAGCCTTCACAGTTACTCTCTATAATAAATTATGTTGCTTGAAATTGGCCCTTTGTAGTCACAGAGTCCACATGAACATATGCATTCAACTATGGATTAAAAATATTTGAAGCAGTGTATCTGGTTTTCCGTTTATCACTCTCTAAAAACCAGTATAGGAACTGTTGATGTAGCAGTTACCTTGTATTAAGTATTATAATAATCTATCTGTGACGTGAAAGTATACAGGAATAGATGTACAGTTTCTTTACAAGATCCACATCACTTTACGTAAAAGACTCTAAAGCCTGAAGAAGTTGGTGTCAAGCGAAGGTGCTGAGGGTACCTGGAAGAGAATGGGGGACAAGAGAGGCGAAGCAGGACGCCAAGATAAGAGTCTGATCAAGGCTACAACTTTATTTTTTCTCAAGGCTGAATTTATACCATAACAGGGGTAACAGAGAGAGGGGGGAAGTGTGAAACATTTACACAGGCCAAGGACACAATATTCGTGTGGTCAGGGAATCGGCTGATGTTGACAGGATGTCAGAAAGGTCACAGGTTTGTCATATCTATTAGTCAGCAGGACGTTGGTTTTTCAGAAAGGTTACAGGTCATCACATTGGGCATCGTGACGTCAGATGTATTTCTCAGCAAGGTCAGAACTTTATCATTCATTATTCATCTTGACCACCAGATTTGTATTAGTCTTCTGCAGCTGGCTGGGGATTTTCCATGAACCCAGTCATACTTAATGCTACCCATAATAATAACATCAATAATGGAGGGTTTCAAGGGCATTGCTCCCAACAAGTTGGTATGACCAAAGCTTCATGGAGTCAGACCCCTTATGGACGCTGATGGACAACCTCTGTCACTCTTTACATTTCTGATACTTAGCCTGTTACATGTGTTCATCTTCATCGTAGCATTTTTCTTCTTTTGATTGATTTTTCTCAAGGAAGTGGGGGCTTTAGACCAATATCTGTAAGCAGTTCATCTCATGAGAGTCACTGTTTTCTTTCTTGCACTGTGCCTTTCGGTTATAAATACAGTGTTTGGTGACTCTTCCCTATTGATACTCTCTGGTATTGTCTCTCCCAATACCACACAATATAGATTTTCCCAACATGACGCCAGAGTACATGCCTATAGCTAAGAAGACAGTTATGTCTCCCTCCAGAGTTCTTAGAGTCCATGCAGCGATACTGAGGAATCTTTTGTTGTGGGGGGTGCTGGCAGTTTCACGACTAACATGCTAAGAGCACATCAGAGAGGCTGCCCTTTCAGCAGAAGAAATTGTCATTGTTTTTCCTTTCTGCTTTACTTTTACATGCCTGTTGAACAATCTTGCCAAGGGTCTAAGACATTTAAGGACTTTTTTCACTGTAACAATGAAATCTGGACATTTGTGCTGGCTTTAATCCCATCTTTATTTTATAACAGAAAAAAGTACCAAAACAGATACGCTTTTTTCTCAATTGCTGGCTTGCAAGTTCAGTTTTTAGATGCCATTACACACAGTTTCTCTCTGTCTCTGTCTCTGTCTCTCTCTGACTCTCTGTCTGTCTGTCTGTCTGTCTGTCTGTCTGTCTCTCTCTCTCTCTCTCTCACACACACACACACACACACACACACACACACACACACACACACACACGAACGAACAAACAAACACAGTTGTGGTTAGTGCCACTAAAGAAATTAAAAGTCAGTTTGCAGTTCTGCAACTGTAGACATAAATGTATTAAACAGTAGTGAGCGGAGATGCAGAGCCTCATAGCAAAACACAGCAGCCTCTGAGGACTGATTTAATAGCTTTTTATAGATCTGCACCAAGCAATTATTTCCAACCCCAGCTATTCTGACCTCTCTCATTGTGGTTGTGGCTACTACTCTAAAAAGTGTTTTGTATATAGAGTGGGGACACCGAGCAAGCTACACTATGGTTAAACCTTAAGCTTTGATCTGCTGTAATTCTTCCAAATAGAGAGGTATACCAAGAGAAACTAAAGAGTTACAAGCAGTTCTGTGAAAGTTACAGAAGGTGTTTCATATGTGTTCAGTGAAGTATTTAGCTTTTCTTTCACTTTGGAAACCCCTGATTGATTTTGACAGTTTTCCAAACAACGGATTTCCAATTGTTCACAATAGTAGTTGAGTCCTCACTGCCAATCTGCTTGAGCAACTTCATTGAAATTTTTTTTTTCTACTGCTGGTGAGCATCTTGCTTCATATAGTTAGTGTTTTTAAAACTCTGTCTTCTTTACAGGCAGAGGAAGCCGGTAAGGTGCTTTCTGTTGCCTGGAGAAAGGTTTGAAACTGCTTGCAACATAGCAGAGAAAATGTAACAAACAAATCCGCAAAAGCAAAGTCCAAACAAACAATCCCTGTTAAGTGAGTCATGACAAGATCAGCTGTGTGTGCTAAACTGGCCAGACTTCTTTTGTTCAAAGTTATTTTGGTAACAAACACATTTATAACACTATATATTTTCTCTGAAAAAAAATCACCAGATTAAAAAAAAAGTACTGTTCTATTTTTGGCAATAAGTATTTCCCAGGCAGTTTTCTCATCAAAAGGGATGCACAGCATCACTGCCAGGTTCCATTTTTCCAGAAAGTTCCATTGTTCAGCAGTCAGGGACAAGAGCTCGTTACCACTGAAGCTTTGGTTTAAACAATTTTAAAAATGCTCTGACTCCCATCTCTTGCACTCTCAGAGTGAGATCAAGGATTAAAAAGCTCCCAGAGTTTCCAATCTTGGTGGAAAATTGGCTGTCACACAGAACGAGATATATTCTAACTGACTGTGCTGTGCAATTGGGTTCTTAATGAAAGCCACGTAAGACAAACCTGCACCCCTCTGTATTTCATTTGTGCATCTTGTACCTGGAATAAAATGTAACTGCTGTAAATCTCTAAGTTGGGTTCAATAAAGCAATAATAGCGTACTGTGCAAACTGACCATTTAGCTTAACAACTGATTTGTTACACCATTAACTTGTCCGCTATCTCGTCTTAGGGCTCTTTGCTAACCGAGTGGCTGTTAAGTACTGTCATGAGCAGATTCTTTCAAGGGGAAAAACATCTGAAACCAGAGGCTGGTGCTGTCGCTGACAGAAAGCTAAAAGGTGACCACGGAATAGTGAATAGATGCTAAAGTTATTAATGTTTAATCGCGAAGGCATTGTATGACCTCAAAAAAAAATTGGGCTAGAAATAAAATCAGCACCGGAAAAAGACGTGTAGCATCTTGTTAAGGGCTTGTAATTTGTGCAGAACATGTCAGATTTGTAGCTGCTATTTTTAAAAGAAAAAAACCCTTTGGCTCTCTGTAGTCAAATCACATGCTAGTAGCAGCTGATACGTTTATTTTTCTCTTTTAGACCAAGGGACTCAATAAAGAAGCACATGAAGCCAGGGAGATGGTTAGTTCTAAACCACGGCAAGGTGCCTGGAAGGTGCAGTATCATCTTCTACACCCGGACCCGAAGCCAGGGCTAACATCTGTGGAAGGAAAGGAATCCATTTGCAAAGAAAGGTAGTCCAGCTCAGATGCCAATACCAGAGGTCACATTTCTATATTTACATGTAGCATTCTTGTATCGATATTAAAGGAAAGGTAAAGATATCCCTTGCTTTTTATAAAAGAAACTCAGATGTATGCTACCTTGATTTTTTTGTATTCTACAAGGGCTTCCCATAAGGATGCACATTCACCTCTGTACTGTTTTAGGAAGCAAATTGTAAGTTTTTAATATCTGATTTATCAAGATTGTGAGTACACTTGGAAAAGCTTTAAAGAAAAAAAAAAACCACAACAAACCCCATAGAACAGTGGTTCTCTCAACTTTCCTAATGCTGCCACTCCTCAGGCGCAGTTTCTCATGTTGTAATCACTTTCAAACATAAAATCATTTCAACTGCTACCCCATAACTGTAATTTGACTACTATTGTGGATTATACTATAAATATGTGTTAGGGCTAGATATTTAATGGAGCTCGTTTCATGCCATAGAGCTATCAGAGGAATGTTTCCACAAATATTTCTGGAATTCCTAGAAAGGATTGTTTTTTAAGTCTTTTCTTTTCAAAACATGGTGCTAAATGATGAATTCACAATCGAGTTGCACATACGATGTAACTACGTAACAATTATAAGCTGGGCCGAATGTGGTGGCTCACGCTGGTATTCTAGCTTGTTAAACACTGAGGCAGAAGGATCCTGCTAATAAATAATGGCAGGAAGAACTAAGATACCCAACCATAGAGCTGATGAAATAAATTATGTAAATTAATAAAATTAAAAAATCTAAATAAACATTTAAAATGTAGCACTATAGGGCCGAAGAGACGGCTCAGTGGTTAAGTGTCCTTACTTCTTTTCTAGAGGACCTGAGTTGTGTTCCCACTACCCACACTTAGAGGCTCATAACTTCCTGTAGCTTCAGTTCCAGGAAACCTAGCCCCCTCTTCTGTCCTCTGTGGCCATCTGCGAACAAGTGGCATAAACTCACGTACACATATAGAGGAAAAGGTAAATCTCTAAAATAAAGAGTTACATAGTACACTGTGAGAACGCTGAATGGATTTCTGTCTTAAAGGTTGAATGAGTGGTAAGGATAACATATAGAAGGCCAAAGAAAAAAGCATATGTAACGATCACCTCTTCGTGGTAATACTGTAAAACATTGTTCTAACTTATGTGTAATGAACGTGCATTCTTTATGAAAAACTGACAAGAATCATATCAAACTGTTCCAAGCACAGAGTGATACACTGACTATGTCATCAAGCTCTGTTTCCCCTTCCACTTTTGCTTTATGAATCACCATTGAAAATATTTTTAAACAGATGCCTCTGGAATCCACACTTAATTTTCCAGCTCCTTGGGGGCACAAGTTGATACTGCAAGTTTCTGTGGATAGGTTACACTAGTATTGAATACAAAGAATTTGGCTGTCCTTGTGACCTACAGATCAGAAGGATAAAGGGACAGTTGTGTCTAAGCACCGCCCAGGGTTACATCCAGCAGCAAGGCTCGCCATACGGCAGCATTGCTCATGATCATTGCATGAAGTCTCTGGCCTTGAACTCCTTGCCATGCCATGCAGGTGATGACAGAGTTTCATGCCAGGAGCAATCTAGAAAATGATTCCTAGAATCAATTCTATATAAAAAAAAATGTGCTGGAACAGTTTGATTACTTTCTCTTCATGCTCCGTTGTGGTCTGTCATTGGTGTTCTAAGTAGGAATCTATTGGGCCAGTTCTTTGTCTTCCACAATTTCCTGTATTTTTTATCCCATAGAGAAATATGGTGCTATGTTTAATGGACCATTGAACTGGACTTCACATCTGGGGTTCCAGTCCTGGCACTGTTACTAGTTGATATGTAACTTGAGCAAGTTAAGAAACTTTTTGTTTTTCAGTGTCTCTAGCTTTAAGATCGACTGATGCCACTAGTTGTGTTGAACAATGAAGAGGATTAAGTAGCATAATGCAGAAAGAAGTTAAGACAATGAGCTGGGATGTAGGTCAATTGATGGAGCGGTTGCTTAGCATAGAGAAGTCTCATTTTCAATCACCAGCACTAGTAGTGCACATGTAGTTGAGCATGCCTATAATCTCAGTACCTGCTGGGAGGAGGGAGAACCAAAAATTCATGGTCTTCTTCAGCTATATAACAAGTTGGAGGCTGGCCTGGGCTCCTTGGGACTCTGTGTAAAAACAACCAACCAACCAACCAACCAAGCAACCAACCAACCAACCAACCAGCCAACCAATCAACCGACAGACAGACAAACATAAAACACACACACACACACACACACACACACACACACACACACACACATCAAAAAATGAGGCAAACATAAACCACACACACACACACACACAATGTTAAAACAGAGATAATTACAGAAGAAATACTCAATGATTATTAATCATTGTATCATTGTCATGGCCATAGTGTTCCTAACTTGCCCAGTGCTTCCGAGTTGGAGGACATCTTTGGATACGGGAACATTTCCGTGAGTAGCAGAAAGTGAAGATTGTATCGTTGGAGCTCTAACTCTGTGGTAGTTACTGTACAGTCGGACTTTACACCAGCTATGAGTTCAACACTATTTTCTATTCTCCAAAGGGTGACACTGAAGCTAACCATGACCTATCTTTTCCAGTACCCATGTACCCTGTCTCTAAATGACTTCCTCTTAATCACATTTCAGAATTCTCAGCCGAGGTTCTCACCAATCCACCCACTTACCTTTACTCTACTATATCTGCTACTATAGGGGTATGTAAGAGTGCAAATAAACAGCATGTGGTAAGATATGCCGGGGGCAATTCCATAGACTTTTACCAAAGTTCCTATGGACAGGAACTTTTGTTCCATATTGGAGATCAACACCATTTAGAACTCCATGCCATTTTGACTTTAGGTGCTACCTTTCATGCATCTCATGATAGAAGCTTTGCCAAATTACTTTTTCCCTCTTCCACTTCCACCTGGACTGTCTGCTCAAATGACGACCAACTGTTGGCCTATTGCCCTTTCCCTAATGACCATACTTTGCTTTGTCCACTCCTAGGCATTCATAACAACAGCAACAACAGCAATAACAAAACAACAACAAAACCACCTGTTTGCTTGAGACTCAGCCCTAATGGCTGTTGGATCCTTTAATGTGCCACTGGCCAGGGCACATCTTATCCCCGTTGGAGCATTTCTGCATCAACATCGTACTCCCTATATTAGCTCTGTCAGGCCTACATGTCCTTTCAGAAATACCTCCTTGCCAAAAATCAAAAACTCTGTATTAGTATCTGAAGTCTGTTCATGTCAAAATATTCTTAATTTTGTTAGTGTCTTGGTCCTGGCCAGTAGATTTTCTCATAATCCATCCTATGAGGACAGATGCAGGTTCCATCAGGGACCTGAGTCCCACTGTCATAGAGGTCATCAGTATACTTGCGAGAGCCCCAGCATTTATCCATATGGGGGAGGAGAGCCCATTGTCACTTCCAGTTAGGTACAAAAGCTAAGATGAACATGTTCCACCTTGAAATGATGTATTTATAAAATTGTACTGACTTCTCAAACCTTTATGCTTAAATCTTTTTTAGTTGATGCCATACAGATAAAGATGCCTTTAGAAAACAGGATGAACTGAACAGAAAAGTCAGTTCTTCAACTTAAGTAGAAAATGACATTATTTGAAATTCTCTTGCCTGGTTTCCGTAAAACCGACAGAAGGCAAAAATAACCTCTTATTTGCATATAAAACAGCTACATAAAATTGGTCCGTAGCTGATCTTATGTGATAAACACAAGTGAAAGAGAAAATATACATTGGTATGTGTAGCTTATGTTGAAATCTTATTAAATTCAAATTATTCATTTTTCATTCAGGAAAAACCTCTCAACTAACAAAAAACTGTAGCCATTTTCTTCAGCAAAATGTTCTCCAAGCTCAGGCAGGAGGCAGGTATGTGTCTGTATTTATATTAGCTTTGAAAAGCTAAATATTTGATTATTTCTTAGCCTGTAGGGAAGTATGGTTCCGAGGAAGTGCCACAGTTTTTGGCATTGGTAAATACTGATTTGAGGAAAGCGTTCACATCAGAATCCCTTGGATGATTGGACGTTCAAATGATAATTAAAAGGTATTGATTAGTAGAATTTATGCTAAGTATTTTTCGTGTCTAGAATTATCATATTTGAACATTACATTCATGTAGACATGAATGCTCACATGGGCAAAACTTGGAAGTATCTAGCATGAATTTTACGGTGCACACAGAGACACCCACCCAGAAGAACCAGAAAATAGCCCAACAAAACAAAACAAACTAAACAACCTCACTCCAGGCAGCCATCATGCCCCTTCCTTGAAGGCGCCTCTGTTTGCTAATGGCCACCAGTCCTGTAAAATGTGAATTGCATAACTATTTTCGCTTGTTTCTGATGTTTAATAAACATGGAGATTTTTATATAAAATGTTAATTTTTGTTTCTGGTTTCCTTTTCTGGTGATGGGATTGCATTTTTCGATGTAACTGTACATGTTTTTGGAGACATGGTAATAAACTGGTATGGGCCTTATATACTGTATGAATTTATCAGGATAATTTCTGTTCTATTATTGATGATATTTGAGTTGTTTTGAATTTATATATACATATATATACATATATATGTTTATGTGTACTTATAAGTGTGTGTGCCCACGTGTGTGAGTGTGTGTGTGTGTCTACGCATACATTTCAGTTTTACATCCAGTGAGGAATTGTTAGCTATAAATCATATTGTATCATCATACTTCTTGGAGTTTTTCTGACCACTGAGAATGTTTTCCAGGTTACTAAAGAATTCTTCAGCAACTTCATAATTTTAGGTGCCACAGACCCACAAGGCCACTGGAGAGAGGATCCTCTGCAAGCAAATGGTGAATGGTCCAAGCTCACAGCCACACTATACGGTAAGGTCGTAACTATGTCTTCTTTCATTACTTTCAATACGATCTCCGTTGGTCTCAGCCTTCTGGGAAGCTGACTCTAAGGCAGAATTTGAAATGTAAAAAGACAACGGGGGAAATGAACTGAAAGACATGATGGGGAAGAAGAGCAGGCAGAGAAGAGATGATATAGACCTAAGTCCCGTGAGAGCAAAAGAGGGAGAAAAGACGTTTGGGTAGCAAAAGGTATACTCTTTGCAGCTTGAAGACAGGCTCAGCTGCTCTCACAAAGAACTGTGGAGTAAGGGTCCTCATTGGATGAGTTCCACACTGGACAGGAGCAGCCTTTGGGAACATGTCTTTTCAGAGCTTCAGTGGACTCTGAAGCGAGATACTGAGAGACTGTTGGCTACCTGCAGGTGTCATTACTTAAGGGAGAGGGGATGCACACCTCCATAGCTCTCCTTACTTCAAAGATACCCTTTGATGTGTATTCTCTTGAATCTTTCTAGTTTGTCCTAGTAGGAAAATTAACCCAATATTATAATCTGCTACAATTATAACACGATTCCCTAATCATAGTTGCAAAAAAGGGTTTTTGAAAAATGGTCTTCTTAAAAGAAGATGGTCTCAAGCTTGCTTATGTAGCCAAGGATAATCTTGAACTTCTGGTCTTTCTACCTGCCCTCCTCAAGTGCTGTAATTCTAAGCATTTATTAACGCACTAGACTAAGTATAAATTTTAGTATGCATTAGTACTAAGGATTGATACAATTTAATGAAACAGTAGAATCTTAGTAAGGAAAAAGAATGAAATAAAGGCTTTTGGCTGAATGAACTTTTCTTTTCTTATCCATCACCGGGACAGAGTTTTTTTAGTTTCCACTAACTATGCTGTCTCAGAAATGCCACACTCTTAGGAGATTTCATGCTAACTCATTAGCCTTTAGTTTGCAAATCTTTCCATTAGTCTTTCCTTATTCTATCCTTTCTTTCTGACAGTGGATATTACTAATGTCTTCTTAATGACCTGATAGTGAGGCCCACAGAAGAGGGTTATGGATATACCTGACCTCCATCCCTACAGTACTGAGTCACTTAAAGTCAATAATTTTATGGTAAGTTTATTTCTTTTTTTAAATAATATTATATCATACATACTCACAACTTGAATGATTAAATGAGACATGAACTAATCTTTGGCTATAAGTTGAGCGTAAGTCTAGATCCACTTGGCAGTAAAAGAGGAATTTTTGTACATTCAAGACAGTAATTTTCATCTCCTTTGAACCTTTAAGTAGGAAAGCTTTATGTGGAAGCTGGTTGTGGGATGAAGAGACACTGAGTGAAATTTTAATTTCTAGGCTCTCTGGAAGAATAGAGCTGATAGAACAAATCTATTTATATCAAAAGGGCATGATTTTGTTGTGCAAGTCTGTTTGAATTTAGCCCTGTGCTCTACATTAGACTACATAGCTATGAGGCTAGACAGTGTATTTTTTTTCCTCCGTTACAATCACCAAAATCAATATCAAGATCAGATAGACTGGAAACAGGAGGCTTCAGAGTGGGATTTATTGGAGTGGCTTACAGGCTGTGATCTGCTAATCCAACATGGTCTATCTCCCGACTAAAAGGCCAAGAATTGGTAGTTGTTCAGTCCATGCTACATGTCCTAGGTGGTCTTCAGCCTATGTTGGAAACCCAAAGAAGTAGGTTCTAATACAATAGAAGGAATGCTTTAGAAATAGGATGGGTGAACTTGTCAGAGTAAAGTAAGGACAAAAGCTTCCTTCTTACAAGTCATTTTATATTAGGGGACTCCAGAAGGTACGGTCCAGACTTACAGTATGGGTTTTGACCTTAAATGACCTAGATTTTGGTTGTATCATCTGACCTCAGATGATCTCTATTTATGATGGATCTTCTTTTTTTTTTTTTTTTTTGATTCTTCAAAGCTATAAGCCCAGATGTTTATTTGAATTCTTTTTTTTTTTTTTTCGATAACATATTTCTTTTTTTTTTCTGTGTTTTTTTTTTCCGGGCAAACATCCCCCTCCCCCCTCCCCTTCCTTATGGGTGTTCCCCTTCCAACCCTCCCCCCATTGCCGCCCTCCCCCCAACAGTCTAGTTCACTGGGGGTTCAGTCTTAGCAGGACCCAGGGCTTCCCCTTCCACTGGTGCTCTTACTAGGATATTCATTGCTACCTATGAGGTCAGAGTCCAGGGTCAGTCCATGTACAGTCTTTAGGTAGTGGCTTAGTCCCTGGAAGCTCTGGTTGGTTGGCATTGTTGTACATATGGGGTCTTGAGCCCCTTCAAGCTCTTCCAGTTCTTTCTCTGATTCCTTCAACGGGGGTCCTATTCTCAGTTCAGTGGTTTGCTGCTGGCATTTGCCTCTGTATTTGCTGTATTCTGGCTGTGTCTCTCAGGAGCGATCTACATCCGGCTCCTGTCGGTCTGCACTTCTTTGCTTCATCCATCTTGTCTAATTGGGTGGCTGTATATGTATGGGCCACATGTGGGGCAGGCTCTGAATGGGTGTTCCTTCAGTCTCTGTTTTAATCTTTGCCTCTCTCTTCCCTGCCAAGGGTATTCTTGTTCCCCTTTTAGAGAAGGAGTGAAGCATTCACATTTTTTTTAAAGATTTATTTATTTATTATATATAAGTACACACTGTAGCTGTCTTCAGATACACCAGAAGAGGGCATCGGATCTCTTTACAGATGGATGTGAGCCACCATGTGGTTGCTGGGAATTGAACTCATAACCTCTGGAAGAGCAGTCGGGTGCTCTTAACCGCTGAGCCATCTCTCCAGCCCGAAGCATTCACATTTTGATCATCCGTCTTGAGTTTCATTTGTTCTAGGCATCTAGGGTAATTCAAGCATTTGGGCTAATAGCCACTTATCAATGAGTGCATACCATGTATGTCTTTCTGTGATTGGGTTAGCTCACTCAGGATGATGTTTTCCATTTCCAACCATTTGCCTACGAATTTCATAAAGTCGTTGTTTTTGATAGCTGAGTAGTACTCCATTGTGTAGATGTACCACATTTTCTGTATCCATTCCTCTGTTGAAGGGCATCTGGGTTCTTTCCAGCTTCTGGCTATTATAAATAAGGCTGCTATGAACATAGTGGAGCACGTGTCTTTTTTATATGTTGGGGCATCTTTTGGGTATATGCCCAAGAGAGGTATAGCTGGGTCCTCAGGCAGTTCAATGTCCAATTTTCTGAGGAACCTCCAGACTGATTTCCAGAATGGTTGTACCAGTCTGCAATCCCACCAACAATGGAGGAGTGTTCCTCTTTCTCCAAATATGATGGATCTTCTAACCTCAACTACAGACTTATAGTGTGGGTGTTCACACTTACATGATCCAGTCAAGAAAAATCCATGTGCATCCAGGAGCCTGTGGTTTAGTTAATCACAAATGTAGGCAAGTTGACAACCAAGACCAGGCATTAGAAATAATAATAGGCTTTGAAAACAAGGAATAAAGCTGTAAAAATTATGAGATTGGTATGGGAAACTGGTGATCTGGGCGATGGAATGACAATGGGGAGAGCAATGCAACATAAAAACATGGAAAACTGTGGGCATTTGGAGAGATTTGGTCTAGTAGCTATTTGTTTAAATAAAGTTTTATTGCAATACAGCTGTGTCTTTATGCCTATGCATTGTCTATGACTGTTTTTAATCCAACATCAACAGAGTTTAGACATTGCAAGGGCTAGGTAGATTTGCCATCGGGCCATTGACAGTATTTATAAACCCTGTAATACAGCTTGGAGTAGGCAAAACGAACACCAGATTAGTCTGGAAGCAGGAAGAGCTGTTTGTATGTTTCTGCTGTGGTAATCCTAGGATCATTACTGTTGACTCTTACCCCTATGTCCATCGAATAGATCACTTTCCTAGTCCTAGGCTCTACTACTTGTGTGTATGAATACAGTGTGGGGGCATAAAAAAGTTTTAGAGGGACTGGAGAGAGAACTAGGTTGGTTAAGAGCACATGTTGCTCTTTCAAAAGACCCAAGCTCCCAGCATCTCTGTCAAGTACCTCACAACTGTCTGTAACTCCAACTTGAAGGGAATCTTATGTCAATCTATTTTGGATTCTGAAGGCATCTGAGCTAATATGCCCACAGCTATATATACGTACACAATTAAAAAGTAAAATAAAATCTTAAAATAACATCTACAATGTATAAGCAAAAAGGTGTTGTCTGTGCCCCTATAAAACCATTTCGACAGACAGTATTCCCATTTGGCCAAATGATCAGTGTCTCAATATGGGTGTGTGGTATTGTTCTTCCTAGGAGTCCCTTCCCTGCCTCTGTACTTGGCTTCTTTATCTCCTCTTTCCATTGTGTTTTCACCCCACCACATCTCATTGTCTTTTCCTTCTGCCAGCTGTTTCTTCTTTTTCCATATTAAGGGTATTAACTACCCATACTAGTGACCAAGATAGAAATGGGTTTGAAAATACAGCTTCTATCTACTGAACCATGGCTATGTCTTCTTCCAAGGTTAGAATCTCCATTTTCAATACAACGACTTCCTTGTGCATAGCCTAGCTCTGTCTTCCCCAGAAGACAGACTTCCGTGGTGGGCTTCATACTAAATCCACCCGTGTCCCTTCCTTGGGCTGCTTGCTATACCAGTTTATGTGAGTGTCACCACCTGCAGTTTAAATAATGGACAATTTCACTGGCTCAGCATAGCCGCTGGCTTTTATGTCATATTTCTTTTCTCCCTCCCATGAAGAAATGCCTATTTTCCCCTCCAGGTTATTACAAATCTAGTCACTATTACAGAATCACAATTTCCAGTCTCTTTGGTTCTGCTAGTATTGATTTTAAGCTCCATTTTACTTACATTGCTTTTAAAGTCACACGTGGGCATTTTTAATTCATACCGGTAACTTGATGGAAGAACGCCATGTTCCTAATGCTCCACAAACATCATTTCCTCTTTCGAAATTCCCATTTTAATTAAGTCATCTATAATTTCACATTTCTGTAGTGCTTCCCTTAAAGGAGCTAGGAGAGGTGATTGGTACACAGCTTCACCACATTTACTAGCATTTACCTAGTGCAACCGAAATAAAAAGATTGTGTGCAATTAAATTACATCCAACCATACACTGAGAACTGGGTCCCATGTATTGCGGCTCCAAATTCAATTCAATGGTCATCTTCTTTTTGCCTTGCAGATTAGAAAGAAATCATATGTCACTTAAAAAGTGTAAATCATTTTTTTGCAAAGGTTAAATTGTGAATAAAATAAAAATGAAACACCTAGTATTGAGCAAAGAGGAAGGAAGCACATTTTGAAGCAATAACACAATTATCTTCAGTTGTATGCACTGCTCTAATAGCAGGGTGCCGTGTATTGAAAGGTTAAAGGGCATTTCAACTACAAAGGCAATGATGATGTGCAGAATGTCTAAGCTGTCTGCTCCATGATAAGGTGATATTAAAGCATTTTAGGGAGTGGATTAAGTGATAAAAAAAGAAAGTATTCATTTAGGACTGTTGCTGTTGGAAGACAGAATTTCATAGATTTCTAGTTTGGAAAGAAATGGTCTCTAACGGCCATTTGGGATATCTTATTTATTCTATGAATTTTTGACCTGCTGTGATTAATTCCACAAAACTAACATTTAGAACAGCTGACAAGAGAGTTTTGGGCACTCACTATAAACCGACCTTCTTTTCTGAGAAACCCTTGCACTCCCTTGAATTAAGCAAGGTTAGAGCAAATGTTGTTTTCATGGATTCTGTCTTGACAATCAGTATTTAGTAAGCATTTTTGTCCATAATTTTCCCGTAGAGCGAATTGATAGAAAAGAAACATGAGGTTAAAAGGTAGGCTTTTTAAGACTGTTTTTAATACTCTTTGCACATTTGATACTTTTATGCACATTAGTAAACTTGAAGGGCGATAGCACTTCACACGGCCCAGCCTGCATATGCACACATTGGAACTCAGGTTCCATTGCCAGATCCTGTGTACGAGTCGGGTGTGGTGACACACACTTATGATCTCAGTGGTTGTGAGGAAGAGACAGGCAGCTCTCTGCTGGTCACTGGTCAGTCACCCAAGCCAACGTGACAGGCCATAGGCCAGTGAGAAAACTTCTGGGTAACTCCTCCGGAGTGTCATCTGAGGCTGGCTTCTGGCCCCCCACAGGCAAACATCCTCTTGTGCATTTTCTTTTCTTTTTTTCTCTTTTCGTTTTTTTTCCTTTTTTTAAATTGGATATTTTTTATTTACATTTCAAATGTTATCCCTTTCCCGACTTCCTGTCCATAAACCTCCTATCCCATCTCCCCACCCCCTTCTTCTATGAGGGTGTTCCCCTACCCAACTACTCACCCCTTTCCACCTCCCTGCCCTAACATTCCCCTACATAGGGGGATCGTGCCTTGGCAGGCCCAAGGGCTTCTCCTCCTATTGGTGCCCAACAAGGCCATCCTCTGCTACATATGCAGTTGGAGTCATGGGTCTGTCCACATGTACTCTTTGGATGGTGGTTTAGTCCCTGGGAGCTCTGGTTGGTTGATATTGTTGTTCTTATGGGGTTGCAAACCCCTTCAGCTCCTTTAATCCTTTCTCTAACTCCTCCAATGGGGACCCCTTTCTCAGTTCAATCTTTGGCTGTGAGCATTTGCACCGTATCTGTCATGCTCTGGCAGAGCCTCTCAGGAGACAGCTATATCAGGCTCCTGTCAGCATGCACTTCTTGGCTTCATCAATACTGTCTAGGTTTGGTGGCTGTATGTATATGGGCTGGATCCTCAGGTGGGGCAGGCTCTGAATGGCCATTCCTTCAGTCTCTGCTCCAAACTTTGTCTATCATGGGCATTTGCAAATGCATATGCAACTGCAGACACTGGAACACGCACAAACTCGCCCCGCAAAGAAAGACGGGGGAAAAAAAAAGTGAAACTCTCCACAATCTATTGACATAAAAGATTTTTTTTCCCATTCCTCCTCAGCACGGCTCTAGTATTTGTACATTTTAAAGATAAAGGTCCATTTTGTTTTTACTAATTTGTGTCTCTTTGATAAAAGAAATATAGAGAACAATCTATATTCTTACAATTCATAAACAAATCTTACAGCGCATGCAAGGTAAGAAGATTTTATGTAATTATTTATTTTGTCTCAAGACACTAAATCCATACTACCTGGCTCTAAATGTTTTCTACAGCTAAGAATGATGAGATTGGTCAGACCAGTAATGTAAGCTTTCTAGCAGGACTGCCCACCAGCAATGAGGTTATCGTTTTTTCCCCTATTCTTTCTTGAGGCGGTAGAGTTCATGTCGGGGGATTATATCTTTGGAGTTTGCTTCATTCCTTGGCAGTTGGAGGAGACGATTTGCTCTGCCCATTTTAGTCCTGGGGCCAGATGTCTTCTTTGATTTTTGTGTAAAAATTTTACTGTATTTTTTTTCCTTGTTCCCTAGAGGGAAAAAAAAAAGTGTCCATGGTGGAATATAGTTTGAAAACAGCTATCTCTTGTAGGAAGCAAGAACCAGGAAGGGAATTTTCAGTAGGCTACTTGAGCCTAGATCAGTGTGTCCGCCTGTAAACCGGGTGAAGGGGATTCTGTTCCCCAACAGAGATGGGGACAATACTGTAGCATGTGTGTCTACTCACACCCATTTGAATAGTACAGTAAGGTTCACCAAGAGCAACAGCCATTTAGGGACAAAACGTGACATTAACTTTCTCCCACTTTCAACATAAACAGTACATCTATAGTCCACTTAACACTGAAAGGTAATTTTCTCCTAATGAACAGGAGGGTTGTTAAAGGTGTCCTGCTATAGGAAAAGCAGTGACTAAGTCCTTCTAATGGGACTGTGCACACTGGATTCTTATTACTATAATTAGCCTTTCCTACGTTCCGGCTTTGGTGGGTTTGTATTCTAGAAGAGTGTTTGCTAAATCAATAGCCATCTCATCAGGGCCTGATAAAAAGTTCAGGCCAAGTGAACTTTTGCTTGTGGGTGTAAAATAAACTACCATAAATTATCAGGTGCATTGGGCTAATTTTTGTTTACTCGTGCTCTTGAAGAACTAGAATTTATCCCAAATATCTGCATTTTCTCAGAGATACAATTGCATCCCATATACGGGAAAGGGCTCTCCAAGGAAGTCAAGCATCAAAGAAGGTACAATTGTGTCTGGAATCCCTGGTATGCTAGTGTTGAACTGTATGACACCGAAAGCCAGAAAAGCCAGGTTCTATCCGAACTCTCACTGTGTGCTAGGAGCTCCCAGCCCTCTCCAGAGGAATCGAGACACTGGAATATATAGTAATATATTAATTCAATATGGATTATTCAATAATGGATTCGTAATTATTCAATAATGGATTGATTCGATAATCTGATTAAAGCAATTTACTACTGAAAAATAGAAAAGGTGGTGGGTGGGATGTCGTTTAGTTGGTAGAGTGCTTGGTTAGCATGCTCAAAGCGCCGGTTCCACACCCAGCATTGCATAAAACCATTTTGGTAGCGAAAACCTGACATCCCAGTACTCAGGAATTTGGAAGCAAGAGCAACAGAAGTTCACAGTGATCTTTACGTACGTAGAAAGTTCACTAGCTATTCTCTTCGCCAGCTTACGGTTAGTTTTTTATCAATGTAACACGAGGTAGAGTAGAGTCACCTGAGAAGAGGAAACCTCAGATGAGGAACTGCCTCCCTCTGATTGGTCTTTGAAGGATTTTCTGGATTGCTGATTGACGCGAAAAGGCCCAACCCTCTGTTGGAGGTACCATCCCCTGGCAGGCGGGCCTGAGCTGTATGTGAAAAGCAGATGAGGAAGCCTAGGGACGTGAGCTAGTAAGCAGAAGTTCCTGCCTGACCTCTCTAGAGGACGGACTGGGAGCCAAATAAACTTTGCCCTTCACAGGTTTGTTTTGCTCAGTGTTTTATCAAAGCAATAGAAAAAAAAGACCAAACCAGGACAATTCATAGGAACACCTGACAAACATTCTAGTGGGAACTATTTGAAAGTACACGATGTAGAGCAAACAGTGATGTTTAAAATCACTTACGCATTTAAAAAGTCACGAGTAGTCCATTAGGAGACTAGAGTACAGACTGAAGCTCTCACGCTGCAATAAAGAAGCGATGATTCACTCGTTAGAGTAGGTTCCCGTCGGCTGTACCTTTTTTTTTTTTTTTTTTTTTTTTACACCATTACAATTTGGACTCTTTGGGTGCTGTTTTCCTTCCCCTTCCTTAGACTGCATTTCTCCTGGAGTTCCTCAGTGTCCTCTGGAATCTGATGATATTTGAAAGTTTTTGTGATTAAGACTGAAGGTTTATCCATGCTAATATCCCCGCCCGGCCATTATTCTTATGCTGAATTCAGAAGTTTAATACGATTTCACATTGGCAGAGTCCCCTTCTCTAAAGCTCCCAGAGATAGATTCAAATGTCACAGAATGAAAGAAAGAACTTGTTCTGGGAAGTCATTAACAGTTCCAAGGAGGTAAGGTGCGAATTTAGAGTTCTCTGAGAACGGACTGTGAGCTACCCAGACCTCTGGAATAAAAATAGCAGCTGCTGGTGGTGGGGGGATACGACAAAGACAATTTATATTAAATTATGAGGGTTTTAAAATTGTCCTGTGCAAAGATTTGGAGGAGGGTGGGTCGTAATCTTGCTTACTTCCTGAAAAATTGTTTTGATTAAAAGAATTAAACTTGGTTCTTTTCTTCTGCAAAAAACGAACTAGCCTGCGCCTTCTTCATGATTGTTTTATTACCTATAAGTGGTCCACAGTCAGTCCTGATATGCGCAATAAGTGGTAGTCGCCATGTTCCCCTCCACAGACCTTCCTGGTGGTGGTGAAAATATGATGCTTCCTTAGAACCTGGACATTTGTTAGGGTTCGGTACCTCAAAGTACCAGTCAATTTGCAAAAGTCATCAAGGAAAGTTTAGCTACTACGGACTGAACCGCATAAGTATATGCCCCTTGAGTCGTTCTAAGTGAGTAGTTATGATGCAGTTCATAATGCTGTCTTACAGTTTGCCAGCTACAAGGCACTACTATTTTCTATTTAAAGACAAAGAGACTAAAAGTGTGTAACACCCTCCGAATTTCTAAGCCCATGATTAAGCTTCCCCGGGTTGACATTCAGTCTAGAAGAATCACTGAATGGCAAAGCTAGAGGTTCGTGTCTAAGTTGCCTTGAAGCTCATTCTGCTAGGTTGTCACTAGAGAACCTGGCTTACAGATCTGTCTTTTTTTTCCTTATCCTTATTCTTTAGAAATATTTCTGCTCTGTAATTTCTTAGAAAAGTGGTTTTGAATGTTTGATTCATATGTAGGAAAGTTATGTTTCATATGCGGAAGCAAAGCAAGATAACACAGGCCCTGTGCGTCCATCTAGAACTTAGGAACTGAGACATCGCTAGGCCTGCGCGTTCCTTCTCTGTGTTCTTCCACCCTGTGTCACTTTTTGTTTTTTGGCTTCACAAAATTTGTTACGAATCTAAATGTATTTAAATTGCTCACCACAACTTATCTTTTTACTAGTTAAAATATATTTTCATACCATTTTTTTCTATTTTGATTTAATATTTTGCCATGGCCGTTTTGAGTTGTTTTTATAATTATTTTCATTTTCATCATATATTCCATTGCATACATTTCCCAAAATCTATGCTTTTCCTCTTAGAAGGTGATGGATTGATTTTCTTTTAGTGGTAATGTGTGTGTTGAATGTTCTAGTCTTCATGTTTTCCCCAAGACTCCCCATTAAGAGCACGTAATTTTTCCTAATGAAACAAACATTGCATAATGTTTTACTGTGGTGCCATATTCATTTAGCAACTCACAAATGAGGGTGGAGTCCTTCTTCACTTTGTTGGTGATTAGTGTCTCCTCTCTAGGAGTGACGGGATGACTTAGTGGGAACCTGGCGACCCAAGTATTCCATGGAGCCCATACAAAAGTGGAAGGAGCCAACGGACTTCAGAAAGGTGTCTTTTGACTGCCACATGTATGCCCTGGCACAAGGCTCCCATTAATAATTTAAAAAAACCCACATCTTTAAACTTTTTATTATTTTATATTATGTTGTTTGGGTTTATAATCATTAACACGAGAACATTTTTACTATGGTATTTTAATCTTCTGTTGGCTTCATATGTGGTTACATGAGTGGCTGCATAGCTTCTGGTCTTTTGTTTAACTTCATAATGCTCTTCAAACTAGGATTATGCACACATTTACATATTAGTTTTTGATTACATGGTTATAATTTGTAATTTCAGTGAGGTCTAATTTATTGTTTATTTTTGGTAATGGACTGTGTTTTTTGGTATTAAGTCAAAGAAATATTTGCTTAGCCAAAGATCCTCTATGCTTGAGGGTTTCGTATTCTGTAGTTATACCTATGAGCAATTTCAAGTTGAATTTTTGTGAGCTGTGCAATCCATGTCACCTATGGGTTTCCCTGTGGTTGTTTCAGTGCCTTTTGTAAAATGGGTATTCTTGTGCTTAAGTTGCCTTTATCATTGTTAAACATTAGTCCAGCATATTGGTGTGAGTGTCCTTGTGTGTGCTTTGTTCTCCATCATTGAGCTGGTGTTGCTGTCCCCACTGAGCCCATGCTCTTGACTGCTGTACAAATGATAGATATTAATGTGATTACAGTGATTTCTTCTGTCTTGATTTGCTAACTTATGTTTGTTTTAGCTATTCTGCAAACTCAGTGGGGTTTTTTTGTTGTTGTTTGTTTGTTTTTTTGTTTTACATATAAGTTTTGGAATAAACTTGTCTATGTCAACAGGATCCCCAATGGAATTTTGACAGACATTGCATTAAATCTACATTTTTGAAGACATATGTATGTTTTTATACATATGTCAGTCTATAACATTATATGAATTGAGCAAGATATACTTAGGAATGCACATATGTATATATATATATGCATGTAATAATAATTAAAAAAGAAGCTTGAATTTGAAGAACAGTAGAGAGGGAATGGGAGTGTTGGGAGGGAAGAAAGGGAGGGGACACTTGAAAAAGATATCTACATCTTCACCATGTTGAGTCTTCCAGTCCTTGAATACATTTCTCTCCATTTATTTAGACCATTAACTATTTCATTAGCATTTTGTAATTCTCAGCATACAGATTGTAATGGTTTGTATGTATTCAGCCCAGGGAGTGGCACTATTAGAAAGTGTGGCCCTGTTGGAGTAGGTGCGTCACTGTGGGGTGTGGGCTTTAAGACCCTCATCCTAGCTGCCTGGAAGCCCGTATTCTGCAAGCAGCCTTCAGATGGAGATGTAGAACTCTAAGCTCTTCCTGCACCATGCCTGCCTGGATGCTGTCATGCTCCTGCCTTGATGATAATGGACTAAACCTCTGAACCTGTAGGTCAGCCCCACACCTCCCCATTAAATGTTGTCCTTTACAAGACTTGCACATCTTGTACAAACACATACATATGTCTTCAAAAAATGTAGATTTAATGCAACGTCTTGTCAATTTAATGCAATGCTGTCTGTTCACAGCAGTAAAACCCAAACTAAGACATAGATTTTTGTCCATAGTATACTTTATATACACTGCTAAATATTTTGTCTCCTCAACTGAATTATTAAATGGGATCGTGAATGGTTATAGTTAATATGTAGAATGTGCTGATATCTGTGTCACCCTAGGACTCTTTGAGTTTGAAGAACTTATTTGTCATTCTAAGATTATAATTTGTAGATTTTTAGGAATACTACTTTAAAAATGTTCTTTCTCCTTTTCAAGTTTGAAGAGTCTTTTATTTATTCTTTTATATTTTGCAGAAGTTTGGATCTCTACTAGCATTTTATCAGATTGATGAGAGCTGGTGTGAGGCATCTGTACCACTTCTGGTGTTATGTGAAATCTATTCTGTCTATGGATAGAAGATGATCTATATTCCTAGTTTGCTAGAGTTTCTAACAATAGCTTGACCATTGTTCTCTTGAGTGTGAGTCTATTTCTGTTTTATTGTGTGACCTCTCTACTCATTAGCTCAAACCACCTGTTTCAATGATCTCACTTTGATAATATGCTTTGAGATCATGTTCATCAAATCTTCATTGTATTGTTCATCAGCAAGTTTCACCTTATCTTCAATTTTTTTTATAAAAGTTTTAGTATCAGGTTTCATTTCTTAAAAAGCCCACCAGAGTTTGAATCGAATCTATAAGCCAATTTTTGAAGAATTGGCATCTTTAAATATTGAGTTCTTACTTCCATGAAGACAGTACTTCTTCTTTTTATTTAAGTACTTATAAATATTTCCTAAAATGTATCTCCAAAAGAACTCATGGTTCCTTAATATACCCCTTAATTTTGCTAAACCACATCCTACTGTACATTAAATAATTATTTTTGTATATCAGTCACAAATCTGAACACTTTGCTAAATGACTTTAACTGCTTCTAATAGTTTTCATGCAGTTATTTTGAGTCTTTGTGGAAATAATATATGTGAATAAAGGCAGGTTTGTGACTTCCTTACAGTTCTTGCATTTCTTTTTGACCCTTAATAAAACATCTAGAATCTTATGCATAAAGTTAAAAGGAAGTGATAATATTAGTGTTAGCATACAGGCAATTCTGCTGGCTTGCCTTCAGGGATATAGAAATTGTAGCTGGCTGCTGTGACAGGTATGTGTGGGCACTGAAAGGACCACCTGCCACCCTAGCTCCATGCCTCTGTTCTTGTTATTCTCTCTTTTTCTCTGTTCTTGTTTCCCTTTTCTCCATCTCTGTTCCCCATTTTCTTTGCCCTCATGGCTCTGTCCCCGTCTTCCTCTACCCCTTCCCTAGGTCCTTACTCCTCTCCCCTCCCCCAATAAACCTCTTTTATACCAGGTCTATTGCTTGGTGTAATTACTTGGGGTGCACTTTAGAACGGGACTCCCAAAGGTACCCTCTTGCCACATTATATTTTGTAACAATTATACCGTCCTTTCCTATTCTATTTCACCATTACATTTAAAATATAAAATTATATGTAAAATGTATATTTAGTATAAAACTAGTTTTGTAGATTGAGGAAGCTCTTTAATTTTCTTGAGCTGTTTTCAATGATAAATGAGTGTTAAATTGCTCAAATGACTACACATTGTGATATGATAGTATGTTTCCTTTTGATCCGGAAGACCGTATTTATAAATCTCACACACTACTTGACAACTCCTTTTCTCTAAAAGTGAGAAAATCGTAGACAGGGGCTGAAATAAGACCACAAGCTCAGAGCCATACACATATACTTTAAAACATTCAAAAGGTAAAAGATGAGATTTGGGGGACCCATAACTTTTTGCTATATTTTGGTGGAATAAGAACAAAGCGCACCCCCCCCCCCCATACACCTGGATACCTAGCGTAATTTTTCTTTAGAGTGTGGTAGCTTGAGCAAGGAGATTAGCTGGGACAGGTGAGCAGTTTTACTACGGTCACATTCTCTTCCCATTCCTATGGGAAGCACCATGTCTAGCCTGCTACTGTTGAAGTGGATGACCCTGTGGGGCATACGGTCCCATTGCCTTTCACCTTGTACCATCTCTGAAGTACGGGCTCCTCCTGTGGAAAGTGACAGAGGAGAGACAGCCTGTGCCAGCGGCTGAGCTTTTCAGGTACAGAAGCAGTGGTTTATGACAGTTTCTCTACGCATCAGGAAGCAAATTACTATTGTAGATAGCCCCGTAAGCCCAAAACTGTAGGTGGTTCAGAAAATCGTGGGTTTTAGGAGTAGGTGATATGGGCTGACAACATTATAAGTCTAATTATTTCTAGGTCTCTTAAATACAACATTGGCTATGGACTGTATGCTTTGATTTTGAAAGAGATAGGAAAGACAATTTGTCTTCAGCTCATTTCTATTTCCCTGCTTGTTCCACGGGATCCCAGAATTGGCACACTGTGTAGACTTCTGTCACCATTGACTTTTTTTTTTCATTTTTTTCTTCCATTTTTATTAAATAGGGGATTTCTTATTTACATTTCAAATGTTATTCCCTTTCCCTGTTTCCTGTCCATCAGCCCCCTAACCCCTCCTCCTCCCCTTCTATATGGGTGTTCCCCTCCCAATCCACCCCCATTACCGCCCCCCAACAATCCCCTATACTGGGGGTCCAACCTTGATATGACCAAGAGCTTCCCTTTCCACTGGTGCCCCAACAAGGCTATTCACTGCTACCTATGCAGTTGGAGCCCAGGGTCAGTCCATGTATAGTCTTTGGGTAGTGGCTTAGTCCCTAGAAGCTCTGGTTGGTTGGCATTGTTGTTCATATGGGGGTCACAAGCTCCTTCAGGTCTTTCAGTGTTTTCTCTAATTCCTCCAACAGGGGTCCTGTTCTCAGTTCAGTGGTTTGCTGCTGGCATTTCAGGTTCGAATTCTTAGGAAGGTAAGAGGTGATAAGGGCTAGAGACAGTTACGAGGAACCTGGTGAGGAGTCTTCAGTGTCTTCTAGATCAGCTGCAAGCCACAGCAGTTACACACAAAGAACTTCATTTGCATTTTTAAAAGTTCACCCGTACTCTTTTGGGTAGTAGCACTGTCTTCTGGGAAGGTCTCAGGCTGGCAAGTAAGGAAAGCCGAGAGGGACAGGTGTAGCCAGCGCTAATACTAAAGAAAACGAGAGACTGAATTCTGGGTCTGCTGTCACAGTGCAGCAAAGAAGTGGATGGAAAGTGATAAAACACCCAAGCGCTTCGTTTTTCTGATAACAAGAACCCATATGTTCAAAGTAATTGGTGTGACAATCAGAATCTTTGTTTCCATCTGGACATTTGCATTGTCAACACTTCCTGGTTTTGAAGACAAAACCTTCACTGGGCTTTTGTAGCTCGCTCAGTCCTTTGGAGTTCGTTTCCTGTCCTGTAACTGGCCGTCTTGGAGCTCTAATAATACACTTCTGATGACATCACGTATCCTTCATCCTCCAGTTCTTCAGCACTCAGTACAGAAGCTATGCCAACACCAGTCCTCCTCGCCTTGCATTTATGCTACCTACCTAATTTGAAAAACTACTGTCAAATACTTCAAGCAGGAAAAAAAAAACCCAGGGGAATTAGGTGATAATATTATTCAGTGATATCTATTGAGAGCATTTATCTAATCAAAACAAACGATGTAACACCTGGTATGTATCCATCACTCATCCCAGCTGGTACAGTTGGAGGTAGCCTCGTTCTCAGAACTCTTTGCTGAGTCCTGTCTAGTGGTGCTTTGAGTCAGGAGGTAAGGGGTGAAGAGGGCCAAGCCAGCCTGGCTCAGCAGTGCTCCCTGGCACTTCACTTTGATGTGCTCTGCCTTTGAAGTAGATCCTTCCTTATTAGGCTCCCTTTCCCACCAATCCCTTTATTAGCGCCCCTTGTTTGTAGGAGGAAGGAGAGCCCTCTGATAATTGGTTCTTTGAGGGGGGTGAGAAGAGAGAAACATGGAGAAGAAAACAAAGACACACACACACACACACACACACACACAGAGAGAGAGAGAGAGAGAGAGAGAGAGAGAGAGAGAGAGAGAGAGAGAGAGAGAGAGAGAGAGAGACCTGGCTAGGAAACAGAAAACCATCAGACTCTACCTTGCCTATATTTTAGTTGACATAAAATAAAATAGTCTTAAATAATCAGGCTGGCTCTGTAAAGTTGTTTATTGTGGCTGCTGTTTTTTTATAAAAACAAAGATATGTTTGTCTCCTGATTCCTAGGATTGCTCAGGGTTGCCTAGAAAGCTGTTTGTTGCTGTTTCTGTTTTAAAACAAACTATCTTAAAATAAGTCAGAGTCTGCTCAAGTGCCTTTAGTTCACGATTTTTGGAAATGTTTTCATAGTATGGAGGCAAACCATGGCCAATACCCTCATCCCTAAAATTGGATTAAGGTTATGATGGGGAGCAAATGAGCTAATATTTATGAAGTCCTTAAAAGTATGCCTAGGAAAGTAAATGCTATCTGTTTATTAAATTAAATAAAAAATGCTTTTAGGATGAAATGCAAAACCAGGTTAAAATAAATCATGACATGAGAAATTAAACTCTGGGTTGTTATGCAATACTGATCTCCATACAGTTATCTCCCAAGTCAGGTCACATCTCTAGAGAAGCTACCCCAATGCTGCATTAAAGTGCAGATTCCATGCTTGTGCCCATCTCTTGCAGATAACCCTAGTTTTGTTTCCATGGTGCCAAGGAGGATACCTGTTCTTGGCTACCATATGGCGACTGCTTGACTGTCCTTTTCCTTTCAAATACTCTCTTTCATTAATGGGAACCAGAGAAAATCCACCAAGAATTGGGCGAGCAGCATCACTTGGCTCCTTTTTGGTTTTTTAGGAAGAAATCGAAGTTGCTTTAGAGTCCTTGAAAATGTCCCATGTTTCTGTTGTGTCTTCCCCTGTGTGGTGGAGAAGTGGTGCCAGGGTGAACCAGTTATTCTGCTGATTTGGTGTAGCTCACCAATTGCCACCCTTTCAGTAGAACTTGATTAGAAATAGCCCAGTGACAGATGTTTGATACCACCTTTCCTTCCTTTCCTCCCCCTCACTGCGTTCGAAAGGCTCAGAATACTAGGGTTTAGGAATCCGTTCCTGGCTGAGGCTGTGGATCACATCATTGCTCTCTGGAGGCACAGACTTTGGCCTTGAATCTCAAATTATGGCTGCAATTCAGAGTGGCAGAACTGGTGTGCCAACCACCTACTGTGGCAGAGGGAGATCGGTAGAAAACCTGTGGTAGGGCTTTCTAAACAATTACAGTTTCCTGGTTACCAAGCCAACCAATTATTAGTGTTTCCAGACAGGATGTCTGCAGAACGAATTAGGGCCTCAATACAAAAGAAACTACCAGGGTTGGTTCATTCATGGTCCTGGATATGTCCAGTCTAAATTCTAAGAAGTCTGAGGTGAAAAAACAAACCGTGGTAGCATTTGCAGCCTTTAGGCTGCTGTTTTAGGAGCAAAGAGAATTGTTTTTCTTCACTTTGTAGCATGAATGCCCAGGGTAAGAGTTGAATGTAACTAAGGACTTTGGTGCTCGTTTGAGTCCTTATCCATGAATGTACTAATGCCCTCTGAACAAAGTCACATTGTGTTTTTAAGGGCTATTGGTTTCAATGTCTCATGATTGACAGTTGTTTTATAGAATGTTTCTCACTTGGGAATTCGTAAGATAGTTTCCAGTCAGCCATGTTCTGCCCTTTGAGCAGTGGTGATCCTGGTTGAGACACATATTAGGCAACCTGGAATTCTATTCACTTGTATTATCACTTGTTTCAGGTGTTTTCCCCTAGGCCTCTTCCTTCTAAAATTACTCCTTCAACTACTCAATCCTACACACACAGGTATAGGCACACCCACATGCACATGCACACACGCTCACACATTTTGTAGAGGACTTTGAAACTATGTAAATAATCTTTGTTTTAAGTTTTTCGTTATTTTTGTGGTTTTTTTTCGTTCATGGTTTCCTATTTTAAGTTATGTTGGATGGTACAGCAATATAATTTATGTTTGTACTGAGAGATATCATCCCCTCCCCCCGCCTGTATCTTCTGCCTCACAATACCAGGTCTCCATCATCCTTTGAAAATGCCCTTTGTTGATTGGACAGAATGTTCAAGACTCATCTCTATTTTCCATCCCCAGAATCAGCCATTTCCTCACAGATTGTTGGTACCTATAGTGAAGATTAGGATGTAGAAGACAATATCCAGGTATTGCATGAATTTTTTTTCCTCAGGAAACTATTCACCTAACTAGAGAAGTATATGACAGACCAAAGAAAGAATTCTATACAAGCCCATCTTGTTGTACCAATGAGTTTATTAATTTACTTGCAGGAGCATTGGTGATGTAAATGCAGTTACAAAACTGAAATGGCTGCTGGGTAATGTATGGACAGCTACATAGTCCTACCCTCAGCATGCATGACTCATGAAAATTCCCATCATCGGAGAGCCTCCTGATCAACTCTGGGCAGCTCTATTACTTCATATTCATTCCAAGGGAGTGGGAAGCTTTGAGAACACCTCATCAGTTACCCGAGCTTATCAATACTGCCTTTTCCCCTCATGAGGGAATAGCAATAAATCCCATGTTGTGAGGGTCTCATTTGAAAGAGTACAACTGCCCTCATTCAAGACATCTGAGGCTCATCATTGAGGAAAGAGCTACACAACACTGGGCACTAATTGGCTCATTGCTATGGATCTCACAATGTACAGTTCACGTTAATTTATGTTTTTGAACTATGTGCCTATCCCTAGAACTAGCTGACTCACTGGCTATGGGCACTCACACACCATGGTTTACCCTTCCAACTTTAATTCAGGTACGTGGGCTCACTTTACTTATCTCAGATCTTGTATCCATGATTTTCTCTGCATGGATGGCTTCTGTGCATATGGACTCAACTGACATTAGGTTGAAACTATTTCTTTGTACTGAAAATTCACAGAACTTTAGTTCTTGCCAGAATCCCCTAGAATATCTACTAGAAACAAAAAAAATTATGATTGCATTCATGGTACATCAAAAAATAAATATTATAGAGATAATTTTAACAGAATACGTGGTTGTATGTAGGCTGAATGCAAATGCCGTACTAAAACACCATTGGATTTTCATATCAGTTGGTGGGTTAGATGTTGTGTTAATATATACATGTTTGTCCTGGAACTAACCCTCTAGATTTCCAAACTCACCTTTACTTACAATTCCAAAGGGTCATCCAAGAGTTACAATGATAATAAAGAAATAGTCAACCTAATTGTGAATGACCTGTTCAAAACATCAGACTATAATGTAAGAGCAATGCATTATGTGAATAATAAAATATGGAGTTTAAAAAGGAAAACCTCATGACACATATTATGTCTCTAAACTGATTGGACTTTACGTAGTCAAATTCCAAGCAGAACGTACAGTTACAACCAACTTGTCTTTTAATTACTGACAGCCTTTACTTAAAAGGAAATTTCAAAGGCCTGTAAAATTTAGCTGCAAATGAGTTCATTCACAAAGCACAAGCACAGGGTTCTGTTCCTTGCCCATTATAATCAATAATTCTACCTATTTCTGAAACTATAGAGGAACAGTGAACAAAGGTTACTTAGAGTCAAACCTGTCTTGCACTTTCCACTTAGATAAGTATCACTTTCCTTGTCTTTTCACCTCCATGTTATCTTTTAAATATTTAATGATTACCAGGAAAGCAATCAGAGAAATAATCTAATTGTTGTTAGAAAAATGTATTTCCAGGTACAGAACGTATTACATGATGGGCGTTAAAATGGTATGGACGATGTCATTTGTGAACGCACGCCCTTACAGTTGCTTACCCGCTGGTCATTGTGCATCCATTCCTGGCACAGCCTCAATGACTGTCAAATCAGAGATGCTGCTTTAAACACTACTTCTCAGATCTTCTTTTATTAGAAGAGAAGCATTTAACCACACACTAAAGTGTCAAGGAATGATGCTGAAGAATGGGCTTGTTTTCAAAAGACAAAGGTTGAAGACTCATGGAAGTCAAGCAAGCTTTATTTCTGTAGCAGAATTTCTTCAATGTCCAAAGGAAAAAAATATTTCTTTAATGTCTAAAAGCCTATGCCAAGTTGAAAATATTCAGTCTTTTAGACTATAGGTTCCCCACTCTCCTAAGAATAGTTCCATGCTTAGAGAAAAATACACATATTAAAAATAATGTGTTTTATACTACTCAAGAAAAACTTTACTAAAAGGCAATTTCTTTTCGGGTTTAATCTTCTGACTTTTTTGTTACATTAATCAGAAAAATAGTTTTTGAAATCAATGAAGTTTCTATTTCTACTCTGAAGCAGTTGAAGAAGTAAGACAAATTTTACAGTAACGAAGCTTACACGTGGCTTTTATCAGGTCTTTTTCTCTGTCCGCTTTGCATATATTAGGTCACGAATCATCATCTCCAATCTGAGGCACAGACATTTTTATCATTCCATCATTTAGATGAGAAATCTGAGGTTAGTTAGCTCTGGTCGTGTGACCGGTGAATGATTGGAAGACCGTGTTCTGAGTCTATGACCCATGCCTGCAGTCTTATTTTGCAGAGACCAGTGAGTTACTGAAGGACTCAGAACCCTGATTTGGTTGCTACAAATTGCATACAGGTGTTGAAAGGACACACTGTACCCAACACATACAATGCAGTGATTATCCGTGAGTCAAAAATAATATGTAACTGCAAAAAATAGCAACAAAGAAAATAGAACATCTTCAAGGCTTTGCTCATGTTCAATTGATCATACTTTACAAAGGACTTTAAAAATAAAAAGAGTCATTCTGATAAACTGGCTATCCTTTGGTGTTTGGAGAGACTGTGTAGTTGAGATCAGGTCAAGCTGCTCCCGAAAGTAGAGTTAAATTGTAGAGGGAGCCCAGCCGTGGTGCACTCATTATTATCTTGGCTCTGGAACAATGCTTGCTATTGGAGCTGCTCAGTTGCACGGAGCGTTGACTCCTAAGCAAAGGTACAAATTTTGCAGGCAGACATACCTCATTGTGATTCTGTGTGTAGCGTTGCTCACTGGGTTTTAGAAGTGATGATTTCTCTAAGCCTCATTTTGTTTACCTGTGACAAACAATATTTAATACAAATATGCTTACGGTGTTGACTTACGATAGGATGGGCTAACTTTGGCCTACATGATTAGTTTGTCTCGTGCCTATCCCCACCCCCTCAAACTCCACCCCCTCAAACTCCACCCCTCAAACTCCACCCCTTCAAACTCCACCCCCTCAAACTCTTGCTTTTGTTGCTCTGTTTTTGGCTATTGGCTGCCCAAGGCATTTACTTTATTAACAGCCATTTAGAGGTCTTTCTTCTTGTAGGGTGCAAAATTCATCTTTGTTTCTTCATCACATTTGGATTTGTTCCGGTGAAGGCTGAGCAATTTGAGTTTCAGATCAAACAGGTCTCCCAGGAGTGCGAGCATCCTAAAAGCAAGTGTTGTTCAAACGCATCAAGTGAACATACTATCACTCTGTGTGACCGTATGAAGTGTCCTCACACCAAAGGGTTCTAACCACACGTTCTGTTAGAGGGAAAGCTCTCCTCTCCTGTACAGCCCCACACACTTGTGACCCTTTGAGAGCACAGGAACGTTTACAGGACTCTGTGTTGATTGTTTTAAAAAAGACAGTAGAGTGCAGTTTTTGTAGAGCTCAGTATGGTGAGGTGGGAGGGGTACCTTGTCATACGGTGGGTACAGTGTAGAATAGAGTTTATTTAGGACACAGGAAGGGGAGTTGAAAGGGGGTAGAGATAAAGACAGACAGAGATGGAGATGGGGAGGGGGAGAGAGAGAGAGAGAGAGAGAGAGAGAGAGAGAGAGAGAGAGAGAGAGAGAGTAGGTGAGGTTGGCCAAGAACATTTGGAGAGAGAGGTGGGAGGGGTAAGGGGAAAAAGGAAGAAAGGGGTCAAGGAGAGAGGAGAGTCAAAAGGAGAAGTGGCAGAGAGAGTAAGGAGGGGCCACACTCTCTTTTATAGCAAGCTAGGTCTACCTGGCCTTTGTCAGGTAACTGTTGGGCAGAGCCTAAAAGGAATACTAACAATCTGAAGACTGTCTGCCTTTAACTTTGAATAGGAGCTGACGCCACCTGCTGGGTATCTCAGAGGATTCCATATCTTATTAGATATAAGATGTGTGAACAGTGAAAAGAAAGTACTATGCTGGTTGATCTCTGGAGAGTGTGATCTATGGAGAGTGAAACAAAAGATACAAGTGAATAGTTATCCTGTACATGATATCTATGTATACTTAGGATATGTCTACTGTGGATTGATTTATATATGTACATAGATCTACATAGGATGAGATGGGAGGAGCTTATTCTTAAGGCCTATTCCTTTCAGCCCTGCTCATCTTGAGAAAGCAATATGCATGTCTTCTTCTGAACTTCCATTTGCCTATCTTCCTTTGCAATTTGTATCCCTTTGACCTCTTTTTGTTGTCTGATAGCTCTGGCTAGGACTTTGAGTACTATACTGATTAAGTAGGGAGAGAGTGGGTAGCCTTATCTAGTCCCTGATTTTAGTAGGACTGCTTCAAGTTTCTCTCCATTTAGTTTGATGTTGGTTACTAGTTTGCTGTATATTGCTTATACTATGTTTAGATATGGGCCCTGAATTCCTGATCTTTCCAAGACTTTTAACATGAAGGGGTGTTGAATTTTGTAAAATGAATTTTTTAAAAATGCTTTCTCAGCATCTAATGAGATGATCATCCTTTGAGTTTGTTTTTATGGTGGGTTACATTGATGGACTTCCATATATTGAGCAATCCCTGCGTCCCTGGGATGAAGCTGACTTGATCATGATGGATAATCATTTTGATGTGTTCTTAGATTCAGTTTGTGAGGATTTTACTGAGTATTTTTTTTTTGCGTTGATATTCATAAGAGAAATTGGTCTGAAGTTCTCTCTTTGTGTGGTTTAGGTATAAGTGTAATTATGACTTCATAGAAGGAATTGGTAGTGCTCCTTCTGTTCCTATTTTGTGGAATAGTTTGCACAGTATTGGTATGAGGTCTTCTATGAAGGTCTGATAGAATTCTGCATTAAACCCATGTGGTCCTAGCTTCTTTTTGGTTGGGAGACTTAATAACTGCTTCTATTTCTTTAGGGGTTAGGGACTATTTAGATGGTTTATCTGATCCTGATTTAACTTTGGTACCTGGTATTTGTCTAGAAAATTGTCCATTTCCTCCAGATTTTGCAGTTTTGTTGAGTATAGGCTTTTGTACTAGGATCTGGTAATTTTTTGGATTTCCTCAGATTCTGTTGTTATGTCTCCCTTTTCATTTCTGATTTTGTTAATTTGGATACACTCTCTGTGTCCTCTGGTTAGTCTGGCTAAGTGTTTATCTATCTTGTTGATTTTCTCAAAGAACCAGCATCTGGTTTTGTTGATTCTTTGTATAGTTCTTTTTGTTTCTAGTTGGTTGATTTCAGCCCTGAGTTTGAGTGATTATTTCTTGCTATCTACTTCTCTTGGGTGCATTTGCTTCTTTTTGTTCTAGAGATTTCAGGTGTATTGTCAAGCTGCTAATGTACGCTCTCTCTAGTTTCCTTTTGGAGGAGCTTTGAGTTTTCCTCTTAGCACTATTTTCATTGTTTCCCATAAGTTTTGGTCTGTTATGCCTTTGTTTTCATTAAATTCTAAAATGTCTTTAATTTCTTTCTTTATTTCTTCCTTGACCAAGTTATTGAAGACCAGCTTTAGTCTGTGGTGATCTGATAGGATGCAAGGGATTATTTTTAATACTCTTGTACTTCAGCAAAGTGGCTGGATATAAAATTAACCCAAACAAATCAGTAGCCTTCCTCTACTCAGAAGATGAACAGGCTAAGAAAGAAATTAGGGAAATGACACCCTTCACAATAGTCACAAATAACATAAAATACCTCGGTGTGACTCTAATCAAAGAAATGAAAGATCTGTATGACAAGAACTTCAAGTCTCTGAAGAAAGAAATTGAAGATCTCAGAAGATGGAAAGACCTCCTATGCTCATGAACTGGCAGGATTGATACAGTAAAAATGGCCATTTTGGCAAAAGCAATCTACAGATTCAGTGCAATCCCCATCAAAATTTCAACTCTATCCTTCATAGAGTGAGAAAGAGCAATTTGCAAAATCCATTTGGAATAACAAAACACCCAGGATAGCAAAAACTACTTTGAACAATAAAAGAACTTCGGGGGGAATCTCCATCCCTAACCTCAAGCTGTATTACAGGGCAATAGTGATAAAAGCTGTATGGTATTGGTGCAGAGACAGGCATGTAGATCAGTGGAATAGAATTGAAGACCCATAAATGAACCCCTACACCTATGGTCACTTGATCTTTGACAAAGGAGCTAAAACCATAGAGTGGAAAAAAGACAGCATTTTTAACAAATGGTGCTGGTTCACAGGGTGGTCAGCATGTGGAAGAGTGCAAATTGGCCTATTCTTATCTCCTTGTACAAACTTCAAGTCCAAGTGGATCAAGGACCCCCACTGAAAACCAGATACACTGAAACTAATAGAAGAGAAAGTGAGGAAGATCCTTGAACAATAGACAAATTGGACCTCATAAAGTTGCAAAGCTTCTGTAAGGCAAAGGACACTGTCAATAGCACAAAATGGCAACCAAAAGACTGGGAAAAGATCTTTACCAATCCTACATCTGACAGAGGGCTGATATCCAAAATTTACAAAGAATTCAAGAAGTTAGACTCCAGAGAGCCAAATAACCTATTAAAAAATGGGGTACGGAGTTCAACAAAGAATTCTCAACTGAGGAATATCAAATAGCCTTGAAGCAGCTAAGGAAATATTCAACATCCTTAGTCATCAGGGAAATGCAAATCAAAACAACCCTGAGATTCCACCTCACACCAGTCAGAATGGCTAAGATCAAAAACTCAGGTGATGAAAAATGCTGGTGAGGATGTGGAGAAAGAGGAACACTCCTCGATTGTTGGTGGGATTGAAAACTGGTACAACCATTCTGGAAATCAGTCTGGAGGTTCCTCAGAAAACTGGACATTGCACTACCTGAGGGCCCAGCTATACCTCTCCTGGGCATATACGAAAAAGATGCTTCAACATACAACAAAGACACATGTTCTACTATGTTCATAGCAGTCTTATTTATAATAGCCAGAAGCTGGAAAGAACTCAGGTATTCTTCAACAGAGGAATGGATAAAGAAATTGTGGTGCATCTACACAATGGAATACTACTCAGCTATTAAAAACAATGACTTCATGAAATTCTTAGGCAAATAGATGGAACTAGAAAACATTATCCTGAGTGAGGTAACCCAATCACAAAAGAACACACATGATATGTGCTCACTGATAAGTGGATATTAGCCCCAAAGTTCAGAATACCCAAGATACAATTCACAGACAATATGAAGCTCAAGAAGAAGAAAAACAAAAGTGTGGATACTTTAGTACTTCCGAGAAGCAGTAACAAAATACCCACAGAAGAAAATATGGAGACAAAGTTTGGAGCAGAGACTGAAGAAATGGCCATCCAGAGACTGCCCAACCCTGGGATCCAGCCCATATGCAGTCACCAAACCCAGTCACTATTGGGGATGCTAAGAAGTACATGCTGACAGGAGCCTGATATAGCTGTCTCCTGAGAGGCTCTGCCAGAGCCTGACAAATACAGAGGCAGATGTTCGCAGCCAACCATTGGACTGAGAATGGTGTCCCCAATGGAAGAGTTTGAGAAAGGCCTGAGGAAGCTGAGTGGGTTTGCAACCTCATAAGAAGAACAACAATATCAACCACACAGACACCCCAGAGTTCTCAGTGACTAAACCACCAACCAAAGAGTACACATGGAATGACTCATGGCTCTAGCCTCATGTGTAGCCGAGGATGGCCATGTCAGGCATCAATGGGAGGAGAGGCCCTAGGTCCTGCGAAGGCTGCATGCCCTAGTGTAAGGAAATGCCAGGGTAGGGAGGCAGGAGGGAGTAGGTGTGGGAACACCCTCATAGAGGCAGGGGCTGGGGGCATGGGATAGGAGTTTTCTGGAGGCAAATCCAGTAGGGCGGATAACATATGACATGTAGATAAAGAAAATATCCTATAAGAAATAAAGATTCCTATTGATGGATTAATTGATCAATTTGTGGATTTGTGTGTGGAATATGTAGAAATAGGATACAAGTGGAGGCCATAGCAGAATGTTGGCCATCTTCTCTCACTTTGCTTGGCCAGTGAGATCTTAGGATCATTCTCTACCCCAGGGCTGGAGAAACAGGCAGAAAGCCTTTACTGTTCTTTGTATATGGGTGATGGTGATTTGATCTTCGGTCCCAGTGCTTGCAAAGTCACCCACAGGTCCCACCTCAGGTTGAAAACCTCAGTAATGACAGGGTAGCTTCAGATCTTGCTTCTGAGTTCTTTAGGTTGCTTTCACTGTTCAGGATTTTATTGTTTGGGATGAGGCTTGGTAGCTTAGTCTGTCTAATCACCACGTCAGTATTATTTTCCTACTATTTGTGGCCTCCCTCTTTCTGTTCTGAGAATCCCTGTTTGATTCCTCGTCCCCATCAACTCTACTTTGTGATTATATTTGTGACCTTGATCTTATCACTCAATCTTTGTTTCTCAGTACCTCTGTTGGTAAAGCAGAAAGAATGCATTTCTTTCACTCTCTTTAGAGAAATATGCATATTCATTGTTATTTGTGAAATACTTAAGTGGTTGTATGAATTGTAATGCTGGAGAGTTACTCAAACAAAAAAAGCACTAGAAACCCTACTTTTTTGTAGTTTTTTTTTTTAAGCCAGACAATTAGCTGGAGTATAAATCACCATAAATGGTTGCTATATATTCGAATATGTTATGTTAGATTTTATCTTGTAAACAGTTCTGATTCATTTTCCACCAGAACAAATGGTAAGTATATGCCTAGTGGTTTTGACATCCACATATGAATAAGCGAGATGAAATATGTTGTGTCCCAGTTGTTCTAATTCTAGGGAAATTAAAATGTCTTTGAATAAAATATATAGTCAAATGCAAGGATCCATCAGCTGTTTCAAGAAATCTTCAAACAACTCCGGCTAACATATACTTAATAAACCGTCGCGTGCCAAGGTCTTTGCTGAATACTGGGGCTATAGGGTAAAGAAGGCTCTTTTGTTGATGACTTTTACGACTTATTTGGAGAAGACAAGAGTGTGGTCACTATGATAAGAAATTGCCTCTGTTTCAAAATCGTCACTAATGGTATCCTCTCAAGATTTTGGCGATGCGGTCACAGCAGAAATAAAAATAAAGAACCCTTTGCAACCACTGCTGATACAAAATACCTGCTAAACATTTTAGAATAATATATGTGACATAGTTTTGCCACCAAAGTGGTTAAAGTCTATCTAGAACTGTATGGGGAAATGTCGACTGACAGTGCCCTCTGCTTTCTCTGGAGATGAAGGGTCTCATGGAGTATTGCACGTCACGTCTGAAGTGGAGTTATTGTTTGGTAAATATTTGGAAGGATGCTGGTCTATGAACAAATGACCTAATTTGTGACAAATTAGGAGTGACAAGTTCACATAAATTAATATACTATTGAGAATGGTGACATTAGGCAGAGATAGTAGGTAAAAGGAGTGACTAACTGTGAATGTTAGAGAGAGATCTTATCTAAATATATTTTGTGTTGCACACACACATAAATATACACACAGAGACAAATACATACATACATAGACATACACAAATACACATATAATACATATACACAAATACACAAAAATACAGCACATGCACAGACACATAGGGACACACATACATACACACACAAATGCTGACACACTCATTCACATATGTACACACATACATATATACACTAACATATACATATACATACACACAAACACAGACATAAACACATATACACACATACATAGACATACACATGTACACACATACAACACACACATGCACATACACACATACACACATACTCATTGCAGGTGAGCTTAGAGACTGGTAAGTCACAAAGAAAACCCTATACAAAAGTATGGGACTTGAAAACATATTGCAGGCGTTTGATTTTCTATGTAGTAGAATAATGTTGGGGAGCATTGGAAGATGAAGCAAAAATAGGATGCTGGAAGTTTCTTCCACCTATGTGGCGCTAAGTCGACGCTTCCTCATTTAAAAAAGCTACCCAATAAAACAGAAGGCTGAGATTGTAGAACTATGGTTAGCAAAACAAACCAAGTGAAGAGAAACTCCCGAAAGCCCCGTAACTAAGAAACAGTATTGATGAAGAGAATGAAACCAATCGTTGGGAACATACTAAACAGGGACCCTTCTGTTGGAGTGCGTGAGGCCCTTGGACTGAAAACTGCAAAGTTAGTGAAGAAGCTGCGTACTCGGAGCAGCTGGGCAGAGGGCTGGAAAGGAGCAACGGGCACATGCACATGACTAGTAAGAGCTGCAGAGAAGCAAATGACCGTTAGACCCCCATGGACTCATTGCTGATCTCTGTGCATATGACCCGACCGAGTGCGCTTCCCCTGGGTACATTATCTGAAAGAAAAAAGACAAAGAAAAGAAGCCGGGGTGCAATGTTTTGTCAGCCGAGCAATCACTTTACCTTGTCCAGTGCCTTGAAGTTTGAGGTTAAAGCTTTAACTGTGTTTCTAGGCTACATTACCTGTAAAGACGGGGTGAATGCATATTAAGAAGGGAGAATGATGTGCCATTAGCTGGACAGTAAACAAATTGCTCGCCCGTGCTCCAAAGGGGAGAAAGATTTCCTAAAGAAATCCAGTTTTAGGGTGTCTTTTAAAGAATGGTAAGATTTGGGTGTTTTGTAAAAGGAGAGGGAAAGACCAAAGGCCTGAAACAAGTGACTAAGAATCGGAAGAAAGGAGGGGTCTGTGGTATTCTGAACTATACTGGACTGGCAAATTGTTTGACTTTGGCCCTGGCCAGTGAGTCAGCCTTCTCTAGTCTCCCTGTGAGTTAAATCTCTTCCTTGCATTTTCCACAAATAATGCCTGTGTGGGTGCAAGCTGGAGGGGAGCGCTTTCCTCCTCATCAGCTTCATTTCATCTCGCTCCACTTGCTTCCGGACCAGCAGCTGCTGCTTTAGCTGCCTCCATTCCTAAAGCAGGAACTCAAGGAGGGCGGGGACGGTGGTCTGAGACTGGCAGGAAGCACGTGGTAGGAAAGGAAGGGACATAAAGGGACAACGGAGGGAGACTGAAAAAAAAGAGAGCTCCGAATGGGAGCGATAGATTTGGATTAAAAATGGAATGGGAAGGCAGCAAAGGGAAGCTTGGAAGAGGAGAAAAGAATACTCGGGAATGTGCAAAAACAAGGTGGGGTTAGAGAGGCTAAGGATGCTAGAGAGTATCTAGAAGTTGCGCCTCCCTCAGCTCTGAGAGCGAATAGATGTGAGTGAGGCCTTTTCCAGAACATCCCTTCTTACCTCTTCTCTACCACAAACAGCACAAGGGAAGGATTGTTTCAACGCACACTTTCATGCCAGGATACCCGTGTTTGGGATCAAAACACAGGAGGGAGGCTAATGTTCGTGTCATTCTTGTATCTTTCAGCTGAGAATGACTTAGTTATAAACAAACCTGTAAAACTTACCATGAGATAGAAATGACCATCTTAAATTGTTTTAAAGACTGAAGAAAAATCCTTTGTTATGCATTTCTTTTCATAACTCAAACTACTGGTTATAACATCCAGGTCAAGAACAGCTATGATAAGTTTCCTGTGAATTTTTATACAGTCAATTGCTGTATAATAGAAAATGGTTTCTATGTGTAAATGAGTAAGTAGGGGAGGGGTTGGCATGTCTATCTATCTATCTATCTATCTATCTATCTATCTATCTATCCATCTTTCTTTCTTTCTTTTTTAGACTTTTTTTATTGGATAGTTTATGTATTTACATTTCAAATGTTATCCCTTTCCAGGTTCCCCCATCCCCCTGCTTCTATGAGGAAGCTCCCACTCCCACCCACCCACTCCCACCTAACTGCCCTGGCACTCCCCTACACTGGGGCATTCAGCCTTCACAGGACCAAGGGCTTCTCCTCCCATTGATGCCAGACAATGCCATCCTCTGCTACATATGCAGCTGGAGCCATGTGTTCCTCCATGTGTACTCTTTGGTTGGTGGTTTAGTCATGTGCTAGACATACTGACCTCAGTAATGGGTCGGAAAATCAGGGAGAGAGATATCCTGTGCTCTGTCCCCCTTTTCTTTTCATTCTCCTTCTTATGGCATTCCATTTTCCTGTAATCTCTGATGAATAAAATGTGTTGCAGAAACAGATGCATGGATTATGCGTGTTTTGAGGGTACGAAGGACCAAATGTATCATGTGGCACCATTTTAAATGAAGAGAAGGAAATCCCAGGTCAACGCTGTGATGATCATAGTTCTCTTGTACGGGTGTCATCAGCTTGCTCCCTGTCCTACGCTTGTGCTGCTCATCTCCTGTGACGTCTGAATAGTTCTCTCTGGAGACATTCTCAAGTTTGAAAAACACAGAGTCAAGAATGTGTTCGTGGAGGAAAAAGAGTTAAGGGGTTAAGTCAACCTCAAAATTATAAAGGCAGAAATGAGACGGATGCCAGCTGAGTGGGACAGTATCAGGGGATTTAACGAGTGAATTTCTCAAAGGTCACTAAAGGATATAAGGAAGAATTAGAAAGGAAAAAAAAACAAGTTTTGCAGAAGTGCTTTTGTGGATTGTAAAATACATAGCGATTAGATATGGAGAGCTGCAAATTCAAGTCAGCACCATCTTTTAAATGTTTTGATCGCCTGCCTTTCCTTTGAATGGACTTCTTCTACGGAGTGTGTCACCCAAAGCCCTAGCTTTTACCGAGGTCACACTGTTATTCAAGACATAAAGCCATTATTTTATGGAAGCCGCAGTGTATTCTATTGACTAGAGTAAGAGTCTGATGGGAGAGCTAGAAAGGCTTCCCGGAGAAGGCCATTCTTAACAGGTATTGAAATGTTCTGTAAAAATCTTGGGTGAGAGGCCAAGGGATTTCAGGAGGAAGACAATGTCTGCAGAATTATTAAGACACATCTGAAAGTGTAACTCTGTTCTGTGTATTAGAACAGGAGTTTTTATGGCCATAGGTGGTAGGAGATGAAGTACAAGAGATTGGTTACAAGTGCTATTTACTGGAAGATTAGCAAACCTCAGACATTGTATTAACTAATTGTTGCGACCAAGTTGTAACTGCATTGATCATCAGAGTCCAGTCAATGTCACGATGGCTGAATATGGAATCCTGGTGAATACTGACCTTTAAAGGCTAGCCAAAAACAAAAAACCCAAAATACAATAAGAGCTATTACAGAAACACAAAAAAATCAGCATCACACAACGGAGGGAACTAATCCAAGGAGGTTGCTGTGAGTGGTAGGGCTGAGTTCAATAGCTTGAGGTGTTAAAAGAGAGAACCCTTAGGAAGCCACTGTGGGCATATTGAGAAAGAATTTTCATTTCAGCTTTGGAAACTGAGATTTTAAGCAGAGAAGCCTTTAGTGGTTTATAAAAAGCAAGTGGAGCTCTTACTCCCTTCCTACCCCCTCTTACTCTTTGTTCTTCTCTGTTCTTGCCCCCTTTCCCCCTCCCACCACGTGCCCATGGCTGGCGCCTTTCCTCTCTTCTTCTCCTCTTCTCTCATTTAACCTCTCCATGTGGAACCATTAAAAAAAAAAAAAAAAAAGCAAGTGTGGCCAGTAGAGAAATGGCTACTCCTCAGGAATGAGTGGCTCTTTGAGGAAGAAAATGGGAGAGCGGAGAAGAACGAGTCAAGGTGTCAGTAAGACATCAATTAGTTGTTAGAGAAGAAGAGGATAAAGACAAAAGGACAGCCCAGGTGTCCCAGTATCTGAGGGGTGGAGCTGCCAGAGCAGGTGAATGAGATTTGGTGAGGGGTTGGGAGGTGGGACTGCCTGGCCCTGGCTGGGATAGTTTCATTGTGTTACTCTCGGGACCATTTTATTGTATCCCTTCTGGTTGCCATAGAAGTAAAGAAGGGGCCGTGATTGGGTTATTAAATGTTTCCCGAAGCCCAACATGAACTTAACTCCCATTGTGGTCCTTCTGGGAGATGGTGGAAACTCTAAGAGCCAGGGCCTTGTGGGACACTGGGGGGCGTGGCCTTAACTAGCACTATGGGACTCCAGCCTTTCTTTACTCTGTCATGTTTTCTAATTATGAGGTGACTGGCTTTGATCTGCTACTTTCTCCTCTGTGGTACTAGGATATGCGGTTCCTTAGATGCCCTAAAAGGTGACTGCTTTTAGGCTTGAACCTCTGAATCAAGAGATAAACAGAAAGGAAAAAAAAAATCCAAGCAAAATGCAATCAACCAACAATACCCCACAGAAAACAACTGTTTTTCTCTTTATAGATTGAAATTTTAGGTAACCGATTTTTTTTTTTAATAGTAACTGAGTTTGTTTCTGTGGCTTGGTCTGGGATCAATTGTTCTAGGCGCATATATATATATATATATATATATATATATATATATATAACAAATGGTTTCTCTTGACTATAGGAAATTGCCAAAATAATATATAAATATGGCCTGCGCATTGGCCCACCTTTCCTTGGGCCTAAGCCATGCATGGCAGAGTAGCATGTATGTGGTACGGAACACAGGCGTGCAGGGTTTCGGGTTGTATGGTGACATTAGTGTGCACTCAGGCTCATCATGAGCCTCCTACTGTACTCACAGGGCCTGGTTTCTCAGAAGCACCAACTTCTGCCTAAACCAACCCAGCCTGCTGTCAGGAATAGTCAGGCCCAGCTTATGTTTGATCCAATTTTCTGTAAGCAGCAGGAATTTGGGAGGTAGGAGGCTTTTGTTGTTGTTGTTCTTAATTATTATCATTTTAGGAAAGCAAACAAGCCAGCAAATTTTAGAACATGAAACATGCTTTGTTAGGGCTGGCTTCATGAATGGGAACCTAGACGTAAATGACATGATGTTATTTAAGTGCCTCGACAAGCAGTAAAGTCCGTTTTCTTCATTTATCTGTTGTTGTCACAAATACTAGTTATATTTGTGTGTGTGTGTGTGTGTGTGTGTGTGTGTGTATGAAGTGAAAGTGTTGAGGGAGTGTTAAGCAGTTAACCTGTGCAGGGATTTCCTTAAGAAAGACAATTACTGAAAACTTAATTAGACTTTCAAAGCCAGGAAGGAGTCAGAAAAGCTACATATTTCCCCTTCTTATTTTACAGCTGGAGAAGCTGATGTTCAGAGGCCAAACAACAAGCTATAGGAAATAACTAAGACAGAAGGAGAAGTCAGATCTCTGTGCATCTCAGGGCGGCCGCACTCATTCCCTTGCTTAGTGGAGGAATTAATTTACCTGAGAAATGAGTCACCGTGGTCCTAGGAATATAGGCTTTATAATAAGCCTAATGCCACTGCCACACACAGTAGGACTTAGCCATTGACATGTGTCTGTCTCCAAATATTTTATCTGTATATGGTGCCACTTTTCTGTCACATTCATCCTGCACAGATGTGCATTATAATAAGCATACGAATGTTATTTGGTATGATTGTTTACTAGAGATAGACTAAGAAATTGGTGGTAAACTTCAGGATTTGAGGACTGGTCTTTCTGATTGAACCTGTGTTGCTTCTTTTGGGGTCCGCAGGTCATGTGTGGACTATGGGAAATTCACTTTTGATACAGGTTATTCAGTGCATGTGTCGGTGTGAGTGGGACAGAGTGTCTGCAGGTGCACATGTGAATGTGTATGTGTGTGCTTGCCAGAGGACACCCTCAGCCATTGTTCTTTAAGCTCTTTCTGCTTTGTTTTGTGACCCCTTACTGACCTGACACTCACTGATTAGGTTCTGCCTGCTGGCCAGCAAACCTCCACCATCCTCCTACTTCTGCCTCCACAGTACTGATATTATATGCATGCTCCCATATCTAGCTCTTAAAATATTTTAATATGGGTTTTGGGGATCAAATTGCTGCCTTTGTGCTTGTCAGGCTCATGCTTTACTGACTGAACATCTCCCTAGCCCAATTTATCTTGTTAAAGAGATAAATCGTGACATAACCTGCCAGATGTTTTGACAGTTAGAATAAGAGCAAAAGTAAGCATTCGCTACCAGCAGGGACATGTCCCTGTTCATTCAAAGTCACTCTGTTGGTTGCTGTTGGAGCTGGGGCTATGCTTTAGGGTTTTGGGTTTCCAGTCCCCCTCATGTGACTGTGGGCCGCTGAGACGTGAGGCTTGTGAGACAAAGAAGCATGAGGTAGAGAACGAGCAAACAGGATTCAACAGGAGAGCTGGCAGTGACAGTCACAAATGCCATGATGGGCACATGGCTAATCAAGAAGGGACCCTTGGGGAGGAATCAGCCATGTGTGCAGGGGAATGGCTGTGAAGCAGAAATAGCCCCACTGGGAAGAACGGCATTGACAGATGTGAAGGCAGGCAAAGCCATCTTTTGGCTTAATCTACCTCTCATTTGACTTGAGGTAAACTAGAAGAAAAGAGCCGTTTAAAATGGATTTCAAACAATGACATTAGAGATTATGTAAATCAGAGGTAAAGAAATTACAGATGAACTGACCACGTCAACTTCAGATAGCATTAAATAAATATGATTAAAGTCTGATTTGCATTTAAGATAGATATTGTGGTTATGTGAGGGGAGCAGTCTGTTTTGAATGTGTTCAATTATCCACTAACTGTTCATTAGCTACTATTCAGCCAGGGCCATTTGGGAGGCTCCAGGATCGCCGTTAGACGTGGATGCTCGATGAAGCATGGTTGGTCCCTCAAGGAGCTCGTTGTCTGGCAGTGAGACATGGAAAAAAGTAGCTATGGCATGCCTTAAAACGCCCTATGGAAGAGTCCTGCCTCAGAGAATTGGGAGAATACAGAATAGAAGCATTTAATACATTCTTGAAGACTCGCTTAGGAAGCACCCCACTGAGAAGTTAAAATGGCCGCTTTCTGAAAGTAGCAGAGATAGATAGGGTGATACTGAAAACACTGCCCTCCCCTATGATGCTATGGTTAGGATGTTGGGCTCACAGGAAGTGATGGTAAGAAATAAGATTGTGAATGCATGCTAGGAGTTTCACAGTTGTTCCTGTAGGTGGTCATGAGCTAAGGAGAGACTTGGCAAAAGTCATCTTAGAGCAGAGTGACAGGCAGCTGCAGGTAGATTCAGAAAGCCCTCAGTTGCCTGGGTGAGAAAGAAGTCCTGAAATAGGAAAGCAGAATGAAAATCCATGGGCATCGCTGTTTGGGAAGAGGAGGTTTTGGTATTCTCACCTCTCACAGTCATATTTCACAATTAACTATTAAGTGGGGAAATTGCCTGTTGAAGAAAGAAACGTAGTCACCAGGGGCTGGGGGAGTACGCTCAGAAAGTAGAGATAAAACTAATTCCATTTCCTTTTGTGGATAATGTCATAAGATTCCGTAGACGAAGGGAATGCTGTAAGAGAAAGTTATTTTCATTTTAACAGCATATGATGTTCAAAGTAGATTGACAGAACTAAAAAGGCAGCTCTCTCTCTCTCTCTCTCTCTCTCTCTCTCTCTCTCTCTCTCTCTCTCTCTCTCTCTGTGGGGTATTTAAACCTAAATGACCAACCTGTCTGTTTTGATAACATTCAGCAAAGCTGTGCTCTTAACCACCGGAGAACAAATTTTTGAAGCTTTGCAACCGATGGTGACTGGTCTGACCCATGGTTTCACCACTGTAGAAGGAAACCAATTATTATATATTAAAATATCAGTATGACCACACCCTCGGATCCCGGCCCACAGCAGCTCTCTGCTCCCACACCCCGTGGGAGAGAGACCTCACCGCCTGGTCAGGTGGGCACTCCTGAGGCTGCAGAGCGGAGGAGACCACTAACACTGCCCACCCCTGCCCACATCCCTGGCCCAAGAGGAAACTGTATAAGGCCTCTGGGTTCCCGTAGGGGAGGGCCCAGGAGCGGTAGGACCCCTGCGCCTGAGACACCACTGGAACCTGAAGGAAACAGACCGGATAAACAGTTCTCTGCACCCAAATCCCGTGGGAGGGAGAGCTAAACCTTCAGAGAGGCAGACACGCCTGAGAAACCAGAAGAGACTGCACTCTGCACACATCCAGACGCCAGAGGAAAACACCAAACTCCATCTGGAACCTTGGTGCACGGAAGCTCCCAGAAAGAGCGGCGCAGATCTTCCCGGTTGCTGCCGCCGAGGAGAGGACTTAGGCAGTACCCCACGAGCAAACTTGAGCCTCAGAACCACAGGTAGGACCAACTTTTCCGCTGCAAGAAACCTGCCTGGTGAACTCAGGACACACAGAGGCAAAATTCCTCTAGGACCGAGCACTTCCTGTGTTTACTGGAAGTCCCACACCCTCGGATCCCGGCCCGCAGCAGCTCTCTGCTCCCAAACCCCACGGGAGAGAGACCTCACCGCCTGGTAGGTGGGCACTCCCGAGGTTGCAGAGCGGAGGAGACCACCAACACTGCCCACCCCTGCCCACATCCCTGGCCCAAGAAGAAACTGTATAAGGCCTCTGGGTTCCCGTAGGGGAGGGCCCAGGAGCGGCAGGACCCCTGCGCCTGAGACACCGCCGGAACCTGAAGGAAACAGACCGGATAAACAGTTCTCTGCACCCAAATCCCATGGGAGGGAGAGGTAAACCTTCAGAGAGGCAGACACGCCTGAGAAACCAGAAGAGACTGCACTCTGCACACATCCAGACGCCAGAGGAAAACACCAAACTCCATCTGGAACCCTGGTGCACGGAAGCTCCCGGAAACGGCGGCGCAGATCTTCCTGGTTGCTGCCGCTGCAGAGAGCCCGTGGGCAGCACCCCGCGAGCAAACTTGAGCCTCAGGACCACAGGTAAGACCAACTTTTCTGCTGCAAGTGACCTGCCTAGTGAACTCAAGACACAGGCCCACAGGAACAGCTGAAGACCTGTAGAGAGGAAAAACTACACGGCCGAAAGCAGAACACTCTGTCCCCATAACTGGCTGAAAGAAAACAGGAAAACAGGTCTACAGCACTCCTGACACACAGGCTTATAGGACAGTCTAGCCACTGTCAGAAATAGCAAAACAAAGTAACACTAGAGATAATCTGATGGTGAGAGGCAAGCGCAGGAACCCAAGCAACAGACACCAAGACTACATGGCATCATCGGAGCCCAATTCTCCCACCAAAATAAACATGGAATATCCAAAGACACCAGAAAAGCAAGATCTAGTTTCAAAATCATATTTGATCATGATGCTGGAGGACTTCAAGAAAGATGTGAAGAACTCCCTTAGAGAACAAGTAGAAGCCTACAGAGAGGAATCACAAAAATGCCTGAAAGAATTCCAGGAAAACATAAATAAACAAGTAGAAACCCATAGAGAGGAGACACAAAAATCCCTGAAAGAATTCCAGGAAAAGACAATCAAACAGTTGAAGGAATTAAAAATGGAAATAGAAGCAATCAAGAAAGAACACATGGAAACAACCCTGGATATAGAAAATCAAAAGAAGAGACAAGGAGCTGTAGGTATAAGCTTCACCAACAGAATACAAGAGATGGAAGAGAGAATCTCGGGAGCAGAAGATTCCATAGAAATCATTGACTCAACTGTCAAAGATAATGTAAAGCAGAAAAAGCTACTGGTCCAAAACATACAGGAAATCCAGGACTCAATGAGAAGATCAAACCTAAGGATAATAGGTATAGAAGAGAGTGAAGACTCCCAGCTCAAAGGACCAGTAAATATCTTCAACAAAATCATAGAAGAAAACTTCCCTAACCTAAAAAAAGAGATACCCATAGGCATACAAGAAGCCTACAGAACTCCAAATAGATTGGACCAGAAAAGAAACACCTCCCGTCACATAATAGTCAAAACACCTCCCGTCACATAATAGTCAAAACACCAAACGCACAAAATAAAGAAAGAATATTAAAAGCAGTAAGGGAAAAAGGTCAAGTAACATATAAAGGCAGACCTATCAGAATCACACCAGACTTTTCGCCAGAAACTATGAATGCCAGAAGATCCTGGACAGATGTCATACAGACCCTAACAGAACACAAATGCCAGCCCAGGTTACTGTATCCTGCAAAACTCTCAATTAACATAGATGGAGAAACCAAGATATTCCATGACAAAACCAAATTTGCACAATATCTTTCTACAAATCCAGCACTACAAAGGATAATAAAGGGTAAAGCCCAACATAAGGAGGCAAGCTATACCCCAGAAGAAGGAAGAAACTAATCATCTTGGCAACAAAACAAAGAGAAGAAAAGCACACAAACATAACCTCACATCCAATATGAATATAACAGGAAGCAATAATCACTATTCCTTAATATCTCTCAACATCAGTGGCCTCAACTCCCCAATAAAAAGACAGATTAACAAACTGGATACGCAACGAGGACCCTGCATTCTGCTGCCTACAGGAAACACACCTCAGAGACAAAGACAGACACTACCTCAGAGTGAAAGGCTGGAAAACAACTTTCCAAGCAAATGGTCAGAAGAAGCAAGCTGAAGTAGCCATTCTAATATCAAATAAAATCAATTTTCAATTAAAAGTCATCAAAAAAGATAAGGAAGGACACTTCATATTCATCAAAGGAAAAATCCACCAAGATGAACTCTCAATCCTAAATATCTATGCCCCAAATACAAGGGCACCTACATACGTAAAAGAAACCTTACTAAAGCTCAAAACACACATTGCACCTCACACAATAATAGTGGGAGATTTCAACACCCCACTCTCATCAATGGACAGATCATGGAAACAGAAATTAAACAGAGACGTAGACAGACTAAGAGAAGTCATGAGCCAAATGGACTTAACGGATATTTATAGAACATTCTATCCTAAAGCAAAAGGATATACCTTCTTCTCAGCTCCTCATGGTACTTTCTCCAAAATTGACCATATAATTGGTCAAAAAACGGGCCTCAACAGGTACAGAAAGATAGAAATAATCCCATGCGTGCTATCAGTCCACCACGGCCTAAAACTGGTCTTCAAAAACAATAAGGGAAGAATGCCCACATATACGTGGAAATTGAACAATGTTCTACTCAATGATAACCTAGTCAAGAAAGAAATAAAGAAAGAAATTAAAAACTTTTTAGAATTTAATGAAAATGAAGGTACAACATACCCAAACTTATGGGACATAATGAAAACTGTGCTAAGAGGAAAACTTATAGCGCTGTGTGCCTGCAGAAAGAAACAGGAAAGAGCATATGTCAGCAGCTTGACAGCACACCTAAAAGCTCTAGAGCAAAAAGAAGCAAATACACCCAGGAGGAGTAGAAGGCAGGAAATAATCAAACTCAGAGCTGAAATCAACCCAGTAGAAACAAAAAGGACCAAAGAAAGAATCAACAGAACCAAAAGTTGGTTCTTTGAGAAAATCAACAAGATAGATAAACCCTTAGCCATACTAATGAGAGGACCCAGAGAGTGTGTCCAAATTAACAAAATCAGAAATGAAAAGGGAGACATAACTACAGATTCAGAGGAAATTCAAAAAATCATCAGATCTTACTATAAAAGCCTATATTCAACAAAACTTGAAAATCTACAGGAAATGGACAATTTCCTAGACAAATACCAGGTACCGAAGTTAAATCAGGAACAGATAAACCAGTTAAACAACCCCAGTGCTCCTAAGGAAATAGAAGCAGTCATTAAAGGTCTCCCAACCAAAAAGAGCCCAGGTCCAGACGGGTTTAGTGTACAATTCTATCAGACCTTCATAGAAGACCTCATACCAATATTATCCAAACTATTCCACAAAATTGAAACAGATGGATCACTCCCGAATTCCTTCTATGAAGCCACAATTACTCTTATACCTAAACCACACAAAGACACAACAAAGAAAGAGAACTTCAGACCAATTTCCCTTATGAATATCGATGCAAAAATACTCAATAAGATTCTGGCAAACCGAATCCAAGAGCACATCAAAACAATCATCCACCATGATCAAGTAGGCTTCATCCCAGGCATGCAGGGATGGTTTAATATACGGAAAACCATCAACGTGATCCATTATATAAACAAACTGAAAGAACAAAACCACATGATCGTTTCATTAGATGCTGAGAAAGCATTTGACAAAATTCAACACTCCTTCATGATAAAAGTCCTGGAAAGAATAGGAATTCAAGGCCCATACCTAAACATAGTAAAAGCCATATACAGCAAACCAGTTGCTAACATTAAACTAAATGGAGAGAAACTTGAAGCAATCCCACTAAAATCAGGGACTAGACAAGGCTGCCCACTCTCTCCCTACTTATTCAATATAGTTCTTGAAGTTCTAGCCAGAGCAATCAGACAACAAAAGGAAGTCAAGGGGATACAGATCGGAAAAGAAGAAGTCAAAATATCACTATTTGCAGATGATATGATAGTTTATTTAAGTGATCCCAAAAGTTCCACCAGAGAACTACTAAAGCTGATAAACAACTTCAGCAACGTGGCTGGGTTTAAAATTAACTCAAATAAATCAGTAGCCTTCCTCTACACAAAAGAGAAACAAGCCGAGAAATAAATTAGGGAAACGACACCCTTCATAATAGACCCAAATATTATAAAGTACCTCGGTGTGACTTTAACCACGCAAGTAAAAGATCTGTACAATAAGAACTTCAAGACTGTGAAGAAAGAAATTGAAGAAGACCTCAGAAGATGGAAAGATCTCTCATGGTCATGGATTGGCAGGATTAATATAGTAAAAATGGCCATTTTACCAAAAGCGATCTACAGATTCAATGCAATCCCCATCAAAATACCAATCCAATTCTTCAAAGAGTTAGACAGAACAATTTGCAAATTCATCTGGAATAACAAAAAACCCAGGATAGCTAAAACTATCCTCAACAATAAAAGGACTTCAGGGGGAATCACTATCCCTGAACTCAAGCAGTATTACAGAGCAATAGTGATAAAAACTGCATGGTATTGGTACAGAGACAGACAGATAGACCAATGGAATAGAATTGAAGACCCAGAAATGATCCCACACACCTATGGTCACTTGATGTTTGACAAAGGAGCCAAAACCATCCAATGGAAAAAAGATAGCATTTTCAGCAAATGCTGCTGGTTCAACTGGAGGTCAACATGTAGAAGAATGCAGATTGATCCATGCTTATCACCCTGTACAAAGCTTAAGTCCTAGTGGATCAAGGACCTCCACATCAAACCTGATACACTCAAACTAATAGAAGAAAAACTAGGGAAGCATCTGGAACACATGGGCACTGGAAAAAATTTCCTGAACAAAACACCAATGGCTTATGCTCTAAGATCAAGAATCGACAAATGGGATCTCATAAAACTGCAAAGCTTCTGTAAGGCAAAGGACACTGTGGTTAGGACAAATGGGCAACCAACAGATTGAGAAAAGATCTTTACCAATCCTACAACAGATAGAAGCCTTATATCTAAAATATACAAAGAACTCAAGAAGTTAGACAGCAAGGAGACAAATAACCCTGTTAAAAAATGGGGTTCAGAGCTAAACAAAGAATTCACAGCTGAGGAATGCCGAATGGCTGAGAAACACCTAAAGAAATGTTCAACATCTTTAGTCATAAGGGAAATGCAAATCAAAACAACCCTGAGATTTCACCTCACATCAGTGAGAATGGCTAAGATCAAAAACTCAGGTGACAGCAGATGCTGGTGAGGATTCTTAGAAAGTGGAACACTCCTCCATTGTTGGTGGGATTGCAAACTGGTACAACCATTCTGGAAATCAGTCTGGAGGTTCCTCAGAAAATTGGACATTGAACTACCTGAAGATCCAGCTATACCTCTCTTGGGCATATACCCAAAAGATGCCACAACATATAAAAAAGACACGTGCTCCACTATGTTCATAGCAGCCTTATTTATAATAGCCAGAAGCTGGAAAGAACCCAGATGCCCTTCAACAGAGGAATGGATACAGAAAATGTGGTACATCTACACAATGGAATACTACTCAGCTATCAAAAACAACGGCTTTATGAAATTCGTAGGCAAATGGTTGGAACTGGAAAATATCATCCTGAGTGAGCTAACCCAATCACAGAAAGACATACATGGTATGCACTCACTGATAAGTGGCTATTAGCCCAAATGCTTGAATTACCCTAGATGCCTAGAACAAATGAAACTCAAGACGGATGATCAAAATGTGAATGCTTCACTCCTTCTCTAAAAGGGGAACAAGAATACCCTTGGCAGGGAAGAGAGAGGCAAAGATTAAAACAGAGACTGAAGGAACACCCATTCAGAGCCTGCCCCACATGTGGCCCATACATATACAGCCACCCAAGTAGACAAGATGGATGAAGCAAAGAAGTGCAGACCGACAGGAGCCGGATGTAGATCTCTCCTGAGAGACACAGCCAGAATACAGCAAATACAGAGGCGAATGCCAGCAGCAAACCACTGAACTGAGAATAGAACCCCCGTTGAAGGAATCAGAGAAAGAACTGGAAGAGCTTGAAGGGGCTCGGGACCCCATATGTACAACAATGCCAAGCAACCAGAGCTTCCAGGAACTAAGCCACTACCTAAAGACTATACATGGACTGACCCTGGACTCTGACCTCATAGGTAGCAATGAATATCCTAGTAAGAGCACCGGTGGAAGGGGACGCCCTGGGTCCTGCTAAGACTGAACCCCAAGTGAACTAGACTGTTGGGGGAGGGGGGTAATGGGGGGAGGTTTGGGAAGGGAACACCCATAAGGAAGGGGAGCGGGGAGGGGGATGTTTGCCGGGAAACCAAAGAATTATTATTAAGTATTAAATAAATTTAAAAAAAAGAAATGTAAAAAAAAAATATCAGTATGAAGACCAGATAGATGGCTCAGCATGTAAAACCACTTGACCGCGAAGCCTGGGAACTTGAATTCATTCCCCAGGACCCACTGGTAGATGGAAAGAGTTAGTTCTCATAATTTGTTCTCTTATCTCTGCATGCGTCATTATACAATTACACACACACACACACACACACACACACACACACACACACACACACTCACACACGCACACTATAAATGTAATAAATCAAAAGTAATTTAGTGTGGTTGCGATTTCACTAAAACCAGACAGCAGCAAGACAGTCATTGCCCATAGGCTGCTGTCCACTGAACCTTCACCTCATGACTGAAACAGTTGAAATATATATATGTAAGTGAAGGTGTCCAGTGCAATGAGGTAGGCTCCTATCTGTGGCTGTGTTTTGTTAAAATGTTTCAATGACTTATATTTGTGAATGATATCCCGATAATATACTACCACAGTTCAAATCACATGGCTTTGGGGGATCAGTAATGAACAAAATGAGAAAGACTTGGTAGGCCTAAATATAAACCCAGTAACTTAAGTTTAAACAACAACCACAACCACCACCACCACAACAACAACAGCAATAAACCCCACAGGAAAGCATGCTAACTTTAACACAGGAGGAGACATTACCTGACAAAAATCCATGAAGACAAAAAAACCAAAACCAAAACAAAAACCCAAAAAAGCAAAAAACAAAAAAACCCTCTAATGCAATTGGCCCAACTGTGCAGTTAAACAGTGCTGTAGGATGTTCCCATGATGCTGAAAATACCTTAGGCTGCAAGGATAGCACGACGTGTGCAAGGTGATGAAAGATGCGATCCTGCAGGATTGTGGAGATCAGGATCCTCTTGCAGACTGTATTCAGTTTTAGCTCTTATGTTTTATTAAGTATTTCCCCACAGGAGCAGAGTTGGAGACCCACTGATTTGTAAAATATATAAAAGTCTAGCAGTGTTTTACATAATTTGTAAATGTATAGTCAGTGGAAAAGACATTCATTTCTTTAAATCATCGAAAACTCTCACTTTGGGAGTTGCAAACAATTTCTGTCTGTTGGCAAAGAAATTGGAGCAGAGTATTATCATTCCTTTGTTTTAAGAGGAAGCACATGATAACCTTTTTATTTCAATCAAGTATGACCTAATTTTACATTGGGAAGCATAGCATTCATGAATTAATTGAAATGAAAGTTTTAGGTCTGAAGATTTTAAGGGTGCAGTTCAGGACATATTTGAACACTGCACCGAAAGCATTTTGTAACGTCTTCCCAAGCCAAAAGCAAATATGACTGCCCTCTACTTAAAACTGTTTCTTGAGAGACAGATGCCTGTGTTCTAAGTTAAGTAAGTCATGTGCCCCAGAGACTGAGAGAGCAGGCCACAACAGGCAGATCTGTGGTGTGAATTTGAGCTGGGTTTAGTTAAGTGGCACCTTACCTGTACCCACACGTTCCCTTCACAGTATCTTATCTGAGGACATAAAATTCTAGCATGTTGAAATAATCTTGTTCTGGTTACATTGGTCTAAATGATATCTTCCTATGTGGTAAAGGGTTGGTCTTGTAGGGAAGGTGCTCTCTCTCACCATCATATTAAGGTAAGGAAAAGCCAAGTCTCAGGCTAGCACAAGCAGATACTGTTCATTCAGGTGGAACTAAGAGTAAGTTGGGCTACAACACTTCAGGTGAACCTGTCCTGATCCACTGATAGACAGGAACATGAGCTCTGGATGCCTTGTAAGAGAATCGGGCTGTAACTAGTCCTGAGGACAATGAGCTCCAGTCACCTCTACTGACAGGTGCTAGGCTTCCAATATCCTAAGCTAACATCATAATTTGAGCTCAGCAGGCTTTGAAGAACAATAAAAAAGGTACCCATGGGAGGAGGAAATAACCTGGGGGAGATCAATTATCAACTTGAGAAAGGAAAGCTGCATAGAGGGAAGAAGCGGTCGAAAGGAAGACAGTAGCCTACAGTAACAAGATATATTTGTGTGTAGAGTACAGCCTGTAACTCCTGGAAACACTCACCATGGGATCCTGGAATAATTCTCACAGAGATTTGGCAGGGTGTGATCTTCAAGTGCTGTACACTAGTCTCTTGTTACTGGGCACCGAGTAAGAGAAAAACTAAGGGATGGGGGATTTAGCTCAGTGGTAGAGCACCTGCCTAGCAAGTGCAAGGCCCTGGGTTCGGTCCTCAGCTCAGAAAAAAAAAAAAGAAAAAAGAAAAAGAAAAGAGAGAAACTAGATATGCATTTTAGTCAATGTTTAGTTGAAATTTCTCCGTTTGTACCTGGAGTCTACTCAATGACAGCAGCAGGGAGAGCACACAGGGGACTGACAACTTAATATGCAGAAGACACATCCAGCAGTCAATTGGATTGGAATATGGAGAGCTGCCCCTAGACAAGTGTCAATGCAGGAGCGCTCATGGTAGACAGGAATGCTAGTGACTCGGGACCTACATGGACAGCAATGTGCGATTTCCCAATGGGTGAACCACTCTTGTTTCTAAAAATGGGAAATGGGAAACATGTACAGAACTTATATGTAGTAGAATTAGAGACATGGACCATCCCCTACACAGAGGCAGTAGAGCTAACTGGGGAACCACACAGACAAGCTGTCCTGGAACGAGGGAGTCAGGTCATGGGGCACTAGTCTTTGCAGAAAAAGAATAGTCCCCAGTGCTGCCTGCGAATCTCAAGGTAAGAGTGAGGAGCAGGCCCGTGCTGCTGCTTGTGAGGTGCAATGCTTTGACCTGCCAGGGGTTCACTGCCTTACTTGGCACACATCACAAGCGATGGGATTGGTTGATTCTGGGCTGAACTTCAGAAACTGGAAAGCACCACAAAAACCATACGCCTAGTAAGTATATAAAACGGTATAATCACATTGAAAGTAATTCATCATCAAAGATAACAACGATGGCCACCACCTACTATAAGATCCTATTAGTCCACTCCTAGAAGCTTACAAACAAGACCGGTAAAACTCAGTGTGGCTTTCCTTGTAAGGCTCAAATTGGAAACAATGTTGACACCTAGCAACAGATGAATGGATACAACTGTGGTATATCCTTAAAAATGGCAGTATTGTTGAGCAATAGAAGGGACAATATACTCCTTACCATTCAGATCTCAGAAGGTGTTTCCTTAACATGGATGTGAACCAAGTATAAAGAATACATCATTTTGGGGTTGGGGATTTAGCTTAGTGGTAGAGCGCTTGCCTAGGAAGCACAAGGCCCTGGGTTCGGTCCCCAGCTCCGAAAAAAAGAACCAAAAAAAAAAAAAAAAGAATACATCATTTTGATTTTTATTTACCTTCAAAGATTTACATCTATATGAGACTTTATCAAATTGTACACTTTAAACATTTATAGTACATATACATACTATACTTACTACACATGAATTGTCACTCAATAAACCTATTAGAAAAATGCTTTATAAATTACGCTGAAGGTTGTGATGCCTTCTGATTGGTTGCAAGTCAAACGTGAACAAGTCAAAGTTCTGTATTGTTTTAGGAAACCACAGACATTAGAATCTATGTGATAATAAATTTTAAATCAAGCTCAAATGCCATTTTAAATATAAATAGCTTCATCTTTCCATAGGACTTCCGTGCTAAGAGACCCGCTGCAATTTCAGATTTATGACTCACTTGTCTGAGAATAACTAATAACCCTAAAAGGAGAGTTCTGTTTGCTTAGTTTGATTTTTAATTTTTGCACATTGTTCCAGTGCCTGGAATGACAGGGCTGTGATGATAGGGACATTTATAAAAGCCTTGATGTAATGTGCAGTTGAGGCTTCTGAACAATGGACTCTTAGTGGCTTTACTAAAACATTTCTGATAGAGGAAACTCTTCTGTGGGCATGAAATTATTCAAAGAGTTAAGGTGATAAACATTTAAACTGGACTACGTTTAGAGCTTAAAGTAAATAGCTCTCCTAGTTACTATTCCTGTTGCTGTGGTAAAATACTCTGACAAAACCAACTTAGGAAAGAAAGGTCTTGTCCTTGTCAGCTTTTCTTGTCAATTTGACACAAACCAGGGTCACCTGGGAAGAGAGAACTTCAATTGAGAAAATGCATCCATTAGATTGGCTGTTATGCAAGCCCGAGACGGCATTTTCGTGATTAATGACCAATGTATGAGGTCCAGCCCACAGTCGGCAGTGTCAGTCTTGGATAGACATCCCTAGGTTGTATAAGAAAGTAGACTTGAGCAAGCCATGGAGAGCAAGGCAGTAAGCAGCATCCTTCTTGTGGGTTTAGTGTTTACTACAACAATAGAAACCTGAGACAGGGTTTATTGGCTCACAGTTTGAGGGCACAGTCTGTAAGGAGAGCACGGCTGCAGGAGCTTGAAATGGTGCTTCCCCTTTTATTCAGTCAGGAACCAGTGAGTAGTGAACGCTTGTGCTCAGCTTCCTTCCTTTTATGTAGACTGGGACCCAAAGCTAGAGGATAGTGCCATGTTCCTTCAGGCTGAGCGTTTCCATCATAATCAAGATGCCTAGAGGCTAACCTTATCTAATTAATTCCTTAGGGGTATGCAGAGAGGCCTTGTCTCTTAGATGACTCTGGAACTTATTATGTTGATAACATTAAACACCACAATAACTATTTTTCTCTTTTTTTAAAATTCCAAATTATTCTTTAAAAATTTCATAGGATCAGTATATCTTGATCATATACTAGCCTCATTCCCTGCCTCCAACTCCTGATATCTCCCTTACAATTTCATATCCCATTTATTTATTTAAGCCAGTGAGCCTAATTAATAGTGAATATATGTGCATAAGTGAGAGGCATCCCCAAGGGTATGGCAACCTCCGTCAGTGACCACACTCTTAAAGAGTAGTGGCTCCTCTTTCCCCCAGCATCTATTGTCAATTCTGAGATTTGCAGGCGAAAAACAAATTCTACCATTTTAGGCCAATTATAAAACAAGCTTTATTAAATATTAAATGCTGCCTGAGGAATGGACTTTGGTCAGGACCATTCCCAGGAATTTCCCAGGTGAGAATGGCCTTGAGCCATGTGTTGAAGGGGTTTAAAAGGACAAACCTATAGGCCATTGTGTCTTCCCATGTGGTTTTGTGATTTTCCACAAATCGAAATTCCCAGCATTCCAGGAAGTTATCTGGGTCCTGGGCAGGTGGAGCTTACAAGGTAATTCTTGGCATTACACTATCAACTGCCAACATTGGCCGGCTAGAATGTGGGGCCTTGGGATCCCTTCCCCTCTCTGTGTTGCAACTGTTAACTGGCTTGGTCTTGCGTAGATTTTATATTAGTTATCATAGGCACTGCGAGTTCCCCTGTGCAAGCCTGAAATGTCTAGAAGACACTCCTCGCTGGCTTTTACATTCTTCCTGGCCCCTCTTCAGCTGTTACTTGAGCCTCGGGTGGGTGGATTTTAGAGATTGATCTGCCTTTGCCTCAGCCCTCACTGCTGCCTAGCCTCGGTGTGTGCAGTAGCAAGTACCCACTGCGGTCCAAAGTTCCTCTGCCCAAGGTTAGGGGCAGTACAGACATGTGGATTAGACATAAACAGTTATAAGACCGAAACCAGAGGCTGCTAGTTTGCACTTGACTAGGTAGGTTGGTTGGCTGGTGAACTCTGGATGGGGGTCATGTTGTCTTTCCTATCCTAGTGCTGAGGTTACAGATGTGACTTTCTGCACCACACTTGTATGCGGGAGCTGGAGATCTAAACTCAGGCCCGTGATTGTGCAGCAAACACTATTTATTGGATCATCTCAATAGCCCTGAATTGTTTTCTTTCACATACAAATAATAGTTATCGGAATGTCCCCCCTTTGATTAGGTCAATGCTCGTACAATGATTATTCATTTTCCCCTTATTTCCGTGTTTTTCTGGTAATAGTTGGTAGTTTGGGTTTGCATACATGACGCTGTGTGTAGACATCCACTGAGCCCTTGGTAATGTCTCCTTCCTTGTTTGTGGAGGACAGTTCTAGAAAGGCCATTCACCTTAATTCATCCAGAGAAGAGGCGAGCTGAATTTAATTCCCGGAGACGCGTTTCTAGGATTGTTCTTTCTCCTGTTCCATTGTCTTATGTCATCCCACCTAAGAGGTGAGGATGGTTTGACACACCCTCTCTACCCTTACATTTTATGAACTCACATTTTGATTTAGGCTCTGTGGAAACACGAAGCCCTTTACAAGTTTCAGCATTGCTATGTTGGTGGTTTCCGTTTCTTGCTCCATCCAGTATGTATTCTATGTATTCTATACCTCTTTTAGATTCATGTATTTTTACTTTATATTATAGATGTTTTGCTTACATGTATGTCTGTGTACCGCATGTGTGCTAGGTGTTCATGAGAGCATTTGATCCACTGGAACTAGAGTGACTGTTATTTGTGAGTAGCCATGTAAGTGCTGGGAATTGAACCCACGTACTCTGGAAGAGCAACAAGGGCTCTTCACCAGTCAGCCATCTCTTCAGCCTGACATTTCTCCTGACATGAGGTTGTCTAACATCATGGAGAGAAATGGGTTTCATTCAAGGTACTCCACTGTTGATGTGAATGGAAGATTCGGAGGGTCCTAAAAATTTCTAGGGCACAGGAATCATGAGAAGTGTTTGAAAAAGAGCCCTCCAGGCCCAATATCTGAAGATTCTTATTGGTTTCTCCACAGTGAACAAGGTATAAGGTAATTGACATAATTCTGTAATCAAATTACATTTCAAAAATTATATATGTCAAAGACATCTAACTCTTCTATTGTACTGAGGTCATCTCTTACTGAAGAGTATTAAAACTGTAAGAAGACAAGCATCATTGTCGTAGACTCCTTTGAATGACAAGAGGATATAAAACCCAGAGAATAGTAGCTTATCATAAAAGGAAAAATGACAGAAAATTATATTTAATGGGAGTGTAAAACTCCCTAGATTTGAAATTAATAAATAACCAATTAGTTGTGACCTTTTCCATGGGAATTCTTGGTAGTTCCACAGAGAATCTATCTTTAGGGTATTGGGATTTATTTTATGACAGCCTGCCATAAATTTAATTATCGTTGAATTTATTCACCTTCTAGCAAGATATTTTTAGATTGATTTTTTTGATGTGTGGATTGTTCAGTTTCCTTGTTATGATTTAAAAGATGAGAATGTGTGAGGCTATAATGATCCCCAATCCCCATCTCCTCCACCGTGTGTGTGTGTGTGTATGTGTGTGTGTGTGTGTGTGTGTGTGTATGTGTATGTGTATGTATGCAGATGCATGTGTATATATTTGTATTTGGCTTGATCTTGCTTTGATTTTATATGTATATATGTGTGTCTGTGTGAATAAATGCCAAACATGTGAATATTATCATAGGTCAGAAGAAGGTGTACAATCTCCAAGACTTGGAGTTACAAGCAGTTGTGAACTGTCCTATATGGGTTCTGAAAACTGAACTCAGTTCCTCTGAAGGAGGAGTATGTGCTTTTAACATTGAACATTCTCTGTATACTCAATGTTGCTTTATAATTATTTTAGCCATATCTTAGTCTTACCAATAAATAATGTACCTACATCTCTATCTAAACTTGTATTAAATGAAAAATTTCTAGTGTATCATTTGAGATACACTGATCATTTGAGAATCAATTTAGGTTATTCTTATAGAATTGTTTTCTAGATAATGAATCACTCATTTGTATTAGTAATTTGATAGTGAATATAGAGAGAGAAAAGAGAGCAAAAACTCAAGCTTTGTCAAAGCTTGCAAGGGAGAAACAAATGTAACAGATTAGAAAACCAGTTTGAAATATGGTCAGCAAGACCATGGATACCTTGGTTGGGAGACCATCTTGGATTTTTACTTATTATACAGTGCAAGTCAGTGCCTTGTGGACAGAGGATTGGCAAGAGAGGACAGTATTATATGACATAGGTGTAAAAATGTCCTAGTACAGGACACAGAGGAATTAAATAGTTATTGAGATTATCCAGATGTGAGAAAATTAGACTCTGAACTGAGGAAGTGGAAATGGAAAATGAAGGTCCACTTGAGAAAAGCAAGCTGTGGAGGGGACAGGTCAGTTGGAGATGAAGGGATATTCACTGGAACATTAGTAGGTGCTGTCATTGCTTCTCCAAAGTTTTGCTGAGTGGGTGAATTAATAGAAATATAGAACACAGGTGTGGCCCCAAATCTCAAACATAATTTTGTTCAATAATTGCTTTCTTCCTTTTTACCATAATGTTCCAAAAGAGATTTAAAAAATATCTCCAGGCAGTTCTTTTTCTCCTGTTGCCACTGACTACGTGCGTTCATTGTTTTAAAATGATTGTTATATGTTCTGTAGTATTTCCACATTGGAGAGCCAACAGTCCAGTTTCCATGTGTTCCCTGTTAAATAAAACACGTTTACAGAGTTTTTCTGATGCCCCATTGTATTACACGTGTAAAGGCTAAATCTGGAAAAGTTTAGCAGATAGATACCCATTTCTTCAGCTATGCACAAGAGATTAACACAGGCAACTCCCTCCAACGTTAATCACTCAACTCTTTGGCCATTAAAGTTTCACCACGTTCAGAGGAAGAGGTCACACGTGAAGAGGAAGAAGAGACACAAGTAAATCATTTCCATCCTGTCTAATGTAAAACAGTTAAAATTACTTTACGGAGGACATTTTCAAAATGAAGAGTGTCTTTTCCCGGCATAAATTTGAAAGCACAGACCAGTGCTTCCTTCCCAAAGTCTGACATCTTTGGCTGGGATGACCTCCACCTGTGTTCTGCCTTTTCAGAACTTGTCTTGGGTAAATCTCCTGTGAATGCCTGTTGCTCCATTATCTGGTATTTAATAAAAGTGCTTCCTAGGCTTTGGCAGTAGCACTAGACACATCTTGAATGCCCATCCTATGCTGCTAGGTGTAGATCTGAGGTTCTTAAACCCTTGACTCTCAGTATCAACTCACCACCATTGCCAGTATTTCAGAGATCCAAATGCTTTGCCTCTGTTATAAAACCACGGAGTCAGAAATCCAGCAACAGGTCTTTGGGGAGTTTAAAGTCTTGCAGCCTTTGGCCTAAGACCACAGTTTCTCAAACAGTAAGTCAAGACCCCTTTAGGGGTTGCATATCAGATATCCTGCATATTAGATATCCGCTTTATGATTTGTTAATGGTAGCAGAATTATAGTTATGAACTTCCAGCAAGATAATTTTATGGTTGGGGATCACAAAGTAATGAGGAAATGTATTAATGTGACATAGCATTAGGAAGGTTGAGAACCATTGCTTTGAACTAAACTAAATTTCAAGATTCTTGGCTAGGAGAAATTACCTTCTTTCCTGATGTGAAAATGGAGGTTTAGAGGAAATGATTTGCTCAAAACATGGAAGATTAAGTATCACAGAAGGAATTTCATAACATACTTCATTACTCAAACATTATAACTACTGCCTAGTGTACAGTGGCTAAAGCTCAAGTGTAGGTCAGTGTCACAGGAGAACAGGGCTCAGAACTTGACTATTGTGTTACAAAAACCTTTCCCACTTTGTACCTGTTTTTACCACATGCAGAGTAATCCTAAGGGTCGCTTTTGATTGTGTGAGCGGAGTGTGTGTGTGTGTGTGTGTGTGTGTGTGTGTGTGTCTGTATCATGCACAAACACAAATATGAATGTGATCGGAGGATCAACGTGTTAACGATGCTAGCAACTAGGGCCACCAGATAAAACACTGAACTATGCTGGCTGATTAGGAAAATGAGCCAAGTACCAGCCTTGCCTTGGGGAGGGGTTCTGAGGAAGGGGTGTTTGGGAGCAGCTAAAGAAACAACTTGAAGTTAATGAAGCTGACAGCCTTGTGTTCTGTTCAAGAGAACTCTCCGGAGATCTCCTCTAGATAACTCAGCTCTTGAAGAACAAAGCATGGTCTTTTATTTACATATAAATTCAACAATTTACCCAGCTTCCCTTTTGTTTATTCCATGAATCAGCATTTTTATGACCATAGTCCATTGATTTTTTTTTTTTAGTAAAAGACAGCAAATACATTTTTTTAAAAAATTATTTTATTTATTTACATTCCAATCATAGCCCCCTCTGGTCCCCCCTCCCATAGTTCCTCATCCCATTCCTTCCCTCCCTTACCCCCCCCCCAGGCCTCTCCCTTTCCTGGGGCTTCAAGTTTCTCAAGGATTAATGGCATCTTCTCTCATTAAGGCTAGACCAGGCAGACCTCTGCTATATATATGCAAGGGGTATTGGACCACCCTGTGTATGTGCCTGGTTAGTGTCTCAGTCTCCGGGAGCTGAGTTAGTTGAGACTGCTGGTCTTCCTATAGGGTCTCTCTCCCCTTCAGTTTCTTCAATCTTTTCCCTAATTCAAACATAGGGGTCCTTGACTTCAGTTCAATGGTTGCGTGTAGTTTTCTGCTTCTGTCTCAGTCAGCTGCTGGGAGGGCCTCTCAGAGGACAGCCATGCTAGGCTCCTGTCTGTAAGCACACCATAGCATCAGTAATACTGTCAGGTCTTTGTGTCCCCCAAGAGAGGGATCCCATGGACCAGTCATTGGACAGCCTTTCCTTCAGTCTCTTTTCCATTTTTGTTCTGCAGTCTTTTAGACAGAGACAACTCTGGGTCAGAAAGTTTGACTGTGGATTAGTAACCCAGTCCCTCCACTTGGGGCCCTGTCTATCTACTGGAGGCGAAATCTTCGAGTTCCATCTCCCCACTTTTGGGCATTTTGGCTAAGGTCACCCCATTCGATTCCTGAGAGTCTCTCACTGCCCAGAATCTCTGGTACTTTCTAGTGCCACCTCCCCGACTCCCTTCCCCAAGGCTGCTTATTTCCATTGATTCTCCTGGCCCTCTGGGCTTCTCTCCTGCTCTGCCTAAACCCTTGATCCATTTCCCTTTTCTCATGCCCATCCCCTCTCCCACCCAGGTTCCTCCCTCGCTGTGCCTCCCATAATTATTTTCTTCCCCCTTTTGAGTGGGATTGAAGCATCTTCATTTGGGTCCTTTGGCCTGTTCCTCCTCCTCCTCCTCCTCCTCCTCCTCCTTCTCCTCCTCCTCCTCCTCCTCCTCCTCCTCTTCTTCTTCTATTTAATTCTATTTATTTATTTATTTATTTATTTATTTATTTTTATTGAATATTTTTCTTTACATTTTAAATGTTATTCCCTTTCCCAGTTTCCGGTCCATAAGTCCCCTATCCATTAAAAATAGGCAGAACAATTCATTAATAAGTGGCTATTAGCCCAAATGCTTGAATTACCCTAGATGCACAGAACACATGAAACTCAAGAGGGATGACCAAAATTCGAATGCTTCACTCCTTCTTTAAAAGGGGAACAAGAATACCCTTGGCAGGGAATAGGGAGGCAAAGTTTAGAACAGAGGCAGAAGGAACACCCATTCAGAGCCTGTCCCACATGTGGCCCATACATATACAGCCACCCAATTAGACAAGATGGATGAAGCAAAGAAGTGCAGGCCGACAGGAGCCAGATGTAGATCTCTCCTGAGAGACACAGCCAGAATACAGCAAATACATAGGCGAATGCCAGCAGCAAACCACTGATTTGAGAATGGGACTCCCGTTGAAGGAATCAAAGAAAGGACTGGAAGAGCTTGAAGGAGCTTGAGACCCCATATGAACAACAATGCCAAGCAACCAGAGCTTCCAGGGACTAAGCCACTACCTAAAGACTATACATGGACTGACCCTGGACTCTGACCTCATAGGTAGCAATGACTATCCTAGTAAGAGCACCAGTGGAAGGGGAAGCCCTGGGTCCTGCTAAGACTGAACCCCCAGTGAACTAGACTGTTGGGGGGAGGGGAGCAATGGGTGGAGGGTTGGGAGGGGAACACCCATAAGGAAGGGGAGGGGGGGAGGGGGATGTTTGCCCAGAAACCGGGAAAGGGAATAACACTTGAAATGTATATAAGAAATACTCAAGTTAATAAAGATTAAAAACAATACTATTGTACTTCAGTAAAGTGGCTGGATATAAAATTAACTCAAACAAATCAGTAGCTTGTTATACTTCTTACACTCCATGGGTTGTATACATTGTATTTTCTACTTTTTGGCTTATAACCACTTACCAATGAGTACATACAATGCATATCCTCACTCAGGATGATATTTTTCTAGTTCCATTCATTTGTCTGTAAAATTAACGAACTAACTTTTCTGTATCAATTTAATTAAATGATCCTGGGTTGTTTCCACCTCTGGATATTACAAATAAGGCTGCTATGAATATAGTTGAACTCGTGTCCTGTGATATGCTGGAACATCTTTTAGGTATATGCCCAAGAGTGAGATAGCTGGATCTTTAGGTAGAACTATTTCTAATATTCTGAGGAACAGCCAGACTGGGTTCCAGCGTGGTTGTACCAGTTTTCGATCCCACCAGCAATGGAAGAGTGCTCCTCTTTGTCCATATCGTCATCTGCATGTGCTGTCACTTGAGTGTTTGACCTTATCCATTCTGACTGAAGTAAGGTGGAATCTAAGGGTCATTTTAACTTGTATTTCTCATGGATTTCTCGGATGACTAAGGACTTTGAACATTTCTTTAAGTACTTTTTGGCCATTGAGATTGTGAATTCTGTGTTTCACTCTGTACCCCATTTTTAAATTGCATTATTTGTTTTTTGGAGGTTTTTAGCTTCTTGATTTCTTTATGTATTTTGGATATTAGTCCTCTATCAGATGTAGAGTTAGTGAAGTTTTTTTCCCAATCTGCAAGTTGCCGATTTGTCATATTGTCTAATAGAAACTGTTCAGTTTCATGAGGTCCGATTTGTCAATTGTTGATCTTAGAGGCCAAGCCATTGATATTCTATTCAGGAAATTTCCCCCTATGCCAGTGCGTTCAAGGCTCTTTCCCACTTTCTCTTCTATTAGATTCAGTGTATCTGGTTTTATATTGAGGTCCTTGCTCCATTTTCATTCTTCTACATAGAGACCAACAGCTAGACCAGCACCATTTATTGATGATGCTCCCCCCCAAAAATGTATATATTTGGCTTCTTTATCAAAGGTCCATGGGTCCATAGGTTTACTTTTGGGCTTTCAACTCTATTCCATTGATCGACCTATCTGTCTCTAGACCAATACCATGAAGTTTTTTGTTGTTGTTGTTGTTTTTGTTTTTGTTCTTTATCACTATTGCTTTATAGTACAGGTTGAGGTCAGGCATGATGATTTCCCCCAGAAATTCTCTTATTGTTGGGAATTGTTCAAGTTTTTGTTTTTCCATATGAATCTGAAAATTGCTTTTTCCATGTCTGTGAAGACTTGTGTCGGACTCTTGATGGTGATTGCATTGAATCTGTCAATTGCTTTTGGTAAAATGGCCATTTTTACTATGTTAATCCTATAATCCATGAGCATGGGAATATATTTCCATCTTCTGAGGTCTTCTTCAATTTCTTTTTTTCAGGGATTTGAAGTTTTTGTCATACAGATCTTTCTTTTGCTTGGTAAGATTACATCAAGATATTTTATACTATTTGTGGCTGTTTTGAAGTTTGTCATTTCCCTAATTTCTTTCTCAGCCTGTTTATCATTTGTATAAAGGAAGGCTTCTTTGTTAATTTTATATCCTGCCACTTTGCTGAAGTTGTTTATCAGCTGTCACAGTTCTCTGACAGAACTTTGGAGGTTGCTTATGTATACTATCATATTATTGGCATATAGTGATACTTTAACTTCTTCCTTTCCAATTCGTATCCCATTGACCTTCTTTCATTGTCTAATTGCTCTAGCTGGAACTTAGAGTACTATTTTGAATGGACAGGGACAGAGTAGGCAACCTTTTCTTGTTCCTGAGCTTAGTGGAATTGCTTGTAGTCTCTTTCCATTTAATTTGATGTTGGTTGTTGGTTTGATATATATTGCTTTCATTATCTTTAGTTATATACTTTGAATTCCTGATCTCTCCAAGACTCTTAACATGATGGGGTGTTTTATTTTGTTGAAGGCTTTTGAAGCATCTAATGAGATGATCATGTGACTTTTTCCCTGAATTTGTTTATATAGTGTATTACATTGATGGATTTTTGCATATCGAACAATCCCTGCATCTATGAAATGAAGCCTACGTGTTGGTAAATGATGGCTTTGATGTGTTGGCTTTGGTTCGTGAGAATTTTATTGAGCATTTTTCCAATTTTATTGAGTATTTGTAACTGTGGCTTCATAGAAAGAATTAGTTAGTATTCCTTGTATTTCTATTTTGTGGAATAGTTTGAGGAGTATTGATATTAGCTCTTCTTTGAAGGTCTGCTAGAATTCTGCACTAAAACCATCTGGCCCTGGACTTTTTTGTTTGGGGTGTTTTTAATGATTATGTCTACTTTTTAAGAGTTATTGGACTTAGTTTACCTGCTCCTGATTTAATTTGGGTACATGGTACCTGTCTAGAAAATCATCCATTTCATCTAAATTTTCTAGTTTTGTAGAATATAACCTTTTGTAGTAGGTTCTAATGATTTTTAAATTACCTCAGTTTCTGTTATATTCCCCCTTTCATTTCTGATTTTGTTAATTTGGATAGTGTCTCTGTGCCCTTTAGATAGTTTGGCTAAGGGTTTATCTATCTTGTTGATTTTTTTCAAAAGTCTGCTCTTGATTTTGCTGATTCTTTGCATTATTCTCTTTGCTTCTAACCAGTTGATTTTAGTCCTGCAATTGACTATTTCCTGCCATCTACTCCTCTTGGGTGTGTTTGCATCTTTCTGTTCTAGAGTTTTCAGCTGTGCTGTTAAGTTGCTTGTATATCACTCCAATTTCTTTAATGAAGGCACGTAGTGCTAAGAATTTCCCTCTTACCACTGCTTTCATTGTGTCCCATAAGTTTGGGTATGATGTGTTTTCATTTGCATTAAATTCTATAAAGTCTTTGCTTTCTTTTTTCTTCCCTAACCAAGTTATCATTGAGTAGAGTGTTCAATTTCCAGTAGAATGTGGGATTTCTGTTGTTTTTGTTTTTATTGAAGTCCAGCTTTATTCTGGGGTGATCTGATTGAATGGGGGTGAATCATTATTTTAATCTTCTTGTATTTGTTGAGGCTTGTTTTATGTCCAATTGTGTGGTCAATTTTGGAGAAGTTTCAGTAAGGTGCTGAGAAGGTATATTCTTTTGTTTTTGGGTGAAATATTCTGTAGATGTCTGTTAAATCCATTTGGTTCATAACTTCTCTTAGTTTCACTGTGTCTCTGTTAGTTTCTTTTCAATGACCTGTCCCTTGGTGAGAGTGGGATACTGAAGTCTCCTACTATTATTGTTTGAGGTGCAATGTGTGTTTTGAGCTTTAATAAAGTTTCTTTTATGAATGTGGGTGCCCTTGCATTTGGGGCATAGATGTTCAGAATTGAGACAAATTTTGGGATCATATTTGTGTGTATACACAAGCATACATGTGTTTTCTTGGATGTGTATGTGCCGTAAATATATATTAGATCATTCTGATCACTTTGCCCCTTTTTGTTCTAGACAGAATATTTCACTGAACCCACAGCTTTCTGATTGGCTAGGCTGGTTGACAATTATCCCTAGGAATACCTATATCCCAGTACTTATATTGTAGATGCAATTCTGCAAAATCTGGCTTTTTCATGGGTGGTAGAGATCCAAATTTGGGTCCATGTGCTTTCACAAAAAAAGGCATTTTGCTAACTGAGCCATTGCTTCTGTCATTAAGAAGATCAAATTGAAATGTTAGAAGAATCCATCTTGAAAGTTGAAAGTTTGGAAAGACCCAAAGAAAGGGATTGCAGAGGACAGAAAAGAAGACCGTGTACTTGAGTAGAATGTTTCTTTCCACTAATCTATCATCTTCAGTAGTTCTTCTAGTACCAAACTCTATAAAATTGGAATGTCTTTGTATCTCTGTGTGGTCCAGTAATTAAGAGTTACTATCAATGCAAACTTAGATTCTATCTTCTATTATGTTTTCAAAGTAGTTATTTTGGGATATGTATCCTGGGGTAGAGGAAAGAGCCTCACATTTCTCTGAATATTATTGACTTGTGGAAATGATTAGTCTGACTTCATAGGAAAGAAATGATGTGGTAGGGGAAAGTCTAATTGTTGAAAAAGAAGTTGAGGCAGGATTTCTAGCTGGCCTGGATCCTTGCAGGCTTGGGAAAGCTCTGCAGCTGGGATGCTCCCTGGGTGCTGTACTCATCTATATTCAGGGACAGTCTCCGTTCCCGACATGAGTGAGCTGAGGAACCTGGAGCTGGTGCCAAGAGCTCCTGCTGAAAGCAATTATCAGGATTCACCATATGATTTCAATTCTTTGTGGACTATAAAAGAGACACTTCACCATTTTTTGAAAAGGGATATGAGCATGAATGTCGGTAGCTTATGCATTATTTAGTGCCTGCCATCCTGCCTTGGTCTCACAAAGGAGAGTGACAGCATTGTCGCTGGATTTTCTGTGTGTGTGATAGTGGAAATAGAGATGTTGGATTTTGTAGCGTCTCTAAATTACCTGTAATCTCATGACCTATAATTAGTTTGCTGAGGATATTAAACCCTCAATTTTTTTCACCTGTCACTGAAGATGGGTTTCTGGTATCTCATTATGTTAAGGAAAATCCTATCACACATACATTTGAGAAATGTAGTATAATGATAACCAAATTATTAACTTCAGCTCATGTTTTGTCCATAATCATGAATATGAAAGTCTAAAGGACATTGCATGAATGTCGCTCATTCCAGGATCTGACTCACTCTTACTTCTAATACTTAGCTCTCTGTATCTCTGTCATCTCTCTGTCTCTTTCTCTGAGATATTTTGCTTCCTTATAGTCTTGTTCTCCTACGTTCAGTATATTTTTCACAACAGCTATTCAAGTGTTCTACATCAATTCCACAAATTAAAAACAGGATTGACTTTAAGTTGTATTATTATTTTATTTACTACTAACCAAGAAAATATTTTAACCATTTACATAATAACTGATTTCTTGTTTGTTAACAGATAAAGCTCCCTTTATCTATTGGAAATGTCTTTCAGAGTTTATTTGACTCACATGTCACTTCAAATACATGAGATCAAAGAGGAGAGGTTTCTCAACGGACAGGCCAAAAAGCTTGCAAGTTGCCAATCTTGTCATCACAAGAGTGATGCCAAGCTGAAAATGAAGACAACTTCCAAAGTCCATGAGACAATCATTGTCACAGAGTCCCTATGCAAATTGGACAGACAAATAGGAAACAGAGATTGAAACTGATTCTGCACCTATAAAAACATGTAAAGGGTGGTTGAATATTTGTGGGAGACAAGGAAACAATGGTTTCTGGAAGATGGGGACTCAGTTTCCAAGAGATAAGCTCCAGTACAGACTGCCCAATTCCAAATGGAGAGCCCTGGACATGCACACATGTGCAATGCTAAATGGACTCAGAAGTGTGTGTGTGTGTGTGTGTGTGTGTGTGTGTGTGTGTGTGTGTATGTATGTGATCATGAATTTGGGAGAAGATATGGGGAGAGTTGGAGGGAAAGGGGTGGGAATGGTGTGTGGTCAATGTTCTTGTAAGAGATTTTACAAACCAACCAACCAACCAACCAATCACCCACCCACTCAACCAACCAACCAACCAACCAACCAACCAACCAACCAACCAGCTAACCAGCCAACCTTCAGGAGTCCTGTCTTCAGTGAAAAACTTCCCTCTGTCTTGCAATTGACCCCTAAGAATTGATAAGGAGCTCAGGATCAAAGTCAAAGGAAATCCCCTCAATGTTTGACATGAACAAGGTGAGAGGCAATCATTTTAAAACCTAGAGTTGATCTTTATAACAGGGCCTGACATTAGACACCACTTTACAGTGTCTAACCAGTGTAGTTTCGTCAAAGCCACAAGACAGTGGATGTGTCCCCTTGTTTCACCCAAGAAAGGCAAAGAGAACAAACAAACAAGCAAACAGACAAGCTGCAGAGTTTCAGCTGAAGGGTTCGGGCTTACTAAAAGACTAAGGCCTAAGACTCAACTCCCTTCACCTCCACACCTCCGCACCCCATCAACAGAGCTCTAAAATGTGGAAGGGATGATAGTTATACACAATTGCAAAGCACAATTCTATTTATGAAGCACCTTCTAGAGAATCCAAAGCACAAGAAATGAGAGAGAACAAGTCCCTCAAGACTGTGACCTTTCAATGCAGTTCTTCATGTTCTGCTGTGCCCCAATTATAAATTATTTTGTTGCTACTTCATAATGGTTGCCACTGAGCAGTGTCTCAGTTCCAAAGAGCATTGGAAATACGTGTTTCCTGATGGCTGTGACCCACAGGTTGAGAATTGCTACTCTAGAAGTGGTTTAGCCACTGACACCTACAGTGGCAGTAAATAGCGAATAGACCAACACACAACCTTTATATAAACCTTTATGCTGAAGACTTAGCTCCCTAGTTTCTGTCACTTGAGATAGCTAGCTTTCAACAGAAATGGCAAAGTATAAGGAAAGTCAGAAATCACACTCTGAAAGACAAAACCCAGAACTGGATTTATATAGGGCAGCAGTTTTGGGATTATCATACCAGAAAATTAAAATAAGGGATTACCATGCTAAGGGATCTAATGGAAAATGATGACACCATGCAAGAACAGACGGACAATATAGGTGGAGAGGTGGGAATTGTAAGATAAATAATTCTAGCATTTGTAATAAAAATTAAGAATGCCTTTGAAGGGTTCATGAGCACATTCCTATGAGAAATGTTACTATGTTTAAAACTGTACCAATAGAACTGTCTAAAATTTAAATGCAAAGATTTCAAAGAAATGAAAAGCGATGGAACTGAGTATCTCTGAAATGTGGGACAGCCATAAAGGATAGTCCACAGCATGATGTTACCTGAGAACAGGGAGGCTGTATAGTTGTGAGTATTCAAAGGGACATAGTTCAGGGAACTCTGAAAGGTTTCAAAGTTCATGACAAATATTTGAATGTCAGTGTGGAAGTTAAAATTCTGAACACTAAGCAGGATATATAATAATATAGCTAATAAAGGCAAAGAAAAAATCTGTGAACAGAAGCAAGGGAGGATTTGAAAACATTTCATTACACAAAGTAAAACAGGACTCTCACTAATGACTTTGCATTGTAAGAAACGTTTTTTTCAGAAATGAAGCTTTATAGATGTAAATGTACAATAAAGAAGTTATGGAAACAAGAAAATAACAAGCAAGAAAGAATAAATTTAGCTTAAACAGCATCTGTTTTAATAATAATAATAAAATTAATTACATACTATGTAATAATTATAATTACATTATAATATCTAATAATTGCAATCATTAGATATTATATTGTAGTTATGTAATAGATAATTATATAATATGATATTAATTTGTATATATAACTTATATATAATTATATATTTATCGTGCATGGAAATATAGAATATATACATATGTAATCAATGTATATACAATTTATATAATATATGAAATAATAATTATTATTTCTATTAGTGTTATTTACTCTTGTTGTGGTGGTGGGCATGCATGACATGAATGTCTGTCCTTCTCTATTGCCCTCCACCTTGTTTTTGAGACATTGCCTGACAGCTGGAGCTCACTGTGTTACACGTGAGGGCCCCTGAGCCTTAGAATCCCCTGTTCCTATTTCCTGGTGCTGGAATAACAGGAAGACCCCACTACATGTGCATTTAAATGGCTTCTAGGAATCTCAAGCTTGGTCAGAAAGCTCTTTACACATTGGTTCCCTGGCTATGCATCTACTTTTTTGATCTAACAGCTAGGGCTCAAAATAATAATAGCAGCAATGTATTTAGAGGTTATAAAATATGTATAAATGAAACTGATGATGGCAATGGTCTAAGGGAAACTGGGAAGGAACTGGGCCTACTTTCTCATAGCCCATTATCAAATGATATTGGTAATTTTCCTTCCTTTTATTGGTATGCTTCCTTCCTTCTCACACAAGGATGTCTACTATAGGCAGGCACAGTCAAACTCAGAAAATATGCATTGGATGAATAACTCATTATTTAAAGAATGAGTGTTAAGATTTCCATGCAGTTCAAGGGGATCTGAGAGACCAGTGGTTTGCTAAAAGTAGTTCTCTGATCTGGCTGGATTGGGGAGTGAGTATATGCAAGAAATAACCTATCAGCTATGGGGGCTTTATAAAGCGTTTGTCCAGCTAGGTAGTTCAGAACACAATTCGAGCAGCTGCCGTAATTTCTCTAGTAGGAATTTTGGGGGGGGGAGCAGATGAAAATTAAGCTAGTGTTGCTGGTGACAAGTGACATCCAAGCTGGGTTGCTGATATTGGGGACATTCCTGAGGAAATCAGATTGAAGTACGTATCTTGCTGGAATACGTTGGAGCCAGACGGTCCTCTAAATGCCTGGAAGAGTCCTGGCCCTTGCCTTCTGGTGGCTGCTGTTCTGGCCGACAACCAGTTACATTCGACTACTGATAACTGAGTGACAAATGCCGCGAGCACCTTTATCTTCGTCCCATGTCCTTAATAACCTTGCCTGCGTTCAATAGCAGCATTTGGGAGGCATTCTGAGGCTCTCCGGAGTGTTTATGAAGCATTGCTCACATTATCACAGAAACATGTCTTGCTCCAGAAATGTATTTACTGTTCTTTGTCGAAACACAGATGTAGTCTAGGTGAAAATACAAAAACAATTTCTTTCTTGCCAAGGAAAAAAATGCCGTGTTTTTTTTTGTTTTTTTTTTTTTGTTTTTTTTGGTATTAATTTAAAAGGCAGATGAAATTGTCCCTAGTGGAGGAAAATGCTCTGACAGAGTAGGCTTGCTTCTTATTAACCTGTATCATTACTTTCATGTTTATTCTGCCGGACTGTGCAAAGGATGCTTGCCTTTAATGGCTCCCTTGTAAGGATGAGAAACGCATTGTATCTTAGCTCCCCCACAGCCAAGAGACGCAGCTTCTGCTAATTTGCTGTGCCGTAGGTTTATGTAAGGAACGCGGACTCTTACAAGTCTTGGAATGAGGAATTTGAAGCCTTACTTTTCAGGGAAGATCTACTTCCTTCCAACATTTTGGCCTATTTGAAATTCCAAATGGTAAATGGTTGTCCTTAAAGAGAGGGTTTTAACGAGTGAACAGAAAATGGAAGGCTTCTTCTTGCTGTCTTCCCTGTTTTGGGAAGTAAGCGAGATACTATTTGTAGTTATAAGGCTATTGGCATGTTAACAGGCCCATCTTACTACATGTGTCTCAGCTATGCACAGGCATGTAGCCAAGCAAACTGCACATGATTTAGGAAGTTGATGAACATAACCCCAAAGGAAGCTGTAAATTTACTTATAACAAGATTCTTTTGCAATCATGTATTTTGGTAACTCCATCAAACATTGTTCCAGTGTGAACTTTTTAGATGACAGTGTATCATAATAGCAAAATGTTGGACATGCCTGAGACATACATTGTGGAAGATTCACCTTTAAGCTGCTGAGGTAAGTCTGTAAGATGCTGAGTACAAGCCAAGACAAGGCTTATGGCGGATATTCAACCAATGAATGACTATATTCATGTCTTCTAGAGTCCCACGCCATTAGAGAAGCCTTGTGGAAGTTCCAGGATCCTGTTGTTTATGAAGCTGGAGGTCATGGGGGCATTTTCATTCTGGGTTTCAGCAGTGTATTCGCCAAAGAGCCTTGTTTGGGTATGAGGTAGATGGCTCAAGTAGAAACTCGAGATACTGCTACTGTGCTCCCTTGGATCCAAGGGGAAAGGCCTAATGTTCAATGTGGGGATCTGCAAATACACACAGCTATTTACTCGGGTGTATCAGATCACAGTGCGCATGCCCCAGGTGTCTCAACTGAACTCAAATGAGTGCATAGCAGAACCGAAGACATTGCTTGCTCTGCTTACTAGAGGTGTTGAGAAAGTCCAAGACTTAGTTACACAGGAAGAGGGAACACAGGCGACAGTTCTAGAGATGTGCCGATCACCCCCTCCCCTAATACAAAGTCTAACGGAAAGGGAATCTGCTCAACCAGTCTGAGTCAGCTGTGGACGCCAATAGTCCTGGAACTTATCTAAGAAATGAATATTGAGAAAATGTGTGGTTTATACACGCAGTGCAACCTGGGAGCAGCGCATAGAGAAGAATTGACTTAATGTCAATGCCACTAGAGATAATTAAGCAAATTAAGCCAGTCTCAGGGAGACAAAGATTGTGTAATGTCTCTCATTCGTACGTTATAAATTTTATATAGCTGCACAATATTCTGTATGTATATATGACCTGAGAGTAGAACTAAAACTACTCAGGGAAACAGTGGGACTAACAAAGTGTCAGAGAGGTGAGAAAGGGGAGAGCAAAGGAGTATGGGGCAGAAAATATGCTTCAAAGTACATTATATATCTGTATAAAACGACTATATATTTCACTCAGTATAATCACCACCACCACCTCCATCATCATCATCATCATCATCATCATCATCATCATCATCATCACCACAACCAGCATAATATTCTGAATAATAATATGAAGAAAACCTAAACACATAAACTCAGACCCTCGAAATCAGAAAATTCTCTCTCCCTCTTCCTTCTGAATGCTCAGGTAGGTAGCAAAATGTTATTAACAAATTTTGGAATATAGGCGAATCCTTACTTCTCTTTCTTACATGCTATTACTCTTTTTAAAATTTCTACTTTATTTATTTTGGAGATGAGTGTTACTCTTGTAGCCCAGACTAGCTCCGAATTATTTGGCTTTAGCTTCCCAAATGTTGGGATTATGTAGGCAGAAGCCACCATACGTGTCTGACACTACTGTTCTTACGTTGTCCACAGTCTTTTTGGCACTCGCAGTTACTGTTACAGCTGCGAATAAGGTAAGTGGAGAACAGTCTTCTCTCTGCACAGCACCGAGTCCTATGATGGACTCTTCTAAGGTTCTACATCTGCCTCAGAGCTCCCTGTGGACGTAAAAGTTTAAATATCCCTCAGCTGTGTGCCCTGCCTCCGCCTTCCACCTCAGCTTGAATCATGTGCAGCTCACTCTTTATGGAAACTAGCTTTGGCACTAGGCTATGTTAATATATTTTTATGATTATTGCTGGCACTGGGCATGGCACTTAGCAGTGTTCGCTTTACATTTACCTCCTATGCAGGAAGAGATATGGTAAGCATACCGTAATGAGGCTAGTGCAGAGATTAAGCGGGGTTTAAAGAAGACATCAAGAGGCTTAGTTAGCTCAGGGTTTCATATGAATGTCAACTAGAAAGTTTGCCTGGATGTGGCCCTGCTTTTAAAAGATGTTGATTAGTTTTTAAAGTTGTATGTTTAATTTTAAATGTTTTAGTTTGGTTAGCTATAAGAAGATACTGTGGAGTAGCTTAAATAAATGAAATTTGTTTCGCCTAGTTCTAGAGCCTGGGGCATCTAAAGTCATGATTCTGGAAGAGTCTGTGTCTGGGGAGGTCTGCTTCCTGGCTGGTCCTTGACGGTCTTCTCATTGTAGCTTCACATAGTTGGGGCTATAATCTCTTTTTCATAAAATCATTAATTCCATTCATTAGTTCTTCATCTTCATGACTCTCTTAAATCTTTGTACTGTCCATACTGGACGTTAGGATTTCACTGGGATTAGTGTGGCATGGATGGTGGAGGGTGTTTGTGTTATAGCAAGGAGAAGAGGAAACTCGCTCACCTAGATATGCTACCGGAAGGAAACCCATTGGAAGGGGAAGATTCTCTTTCTTCATCTTACATCGGCTCTCTTGCCTGTTTTTTTCATTATCATCACACTCAATGACTTGTGCGTTTTCAATAACTGTAATTGAAAGGTGAGAGGAGTGGGTTGCAGAGTACGGGAAATGAAATCTGTCACTGCTATGTTCTGTGGCTTCTTGGATCCCAAGCCACTGGAAATGCTGTGGAATATGAAGAGAGAGCCCCCTTTCAGTATGGATACCGACATGCTGGTTATCCCAAAAGAGGGTTTGGTTGAATCCAAGCCTCTGGTTTGGAAAATCTTTCAAATGCACTCTTTTTGCTACTTTCATTTGAAGCGCTGAAGAAGGGCAAGTCATTCCTTTCTTAATAACTATGCAACATCAATCCCCCTTTATGTTTATAACATTCCACAAATCAGTGCCCCTTTAAGCCAGAAATCAGCATCACTTTACTCTGGGGACAATTGAGAGATTATCCCCTGAACCACAAGAATTTGTAACTATAGCTGAATCTAGAATGTAAAGGCTCAGAAGGGACTTCAGTTTCTTGTCCCTTTATAGATTGTTTTATAGATTTTGCAATTTATTCATCTCTCACATTTGTATTCTTGGTTATTATATATTAAATATTCATATTTCTAACTGGCTTTACTTTGACTTACGGTTTCTATTCTACAACTTGTCATACTGTTTGGAAAACTTTATTCTTGTCTTTAACTGTTAGTTTTGTCCTTAACCTTTTGTTTGCTCATTTGAGTCAGGGTTTCACTGTGTAGCCTTGGGTGCACTGAAATTGTCTTAGTAGGCCAGGGTGACTTCAAACTCACAGAAATACACCTGACTCTGTTTCTTGAGCTCTGGAATTTAAAATCACAAATCACTATATCCAGCCTAATATAAGGTACATTAATTTAATTGTACTTTATGTAATAAGCTTTTGGTTTTAATAAGAAATTTTATTTCCAAGGCTGAACTTGAACTCTATTCTCCTTTCTTAACCTTCTGAGCATAGGGTAGATATAAGCCAACACACACACATACAAACACACACACACACACACACACACACACACACATACACTTGAGCTCTAATGTCTGATTAATATTCTGTATATTCCGTAAAGAGAGGGCCAGAAGAGCGGAGAGAGAGAAAGAGAGGGAAAGAGAGAGATGGAGAGAGCATGGGAAGGAGAGAGAGGGAGAGAGATCAGAAGTTTACATAATCTTGACTAAGTGTCATGCTTAGATTTTACATAACATCTCTTCTCGATTGACATGTTTGACATGGATTTGTCTCTGGCTGTTTTGGAGAAGAATGAATATAGATTATGCATTATGTGTCACAGAAAGATAAATGTACACCCCACCATAGTATTATCTTCTGGGAATGTAGGAACACATAGCTGAAAGTGTCTTTGTGAAATGCAACTTGGTGTGTCTGCCTTATTGGACAACTTCCCCTGACTATGCTTTCTGTACTGTAGGAAACATCTGGCAAGCTTTCCCCCCAGCTTTAATACTTCTAGAGAGATCAAGAAAAGGTTCTAAGGTGGGGTTTTCTTGGCCATTCTTAGGGGAGGTTTCTGGAAGTCTGTTCCTTTGTTATTCTGCAAGGCGTTCTTTGAATCCAACTTTTTACTTTTATTCCTAGGTTCTTATAATTAATATTACCCTTTTTAGACAACACAGAAGCCCAAGTTAGTTCTTCATTTGTCAGATTTGTCATGAACTGAAACTCCTCTATACACATATTTCTAAATTGTCTATATAGCTTCAATTTCTCCTTTACTACAGAAACTATTTAGAATAGTTTGATTTTGTTTCCTGAAAACTTCATTTGACTGATGCTTTACATTTTTATGTTGACAACTTTTTCCACTTTTATTTCATCATGGTCTAAGTGTCTATAATATTTCAGTACTTTAAAATTTGAAGTTATTTTGTGGTTTAACTGTATACTCAATTTGGTTACTGTTTTTATAGAATCACAAATGTAATATATTCATGCCTTTGGGAAACTATTTTTACTCCTTGGGTTGGATTCATTTTATGTTTCCTTTCTTTACCCTCTAGATTCAAGAAATGATAATATCATTTGTGGCTGGTGATCTCTTTTCAATACTATGTATATTACAAGGCAAACCATTTTAACTTTTAGGTTTAAGACTTTGTTAAGATATGCCCACATTATAACGATGGCTATTATTCCTGGTCTCATGTCTCTTTTAAGTAGTTCCTTCTATCTTTTCTACATCGAGATTCTTAACAAATTCTACATGTTTAAACTACTGTAAGACCTATAACGTCATCTGATATGTTTTTGTTGATGTAAACAAAGTGGTTATCATTATTTTTTCTTCTGAATTTTTTTACCAGTGTTCCAACACTAGTGACTTCAAGTGTCACATTCTATGATATTGCATTTCCTATATCTGTTCAAATATATTTTTCTACTGTCTGTGCACTGATCTGCTTTTTCTATGCCTTTCAATATCTCTAACATGTTGCAATTATAGCAGCTTTATTTATTTTTTTAAAAAGTTTACTTACTAATTAATTCTGTGTAGCCTAAATATTTATTGAGGGAGGGGAGAAGCTGCGATCAGTCCTTCTTGGCAGTAACATCCTTGTGGATACCAATATGTTGCTCAGTTTTTCCTACTTCCTCATGACGTGGATGTGTATCCCATCGTCTTTGAGATGAATTTGGTAGACTTTCATTTTGGGTGAAACCAGCCTAAACCATGGTACTTTTACCTTTATAGATCTTTTGTTACTGCTTTGAGATTTTCTAAGATGTGTCTTGACCATATCTGTGGTTTGTTATCCGTAAATAAATTATTGGATCAGCTTAGGTCTTAATCAGTGAATGAATGGGCAAAGAAAACATGATTCATGTACACATGGCACAATGGAGTTCTATTTTCCAAATTGGAGAAATTATATTAATTTCAGGAATAGGAATGACACTGAGAATCGTCATGTTCAGTGAATTAAACCAACGTCAGCAAGGACAGGACTGTGTGCTTCCTCACATCTGTGGAGTCCAGGGACAAGATGTAAAACAAAACCAATAACACAGTAGTGGGGACTACCAGGTATGGAGCAGTAGAGGGAGGAGGTAAAAGGTAAGAAAGTGTAAAGGTCAATATCTATATCTATAAGATATGTATGATAGATTTATCTACATCATTTATATCTATATCAAATCTATATCTATATATCATCTTCCCAGAAAAATCATACATTAGTCTATTAATACACACTATTTTTAAAAAGAAAAAAAATATATATAAGCAAGCAAAACCATATTGGTTTTGGTGTAGTGCCTTAAAGAATGTATCAATGAAGGGAGCAGAAAATGAGTGTAAGCATAGAAATCTAGTGAAAGAGGGGTATTGTGCTTTTGGAGGAGGTAACACAGGTAAAATTAATAAAGTGTCATTTGCTTTATGTGTCACTATGTATTAATTACTTTTCTGTCATTGTGATAAAACTCCATGGCCTAGGAAACATAAAAAAATTAATTGAGCTTATGGTTTCAGAGGGTTAGAGTCCATGGAGGCTGAGCAAAGACATGGTGTAAATAACTGAAGCATCCGCACTTTGGTCATCCTCCTTCTTGAGCTTCCTATGGTCTATGGATTGTATCATTGGGTATTCTGAGCTTTTGGGCGAATATCCAGTGAATGCGTACCATGAGTGTTCTTTTGTAATTGAGTTACCTCACTTAGGATGATATTTTCTAGATTTGTCCATTTGCCTAAGAATTTCATGAAGTCATTGTTTTTAACGGCTGAGTGGTACTCCTCTGTTGAAGGGCATCTAGGTTCTTTCCAGCTTCTGGGTATTATAAATAAGGCTGCTATAAACATAGTGGAGCACGTATCTTTGTTATATGTTGGAGTATCTTTTGGGTATATGCCCAGAAGTGGGGAATGTCAGGATGGGGAGGTGGGAGGGAGTGGGTGGGTGAGTGAATGAGTGAAGGAGCAACCTTATAGATGCAGGGTGAGGGGAGATGGGATAACAAGTTCCTGGAGGGGGGCGCTGGAGAGATGGTTCAGTGGTTAAGAGCACTGATTGCTCTTCCAGAGGTCATGAGTTCAATTCCCAGCAACTGCATGGTGGCTCACAACCATCTGTAATGGGATCTGATGCCCTCTTCCAATGTGTCTGAAGACAGCAACAGTGTACTCATATACATGAAATAAATGAATAAATTAAAAAAAAGTTCCTGGAGGGGAAACCAAGAAAGAGGATAACATTTGAAATGTAAATAAAAAATATCCAATAAAGAAAAAAATGATAAGAAAAATCTTGAAATTTGAAACATGAAAAAAAAATAGCTGAAAGCTTACATCTTGGTCCATAACCATAAGATAGAGACACACAGAGAGAGAACACACTAGAAATGACACAGGTCTTTTGGGATCTCCTCAAGGTCCAACTCTAATGACATAGTTTCCCTAAGAAGTCTATGATTTTGAATCCTTCTCAAAAAAACTTCACCATCGGGGAACCAAATATATAAACATATGAGTCTATGGAGTCATTATCATCCAAACTGTAACATATTACCATATCAGAACATAAAAATATTTAATAGAGTGTATGCCCTTATTTTTATTCTATTTAACTGGCTTAAGACTTTGCTCATGTGACACGAGTTAATGTCCTGAAATTTCATGGCATTTTTAAAGATTTAAATGAGCAAAATATGTTTGTTTGGTGGTATCCCTCGGTGTTACATGAGGTCTAGTTCTCTGAACGAATGGATGGGATTACACATCAATGCTGTTGTCTTCCAAGACATTGCTCTTGTGCTGTTTTCTGCTTTCCTTGCGCCTACTGTCCACAGACGCTGCAATGGCATGAGTAGAAGAGAGAACATGCAAGCAGGACAAACAGGATCAGGGAGGATATGCTGACAGGGAACAGAGATTTCAAAGTTGTTTAGTATTTGCTAAACATAAATTACGGGGTAAAAAACAGGAAGACATGAGAGTGCTTCAAGAAATGTGGACAAGGCATGGATGCCTGTTATGTCCCACTCTCATTGATATCTTAGGGACCTGTCTGGTTCAGTGGATCTGTACTTTGATTTATTTTCCTCCAACAAGTATGTCATTTTTCAATCAATCTCTCCTTTTCCTAAAGATTCTTTGTAATTTCTCTCATTAGACTCTACCAGGTTGCCTAACACATATCTCGTTTACCTTATTTTAAAACAGAACAACAACAAAAAAATACAGCTTCTCTTTTTTCTCTTTGTTCTACTATAGCTTATGCTTTCGGTCTTTACCTTGAAGGAAATAATCTATACTCATTTTCTTATTTGGTAACTATAATTAATGTACTGTAGTCCAGTTTTTGATTCTACAGAAATGGTCTAGGCACATTGTGTGAGGGTAATTTCCCCCTTCTTCATACTGTGTGTCACAGAGGCAGGACAGACTGTCACATTAGACGTCAGAAGAATCTGGCACATAATACATACCTAAAGAATAAATTCAATCAACAAACATTGTATGATGAAGCTTCATTCAGTCTTAAGCTTACACCAAATAAACTTATATTTCCTTAGCTTGTGAGTAACAGAAATCCACTATAAATGTTCCTAAGATGTGTTCTATTTACACATCCTATTTATATAGTGCCTTCCTTCTCTTGGGATTATGTAGGATTATTTATCCATCTGTCCATCTCTCTGTAGCTGCTTACATCAACAATACCTGCTTTATATGCATACAAATCTGTTTTTTTATATCTGTACTTCAATTTGATTACCAGTTTGGTTAAATCATGAATTTTCACCTAAAGCATATATAATTGATCTAAAATTTATACTCTGTTGGTTAATAATATTATATTTTATAATATTTATATTTTATATTGATACATATATTTATAATCTATGAAACATAATAATATTATTATTGAATATTGTTAGTTCCACATACGCAGGTATTTTTGTGTAAGTGTCCCTGTTAATGCATTTATAGTTTGTGACCTGAATCACAGCATTAGATGGAATAGAACAGTTATAGGCTACTCTTGCAGAAATTGTTTATGTCATCAAATTAAAAAAATAGTGTTAATTATGTAAACCCAGAGTGCACTCAGAACTCTGTATATGGTCCCAGTAGCAAAGGAAATAAAGAAGTCAACTGCCTCTGTCAGTTTATTCAGTTGAAGTAGTCAACACACACAACAGCTCATTACCAAGAGCTTTTACAAGCGTTATGTTACAGATGTGTCGACCGCTGAAGAATTTTTGAAGTTATGATGTAATCTTGAGTCAAAGGCAGTTTATCTGAAATTGCTGTGGAAAGAGGTCAATTTAATTCATATTAAGATCTTCAATCTCAAAGAATAAGGTTTACTTTGAAGAGGAAGGTCAATACCTTTAGAGAGGGCATCGTGCTTGCAGGGTCAACAGTGAAAGGAGAGCCTGATTAGTGGTTTTGCTACCAAGTAACAGATCTGAGAATTGCTTCAAATCATTTCTCAACCAGTAAAATGTTCTGCAAGTGCATCAACCAACATGGAGAGGCAGCAAAGTGTAGACTGCTGTCTGTAAGCAGGTGAGGGCAGGTGAAAAACAAGGCTAGAGCCTGTGATTGGACAGTAGAAATGGAGGGCGGGCTAATAGTTTTTGAGAGACCGGAGAGATAGGAGCGAGGGAAGGAGGACGATGCAGGAAGAGAAAGACGGTCTGCATTCCGCTTGGTTTTTAAATACGCACAGGTAGCTATGCATATCTTACAAGGGATGGATAATTACAGGGCAATTTGTCTTATCTAGGTGGACAGTTTATATCAATATCAATTGGCTCTGAGTTTATTGTGTGGATGTTCTGTGGGGGTGAGAATTTACTGATAGAAATCTGATGGAAAAATTACAAGCCTCTAGAGTTTTGATTTTACTGGGCTACTGGGATTTGTGACTATAACCAGAGGAGGCAGATGGTTGAGAATGTGAACAGAGTCTGTAGCAAGAGAGCCGTGAGATGGGCAGTCGATACATCGGGTAGCCATGGAAGCAGGCAAGACAGCTGGGGCCAGAGAGTAGTCAGAGTTAGTGTGGGATGGTGACCCTTTTTTTATTATTATTATTTTTTTTAAAAGATTTTATTTATTTCATGTATGTGAGCACACTGTAGCTGTCTTCAGACACACCAGAAGAGGGCATCAGATCCCACTGGATCCCAGATGGTTGTAAGCCACCATGTGGTTGCTGGGAATTGAACTCAGGACCTCTGGAAGAGCAGTCAGTGCTCTTAACCGCTGAGCCATCTCTCCAGCCCCAAAACAGAGTAGGATAGTTTTTTTTTTTCTTTTTGTTCTTTTTTTCGGAGCTGGGGACCGAACCCAGGGCCTTGCGCTTCCTAGGTAAGCGCTCTACCACTGAGCTAAATCCCCAGCCCTCCTTTTTTTATTATTAAGGGTACAGCGAAGTGTTGGCGTCTTGGAATATAATCACAGGTATGTCAATGAACAGCAAGGAAACAAATCCACAACATGGAGTAAAGCCAAAAGGAAAAATAAAATGCAGGTGAGATTGTACGTCAGTTGAGTGAATCATGATGCTCTCGGAGACCCTGGGCTGCGTCTTGTCAGCATTTGTATCTCTAGTCTGGACTGTAGCAGCACAACAGTCCTCCCAGGAGTCAGGAAGGTGTTACAGGAGAAGCATGAGTTTGGGGTGAGCTGATCTACAGAGTGAAACCTTAAAAGAGAAAAACTAAGAACAAAAATACATTCATCTGAAGCAAAATGGAAGGATATAGCACCAACCTTCTGGTGTTCTTTAGAGAACTAAAGATCCCCTACAAAGCAGAGAGAAAGCAAAAGGGAAAGGGAAGGTGTTGCTCAATCCATATCAGATTTAATTCTTTTCTGAGGTCTCAAGTTCGTCAAGGGTGGCCTCAAACTTATTAGGCAGCTCAAGTTGGCCTTGACTCGCAGAAATCCTTCTACCTCCCAGCAAATGCTTTGATTTCTGGTGTAAGCCGCCTGCTCTAGCTCTTGAATCATTATTTAAAAGTTACACAGAGTAAAGAGATTAGCAGTTATTAGGAGAAATTAGATGAAAAAAGAAATGAGCCTCTTGCAGGAATGCAACATTCTTTCTTTCCTGTGGAAGTTCCCAAAAGAATTCCAAGTAAGGGAGATCTGGGAGAAGCTCATCCAAATGGAGGTGAGGTTCTAAAATACTTGGTGAATTAGAAGATGACGCAGAGGCTGAGTGTAAAAGTACCTTTGATTTGATTGATGTGATCGTCATCTCCCAGGCTTACTGACTCTGTCTGTTAATCTAGGCTGAGTCCTAGAAACTTCTAGCCTCCATACGATGCCATCAAGACCTAGAATGTTTTCAGCCTCTGAGACTTACTGCTGTATACACTCACTCAGTTCTTTCTGAACTCTAGTGGGATGATTCAGCTGGCCTGCCTCAGACTCCTCTCCAAGCTGACTGATTCAAACTGGCCTCTCTCTTGGCCTCAAACATTTTTGCTTTGATTGGTCTCGTACTAACTTTAGCAATATGTTCTAATCTTCTAGTGCCTTCTTATGCTCTGGCTAATTGTTTTCTCTTCAACGTGTGTTTGTACAACTGTCCTGGTAAAACTGCCTCCAGCTTCCCTTTCCTCTGCCTTCTCATGAGGATTGGGCATCTCTCTAGTTTCTTCACTCTGTCTGCCACTCAGTTAGACTTCACTTGCAAACATGGGTGCTTCCCAGACAACCTTTCCTTCCTTCATTGTTTTGAAATAAAGGTGTGTACTCAGGGGCTCTGTATTCCAGCCAGAGGGATTAAGGGGGTGTGCTAAGGGCTGAACCACAGCACAACTAGAAACAGATATTTTTTTCCATTTTCAGTAAATAACACAATCTGAGGGTTCATAGTGTGATTGTGCAACAGCTGACTCTGCATAATTAGTTTAAGAGTAGTGTCTGGAAGCAACATCATCATCAGTGACCCAGAAACTTGTCAAAAATAACTTGTTTGCTCCCTCCCTAGACTACTGATGCAGAGGGGGGCTACACGCAATGGAGAACTGGTTATTTTTTTGCCTTCCCTAGAGAGAGAAGATCTAAGATAATAATGTAAATGACCCTGCAGAGAAATGAAAGTGGCCCTTCCATGGGAGGGGACGGAGGGTATTCTGTGAGAAGGAACGAGAGAGGATACTTTTTTTTTTTTTTTTTATTAACTTGAGTATTTCTTATATACATTTCGAGTGTTATTCCCTTTCCCGGTTTCCGGGCAAACTTCCCCCTCCCCCCTCCCCTTCCTTATGGGTGTTCCCCTCCCAACCCTCCCCCCATTGCCGCCCTCCCCCCACCAGTCTAGTTCACTGGGGGTTCAGTCTTAGCAGGACCCAGGGCTTCCCCTTCCACTGGTGCTCTTACTAGGATATTCATTGCTACCTATGGGGTCAGAGTCCAGGGTCAGTCCATGTATAGTCTTTAGGTAGTGGCTTAGTCCCTGGAAGCTCTGGTTGCTTGGCATTGTTGTACTTTTGGGGTCTCAAGCCCCTTCAAGCTCTTCCAGTTCTTTCTCTGATTCCTTCAACGGGGGACCTATTCTCAGTTCAGTGGTTTGCTGCTGGCATTCGCCTCTGTATTTGCTGTATTCTGGCTGTGTCTCTCAGGAGCGATCTACATCCGGCTCCTGTCGGTCTGCACTTCTTTGCTTCATCCATCTTGTCTAATTGGGTGGCTGTATATGTATGGGCCACATGTGGGGCAGGCTCTGAATGGGTGTTCCTTCAGTCTCTGTTTTAATCTTTGCCTCTCCCTTCCCTGCCAAGGGTATTCTTTTTCCTCATTTAAAGAAGGAGTGAAGCATTCACATTTTGATCATCCGTCTTGAGTTTTGTTTGTTCTAGGGATCTAGGGTAATTCAAGCATTTGGGCTAATAGCCACTTATCAATGAGTGCATACCATGTATGTCTTTCTGTGATTGGGTTAGCTCACTCAGGATGATATTTTCCAGTTCCAACCATTTGCCTACGAATTTCATAAACTCGTTGTTTTTGATAGCTGAGTAATATTCCATTGTGTAGATGTACCACATTTTCTGTATCCATTCCTCTGTTGAAGGGCATCTGGGTTCTTTCCAGCTTCTGGCTATTATAAATAAGGCTGCGATGAACATAGTGGAGCACGTGTCTCTTTTATATGTTGAGGCATCTTTTGGGTATATGCCCAAGAGAGGTATAGCTGGATCCTCAGGCAGTTCAATGTCCAATTTTCTGAGGAACCTCCAGACTGATTTCCAGAATGGTTTTACCAGTCTGCAATCCCACCAACAATGGAGGAGTGTTCCGAGAGAGGATACTTTTAAGAAAAGTTCCTTCTGTCAACTTTAACTGTGTGGGGATTTAAAATTACATCACCTATGGGACTTATAATTATTATATTACAAATTATATTTATTTTGCTATAATTAAAGTGCAACTTGAGAGTGCTAACAGGAGAATTTTAAAGATTCCTTCTTTTCATCCCTTTAACAAGTATTTTACAGCAATACAGTGGGGGGGGAAATCTTGTTTTATAGGTACACCTTTCCTACCATGTAAGAGAATAGTATTTTCCATTCTTAATGCAGGTGTTGACTTTTTCAGCTGTTCCTAAGGTTAGAAGACCATAGTTGGCATGTTAATCCTTTACAAAGGCCACATGTGAGACTGGGAAACATTTCAGTCTGAAGCTTTAATTGAACATCACTCAGGATTTGCCTTTTTGAAAATGTTAAACGATCACCAGTTTGTGAGCAATAAAGTCAATATATTCAGGGATAATTAAGCTGGCATATTCAATCCAAGAGTCAGGGAGAATAAATCAGAGCACATTGTATTGGGTTAAATATGCTTACGTAGTTTTCTGTACTAAGGAAAAAAAATCACAATTGTAAAGAAAATAATCCTGTGGGGTTTGTTTGGCACTTGAAAGTAGCTAATTTTAAACATAACTGTGGAAAACTAATCTAGGAGACCGAAGAGCACACAGACAAGTGCAGAGCCTGATGAATTGGATGGAGCAGATTTACCAGGAAACCACAGCAAAGACCAAGGAGCCAAAGAGAAACAATACCCACAGTGTCTCCTGCGTTCTTCCCCCAACACATTGCCTGCCCTAAAACAAATGAATAAATAAATAAATAATTAAAAAAACCCTCTATTTGGGGTTGGGGAGACAGCTCAGTCATTAGTTCTTGTTGTACAAATAAGAGGGCCTGCATTTAATCCCCAGAATCCAAAGTTAAAATCCTGGGCGTAATGGTATACTATTTTCTTTTTAGTTTTTTGAGATTATAATATGGAGAGGCCAAATCTTTTATGTTCATACTCCATTTTAGAGAACTTGACCTTAGTTTGAACACAGGTAAACTAACATGCCAATATCTTGCATCAGTTTCTGAGTTACTCCCCCACCCCTGAACAAAGACAAGCCTAGCTTGAGTTTCTTGGCTAACCCTAATAAGTCCAGCATATCCAGGTTAATCCCCAACAAGCCTCTGCCTAAAACCATCAATGAAGAGGGAAGCAGGAGTTAAGTTTGCGGTTTGACTCCAGCACCAGCCAGTGATGCTGAAGGCCACAGTAGCTCTCCAATTAGTCACTTACCAGGTTAAAACAACTCACCCCTCAATGCCACTTTCTTTCTTTTTTTTTTAAAGTTGATTCCAGATACTATTAAAAGTCAAGTTTATAACAAAGATATCTTCTTATGTCACATTAATTTCCAAATGGAGACAATAACAGGTTTGGAATTCCAACTAACATGGTATAACTATTCCACATCTGAAAACAAATTCTCCCCCCAGAATGGATTGCAAAGCCCTTTTTGGGGAGCACTTACTCTTTTTATTTTTAAATTAATCACTCCATTCGTTTACATCTCAAATCATATCCCACTTCCTGGTTACCCCCCTCTTGCCCTGATAAGTGTTTGGGGCTCTTTTCTGTCAAAACTCTAGAGCCCAAGCTCGAGTTTGTAAATAAAGACCCTTATGTGATTGCATTGGATTGGCTCCTGACTGGTCTTTTGGGGTTCGCTAACACTTCTTGACATTACAATATATTACACAATTTCCCCCTTCTCTTTGCTCCCTCCAAACTCTTCCTTTACTTCTTCAAGTTCATGGCTTCTTTCTTTCATGAGCTGTTATTACATGCAAACATGTATACACACATATATACTTACACATATGTATTCATATGTATAACCTGCTCAGTCTGTATAGTGTTACTTGCATGTTTGTTCTCATCCCTGCCCATTTGATGTTGGATTATCGATTGGTGTGGTCTTTTCTGGGGAAGACTTTATATCCCACCCTTAGCATCCTTAGTTGCCTGCAGTTCTTTGTGGTGCTCTCTCATTGGTCTTTAGACAGACTTGACAAATGCCAGGTACAGAAAGTCTAACCTTCTCCTCAGAGGTACTGAGGTCATGGCTCTTGCAGGAGAACCTCCAACCACTACTTAACCAAACTAACATAATCCCTAATGATACCCTAAACTTTTGTGCTTATACCCATCGGTAAGTGTGGTCGTCACCCCTCATCAAGGAAACTGCTCTTTGCAACAGACTGATGCTACCAATCGAAATGCAGAATGGTGGAACCCAGTGCCAGTGGTATGTGTTTTCAATTCTAGCTCTGGGGGGAGGGGTTGGGAAGGGTAGAGACAAGTGGATCTCTGAAACTCTTAGGTTAGCCACCTTAGTCAAAGTTCCAGGCCAGAGAGAAATACTATCCTCCAAAACAAGATAACTACTGAGAAAAAACACTGCAGATTAACTTTTGCCCTCCCTCACCATAACTTCACACACACACACACACACACACACACACACACACACACACCCCTACACCTGTATCTCCTCACAGCTTACATCCATCCATCATCCTGCATACATCCCCTGGCTTGCTTCCCCTTATTTTGATCATCATCATGTTGGTGAAATTCAGTTTTACAGTTGAATAGAGTAGTTCATGCATATTCTTATGTGCATAGTACCTTTTGTACCTTAATAGAATTTTTATAATAAAAAACTGGGGGGAATATAAAATATTAAAACAACCTCTATTAGTATTCAAGTTTGGGAACAGCATAATCTCAGGTTGATTTCTTTCCTAAGTTGAAATCAGATACTATAATGTGAGAACATGCAGATTTGGGCTGTGATCCCAGGAAAGACCAACAGGAGGGTGGCGAAAGAGACTAGAAAGGGAAGGAAACCAATTATGGTGGCTAATGAGAATGAGCTACTGCTTTCCGCAAATGGAACTGAATTCCATTAGAGACCTCTGGGAGACAGACTAGAAATCACCCGGAATTATCCCCCCCACACACTAAAAAAACCATCACCTGGAAGCTTTATGCACCAGCGTCCATATTGGCTGTTCCCGTGACTCTCTTGACTATACTCTCCTCTGAGAGGACAGACTGAATCAGGTCCCACTGTTGTAAAAACAAACACCACTTTCACCAAACCCACAGTTTCAGTTACTTTTTGCCAGCAGGCCCTGCAAGCAGAAAATGTCACTGCTGGGGGGTTTCATATGGAGCCAGTAGCACCTGCTACAAATTCTGCCACAGCCATAAACACCTGTAAGCGAAACTCAGCGATGACGAATAGCTGGCGGGTAGCTGAGTTTAGACTCAAGGAAGGAAGACTAAGTGTTTGATTAGTCCTCTCTATGACATAGGGAACATTCTATTTCCCGCAAACGCACATAAACTTCCTTGAGCTCCAGTGTGTGGGGTCTTTGTCTTGAGTTCATGATTGAGTCTTGGCTGTGAATACCAAGGAGTAGGCTTGTTTAATCACAGCAGTGGTTCTCTGTTGCACATCCCCAGATTACTTTGATAACTAGCCATTTGTAATTAGTCTCTTAAAATATACTAGATGAAAAAAAATAAAAAAAAAACCAAACAGTAATTTCAAACCAACAGAAAAAAGCCTACAGTTTTCAGTCACTTTGAATTTAAAACCTTGGTACTTTAAACTGAATTAAACCTAACCTTCCATTTCTGATGACAGACGTTTGCTATGTTTGCATAAGTTTCAAATTTAGCACAACTCACTTGTATTTTTTGGAGAGTTTAGGTTTCTTTTTTATTCTTTGCACAAGTAAGGTGTATTAAGATATATAAAATTCTTTATGTACTTCGATTTTCTTTTTACTAGCTGGAAAGCATTTGGAGACTATTCCCATGAACACTGCATATTCATGAGTCCCATAAAGGATATGATTCAGAATTTGGTCTTAAACTATTGCCCCTGTTTTACATATCCTTCCGGCTTCCTTCTTATTCATCAAAATGACTCAGAAATGAGTAGAGAAGAAGAAGCTAGGCAGCTTCTTTTTTTCACATATATACTTCTTTTGAAGTAGTTTATTGTGTTTTTCAGACAGGTTCCACCACTGTGAAGTTGGTCCAGTTGAACAGAGACCCACCTTCCTTTGTGGCTCAGTCTTTTTCCTCTTCACAGGCTGCCTACCCAGAATATGATAGTCTATCCCTCCATGAATAGTGGGCATAGACTGCCAACTCCTTCTTTCTTTCCCATTAAGTTTTTTTAAAAGAAAGATCTTTAAATCATTCATTGGGACATTGTGCTGGATTCTGACTCTCCCTTTCTTTTAATTCTTCAGCTGGTGTTATTTTGGTAGTATGTTATCTGGTTCTGAAAACAAGATACTAAATGTGCTTTCTGAATAGATTAGAGTAGAACTCTTGGTGCTCAGACTTTGGACGCTCTCTGTCTTGAGATAGAAGACTGTCCTCAAGTTTACAATTTTCCTGCTTAAGTTCCCAGATACTGAAATTATAGACCAATCAAATTCATCTGGAAGCTGTCTCTCTTGATATGGAGAGGGTTGGATCGGGGAACTAAATATCTGCATCTGTCTTCCTGTTTATGTACGTGTATATCATCCGCCTGTCTTTCTGTCCATCTGTCATCCACTTGTCCACTTACCCTTTTCTTGTTCTTCTTCTTTCTTCATTATGTTGCCATCTTTTTCAAATATGTAACACAGAGCAAGAAAATGCCATACACACTTACTTCACAAGACAGGGTTCTGAAATTCAACATTGCCAAAATACAGGGATCTTTTTACCTACTACTTGCTTCATATGTCAGCATAGCTTTAGGTTTAAAGGAACTCAAGACTCTCTGGTTTTACTCATTGAGCTAACTTCTTAGTCATCCACTGGGGTGTTTTATACATTGGCTACAAATGGATCATAGCCTTCTCCCTCCAGTCACCTCACCACAATGAGACTGCTAAAATAATTCAAGCAGACAGTGGTTCATGTCCCATAATTTCAATCATACAGCATTTTATAACTCATATATCAGCATTACAGTCCTTTTTCTATGGTTAGGGTAAAGATTTCTCCTTCTAGGGGACAGCAAGGAAAGACATAAGGAACATTTCACCATCTCAATCTGCAATATGTTGGATGAAAATTTGTCTTTCATTGGTATTCTGACAGGGTTGTTCCTGAGGCAGAGAGAACAACTACTTGTTCTTAGTAGATCTACAGATACCGAAGATGAAATAAATATAGGAAGGATGGAAGGAAGGAAGGAAGGATGGAGAGAAGAAGGAGAGAGGGAGGGAGGAAGGGAAGGAGAGGGAAGGAGAGAGGGAGGAAAAAAGGTAGGAAGGAAGGAAGGGTAGGTAGAGGGATAACAGATAGAATAAAATAAGGGTATGCCATGTTTGGTAGGTATTCCTGGGAGACCTGCTATAGGCTTAGATTGTTTAAAAAAAACTATTTTTATAAGGGTTATGAAATGCTTCGATCCCCCTTTTAGCCTCTCTTTAGGGGAGAAAAATGGAAATAGGATAAGGGGTTTGGACCTACTTAGAAATTAATCTTTGGAGATGATTCTTATCTTACTTTGTCAGAGACCAACAGTCCAGTCCAATAGGGTCAGGATAGCAAACACCAATCAGCAGTAGTGGTATGATCCAACAGAAACAGCCAGGCCTCCTGGCTGCAAGAGTCAGCAGGAACGATCAGGGCCAGTAGGGATGCCAAGAGAAGCTCTCCACACGAGATCAATAAAGCATTGCAAAGCTAGCTATTCAAGTCCTGTTACTGTCCATTGAGTCCTATTTATATTCCCTCTAAACATCATGTGTCCTCCCATGGGACTTGCTTCAGCAAAATAACATGTGCATCTGTATCGGCAAAAGGCCACATGAGTATGTATCACCGGACATATCCAGAAACTTTCACTTCAGCCTGTCCTTTTCTGAAGGGAAAAGGAAGTGGAGTGGATGAGAGAAGAGGGAAGGTAAAAGGAGGGGATGGGAGGAGAGGAGGGAGGATGTAATATTTAAGGGAAGAATTAAAAGAGAAAGAAAGAAAAAAGAAATAATGAAAATAAGGGGAGAGGTCCAAGACAAGAGCCTCCCTTTCAGATTATTCCAAGGCTTCATGTCTTATTTTATAGATTAGGGAAACATTCTGTGGCAACTTTTCCCTTCAAACTCAAGATGTATTTATAGATTTCACAAACACCTGCAGCTCAGCACTGTGACTATTTTAAACTGAAAGAAGCAAAAACATAGGGGGCAGGAGGCTGTTGGGAAGTCCTGGGGAGAGCAGACAGTGGTAATGGCTGCCTGACATCCAGGTGGCATAGAGCATTCTAGGGTAGGAAGAAGGGAAAAAATAGAATTCCAAGATTTTCTTTTTGTCCCTGAATGGATGGGAGTGAGTGACATTTTGACTAATATTGTGATGCCATGGAGACAAGAACTAGACTTCCATCCCACACAGGGCACCAACACCCCCTCTCCATTTATGACTCATTTAATCTCAAAGAAATTCTGCTGCAGTCAGGTACATCAAGAGGATCCAGTGAGACTTAAGATAGAGAAAGCTGGTAGCTTATCTCCTTGAGAACTGGCATTTCCTGGCTGATGTTCTCCTGTGAGAGGCAGCAATTATATTTTTTTTCCCCTCTGAGGTCTGGCTAAATGTGACACTTCCATTTGCTGGCAGAGTCCTCTTCCTGACCCTGATAAAGGTTGTCACCTACACATGACTGTCTTGTCTTGATTGGTGAGAGAAAATGTATGTCAGGGTGGGGTGTGGTAGGTTCAGGCACTCCAAGGAGAAAATTGAGGACAATGTCCATTTATTTCTTTGAAAAATTAAAGCAACCCTCCCCTTGTCTTTGCTGCTATAACTCTTCCAAGCCCCTGCTCCTAGTTCTACTTATGGCATTAGAGCCTGGTCTCTTTCTTAGCTGGTCTGTTTATATACAGGATTCACTGATTCATTGTTCTCCGGGCCTTTCCTTCATTTCCTTTCAAGCACCAGCTAGGCTGGATTTCCCTCTCTAAGGGTGCTCATTCTACCAGTGAGAGACTCCTGCTTTTTCCCAGGGTTTTTGTCCATATCAAGTCTCTGAGCCAACTAGACAGTATCAAGAAAACTCTGGAAGGAAGTGATCTATCTGTCCTCCTCTGAGTGGTATGAAGCATCCATGAAGGGTTATTTCACAATGAAAGGTAAAATCACAGCCAAAGATGGGGTTCTGATGAGCAATAACCGGTATATTGCTGAGGGACAAAGGTCACGTTTCATTAACTAGCTGCCAATCTATACGGAATAGGCAAGGCACTCTTGTGCCACCACATATCGAATACTTACAGGGATGTCTGAACAAGGAATGTAGCTGAGAAGAGACAACGGTGGGAATCGACAAATGATTAAGGTTTGAAATGGACGCTGAGCAGAGGTTGATGGTTGAAAATGACTTGGGTCCTAACAGGTCTAGGCTAGAAATAGCTAGGATCAGTTGATCTTTCCAACATGACCTCCAGGAAGAATTGCCTAAGTAAGGAGCTTGATGGACAAAACCCATACTAATGCTATAAAGACACTCAGAGAAGACTTGCACGAAAATGTGGGCCTTCTTCCCTGCTGGTAGCGAAGCAGTTATTGCTATAATCAGAGCATCTGGCCTTAAAAGAGTTTAATATTCTTGGTGTACATGTAGCAAGGACATGGGTATATTCGCTTTCTTTTCAGGAAGACTCAATTGTAAGTATTCTAGGAAAGAAATCTACATGTATTAATTATAGCTTTTTATTTTCAGAGGGGGATACTTTCGCCTATATCCCAGGCTAGTCTTGAACTCCTGACATTTCTGCTTCTAACATTCCAGTGTTGGGTTTATAGTATGTACCACTGTACCTGGTATTATGTGGTGCTGGGAATTAACTCACAGCTCTGGATGGTAGATATCTGAGACCTGAGATATCACTGGACAACATGTCATTAAGGAAGCATCCTATCAGGGTCTATGGGAACATCTGTGACCCTTCTAGCTCACGCTGGTCATTTGCATTCTCATTACAGATGTGTGTGTGTGTGTGTGTGTGTGTTAGATATGGTTATGTATATATGAGAATATTCACTCTCTGTGATTGGTGTTTAAGCATTATGTGTTTATAGCTGTAATTTGTATGCCTCTGTGTGAGAAAGGTAATTTCTGTACACATATGTGTATATCCATGATATGGGGCCGTATGAACTTAGTATATGTAAGTACATGCATGACTATGTCTATGCTTGTGAATGTGTAACACATATGCATGTATATTTGCATATTTTGTGAAAATATGTTATGCAACCTTTCCATAAAATATATTATTAAAGCTTTGCAATGTGAACCAGTTGAAAATCTGTCCTAATGAATCAGTATCAGTATTCTCTTAACAGATGGCAAGCTAAACATAGTGTTTCCACCTTCCCAGAAATCATGTTAAGTACAGAATTGTTATGGTTTGTGAGAAAAGAGCAGTCCTGTTTAAATGCTACTAAACAAGCCAGCTCATAGCTCTCTTACCTCTGTCTGAACCTCAGGAAGAGGCCCCGAGTGGGAGTTCAACTTAATGAAAAATGCATTAGGAGCCGTCCTGCAGGCACAAAGGATCTATTACTCATTTTAATCTTAGCCAGCCAGGTAGGTAGGCATTGGTCCGTGAACCCCAGCTCTGGAAAAATCACAGAACACTTAATGAGAGACACTGGCCCTAAATGAGGGTTTTGAGCTCTCTCTTTTCTTTTTTATCTGCACTTAAAGCCTGCCTGTGGAAATAGCATTCAGGCTTTATGAGGACTAGAATGTGTGCCAATCTGGATTGGGGTTTAGTGCATGAGGACGGGACTAAGAAAGATAGAGCTCTGTTGGGTGAAATACAGGAGGTCAACTTTTGCAGGTCTAGTCTGTATCTTATAAATACCATTTTAATACACTCGTAGAACGTTCCACCTGAATGTTTTGAATGATTATTATGTATATGCCACATTAGGAGAGCAAAGTTTAACAACGGGTAAAGCCCTCCATCAACGTAGGAGGTAATCAAGCTAATGATAGAACATGTCAGCCTTGATCAATCAATGGCCGATTTCTGGAAGGGGAATTGAGGATGATACCATGTGACACGGAGTGCCTAGAGAGCCATTTAGAGGAAGTGAGAGAAACTGGCAAGCATTCATAATGCAGGTAATGCATTAATATCTTTAGGGCTTTGGTCCGGCACTAAGAAATACTGACTAGAAGAAAACTAAAAATCACTGTAACAAAGCACATAAAGATAGAAATACGCAGGGGATATTTGAATACAGCACAATTCCATCTATCTGGTGTCTACTTAGCATCTTAACTTGTTTTCTCATCCTTAGCACTGTTGACATTCTGGATTGAGGGGATTTGGATGTGACAGCTGCCTTGTGAATGGGAGAGTATTTATAACTATGCATGACCCCTACCCACTGATTCAGGCAGCACCTTATTATCTCATCTTCACATCCCACGTTGAGACAAAGATTCTCCTGGTCAATGCCATATGTCTCCCAGAGGTGCCTTGCTGGGAAGCAGATTAGGACCTCGCTACTCTTTTCTAGTAGCGTCGAAGTCATCTGAAGCCCATTAGAAAAGTAGTGTCTATGGTTCCATTCCAGCTCTACTGAGGCCTTCTGTATTTTCACAAGATCCACAGCAACTCACATGCACATTAAAATCCAAGAGTAACTGTTGCATTAAAAATATAAAAGACCTGACCAGTTCCTGCATGTCCCCTCGCGGTCATGCTCTCACTAGTTCTGGCTCCAGCAGGCCATTGGGACTAGTGCTAATTTGTCTCAGCAGCTCCACACTGCCCTCAAAGTACTACCTGACCCGGGTGGGTTACTGTCACACCAGTTTCATAATGTCGACTCTGTTCACATTTCTGCAGCCACCTCCTAGTCTCAGCAGAGACTACCCTCTCGTAACTCTCTGCCACTGCCCTGTTTACATCCCCAACATCCGTCCCCTAATAGTTATGGTATAAACTCCCAACAACCCAGTAAAATCAAGACTCAACAAACTGTAACCCAGCAATCAGATTTATGTGTTAAATTCTCAATCCACAATACATCTACACAATAAACCTACAACCAACTGACAAGGATATAAACTGCCCACCTAGATAAGGTAAATTTGCCTACAGAAATCCATCCCAGCTTGCCATCCAACCTTGCAATTGCCATCCGACCTTGGCAATTCAAGATCACCCGGATCTGACTCATCCTTCTCTGTTTCCATCTTGATTCTCCTTCCGTCTCCTTCTCTCTTGCTTTGCAAAAACTTTGTCCCCGCCTTTATTTTTTACTGACCAATCATGGCCTTAACCTAATTTGTTCCAGCCCTCACCTGCATATTGATATTGACCTGTAAGTAACACTGATGTATGGTTAAGAAAAGGTTTGGCAATATTGTGTTTAGGTTGGGAAAAGCCCTTACCATTTTGCAAGTCAATAATGCTATAGTCAGTCCATGCTTGCTCTCATCATCCATTTATTTCTAAAATTTTAAGGCATGTGTAATATTTTCTCAGCTTTGTTATGTATCATTCCAGCTAAAACACTGTATTTCCTGCTCTCTGTTGTAGTTGTGGGGTCAATATTTAAAAGAAGTTTTTTTTTTTGTGGGATATGTAGGGAAAATATTTTTTAAAAGATACTGCCTTTTCCTCTTAGAGGTTTTCTTTTCCTTCTTGGAAGTGAGCATCAGGTATCATCAGAGTGTTTTCAGGTAAACAAGTTAATAAAGCTATAATCAGAGCCCTTGCGTAGCTTATGGCTAGCATGGAAGTCAGGTATGTGTCATTAGTGTAAAAATAGAGTAGGCTGTACAGTGCCCAGGTCCTTTGAATGGTAGGATAGGGGGCTATTTGTGGAAAGAACTCTGTCCAAAATGTTTGGATTCTAGAGCTCTTGTATTTTTGTATCTTTAGAGAATCCTCTTCTTTTCTCATTCATCCATATAACCCAATTCTCCTTTACCATTGCACCTTTTTTCTGTATGGAAAAGTCTGAAGTTTTGTTCATTGATTTCCCTTCTCAAATGATAACTTTGTATCCCAAGTTATGTGCCTGAATTATTACCACAACTACCTGTAATTATAGAATTGCAAAGCTCTGAAAACTAGAAGTTAAATTCTTTAATAACTCTTTTGGCAGTAGCAGTTGATGATTCAAGACACTAGGACACTCATTTATTCTTTACAAAAGAAATCTTGAGAGACACCCCCCCCCCCCCATGCCCAGGCTGGACTTTGAAAAGAAATCTTGAAATAGGGTCTCATGTAGCCCAGGCTGGCCTTAAGCTCCTGATACCTCTTCTTCCGTCTCCAAGCACTGGGACTGCCACTGTGCTCTTTCACTTATCGCCTGATTTTATTGTAAAAATGTTAATGTCTTTGACTAAACAGTGTTGACTTATTGTAGGGAAGAGAATTATTATGACTTAAAGGTTGAAACATTTTGAATTTCCAAAACATGTTTTGTCCAAAGAGTTTGGAACGGTGCAGCATGAACCTGTACTCCTGCACTGTCAAAGGCATGGATGGGAGGTTGTAAGTTTTGGGAAAACAAGACAGTATAACCATCAGTGTAAGTGGCACTACAGGAATAAGAATCAAGCGAGGAAAATGTAGATAAAATCTAACTCTGCATTAGCTTCTGGGAGAATCTTATAACCAGAACTTAAAACATCGCATCTAGCACATCAGTTTAGATGACTATGTCTAGAGGAATTTACACAGAACTTTACTGGAGTTGAACTGTGAATTGTGTAACTGGCCTCCAGCTTGCACACCCACTTCTCCCATGTGTTCTCAGACACATAGAGAGAGAGCAGCTCTGACTCTGAGCGGCACCTCAGTAAGTAGCGAGACACAGCCAGCACAGGGGACTCAACCACAGCCTTGCAGAGATTCCCTGCTCTCATGAGCTCCTGACTTGCTGGGATCCAAGCATCTCCGTGACTGGGTTCTAACTCCCTGTCATCAATGCTTTGTGCCCATGGTGCTTATCTCTCATTTTTAGGATGATGCTTCTGCTACCAAAGCTGCCAACAGATAGGTAGGTAGATAGATAGATATAGATAGATAGATAGATAGATAGATAGATAATAGATAGATATAGATAAATAGTAGATAGATGGATAAGAGATAGACAGATAAATGATAGTAGATAGATAGTAGATTGATAAGAGATAGATGATAGATGAACAGATAGGCAGATAGATAGATAGATAGGCAGATAGATAGATAGATAGGCAAATAGATAGGCAAATAGATAGATAGATAGATAGATAGATAGATAGATAGATAGATAGATAGATAGATAGATAGATAGATATCACTCCAACACACTTTTTGAAGCTTGATTTACAGGATGATCATTTTTTTTTTTTTTAGCAATGATGCGTGTCATTTATTGAGTGACCTCCTTGTGCCAATGAGTGTCTTATTTCTTTCTTTTTTCTTTTTTCTTTTTTTTATTAACTTGAGTATTTCTTATATACATTTCAAGTGTTATTCCCTTTCCCGGTTTCCGGGCAAACATCCCCCTCCCCCCTCCCCTTCCTTATGGGTGTTCCCCTCCCAACCCTCCCCCCATTGACGCCCTCCCCCCATAGTCTAGTTCACTGGGGGTTCAGTCTTAGCAGGACCCAGGGCTTCCCCTTCCACTGGTGCTCTTACTAGGATATTCATTGCTACCTATGGGGTCAGAGTCCAGGGTCAGTCCATGTATAGTATTTAGGTAGTGGCTTAGTCCCTGGAAGCTCTGGTTGCTTGACATTGTTGTACTTTTGGGGTCTCGAGCCCCTTCAAGCTCTTCCAGTTCTTTCTCTGATTCCTTCAACGGGGGACCTATTCTCAGTTCAGTGGTTTGCTGCTGGCATTCGCCTCTGTATTTGCTGTATTCTGGCTGTGTCTCTCAGGAGCGATCTACATCCGGCTCCTGTCGGTCTGCACTTCTTTGCTTCATCCATCTTGTCTATGTGGGGGTATATGTATGGGCCACATGTGGGGCAGGCTCCGAATGGGTGTTCCTTCAGTCTCTGTTTTAATCTTTGCCTCTCCCTTCCCTGCCAAGGGTATTCTTTTTCCTCATTTAAAGAAGGAGTGAAGCATTCACATTTTGATCATCCGTCTTGAGTTTCGTTTGTTCTAGGGATCTAGGGTAATTCAAGCATTTGGGATAATAGCCACTTATCAATGAGTGCATACCATGTATGTCTTTCTGTGATTGGGTTAGCTCACTCAGGATGATATTTTCCAGTTCCAACCATTTGCCTACGAATTTCATAAACTCGTTGTTTTTGATAGCTGAGTAATATTCCATTGTGTAGATGTACCACATTTTCTGTATCCATTACTCTGTTGAAGGGCATCTGGGTTCTTTCCATTTTCTGGCTATTATAAATAAGGCTGCGATGAACATAGTGGAGCACGTGTCTCTTTTATATGTTGAGGCATCTTTTGGGTATATGCCCAAGAGAGGTATAGCTGGATCCTCAGGCAGTTCAATGTCCAATTTTCTGAGGAACCTCCAGACTGATTTCCAGAATGGTTTTACCAGTCTGCAATCCCACCAACAATGGAGGAGTGTTCCTCTTTCTCCACATCCTCGCCAGCATCTGCTGTCACCTGAGTTTTTGATCTTAGCCATTCTCACTGGTGTGAGGTGAAATCTCAGGGTTGTTTTGATTTGCATTTCCCTTATGACTAAAGATGTTGAACATTTCTTTAGGTGTTTCTCAGCCATTCGGCATTCCTCAGCTGTGAATTCTTTGTTTAGCTCTGAACCCCATTTTTTAATAGGGTTATTTGTTTCCCTGCGGTCTAACTTTTAAGTTCTTTGTATATTTTGGATATAAGGCCTCTATCTGTTGTAGGATTGGTAAAGATCTTTTCCCAATCTGTTGGTTGCCGTTTTGTCCTAACCACCGTGTCCTTTGCCTTACAGAAGCTTTGCAGTTTTATGAGATCCCATTTGTCGATTCTTGATCTTAGAGCATAAGCCATTGGTGTTTTGTTCAGGAAATTTTTTCCAGTGCCCATGTGTTCCAGATGCTTCCCTAGTTTTTCTTCTATTAGTTTGAGTGTGTCTGGTTTGATGTGGAGGTCCTTGATCCACTTGGACTTAAGTTTTGTACAGGGTGATAAGGATGGATCGATCTGCATTCTTCTACATGTTGACCTCCAGTTGAACCAGCACCATTTGCTGAAAATGCTATCTTTTTTCCATTGGATGGTTTTGGCTCCTTTGTCAAAAATCAAGTGACCATAGGTGTGTGGGTTCATTTCTGGGTCTTCAATTCTATTCCATTGGTCTATCTGTCTGTCTCTGTACCAATACCATGCAGTTTTTATCACTATTGCTCTGTAATACTGCTTGAGTTCAGGGATAGTGATTCCCCCTGAAGTCCTTTTATTGTTGAGGATAGCTTTAGCTATCCTGGGATTTTTGTTATTCCAGATGAATTTGCAAATTGTTCTGTCTAACTCTTTGAAGAATTGGATTGGTATTTTGATGGGGATTGCATTGAATCTGTAGATTGCTTTTGGTAAAATGGCCATTTTTACTATATTAATCCTGCCAATCCATGAGCATGGGAGATCTTTCCATCTTCTGAGGTCTTCTTCAATTTCTTTCCTCAGTGTCTTGAAGTTCTTATTGTACAGATCTTTTACTTGCTTGGTTAAAGTCACACCGAGGTACTTTATATTATTTGGGTCTATTATGAAGGGTGTCATTTCTCTAATTTCTTTCTCGGCTTGTTTCTCTTTTGTATAGAGGAAGGCAACTGATTTATTTGAGTTAATTTTATACCCAACCACTTTGCTGAAGTTGTTTATCAGCTTTAGTAGTTCTCTGGTGGAACTTTTGGGATCACTTAAATATACTATCATGTCATCTGCAGATAGTGATATTTTGACTTCTTCTTTTCCGATCTGTATCCCCTTGATCTCCTTTTGTTGTCTGATTGCTCTGGCTAGAACTTCAAGAACTATATTGAATAAGTAGGGAGAGAGTGGGCAGCCTTGTCTAGTCCCTGATTTTAGTTGGATTGCTTCAAGTTTCTCTCCATTTAGTTTAATGTTAGCAACTGGTTTGCTGTATATGACTTTTACTAAGTTTAGGTATGGGCCTTGAATTCCTATTCTTTCCAGGACTTTTATCATGAAGGGGTGTTGAATTTTGTCAAATGCTTTCTCAGCATCTAAGGAAATGATCATGTGGTTCTGTTCTTTCAGTTTGTTTATATAATGGATCACGTTGATGGTTTTCCTTATATTAAACCATCCCTGCATGCCTGGGATGAAGCCTACTTGATCATGGTGGATGATTGTTTTGATGTGCTCTTGAATTCGGTTTGCCAGAATTTTATTGAGTATTTTTGCGTCGATATTCATAAGGGAAATTGGTCTGAAGTTCTCTTTCTTTGTTGTGTCTTTGTGTGGTTTAGGTATAAGAGTAATTGTGGCTTCGTAGAAGGAATTCGGTAGTGCTCCATCTGTTTCAATTTTGTGGAACAGTTTGGATAATATTGGTATGAGGTCTTCTATAAAGGTTTGATAGAATTCTGCACTAAACCCGTCTGGACCTGGGCTCTTTTTGGTTGGGAGACCTTTAATGACTGCTTCTATTTCCTTAGGAGTTATGGGGTTGTTTAACTGGTTTATCTGTTCCTGATTTAACTTCGATACCTGGTATCTGTCTAGGAAATTGTCCATTTCCTGAAGATTTTCAAGTTTTGTTGAATATAGGTTTTTATAGTAAGATCTGATGATTTTTTGAATTTCCTCTGAATCTGTTGTTATGTCTCCCTTTTCATTTCTGATTTTGTTAATTTGGACGCACTCTCTGTGTCCTCTCGTTAGTCTGGCTAAGGGTTTATCTATCTTGTTGATTTTCTCAAAGAACCAACTTTTGGTTCTGTTGATTCTTTCTATGGTCCTTTTTGTTTCTACTTGGTTGATTTGAGCTCTGAGTTTGATTATTTCCTGCCTTCTACTCCTCCTGGGTGTATTTGCTTCTTTTTGTTCTAGAGCTTTTAGGTGTGCTGTCAAGCTGCTGACATATGCTCTTTCCTGTTTCTTTCTGCAGGCACTCAGCGCTATGAGTTTTCCTCTTAGCACAGCTTTCATTGTGTCCCATAAGTTTGGGTATGTTGTATCTTCATTTTCATTAAATTCTAAAAAGTTTTTAATTTCTTTCTTTATTTCTTCTTTGACCAGGTTATCATTGAGTAGAGCATTGTTCAATTTCCACGTATGTGTGGGCATTCTTCCCTTATTGTTATTGAAGGCCAGTTTTAGGCCGTGGTCATCCGATAGCACGCATGGGATTATTTCTATCTTTCTGTACCTGTTGAGGCCCGTTTTTTGACCAATTATATGGTCAATTTTTGAGGAAGTACCATGAGGAGCTGAGAAGAAGGTATATCCTTTTGCTTTAGGATAGAATGTTCTATAAATATCCGTTAAGTCCATTTGGCTCATGACTTCTCTTAGTCTGTCCACATCACTGTTTAATTTCTGTTTCCATGATCTGTTCATTGATGAGAGTGGGGTGTTGAAATCTCCCACTATTATTGTGTGAGGTGCAATGTGTGTTTTGAGCTTTAGTAAGGTTTCTTTTACGTGTGTAGTTGCCCTTGTATTTGGGGCATAGATATTTAGGATTGAGAGTTCATCTTGGTGGATTTTTCCTTTGATGAATATGAAGTGTCCTTCCTTATCTTTTTTGATGACTTTTAGTTGGAAATTGATTTTATTTGATATTAGAATGGCTACTCCAGCTTGCTTCTTCTGACCATTTGCTTGGAAAGTTGTTTTCCAGCCTTTCACTCTGAGGTAGTGTCTGTCTTTGTCTCTGAGGTGTGTTTCCTGTAGGCAGCAGAATGCAGGGTCCTTGTTGCGTATCCAGTTTGTTAATCTATGTCTTTTTATTGGGGAGTTGAGGCCATTGATATTGAGAGATATTAAGGAATAGTGATTATTGCTTCCCGTTATATTCATATTTGGATGTGAGGTTATGTTTGTGTGCTTTCATTCTCTTTGTTTTGTTGCCAAGACGATTAGTTTCTTGCTTCTTCTAGGGTATAGCTTGCCTCCTCATGTTGGGCTTTACCATTTATTATCCTTTGTAGTGCTGGATTTGTAGAAAGATATTGTGTAAATTTGGTTTTGTCATGGAATATCTTGGTTTCTCCATCAATGTTAATTGAGAGTTTTGCTGGATATAGTAACCTGGGCTGGCATTTGTGTTCTCTTAGGGTCTGTATGACATCAGTCCAGGATCTTCTGGCCTTCATAGTTTCTGGCGAGAAGTCTGGTGTGATTCTGATAGGTCTCCCTTTATATGTTACTTGACCTTTTTCCCTTACTGCTTTTAATATTCTTTCTTTATTTTGTGCGTTTGGTGTTTTGACAATTATGTGACGGGAGGTGTTTCTTTTCTGGTCCAATCTATTTGGAGTTCTGTAGGCTTCTTGTATGTCTATGGGTATCTCTTTTTTTAGGTTAGGGAAGTTTTCTTCTATGATTTTGTTGAAGATATTTACTGGTCCTTTGAGCTGGGAGTCTTCACTCTCTTCTATACCTATTATCCTTAGGTTTGATCTTCTCATTGAGTCCTGGGTTTCCTGTATGTTTTGGACCAGTAGCTTTTTCCGCTTTACATTATCTTTGACAGTTGAGTCAATGATTTCTATGGAATCTTCTGCTCCTGAGATTCTCTCTTCCATCTCTTGTATTCTGTTGGTGAAGCTTGTATCTACAGCTCCTTGTCTCTTCTTTTGGTTTTCTATATCCAGGGTTGTTTCCATGTATTCTTTCTTGATTGCTTCTATTTCCATTTTTAATTCCTTCAACTGTTTGATTGTATTTTCCTGGAATTCTTTCAGGGATTTTTGTGTCTCCTCTCTATGGGCTTCTACTTGTTTATTTATGATTTCCTGGAATTCTTTCAGGGATTTTTGTGTCTCCTCTCTATGGGCTTCTACTTGTTTATTTATGTTTTCCTGGAATTCTTTCAGGGATTTTTGCGATTCTTTCAGGCATTTTTGCGATTCCTCTCTGTAGGCTTCTACTTGTTCTCTAAGGGAGTTCTTCACGTCTTTCTTGAAGTCCTCCAGCATCATGATCAAAAATGATTTTTGAAACTAGATCTTGCTTTTCTGGTGTGTTTGGATATTCCATGTTTGTTTTGATGGAAGAATTGGGCTCCGATGGTGCCATGTAGTCTTGGTTTCTGTTGCTTGGGTTCCTGCGCTTGCCTCTCGCCATCAGATTATCTCTAGTGTTACTTTGTTCTGCTATTTCTGACAGTGGCTAGACTGTCCTATAAGCCTGTGTGTCAGGAGTGCTGTAGACCTGTTTTCCTCTCTTTCAGTCAGTTATGGGGACAGAGTGTTCTGCTTTCGGGCGTGTAGTTTTTCCTCTCTACATGTCTTCAGCTATTCCTGTGGGCCTGTGTCTTGAGTTCACCAGGCAGCTTTCTTGCAGCAGAAAAGTTGGTCTTACCTGTGGTCCCGAGGCTCAAGTTCGCTCGTGGGGTGCTGCTCACGGGCTCTCTGCAGAGGCAGCAACGAGGAAGACTTGTGCCGCCGTTTCCGGGAGCTTCAGTGCACCAGGGTTCCAGATGGTCTTTGGCTTTTTCCTCTGGCGTCCGAGATGTGTGTGCAGAGAGCAGTCTTTTCTGGTTTCCCAGGCTTGTCTTCCTCTCTGAAGGTTCAGCTCTCCCTCCCAAGGGATTTGGGTGCAGAGAACTGTTTATCCGGTCTGTTTCCTTCAGGTTCTGGTGGTTTCTCGGGCAGGGGTCCTGCCGCTCCTGGGCCCTCCCCCACGGGAGCCCAGAGGCCTTATACAGTTTCCTCTTGGGCCAGGGATGTGGGCAGGGGTGAGCAGTGTTGGTGGTCTCTTCCGCTCTGCAGCCTCAGGAGTGCCCACCTGACCAGGCGGTTGGGTCTCTCTCTCACAGGGTCTGGGGGCAGAGAGCTGCTGCGGGCCGGGATCCGCGGGTGTGGGACTTCCGGTAAACACAGAACGTGCCCGGTCCTAGAGGAATTCTGCTTCCCTGCGTCCCAAGCTCACCAGGCAGCTTTCTTGCAGCAGAAAAGTTGGTCTTACCTGTGGTCCCGGGGCTCAAGTTCGCTCGTGGGGTGCTGCCCACGGGCTCTCTGCAGCGGCAGCAACCAGGAAGACCTGTGGGGATGATCATTTTTGTGATTGTTCACTGTACTATATGAACAACCACAGCAACCCCAGATGCAGCTGTGCCAATGTGCCTAGAAAAGCCATTGCATTTTGGTACACCAAATGCTACAGATAAGTGATTAATGAGGTAAAAGGGATTTTAAACTTGGACTCATTCAAAATCATTGTCAATGTGCCACAGCACACTGTAGCCATGGGACCTAGTTTGCAGGGTATATTTGCTCTCAGCTGAGCTGTATCCCCAAAGGATCATGTTCAAAGAGTCTATCCCTTATGCTCAAAAAAAAAATCCTTATGCCTGCTTTCCTTCAAGCACCTACATATTGTTTATTCTTCAGTCTTCTCATCTGAAAATGGGGGTAAATTGTCTCTATCCAGAGTTCTTGCATTTAATTGAATGAATTAAGTGAATTGATGCGTAGCCCGAGTGCTTTGAGTTTCTAATTAAAATGTATTTGTTAAGTGGCCACAGTTCTAGGCATCATAAGTGGTATGTGCTCATGCCATTTCCTGTTCAAGGAGGGAGGGCCACATAGGAAAGTCTTCAGCTTTTCTGCTATTTACTTCAGGATGTGAAGCTCTGAGATCTGAGCGCTAGTAGGAGAGCCAGATCCATCTTCGTTCATTCACTGTATGATCTTCCACAAGTTACTTTTTCCTAAGTCTTCATTTCCACCCATGAAAAAGATTATTTGTTGTGGAGTTTGGGTGAGAATACAGGACGTGAGGTTGGCGGTGTAGTGCATAGACCACCCAGATAAGGAGCAAACCCTCGGCTAATTTTTATCCAGATGCCACCAAGGATCCTCATCCTTATGGACTGAATAAGTTAGCTGAGATGTTTCCTGTCCTGGGTCGTTTTATAACAACTGAACACTAGCTAAAGTCATTGAAGAGGGAGAGGAGAAAACCTCAACTATGAAAATGCCTCCATAGGATTGGGTTACAGTTAGACCAATAGGGAATATTATTCATTATTAATGGAGGGCCCAGTCCATTATGGGTGGTGCTATCCCTGGACTGGAGGTCCTGGGTTCTACAAAAAGTAGGCTGAGCGAGACATCAAGGGTAAGCCAGTAAGCAACACTCCTCCATGGCCTCTGTATCAGCTCCTGCTTCCAGGTTTCTGCCCTATTTGAGTTCTTGTCCTGACTTCCTTCTATTGTGCATGGTGATGTGGAAGTGTATGACAAGTAAACCTCTCTCTTCTTACATTAGTTTGGTCATGGTGCTTTGTCACAGAAATGAAAGCCTGACAAAGATGCTCCCAAGTTTGGATTTGGAGAAATTCTCAGATCAAACAGCCGAGGGATCCCATGGAAAAGTCAGGAGCTCTGGAATGAGACCTGGTTTTAAACTTCAAATCACATAGTCTTATCCTGCTATTTGAATGTTAGTGTGTAGCGTGGGTATAATAAAAATCCCTACCACGTACGGTCTATGTCAGTGATGATAATACAGCTATAAAATCTAATGCAGCAGACATGGCTGGCAGTTGTTAATATTCTGTCAAGTTGGTAGTTATAATCCTGTTGCCACTTTCTTGATTGATTAAGCTGGATTCAGTCTTTTTTATTTTTTTGTTTTATCCTTATTCTGAAGATAACTTAGCTTCGTTTTTTAATGTTTTTCCTGTTTTAAGAGCTCCGTGCATGCTTACTTTTTGAAGACATGTCAGATAAGTTTGCTCCTTATACATTGGTCCTTCATTTCTGAATAACTGTGGTCGTCACTTGAACCTGATTCTGTAAGACTCGTATGGTCTGTTGGTTTAGTATTATGATACAGTCCTGACATGTCCCCATTGGTTCTGTGTTAATGACTTGTTTGGAGCCTAGGTACTGTGAGAAGGTGTTCAATGGTTAGGTGGTAGATCCTAGTTGTAGGAAGCAGCTCATTAGGGTGCGCCATCAAAGTTTTATTCAATTATTTGGTATCTTCTTCTCTTTCCAGATACTATGAGATCTGTAGCCCCTTCCACACTACTGGAAGTATGACATTGTGACTCACTTTAGACCTAAGATAAAGACACCAGGTAACCTTGCACCAAAGTCCCTGAAATTGTGAATGGAAAAATTCTTTCTTTAAATGAAAAATATTGATAGATATTTTGCCAGAGTGAATGGGCAGACGATCAACACAGCAGCAGTTAATTAAGGACCAGCATCTAGTCTCACAGTGTCTCATCAAGGGCCATGTTCTTCAATAATTAATATTTAATTAATATTCAATAATTAATATTAATAATAATAATTATCTCTGAAGGGAAGCGTAGGTGGTGGTGACCAAGTTTATTCATTTAGTTTTGCTTTTAGACCATAATTAAAATAATTATAAAGCAAATCAGATCAAAACACATAAAAGTATTGTTTTATGCACCAGAAGTAATTGACAGCTCAAGAGGCTTACTACTGAATAAACTCATCCTTTCTATATCTTCCTGAACTCGGATTGGCTGGTGCAGCTCAGTTGTTCTGGCTTAAACTCTCTTCTTAGATGACTGATTCAAACTTGCTTCTCCTGGCTTCTGACTGAATTGCTTTGCTTGGCCTCAAACTAACTCTGGCCATCTGTTCCAATCATCTGGCTCCTTCTCATGCTTCAGCTCCATTCTGTCGTCACCTGCAACCTTTCCCCTAGATGTTCTCCTGTAAATTGGGTATATTTTGTTTTCTACTTTTTCTGTCAACTATTCCTCTGATTTGTTACTTTGTCTGTCCCTCAGTTAGTTAATATTGTTTGGAATTAAAGGTGTTTACTAAGGGCATGTCTGAATTCTAGACAGATTACATAGACCTAGAAGGTCTTTGATGTGATCCCTTGCCAGCTCAGCCATGTTACTGGATTAAAATTCCTCTACAAAAGCAGATAAGTATGGAATCTGTCATGCTGGTTGACAGAAGTTGAAGAACACGTATCATGGATTCAGGATTTGCCTGGACTATAGAACAAGTTCAAGGCCACCCTGAGAAATTTAGGGAAACGTGTCTTAACATAATAAGTAGACTTGGGGTGTGGCTCCTTGGTGGAGTGTTTGGTAAACATTCAAAGGTGCTGCCTGCCTTTACTGTCATTATTTTTCTAGTGTCAGTCCATGCCACTCTTAGTCACCATCTGTCAGTGATTTCTATGCATTAGTTCTACTTCACAGCTGGTCTTGGTGTCCTATCTTAAACATGGAGAAAATGACTCTAGATTAAATATAACGTTCCTAAAACTACACAATTAAGATTCAAACGAGCTCAAAGTGTCTTAAAGGTTGTTTAAACTTCCATTCCCTGAGAGTAAATAACTAAAGCAATCTTTGAACAATCATCTCTATTGAAGGGAAATAAATATCCTAGTAACATCGAAGGACAAAGATATACAAATGCCACTGTCAACTGTGTGTAGCATAGGCATACTTTCTCAATCCCTACCTTCATCCCACCAGGCACGCCTAACACTGGTATTTTAAGACCTAATAGGGCAAACCAGTACAGTTCATAAAATTCTGACCTCATTTACATTGTCAGATAAAAGATGCTTATACTAAACAAACAGACAAGAGTAACTGAAATTGCATGCAAAGAGCTTTGGAAATGCCTGAATACAAATCACTTTCTAAATGTAGGCTGCTGTTCTCATTGATTGTACACAAAGCGGAACCTTAGACCTTTCTTGCCATGCAGCAATAATGAAGGCAAATGCTTGTGCTCCAAATAATTAAGTCATTTAACACATAAAATGAGCACTGGGGAGAAAATCTTGTCCTCATTATAGTCCATGTTATGACACACAACAAACACAATCTCCCTCAGGTCTTAATAAACATCCTAGATCTTTCCTTTACATTATTTTTATCATTTGAATTCACCTCGGACTTTCAAAGGGGATAAAAAGGGGCCCACAATAAGGGAGAAGGTGTAGTTCGCAAAATTCCTTTAGGGTCTTAGCAAATCTATGTGATATCCACGTTAAGTGGATATCAGCTTACCCTGAAGTCATATCAGCTGGTGGACAAATAGTTTATGGGCTGAGTGAGAGCATAGTCACCACGAAAAGTTATCGATTAAAACTGTTGATTGGATGGGCCGCTTAGCTTAAGTTATGATCATAAAATACCTCCCAGTTTTTCATTCACACTCAAAGGCATTTTCAATAAAGGGAGACAGCCAACCTTTGTGGTATATGATAGCATCCATTCAGTGCTTTCTGTATATAGAGGCTCTGAGGGTAGGTGGCTGCATGGGGTGTAAGCGTTGAGATGGATCATTTATTGTTTTGGATCACACTGGATTTTAAGATTTTATTTTTTTATTACCTTGTCAGGTGTTTCTTTAACATACACAGTTTCAGTATTCTCAAATGACAGGTGTGAAACATGGGTTTGCACTATTCACATGGAAAATTATATGTGCATCTGGTTTCTTTCAATGAATTGAAGCTTCACTATCTTAACAAATGTAGCAAAAGTAGAAAATTAAAGTTTGTTACAGTTCCGTCTTCAAAGAATAAGCAACTTGTCACCTGTTCTTTTGTGTTATTAAAAGACAAGATTATAAGAAAATTAGGTATGCTTAGTTGGTTTTGAGTCTCAGGATAAGTTTGTATAATCTGAATTATATGCAATGGAACAGGAGATTCTGCCAAACATTAAGCAACAGTGAGATCTAAAGTGGTGGTGGGCTACCTACACTACTTATATACTTACATGCCCACTGATCTGTCTGTCTGTCAGTCTGTCTGTCCGTCTGTCCATCTGCCTGCCCATCCGCACATCCATCCATCCATCCATCCATCCACCCATCCATCCATCCATCCATCTATCTATCTATCTGTCTATCTAAACTGTAAGTGCCTGGAGGCATGCATGTACACGTGTGTGTGTGTGTGTGTGTGTGTGTGTGTGTGTGTGTGTGTGTGTGTGTGTGTGTGTGTAGAGGAATTCCTTCATGTGCTGACTCAGACTGCAAGCTTGAATTTTCTGGAAAAAATGGCTCTTTTTGGGGACATCTGTCTACTCTTTTACAATTTCAGTTTGACCATATGAAATTTAACATGAGTAATTTCACTGTTCTGGTTTGTGGAGGACTAGTGAGGACATTTTGTTTTTAATAATGACCTTCACAATTTATGTTTTATGGTGTGCAATCTAAAATTATACAGTGTTTTTTCAAAGCATTGCATATTGCACATTTTTACTTTCCAAAGTCAGAGACTGTATCTTCATTTGTTATCATTGAGCATGCAGGACCCAGCAAATCTGGAGAACATAACTGCAGAGTCAGTGAACATTTTATAGTTAAATACATTATGGACTTTTCATATTATTACATAACATACAAAATTTTTTAATGACTGTACATCACATAGTATCATTGTATTGTTATTTAGTCATTTTTTATTTATAGGCATGCTGCTGGACTTTTTTAACCATAAATGGGAATAAAAATTCAAAGAGGAAAATATTTTCTTGGAAGTCTCACTTGTCCTCAACCTTTCTAATGTTGCATCATTGAATATAGTTCCTCATGTTGTGGTGACCCTTCCAACCACAAAACTATTCTGTTACTGCTTTATGACTGTAATATTGCTACTGTTATGAGTCATAATGTAAATGTCTGATCTCAGGATATCTGATATGTGACCCCTGTTGGTGTTGTGACCTACAGGCTAAGAACTGCTGGCATAAATAATAGGTAATGATAAATAATTCTGGTATTTATTATCAAAAACAACAGGTCCAGGTAAATATTGACATATATAAATATAGGGGGTTGGTTTCCATACTTTGTAACTTTCAGGGCTGTGAACAACTATTGGGGTAATCGAGCTGTTGAGGTAAATCACTGACTAACATCTATCTTTTAATAAGATTTTGTTCTTTCCAAATGCACATTTTATAAAATGAATGGTATTTTTTAAATTTGAAAATTGTAACATCCATTGGAGCTAGGTATGGTGGTATACACCAACACTCAGGAGACCAAGGCAGGAGGATTGCAGATTTGAGGCCAAATACACAGTGAGATCTTATCTCAAAAATTAAAGCCAGATAAACAGACAGCCGTAGAAAGTTACTAACCAAAATATTAACAACAGGAAGGAATTATAGTAATCCCCTTTTGAATGCCAAGAGCCATCCATATCTAGTGTCCTTTTGAGTTTCTTTTTAGCTGTTCAGCCCCCCAGAACAAATGGTTGAAGTATGCAGCAGTTTCAAAGACCTGGGTACACTGACAGGAATGTTGGCCTTATGTACACTCACCAGTCCCTTCAATATGGGAGAATGCCTTCCTACTATGGTTTTCCCAAGAAAAAGACTTCAGAGTATCCTGACAGGTGATAGAGTGCAGGTAGGTCCTCATACAGTTCGTCATTAGGAGAATGACAAAGTCAGAACTGATCAAACCATCTCTGCTGGTTTCATTAGATGTCAGCCTTGGCAGAGCCAGAGGTAATGGTCATGTGACCTATGACAGAAAGTCACTCTGTTTTTAAAACAATCATATCACATTTGTGGACACCAAGTCTAAGTTGGACAAAGTGAGAAAGCATTCGTGGGCACAAAAGAATCCTTACCTGGTGACCTGTGCTGCTGTGCCACTTGCACCACTGGTCCTCTCACAAAGTGAAAGCCATCAGTTTGAGTGTTTTAACAGAGTAGAGAAATTGACTGATCCAGTTTGACAGTGGTGACCCTTATATGGTGACCAAGAGGTGCTAAGCTGAGGAGATTTGCGGTATCTACCAACAGAGACATACTGGATCTTTTTGATATGGTTCATATGAAAGACAAAGCAGCCACCACTTTTCCACCTGGATCTCCATCATTTTTGTTGTTCTAAACACAGAATATGGATTGCGCTTCCCAGGGGTAAGAGAATTTGTCTTGCCATTGCTGTGGGCAGACAAGAGATCAGTGTCCTGTCTAACTAAGCAACGGGGAAAAAAAGATCTATAGATAATACATTGGAGATGTATGCATGCTAGATAATCCAGCATTATTTCAACAAAATATACATTGTTTAGGCACATGGGCCTGCACTTTATCAGCATAAAGTCATCCTACCATAACCCTTCAGAACTAAGAAAGTCAATCATAATGCGTGCCCAGAAACAGAATGATACCGAAGGCAGAGATCATAGCCCCAGACTCCTGACAGTTATGTCCAATTGCCAAGCCATGCTTTACAATATAGGAAAACAGAGATGCTGTCTTCAAATGCCCAAAACGCATCTTTCTCTATTACTGGCATTTGGAGTGATTATAGAACCAGTCCTTTCCCAGTATAGCTTCCAAAGAGCAGAGAAGACTAACGTTAATAAAAGTCGGCCAATTTTCTATTCCCTCAGCTGTATACCTACTAATTTTTGTTTCAGATAGAACTAAATTACAGTTCAATGAAATAGATTGTTCATACTTGCTAGTAATTAGAATTATTTAAATGTGAATGCCCTAAGAATTTCAACTTTTTTCTTTTATTAAAAATAGATACTTTCAATAAAAAAGAGTAGAATTTGGGATATGGTGTAGGTTGGTAACAGAAGCCAGAATATTGATTGTCTAAAAACTTACCTAGATTCATTTTCCTTCTATCTGACTTCCATTTATTCTGAGTTTGGGTAACTATTTTTGGAGAATTGGTTTATACATTATTTATATGTCATGTCTATGAGGAAATTCTACACACTGAACTTTGCGCAGGGAACTTTGGAAAGGAATTATATTTTTTTCATAAATTTAAGGAAACACAAAAATCTAACAATCCTTGCTTTTTGTTTGTGTCTTTTTCTTCCTACCTATCAATTAGTCATCTGTTTATCTATCATCTATCTATCTATATCTATCTATCTATCTATCTATCTATCTATCTATCTATCTATCTATCTATCTATCTATCACCTATCTATCTATCACCTATCTATCATCTATCTATCTGTCTATCATGTATATACATATGCAAGCAGGTATATATTTAGCATATGTGTATGTATGTATCTATTATCTATGCAGCCATCACAATCACTGATCCATCCGCTAATCAACTTATTTAACAGGCATTAACTCTATTGCCATCTCAAAGTTTTTGATTACATGTTATATTATATAGTGATATCATATATAGCCTATGATGTATCTTGCATTCATAAAACTCCATTTTCCGGAAGCTGAAATGAATAAGTTGATTCTTTCAGGCCTAAACAAACACACGTATTTATAAAGTGGAATGCATGAGATGAATGAAAGGATCAGGTGCCTTATATTTACATTAGAAGAACATTTTGCTCTTTATGAGGTTGTAACAGTCTACTCACTATAATGTGGTAAAGGAAGCAACATTTAAGGTGTGAACTAGTCATACACTATAGTTCCATGTATGGGAATGAAAGTTCTAAACAATAAACTATGATTCAGGTAAAACCCATTCTTTTGGAACACCCCAGGGAAAAATGGTAAGAATTTGAGAATGAGTTGGTAAGAGAAAGGATTTTAATAAAGATGGCAATTTAATAAAATACATATCTGTTTTGCTTTTATTCTTACTTGTAATCTTTTAAAAGATTTGATCAAATACGTGGTGTGGACTCGATAAAATCTGATCTATATTTGCAAAAAATGACTCCAACAACTGGATATAGAAAATGAAACATAGAAGCAGAAATATTGTCAAGATTGGTAGACATTTTGGTGAGGGAATTACAATAGTTTTAGAGATGAGGGGAGATATATTTGAGATATACCTTAATGACAGTATCAAAAGCATGAATAGTGAATTGTATATGGGAATAGAGCCAGTGCAGAATCTAGAAGACTTCAAAGTCCAGTTGATGAACTAGGACAAATGGTAGTGTCATTTTTTTTTGATAAGTGAATGGCCATATAGCATATTGAAAGCTAAGAAATCCCCAATGCAACAAGATTTTCCTAAATTTCTCTGGTGAAAAAGGTTACCTGGGGCATTTATTAAAATTGCCTGAACCTTCTTCCAGATAACCCAAAGCAGATCTCTCAATGAGTGACCCAGGAAACCTTAGATTCCTGTGTGGTGTGGAGCAGCAACAGAGGATTTGAAAAGAGGAGGCAGGAGTATAAAGAGGAGATTTAAAGGTTACTGGTCATTAATTAAACCAAGACCTCAGGTATGTGGCTGTGTATGCAGCAGTAGAAATGCTCATCAGTGTCAGTGTAGCAGAATCAGACAGGACATGCTATAATCAGCCATGGCAGGGCAACTCCTTCCCTTTTTTAACCTGCTTTTTGATTTGGAAGTGAAGGAGTCATGGAGAAAAGAAAGTAGGTTAAGTCAAGTCCAGCGTATCTGCTCCGGCTTAACTTAAACAAAATTATAGTCTCTCTTTTAAAATAAAGCCCTGTTTTTGAGGTCATTCTTTTTCTTTGGGCCCTTTCCCGAGGAATATCTGACGAGAAACAATGCTATTCATTCATGGGAAGATACTGCCTGAGAGATGAAGTGGAAATTTCTGGTTTTGTTGGAGACTCAGTTGTGTCAAATGATGTTTTTTTTTTTTTTTTGGAAACTGTATTATGAGAGGCTGTTTTTCTGAGAACAGACAAGTGGTGTTTTTTCTGGAAGCTGCCTGGTGACAGGGCATGTGATGCTTGGCTGGAGCAGATGCTTGAGAGGACACATGATATTTAGAAAGTGTAGAAGTGTAACCCAACACACTGTGGATTGGCAAACACTCTGGCATTGGTTCACCTTACTGTCTTCCCTGATCTTCCTTGTCATAACCTTGTAGAGGGAAATGCACCAAAGAACTTCTGGTGCTGTTGTGGCTTCTTCTTGCCACTTCAGCAGACTCATGGCAATTGGTGGGGTCATGTGGTTTCTTCTAAACTGGGCTGCATTCATGTTTGCTGTTTTGCTAGTGGACCAGACTGCAGACAACAAAAATTAGAATTGACTTGAGGATCTACTTCTAAACAGATCTACACCTCTGTTGACCTATTAGCCATTTTCCTCCCTTACCTTTGGTCAGTGGGTTATAAAGGTGGTTGAAGGGCCTTAGAACACTTATTAAAGTGGGTCTAAAAAATATAAGCCAACAGAAAGACTGGGACAAGGTTTAAGCACATAGAGTGCCATGGCTGAAAGACATGTGATAGACTGATGCCCTAACTCTTAAGATATTTAAGTAAATGACCAGAAGTACAGGGTGTATATTATACTTCTAATTCCAGAACAGAATTAGGACTTAGCCATCTCCTTTGAAAGTCTGCATTCTATTCCAGGGCTCGTTTGTAGGAAGCCATTTTTACTTGCAACTTTATTCCAGAAATTTATATATGAATAGAACTTTTATTATATTAATTTAATATGTAATATTCGTTGAGTTTTTAATAATTGTCCTCTAAAGATATCTATGTTAAAAGATGGGTTCCCAAACGACACTATTAGGAGTTGGTGGGACCTTTAAGAAGTGAGGTGTGGTCCTTAGGTTACTGAAGGATATGCTAAAGGAAGTGTAGGATGCTGGTCTCTTTCTCTTTCTGTTTGCTTTCCTGGTTTTTGAATTAAGTGATTTGCTTGACAGTATACTCTGGTCCTCTTATTTGAATTCTATCCTGAACATAATTCTTTTTTTTTATTAACTTGAGTATTTCTTATTTACATTTCGAATGTTATTCCCTTTAAGGGTTTCCGGGCAAACATCCCCCTAATCCCTCTCCCTCCCCTTCTTTATGGGTGGTCCCCTCCCCATCCTCCCCCCCATTGCCACCCTCCCCCCAACAATCACATTCACTGGGGGTTCAGTCTTAGCAGGACCAAGGGCTTCCCCTTCCACTGGTGATCTTACTAGGATATTCATTGCTACCTATGAGGTTAGAGTTCAGGGTCAGTCCATGTATAGTCTTTAGGTAGTGGCTTAGTCCCTGGAAGCTCTGGTTAGTTGACATTGTTGTTCATATGGGGTTCAAGCCCCTTCAAGCTCTTCCAGTTCTTTCTCTGATTCCTTCAATGGGGGTCCTATTCTCAGTTCAGTGGTTTGTTCTGGCATTTGCCTCTGTATTTGCTGTATTCTGACTGTGTCTCTCAGGAGAGATCTACATCCGGCTCCTGTCGGCCTGCACTTCTTTGCTTCATCCATCTTGTCTAATTGGGTGGCTGTATATGTATGGGCCACATGTGGGGCAGGCTCTGAATGGGTGTTCCTTCTGCCTCTGTTTTAATCTTTGCCTCTCTATTCCCTGCCAAGGGTATTCTTGTTCCTCTTTTAAAGAAGGAGTGAAGCATTCACATTTTGATCATCCGTCTTGAGTTTCATTTGTTCTAGGCATCTAGGGTAATTCAAGCATTTGGGCTAATAGCCACTTATCAATGAGTGCATACCATGTGTGTTTTTCTGTGATTGGGTTACCTCACTCAGGATGAAATTTTCCAGTTCCAACCATTTGTCTATGAATTTCACAAAGTCATTGTTTTTGATAGCTGAGTAATATTCCATTGTGTAGATGTACCACATTTTCTGTATCCATTCCTCTGTTGAAGGGCATCTGGGTTCTTTCCAGCTTCTGGCTATTATAAATAAGGCTGCTATGAACATAGTGGAGCACATGTCTTTTTTATATGTTGGAGCATCTTGTGGGTATATGCCCAAGAGAGGTATAGATGGATCCTCAGGTAGTTCAATGTCCAATTTTCTGAGGAGCCTCCAGACTGATTTCCAGAATAGTTTTACCAGTCTGCAATCCCACCAACAATGGATGAGTGTTCCTCTTTCTCCACATCCTCGCCAGCATTTGTTGTCACCTGAGTTTTTGACCTTAGCCATTCTCACTGGTGTGAGGTGAAATCTCAGGGTTGTTTTGATTTGCATTTCCCTTATGACTAAAGATGTTGAACATTTCTTTAGGTGTTTCTCAGCCATTCGGCATTCCTCAGCTGTGAATTCTTTGTTTAGTTCTGAACCCCATTTTTTTATTAACTTGAGTATTTCTTATTTACATTTCGAATGTTATTCCCTTTCCTGGTTTCCAGGCAAACATCCCCCTAATCCCTCCCCCTCCCCTTCTTCATGGGTGTTCCCCTCCCCACCCTTCCACCATTGCCGCCCTCCCCCCAACAATCACGTTCACTGGGGATTCAGTCTTAGCAGGACCAAGGGCTTCCCCTTCCACTGGTGCCCTTACTAGGATATTCATTGCTTCCTATGAGGTCCAGGGTCAGTCCATGTATAGTCTTTAGGTAGTGGCTTAGTCCCTGGAAACTCTGGTTGCTTGGCATTGTTGTTCATAAGGGGTCTCAAGCCCCTTTTAAGGGGTCTCGAGCCCCTTCAAGCTCTTCCAGTACTTTCTCTGATTCCTTCAACGGGGGTCCTATTTTCAGTTCAGTGGTTTGCTGCTTGAACCCCATTTTTAATAGGGTTATTTGTCTCCCTGCGGTCTAACTTCTTGAGTTCTTTGTATATTTTGGATATAAGGCCTCTATCTGTTGTAGGATTTGTAAAGATCTTTTCCCAATCTGTTGGTTGCCATTTTGTCCTAACCACAGTGTCCTTTGCCTTACAGAAGCTTTGCAGTTTTATGAGATCCCATTTGTCGATTCTTGCTCTTAGAGCATAAGCCATTGGTGTTTTGTTCAGGAAATTTTTTCCAGTGCCCATGTGTTCCAGATGCTTCCCTAGTTTTTCTTCTATTAGTTTGAGTGTATCAGGTTTGATGTGGAGGTCCTTGATCCACTTGGACTTAAGCTTTGTACAGGGTGATAAGCATGGACCGATTTGCATTCTTCTACATGTTGACCTCCAGTTGAACCAGCACCATTTGCTGAAAATGCTATCTTTTTTCCATTGAATGGTTTTGGCTCCTTTGTCAAAAAACAAGTGCCCATAGGTGTGTGGGTTCATTTCTGGGTCTTCAATTCTGTTCCAATATCTGTCTGTCTCTGTACCACTATCATGTAGTTTTTATCACTATTGCTCTGTAATATTGCATGAGTTCAGAGATAGTGATTCCCCCTGAAGTCCTTTTATTGTTGAGGATAGCTTTAGCTATCCTGGGTTTTTTGTTATTCCAGATGAATTTGCAAATTGTTCTGTCTAACTCTTTGAAGAATTGGATTGGTATTTTGATGGGGATTGCATTGAATCTGTAGATTGCTTTTGGTAAAATGGCCATTTTTACTATATTAATCCTGCCAATCCATGAGCATGGGAGATCTTTCCATCTTCTGAGGTCTTCTTCAATGTCTTTCTTCAGAGTCTTGAAGTTCTTATTGTACAGATCTTTTACTTGCTTGGTTAAAGTCACACCGAGGTACTTTATATTGTTTGGGTCTATTATGAAAGGTGTCATTTCCCTAATTTCTTTCTCAGCTTGTTTCTCTTTTGTGTAGAGGAAGGCAACTGATTTATTTGAGTTAATTTTATACCCAACCACTTTGCTGAAGTTGTTTATTAGCTTTAGTAGTTCTCTGGTGGAATTTTTGGGATCACTTATATATACTATCATATCATCTGCAAATAGTGATATTTTGACTTCTTCTTTTCCAATCTGTATCCCCTTGATTTCCTTTTGTTGTCTGATTGCTCTGACTAGAACTTCAAGAACTATATTGAATAAGTAGGGAGAGAGTGGGCAGCCTTGTCTAGTCCCTGATTTTAGTGGGATTGCTTCAAGTTTCTCTCCATTTAGTTTAATGTTAGCAAGTGGTTTGCTGCATATGGCTTTTACTATGTTTAGGTATGGGCCTTGAATTCCTATTCTTTCCAGGACTTTTATCATGAAGGGGTATTGAATTTTGTCAAATGCTTTCTCAGCATCTAATGAAATGATCATGTGGTTTCGTTCTTTCAGTTTGTTTATATAATGGATCACGTTGATGGTTTTCCGTATATTAAACCATCCCTGCATGCCTGGTATAAAGCCTACTTGATCATGGTGGATCATTGTTTTGATGTGTTCTTGGATTCTGTTTGCCAGAATTTTATTGAGTATTTTTGCGTCGATATTCATAAGGGAAATTGGTCTGAAGTTCTCTTTCTTTGTTGTGTCTTTGTGTGGTTTAGGTATAAGAGTAATTGTGGCTTCATAGAAGGAATTCGGTAGTGCTCCATCTGTTTCAATTTTGTGGAATAGTTTGGATAATATTGGTATGAGGTCTTCTATGAAAGTCTGATAGAATTCTGCACTAAACCAGTCTGGACCTGGGCTCTTTTTGGTTGGGAGACCTTTAATGACTACTTCTATTTCCTTAGGAGTTATGGGGTTGTTTAACTGGTTTATCTGTTCCTGATTTAACTTCGGTACTTGATATCTGTCTAGAAAATTGTCCATTTCCTGCAGATTTTCAAGTTTTGTTGAATATAGGCTTTTATAGTAAGATCTGATGATTTTTTGAATTTCCTCTGAATCTGTAGTTATGTCTCCCTTTTCATTTCTGATTTTGTTAATTTGGAAACACTCTCTGTGTCCTCTTGTTAGTCTGGCTAAGGGTTTATCTATCTTGTTGATTTTCACAAAGAACCAACTTTTGGTTCTGTTGATTGTTTCTATGGTCCTTTTTGTTTCTACTTGGTTGATTTCAGCTCTGAGTTTGACTATTTCCTGCCTTCTACTCCTCCTGGGTGTATTTGCTTCTTTTTGTTCTAGAGCTTTTGGGTGTGCTGTCAAGGTGGTGACATATGCTCTCTCCTGTTTCTTTCTGCAGGCACTCAGCACTATGAGTTTTCCTCTTAGCACAGCTTTCATTGTGTCCCGTAAGTTTGGGCATGTTGTACCTTCATTTTCATTAAATTCTAAGAAGTCTTTAATTTCTTTCTTTATTTCTTCCTTGACCAGGTTATCATTGAGTAGAGCATTGTTCAACTTCCACGTATTTGTGGGCATTCTTCCCTTATTGTTATTGAAGACCAGCTTTAGGCTGTGGTTGTCTGCTAGCACGCATGGGATTATTTCTATCTTTCTGTACCTGTTCAGGCCCATTTTTTGACCAGTTATATGGTCAATTTTGGAGTAAGTACCATGAGGAGCTGAGAAGAAGGTATATCCTTTTGCTTTAGGATAGAATGTTATATAAATATCTGTTAAGTCTATTTGGTTCATGACTTCTCTTAGTCTGTCTACGTCTCTGTTTAATTTCTGTTTCCATGATCTGTCCATTGATGAGAGTGGGGTGTTGAAATCTCCTACTATTATTGTATGAGGTGCAATGTGTGTTTTGAGCATTAGTAAGGTTTCTTTTACGTGTGTAGGTGCCCTTGTATTTGGGGCATAGATATTTAGGATTGAGAGATCATCTTGGTGGATTTTTCCTTTGATGAATATGAAGTGTCCTTCCTCATCTTTTTTGATGAATTTTAGTTGAAAATTGATTTTATTTGATATTAGAATGGCTACTCCAGCTTGTTTCTCCCGACCATTTGCTTGGAAAGTTGTTTTCCAGCCTTTCACTCTGAGGTAGTGTCTGTCTTTGTCTCTGAGGTGTGTTTCCTGTAGGCAGCAGAATGCAGGGTCCTCGTTGCATATCCAGTTTGTTAATCCATGTCTTTTTATTGGAGAGTTGAGACCATTGATGTTGGGAGATATTAAGGAATGGTGATTATTGCTTCCTGTTATATTCATATTTGGATGTGAGGTCATGTTTGTGTGCTTTTCTTCTCTTTGTTTTGTTGCCAAGATGATTAGTTTCTTGCATTTTCTATGGTGTAGCTTGCCTCCTTATGTTGGGCTTTACCATTTATTATCCTTTGTAGTGCTGGATTTGTAGAAAGATATTGTGTTAATTTGGTTTTGTCATGGAATATCTTGGTTTCTCCATCTATGTTAATTGAGAGTTTTGCAGGATACAGTTACCTGGGCTGGCATTTGTATTCTCAACATAATTCTTTAGAAATTTAATTACATACTTGGAATAAAATTGATAAATATCTGGTTTATGTTTACAGATAAGGAGGCCTGAAACAATGAGGCTGTTTTTTTTCTCAGACTGGGACTTTAAGCACTATGAACCAGAATGATCCTTTCTTCCTTTATATCTTAATAATCTCTGGTGTTCTGTTATAGTAATGTGATACAAACTAATGCCAGTAATACTCGCTGTTGTATCAGATACTTTTGAAAAAGATGTCAGTAGGAATGTTAGAAGGGTCCTCTGTATCTTGAGCCTCTGCCTTCCCCTAGAGTATGATATCTGTGTAAGAGACTCTCACACTTTCTCAGCTCAGCATATCCTTGATACTTCTGTATTGTCTTCACAGTTTTTCTAAGCTTCAAGACTTACTGACTAGTGTTGTTAAGCAGCTGTGGAAACTTAGGAAGTATGTATAGTTTACCAATTGAATATCTATTTGGGAAACAAAAACTTTAGCACTTTAAAAGAAAAATCATTTTTTTAATACCAAAATTGTATCCCAGTGAGGATACATGTGCCCACTTGAGAATCATGTAATGTTGTAAACATGAAGACCAGGTAAGATACACATAACTTAGTTTGCTATTCAGTACTGATTTTCCCCAGCAACCACAAAGATAAGAAACTCTGGGTAAGGAGAAAGTCATCTAATGTTGAAATCGTAGACTATCATCAGCTCATAGTTTATGTAATCTGCATAAAACCCAACCATCAATAGGTTAAGTTATTTTAGCTTTATAATTGGGAAAAATTGCAGTCTTAATTCATTTTTTAAACTTATTTTATCTGTGTACCTTCATGAGTATGTGTGTGCTTTCATGCGTGCATAAATGTGTGTGCACATGAATATCTATTTGGGAAACAAGAACTTTAAAAGAAAAATCATTTTGTTAATACCAAAATTGTATTTCAGTGAAGATACATGTGCCCACTTCAGAATCACGTAATGTTGTAAACGTGAAGATCAGGTAAGATACATATGTATGTTCATGCATGTGTGTGCATATGTGAGAGTGTGTGTGTGTGTGTGTGTGTGTGTGTGTGTGCCCATGGATGTCAGGAGCAGGAAATTGTTCTTGGAGCCAGAATTACAAGAATTACATGTGTTTTGTGAGCCATCTAATGTAGATGTTTGGATCTGAAATTTGCTCTTCTGATGGAGCCATAAGTACTTATAACTACTGAGCCATTTCTCCAGCACCCAATACTTGAAATTTTTTAATTTTCCCCAGACACAGATCTTTCTCTCTCTTTCTCTCTCTGTCTCTGTCTCTGTCTCTGTCTCTGTCTCTCTCTCTCTCTCTGTCTCTCTCTGTCTCTCTCTGTCTCTCTCTGTCTCTCTCTCTCTCTCTCTCTCTCTCTCTCTCTCTCTCTCTCTCTCTCTCTCTCTCTCTCTCTCGGTGCTGGACAATGGTAGGAAGTATAGCATCCACTCAGCCCTACAGGCTCAAGGCTAAATAGCCATGTTCAGTAATGCGCTGTTTCTAAGATAGGATGTTTGTGGGAGACTAGCTTGTTTGAAGCATTTTTGACAAAAAAGGCATTCAGGCTATGATGGGTTTATGGAGTCATAGTCCCATTGCAAGTCAAGGAACTTCCATTTATAGTTGCAATGTTTCCTTGGAAAGTCTGTAGCACTCCAGGATAGGCCTGAATTTGTTACAGCTCCATGGAGTTCCTGTGCAGTTCAGGAACTTCAGTTTTTGAGCCAATTGGACGATAGACTCTGAACAGAGGATCATTCATGGATGATATCTGTGATCTCATGGAAGTGCTTCACCTCACTTTTTTTTTATTTTGTTTTAAAGCTTTGAAAACATAGCTACATAGATTGTCTCCTGACTGACATACTTTGCTATGATACAATCTTGGATTGCTTATCTCTTTCCTTGAGAATATGATGTTACACCTCATTGGATCTATGGACAGACCCGTGAAGCCAAAGTTCACGAGTTTGATGGATCCTTTTAGAGTTCAGCAGTTCTCCACCTTAACCTTCATTTCTCTGAAGAATGGCTATATTTGAAGTTATAGGCCTGTACTCTTCTCAGCTATTTCTCAGAAGACAGAGAGGGCTAGCTGTGATAGAGCCACACTCCATACACTTTTGAACTCATCTCCAGAGGTGTGTTCACCAATGCTGGCACCAAGGAAGGGCTACACTGTCAAGGGACTTTACACGTCTTTACATCTGCTGTTTCCACCACACCACTCTCCTGAGAACTTTTCTTTTAAACGCACATCTCAAAGTTAATTAGACCTTCCTTTCCTTAGAGGCCTGCTTTTATCCTAATTGAGCAACTAGACTTTTATAATTTAACACTCACTCGTGATGGCATCAATTTACCTCATTTAAGGAATGTTCCCCATGAGGTTTGTTCCTATTATTTCCCTTCTCTTTAAACATTTGTCAATCAAAAGAAAAAATATATCTTTACATAGCAATAACTGAGATTAGTGAAGTCATACTTTTATCTTATTTTAAGCATTCTCTTCTCTAGCTGAGACCTCTGTCACTCTGACCTTCAAACTGCAGAGACTGGAAAATAAAGTTCAGTCTTAGGCCTGAGGAATTGAGAGAAAAGCTTTAGAATCAAGGATTACCTCTGCTACTTTCTCCTTAATTCTTAGCATTTCATCTTTCAGAAGCACAATTTGAAAATCAAATTGAAGAAACAGTATGAAACTAACAGTTGAATATTTTTCAAAGATAGGAGACAAAGCTGTGTGTCATCTGTAACTACTAACCAAAGCATGGGTTTGGACAAGGGTTTTTCAACTTCGCCGTTGTCAGCATTTTGGTCTAAGTAATTGTTCGTGGTGAGTGCCGTTATACACAGTAGCATGTTTACAAGTATCTTAACATGCTCCTCCAGAAGTGGTAACCAAAGTGCCCCTAGGCACTGTCAAGTATTTCCTGGAGGTAAGCGGGATGTAAAATAGTCCCAAGTTGAAAGTCATTGAATTAAGGGATGTAAAATATCCCCAAGTTGAAAGTCATTGAATTAAACAGAAGGAAGAAAAGATTAGAAAGGATTGAAACAAGTTAACTAGCGTTTCCCCCAATCAAAGCATTCCCTAGAATGCTCACAGTTATAAAATTTTAATTCTTCATTGTTCCTTTGTTGAGTCTCTTTGTACTTGTACTGCAGGCCTTTTACAGTGGCATTTCCGTTGTGTACCCAAGGGAGCAGACACCACCTTACCAAGTCTATCTCCTTCACAGAGACAGCCCTCATGCAGTGTCTGGTGTGTGAATAATGGTGGAGTACTTGGGTCCTACACCTCAGCTGGGAGCACTCTTTAAGGCTTTCACTGAATGCCCTGGGTTTTGACTTGTCCCTTGGGACAGGTTTGTAGCGGCTCATTTCTTTATAAGCACTGCTCCCTAGAGTCACCCCAATAAACTCCTTGTGTAGAAGTCTGCTACAGAGTCCATTTCTAGCACTCACATCCAGCAACTCATACCTTAAATGTTTTATTGTAACAACACAAATTCTAGTGCTATTTCTCCAGGCTTTTGATGTCGGGAAAATGCCTTCTTTTTGATTCCAGCTGCACTTATCAGAGTTCTTCCAGCCTTTATGCATTAACTGTATCTGAGAGTTTGAGTTCACTTTGTTTGAATGGAGTGAAAAGGCACTCATAAATACTGTGAACGGAATGGAATATAGTTGGATTTAAAAACTTTTATATTTGTGTTGTCATGTCTGTTTGAAGAGCAAGCTTAAATGTATGTGCTGACTTTTACTCCTGTCCAGAACATTCACCTTAGAAAGAGCCATTTTCTATATATAATTTCAGTATTGCTTAATTGAGCTACAAGCTGGTTATATATAAAATGGGCTGGAAAGAAACATCATTAAGGGTAATGCCTCTCTGCATGGACAAAAATCATCATGCAAGAGGTAGGCCACAAATGGAAGTCAGTCGCACTGTAGCTATCTGCATCAGTGCGCTTGACAATACAACAGGGTAATATACTAGGTTACGTTGGTAGAGGCATCAAAACTTGTTGACTTAACAACTGGAAGATGAAGAAACTCAGAGTTTCCTGGACATACTTCTTGGTGATAGCCAATATTCCAAACCAGACCCTCAGATCAATATTATTTCTGCTAAGCTACAGATTCAGTTGTGGTGATCAATTAGGAGTTATAATTTACTCACAAACCTTAGACTTTTGGTTACTTGAAAGTAGCATTGTTAGGGCTTAAATTTTAAATGATCAAATCCACCAAGATGAACTCTCAATCCTAAATATCTATGCCCCAAATACAAGGGCACCTACATACGTAAAAGAAACCTTACTAAAGCTCAAAACACACATTGCACCTCACACAATAATAGTGGGAGATTTCAACACCCCACTCTCATCAATGGACAGATCATGGAAACAGAAATTAAACAGTGATGTCGACAGACTAAGAGAAGTCATGAACCAAATAGACTTAACAGATATTTATATAACATTCTATCCTAAAGCAAAAGGATATACCTTCTTCTCAGCTCCTCATGGTACTTTCTCCAAAACTGACCATATAACTGGTCAAAAAATGGGCCTGAACAGGTACAGAAAGATAGAAATAATCCCATGCATGCTAGCAGACAACCACAGCCTAAAGCTGGTCTTCAATAACAATAAGGGAAGAATGCCCACATATACGTGGAAATTGAACAATACTCTACTCAATGATAAACTGGTCAAGGAAGAAATAAAGAAAGAAATTAAAGACTTCTTAGAATTTAATGAAAATGAAGGTACAACATGCCCAAACTTACGGGACACAATGAAAGCTGTGCTAAGAGGAAAACTCATAGCGCTGAGTGCCTGCAGAAAGAAACAGGAAAGAGCATATGTCAGCAGCTTGACAGCACACCTAAAAGCTCTAGAACAAAAAGAAGCAAATACACCCAGGAGGAGTAGAAGTCAGGAAATAATCAAACTCAGAGCTGAAATCAACCAAGTAGAAACAAAAAGGACCATAGAAAGAATCAACAGAACCAAAAGTTGGTTCTTTGAGAAAATCAACAAGATAGATAAACCCTTAGCCAGACTAACGAGAGGACACAGAGAGTGCGTCCAAATTAACAAAATCAGAAATGAAAAGGGAGACATAACTACAGATTCAGAGGAAATTCAAAAAATCATCAGATCTTACTATAAAAACCTATATTCAACAAAATTTGAAAATCTTCAGGAAATGGACAATTTCCTAGACAGATACCAGGTATCGAAGTTAAATCAGGAACAGATAAACCAGTTAAACAACCCCATAACTCCTAAGGAAATAGAAGCAGTCATTAAAGGTCTCCCAACCAAAAAGAGCCCAGGTCCAGACGGGTTTAGTGCAGAATTCTATCAGACCTTCATAGAAGACCTCATACCAATATTATCCAAACTATTCCACAAAATTGAAACAGATGGAGCACTACCGAATTCCTTCTACGAAGCCACAACTACTCTTATACCTAAACCACACAAAGACACAACAAAGAAAGAGAACTTCAGACCAATTTCCCTTATGAATATCGATGCAAAAATACTCAATAAAATTCTGGCAAACCGAATTCAAGAGCACATCAAAACAATCATCCACCATGATCAAGTAGGCTTCATCCCAGGCATGCAGGGATGGTTTAATATACGGAAAACCATCAACGTGATCCATTATATAAACAAACTGAAAGAACAAAACCACATGATCATTTCATTAGATGCTGAGAAAGCATTTGACAAAATTCAACACCCCTTCATGATAAAAGTCCTGGAAAGAATAGGAATTCAAGGCCCATACCTAAACATAGTAAAAGCCATATACAGCAAACCAGTTGCTAACATTAAACTAAATGGAGAGAAACTTGAAGCAATCCCACTAAAATCAGGGACTAGACAAGGCTGCCCACTCTCTCCCTACTTATTCAATATAGTTCTTGAAGTTCTAGCCAGAGCAATCAGACAACAAAAGGAGATCAAAGGGATACAGATCGGAAAAGAAGAGGTCAAAATATCACTATTTGCAGATGACATGATAGTATATATAAGTGATCCCAAAAGTTCCACCAGAGAACTACTAAAGCTGATAAACAACTTCAGCAAAGTGGCTGGGTATAAAATTAACTCAAATAAATCAGTTGCCTTCCTCTATACAAAAGAGAAACAAGCCGAGAAAGAAATTAGGGAAACGACACCCTTCATAATAGACCCAAATAATATAAAGTACCTCGGTGTGACTTTAACCAAGCAAGTAAAAGATCTGTACAATAAGAACTTCAAGACACTGAGGAAAGAAATTGAAGAAGACCTCAGAAGATGGAAAGATCTCCCATGCTCATGGATTGGCAGGATTAATATAGTAAAAATGGCCATTTTACCAAAAGCAATCTACAGATTCAATGCAATCCCCATCAAAATACCAATCCAATTCTTCAAAGAGTTAGACAGAACAATTTGCAAATTCATCTGGAATAACAAAAAACCCAGGATAGCTAAAGCTATCCTCAACAATAAGAGGACTTCAGGGGGAATCACTATCCCTGAACTCAAGCAGTATTACAGAGCAATAGTGATAAAAACTGCATGGTATTGGTACAGAGACAGACAGATAGACCAATGGAATAGAATTGAAGACCCAGAAATGAACCCACACACCTATGGTCACTTGATTTTTGACAAAGGAGCCAAAACCATCCAATGGAAAAAAGATAGCATTTTCAGCAAATGGTGCTGGTTCAACTGGAGGGCAACATGTAGAAGAATGCAGATCGATCCATGCTTATCACCCTGTACAAAGCTTAAGTCCAAGTGGATCAAGGACCTCCACATCAAACCAGACACACTCACACAAATAGAAGAAAAACTAGGGAAGCATCTGGAACACATGGGCACTGGAAAAAATTTCCTGAACAAAACACCAATGGCTTATGCTCTAAGATCAAGAATCGACAAATGGGATCTCATAAAACTGCAAAGCTTCTGTAAGGCAAAGGACACTGTGGTTAGGACAAAACGACAACCAACAGATTGGGAAAAGATCTTTACCAATCCTACAACAGATAGAGGCCTTATATCCAAAATATACAAAGAACTCAAGAAGTTAGACCGCAGGGAAACAAATAACCCTATTAAAAAATGGGGTTCAGAGCTAAACAAAGAATTCACAGCTGAGGAATGCCGAATGGCTGAGAAACACCTAAAGAAATGTTCAACATCTTTAGTCATAAGGGAAATGCAAATCAAAACAACCCTGAGATTTCACCTCACACCAGTAAGAATGGCTAAGATCAAAAACTCAGGTGACAGCAGATGCTGGCGAGGATGTGGAGAAAGAGGAACACTCCTCCATTGTTGGTGGGATTGCAGACTGGTAAAACCATTCTGGAAATCAGTCTGGAGGTTCCTCAGAAAATTGGACATTGAACTGCCTGAGGATCCAGCTATACCTCTCTTGGGCATATACCCAAAAGATGCCTCAACATATAAAAGAGACACGTGCTCCACTATGTTCATCGCAGCCTTATTTATAATAGCCAGAAAATGGAAAGAACCCAGATGCCCTTCAACAGAGGAATGGATACAGAAAATGTGGTACATCTACACAATGGAATATTACTCAGCTATCAAAAACAACGAGTTTATGAAATTCGTAGGCAAATGGTTGGAACTGGAAAATATCATCCTGAGTGAGCTAACCCAATCACAGAAAGACATACATGGTATGCACTCATTGATAAGTGGCTATTAGCCCCAATGCTTGAATTACCCTAGATCCCTAGAACAAACGAAACTCAAGACGGATGATCAAAATGTGAATGCTTCACTCCTTCTTTAAATGAGGAAAAAGAATACCCTTGGCAGGGAAGGGAGAGGCAAAGATTAAAACAGAGACTGAAGGAACACCCATTCAGAGCCTGCCCCACATGTGGCCCATACATATACAGCCACCCAATTAGACAAGATGGATGAAGCAAAGAAGTGCAGACCGACAGGAGCTGGATGTAGATCGCTCCTGAGAGACACAGCCAGAATACAGCAAATACAGAGGCGAATGCCAGCAGCAAACCACTGAACTGAGAATAGGTCCCCTGTTGAAGGAATCAGAGAAAGAACTGGAAGAGCTTGAAGGGGCTCGAGACCCCAAAAGTACAACAATGCCAAGCAACCAGAGCTTCCAGGGACTAAGCCACTACCTAAAGACTATACATGGACTGACCCCGGACTCTGACCCCATAGGTAGCAATGAATATCCTAGTAAGAGCACCAGTGGAAGGGGAAGCCCTGGGTCCTGCTAAGACTGAACCCCCAGTGAACTAGTCTATGGGTGGTGGGCGGCAATGGTGGGAGGGTTGGGAGGGGGACACCCATAAGGAAAAGGAGGGGGGAGGGGGAAGTTTGCCCGGAAACCGGGAAAGGGAATAACACTCGAAATGTATATAAGAAATACTCAAGTTGAAACCCCGTGGGAGAGAGACCTCACCGCCTGATCAAGTGGGCACTCCTGAGGCTGCAGAGCGGAGGAGACCACCAACACTGCCCACCCCTGCCCACATCCCTGGCCCAAGAGGCAACTGTATAAGGCCTCTGGGTTCCCGTAGGGGAGGGCCCGGGAGCGGCAGGACCCCTGTGCCTGAGACACTGCCGGAACCTGAAGGAAACAGACCGGATAAACAGTTCTCTGCACCCAAATCCCGTGGGAGGGAGAGCTGAACCTTCAGAGAGGCGGACAGGCCTGGGAAACCAGAAGAGACTGCACTCTGTGCACATCCAGGCGCCAGAGGAAAACACCAAACGCCATCTGGAACCCTGGTGCACAGAGGACCTGGAAAGAGCGGCGCAGATCTTCCCGGTTGCTGCCACAGCGGAGAGGACTTAGGCAGTACCCCACGAGCAAACTTGAGCCTTGGAACCACAGGTAGGACCAACTTTTCCCCTGCAAGAAACCTGCCTGGTGAACTCAGGACACACAGAGGCAAAATTCCTCTAAGGCCGGGCACTTCCTGTGTTTACCGGAAGTCCCACACCGGCGGATCCCAGACCGCAGCAGCTCCCTGCTCCCAAACCCCGTGGGAGAGAGACCTCACCGCCTGATCAGGTGGGCACTCCTGAGGCTGCAGAGCGGAGGAGACCACCAACACTGCCCACCCCTGCCCACATCCCTGGCCCAAGAGGCAACTGTATAAGGCCTCTGGGTTCCCATAGGGGAGGGCCCGGGAGCGGCAGGACCCCTGTGCCTGAGACACTGCCGGAACCTGAAGGAAACAGACCGGATAAACAGTTCTCTGCACCCAAATCCCGTGGGAGGGAGAGCTGAACCTTCAGACAGGCGGACACGCCTGGGAAACCAGAAGAGGCTGCACTCTGTGCACATCCAGGCGCCAGAGGAAAACACCAAACGTCATCTGAAACCCTGGTGCACGGAGGCTCCCGGAAGTAGCGGCACAGATTTTCCCGGTTGCTGCCACAGCGGAGAGGACTTAGGCAGTACCCCACGAGCAAACTTGAGCCTTGGAACCACAGGTAGGACCAACTTTTCCCCTGCAAGAAACCTGCCTGGTGAACTCAAGACACAGGCCCACAGGAACAGCTGAAGACCTGTAGAGAGGAAAAACTACACGCCCGAAAGCAGAACACTCTGTCCCCATAACTGGCTGAAAGAAAACAGGAAAACAGGTCTACAGCACTCCTGACACACAGGTTATAGGACAGTCTAGCCACTGTCAGAAATAGCAGAACAAAGTAACACTAGGGATAATCTGATGGCGAGAGGCAAGCGCAGGAACCCAAGCAACAGAAACCAAGACTACATGGCATCATCGGAGCCCAATTCTTCCACCAAAGCAAATACGGAATATCCAAACACACCAGAAAAGCAAGACCTAGTTTCAAAATCATATTTGATCATGATGCTGGAGGACTTCAAGAAAGACATAAAGAACTCCCTTAGAGAACAAGTAGAAGCCTACAGAGAGGAATCGCAAAAATCCCTGAAAGAATTCCAGGAAAACACAATCAAACAGTTGAAGGAATTAAAAATGGAAATAGAAGCAATCAAGAAAGAACACATGGAAACAACCCTGGACATAGAAAATCAAAAGAAAAGACAAGGAGCTGTAGATACAAGCTTCACCAACAGAATTCAAGAGATGGAAGAGAGAATCTCGGGAGCAGAAGATTCCATAGAAATCATTGACTCAACTGTCAAAGATAATGTAAAGCGGAAAAAGCTACTGGTCCAAAACATACAGGAAATCCAGGACTCAATGAGAAGATCAAACCTAAGGATAATAGGTATAGAAGAGAGTGAAGACTCCCAGCTCAAAGGACCAGTAAATATCTTCAACAAAATCATAGAAGAAAACTTCCCTAACCTAAAAAAAGAGATACCCATAGGCATACAAGAAGCCTACAGAACTCCAAATAGATTGGACCAGAAAAGAAACACCTCCCGTCACATAATTGTCAAAACACCAAACGCACAAAATAAAGAAAGAATATTAAAAGCAGTAAGGGAAAAAGGTCAAGTAACATATAAAGGCAGACCTATCAGAATCACACCAGACTTTTCGCCAGAAACTATGAAGGCCAGAAGATCCTGGACAGATGTCATACAGACCCTAAGAGAACACAAATGCCAGCCCAGGTTACTGTATCCTGCAAAACTCTCAATTAACATAGATGGAGAAACCAAGATATTCCATGACAAAACCAAATTTACACAATATCTTTCTACAAGTCCAGCACTACAAAGGATAATAAATGGTAAAGCCCAATATAAGGAGGCAAGCTATACCCTAGAAGCAAGAAACTAATCATCTTGGCAACAAAACAAAGAGAATGAAAGCACACAAACATAACCTCACTTCCAAATATGAATATAACGGGAAGCAATAATCACTATTCCTTAATATCTCTCAATATCAATGGCCTCAACTCCCCAATAAAAAGACATAGATTAACAAACTGGATACGCAACGAGGACCCTGCATTCTGCTGCCTACAGGAAACACACCTCAGAGACAAAGACAGACATTACCTCAGAGTGAAAGGCTGGAAAACAATTTTCCAAGCAAATGGTCAGAAGAAGCAAGCTGGAGTAGCCATTCTAATATCAAATAAAATCAATTTCCAACTAAAAGTCATCAAAAAAGATAAGGAAGGACACTTCATATTCATCAAAGGAAAAATCCACCAAGATGAACTCTCAATCCTAAATATCTATGCCCCAAATACAAGGGCACCTACATATGTAAAAGAAACCTTACTAAAGCTCAAAACACACATTGCACCTCACACAATAATAGTGGGAGATTTCAACACCCCACTCTCATCAATGGACAGATCATGGAAACAGAAATTAAACAGAGATGTAGACAGACTAAGAGAAGTCATGAGCCAAATGGACTTAACGGATATTTATAGAACATTCTATCCTAAAGCAAAAGGATACACCTTCTTCTCAGCTCCTCATGGTACTTTCTCCAAAATTGACCATATAATTGGTCAAAAAACGGGCCTCAACAGGTACAGAAAGATAGAAATAATCCCATGCGTGCTATCGGACCACCACGGCCTAAAACTGGTCTTCAATAACAATAAGGGAAGAATGCCCACATATACATGGAAATTGAACAATGCTCTACTCAATGATAACCTGGTCAAGGAAGAAATAAAGAAAGAAATTAAAAACTTTTTAGAATTTAATGAAAATGAAGGTACAACATACCCAAACTTATGGGACACAATGAAAGCTGTGCTAAGAGGAAAACTCATAGCGCTGAGTGCCTGCAGAAAGAAACAGGAAAGAGCATATGTCAGCAGCTTGACAGCACACCTAAAAGCTCTAGAACAAAAAGAAGCAAATACACCCAGGAGGAGTAGAAGGCAGGAAATAATCAAACTCAGAGCTGAAATCAACCAAGTAGAAACAAAAAGGACCATAGAAAGAATCAACAGAACCAAAAGTTGGTTCTTTGAGAAAATCAACAAGATAGATAAACCCTTAGCCAGACTAACGAGGGGACACAGAGAGTGCGTCCAAATTAACAAAATCAGAAATGAAAAGGGAGACATAACTACAGATTCAGAGGAAATTCAAAAAATCATCAGATCTTACTATAAAAACCTATATTCAACAAAACTTGAAAATCTTCAGGAAATGGACAATTTCCTAGACAGGTACCAGGTATCGAAGTTAAATCAGGAACAGATAAACCAGTTAAACAACCCCATAACTCCTAAGGAAATAGAAGCAGTCATTAAAGGTCTCCCAACCAAAAAGAGCCCAGGTCCAGACGGGTTTAGTGCAGAATTCTATCAAACCTTCATAGAAGACCTCATACCAATATTATCCAAACTATTCCACAAAATTGAAACAGATGGAGCCCTACCGAATTCCTTCTATGAAGCCACAATTACTCTTATACCTAAACCACACAAAGACCCAACAAAGAAAGAGAACTTCAGGCCAATTTCCCTTATGAATATCGACGCAAAAATACTCAATAAAATTCTGGCAAACCGAATTCAAGAGCACATCAAAACAATCATCCACCATGATCAAGTAGGCTTCATCCCAGGCATGCAGGGATGGTTTAATATACGGAAAACCATCAACGTGATCCATCATATAAACAAACTGAAAGAACAGAACCACATGATCATTTCATTAGATGCTGAGAAAGCATTTGACAAAATTCAACACCCCTTCATGATAAAAGTCCTGGAAAGAATAGGTATTCAAGGCCCATACCTAAACATAGTAAAAGCCATATACAGCAAACCAGTTGCTAACATTAAACTAAATGGAGAGAAACTTGAAGCAATCCCACTAAAATCAGGGACTAGACAAGGCTGCCCACTCTCTCCCTACTTATTCAATATAGTTCTTGAAGTTCTAGCCAGAGCAATCAGACAACAAAAGGAGATCAAGGGGATACAGATGGGAAAAGAAGAGGTCAAAATATCACTATTTGCAGACGACATGATAGTATATTTAAGTGATCCCAAAAGTTCCACCAGAGAACTACTAAAGCTGATAAACAACTTCAGCAAAGTGGCTGGGTATAAAATTAACTCAAATAAATCAGTTGCCTTCCTCTATACAAAAGAGAAACAAGCCGAGAAAGAAATTAGGGAAACGACACCCTTCATAATAGACCCAAATAATATAAAGTACCTCGGTGTGACTTTAACCAAGCAAGTAAAAGATCTGTACAATAAGAACTTCAAGACACTGAGGAAAGAAATTGAAGAAGACCTCAGAAGATGGAAAGATCTCCCATGCTCATGGATTGGCAGGATTAATATAGTAAAAATGGCCATTTTACCAAAAGCAATCTACAGATTCAATGCAATCCCCATCAAAATACCAATCCAATTCTTCAAAGAGTTAGACAGAACAATTTGCAAATTCATCTGGAATAACAAAAAACCCAGGATAGCTAAAGCTATCCTCAACAATAAGAGGACTTCAGGGGGAATCACTATCCCTGAACTCAAGCAGTATTACAGAGCAATAGTGATAAAAACTGCATGGTATTGGTACAGAGACAGACAGATAGACCAATGGAATAGAATTGAAGACCCAGAAATGAACCCACACACCTATGGTCACTTGATTTTTGACAAAGGAGCCAAAACCATCCAATGGAAAAAAGATAGCATTTTCAGCAAATGGTGCTGGTTCAACTGGAGGGCAACATGTAGAAGAATGCAGATCGATCCATGCTTATCACCCTGTACAAAGCTTAAGTCCAAGTGGATCAAGGACCTCCACATCAAACCAGACACACTCACACTAATAGAAGAAAAACTAGGGAAGCATCTGGAACACATGGGCACTGGAAAAAATTTCCTGAACAAAACACCAATGGCTTATGCTCTAAGATCAAGAATCGACAAATGGGATCTCATAAAACTGCAAAGCTTCTGTAAGGCAAAGGACACTGTGGTTAGGACAAAACGACAACCAACAGATTGGGAAAAGATCTTTACCAATCCTATAACAGATAGAGGCCTTATATCCAAAATATACAAAGAACTCAAGAAGTTAGACCGCAGGGAAACAAATAACCCTATTAAAAAATGGGGTTCAGAGCTAAACAAAGAATTCACAGCTGAGGAATGCCGAATGGCTGAGAAACACCTAAAGAAATGTTCAACATCTTTAGTCATAAGGGAAATGCAAATCAAAACAACCCTGAGATTTCACCTCACACCAGTGAGAATGGCTAAGATCAAAAACTCAGGTGACAGCAGATGCTGGCGAGGATGTGGAGAAAGAGGAACACTCCTCCATTGTTGGTGGGATTGCAGACTGGTAAAACCATTCTGGAAATCAGTCTGGAGGTTCCTCAGAAAATTGGACATTGAACTGCCTGAGGATCCAGCTATACCTCTCTTGGGCATATACCCAAAAGATGCCTCAACATATAAAAGAGACACGTGCTCCACTATGTTCATCGCAGCCTTATTTATAATAGCCAGAAAATGGAAAGAACCCAGATGCCCTTCAACAGAGGAATGGATACAGAAAATGTGGTACATCTACACAATGGAATATTACTCAGCTATCAAAAACAACGAGTTTATGAAATTCGTAGGCAAATGGTTGGAACTGGAAAATATCATCCTGAGTGAGCTAACCCAATCACAGAAAGACATACATGGTATGCACTCATTGATAAGTGGCTATTAGCCCCAATGCTTGAATTACCCTAGATCCCTAGAACAAACGAAACTCAAGACGGATGATCAAAATGTGAATGCTTCACTCCTTCTTTAAATGAGGAAAAAGAATACCCTTGGCAGGGAAGGGAGAGGCAAAGATTAAAACAGAGACTGAAGGAACACCCATTCAGAGCCTGCCCCACATGTGGCCCATACATATACAGCCACCCAATTAGACAAGATGGATGAAGCAAAGAAGTGCAGACCGACAGGAGCTGGATGTAGATCGCTCCTGAGAGACACAGCCAGAATACAGCAAATACAGAGGCGAATGCCAGCAGCAAACCACTGAACTGAGAATAGGTCCCCTGTTGAAGGAATCAGAGAAAGAACTGGAAGAGCTTGAAGGGGCTCGAGACCCCAAAAGTACAACAATGCCAAGCAACCAGAGCTTCCAGGGACTAAGCCACTACCTAAAGACTATACATGGACTGACCCCGGACTCTGACCCCATAGGTAGCAATGAATATCCTAGTAAGAGCACCAGTGGAAGGGGAAGCCCTGGGTCCTGCTAAGACTGAACCCCCAGTGAACTAGTCTATGGGTGGTGGGCGGCAATGGTGGGAGGGTTGGGAGGGGGACACCCATAAGGAAAAGGAGGGGGGAGGGGGAAGTTTGCCCGGAAACCGGGAAAGGGAATAACACTCGAAATGTATATAAGAAATACTCAAGTTGAAACCCCGTGGGAGAGAGACCTCACCGCCTGATCAAGTGGGCACTCCTGAGGCTGCAGAGCGGAGGAGACCACCAACACTGCCCACCCCTGCCCACATCCCTGGCCCAAGAGGCAACTGTATAAGGCCTCTGGGTTCCCGTAGGGGAGGGCCCGGGAGCGGCAGGACCCCTGTGCCTGAGACACTGCCGGAACCTGAAGGAAACAGACCGGATAAACAGTTCTCTGCACCCAAATCCCGTGGGAGGGAGAGCTGAACCTTCAGAGAGGCAGACAGGCCTGGGAAACCAGAAGAGACTGCACTCTGTGCACATCCAGGCGCCAGAGGAAAACACCAAACGCCATCTGGAACCCTGGTGCACAGAGGACCTGGAAAGAGCGGCGCAGATCTTCCCGGTTGCTGCCACAGCGGAGAGGACTTAGGCAGTACCCCACGAGCAAACTTGAGCCTTGGAACCACAGGTAGGACCAACTTTTCCCCTGCAAGAAACCTGCCTGGTGAACTCAGGACACACAGAGGCAAAATTCCTCTAAGGCCGGGCACTTCCTGTGTTTACCGGAAGTCCCACACCGGCGGATCCCAGACCGCAGCAGCTCCCTGCTCCCAAACCCCGTGGGAGAGAGACCTCACCGCCTGATCAGGTGGGCACTCCTGAGGCTGCAGAGCGGAGGAGACCACCAACACTGCCCACCCCTGCCCACATCCCTGGCCCAAGAGGCAACTGTATAAGGCCTCTGGGTTCCCATAGGGGAGGGCCCGGGAGCGGCAGGACCCCTGTGCCTGAGACACTGCCGGAACCTGAAGGAAACAGACCGGATAAACAGTTCTCTGCACCCAAATCCCGTGGGAGGGAGAGCTGAACCTTCAGACAGGCGGACACGCCTGGGAAACCAGAAGAGGCTGCACTCTGTGCACATCCAGGCGCCAGAGGAAAACACCAAACGTCATCTGAAACCCTGGTGCACGGAGGCTCCCGGAAGTAGCGGCACAGATTTTCCCGGTTGCTGCCACAGCGGAGAGGACTTAGGCAGTACCCCACGAGCAAACTTGAGCCTTGGAACCACAGGTAGGACCAACTTTTCCCCTGCAAGAAACCTGCCTGGTGAACTCAAGACACAGGCCCACAGGAACAGCTGAAGACCTGTAGAGAGGAAAAACTACACGCCCGAAAGCAGAACACTCTGTCCCCATAACTGGCTGAAAGAAAACAGGAAAACAGGTCTACAGCACTCCTGACACACAGGTTATAGGACAGTCTAGCCACTGTCAGAAATAGCAGAACAAAGTAACACTAGGGATAATCTGATGGCGAGAGGCAAGCGCAGGAACCCAAGCAACAGAAACCAAGACTACATGGCATCATCGGAGCCCAATTCTTCCACCAAAGCAAATACGGAATATCCAAACACACCAGAAAAGCAAGACCTAGTTTCAAAATCATATTTGATCATGATGCTGGAGGACTTCAAGAAAGACATAAAGAACTCCCTTAGAGAACAAGTAGAAGCCTACAGAGAGGAATCGCAAAAATCCCTGAAAGAATTCCAGGAAAACACAATCAAACAGTTGAAGGAATTAAAAATGGAAATAGAAGCAATCAAGAAAGAACACATGGAAACAACCCTGGACATAGAAAATCAAAAGAAAAGACAAGGAGCTGTAGATACAAGCTTCACCAACAGAATTCAAGAGATGGAAGAGAGAATCTCGGGAGCAGAAGATTCCATAGAAATCATTGACTCAACTGTCAAAGATAATGTAAAGCGGAAAAAGCTACTGGTCCAAAACATACAGGAATTCCAGGACTCAATGAGAAGATCAAACCTAAGGATAATAGGTATAGAAGAGAGTGAAGACTCCCAGCTCAAAGGACCAGTAAATATCTTCAACAAAATCATAGAAGAAAACTTCCCTAACCTAAAAAAAGAGATACCCATAGGCATACAAGAAGCCTACAGAACTCCAAATAGATTGGACCAGAAAAGAAACACCTCCCGTCACATAATTGTCAAAACACCAAACGCACAAAATAAAGAAAGAATATTAAAAGCAGTAAGGGAAAAAGGTCAAGTAACATATAAAGGCAGACCTATCAGAATCACACCAGACTTTTCGCCAGAAACTATGAAGGCCAGAAGATCCTGGACAGATGTCATACAGACCCTAAGAGAACACAAATGCCAGCCCAGGTTACTGTATCCTGCAAAACTCTCAATTAACATAGATGGAGAAACCAAGATATTCCATGACAAAACCAAATTTACACAATATCTTTCTACAAGTCCAGCACTACAAAGGATAATAAATGGTAAAGCCCAATATAAGGAGGCAAGCTATACCCTAGAAGCAAGAAACTAATCATCTTGGCAACAAAACAAAGAGAATGAAAGCACACAAACATAACCTCACTTCCAAATATGAATATAACGGGAAGCAATAATCACTATTCCTTAATATCTCTCAATATCAATGGCCTCAACTCCCCAATAAAAAGACATAGATTAACAAACTGGATACGCAACGAGGACCCTGCATTCTGCTGCCTACAGGAAACACACCTCAGAGACAAAGACAGACATTACCTCAGAGTGAAAGGCTGGAAAACAATTTTCCAAGCAAATGGTCAGAAGAAGCAAGCTGGAGTAGCCATTCTAATATCAAATAAAATCAATTTCCAACTAAAAGTCATCAAAAAAGATAAGGAAGGACACTTCATATTCATCAAAGGAAAAATCCACCAAGATGAACTCTCAATCCTAAATATCTATGCCCCAAATACAAGGGCACCTACATATGTAAAAGAAACCTTACTAAAGCTCAAAACACACATTGCACCTCACACAATAATAGTGGGAGATTTCAACACCCCACTCTCATCAATGGACAGATCATGGAAACAGAAATTAAACAGAGATGTAGACAGACTAAGAGAAGTCATGAGCCAAATGGACTTAACGGATATTTATAGAACATTCTATCCTAAAGCAAAAGGATACACCTTCTTCTCAGCTCCTCATGGTACTTTCTCCAAAATTGACCATATAATTGGTCAAAAAACGGGCCTCAACAGGTACAGAAAGATAGAAATAATCCCATGCGTGCTATCGGACCACCACGGCCTAAAACTGGTCTTCAATAACAATAAGGGAAGAATGCCCACATATACATGGAAATTGAACAATGCTCTACTCAATGATAACCTGGTCAAGGAAGAAATAAAGAAAGAAATTAAAAACTTTTTAGAATTTAATGAAAATGAAGGTACAACATACCCAAACTTATGGGACACAATGAAAGCTGTGCTAAGAGGAAAACTCATAGCGCTGAGTGCCTGCAGAAAGAAACAGGAAAGAGCATATGTCAGCAGCTTGACAGCACACCTAAAAGCTCTAGAACAAAAAGAAGCAAATACACCCAGGAGGAGTAGAAGGCAGGAAATAATCAAACTCAGAGCTGAAATCAACCAAGTAGAAACAAAAAGGACCATAGAAAGAATCAACAGAACCAAAAGTTGGTTCTTTGAGAAAATCAACAAGATAGATAAACCCTTAGCCAGACTAACGAGGGGACACAGAGAGTGCGTCCAAATTAACAAAATCAGAAATGAAAAGGGAGACATAACTACAGATTCAGAGGAAATTCAAAAAATCATCAGATCTTACTATAAAAACCTATATTCAACAAAACTTGAAAATCTTCAGGAAATGGACAATTTCCTAGACAGGTACCAGGTATCGAAGTTAAATCAGGAACAGATAAACCAGTTAAACAACCCCATAACTCCTAAGGAAATAGAAGCAGTCATTAAAGGTCTCCCAACCAAAAAGAGCCCAGGTCCAGACGGGTTTAGTGCAGAATTCTATCAAACCTTCATAGAAGACCTCATACCAATATTATCCAAACTATTCCACAAAATTGAAACAGATGGAGCCCTACCGAATTCCTTCTATGAAGCCACAATTACTCTTATACCTAAACCACACAAAGACCCAACAAAGAAAGAGAACTTCAGGCCAATTTCCCTTATGAATATCGACGCAAAAATACTCAATAAAATTCTGGCAAACCGAATTCAAGAGCACATCAAAACAATCATCCACCATGATCAAGTAGGCTTCATCCCAGGCATGCAGGGATGGTTTAATATACGGAAAACCATCAACGTGATCCATCATATAAACAAACTGAAAGAACAGAACCACATGATCATTTCATTAGATGCTGAGAAAGCATTTGACAAAATTCAACACCCCTTCATGATAAAAGTCCTGGAAAGAATAGGTATTCAAGGCCCATACCTAAACATAGTAAAAGCCATATACAGCAAACCAGTTGCTAACATTAAACTAAATGGAGAGAAACTTGAAGCAATCCCACTAAAATCAGGGACTAGACAAGGCTGCCCACTCTCTCCCTACTTATTCAATATAGTTCTTGAAGTTCTAGCCAGAGCAATCAGACAACAAAAGGAGATCAAGGGGATACAGATGGGAAAAGAAGAGGTCAAAATATCACTATTTGCAGACGACATGATAGTATATTTAAGTGATCCCAAAAGTTCCACCAGAGAACTACTAAAGCTGATAAACAACTTCAGCAAAGTGGCTGGGTATAAAATTAACTCAAATAAATCAGTTGCCTTCCTCTATACAAAAGAGAAACAAGCCGAGAAAGAAATTAGGGAAACGACACCCTTCATAATAGACCCAAATAATATAAAGTACCTCGGTGTGACTTTAACCAAGCAAGTAAAAGATCTGTACAATAAGAACTTCAAGACACTGAGGAAAGAAATTGAAGAAGACCTCAGAAGATGGAAAGATCTCCCATGCTCATGGATTGGCAGGATTAATATAGTAAAAATGGCCATTTTACCAAAAGCAATCTACAGATTCAATGCAATCCCCATCAAAATACCAATCCAATTCTTCAAAGAGTTAGACAGAACAATTTGCAAATTCATCTGGAATAACAAAAAACCCAGGATAGCTAAAGCTATCCTCAACAATAAGAGGACTTCAGGGGGAATCACTATCCCTGAACTCAAGCAGTATTACAGAGCAATAGTGATAAAAACTGCATGGTATTGGTACAGAGACAGACAGATAGACCAATGGAATAGAATTGAAGACCCAGAAATGAACCCACACACCTATGGTCACTTGATTTTTGACAAAGGAGCCAAAACCATCCAATGGAAAAAAGATAGCATTTTCAGCAAATGGTGCTGGTTCAACTGGAGGGCAACATGTAGAAGAATGCAGATCGATCCATGCTTATCACCCTGTACAAAGCTTAAGTCCAAGTGGATCAAGGACCTCCACATCAAACCAGACACACTCACACTAATAGAAGAAAAACTAGGGAAGCATCTGGAACACATGGGCACTGGAAAAAATTTCCTGAACAAAACACCAATGGCTTATGCTCTAAGATCAAGAATCGACAAATGGGATCTCATAAAACTGCAAAGCTTCTGTAAGGCAAAGGACACTGTGGTTAGGACAAAACGACAACCAACAGATTGGGAAAAGATCTTTACCAATCCTATAACAGATAGAGGCCTTATATCCAAAATATACAAAGAACTCAAGAAGTTAGACCGCAGGGAAACAAATAACCCTATTAAAAAATGGGGTTCAGAGCTAAACAAAGAATTCACAGCTGAGGAATGCCGAATGGCTGAGAAACACCTAAAGAAATGTTCAACATCTTTAGTCATAAGGGAAATGCAAATCAAAACAACCCTGAGATTTCACCTCACACCAGTGAGAATGGCTAAGATCAAAAACTCAGGTGACAGCAGATGCTGGCGAGGATGCGGAGAAAGAGGAACACTCCTCCATTGTTGGTGGGATTGCAGACTGGTAAAACCATTCTGGAAATCAGTCTGGAGGTTCCTCAGAAAATTGGACATTGAACTGCCTGAGGATCCAGCTATACCTCTCTTGGGCATATACCCAAAAGATGCCTCAACATATAAAAGAGACACGTGCTCCACTATGTTCATCGCAGCCTTATTTATAATAGCCAGAAAATGGAAAGAACCCAGATGCCCTTCAACAGAGGAATGGATACAGAAAATGTGGTACATCTACACAATGGAATATTACTCAGCTATCAAAAACAACGACTTTATGAAATTCGTAGGCAAATGGTTGGAACTGGAAAATATCATCCTGAGTGAGCTAACCCAATCACAGAAAGACATACATGGTATGCACTCATTGATAAGTGGCTATTAGCCCCAATGCTTGAATTACCCTAGATGCCTAGAACAAACGAAACTCAAGACGGATGATCAAAATGTGAATGCTTCACTCCTTCTTTAAATGAGGAAAAAGAATACCCTTGGCAGGGAAGGGAGAGGCAAAGATTAAAACAGAGACTGAAGGAACACCCATTCAGAGCCTGCCCCACATGTGGCCCATACATATACAGCCACCCAATTAGACAAGATGGATGAAGCAAAGAAGTGCAGACCGACAGGAGCTGGATGTAGATCGCTCCTGAGAGACACAGCCAGAATACAGCAAATACAGTGGCGAATGCCAGCAGCAAACCACTGAACTGAGAATAGGTCCCCTGTTGAAGGAATCAGAGAAAGAACTGGAAGAGCTTGAAGGGGCTCGAGACCCCAAAAGTACAACAATGCCAAGCAACCAGAGCTTCCAGGGACTAAGCCACTACCTAAAGACTATACATGGACTGACCCTGGACTCTGACCCCACAGGTAGCAATGAATATCCTAGTAAGAGCACCAGTGGAAGGGGAAGCCCTGGGTCCTGCTAAGACTGAACCCCCAGTGAACTAGTCTATGGGTGGAGGGCGGCAATGGTGGGAGGGTTGGGAGGGGGATACCCATAAGGAAGGGGAGGGGGGAGGGGGAAGTTTGCCCGGAAACCGGGAAAGGGAATAACACTCGAAATGTATATAAGAAATACTCAAGTTAATAAAAAAATTTTTTTTAAATGATCCCACCTTAGTAATCATAAGACTCTATTCTCCTTGAGGATTTATAGTCAGTTAATGGTTCCTATGATGGGAGACATATTTTCTTTAGGCATGTAGTTGCAAGTTAGTTGTTCATGCTTGTTTAAATAATCCTTCAACTGTGCTCTCATAAGAAACTCTAGTTCAACTCTTTTTGCCTCTGACTGTCTGTCTGTCTGTCTCTCTGACATGCACACACCATACACACACACACACACACACACACACACACACACACACACACACACCATATGCATGCACAGACCAAACAAAATAAAAGCAAAAATAATAGAGAAACTATTTGTAATGAAGAATGAGATCAGCAGCAGCTGGGGGTGGGAAAAGATTGGGCATTGGGTTTTAATGTGATCAAAACACATTATAGACTTGTGTGAAAATAAATATGAAAATGATACCTATTATTTTGTGTGATTAATGTGTGCTAATATGTATGCAAATGGTTCCCAAAGGCTCATGTGTTGAGAGCTTTGGGAGACAGGTCCTTCTGGGAGAAAGAGTAACTGAGACTCTGCCTTGAGGGCGTTGCTGGGATTCTGGCAGTTGCTTCTCACTATCTCTTTGCTTCCTAGCTGCCATGAATGACCAGCCTTTCTCTCTCCAGGATTTCAATGTGATAATCTTTTACCTGCCACGAAGCTAAAAGTAGCCATGCAAAGTGACCATGGCCTGGAACCTTTGAAACTATGAATCAATATAATACCTTTCTTCCTTCAGTTTAATTTTCTCAGGTTTTTGTTAGAGCAATCAAGAGTTAAACAACTCAAGCATCGAAAAGTTATGTGCGGTGCTCATTAACATGAGTGGGAGACGAGAGATTCTAGTACTTTGTTAATATTTCGCTACATGAGCAACCTTCCTTGACACTTAATCAAGTTAAACTAAACAAACTCTGAGGTAATGAGGATTTAGGTCTGTCCACATATGTAATTATGAAAATAGCCTTTATTATTAAGCAGGAGGAGTTTTGGGTCGAGCTACATCATTATTCAGTGATGAATATCTGTTCTGTGGAAAACTTCTAAAGAGACCACAGGGAAAAACAACCAAATTATTCACTGTTAGAGAAAATGTCAGGACATATTTTTCTTTCTTCACTTTTCTGAACATGATAGAAAAGGAAATTTTTGAAAAAGAGTATTTTCTGCTTGCATACTAACTATAAAACATCTTTTTTATTTTCAGAGGATATGCCATAAACCACTGTGGCATAAAATAGGAATATTATGACTTCTCTTACTAGCTATAAATTAAAACATGGTTTTTAAAATTAATGCTGCATACAAAGCCTTCCACCAAAATTTTACTCTACAAAACGTAACATAGTGTGTTCTGCTTTTCAGTGTGTGAGTTCTGTGTAAGCAGATACATCTGTATGCTCCATTACACATACTCAGAGTTTGGTATGCATATTATATACGCACAAATGGTACTGCTTAGATGTTTAAACTTCTATTCAAGACAGTAAATTATACTCAGGTTAAGAACTAAAATAAGGCAATGTATGTGAGCAATTTGAGATAATTTAACAAGTGTCATGTTCGTTCTATCTATTTATCCCTATCTATCTATCTATTTATCTAAATAATTAATGGAAACTTGCATGGCTAATGTTCACAGATTATAGTTTCTGGTCACTTAGCTTAAAATTTTGGTCACTGTGAACATTGCTGCTTTGAATTTACTTAGACATATATTTTGATACATATATTCAAATTTATTTTGCTTCTATATCACAAAACAAAATTGATATATTATACTGGTTTGTATATATATACACGTATATATATAATTCTTATTTTAATTTTTTGAAATTATAATTTCGTTATTTCTCCCTTTTCTTTACTCCTTCTGAACTCTCCCAAGTACCTATTCTTCATCTATTTCAAATTCTTTTATTTTGTTTAAATGTTGTTACCTGCATGTGATATATACATATATATAATGTATTTATGTATCCTAAATACATAATTGCAGTCTACTCTGTCTTTATGATGTTGCCTGCATGTCTATGTTTTCAAGGATGAACATATTTTAGTATTGGATAACTAAGTATGGTACTCTTTACTGGGAAAGAGTATTTTACGGTTTTCAAAATTCTTTAGTTGCCTTTAGATTTTTGTCTAAGACTGAGGCCTTGTGGGCTTTCCTGCATCTGTGTAAGCATCATGTCTCTTGGTTGTATGTAAGCATGTCATCTTTGTTCAGGTCATGTTTAAGCATGTTTAAGTTGATGAGACTTTATGGGGGCAGAGTATAACATATCTAAGAGACACAGACTTATAGCAAACTTCTTTTTTCTCCTGGCTCTTATAAGCTTTTTATCCCTGTTTCTGAAATCCTTAGTACAGGATTTTTGTTGTGGATGTATCAACCGGGACAGGACTTTATAACATAACGTTTTGATCAGTTGCAAATTTTTGTAATGGTATCTGCCTATTGCAAAGCATAGTTTCATTAATGGGGGTGAGGACTATACTTATCTATGGGCATACGGATAAATATTTAGAGTGTAGCTGGTGATTTTGCCGGTCTACTGCAATGAAAGTTGGGTTTTTTCCTCTAAGCTCCATGACTTCATTATCTCTGGGTGGTTAAGTAGGTTTCTAGCACCAGGCATAATTCTCCTCCTATTGAAGATGTCTTAAGTCCAATTAGAGAGCTTCTGTTTACTACCAAGGTATGTGTACTACTATTGTGCCCGTAGGGTGTTATTTATTGTGTCATGCTGATTATTGCGATTCATTTCTGTCATTACTAGGTAGGGTTGCTTTCCTCCAATGGGAGATTACAAAAGGAGATTTCACCCTTAGGTGTCATGGCAGCCGATCCTCAGAGAGAAGAGGCTTTCGGGTTACTTCCAATAGTTTGAAGAGGGCTCTGGATCTGAAATACATGCTTTCAGCAATAGGTAATTATCTTCCACCTCTGTGGGATAACCAAAGATAATAGCAACAGCCTTAAATGTAGGAGCTGCTTGGGCAAATTTGACCAAGGACTCCCGAGTTCTTATGCCTGTTCTTGGGGTTTTATTAGATTGTCTTTGACTATTGGAGCATTGTCAGTCCAGATGAGAAAATTTTGTTTAACCTATATGTGTTTATATACAGTCATATGTATGATAGGTATTTTAGGTGAATAGTTAATAGTATGATACTTTAGGAGTTTTCAAACATTCTTACTGTTGTGTTACTCTTCTCCTTCTGTCTTCTGTGTTTTTCTCCATCCTCTCCCTGATAAAGCCCCCCTCTTTCCCCATTACCCTCTTCAGTTCTCTTCTATCTTGCTATTCCTTTTAGCAGTTACTTCTTTTCATAAAGGTTATAACAATGTATCCGAATACTTCAAATACTGCTGTGTGATTTGGGAACTGTTCTAATGTCAAAGACTATCTTTGCTCATATTGTAAGATTAGCACTACCATCACAGAATAGTACTATTCTATATGACAGAACCTATTAGAGAACCTGGTACTCACTTGAGGTGTAATGTATATTTTATAATATGGAAGATTATAATATATTTTCTTTGCTTTCATCCTAGGTGTATGGCCACAGACTAAAATCTCAGAGTCTCACAGAGGCTTCCCACCTGCTGCTGTGTCCTTAGCTCCACTGACGTCCCCCCTTCTGGTACTTATTCTCTGAAATAGGGTCTGAGAACAAAATTTTGAGAGGATGTGCGAGTGAATCATATTCAATTTCTTAAGAAAATAAAATATTCAAGTGTCTTAGGGTTTTATTGCTGTGAAGAAGCATCAGGAACAAGGGAACTTTTATAAAGGACAGCATTTAATTGGGGCTGGCTTGCAGTTTCAAAGGTTCAGTCCATTATCATCAAGATAGGAAGTATGGCGAAATCTAGGCAGACATAGTGTTGGAGAAAGAACTGAGAGTTCTGCCTCTTGACCCCAAGGCACGCAGAAGGAGACTGTTATCACTAGGGAACCAGCAGGAGGGTGTCTTCTGCACTTGGTGGAGCTTGACCATATGACCTCAAGATCCACTCCCACAGTGTCACATTTCCTCCAAAAAGGCCACACATATTCTGACAAGGACAGACCTCCTAATAGTGTAATTGCCTGTGGGTCACTTAAACACAATGAGTGTATAGGGGCCAAACCTATTCATTCTTTTTTTTTTTTTTTTTTTTTTGAGAAAGAAACTTTATTGACTGAGCCATCTTCACGGCCCCTCATCACCTTGGTTTTTTTTTTTTTTTTTTTTTAACTTGAGTATTTCTTATATACATTTCGAATGTTATTCCCTTTCCCGGTTTCCGGGCAAACATCCCCCTCCCCCCTCCCCTTCCTTATGGGTGTTCCCCTCCCAACCCTCCCCCCATTGCCGCCCTCCCCCCATAGACTAGTTCACTGGGGTTCAGTCTTAGCAGGACCCAGGGCTTCCCCTTCCACTGGTGCTCTTACTAGGATATTCATTGCTACCTATGGGGTCAGAGTCCAGGGTCAGTCCATGTATAGTCTTTAGGTAGTGGCTTAGTCCCTGGAAGCTCTGGTTGCTTGGCATTGTTGTACTTTTGGGGTCTCGAGCCCCTTCAAGCTCTTCCAGTTCTTTCTCTGATTCCTTCAACAGGGGACCTATTCTCAGTTCAGTGGTTTGCTGCTGGCATTCGCCTCTGTATTTGCTGTATTCTGGCTGTGTCTCTCAGGAGCGATCTACATCCGGCTCCTGTTGGTCTGCACTTCTTTGCTTCATCCATCTTGTCTAATTGGGTGGCTGTATATGTATGGGCCACATGTGGGGCAGGCTCTGAATGGGTGTTCCTTCAGTCTCTGTTTTAATCTTTGCCTCTCCCTTCCCTGCCAAGGGTATTCTTTTTCCTCATTTAAAGAAGGAGTGAAGCATTCACATTTTGATCATCCGTCTTGAGTTTCGTTTGTTCTAGGGATCTAGGGTAATTCAAGCATTTGGGCTAATAGTCACTTATCAATGAGTGCATACCATGTATGTCTTTCTGTGATTGGGTTAGCTCACTCAGGATGATATTTTCCAGTTCCAACCATTTGCCTACGAATTTCATAAACTCGTTGTTTTTGATAGCTGAGTAATATTCCATTGTGTAGATGTACCACATTTTCTGTATCCATTCCTCTGTTGAAGGGCATCTGGGTTCTTTCCAGCTTCTGGCTATTATAAATAAGGCTGCTATGAACATAGTGGAGCACGTGTCTTTTTTATATGTTGGAGCATCTTTTGGGTATATGCCCAAGAGAGGTATAGCTGGATCCTCAGGCAGTTCAATGTCCAATTTTCTGAGGAACCTCCAGACTGATTTCCAGAATGGTTGTACCAGTCTGCAATCCTACCAACAATGGAGGAGTGTTCCTCTTTCTCCGCATCCTCGCCAGCATCTGCTGTCACCTGAGTTTTTGATCTTAGCCATTCTCACTGGTGTGAGGTGAAATCTCAGGGTTGTTTTGATTTGCATTTCCCTTATGACTAAAGATGTTGAACATTTCTTTAGGTGTTTCTCAGCCATTCGGCATTCCTCAGCTGTGAATTCTTTGTTTAGCTCTGAACCCCATTTTTTAATAGGGTTATTTGTCTCCCTGCGGTTTAACTTCTTGAGTTCTTTGTATATTTTGGATATAAGGCCTCTATCTGTTGTAGGATTGGTAAAGATCTTTTCCCAATCTGTTGGTTGCCGTTTTGTCCTAACCACAGTGTCCTTTGCCTTACAGAAGCTTTGCAGTTTTATGAGATCCCATTTGTCGATTCTTGATCTTAGAGCATAAGCCATTGGTGTTTTGTTCAGGAAATTTTTTCCAGTGCCTATGTGTTCCAGATGCTTCCCTAGTTTTTCTTCTATTAGTTTGAGTGTGTCTGGTTTGATGTGGAGGTCCTTGATCCACTTGGACTTAAGCTTTGTACAGGGTGATAAGCATGGATCGATCTGCATTCTTCTACATGTTGCCCTCCAGTTGAACCAGCACCATTTGCTGAAAATGCTATCTTTTTTCCATTGGATGGTTTTGGCTCCTTTGTCAAAAATCAAGTGACCATAGGTGTGTGGGTTCCAAACCTATTCATTCTTATCAAAGCAAAGTTCCCCAAATAACAAGGAACCATGTAAATACATATTTTCTTTCTTTATGTTTGTTTGTTCTGCTCAAGTGTTAGTGAGATTTATTTATAGTTTGAAAAAATGTGTATTTCTGTCCTGTTTGGTGTGATCTGTATGTTTTCAAAGGAGTCAGAGGTCAATTCTAGTAAGGACATTGTGACTTTGGCCAAATACCTGTTTAGTAGAGGAATAAAATAGAATTGAGCAAAATGCAAAATATTTTATTAGAAGTACTTTATTTAATTGCGTAATGCATTATAAGAAGGTAAATTTGCTAAGATAGAAAATGAATCCACCTAAAATTTCAATATACCTTTCATAGAATTCTACTCTTTGCTTTCCAATAAATGTCTACTGTTGCCAAGTGCTCTGAGGAATTATTGGAGTTGGTATTCTTTTAGGCAATAAAATCATTTCAAAATGCCCTGCTTCCATTTCATTTATAGATCTTTGTTTTCCCCTGAGGAATTCATGTAGCAGAAATGGGAAAGTGCTGGGGGTAGAACACTTGCTTTTACAATCTATTACTCAATAACTAAACTATTTCCAAGTGGCCTATTGACTTATGAGGTTTATGGGTTTGTTCAGGTTGTGGCAACTCTACAGAGAATTCTACAAAGACCCATTTGGGACCACATTTTCCTTTTAATAATATTGTCTGTTGAGGAATTATCAAATAACCATTCTTTCACATTCACCCTTCTGATTTGCAGAAGGCGGTTCACTATGACCAGTGGCAGATTGTTTAGATTCTATTATTTGGGGTGACTTGTTAGCTAGGCCTGGTAAGGCCATAACATGATGCTGTTCCCAACTTCATCACACATGCTCCCAGAAGTTGCTAAATGTCACTTGCATGTCCATATTATACATTTTTATTTGATAATCTGAAAACTTGGTTAGCAGTTTATTAATTTGAAAGTGAAAATACTATACATTTTCAGAGCATTTAAAATTAAAATATAGGCAATGTTAATTTAGATTAAAATTTAAATGAAATGAGGGAGTCAAGAGGCTTGGATAAAAGAATGTGGTTAGATTTTTTTTTAATTTTTGGTTTGAAAAGGAAAACCCAATATAAATTACTCCAAATAGATCTGGAGGTCTTACAAAGAAACACAAAAACTAAGGGTACCTTGTTCTTCTAGGTCCTGCAGACCTCTTTTTTCTGGAAGTTCAGAGAAAGGAGAAAAGGCCTCCATTGAGAGCTTCACTATTGCCCAGAACTTTTGGAGGGAATCCAGTGGGGATCACACATTATCTCAGCAAGTAGTCTGCAGACCATGAGTAAGATGTTCTCCTGTTTTTAACTTCTCCTTAGTTACCCAAGGTTCCTGTGATGCTCGGCAGTGAAACCACTGCCACGCAAGTCTGAATGAATTAGTCACTAAAAGCTGAGGAGAGGGAAGGCACTTACATTCTATTCCTAGCCACTCTTGAGGATAAATGAATGACTCATGAGCTCCCAAAGGAACATCACACCAAGAAGTGGGACCCCAGGAATGGCTTTGTTCTAATTCCAAATGATTTAAATTCAACTTAAAGACATTTTGAAGAATATTAGATTGAAGTTTCTAATAATCCCCAATGATTAGAAGCCTTTAAACAACTTAATTTTCATTTCCTAATCATGATAATGTGGTGTGGGGCTGGAAGGAATCTCAGATTTAGTTTACGTTATAAATAGGCTTCAAACAGATAACTGTAATACCATCTCAATAAAAAATAACAACCAGAAGACTAAATGACGAGACTGTAGAGATTTTGCTTCTACTTAAAACGGCAACACTTATTCCCTACCCTCATAAATTATGCAAAATTTGTAACAGACACAAAAGTACATAAAATTGTATAATGAATCGCTGTACATCTGCCTCCTGAGTAATCAATGCTTTCCCACCTGCTTCATTTATCTTTTATTTTGAACTTAAATATTTTAAAGCGTATCTAAGACCTCATTATGAAGGAGTTTTAAATGCCCAAAGTGTTGTAATTCCACTCATTTCCATCTTACCGATCCCACTGTGAGGACGAATAGAAGATATTATTATCTTATTATATATAATATCTTATATACCGATATCATTATCTGACGGAAGCAAAAATAGAGATGCAGGTTTAGATTTGTCATAAGGTCACTGTTTCGGAGACCCCATCCTCCAGGGTCATTGAACTCTGAGCAACTGTGACTGCTCAGGCAGGAGATCTACACAGACTGACTTTCCATCATGGAGAAAGGGGAGGGATTCACGGGGCCCCGCCTCTCCCTGAAGGCTTAGGTGGAGTCAACAGTTACTGACAGAAGGAAGAGACATTTTTCTTCAGGGGTGTAGCCCCTCAGAAGTTCCTGTAGCTCCTCACTCATGCAAGGAATCCTAATTTAACTCGTTAGTTTACTAAGAAAGACGTGGGCGGGATTGTTTATTTGGTCCATCCCTGATACCTTAAGTGGAGTGAAGCAATGTGTATGCTTCTTCCCCGGAGAAGTTTACACAGTGGTTACATGAAGAGTCCCAGCACATCTGTCATCACTTCTTTCCTTGGTCTACTAAGTTTTCTGGTCAATATCAGTAGAGGACTGAGATTTGTTTGTTTGGTTTGGCTTTTCAAGATACAGTTTCTTTTCTGAAGCCCTGGCTGTCTTGGAACTAACTGTAGACCAGGCTATCCTTGAAATCACAGAGACTCACCTTTCTCTGCCTCCCAAGTGCTGGGATTAAAGGCATGTACTGGCATGCCCTGCTGTTTTCTTTTTTTTCTTTCCTTCTTTTTTTTTTTTTTTATTAACTTGAGTATTTCTTATATACATTTCGAGTGTTATTCCCTTTCCCGGTTTCCGGGCAAACATCCCCCTCCCCCCTCCCCTTCCTTATGGGTGTTCCCCTCCCCATCCTCCCCCCATTGCCACCCTCCCCCCAACAATCTAGTTCACTGGGGGTTCAATCTTAGCAGGACACAGGGCTTCCCCTTCCACTGGTGCTCTTACTAGGATATTCATTGCTACCTATGAGGTCAGAGTCCAGGGTCAGTCCATGTATAGTCTTTAGGTAGTGGCTTAGTCCCTAGAAGCTCTGGTTGCTTGGCATTGTTGTACATATGGGGTCTCGAGCCCCTTTAAGCTCTTCCAGTTCTTTCTCTGATTCCTTCAACGGGGGTCCTATTCTCAGTTCAGTGGTTTGCTGCTGGCATTTCCTCTGTGTTTGCTGTATTCTGGCTGTGTCTCTCGGGAGAGATCTACATCCAGCTCCTGTCGGCCTGCACTTCTTTGCTTCATCAATTTTGTCTAATTGGATGGCTGCACATGTATGGGCCACATGTGGGGCAGGCTCTGAATGGGTGTTCCTTCTGTCTCTGTTTTAATCTTTGCCTCTCTATTCCCTGCCAAGGGTATTCTTGTTCCCCTTTTAAAGAAGGAGTGAAGCATTCGCATTTTGATCATCCGTCTTGAGTTTCGTTTGTTCTAGGCATCTAGGGTAATTCAAGCATTTGGGCTAATAGTCACTTATCAATGAGTGCATACCATGTGTGTTTTTCTGTGATTGGGTTACCTCACTCAGGATGATATTTTCCAGTTCCAACCATTTGCCTACGAATTTCATAAAGTCATTGTTTTTGATAGCTGAGTAATATTCCATTGTGTAGATGTACCACATTTTCTGTATCCATTCCTCTGTTGAAGGGCATCTGGGTTCTTTCCAGCTTCTGGCTATTATAAATAAGGCTGCTATGAACATAGTGGAGCACGTGTCTTTTTTATATGTTGGAGCATCTTTTGGGTATATGCCCAAGAGAGGTATAGCTGGATCCTCAGGCAGTTCAATGTCCAATTTTCTGAGGAACCTCCAGACTGATTTCCAGAATGGTTGTACCAGTCTGCAATCCTACCAACAATGGAGGAGTGTTCCTCTTTCTCCGCATCCTCGCCAGCATCTGCTGTCACCTGAGTTTTTGATCTTAGCCATTCTCACTGGTGTGAGGTGAAATCTCAGGGTTGTTTTGATTTGCATTTCCCTTATGACTAAAGATTTTGAGCATTTCTTTAGGTGTTTCTCAGCCATTCTTCATTCCTCAGCTGTGAATTCTTTGTTTAGCTCTGAACCCCATTTTTAAATAGGGTTATTTGTCTCCCTGCGGTCTAACTTCTTGAGTTCTTTGTATATTTTGGATATAAGGCCTCTATCTGTTGTAGGATTGGTAAAGATCTTTTTGCAATCTGTTGGTTGCGGTTTTGTCCTAACCACAGTGTCCTTTGCCTTACAGAAGCTTTGCAGTTTTATGAGATCCCATTTGTCGATTCTTGATCTTAGAGCATAAGCCATTGGTGTTTTGTTTAGGAATTTTTTTCCAGTGCCCATGTGTTCCAGATGCTTCCCTAGTTTTTCTTCTATTAGTTTGAGTGTATCAGGTTTGATGTGGAGGTCCTTGATCCACTTGGACTTAAGCTTTGTACAGGGTGATAAGCATGGATCGATCTGCATTCTTCTACATGTTGACCTCCAGTTGAACTAGCACCATTTGCTGAAAATGCTATCTTTTTTCCATTTGATGGTTTTGGCTCCTTTGTCAAAAATCAAGTGACCATAGGTGTGTGGGTTCATTTCTGGGTCTTCAATTCTGTTCCATTGGTCTATCTGTCTGTCTCTGTACCAATACCATGCAGTTTTTATCACTATTGCTCTGTAATACTGCTTGAGTTCAGGGATAGTGATTCCCCCTGAAGTCCTCTTATTGTTGAGGATAGTTTTAGCTATCCTGGGTTTTTTGTTATTCCAGATGAATTTGCAAATTGTTCTGTGTAACTCTTTGAAGAATTGGATTGGTATTTTGATGGGGATTGCATTGAATCTGTAGATCGCTTTTGGTAAAATGGCCATTTTACTATATTAATCCTGCCAATCCATGAGCATGGGAGATCTTTCCATCTTCTGAGGTCTTCTTCAATTTCTTTCTTCAGAGTCTTGAAGTTCTTATTGTACAGATCTTTTACTTGCTTGGTTAAAGTCACAACGAGGTACTTTATATTGTTTGGGTCTATTATGAAGGGTGTTGTTTCCCTAATTTCTTTCTCGGCTTGTTTCTCTTTTGTGTAGAGGAAGGCTACTGATTTATTTGAGTTAATTTTATACCCAGCCACTTTGCTGAAGTTGTTTATCAGCTTTAGTAGTTCTCTGGTGGAACTTTTGGGATCACTTAAATAAACTATCATATCATCTGCAAATAGTGATATTTTGACTTCTTCTTTTCCGATCTGTATCCCCTTGACCTCCTTTTGTTCTCTGATTGCTCTGGCTAGAACTTCAAGAACTATATTGAATAAGTAGGGAGAGAGTGGGCAGCCTTGTCTAGTCCCTGATTTTAGTGGGATTGCTTCAAGTTTCTCTCCATTTAGTTTAATGTTAGCAACTGGTTTGCTGTATATGGCTTTTACTATGTTTAGGTATGGGCCTTGAATTCCTATTCTTTCCAGGACTTTTATCATGAAGGGGTGTTGAATTTTGTCAAATGCTTTCTTAGCATCTAATGAAATGATCATGTGGTTTTGTCCTTTCAGTTTGTTTATAAATGGATCATGTTGATGGTTTTCCGTATATTAAACCATCCCTGCATGCCTGGGATGAAGCCTACTTGATCATGGTGGATGATTGTGTTGATGTGTTCTTGGATTCGGTTTGCCAGAATTTTATTGAGTATTTTTGCGTCGATATTCATAAGGGAAATTGGTATGAAGTTCTCTTTCTTTGTTGTGTCTTTGTGTGGTTTAGGTATAAGAGTAATTGTGGCTTCGTAGAAGGAATTCGGTAGCGCTCCATCTGTTTCAATTTTGTGGAATAGTTTGGATAATATTGGTATGAGGTCTTCTATGAAGGTCTGATAGAATTCTGCACTAAACCCGTCTGGACCTGGGCTCTTTTTGGTTGAGAGACCTTTAATGACTGCTTCTATTTCCTTAGGAGTTATGGGGTTGTTTAACTGGTTTATCTGTTCCTGATTTAACTTTGGTACTTGGTATCTGTCTAGGAAATTGTCCATTTCCTACAGATTTTCAAGTTTTGTTGAATATAGGCTTTTATAGTAAGATCTGATGATTTTTTGAATTTCCTCTGAATCTGTAGTTATGTCTCCTTTCTCATTTCTGATTTTGTTAATTTGGACACACTCTCTGTGTCCTCTCGTTAGTCTGGCTAAGGGTTTATCTATCTTGTTGATTTTCTCAAAGAACCAACTTTTGGTTCTGTTGATTCTATGGTCCTTTTTGTTTCTACTTGGTTGATTTCAGCTCTGAGTTTGATTATTTCCTGACTTCTACTCCTCCTGGGTGTATTTGCTTCTTTTTGTTCTAGAGCTTTTAGGTGTGCTGTCAAGCTGCTGACATATGCTCTTTCCTGTTTCTTTCTGCAGGCACTCAGCGCTATGAGTTTTCCTCTTAGCACAGCTTTCATTGTGTCCCATAAGTTTGGGTATGTTGTACCTTCATTTGCATTAAATTCTAAAAAGTCTTTAATTTCTTTCTTTATTTCTTCCTTGACCAGGTTATCATTGAGTAGAGCATTCTTCAATTTTCACGTATATGTGGGCATTCTTCCCTTATTGTTATTGAAGACCAGTTTTAGGCAGTAGTGGTCTGATAGCACGCATGGGATTATTTCTATCTTTCTGTACCTGTTGGGGCCCGTTTTTTGACCAATTATATGGTCAATTTTTGAGAAAGTACCACGAGGAGCTGAGAAGAAGGTATATCCTTTTGCTTTAGGATAGAATGTTCTATAAATATCCGTTAAGTCCATTTGGCTCATGACTTCTCTTAGTCTGTCTACGTCTCTGTTTAATTTCTGTTTTCATGGTCTGTCCATTGATGAGAGTGGGGTGTTGAAATCTCCTACTATTATTGTGTGAGGTGCAATGTGTTTTGAGCTTTAGTAAGGTTTCTTTTACGTATGTAGGTGCCCTTGTATTTGGGGCATAGATATTTAGGATTGAGAGTTCATCTTGGTGGATTTTTCCTTTGATGAATATAAAGTGTCCTTCCTTATCTTTTTTGATGACTTTTAGTTGGAAATTGATTTTATTTGATATTAGAATGGCTACTCCAGCTTGCTTCTTCCGATCATTTGCTTGGAAAGTTGTTTTCCAGCCTTTCACTCTGAGGTAGTGTCTATCATTGTCTCTGAGGCTTGTTTCCTGTAGGCAGCAGAATGCAGGGTCCTCGTTGCGTATCCAGTTTGTTAATCTATGTCTTTTTATTGGGGAGTTGAGGCCATTGATGTTGAGAGATATTAGGGAATAGTGATTATTGCTTCCTGTTATATTCATATTTGTATATGAGGTTATGTTTGTGTGCTTTTCTTCTCTTTGTTTTGTTGCCAATACGATTAGTTTCTGCTTCTTCTAGGGTATAGCTTGCCTCCTTATGTTGTGCTTTACCATTTATTATCCGTTGTAGTGCTGGATTTGTAGAAAGATATTGTGTAAATTTGGTTTTGTCATGGAATATCTTGGTTTCTCCATCTATGTTAATTGAGAGTTTTGCAGGATACAGTAACCTGGGCTGGCATTTGTGTTCTCTTAGGGTCTGTATGACATCTGTCCAGGATCTTCTGGCTTTCATAGTTTCTGGCAAAAAGTCTGGTGTGATTCTGATAGGTCTGCCTTTATATGTTACTTGACCTTTTTTCCTTACTGCTTTTAATATTCTTTCTTTATTTTGTGCGTTTGGTGTTTTGACTATTATGTGACGGGAGGAGTTTCTTTTCTGGTCCAATCTATTTGGAGTTTTGTAGGCTTCTTGTATGCTTATGGGTATCTCTTTTTTTAGGTTAGGGAAGTTTTCTTCTATGATTTTGTTGAAGATATTTACTGGTCCTTTGAGCTGGGAGTCTTCACTCTCTTCTACACCTATTATCCTTAGGTTTGATCTTCTCATTGAGTCCTGGATTTCCTGTCTGTTTTGGACCAGTAGCTTTTTCAGCTTTACATTATCTTTGACAGTTGAGTCAATTATTTCTATGGAATCTTCTGCTCTTTAGATTCTCTCTTCCATCTCTTGTATTCTGTTGGTGAAGCTTGTATCTACAGCTCCTTGTCTCTTCTTTTGGTTTTCTATATCCAGGGTTGTTTCCATGTGTTCTTTCTTGATTGCTTCTATTTCCATTTTTAATTCCTTCAACTGTTTGATTGTGTTGTCCTGGAATTCTTTCAGGGTTTTTTTGACTCCTTTCTATGGGCTTCTACTTGTTTATTTATGTTTTCCTGGAATTCTTTCAGGGATTTTTGCGATTCCTCTCTATAGGCTTCTACTTGTTTATTAATGTTTTCCTGTGTTTCTCTAAGGGAGTTCTTCACGTCTTTCTTGAAGTCCCCAGCATCATGATCAAATATGATTTTGAAACTAGATCTTGCTTTTCTGGTGTTTTTGGATATTCCATGTTTGCTTTGGTGGGAGAATTGGGCTCCGATGATGCCATGTAGTCTTGGTTTCTGTTGCTTGGGTTCCTCTGCTTGCCTCTCGCCATCAGATAATCTCTAGTGTTACTTTGTTCTGCTATTTCTGACAGTGGCTAGACTGTCCTATAAGCCTGTGTGTCAGGAGTGCTGTAGACCTTTTTTCCTGTTTTCTTTCAGCCAGTTATGGGGACAGAGTGTTCTGCTTTCGTGGGTGTAGTTTTTTCTATCTACAGGTCTTCAGGTGTTCCTGTGGGCCTGTGTCTGGAGTTCACCAGGCAGGTCACTTGCAGCAGAAAAGTTGGTCTTACCTGTGGTCCTGTGGCTCAAGTTTGCTCGTGGGGTGCTGCCTACGAGCTCTCCGTGGTGGCAGTAACTAGGCAGATCTGCAATGTCCTTTCCGGGAGCTTCCGTGTACCAGGGTTCCAGGTGGCGTTTGGTGTTTTCCTCTGGCGTCAGAGATGTGTGCAGAGTGCAGTCTCTTCTGGTTTCCCAGGCGTGTCTGCCTCTCTGAAGGTTTAGCTCTCCCTCCCACGGGATTTGGGTGCAGAGAACTGTTTACCGGGTCGGTCCCTTCAGGTTCTGGCGGTGTCTCAGACGTAGAGGTCCTGCTGCTCCTGGGCCCTCCTCTACCGCCCTGCTGTTTTCTTAAATGCTCTCCCCACACACTGTGTGTATGTGCATGTGCATGTGTGTGTTTATACATACATGTATGCATTCGAGTGCAGGCATGTGTGTCAGGGCACACATCTAGAGGTGATAGGATAACCTAGGAAGTCCATTATTTCTATCCACCTTGTTTTTGACAAGGTCTCTTGCTATTCTCCATTTTGCATACCAGACTATCTGGTCCATTAACTTCTGAGAATTTTGTCTCCGCTTCCATTTCTCTATAGGAGCATGAGGACACAAATGACCACCACAATATATGCCTTTACATGCATTGTGAGGATTTGAAATTCGCTCCTCATGCCATTGCAGCAAGTGCTTTCCCCCTGGAGCCATCTCCTCAAGCCAAACTTTAGCAGTTCTATTATTTTACTCCGTGACAGTCCTGCTGTCCCCAACCATAGTGAAACTCATATAACTATGGTAGATCCTTAGTCTCTGAGGAGCAAGGCAGATTCTCTCTCCTGGGAACTTAGAATCAGGACTACAGTCAAATCTGTGTTTTTCTGAGGAATGATGCACCACTTCCAAAATGACGGACCACAGATGCTCTCTCTGATAGGAGATATTCAAACAGTGTCTTGACAGAAACGACCTTGGCAAACCAAGCTGACATCGGGAAAAACTGAGTGCCAAACAATGAGAAAGCATTAGCAAAGACCCCAAGGTGGAAGGAAGCCTTTGTACAATCTTCAAAGAATAGCCCAGAAGCCATGGAAGTATGCTGCAGAAAGGGGCCCAATAGATACTGAGATAGACACCGAACAGTAGGTTGTGAATAGCTTTCTGGGCCAGGGTGATGTCCTTAGACATTTTCCCAAATTCTAGTAGAAACTAGTTCAAGGTTTTGTTGTTGTTGTTGTTTTTTTTTTTTTTTGATATTTTTATTTACATTTCAAATGTTTTCCCCTTTCTCAGTTTCTCGTCCATAACCTCTCATCACATCCCCCCACCCCTGCTTCTATGAGGGTGTTCCCCCACTCACCGACACCTTTCTGCCTCCCTGCCCTGATATTCCCCAACACTGGGGGTCCAGATTCTTCAATGCTTTCGCTAACTCTTCCAATGGAGACCCCATTGGCTGAGAGCATTCGATTCTGTATTTGTCATGCTCTGGCAGAGCCTCTCAGTAGACAGCTATATCAGACCCCTATCAGCATGCACCTTTTTTCCCATTTTTTTAAAATTGGGTATTTCTTATTTACATTTCAAATGTTATTCCCTTTCCCAGTTTTCTGTCCATCAGCCCCCTAACCTCTCCCCCTTCCCTTTTATAAGGGTGTTCCCCTTCCCAACCAAGCCCCCCTTCCCACCCCACACAGTCCCCTACCCTGGGGGTCCAACCTTGGCAGGACCAAGGGCTTCTCCTTCCATTGGTGTCCAGCAAGGCCATTCTTTGCTACATATGCAGTTGGAGCCATGGGTCTGTCCATGTATAGTCTTTGGGTAGTGGTTTAGTCCCTGGGAGCTCTGGTTGATTGGTGTTGTTCTTATGGGGTTGCAAGCCCCTTCAGTTCTTTCAGTCCTTTCAAAGGGAATCCATGATAACATAATACAACCAGACTGCCATTTTTGTTGCAATGAAACTTTGACTTATTCATGGGACAATTCATTTCACTTTAGCTAAATTTAAAAGTTTTCAAATACATTTTAGAAGGTTGGACTGGGTAAGAAAGAGATGATGTCATTGGCTTCTTCTCTTCTTTTCTTTTCTCTCCTGCTCCTGCTCCTGTTCCTGCTGCTACTCCTCCTCCTCTCCTTCTTTTTCTCTATCGGTATTACAATAGTGGAAAGAAAACTAAATTTAGAGCCCCGGTACCCAAGTTTCTGATCCATGTTTGTAAATTGCAGGATGTATGGGTGACAGTTAGCTTCTAAAACTCAGTAGTCTCTGATAATCAAACTTATTGGGCTTTTAAAAGAATATTTTTGCACAGTACTTTGGAAATATTTAGTATGATACACAAAGTGGTTTCGACGTGATTACCAGATGCTACCACCAGGAGACTTTTATCTTTTCATCTGACTCATTTACCAGAATGAGACGAGCTTAGACAGTTCACTGGCTGACCCATAAATCATACTAGCCTTCTGGGAAAACTCCAGTGAATCTGCCACGTATCTAGCCCACCAAGGCATGTAATAGCAGTAGATAATCCTTCATCTATTTATACAGTTTCTTTATTTATTCTGAGCACTTTATAAAATACCTGGATAGTAACTGTTGAATGACTATTACTACAGTATAATAGTTGAATATGGAACACAGTAGGCTTTAAGAAACTTGTGTGCTAAAATCTTGTTAACATATGATGATCTTTATTTTTCTTCTGACCAGAGAGATCTACACAACAAGAGGTAAAATATAGCTCTATTTTGCATGTATGTAGCTTTTCCACATGCTTAATATGGTAATACTTAAAGCTCTGAGATTTATTTAATAAGTTAAAACTTACTGTCTCAGATAGCCACAATTCTATCTCTAACCCAGAAAAGGGGGTACCACCATAGTATTTTTATATTTTTTTATTTCAGTTTCCCATGGCCTACCAGGCTCCAAAAGTATTCGATGGAAATTTCCAGAGAAAACTTACAGATTTTAAGTCATGTGCCATACTGAACAGTATGAAGAAATCTTGTACAAACTGTTCTATCAAGCATGGGTCATGGATCCCCCTGCTGTCCAGCACATCTGCACTGCATATACCACCAAGCTGCCTGTCACTCAGCAGCAAGTCTCCTCCACTGTCACATCTGCTGTACGGGTGTCAAGTGTTTATGTTCAGGTTGCCCTTACTTGTTCCCCAGCGCAAGGGTCAAGATGCTAGAAACTTGAAAAAAAGGAAACAGAGGCGGCATTTCCTTAAGTGAAAGGTGAACATTCACAATGTAAGAGGGAAAGAAAAAAGAGTATGTTCTCAGTTGGTTGAGATCTAAGCTAAGAAGCAATTTCTGTTTGTGTATGTAGGGGCGACTATTGAAGAATAGATATGTACAAGAACAAACTTGGGGATGATCTGTCCATACTTGGGGGGATTTACTTTCATTGTGGTTGATATTAATCCTGCAAAGAGACTTTTAGGAAGAGAACATTATTTCACATTCCAGGGTATTGTGACGGGTAGATAAGCTGGTAGGCACAATTTATTCTCTCTTGCTCTTTACCTGTAGCATTTATATCAGGAGTTTCATAGGATAAATGCTGCTTGGGAAGAGCATTTGATTTTAATATGCATTAGCGACCTGTCACACACAATTTAAAGTCATGGTACTTCATAGAGACCAAAGCGCAACAGAATAGTTATTATATCTACGAATCACATGCTGCCAGGCTTGATTTAAGCCTGCTCTCCTGCCCTCAACATATTTTGCAAATCACCACCTACACTTCAAGGGGCTGTATGCAGTGTTCTTGTGGAATCTGTTTCTGTCCATATCTCAGGAGTGACATTAATGATTATCTCTCCCGTTCACATGAGTACCCACATGCTGAATTGCCCAGGTGACGTCCTGCTTACTCGGATTATTAGAGTTTTGCACGTCACATTAGTTAGGCAATGAAAAATATTTCCACGACTCTATCTGAAAACTCACGGCTCCAGTCTCATGCATTCTAGGCACAGAGTGATGTCCCAGCTGTGTCATTCTTCCCTGCCTCTCACTGAGGGTAAGACTTCTCTTTGACAGACTCTGAAGGCAGCAAGGTATGGCTTTATGTTAAGGCAATCCCCCTCAAAATTCCAACTCAATTCTTCATAGAGTTAGAAGGAGCAATTTGCAAATTCACTCAGTAAAAGAAAAACCCAGATAGTGCAAATAATTCTCATCAATAAAAGAACTTGTGGGGGAATCACCATCCCTGACCTCAAACTGTATTACAGAACAATCATGATAAAAACTGCATGGTACTGGTATAGAGACAGGCAGGTAGGTCAATGGAATAGAGCTGAAGACCCAGAAATAAACCCACACACCTATGGCCACTTGTTCTTTGTCAGCAGAGCTAAAACCATCCAATGGAAAAAAGACAGCATTTTCAACAAATGGTGCTGGTTCAACATGAAGAACAATGCAAATCAATCTGTTCTTATCTCCTTGTCCAAAGCCCAAGTTCAAGTGGACCAAGGACCTCCATATATAACCAGATACACTAAAACTAATAGAAAAGAAAGTGGGGAAGAGCCTCGAATACATGGGCATTGGGGAAAATTTCCTGAGCAGAATACCAATAGCTTATGCTCTAAGATCAAAAATCAACAAATGGGACTTCATAAAATTGCCAACCTTCTGTAAGGCAAAGAACACTGTTATTAGGAGAAAACAGCAACCAACAGATTGGGAAAGGATCTTCATCAATTGGACATCTGATAGAGGGCTAATATCCAATATATACAAAGAACTCAAGAAATTAGACTCCAGAGAATCAAATAACCCCATTAAAAATGGGGTACATAGCTAAACAAAGAATTCTCAACTGAGGAATATCGAATGTCTGAGAAACACTTAAAGAAATGTTCAACATCCTTAGTCATCAGGGAAATGGAAATCAAAACAACCCTGAGATTCTACCTCACACCAGTCAGAATGGCTAAGATAAAAAATTCAGGTGACAGCTGATACTGGTGAAGATATGGAGAAAGAGGAACACTCCTCCACTGTTGGTGGGATTGCAAGCTGGTACAACCACTGTGGAAATAAGTCTGGAGGTTCCTCAGAAAATTGGACATAGTACTACCATAGGACCCAGCTACCCCACTGCTGGTCATATACCCAAAAGATGCTCCAACATACAAGGACACATGCTCTATTATGTTCATAGCAGCCTTATTTACAATAGCCAGAAGCCTGAAAGAACTCAGATGTTCTTCAACAGAGGAATGGATACAGAAAATGTGGTACATTTGCACAATGGAATATTACTCAGCCGTTAGAAACAATAACTTCATGAAATTCTAAGGCAAATGTATGGAACTAGAAAATATCACCCTGAATGAGGTAACACAGCCACAGAAGAACACACATGGTATGCACTCATTGATAAGTGGATATTAGCCCAAAAGCTCTGAATACTCAAGATACAATTCACACCCCATAGAAAGAAGAAGGAAGACCAATGTGTGGAATGCTTCAGTCCTTCTTAGAAGTGGGAACAAAATCCTCAAGGGAGGAAATTCAGAGACTGAAGTGAAGGCCATCCTAAGACTGCCACACATGGGGATCCATCCCATATACAGTCACCAAACCCAGACACTATTGTGGATGCCAAGAAGTACTTGCTGATTGGAGCATGATATGGAAGTCTCCTGAGAGGCTCTGCCAGAGAGACTTTGAATAGAGAGGTGGATGCTCACAGCCAACCATTGGACTGAGCATGGGGGCCCCAATGGAGGGGTTAGAGAAAGGACTGAAGGAACTGAAGGGGTTTGCATCCCCATAGGAAGAGCAACAATACCTGCCAACCCGACCCCTCAGAATTCCCAGGGACTAATCCACCAACCAAAGAGTAGACATGGAGGGACCCATGACTCCAGCCGCATATGTAGCAGAGAATGGCTTTGTCAGACATTAATGGGAGGAGAGACCCTTGGTCCTATCAAGGCTTGATGCCCCAGTGTAGGGGAATGCCAGGGCTGGGAGGCAGGAGGAAGTGGGTGGGTAGGGAGGTGGGAGAGCATCCTCATAGCAGCAGGGGGAGGGAAGGTGGGGTAGGGGGTTTCTGGAGGGGAAACAGGGAAAAGGATAACATTTGAAATCTAAATAAAGGGAATATCAAAAATAAAAAATAAAAGAGGAATGGCTGTCTTTGGGGTGGATGCCAAAGCTGAAAAAGAAATGAAAAGGAAATTAAACCTGCAGAATGGGCTGAAGGAAGAGAGACAGATTTTTAAAGAATTGCTTAATGCATACACCTAAAAGGATTTAGAGAATGGGTTGCCTGTAAAGTTAGCAATACTTTGCTGTGTATTGAAGTTTTTCTGTGTAATAAAGTCTTCCAAAACCCTGAGTTGAGGTCCGAGGCATCCTTGTGATGTAGCTCAGAGCCTGAGCCTTTTAGATTACATCGGGGCATGTATTATTCATGCTTTACTCATGGATGGCAGAGTGTTTTCTTATTCACATATTGTGCAGTGTGGTTCCTCCCGCCAAGGGTTGGCATTGTTTCCCTGTCCTTTAAAGGTGTATTGAATTTGTGATACACTCTGGCCACCAGGATTTGGAGAATGGGACAATATATCTATCCATGTTTTGGAAAGTGAAACAGGGACATGGCAATAACTCTATTCTATTGGAATAGATAGTCACATGTAGCTTAGCTGTGTCCACAGTGGCCCCTTAAGACATGCTATATCCAGCAGATCAACAAATGTTGACTCCCGGATCACCAGAGATCATGAGTCCAGTTGAGACACTGACACGAAAGGTTCATAGAAAGCGATCATAACATGATTTTGAGTTTTGGGTGGTTAGTTTTGCAGTGGTAGCTAATTGGCACAGGGACCAGAAATATACATTGTATAATTAATTTTCGTTTGTAACTTCATTTAAAAACATAATATTAACACTCATAAAACAGCAGGTTAAAGATGACAGGTTCGTTTGCTTACTTGCGCCAGAATCACAGCAAACTCGGGTAGAAGATGGAGCTAGAGTTGTAATTTCAAGACTGGATATTCCAAAGACAAGTGGAATGTGAAGACTTGGTGGGAATCACTAATCATTTGAAATAAAAATGAATAATAAAATATTGCAAAAATAATACATGGAGGTCTGAGAATCTATATCCTGGCTTCCTCCAGTGATATCATGTGTGAATATACAGTATGAAAACCAGGGGAGTGACATTTATTTAATGCTATTAGATGAATAGATATTTTTCATTTGAGACTGGTTTTTACATTTATTGACTCTGTATGTATAGGTGTCAGTATCCGTAGCTCTATGAGACTTGGTTCTATGTGTAGATACTTATGACTAATCATACCGAAAAGCTGATCATCAATATATCAAAATCTGTATAATTACTAATTCCTATAGGGTTATATGTATCCTACCTTGGCATCATTGTCTTCTAACATTCTCCTCATCAGCTTGGTACCTTACAGAATGTAATAGAAATGAAATCATGTGGCATGCACTGTTTAGGGCATAGTTTTAAATAGTAAGTTATTGAGCAATATGATTTACTTTTATGGTAAAAAGAACATCCCAGCTACACTAACATCACTGAGAGAAAAAGGAACTTGAAGGAGAACAGAAAAAGATACAATATCAGTAATCCAGGCAAAAGATGGTGATTTATTTTTTAAAATTAAATATTAATTAATTAATTAATTAATTTACTTTACATCCTGACATCAGGCCACCCATCCCTAGTCTCCTCCCAGCTCCACCCTTATAAATCCCTCCCCCAGTGTGCATTCCCTTATCCTCAGAGAAGAGGAAGCACACTTTGGGTGTCACTCCACAGTGGGACATCAAGTTGCAGTAGGCCTAAGCCCATCTTCCCTCACTGTGACCCAACTAGTCAGTCCTGTTAGGAGAAGGGGATCTAATGGCAGACAACAGAGTCAGAGACAGCCCCTGCTCCAATTGAGGAGGAGGGGGAGACCACGACGTTCTTCTCAAAGCAGTTTATTCAGGAACCTTTCTTTCTGCATGCAAGCAGCAATCTCTCTTTTCTTCCCTTCCTCCTCCCAGCCCCCGAGCACACTCCCTTAAATCCTCCCTCAACTCTGCCTCCTCAGTCCAGACTGTGTTGTCTCAGTTCATAGGTCCACGTCACATGGCCTGATCTTACGTCATGGTGCGCCTGCGCAGCTCTCACAATGGACGTGGCTAGTTTCAGGTGTGTGAGGAAGTCAGGTGCTAGTCATGAGACTTAGCTGCAGTCCGGGGCGCCATCTTGGGACTGCCGCCACACCCGCTCCCCACATCCTTTGTGACTGTATAGCTAAGAATGGCTCCCTACACCTATGGGCTCAGGTTAGTTGACTCTGTAGGTCTTTTTGTGGTATCCTTGACCCCTTTGGCTTGCTCAGTTCTATCCCCCTTCTTCAAGACTCCCCAAGCTCCTCCTGATGTTTAGTTGTGGGTCTCTGCATCTGTTTTAATCCGCGACTGCATGAAACATCTTGGAAGATAGTTATGCTAGGCTCCTGTCTGTAAGCATAGCAAAGTTGTCATTAATAGTGTCAGGAATTTGCTCTCTTACATGGTATGTGTTCCATTTGGGCCAGTCATTGGTTGGCCTTCCCTCAATCTTTGCTCCATCTGTATCCCTGCACATCTTGTAGGCAGGACAAATTTTGGGGTTGATGGTTTTGTGGGTGAGTCGATGTCCCTCTCACTCCATTGGAAATCCTTGTCTACAGGAGGTGACCACTTCAGTTTCCATATCCCCCCCTTGTAGGGATCTCAGCTAGGGTCACCCCATAGTCTCCTGGGAACTTCCCCAATCTCGTATCTCAAGCTAGTCCTAGAGATGCCCCCATAACTTGCTCTTCTCACACCTCGCTCGCTCCCACACTGCAACTCCCCACAACTGATTCCCATCCCTGTTCCCCTCCTCATCCTTTGTTCTACCCAGTTTCCTTCCTCCATCCATCTCTGATGCCCTGATGACTATTTTCTTTCCCCTCCTGAGTGAGATTCAAGAATTCTCCCCTGGGCCCTTCAAATTTCTTCTTCTTCTTCTTCTTCTTCTTCTTCTTCTTCTTCTTCTTCTTCTTCTTCTTCTTCTTCTTCTTCTTCTTCTTCTTCTTCTTCTTCTTCTTCTTCTTCTTCTTCTTCTTCTTCTTCTTCTTCTTCTTCTTCTTCTTCTTCTTCTTCTTCTTCCTCCTCCTCCTCCTCCTCCTCCTCCTCCTCCTCCTCCTCCTCCTCCTCCTCCTCCTCCTCCTCCTCCTCCTCCTCCTCCTCCTCCTCCTTCTTCTTCTTCTTCTTCTTCTTCTTCTGTGAGTTGTAGCATAGTTATCCTCTACTTCTGGCTAATATCCACTTATGAGTGAGTACATGCCATGCATGTTTTTCTGAGTTTGGGTTACCACACTCAGAATTATATTTTCTAGTCCTACCCATTTGCCTGCAAGTTTCACAATATCTTGGCTTTTAATAGCCAAATAATATTTCATTGTGTAGATATACCACAGTTTCTTTATTCCTCGGTTGAGAGACATTTAGCTTTGTACCCCATTTTTAATTGAGTTTTTTGGTCTCTACCTTCTTGAGTTATTTATATATTTAGGATATTAATCCTCTGTCAGATGGAGAGTTTGGGAAGACCTTTTCCTATTTCATTGGCTGGCATTTTGTCCTACTGATGGTGTCCTTAGCCTTGCAAAATCTTTTCAGTTGCATTAGGTCCCATTTATTAACTGTTGATAATAGTTCCTGAGCTATTGGTGTTCTGTTCAAGAATTTATCTCCTATGCCAATAGGTTCAAGGAAGTTCCCCACTTTCTCTTCTGATAGATTTAGTGTGTTTGGGTTAATGTTGAGGTCTTGGATCCACTTGACTTGAGTTTTGTGCACAGTGATACATATGGGTCTCTTTTCATTCTTCTACATGCAGATAAACAGGCCATTTACTGAAGATTCGTTCTTTTTTCCGTTGTATGGTTTTGGATTCTTTACTGATTAACCTGTTTGTTTCTAGACAAACACCATGCACTTCTTATCATTATTGGTCTATAGTAATAGATTTCTTTTATAATTCAGGATTGTTTCAGCCATCCTGGGTTTATTGTTTCTCCATTTGAAGTTGAGAATTGTTATTTCAAGTTCTGTAAAGAATTATGTTGGAATTTTGATTGGAATTACACTCACTGAATCTATAGATTGCTTTTGGTGAGATGGCCAGTTTTACTATGTTATTCCTGCAGATCCATGAGGGTGGAAGTTCTTTCTACTTTCAGATGTTTTCCTCAATTTATTTCTTCAGAGACTTGAAGTTCTTGTTATATAAGTCTTTCACTTGCTTGGTTATAGTTACACCAAAATATTTTATATTATTCATGGCTATTGTAAAGAGTGTTGTTTTCCTGATTTCTTTCTCAGCCGGTTTATTGTTTGTATAAGAAAGGCTATTACATTTTTTTGAGTTGGTTTTGTATCCAGCCATATTGCTGAAGGTGTTTATCAACTGTACGAGTTCTCTGGCAGAATATTTGGAGTCACTTATGTATGTTATCATATCATCTGTGAATAGTGATTTTTAACTTCTTTCTTTCCATTCTGTGTCCTCTTGCTCTCCTTTTGTTGCCCTACTGCTCTAGCTAGAACTTTTAAGTGCTGTGTTGAATAGATAGGCAGAGAGTAGACAGCCTTGTCTTGTCCCTGATTTTAGTGGAATTGCTTTAAATTTCTCTCCACTTGACATTGACTATCAGCTTGCTGTATACTGCTTTTATTATGTTTTGATATATGCCTTGTATCCATGATCTCTCTAAGACTTTTAACATGAAAAAATGTTGTATTTTGTTAAAGGCTGTTTAAGCATGTATTTTTTTTCTTTCAGTTTGTTTGTGTGGTGGATTACATTGATGGATTTCCATATATTGAACCGTCCCTGTATCCCTAAGAGGAAGGCTACAAGATCATGGTGGATAATGGTTTCAATATGTTCTTTGATTTGGTTTGTGAGTGTTTTATTGAGTATTTTTGCATCAATGTTTATAAGGGAAATTGATCTGAAATTCTCTTTGTTCAGTCTTTGATTTAGGTATCAAGGAGTTGGGGCCTTATGGAATGATTTTGGCAATTCTTCTGTTTCTATTTTGTGGAAAAGTTTGAGGAGTTTTAGTAGTAGATCCGTAATATCTGGTAGGATTCTTCACTAAGACCATCTTGACCTTGTATGGTTTTTTTTTTCGGAGGGTAGAGGGTTGGAAAAATTTAATGTCTGCTTCTACTTTTTAAGACTTATAGGACTATTTAAATAGTTTACCTGATTTTGATTTAACTTTACTACATTGTATATGTCTAGAAAAATCATCCATTTCTTTTAGATTTTCTGATTTTCTGGCATGTAGCCTTTGAGGTAAGCCTAATGATTCTTTGAATTTTCTCAGTGTCAGTTGTTATATTTCCCTTTTCATTTGAAATATTATCAATTTGGATGCTGTCTTTCTGTCTTTTATTTAGTTTGGCTAACTAACTGTCTCTTGTTGATTTTAGCAAAGAACTAGCTTTTGGTTTTCATTGATTCTTTATATGTTCTCTTCATCTTTAATTTATTGATTTCAGGCCTAAGTTCGGTATTTTCTGTTGTCTACTACTCTTGAGTATATTTATTTCCTTTTCATAGAGCTTTCAAGTGTACATTTAAACTGTTAGTATGAAAACTCTCTAATTTTTTGATGAAGTCACTTAATAAACTTTTCTTTAACACTGCTTTCATTGTGTCCCATAAGTTTATGTATGTTGTTTTTTCATTTTCATAGAATTCTAGGAAGTTGTTAATTTCTTCCTTTCTTTTTTCCCTGACCCAGTGATCATTGGGTAGAGGGTTGTTCAGTTTCTATGAGTTTGAAGCTTTCTGGTTTTTTTTCTTTTTCTGTTGTTGTTGAAGTTCAACTTTAATCCATGGTGGTCTGATAAAATACTAGGTGTTATTTCAACTTGTTTTTAAATCTGTTGAGGCTTTGTGACTGATTATATGGTCAGTTTTGGAGAAGGTTTTGTGTGGTGCTGAGAAGATGTATTCTTTTGTGTTTGGCTGAAGTGTTCTTTACATATCTCTTAGGTCCATTTGATTCATAACCTCTGTTAGTTTCATTATTTCTTTGTTCAGTTTATGTCTAGATGAACTGTCCACTTGTGAGAGTGGGATGTTGAAGTCTTCCACTACTAATATGTACGGTTCTATGTGGTTTAAGCTTTAGTAATATTTTTTTAATGTGGATGCAGTTGCACTTGGGGTATAGAGATTCAGAATTGAGATGTCACTTTGGTGGAATTTTCCTTTGATTGGTGAGTATGAAGTGTCTTTCCCCATTTCTTTTAATTAATTTTGGTTGAATGTTTATTTTAGTAGATATTAAAATGGCTATTTTAGCTTGCTTCTTGGGTCTGTTTTCATGGAATTTTTTTTCCAGCCCTTAATTCTGAGGAAATGCCTATCTTTGTTGCTGAGGTGTGTTTCTCATATACAACCGAATAATGGATCCTATTTTCACATCTACTGTTAGTCTGTGTCTTTTTATCGGAGAATTAAGTCCACTCATTTATTTCAAGACATATTAATGATTGTTAATTCATGATATTTTGATGTTTGTGGTGTGTGTGTACGTGTGTGTATGTGTATTTGTGTGTGCTCTTTCCATCTTGTTTTTGCTGGTGTGGAATTATTTCCTATGTTTTCTTGTATGTAGGTACCTTCCTTGGGTTGGAGTTTTCCTTCTATTATTTCTGTGTGGTTGGATTGGTGGATAGCTATTGTTTAAATTTGGTTTGATCTTGTAATATCTTGTTTACTCCATTAATGGTGATTGAGAGTTTTGCTGAGTATAGTAGTCTAGGTTGGCCTTTGTCATTCCTTAGAGGCTGCAAGACATTTCTCCAGGTTCTTTTAGCTTTTATAGTCTCTGTTGAGAAGTCAGGTATAATTTTTGATAGGTCTGCCTTCATATGTTACTTGTTGATTGTCTTCCTATGCTAGTCTTCAGCCAGATGGTTGCATCGGGATGTTCCTGGTGTAACAGGTATATGGAAAGTGGGTCTAATCTAGATGTTCCCAGTGCAGCAGCCCTATGGTGAGCAGGCTTGGATTAGATGTTCTCAGTATAGCAGGCCTAGAGGCCTGGATGTTCCTTATGTGGTGGGTCTGATGGAAGCCTGCTAAGAGGTGACCAGACAATGGCACTGGGGGACAGCATACAACTAGCTCAGGGTAGCTAGTCTTGGCATGCCCCAAGGGACCTGATGGTGATGTCTTAAAGGAGGTGGAGAATGTATAACAGAGTACTCTAGGAAGCATATACAGTTAGGGAATTTGATTGACAGAATTTGGATTAACTGATGGAATAAGAAGTAGAAAATAGGAAGAATTCAAATGTACATTTCTGTTCATTCATTTGTTCAAAATATTTGAATGTCTATTACTAAGTGATACAAAAATGAATATCTTTGTATTCAATTTTAGCATGGGATGTAATATGCACACACACACAGACACACATACATACATACATACATACATACATACATACATACACACTACCAGTTGCAAAGCAGATAATTAAAACTGGGTGCTATAGGGAAAATCAAATAGGTATTACTGGCATTAATTGGCATAGGACATTTCAGAACTGGATACTGAGGAAGGAGGGGCATGAGTTAGTAGTGACATGGGAGCCTCAAGTGTCTACACATAACGTCCTGAGAGTAGGTGTGGAAATAGCTCAGCACAAGCTGGTCATAGTAGCACATACCTGTAATTCCAGGTCCTGAGACTCAGAGGTAGAAGGATCACTACCAGGTTTGGTCCAATCTGATCTACATAGCTATTTTCTTTTTTTTAATGTTAAATCTACTGAATATTTTATTGAATATTTTATGAATTTACATTTCAAATGTTATCCCCTTTTCTGGTTCCCCCTCCCATCCCCCTGGTTCTATGAGGATGCTTCCCTTCCCACTCACCCACTCCCACTTCACCACAGTGGCATTCTCCTACACTGGGGCATCAAGCCTTCCCAGGACTAAGGACTTCTCTTCCTATTGATGTCAGATAAGGCCAGCCTCTGCTACATATGCAGCTGGAGCCATGGGTCCCTCCATGTGTACTCTTTGGTTGGTAATTTAGTCCCTGGGAGCTCTGGGGATTCTGGTTGGATGATATTGTTGTTCTTCTTATGGGTTTGTAAACCCCTTCAGCTCCTTCAGTCCTTTCTCTAACTCCCCCATTGGGGTCCCTGTGCTCAGTCTGATGGTTAGCTGTAAGCATCCTTATCTGTATCAGTAAGGTTCTGGCAGAACCTCTCAGGAGACATCCATAACAATTTTCAGGCTAACCTATAGTATATAGTGAGGCCCTGTTTCAAAAACTATCAATAAAATAACCAGTGAATTTGTTCTATTTTATTCACCTTTATTTTTATTATTTTGAAAGTATAATTTAACTACATGTCTTTCCTTCCCCCACATACTCTGTTCTTCTTCAAAGTAACATCCCCTTTTTATGTTATATGCATATATATATACGTATATATATAGTGTATAGTGTGTGTGTGTGTGTGTGTGTGTGTGTGTGTGCATACTTATACATTCCTAAATTGAGGAAAAGGTCATAAGAGGTACAAGATCAGACAGTTTGCTGTGAGATTGTGTCTCCTAGTGATATCAGGAGCTTCACCCAAACAGTTACAGTGAATTTCTTAAGATCTTTCTGACCTCAAAACCATAGTTTTTGAAACTCCAACTATGAACTGTAGCAGAGGTGTACAATTAAGGAGACTGGAAAGGATAATGGTGTAGGTTAACACTCATTACATGTTCACACGGTCTGGCACTGTCCTAAGCTTTTCACATTTGTAGACCCATCGACAGTTCACTACAGCACATGGTATAGGATGAAATGACTGCTGCTTCCTAGAGGATGACACAGTGAAAGAAGAGTAGAGAGAATAGATGGTACCCCAAGGCCACACACTAACTTCCGTTAACAGATGGATATCTACCATGTCCTATAAAAGATTTAATTTCCTTTGAGAAAGGGTGTTCATCCTCATGACTCTTATCAGTCTTCCTCCTCAGCTGATGTTTAGTATGTGTGTATAGTTCGTAAGTTTTCCATCACTGGGGTGATGACCCCAGGAAACAAAATTAAAGGAGATGTTCATCTTAGGTGTTCATCAGGTATTTATATTAGCCTGTAAGTTACTGCCTCCTTAAATTCTGTTTCCCAACTACTGATCTTGATTCTTCTTAGTTCCTGCTTCATTTTCTCTCTGGTCCTCCTATCTAGGTGCTTTCACAGCATCTAACGTAGAATAGCAGTTTGCCACTTTGGCTTTTGTTCTCTGCTTGTTTGAGGACAAAGGCAAACTTTCACCCCCCCCCCAGTCATGTATCCAACATGTTATAGTGCACAAACAGTCACTATTTTTCAAGTTAATTAAGTTCAAAGACCACACTTTAGAGATCTGAGTTGCTTTAAGAAGGGGGACATTTTCTCTACCCTTAAGAGCTCAAACCTCACAAAGGAGAGATTTCAATCAAGTAGTCACACAGTAAAGAGCCACTTTTCACACAGAGGCTTAGGTGAAAGGTTTGTGGAGAGAGACAGAGAGACAGAGAGACAGACAGAGAGACAGAGAGATAGAGAGATATGGAGAGAGACTGTATGTTTAGGGTACCTACTGTGTGCTAGGCACCCTGACACTCTGAGAGAGAGAGAGAGAGAGAGAGAGAGAGAGAGAGATGGAGAGAGACTGTATGTTTAGGGTACCTACTGTGTGCTAGGCACCCTGACACTCTGAGAGAGAGAGAGAGAGAGAGAGAGAGAGACAGAGACAGAGACAGAGACAGAGACAGAGAGAGACAGAGACAGAGAGACAGAGAGACAGAGAGACAGAGAGACAGAGACAGAGACAGAGGGAGAATAGCCAGGCAGGGCAGGGAAAGTAAATGTGGAGTCACCTCAGTGTACACTCCATCAGCCTTTCCCCAACACTGGAGTATTCCATTTAGGTGGGATGATTGTTTGAAAATATATAGGCAGGGTAAAGAAGAGTCGGTTCTACCCAGAGTTACCTAACAGTGGAGGTAGGCTAGGGCACAGGAAGGAGGGGCAAACAATTTATGTTTAACAAATGAATTTTTTGAGGAGTACTGGGTCTGAGGCACGAGGCAGAAGCAGGCAGCAGTAAGACTGTGAATTTGGAGACAACATTGAGGCTTTTGGGGAACATGAGATCACCTAGGCAAAGGATAAAGAAGAGGCAGAGGAAGCAGACAACATGTATGTGGTGTCCATTTGTAATTATCTCCCTGAAGTAACATCCAGACCCTCTGTGTAGGAGAATCTTCTCTTCAGAGAAGTTAGCTGCCCTGTCCCTGCTTGCTGGTCAGGAAATAACTTCAGAGGGGGGAGGTGTGGATCTATTCTACAGAAACAGGAGGGAAAATCAGAATATATAGTCTCAGGGCTGCACAGACTTTAAAATGAATATAGAATGTCTTTTGAATTTAATGGTACAGTTCTTGGCAATTGGTATGTAGTTGTATATGAACAAGGGTGGTGTTCTTTAAAGTTTATTTTCTTTCCTCTTTCAAATTACTCTAATAGTAAAGTGAGGTTTTTACATTTATCATCTATCTATCTATCTATCTATCTATCTATCTATCTATCTATCTATCTATCTAGTGTGTTATGTGCATGTGTGGATGTCACAGCACTCTTGTGGAGGTAAGAGGGCATGCATCTTATGGGAGTCCTCATGTGAGTTCTGAGAATCAAATTAAATCCTTGTGCTTAGTAACAAACATTTTTAATTTGATGGCCCACTCTGCTAGACCCCCCCCTTCATTCTTTACTAAGTTTTGTCAGGTTATTAAATCTTGACATAATCAATATGATGTATGTTAATGATCTTCAAGTTGCCTGTAATATGTTTGAATTATTGGATTCTTTTAAGGTCTAGACTATTTTTCTTTTGGCTATCACTAACCATTTCTCTAACCATCGTTAGCTGTAGATGCTGTACAGGACGATTTCTAGGTACGCAAATTTATTATGTGTCTGGTGGCAAAAATTGGCTGTAAAAGCATGGCTCCCGTGAGTTATATTTAATAACCTGTCCTCTGATAAAAGAGAGAGAATGAGAATAGAAGAAAAGGAGGAAGGCTGTGGACTTCTCAGTCACTACCTTCCAGGACGTGCCAGAAAAGGCTTTCAGATTCCTGTGTTACAGAAAAAGCATCTTGGGAAGTCATGCGCACTAGACATTATAAAGTGTTATTAACAGAACATAGTTCCAGGAGCTATGAACAATTAGATTCATCTATTATAGATTTCTCTTCTGGTAATTGCTCATTGAACGTTTGGTTTAAAAGTATTCAATTCTAGTCCCAGTTCTGTTTTCAAAGTCTTATACTCTGGCCCATTCTCTTCACTGGACTTTGTTCCACCTCCTCCCTCCCCAGGGTCACCTTCTCTTCCACTACTGTTTGCTCCACACGGAACTGGAAACAACGTGACTAGAGTACGCATGTGACTTAAGTAATACAAGAGTAAGATATGGTCAGGGGAAATGAAATAAGGGTAGAAATTTATTGGAAGTTGATGAGGCCATGGACCCTAAGCTCTGGCCTAGCTCTCAGCTGGACTTCAGTTGGGCTTAGAATTTTCTGGCAAGTGAGTAAAAATGCAACACAGAATCACCAGAATTCTCATTCCTTACAGAAGGGGTATGCTGTGCTCTCACTGGCGGCTACTGTAGTAGTGATGGCTTTTTACTTTGGCATTTTAACCATTTGCTTGCTTGCTTATTTATGCCTGTATTTCTTTTTGTGATTGTATGTGTGAGATTGTGTGTGTGTGTGTCACAAGGTCATGGTAAGAAGTCTGTTCTGTTCTTTTGCATGTGGATTGGAGGGATTGAACTCAGATCCTCAGGCTTGATGGCATGGGCCTTCAGTGATGGCCCAATTATTATGGGAATTCTCATTGGAACAGTAGGAATATAGAAACACGTAATGCTCTTTACAACAAGACATCATGTTCTTCAATAGCTCATACTTGGAAGCAAACCTTTAAAATTACTTGAAGTCAGACTGGTGCTAAATGATGTTAACAAGATTCCAATCCAGCGAATCGAAGATTCTTCTTGTGGTTTCTAAATGCTCCTGGTATTGTATGTCTTGCCCTCTTCTGAGAAACTCCAGCTTTTCTTGCAGTTCTTAATAGATGCCTTAAAATATTCACACACACACACACACACACACACACACACACACACACACACACACACACACACACAGACGCGCGCGTGAGCAACTGAATTGCACTTTCTGCTGGAAAAGTTCATGATTTCAGAGGTTTTTTTTCCTCATCCAGTTCTACTTAGTTGACATAATTTTTCGGCTTTTACCTTTAGCATGTGAATTGAAAGCATTCATCGTACTGGAATGGAAGTTTGTTTTCAATGCCTGTTGTTATGACATCCTGTATATGAGGATGGACTGGAGTAGAATTGTTCTTAAGGAGACCTGGGCAAGCAGAGAGCTCTGTGCACTTGGAGACAGCTGGGGCAAGCATTTCAAACACAATCTGAATCAAAACTCCTTTTAAATTCATGACAGGTGTCGTACTCACTGTTGCCTTTAATTGCCTAATTTCTGGCTTGAAACCATCCTTTCTGGACTTGTCCTCCCGAGTCAGGTGCCAGCCACTCTCCATCCAGCAGCAGGCATAAATGCTCTATAGTACACCTTTGACTGGATTCAGAATATGGGAGGGCAGTAAGCTGTTTGAGGAGGTGGAAGCGAAGAACATATTGTTCCTCGCACTGTTTCTGGGGGATATCCTACCCCATTTCTCAGTCACATAATAGAGGGCGAGAGAGGCCCCGTGACAACTGATGGGTTCACATGCTGTTTTAACCAAATCTCAACATTTGTTTTACCATCCTAAAACTAGATTTTATAGCTTGGAATGAATCAAAAGTCAGGGAGAAACCTTTTAAAGGTAAGACATCTTAGGTCATGGAGAAGCAAGTTAACCAAGACATAGAAGTTCTCTTAATTGCAGAATGATTGGAAATGTGATATGGGCTCTTTATTGACTTATACTGCTCTTTGAAATAAATATTGAACTCTCTTTCTCTTATTACAACATATTCTATCACCAAATGTTCAAATATGCACAAACATGGAACGCATAGTGTATTATTCCCAGTGTTCCCATTTCCCAGATTCAGAAATAATTGACTGACTCATGACACCCCAGGTACTCCTAAACTTCTATTATTTTGAAGCAAATATCTTGATAATTTCTATAGTAACAACATTAATTTAATTGTTTATTAATTTATAGATAGGTTTCACCATGTAGCCCACCTAGTTTGGAACCAGCAATGTAGCTAAATCTGACCTTGAACTCATGATTCTCCCTGATTCAGCCTCTGGTGCGCTGGGGTGGTAGGCAGGTCCCACAGACAGCTACTGCAAACATAACATCCAATCCTGCCTTTTCAAGTGAGGGACTACTCTGGCAGGCTGGTGAGAGCTGATTCCGTAAGCAGTGGTGAGAACCTTTTGAATTTGTTTCTGTCCTCTTGTATCTGAAAATAATTGGAGCCTATCTCTCTCCAGATAAATAATGTCTGAAAATTAATCATTTATAAAACTAGAACTTGTAGCTGTGCCTTCAGGATACGTCAAGCCTCTTCTATATGTGATCCTGCTACCGTTGTCTAAATCAACCTGATGTCATAGTGTAAGATCATTTATTTCTATAATCTAGTACAGGACAATTTTGGTGAGTGCACTCGGTCTTAGAATGTGTAAAGAAGTCTGTGGACCTCTTGAAATCATAGATAAAATTTTTGTCAGATTTTCAAAGAAATCTGTGATTGCCTCGAAATATTAAAATTGCCACACTGATCTTTGTGTCTGAGGTTACAATACAGTGTACCAGGATTATGGCCAAGAGTAAGAACCTTCCAGAGAAATAAGAAACTTAGAACAGAGGATTTTGTTTCTTCTGGAAAATGCCTCAGAGATATCAGGAAGAAAGGTGTGACCACCAGCCCTTGCACCACTCTTCGATAAATAACAAAGTTGACCCTGATTCTCTCAGGACACTAATTTTGAATAGGGCAATTTCTGCCATGTTAAAGTAGATATCACTTATGACACCATGGGACTGACTGGGCACTCACATGTAGCATTTATGAAATTGATTGGTATTGACCGAGTACGATAGCATGAAGCTCTGTCAAATGGGATGAATGGTACTGCATGTTTATTCTGAAACATTCAGAGTGATTTTAGCTCAAATAGTTAGACTGAAAAACTGAACATGACCTTTCCCCGTCTCCGTCTTTCTAATGCAGTGGTTCTCAACCTTCCTCATTGGGCAACCCTTTAATTTTTTGTTGTGGGGATCCTCAACCACAAAATTATCTTGTTGCTAACTCACAACTGTAATTTCACTATTGTTTTGAGTCATAATGCAAATATCTGATGTGCAGAATTGTCTGATATGTGACCCCTGTGAAACGGTCATTCAATCCCTAAATGGGTCATGATCCACAGACTCAGAACCACTGTTCCAATGTGACAGGAAAGCCAGACTCTTCATGGTCCCTTTGGATTTGGTCTGGTTTTGTTGTTTGCTTATTGTCAGAATAACGGGTTGCTATCTCAGAAGACCTTGTTCACCACAGGTTGTCTCTCCTGGACTTTTCTGCTCCATTATGTTCAATTTGCCTAGCAGGTGACAGGTGTACTTCCAGGCCACGTCACCTTTGTTGTCTTAGCTCAAGTCCTCCTTATGGAAAGGGACCAGTTGGTCCCTTTTAAAAATCTTTTCCCAGAGAGTCAAAAAAGGATGAACGAGAGAGCTAAACTACGAGGAATAAATAAATGGCTTTACTTTTTCTTTTTTTGTTTTTGTTTTTCACTTAACACAAAATAGTCAGCAGAATGGCTCAGTCAGTAATGTTCATGCCATGTAAGGCAGAGTACCTTAGTTCAAGACCCAAAACCTGTGGTATGCTTGTCAGGACAAGCTGTGGTTATGCATCCTCTGTTTCTTCCCTCAGGGGGGTCCAGGTGCCACTGAACACTAGGCTGGAAGAGGATGGGTGGGTGAAGTCTGCAGGACACCAGTCCAGCTGGGAGTGAATGCTGGTGAGAAGGACTTCTCTGAGGATTTTGTGTTACGCCTCTTAGACAATACTCAACAAAACAGCTCTCTTAGATGATCTTCAGTGAAACAGCTGCGCATACACTTTATTTGGGGTGAACAAAGGTTATATAGGAATACCTTGGAAAGTGGGAAGGAGTTTGCAGGATGAATGTAATATCACTGGCTGGAGATTTAATATAGTATGAGTGCTTTATTTGTATGGAGACACATTCCAGAAATCCCAGGTACTTGCTGGGCGGGTTCTTACCAGGAAAAGAGGAAGTTGAACTTGTCGATTTGCTAAGGACTGTATGACCTTCCTCAGGTAGAAAATTGGGGGTTGGACACCCCTAGACAAGGTCAGAGAAGAGGAAGAAGAGAGTCTTTTATTGTGCACTGAGCTTAGAGGAGTTATCTGTACATGGTAGACTTTTTTTTTTAGATTTATTTGTTTTTAATTTTATTTTTCTTAGATATTTTGCGTATTTACATTTCAAATGTTATCCCCTTTCCCCCCTCTCCCATTTCCTCTCCCACACCCCTTCTCCCCTTCCCCTGCCACTTACACCTACCCCCACTTCAATGTCCTAGCATTCCCTTACAATGAGGAAACGAGCCTTCTCAGGATCGAGGACTTTTCCTCCTATTAATGCAAGACAATGACTTTCTCTGCTATATATGTGGCTGGAGCCATGGTTTTCTCCATGTATACTCATTGGTTGGTGGTTGAGGCCCTGGGAACTCTGGTGGGAACTAGTTAGTTGATATTGTTGTTCTTCCTATAGAGTTGCAAACTTCTTCAGCTCCTTCAGAGCTTTCTCTAACTCCTCCATTGTGGTCTTCATGCTCAGTCCAATGGTTAGCTGTAACCATTCTCATCTGTATAAGTAAGACTGGCAGAGCCTCTCAGGAGACATCCTTGTCTGGCTCCTGTCAGCAAGCACTACTTGGCATCAGCAATAGTGTCTGGGTTTGGTGACTGCATGTGGGATGGACCCCAAGTATCTGGATGACCTTTTCTTCAGTCCCTACTTGTCTTTTTGGACCTCTATTTCCTCTGGTGAGTATTTTGCCCCTTCTAAGAATGACTGAAGCATCCACATTTTGATCTTCCTTCTTCTTGAGCTTCATATGATCTATGAAATGTTTCTTGGGTATTCCGAAATTTTGGGCTAATATGCACTTGTCAGTGAGTGCATACCGTGTGTGTTCTTTTGTGACTGGGTTACCTCACTCAGGATGATATTTTCTATTTCCATCCCTTTGACTATGAATTTTATGAAGTCATTGTTTTTAATAGGTGAGTAGTACTCCATTGTGTAAATATACTACATTTTCTGTGTCCATTCTTCTGTTGAAGGACGTCTCTGTTCTTTCTGGCTTTTAGCTATTATAAATAAGGCTGCTATGAACATAGTGGAGCATGTGTCCTTGTTACATGTTGGAGTATCTTTTGAGTGTATGGCCAGGAGTGGTATAGCTGAGTCCTCAGATAGTACTATGTCCAATTTTCTGAGGAACCACCAGACTGATTTCCAGAATGGTTGTACCAGCTTGCAATTCCACCAACAATGGAGGAGTGTTCCTCTTGCTCCACATCCTTACCAGCATCTGCTGTCACCTGAGTTTTTTTTATCTTAGCCATTCTGACTGGAATGAGATGGAATTTCAGGGCTTTTTTGATTTGCAATTTCCCTGATGACTAAGAATGTTGAACATTTCTTTAGGTGCTTCTCAGTCATTCAGTATTCCCCAGTTGAGAATTCTTTTTTTTTTTAGCTCTGTGCCCCATTTTTTAATAGGAATGTTTGATTCTCTGGAGTTTATCTTCTAGAGCTCTTTGTATATATGACATATTAGCCCTCTATCAGATGTAGGATTGGTAAAGATCTTTTTCCAATCTGTTGGTTTGCTGTTTGTCCTAATAACAGAGTCCTTTGCCTTACAGAAGGTTTGCAATTTTATGAGGTCTCATTTGTCAATTCTTGATGTTAGAGCATAAGCCATGACTGTTCTGTTCAGGACAATTTCTTCTGCGCCTTTGTGTCGAGGCTCTTCCCCACTTTCTCTTCTATTGGTTTCAGTGTATCTGGTTTTATGTGGAAGTTCTTGATCCACTTGGACTTGAGGTTTGTACAAGGAGATAAGAATGGGCCAATTTTCATTTTTCTACATGCTGTACTCCAGTTGAACCAGCACCACTTGTTGGAAATGCTGTCTCTCCCCCACACCCCACCATTGGATAATTTTAGATCCTTTGTCAAAGGTCAAGTGACCATAGGTGTGTGGGTTCATTTCTGGGTCTTCAATTCTATTCCATTGATCTACCTGCTTGTTTCTGTTCTGATATCATGCAGTTTGTTTGTTTGTTTTTTATCACAATTGCTCTGTAATACAGCTTGAGGTCACGGATGGTGGTTCCTCCAGAAGTTCTTTTATTGTTGGAATAGTTTTTGCTATCCTGGGCTTTTTGCTTTTCCAAATGAATTTGCAAATTGTTCTTTCTAACTTTATGAAGAATAGAGATGAAATTTTGATGAGGATTACATCGAATCTGTAGATTGCTTTAGGCAAGATGGCCATTTTTAAATATTAATCCTGCCAATCCATGAGCATGGAAGATATTTCCATTTTCTAAGCTCTTCCTCAATTTCTTTCTTGAGACTTGAAGTTCTTGTCATACAGATCTTTCACTTGCTTGGTTAAAGTCACACTAAAGTATTTTATATTATTTGTGGCTACTGTGAAGGTTGTCATTTCCCTGATTTCTTTCTCAGCCTGTGTATTCTTTGAGTAAAGGACCTCTCCTGATTTGTTTGAATTAATTTTATTCCCAGTCACTTTGCTGAAGTTGTTTATCAGGTTTAGAGGTTCTCTGGTGAAATTTTTGGGGTCACTTAAGTATACTATCATTTGCAAATCATGATATTTTGACTTTTTCCTTTCCAATTTGTATTCTTTTGATCTCTTTTTATTGTTTAATTGCTCTGGCTAAGACTTTAATTACTATATTGAATAGGTAGAGAGAGAGTGGGCAGCCTTGTCTTGTCCCTGATTTTAGTGGGATTATTTCAAGTTTCTCTCCATTTAGTTTGATATTGGCTACTGGTTTGCTGTATATTGCTTTTACTTTGTTTAGGTATTGGCCTCGTATTCCTGATCTTTCCAAGATTTTTATCATGAAGGGATGTTGAATTTTGTAAAATGCTCTCTGAGCATCTAATGAGATGATCATGTGGTTTTTTTCTTTGAGTTTGTTTATATAGTGGATTACGTTGATGGATTTCTGTATATTGAACCATGGGACTACACACCTGTCTCAAAGTTCTTAACCCAGAAATGTTCTTGTCCAAAGGAAGAACAAGGACAAAAATGGAGCAGAGACTGAAGAAAAGGCCATCTGCCGTCTGCCCCACCTGGGGATCTATCCTGTCTGCAGACACCAACTCCGACAGTGTTACTGTTGCCAAGAGGCACTTGCTGACAGGAATCTGGTATGACTGCTCCTTGGGAGGTTCAGCCAGCATCTGACCAATACAGATGTGAATGCTTGGAGCCAACCATCAGACTGAGCTCAGGGACCCTGGTGGGGAAGCTGGCAGAAGGACTGATGGAGCTGAGGGGGATTGCAACTCCATAGGAAGAACTACATAGTTGACTTTGACATTAAGTAGAATGTTTTCCCAACAAAACCCATGGAAAATGTGCCTAATGCTTGGAGGCAGAAATAAGTGAATACTTAGGGGTTTCTGGCCAATTACCCTGCCTATCCAGTGAGCTCCAGGCCAGTGAGGTACTGTCCCCAAAACACAAGGTGAAAAGCTCCTAGAGAACAATATCCCAGTCTTCTACATGTGCGTACACACATGAGCACTACACACATGAGCCCTCTACCTGCACTATACAACACTCTGCCCCTTCTACAAGAAAATAAAAGAAAACACATTGATATAAACTACGTACTTATGGGGTAAAATAATTTTGTTTTAATTGTTACTCTTTGAGAGTGAGGATGCATTGGGTGCACGGTACCTGACTGGTATATTAGAAACCATGTTTCAAAATAAAAGCAAATTTTTGTTGCTAGAAGAGATTTTAGTGCTATTGAATCTCTGATATTTTATTTAATTAAGTTTAACGCTTTGTTTTCAGATATTTTATATAAACATCTGCTCATTTCTATACTTTAAAAGTATGTGTTACCTTTTAATTATTGTTATTCTTCTAAGTTTTACTGTCACTGAAAATATATACTGGTTTGTTTTTTGTAACTCCTTACATTAGGAATTTTTATATGTTCCCAAATGGGAAAAGCCAGATAGATATGATATTTCCCCCAAATGCATGACTGAAGTTACAAAGCTTTAAAAGACAAACATTAAAATATTTTGTTTGTACTGTTGTCTTAGTTATGGTTTCCATTGCCATGCTTAAATGTCATGGCCAAAATCAGCTTTGGGGAGAAAAGAATTTTTTTTGGCTTAAGCCTCTACATCACTATTCATTATCAAGTGAAGTCAGGACAGGGACTCAAGCAGGACAGGAACCTAGAGGCAGGAGCTGATGCAGACATGAAAGGGTGCTGTTTGCTGGCTTGCTCGCCATGGCTTGTCAGCCTGTTTTCTTATAGAATCCAGGCTTACCAGCCCAGGAATAGCCCCACCCATTGTGGTTGAGGCTCCACCATACTCTATAGTCAGACCTTATAGAGACAATTTCTCAACTGAGGTTCCCTCCTCTCAGACAACTCTAGCTTGTGTCAAGTTGACATAAAGCTAACCAGGACAATTGCAGAAGCTCCTTCTCTCTGAAACACAAGGGTCAAGTCATTTTATTTGCAGAAGAATAGTAAATAAATGAAACGAGCTTCTATGGAAGAAAAAGCTGGAGAGATGGCTCTGACTTCAATTCCCAGAAAACACATGGTGGCTCACAACCATCTGTAATTGGATCTGATGCCCTCTTCTGGTGTGAAGAGAGCTACAGTATACTTATATACATTAAATAAATAATATAATAAAAAAAGAAAAATGAAAGAAAAAAGCTAATATAGCAAAATGTAATTCTAGGATAATTCATGTTTAATAGCAAAACATTGATAATAACTGGAGAATAATAGAAAAAATGCTTCAGATTCTAAAATTAATAGCTTTGGTGCCAATGTCAAAGGATTTGAGGCTAGGAGAGAGTATAAGAATATTTAATTTAATATAGTCCTTCTTTATAACTTATTATAGATGTTTGAATACATTTCTTTTGACACAGCTATAGAGTTTGTCAGCATTTAAAAATAAGGAGGAGAAAGACATCAAGAATGCTTAGCTCCGGTTGTATGCCTATAGCTGTTAAGTAGCATTGCTTTCACATAGCAACAGGGGCTACGGTGGCTCTCTGAGGACAAGCAGGATGAAGGGGGTCTCTGCATGTTAGTCCTTGAGGTTGTGTGCATTAGGAACACAGGAAATAACCAAACAATGACATTTGCATGGAAACCAATGACATTACAACACCCAAGGGTAGAAAGGGACAGTCTCAGCAGGTGGGAGACACAATTATCCCTGGTCTGTGCTTACCCTCAGCGCCACCGGGGCCATAGAGCTCTGCAGGTCTCCTTTACATGTTTCTCAGATTTGGGGTTTTGTTTGTTTATTTGTGTAGCTAGACTTCAGCTTGATTCAACGCTTAATTTAGTTTCCTACTGAGAGAGCAAAAAGCATCAATTTGCATTTTCATGTTTTTGTGCCACCTGAGTCTTCTCATAGGAGACAGTGGGATAAAGTTAGTTATTCCAAGGGTGGATGTTGAAAGATAAGAGAGGAAAACGAGATTTGGAGAAGACACTCCTGTGCAGATGCAGATCAGAAGTCTTAGCTGGCCTACTGGTATCTGGAGCAGACCCCATTAAGAGGACTTCATGAGGAGCGGCCAATCTGATAATCCTTCACAGTCAGCCTTTACCTAGGGACTCCTAAGACAGTGACCTTGAGCTGAAGGGTGATTCAGAGGCTGGATCTATTCTTTGCAGGATATACTCTTTGATTGAAGATCCAACTGTTCTTCCTTCAAACTGTTACCCTCCATTTGCTTACACAATGAACTCATAGTCCTTTCAACACTGTGTGAAAGAATCAAACAGGTAACAAGGAAATTATCGTTTTGATCCACAGTCATCTAAAATGACAGAAAAATTCCCTTTTCTGTTTTAATTTTTAAAAATTTACATTTTTATTATTTCTTTGTTTATTGCATGTATTTATTAGAGTGTACAGTATGCCTATTAATTTACGTATCTATTATTTATTTATGCACTTATTTGCATACATGTGTGTGTATGTGTGGGTACACATGTGCCACATATGGTGATCAGAGCACAGTTTGCAGAAATTTGTTCTCTCTTTCTACTGGGAACACACTCAGGTAGTCAGGCTTGCTGTCGAGTGTTTTTATTGATGAACTTTCTCACAGCCCATCTTTTGGTTTTCAAAACTCTGATAGAGAGGCTGGAAAGGAGGATTTCAAAAGATATATAGTAGGAAATGAATAAAATACTTATTGTGTTGGGGACTTCTCTAGGTTCTCACTTTCAGAAACACTCAAGACCATATATGAACCTAGAAGCCTTCTAGTAAATGAAGGTACCAACACACGAATTCCTAAAATTCTATTCCATCATCTAACTAAAGAACAGAAATCATAGTTACAATAGAAAGTATTTAATACTCTAGTCACTGCATAACCCAATCATCGTTAAAGCCATTACTGAGTTCAGACCACTCCTTTTCCTACCAAATGCCTTAAATGCATTGCCTCACTGAAACCTTCTCTAATATCCTTCTGTTGGTTACTTCACAAACACTGCCTGATGAAGGCAGGAAAGGAACTAGAAGGAGGGATGAGAGGAAGGTATGAAACTGCGAAACACGACTACCCAGGAGCCTGGCACCATGGAATTTCCTACACATAACTCCTTATGCATGAAACATAAACTCCATTCTGACAGTCAGTACACAATTAAGGAATACTGGTGTAAATCGGTGAATCGGGCATTATTAAAGGATGCTATGATCTATGCTATCTGTGCTTCTGTATTAAAACGGTGAGAAAACATTAGAGACCTCCTCGGTAAAATGTAATCTTCTGCTCTCCAGATTTCTGTGGTTCAGACTGTCACATTGGACAAAAGTGTGTCACACAGAATTTGACACCAGCATATAGCTCTTATATTGGTGACAACTATGGGCCTATTGGACTAGAAGCTTTCTAAGCTCAGTCCAGGTAGAGTCAATCTACCTTTCTGGGAGTGTGGCTCAGACATTTGCACTGACCACACACGTCCTGTCAGGCTGGGCTGTCTAATGCCCAGCAGGCTACTCCTCAGTGTGGCTGGGCAGCTCTCTGCTGCTGTTGGCCAGATGTTTCTGTTATGAAGAAGAAGCTGCATAAAAAACTGGAGGCAAACTTTAGAAACACCAAGACACTAATCAGAAAGATCTTTCAGTGGTTGGCTCTTATAATTAAAATCTGGCTTTATAGTTGGCCTCTGTTTCATTTCAGCTTTTCTAAATAGTTTCTCTTTTTATAAAAATAAGGTAATAAACAATGATAAACTGGGCATACACACACTCATACATGCATACAAATTGGTTTTTTATCACAGAGCTGTGAGAAGGAGCCCTCTGCCCAGGGCCATTGTAATTCCTTGGATTCCCTTGCATCTCAGGGTATTCTGATTAGAGAGAACACTAAATATTGCATGTTGGGAAGGTAAATGTTAACCTACATTTTGCACTTTGAGTATGCTGTTGTCATTCCCCAGGGTTCTCTGATTTCCTGCTTTGGGGCCACTTGACAAATGAGCCTATTTTTCCCTGACTGTTGTTGCTAGGAAGCGAGAGGCTTTGATTCCTAACTCCTCCCGCTTCCCACTGACTTGTCTGCTTTCCAGAGGTGCACAGAATCAGAGGTTAAACAATAGATGAACGGGGCAGAAGCAAAGCGTTTTATCCCAATGTGCTTTGGTAGTCTTACCATAAACCATGTCAAAATCGGTCTGTCGAAATGGGGGCAGGGTATGTGGCTGATTCTCATGTTGTAAGAATATAAAATCTAGTTACATTTTATGGAAACAAAAGAGCCTTTAGAAGGATCATTAGGAGTCTGCAGGAGTACAACGTAATGCTCCCAAGCTTCCTACAGGGAGCCCTTGTGTCTGATAGTTTGGAGGGGAGTTTATAGGACATTTTTGCTTTCTTTTAATAAAACAGAAAATGATCTAGTTTCATCCAGAGTATTTAATCAACAGAAAGTAACTGAATGAACTAAATGAGTCTCTTACTGTCACACAAACACATGACACAGAAACTTTAAGGATGATCATAGAATGAGTTACTGATGAAAACAGGTCAAGTTGTAATAGCAATGAGAATCTGGAAGGCCCTGACTGTGTATGTCTCATTCTCTCCCCTCCCTTTACAAAGAAAGAGGAGTGAGTTCTTCCACCTGGTTTAATCTCAATATTAAAACACCAATGTGAAAGAAAAGTATCTAACAACGATGACATCACATCTGTTATCAGGCGAAGGGTGTTTTACCTTAATAAGAAGTAAATGTAAGTGCACAGAAGTCCTCTAGGAGAAAGGACCATGATTAAATGCTGTCAATTGTGGCCAAAGAACCATCACATTGTCTTTGGCTGCTAGCCTCAATTTTGAATTATGGTACTAGATTCTGGAGTCCTTTTAGACTTAAGAGCAGAGCATGTGGTTGGGAGTGCAGAGAGGTTCGGGGGTCAGAATTGGCCACTTAATACTCACCTTTCTACAAAGGTAAATTGTCTATGAAGCAGTTACATTTTACTTTTGTAGAGTGTTCTTCTAATGCTAGATGTTTCTTTGGGAATGAAAATTTAAACGTATGCACATTTAAAAGTAAGAATTGTACGATAGGGTTTATTTTTCCTATTTTCTATGGATGGTCACTATTTAATATCACTACATTCTCTCTATTTTGTATGCCAAAGATAAAACTATTGTAAAATACAAGCTGATAACTGATTTGTGAGGAGGGATTAACTATATATCTCTACATAAGTGATAATCTAGGGTCACTGTCTTGGAACACAGTACTTGAGTTACGCGATAGTAAATTAGGAAGGGTGGATTTTGCTCTCTTTGTGCAAGCACGCTGTAGGTGTTTTGGACTACTCTTGTCTTGAATCCACAGGGAAACAGGTGGGCCACTAAGCTGGTTTCTGATGTCTTGTGGTTCCACACAGTAAGCATGTTTTACTATTCATTTAATTCTTTGTAGTAGGGGCATTGATCATACATAAACATTTCAAATGTACTCTGTTCTTAAGATTCTTATTGACAGTAATTAGCCTACAAATGGTGTCTTTGTGGGTATTTTTATATATGCTTGCAACATTGGGAATTAGTTTGATACAGTAAGATGAGATTTTTATGTACTTCTCTGTGAATGCTGAAACATAATTGTGTACTGTTTCTGAAATTGATACTGCTGATTGCTAATCAATGTACCCTTTCTTCTGAAGTTACTTTTCTGATGTCCCAAATATAAAGAAATTCATTAGACAGAAAACATAATATTCAGAAACAGGTAGGAATTTGGTTTTCAGGATTTCCTTTAAAAGCTTGCCTACGTGAGTGAGCCTTGACATGAGTTAATACAATGAAACACCAAATATTTAGAAATGATGTGAAACCTCTGTGTCATGACATGTCACATAAGTCACCCATGCCTCAGTATAGATAACGTTTTACATCTGTGTTAGAATGTGTGTTCTCAGTTTCCTTGGGAACAGAGAGGAAACACCAAAAAAAAAAAAATCTAAGTGCTATGGTAACTTGATGAGATTTAAATCACCATGGAAACACACATCTGGGCTTTCCTGTAAGGACATTTCCTGAGAGATGTTTAACTGAGGTGACAATAATCACATTGAAGGTGTATGACTTTATTCCACAGATCTTAGACTACATAAAGGAAAACTGTGAATGGGATAGCAATTGTCACCTTTCTCTTCTTCTTGCTGTGGACACAATGTGATCGCCTGCCTTACATTTCTGCTCGGCAGACAGAGCTGGGCTTACTACCGTGGTGTCCCCACCCCAATAGACTGTACCCTCAAACTCTGCATCACAATCAATCACAATCGCCTTTGTTAAAATGACTTGTGGAGGACTGTGGAAAGGTTTAGTGTTATGAGATAAAAGAGATCTGCAAGATCATAAAAAGAGCTTATTGGTCTATTCTGGTGGGAGAGTGGAAGGGCTAAACTGTCAGGAGAAATGTAGACAAAGTGAGTGCTCATGGGATTTTAGAGTGGAGCAAGGGCTCTGTCAAGAACTGGCTAGAAGCCACTGCGTGTTCTGCTTTGGAAAAAGAGTTTGGCAGCGTTTCTGCCCATGAACTGGAAACCTGAGTGACGATGAATAGACTGATATGTTTGGCAGAGCTCATTTCAACAGCATTCAAGTATATGGTGGTTTATTTTCGCTGACTGGGCTTAGTTGGGCTTGTAATTAGTGTAATAAGAACCCAAGGTAAGAAGAAAGGAAAAACACACAGCCCGATGAGCAAAAGACTGAGAGAGAATTTAAAGCTAAAGACAGAGCAGATGAGGTCGCAACAGTTGTAACTGTTAAAAAGATTAGGGTTATTAAATAGAAGCACGCAGTTCACTGGGATAACAGAAATGATGCCTTGTTGACAAGGCCCAACTGTGGAAGGCATCCGATATGTGAAAATGCAAACTCATGGGAAGTGAAGGTAAACCCAAGATATTGGAGATGCCAAGACTATGGGAGACCAACAAATGTTAGGTGTAGTTAAGGAAATTAGGGATGAAGTCAGCCCAAAAGAATTGGCGGAAGTATAGAATTTGAGATTTAGAGCTTTTTAAGGTTACCGGAATGCACCACTGGTCTTCCACCAAGAGCACCAGACTTAGAGTATGGATTGCAGGATTTAGTATTTGCCTTACTGTAATAGACTCTGGTTTGGCTCAATGGATATTAGTGAAAAGGGATCTGTTTGGGTGTCAAATTGACAGGGGGTGGGTCTGTGGTGGTTAATCATGATTGTCAGTTTTTCAGTGTTTACAATAATCTAAGAAACAAACCCATGCAACGGCCTTGAGGATGCTTCTCACATGGCTTAACTGAGATAGGAAGATCAATCCTGACTGTAGGTGGCATCATGCAGTATAGTCTGGGACTAAATAGAAAGAGGAAAGCAAGAAGAGAGTAAGCACTCACCTTCTGACTAGAGATGGAGTGTGATTACGTTCTTGCCAGCACAGTAGGACGTACTCCAACCACCCTGACTTTCCCTGTTGTCATGCAGTGTACCATCAAACAACAAATTCTTCCTTCCTTAAGGTGAGAGCTGCCAACATTATGCTTCTAGAAAAACACAGAACTCTCACTCTTTTTCCTCACTCTCACTCTTCCTTCCGCTCTTCCTCTCTCTCTCTCTCTCTCTCTCTCTCTCTCTCTCTCTCTCTCTCTCTCTCTCTCTCTCTCTCTCTTCCTCTCTTCCTTTCCTGGTTTGAGACGATAACCTGTGTGTGTGTATGTGTGTTTCTTTCATCCTGTAGGCTTTCGCCCGATTCTCGGTACCGTGTCGGTGCTGGCGCCGACAAATGGCGGTCCCACCGAGATCGGAGAAGAAAGGGGGTACCACCTACGGGACGTCCCTGGAGCCCGGCCGGCATAGGAGAAGGGACGGATTGGAGGTGAAATAGAAAGACCCACATATTGGCATGATCCTGTCCAGATATTTTATATGGGGAAGAGGGAATGTTTGTGTTTTTTCTACAGGATGCTACAAGAGTACGCCAGCTGCCAGAGATGGTTGCTGAGACTTGCTGATCCTGGGAGCATGAAGATTCAGCTCTCGTGGTTCGGGTCCCTGGAGTCATTCCTCTGCCCTGAGAGGAAGACGGAGGATTCCCCCTCATCTTTTGTCATCACAGAAATTCTGGCGTTGCTGCAGTTATTGTGTCCTGTCCCATTGCGGCCTGCGCCCCGACTCTCTGTGCACTGCTGCTTGCTGGAAGCTGCTGTGGACTGGGGAACTCTGCCCTGGTTCTGCAGATCTCAGACATGGTTCCATTGCCTGCTGGTTGCTTCAGAGAAGAATGACCGATCCTGAACTGTCCTGGGAAAGACCTTGGCATTTTTGCTGCTACTGTAGCAGCCATTATTGCTGCAGCCATTGTGTCTGCAGTGTCTGGAGTTACCCTCCCCCAATCTATTGTTAGGCAAGCACAGTAGGTGAACTTTCTGGAGTAGTTGCTAACAATTGGGAATTCTAAATTTTATTATAGGAGTGGCTTGACTAGGCCCTTGGTGGTAGCAGCTGAGGAGAACCAGATGAGGTGCCCACTACTTATCGGGAGAGGCTCATCTTCCACAATCTCTTAAATTAATGCCATCTGGCCCCTGCTCCTTCGCCCCTGGGTTCAAGTAAGAGGAATGAGAAGATGACCTGATGTAGCTATTCTCAGCGACGGGCAACTTCCTCTGACCCTTGACCAATCTAGACATGGAGCCTTGAGGGCGACAAGGTAGTCCTATGACAGAGAGGCTGGGGTCTGAGAGGTCGATCCTAAGACAGAGTTAGCTACACCCCGTTTAAACGTACAGGCCGGTCAAATGCTCCTCTGCCCAGTTTCTCCCCCAATAAACACACGTATAGCCCAGAACGGTGTGTTACAGCATAAGTTCATTCCTAGCCATTGGGGTGCAGTCCTAACTGCAAGAGTGGCTCGCCATGGCCGAGCTGGGCACTCTGTGAGGCATGTCTGATCTCTCTCAGACCACTACTTCCACCTAATGGTCTTTTATAAAAGAATAACGGGGGAGATGTAGTGCCATATTGGATTTGGGCCTGGCCGCTTTGTCACTGCATGGCCACAGTTAAGAAGTCATGGGATTGTTGGACAGAGGCCTCTCCTGTGTATTTACGGCACAGGAAGAAAAGACCAAGTAGTAAACACCCAGTGTCTCCACTGCATGACCTCTGCTGAGCCTGGCTGATGCATGTGGAACTGACACACCTGGACCACACCTGGGTGGTGGTCAATTTACTTCTGCCTTTTACTTCCTCAGCCTTTATCCTTGAGATTTAGGCTGGTCTTCTGGGATTTCTCCCTAATTAATTCAGGTCTCTTAGTTGGTCTTTTGTTACTGAAGTCACGAGCCAGGTAGTCACAAGCCAGGGTTTCCCACTGTGCTTCCCAGTTATTTTCTACCTGGAGACTTGGGTATATAAGTGGTGAATAAAGCTACAGGAGTCTCTAACTCTTTTTCCTCACTCTCACTCTTCCTTCCATTCTTCCTCCCCCCCCCCCCTCTCTCTCTCTCTCTTCCTCTCTTCCTCTCCTGGTTTGACACGAAAAAAAAATAGAAAAACACAGAAGTTAACACACATACCAGACACCTTGTAACAGGTGGAATACACACACACACACACACACACACACACACACACACAGAGTCAGGGAGAGGTGGGGTGAGAGAGAGAGAGAGAGAGAGAGAGAGAGAGAGAGAGAGAGAGAGAGAGAGAGAAGAGGTTGAGATAGAGAGATTGAGAGAGAGATTGAGAGAGAGAGAGATTGAGAGAGAGATTGAGATAGAGAGATTGAGATAGAGAGATTGAAATAGAGAGATTGAGAGAGAGATTGAGATAGAGAGATTGAGATTGAGAGAGAGAGAGAGAGAGAGAGAGAGAGAGAGAGAGAGAGAGAGAGAGAGAGAGAAAACTCACATGCACACACTTGTCTTTCACAGATAGCTTGGGGGTAGGTTTGCAAAGACAAGACCAAAATACTCTACAAAGCCAAGATAAAGAACACATGGGCCATCCTCATGAAAACTGCATGCTACTTGCCTTAGATTCGGGATGGTCATGTGAAATTGAACGTTGTTGTTTTAGGGCGAGTGAAAGAGATGCAATGTTCTTGTTTTTGTGTATGTGCTTCTGTGCGGTACCACCACTCTATTGTGTTAGGTGGGTAGTTTAAACCTACCTTAATTTTCTATTTGTTGCTTACTTATTGTTAATGAAAGGAAATAGAAAAATAGAATTGATAGTATGAAAATTACTGGAGTACCAAATGAAAATAATTTTAATTCTAAAATTAAAAGTAGAATCGATATCTTATAATGTATCATTTCATTGTGCTTGCATATTTAATATCATGGTTTCTTTATTATAAAAGATTTCCCTAGATGATCAAAATATTTCATAAATCTTGGATATTTAAAATAATCTTTCCTGAGCATAATTTGCATTTAATGACACACCAATTGATTACCCAATCTGAGTTCTCACAACTGATTTTCTTCACTGATTGAAAGTCATTGTCTAGACTGTTCTCATTAACCTGAAGGTACCTTTTCCATCATTTTGTTGTCAGTCTTCTGTGTCCACAGCCGAGTTCTGATAGCTACTGATTTTTCTTTCACTATAGTTTTGCTCTTTATAGAATTTTATATAAATGGAAACAGCTAGTATGTAGCCTTTGCCTTTTATGTCATTTATGCTATCAATAGTGTTTTCATGGTTGATCATGTTTTCTTGCCATTAGAAATTAGTAATACATTCTGTTGATGCACAAGTTGTTAATCCATTTATCAGTGGACAATGTTTTGGTTATTCATTTTGGGAAATGGTTATCATTTTTAAAATAGCTCCTTATGCTCTCAAAGTCAGTGAATGTTTTCATGTCTTTTATGGAACTGTCTGAGAGTAAACTGGAAAATTCTTTGGTAAGTGTATATTTAATACTACATTGTAACAAATTATTAAACTGCTTTCTAAAGTGGTTGGATCAGTAGGAAAATTCCAGGGTTTTTTTTTTTTTCATGCCCATATCAATGTGACAATCTTTTAAAATTTTTGGACATTTTATCAATTTTAATTGCTAATTTTTCTAGTGATTTTGTTTTTCTGTAAATGACTTCATTTCACCTTCTATTTGGAAACATTTTTATTAAGCAAAGAATTATAGATCAGTACTCTTTGCTTTTCTTTAAAAATTTTATCCAATAAATGCTGTTGATATCTACTTTTTCATAACTTATCTGAGTGTAAATAAATAGTGTTGTTGATTAGGGTACAATGCAGAAAAGAAGGGGGAAAGGAAGTGAGAGGAGAAAGGGGGAGAAACAAAAATAGAGAAACAAAGTAAGAAAGAGACAGAGAGACAGTCAGACAGACATATAGAGACAGGGAGACACACACAATATACACGCACATATAAAATATTATAAATACACACATACACATATATATGTGTGTATATATAATACATATATATATATATATATATATATATATAGAGAGAGAGAGAGAGAGAGAGAAAGAGAGAGAGAGAGAAAATGAATGTAATTCTAGCCACATCTTTAACAACCAGATAATCAGAGGTTCTTGATTAAAATTACAAGGATGTGTAGCAGATCTCTATATTGCTGGTCTTGCTTGACTGAAACATTGTACCCATGGAATGCTCAATTCCTCTTCTCCAAGTCTATATTTAATTCTGTGAATCTGACTATATTTTATATGCTCATTGGTGGAATCATGTATTGTCTTTCTGGGACTAGCATATTAGCACAATACCTTGAAAGTTCATCCATGCTGTCAGGTGTTTTAGAACTCCCTCCTTTATTAAACACGAACAACCAATAATGTATTATTTTTCATATTTTCTTCATCCATTTATGATGTCATGGACACTCAAGCTGTTTTTACTATCTTTGATATTGTACACCATGCTCTAGTGAACTAGGAGTTCTAATGTTTCTTTGGATTGTGATTCCAATTCTTTGGGCAAATACAAATGCAAGATTGAGTAGGAATTTAATTTATTTTTATTTCTAAGATTATAACTAGTGTTTCTCCCATCTCTTTTCTTCCTCCAAACCCTCACAAATAGCCTTCTCTATTTTCATTCAATCTCATATCCTTTTTCACTAATTATAATCGAATGCATATATGTATTTGCATATATATGTATATTCCTAAATATAACCTGCTAAGTCCATGTGTTACGTGTATGTGTGTTTTGGATAGAAAATCAGTGTGTTCTTTCCTATATGCATCAGCATCTCTCCCACTCTCAGCTCTCCTCAGTCACTTATAGCTCATTGTGTAGGCTTGAGATGTGTAGGCTTTCCCCAGCCAGTTTCACATGCCTGTTGGTGTCAGAAATATACTTTCTGCTGTTTCCCGTAGTGGTTTGGAATTTTGAAGCATAACACCCCAGTAACTCCACTAGTTTCATTTCCTTGTCAACAACTTTTTCCTTTTCTTTGTACAAATTAAAGACAAGTCTCTCTTCCTTTCTGATTTGCACAGTTTATAACCTTCATTTTGTCATTTGCCATGTTCCTTGCTAGAACCTTTGAAAATTTTCTTTGCTGGTTTGCTCTTTCTCAGGATTCAGATCTTCCTATATTTGAAAATTTATGTTTTTCCTCAGAAATATTTCGTCCATCATAATTTGGTGATGTTGTTTCCTCCTCACCAACAAAATTTTCTCTTCCCTATTCTTAAGTCTGTAACTTTATATATTAAAAAGCAAGTTCAGTGAGGTCCTGTCACTGTTCTCTTCATGCTGTACTTTGGATCATTTACTTATTGTGTCTCAAGCCATTATCATCTCTTCGGATTATCTGTGGTATCATTGTGACACCTGTCTATTTCTAACACTGTGATTTTCATCACTAAAGGACTTTTTTATACTTATCTGTGATTTTGAACACACGTGGCATATTTATAATAGGCCCTTTAATTTCCTATTGGCTGGTTATCCCAGTTACATATCAAACTTGTACGCTTCTTTGCAGAATATTTTTCAGTTGGTATATGACATTGGATTTTCCTGTGGGGTTTATATGTTGTTTTCTATAATCTATAGTTTAATTGCTTGATCTATTGTGTACCATTTAGTTCCTAGCAATTGAAATTATTAGTCAACCTTTAGATAAGATACAGAAATTCTTTAAAAGTAAGTTACTATTATTGCTACAGCGTTGCCGTTTAGTGACTGAGGATTCCTCCCATATTGTGAGTCTCTCTGCTCAGGCTTGTAGAATTTTGAACACTCCCAGTCCCATGCACGCAGATCTTTGTCACTGGTTATTTGTCTAGACATGTGCAGGTCAATAGCAAAACGAAGAACTCTTCTGCAGATCTTGATAGCTTCACATGCTCAGGCCCACCATTTCTGGTTCTCAGGCTCACAAATCTTAGTCATTTTGCATTTCCCAGGCTGTAATGTCTTCCTGCTCAATGCTGCAAAATTATAGCGTTCTTTTGGGTTCTTCATCAGTGTACCATGGCCTGGAAATTGCTAAGAGGCAGCAATCTGGAACAGCTATGATTTTTTACTCAGTTTGTTTCTAACCTCTCAGCAATCATAACCCTGATCTGTCTATTGTTCAATGTCTGAAAAGGAACTGTCTTCATATACTTGAACTAGGCTTTTAGTTATCAGAGGCAGGATAAAAAAAGCCTTTGATTTCTATCTTAGCATTTGTTTAAGTCCTAGCCTAATAATTCTAATTATTGCATAAAAATGTTCATTTGTAGACAAAGTATAATTTCAATCATATTATTTGAAAAGTTGGATATTTATTTTATATCCACACTCTTTCTGGCTTATAAAAGTCATTGTATGTAAATCTTTGAGTTGGTGTATTACTTTGGATAGTTTTCCTAGAGTGGGAATTTCTTGATTGAACTTTAAACTATGTTGCATGCTTCGTATGCACATGGAGCATCTTGCTCATGAAATGCAGACAACTCTCAGGACCCTTAGCTAAAAAAACTGCCAACTATCGGCTTCTTCTAGGTGTGTTCAAAATATCAATTTGCTCAATCTCTCCAACTAACCCCTGGGCTAGAGACTACTATCAGACAGATTTGAAATATGAAGAAACCAATGTATAAGCTTGCAAACAAAATTTTACCTAACCCATGCTAACTCTGAATTTGACCAAAGGCAACATTGTGGCTGAGCTGTCTTTTTACATCTTTACAAGCATTATTGCCCTTTAAAATATTTCAGACTAAATACTCATCAAATGGTAAATTTTCCTGGGTATTGAAGTGAATTTGGTATCTCCTGGCTCTGTATTTGTTTTGTAGAGTACTGATGTTTGCTTCTTTGCCTATTTTTCCTTTCTAAACTAGCCACCTCAAAAATGTAGAATGCTGAGTAACAGTAAGAGACCAGAAGCTTCCAGAAACTCAGTGTCCTGGCACATGATCCCAGAACTTGGGGTTAATTTGCAGTAGTCATGAAACATCAGGCATGGACACTGTGGTCATCTCTGTGCTAATAAAGCTCTGGACCAGTGCTGTCCATCCCCAGTGAGCATGTGGAGAAAGCAAAGAGAATGGAAAGGAAAGGTTTTCAAATGCTCTCCAAGTTAGTGTCCTGACTGAGTACTTAAAATAGCGTTCTGGGTATGCTGTACACTCCGCTTTACACAAGAAAGCCATTTAACTTGAAAAACACTTCTCTGGTTAGTAGATTATCAACAGTGTTTTAAATTTACTTTTGAAGGCCATATTTACAGTGCACCTGGTAATTCTAAATATGAGCAATTAGTTTGTATCGATAATAAATTGACATCACAATGTTGCAAATTCCTTTCATAACATTTTTCCTAAAGCTGCTGACATAGGAAATGGCAAATATTTTAAAAACTTTCACATTAGGGCTAGTGAGATGCCTCAGGGCTTAAGAATACGCACTGCTTATTCAGAAAGCCTGAGTTTGGTTTCCAGTAACTGCATCAGATGTTGTGTCTGAGTTAGGATTTCCACTGCTCTGAAGAAACACCATGACAAAGGCAACTCTTATAAAGGACAACATTTAATTGGGGCTGGCTTACAGTTTCAGAGGTTCAGTCCACTATCATCATGGCAGGAAACATGACAGCTTCCAGGCAGGCTGGAGAAGGAGCTGAGAATTCTCCATCTTGATCCTAAGGCAAACAGGCAAAGACTATCTTCCAGGAAGCTAGGAGGAGGAGCCCATCCCCACAGTGACATACTTCCTCCAAAATGGCCACACCTCCTAAGAGTGCAACTCCCTAGGGCAAGCATATTCAAACCATACAGATGGTTAACCTCTGCCTGGAAATCTAGCTTCTACAGATTGGATATCTCTGATCTCCCCAAACATCTGCACTCCCAAACATGGGCATAGCCAGTCCTGCAAACACATAAACATAACTAAAAATAAAAATACAATTATAATTGAAATACTTTTACTTATAAAGTTACCACTTTAGCTTCAAATGCATTCTAAGGCAGAAAGGGCGGTGCAGATCTTCCTGGTTGCTGCCGCCACAGAGAGCTTGTAGGCAGCACCCCATGAGCAAACTTGAGCCTCGGGACCACAGGTAAGACCAACTTTTCTGCTGCAAGCGACCTGCCTGGTGAACTCAGGACACACAGAGGCAAAATACCTCTAGGACCAGGCACTTCCGGTATTTAGCGGGAGTGTGGGGGTGGGGTGGGGGGAGTCCCAAACTGGCGGATCCCTGCCCGCAGCAGCTCTCTGCTCCCAAACCCCGTGGGAGAAAGACCTCACCACCTGGTCAGGTGGGCACTCCTGAGGCTGCAGAGCGGAAGAGACCACCAACATTGCCTACCCCTGCTCACATCCCTGGCCCAAGAGGAAACTGTATACGGCCTCTGGGTTCCCGTAGAAGAGGGCCCAGGAGCAGCAGGTCCGCTGCATCTGAGACACCGCCAGAACCTGAAGGGACCAACCAGATAAACAGTTCTCTGCACCCAAATACCGTGGGAGGGAGAGCTAAACCTTCAGAGAGGCAGGCACGCCTGGGAAACCAGAAGAGACTGCACTCTGCACACATCTCTGACGCCAGAGGAAAACACCAAATGCCATCTGGAACCCTGGTGCACAGAAGCTCATATCTTCCTAGTTGCTGCCACCGCGGAGAGCTCGTAGGCAGCACCCCATGAGCAAACTTGAGCCTCGGTACCACAGGTAAGACCAACTTTTCTGCTGCAAGTGACCTGCCTGGTGAACTCAAGACACAGGCCCACAGGAACAGCTGAAGACCTGTATAGGAAAAACTACACGCCTAAAAGCAGAACACTCTGTCCCCATAACTGGCTGAAAGAAAACAGGAAAACAGGTCTACAGCACTCCTGACACACAGGCTTATAGGACAGTCTAGCCACGGTCAGAAATACCAGAACAAAGTAACACTAGAGATTATCTGATGGCAAGAGGCAAGAAACAGGAACCCAAGCAACAGAAATCAAGACTACATGGCATCATCGGAGCCCAATTCTCCCACCAAAGCAAACACGGAATAACCAAACACACCAGAAAAGCAAGATCTAGTTTCAAAATCATATTTGATCATGATGCTGGAGGACTTCAAGAAAGACGTGAAGAACTCCCTTAGAGAAACACAGGAAAACAATAATAAACAAGTAGAAGCCTACAGAGAGGAATCGCAAAAATCCCTGAAAGAATTCCAGGAAATCATAAATAAACAAGTAGAAGCCCATAGAGAGGAGTCACAAAAATCCCTGATAGAATTCCAGGAAAACACAATCAAACAGTTGAAGGAATTAAAAATGGAAATAGAAGCAATCAAGAAAGAACACATGGAAACAACCCTAGATATAGAAAATCAAAAGAAGAGACAAGGAGCTGTAGATACGAGCTGCACCAACAGAATACAAGAGATGGAAGAGAGAAACTCAGGAGCAGAAGATTCCATAGAAATCATTGACTCAACTGTCAAGGATAATGTAAAGCGGAAAAAGCAACTGGTCCAAAACATACAGGAAATCCAGGACTCAATGAGAAGATCAAACCCAAGGATAATAGGTATAGAAGAGAGTCAAGACGTCCACCTCAAAGGACCAGTAAATATCTTCAACAAAATCATAGAAGAAAACTTCCCTAACCTAAAAAAAGAGATACCCATAAGTATACAATAAGCCTACAGAACTCTAAATAGATTGGACCAGAAAAGAAATACCTCCCGTCACATAATAGTCAAAACACCAAACGCACAAAATAAAGAAAGAATATTAAAAGCAGTAAGGGAAAAAATGTCAAGTAACATATAAAGGCAGACCTATCAGAATCACACCAGACTTTTTGCCAGAAACTATGAAAGCCAGAAGATCCTGGACAGATGTCATACAGACCCTAAGAGAACACAAATGCCAGCCTAGGTTACTGTATCCTGCAAAACTCTCAATTAACATAGATGGAGTAACCAAGATATTCCATGACAAAACCAAATTTACACAATATCTTTCTACAAATCCAGCACTACAAAGGATAATAAATGGTAAAGCCCAACATAAGGAAGCAAGCTATACCCTAGAAGAAGCAAGAAACTAATCGTCTTGGCAACAAAACAAAGAGAAGAAAGGCACACAAACATAATCTCATATCAAAATATGAATATAACAGGAAGCAATAATCACTATTCCTTAATATCTCTCAACATCAATGGCCTCAAATCCCCAATAAAAAGACATAGATTAACAAACTGGATACGCAACAAGGACCCTGCATTCTGCTGCCTACAGGAAACACACCTCAGAGACAAAGACAGACACTACCTCAGAGCGAAAGGCTGGAAAACAAATTTCCAAGCAAATGGTCAGAAGAAGCAAGCTGGAGTAGCCATTCTAATATCAAATAAAATCAATTTTCAACTAAAATTCATCAAAAAAGATAAGGAAGGACACTTCATATTCATCAAAGGAAAAATCCACCAAGATGAACTCTCAATCCTAAATATCTATGCCCCAAATACAAGGGCACCTACATACGTAAAAGAAACCTTACTAAAGCTCAAAACACACATTGAACCTCACACAATAATGGTAGGAGATTTCAACACCCTACTCTCATCAATGGACAGATCATGGAAACAGAAAATAAATAGAGACGTAGACAGATTAAGAGAAGTCATGAGCCAAATGGACTTAACAGATATTTATAGAACATTCTATCCTAAAGCAAAAGGATATACCTTCTTCTCAGCTCCTCATGGTACTTTCTCCAAAATTGACCATATACTTGGTCAAAAAACAGGCCTCAACAGGTACAGAAAGATAGAAATAATCCCATGCATGCTATCGGACCACCACGGCCTAAAACTTCTCTTCAATAACAATAAGGGAAGAATGCCCACATATACGTGGAAATTGAACAATGCTCTACTCAATGATAACCTGGTCAAGGAAGAAATAAAGAAAGAAATTAAAAACTTTTTAGAATTTAATGAAAATGAAGGTACAACATACCCAAACTTATGGGACACAATTAAAGCTGTGCTAAGAGGAAAACTCATAGCGTTGAGTGCCTGCAGAAAGAAACAGGAAAGAGCATGTGTCAGGAGCTTGACAGCACACCTAAAAGCTCTAGAACAAAAAGAAGCAAATACACCCAGGAGGAGTAGAAGGCAGGACATAATCAAACGCAGAGCTGAAATCAACCAAGTAGAAACAAAAAGGACCATAGAAAGAATCAACAGAACCAAATGTTGGTTCTTTGAGAAAATCAACAAGATAGATAAACCCTTAGCCAGACTAACGAGAGGACACAGAGAGTGTGTCCAAATTAACAAAATCAGAAATGAAAAGGGAGACATAACTACAGATTCAGAGGAAATTCAAAAATCATCAAATCTTACTATAAAAGACTATATTCAACAAAACTTGAAAATCTGTAGGAAATGGACAATTTCCTAGACAGATACCAGGTACCGAAGTTAAATCAGGAACAGATAAACCAGTTAAACAACCCCATAACTCCTAAGGAAATAGAAGCAGTCATTGAAGGTCTCCCAACCAAAAAGAGCGCAGGTCCAGAATTCTATCAGACCTTCATAGAAGACCTCATACCAATCTTATCCAAACTATTCCACAAAATTGAAACAGATGGAGCACTACCGAATTCCTTCTATGAAGCCGCAATTACTCTTATACCTAAACCACACAAAGACCCAACAAAGAAAGAGAACTTCTGACCAATTTCCCGTATGAATATCGACGCAAAAATACTCAATAAAATTCTGGCAAACCGAATCCAAGAGCACATCAAAACAATCATCCACCATGATCAAGTAGGCTTCATCCCAGGCATGCAGGGATGGTTTAATATACGGAAAACCATCAACGTGATCCATTATGTAAACAAACTGAAAGAACAAAACCACATGATCATTTCATTAGATGCGGAGAAAGCATTTGACAAAATTCAACACCCCTTCATGATAAAAGTACTGGAAAGAAATGGAATTCAAGGCCCATACCTAAACATAGTAAAAGCCATATACAGCAAACCAGTTACTAACATTAAACTAAATGGAGAGAAACTTGAAGCAATCCCACTAAAATCAGGGACTAGACAAGGCTGCCCACTCTCTCCCTACTTATTCAATATAGTTCTTGAAGTTCTAGCCAGAGCAATCAGACAACAAAAGGAGGTCAAGGGGATACAGATCGGAAAAGAAGAAGTCAAAATATCACTATTTGCAGATGATATGATAGTATATTTAAGTGATCCCAAAAGTTCCACCAGAGAACTACTAAAGCTGATAAACAACTTCAGCAAAGTGGCTGGGTATAACATGAACTCAAATAAATCAGTAGTCTTCTTCTACACAAAAGAGAAACAAGCAGAGAAAGAAATTAGGGAAATGACACCCTTCATAATAGACCCAAATAATATAAAGTACCTCGGTGTGACTTTAACCAAGCAAGTAAAAGATCTGTACAATAAGAACTTCAAGACTCTGAAGAAAGAAATTGAAGAATCCTCAGAAGATGGAAAGATCTCCCATGCTCATGGATTGGCAGTATTAATATAGTAAAAATGGCCATTTTACCAAAAGCGATCTACAGATTCAATGCAATCCCCATCAAAATACCAATCCAATTCTTCAAAGAGTTAGACAGAACAATTTGCAAATTCATCTGGAATAACAAAAAACCCAGGATAGCTAAAACTATCCTCAACAATAAAAGGACTTCAGGGGGAATCACTATCCCTGAACTCAAGCAGTATTACAGAGCAATAGTGATAAAAACTGCATGGTATTGGTACAGAGACAGACAGATAGACCAATGGAAAAGAATCGAAGACCCAGTAATGAACCCACACACCTATGGGCACTTGATTTTTGACAAAGGAGCCAAAACCATCCAATGGAAAAAAGATAGCATTTTCAGCAAATGCTGCTGGTTCAACTGGAGGTCAACATGTAGAAGAATGCAGATCGATTCATGCTTATCTAAACCCTGTACAAAGCTTAAGTCCAAGTGGATCAAGGACCTCCACATCAAACCAGATACACTCAAACTAATAGAAGAAAAACTAGGGAAGCATCTGGAACACTTGGGCACTGGAAAAAATTTCCTGAACAAAACACCAATGGCTTATGCTCTAAGATCAAGAATCGACAAATGGGATCTCATAAAACTGCAAAGCTTCTGTAAGGCAAAGGACACGGTGGTTAGGACAAAACGGCAACCAACAGATTGGGAAAAGATCTTTACCAATCCTACAACAGATAGAGGCCTTATATCCAAAATATACAAAGAACTCAAGAAGTTAGACCGCAGGGAGACAAATAACCCTATTAAAAAATGGGGTTCAGAGCTAAACAAAGAATTCACATCTGAGGAATGCCGAATGGCTGAGAAACACCTAAAGAAATGTTGAACATCTTTAGTCATAAGGGAAATGCAAATCAAAACAACCCTGAGATTTCACCTCACAACAATGAGAATGGCCAAGATCAAAAACTCAGGTGACAGCAGATGCTGGCGAGGATGCGGAAAAAGAGGAACACTCCTCCATTGTTGGTGGGATTGCAGACTGGTATAACCATTCTGGAAATCAGTCTGGAGGTTCCTCAGAAAATTGGACATTGAACTGCCTGAGGATCCAGCTATACCTCTCTTGGGCATATACCCAAAAGATGCTCCAACATATAAAAAAGACACGTGCTCCACTATGTTCATAGCAGCTTTATTTATAATAGCCAGAAACTGGAAAGAACCCAGAAGCCCTTCAACAGAGGAATGGATACAGAAAATGTGGTACATCTACACAATGGAATATTACTCAGCTATCAAAAACAACGGCTTTATGAAATTCGTAGGCAAATGGTTGGAACTGGAAAATATCATTCTGAGTGAGCTAACCCAATCACAGAAAGACATACATGGTATGCATTCATTGATAAGTGGCTATTAGCCCAAATGCTTGAATTACCCTAGATGCCTAGAACAAATGAAACTCAAGACGGATGATCAAAATGTGAATGTTTCACGCCTTCTTTAAAAGTTGAACAAGAATACCCTTGGCAGGGAAGAGAGAGGCAAAGATTAAAACAGAGACTGAAGTAACACCCATTCAGAGCCTGCCCCACATGTGGCCCATACATATACAGCCACCCAATTAGACAAGATGGATGAAGCAAAGAAGTGCAGACCGACAGGAGCCGGATGTAGATCGCTCCTGAGAGACACAGCCAGAATACCGCAAATACATAGGCGAATGCCAGCAGCAAACCACTGAACTGAGAATAGAACCCCCGTTGAAGGAATCAGAGAAAGAACTGGAAGAGCTTGAAGGGGTTCGAGACCCCATATGTACAACAATGCCAAGAAACCAGAGCTTCCAGGGACTAAGCCACTACCTAAAGACTATACATGGACTGACCCTGGACTCTGACCTCATAGGTAGCTATAAATATACTAGTAAGAGCACCAGTGGAAGGGGAAGCCCTGGGTCCTGCTAAGACTGAACCCACAGTGAACTAGACTGTTGGGGGGAGGGCGGCAATGGGGGGAGGGTTGGGAGGGGAATACCCATAAGGAAGGGGAGGGGGGAGGGGGATTTTTGCCCGGAAACCGGGAAAGGGAATAACACTCGAAATGTATATAAGAAATACTCAAGTTAATAATAAAATAAAATAAAATAAAATAAAAGAATGAACAGAAAAAAAGGGGGAACAAGAATACCCTTGGGAGGGAATAGAGACGCAAAGATTAAAACAGACGCATGCCCCACATGTGGCCCATACATATACAGCCCTTCAATTAGACAAGATGGATGAAGCAAAGAAGTGCAGGCCGACAGGAGCTGGATGTAGATCACTCCTGAGAGACACAGCCAGAATACAGCAAATACAGAGGTGAATGCCGGCAGCAAACCTCTTAAATGAGAATAGGACCCCCGTTGAAGGAATCAGAGAAAGACTGGAAGAGCTTGAAGGGGCTCGAGACCCCATATGTACAACAATGCCAAGTAACCAGAGCTTCCAGGGACTAAGCCACTACCTAAGGACTATACATGGACTGACCCTGGACTCTGACCTCATAGGTAGCAATGAATAGCCTAGTAAGAGCACCAGTGGAAGGGGAAGCCCTGGGTCCTGCTAAGACTGAACCCCCAGTGAACTAGATTGTTGGGGGGAGGGCGGCAATGGGGGGAGGATGGGGAGCAGAACACCCATAACGAAGGGGAGGGGGAGGGATTAGGGGGACGTTTGCCCGGAAACCGGGAAAGGGAATAACACTCGAAATGTATATAAGAAATACTCAAGTTAATAAAAAAAAAAACAAAAAAACAAAACAAAAAAAACAAAGGTAGTCTAAGGTATCAACTTATAAAGAATCCTTGCTATTTCATAATAACAGACTTACCTATTATTGAAGTTGATAGTTTTATTTAAAAGTATTAATGCAAAAAGTCATTTATTTTATATGGATGTGATCATAGTATAGAGCAGGAAAAACAAACTCTGCCTTTTGGTGTATAAGTCTGAATATTAAAGATATTCATCATTGAATATTTAGACTGGCTACTCAAATATGAATGACACATCAACAAGTCACATCACCACTAATAGACTACTAGTATTCAATACTATTATTTAATATTAAATAGTTATTTGTATATGCAGACTATTTGGCATCAAATTCTGACTGTTAGTATTGGCTATGTGACCTATGGAGAACTATTTGGCAAGCCCTCAGTTTCGTTGGAAAAGTCATGATGGATGATGGCGAGGGGCTCCCCACTAAATGCCTTTTTAATTGAATAAGAAATATGGGACGTCATGAAATGGAAAGAGTCCTAAGGTCACATCAGTTTCACAGAATAAATAGAAGGATGCTTACTTCTTCTTGTTTCTTTAAAATATTCATATCTATGCGTGTATCTGAGTACTTTTTGGTTTTGCCAAAGGGTGTTCAGATTGTGCTGTACATTTTGTAGAGACTTTGCTGAAGACTGATTCAGTGTGTCCCAAGAAGAACTTACATGACTAAAACGTTAATAATGTTTTACTTTGGTCCTTGCTAAGAAATATTAGTTTTAAAATTATAAACCACCAGCAAGTTTGCTGCTCAAATTTGTATCGTTTAGATTAATTGTAGTTTCATGTGTGGTCCTACAATCCTAGTTAAAAATCTCATGACTGGGGAAGTCATGAGCTTTCAGGTAGAAGCTGCTGTTGTTACTTTTCTAAACAATCATGTTGTCAGATTTCTTCCTAAGTATTTGTTTCTACCTATGGATGTGGGCTGTTTTCAACCACTAACAGGTCCTTTTTCTCCCATTAGGGTAAACTCTCCCAGGCCTCCTGGCCCTTATCTGATTGACTTTTAATTAAAATAGACTGGCTTTTGCCTTGTCCTAGAGAAATAACTAAGAAAAGTCTTATACTCAGGACATGCCCACATTCTTGTACACATCAGCAGCTCACTTACTAATACTAAGAGTTATTCAGTGCCATGGCCACACCACAGTTGGTTTATCCATGCATTAGCCAAAGGATCTTAGGTTCCAGTGTGAGGATCGTTTGACTAAAACAAAGATGGCCGCTTATTCTTTTTTTTTTTTTTTTATTAACTTGAGTATTTCTTATATACATTTCGAGTGTTATTCCCTTTCCCGGTTTCCGGGCATACATCCCCCTCCCCCCTCCCCTTCCTTATGGGTGTTCCCCTCCCAACCCTCCCCCCATTGCCGCCCTCCCCCCATAGACTAGTTCACTGGGGGTTCAGTCTTAGCAGGACCCAGGGCTTCCCCTTCCACTGGTGCTCTTACTAGGATATTCATTGCTACCTATGAGGTCAGAGTCCAGGGTCAGTCCATGTATAGTCTTTAGGTAGTGGCTTAGTCCCTGGAAGCTCTGGTTGCTTGGCATTGTTATACTTTTGGGGTCTCGAGCCCCTTCAAGCTCTTTCAGTTCTTTCTCTGATTCCTTCAATAGGGGACCTATTCTCAGTTCAGTGGTTTGCTGCTGGCATTCGCCTCTGTATTTGCTGTATTCTGGCTGTGTCTCTCAGGAGCGATCTACATCCGGCTCTTGTCGGTCTGCACTTCTTTGCTTCATCCATCTTGTCTAATTGGGTGGCTGTATATGTATGGGCCACATGTGGGGCAGGCTCTGAATGGGTGTTCCTTCAGTCTCTGTTTTAATCTTTGCCTCTCCCTTCCCTGCCAAGGGTATTCTTTTTCCTCATTTAAAGAAGGAGTGAAGCATTCACATTTTGATCATCCGTCTTGAGTTTCGTTTGTTCTAGGGATCTAGGGTAATTCAAGCATTGGGGCTAATAGCCACTTATCAATGAGTGCATACCATGTATGTCTTTCTGTGATTGGGTTAGCTCACTCAGGATGATATTTTCCAGTTCCAACCATTTGCCTACGAATTTCATAAACTTGTTGTTTTTGATAGCTGAGTAATATTCCATTGTGTAGATGTACCACATTTTCTGTATCCATTCCTCTGTTGAAGGGCATCTGGGTTCTTTCCAGTTTCTGGCTATTATAAATAAGGCTGCGATGAACATAGTGGAGCACGTGTCTCTTTTATATGTTGAGGCATCTTTTGGGTATATGCCCAAGAGAGGTATAGCTGGATCCTCAGGCAGTTCAATGTCCAATTTTCTGAGGAACCTCCAGACTGATTTCCAGAATGGTTTTACCAGTCTGCAATCCCACCAACAATGGAGGAGTGTTCCTCTTTCTCCACATCCTCGCCAGCATCTGCTGTCACCTGAGTTTTTGATCTTAGCCATTCTCATTGTTGTGAGGTGAAATCTCAGGGTTGTTTTGATTTGCATTTCCCTTATGACTAAAGATGTTGAACATTTCTTTAGGTGTTTCTCAGCCATTCGGCATTCCTCAGCTGTGAATTCTTAGCTTATTCTTATTTATGTCTTTTTATGAACATTTTTCTTTGATGTTGGTAAATACAAGGAAGAGAATTGTTGATTTTCCAGATCCTTTGTTGTGCCCTGTGGTTTGGGGATATTCTTGTGTCATGTTTTTATTCTGTCACTTTAACTCCTTCGCCTCTTTCCAATCCTGTGCCTACCTCTGTAAAGCATATGCTAAAACCTCAATGATTCACTTTCGTGGATTCTGAAATTTAATATTATGTTCTTAGTATTTCTTACAAGTTTGTTCTCTGAGCAACACGTTTAAGTGTTTATTTGAGCATATTTTCATTTTATCTTTTTTAATAGTGTCTTTCTGGATATGATACTTTTTAATGGCATTACCTGTTCTTTCCACCCTTTGAATATATCATCTTTCTGCTCTGGCCTCCATTCTTTTCCAGAAGTCAACTGTGACTATGGTTTACATGTTGAGTCCTGTCTCATCTTGCTGCTTTTCAAATTGCCTTGTTTTCTGTTTTCACATTTTCTATTATTTGTGTAAGCAGGAGGCCTTGGTTTCTATCCTAACAGAACTCACTGATGTTGGGTGCATAGGTGAATATTTCTCATTATTATGGGGAGTTTTCAGTCATTATTACTTTGCCTATTTTTCCTATCTTCTTTTCATCTGTTTTTACATTCACACAGAAATTCAAACACACATACATGCACACACAGAAACTCGAGCACACATACATGCACACATGCACATGCAGTGCACATTGCTGCTGCTGCTCTTAATGACTTACCAAAATTTACTGATGATGTGTTCATATTTTTATTCTTTTCTCCTTTCTTTCTTTCTTCATCTTGTCAATCTCTTAATTTTTCCTGTGTTAATACACAAGACCTTGAACATTCTAAGAAGCAAACTTTGTTTGCTGTGGATATGCTAGGTAGATAATCTCCCTCCAAATTACACCTCCAGTTCTTTAATGACTTTTTTCAAGTTTTCTGACCTCTGAAGACTTTTCTTTTTCTAGGTCAAGCCTACTATTATGTTCCCTCTATTACTTTTTATAAATTTGTTTCAAGTAAAATTTCTATTGGTTCTTTCTATAATTTCTAAACACTATTAATGCTCTGCCTTTGATAGCTCCTCTTTTCCTTTAAAATTTATAGGCATGCCTGCCCTTAACTCAGCATGCATTTTTAATATTTCTTTTAATTTTCTGCAAAGTGCCACATCGGTAACACTACAGTAGGATCACATCGCACCTGAATGTGCACAGGTCTCTTGTCTCTTTGAATGACTCCATTTTTACATACAAGTTGAAGATTTGATGGAATCCATTACAAAGCTGGAAGTTTCTAGGGCTTGCTTTGTGCTGCTTTTGTTTGTTGTGTGGATGGCGTTGGGTGATTACATGAGTTTGCTTCTTGTAACCTGCAACGTGTGATGTCAGTGTTCAGAATTTGTTCTTTAACTTTGTTTTTGTTGTTGTTGTTGTTGTTGGTTTTTTTTTTTTTTAAGCTCAGGCTCCTAGAAGTTGCTTCTATTTCACTGCTTTCTCAGGGAGATTTTAAAGCTACTCTGCTTTGTCAGCAATTAACGGTTTTCTGTTTGCTTGAATGTGTACGTGCATATGCATCCAGATTACTAGAGATGAGGAAAACTTTCCTTAGGGCCATTTGGGGCTTCATTTATTTATTGTATGTGAGTGTGTGCGTGCGCATGCCTACATGTTGTGTAGGTGTAGGTGTATGTGCAGCTGTGTGTGAATGTATGTGGAGGCCAAAGGAACAACATTCTTAGTTGTTCCCCATGTTATTTGAGACAGGCCTGAAACTCCGGAAGGAGGTTAGACAAGGTGCCTAGCAAGCTTCAGGGACCTGCCTATTTCTGTTTCTCTAGTCCTCAGATTAGGACCATGCATCACCATGTCCAACATATTGTTTTGCCTTTTTAAAAATTGCATCTTTAATTTACATTTTAAATGTTATCCTATTTTCTGGTTTCCCCTCCAGAAACCCATTGTCCCACTTCTATGAGAGTTCCCTCTCACCCACCTACCAACTCCCTCCCACCTCCCTGCCCTGACATTCCCCTACACTGGGACATCCAGCCTTGACAGGACCAGGGGCCTCTCCTCCCATTGATGCCCGACAATGCCATCCTCTGCTACATATGCAGATGGGGCCATAGGTCCATTCCTGAGTTCTCATCGTATGGTGGTTTCATCCCTAGGGAGCTCTGGGGGGATCTGTTTGTTTGATATTGTTGTTCTTCGTAAGGGGTTGCAAACCCCTTCAGCTCCTTCAGTCCTTTTTGGGGAACCTGTTCTCAGTTCAATGGTTGGCTGCAAGCATCTGCCTCTCAGATGCCTCTCAGAGCATCTGGCAGAGCCTCTCAGCAGACAGCTATATCAAGCTCCTGCCAGCATGCACCAACATATTTTGTAAATGAAAGTTTTCTTTATGTGTGTTATGGGCAATAAGACCCAGGCCCCCAGGCTTACAAAGGAGGCAGTTTACTAACTCAGTTACCCTCCCAACATGCAGGGCATATTTTATAGTTCTTAGCCTTGCTGAATTTCTGGTGTATCAATTTATTCACTCTTACCACTATAGCATCGCTTTTCTGGTTGTTTTGCGCTAGACGGTCTGTTTTCTAAGGAAGATGTTTTTTGAAATAGCTCCTATGCTCTATTTTCAATGAACTGAGCTCCCCCAGGCACTGACAATGAGTTCCTTTCTCATCCTACAGTCTTGGTCTCACATCTGAGTCCTTTGTCATGAGAACTGCAAGAGGGCCTGCATCAGCTTGTGCAACCAGTGTAACTCCTTTACCTAAGAGAGAGCTGGGAAGATGTGCTTCCCATCCTTACAACACTCTGACTAGTGGGCAGCTGGCACGTTATATGCACTAGAAGGTAATGGAAGCCCAAAGCTCTTTGACTGTTTGCATATAGTTCACAGTGGCTGATCTAGGAGAGCTTTCTCCCTTTGTGTAAGACCTAGACCCAAATTAACTTCTTGGTGGCATTCTCTTGGAGTATACATAGGGCATAGATCTTGTGGGAGCACTAAGGAAGCTGGTAGTTGGCCCTTTCCCAAGGGAAATCATTGCTCTTGCAACTGAGAACTTATGAAGGGAGCAGACATGAGAAAGCCACACAGTTTTGGTCCTGATCATCTAGAATAAACCATTATGGAGCCTAAAGTAGTCACGGAAGTTGTCTTTAGTTCAGCACTAACTATGATCAATTCCTACTGAAATTCTGTAATTTCCTTGAGTCAGTGCTTTTCCAGCTTCTCAGTTTGTAACTTGGTTAGATTCTAGAGAATCCATAGTTGTGATTTTTACTAATTTTCTAGTGTTTCTTCTGCTAGAGATTAGGTTTTCATGATCACACCAGATCTCATTGTCTGTACATATAACTCTACTCTTCATCTTTGTCCTGAAGACCACGTGCATACCAGAGCACTTACTTACAGCCTCCCTCATGAACTAGGGTGCCTCTTCATTAACTGTTCCCATAAAGAAAAAGGGTGTCTTCAGCCTCTGGTATAGGTCAGAGTATCCTTACAAGAATGACTCATAGAGAAAAGAGATTAAAAACAAATCCTAACCCGAAGCTCGTAAGAGGGTGATATCTTCTTCAGTATGCTCGACCTTCAAGATGGCCACTCTTCTCTGTACTTACAGGAAGCTTACCTGGACTCATGTAGATGAATAAGAAGATTTTGCTCCACTCTAGCACTCTAGCACATAAATTCTTCATAAAACAATGAAATGCTTTACTGAAGTGACTGAGACTCATAGGACATTATGATATAAGGGGAAGCTATACATTTAAACATCAATATAGTGCATTAATAATGCTCTTGGCTTTGAATAAATAATAAATTTGTTTTATCTGAGAGGAGGTTGAAGATGATTTTGAAATGAATTGTGGTGCAAGGAAATGGGTGACTCATATTTAGAGCTCCTGACCTGTAGAACACCCAAATCCTGACTCCAGTTTGTGGTCGTTTGAAAATGTTTGGCCCAGGGAGTGGCATTATTAGAAGGTGTGGTCTTGTTGGAGTAGGTGTGGCCCTGTTGAAGGATGTGACTGTGGGAGTGGGCTTTGAGATCCTCTTCCTAACCATGTAGGAGCCAGTCTTCTCCTAGCGGCCTTCAGTTGATGTAGAACTCTCAGTTCCTACTGCACCATGCCTGCCTGAATATTGCTATGCTCCTGCCTTGATCATAATAGACTGAACCTCTGAACCTGTAAGCCAACCCGATTAAATGTTGTTCATATAAGAGTTGCCTTACTCATGGTGCTTATTCACATCACTAAAACCCTAAGACACTAGTCATGGGCAGACTAGGGAGTCAAGAGAAGTGCTTAGAGGAAGGATTGAGTATAACCTGAGTAACAAGAAGGGTGACCCATGTTATGAAAGTACACATTGTAGGTTGATGTCATTATGCAGGTGAAGGCAGGTACAGGATAGAATGAGGCCTGTCATTGGATGAGAAGGAAGGATGGGAGGGAGAAAAGTTTTAGAGAGGAAGAGGAGGCCGGAGTGAGGAGGAGGGAGGCAGCTGAAAGAACATGGCAGCGGATGTTAAGATTCCTCTCTGCACATTTACAGGTTGTTAATGACTATTCTTAAGGGATGGGTGTGCACAGGATTTTGCATTGTCTAGATGGGTAAATTATATTTTATCTAGGTGAGCAATATATATCCTTATCAATTGGTTGTAAGTTTACTCTGGGGATTGAGAATTTAACATGTAAATCTGATTGTTGGGCTACAGTTTGTTGAGTCTTGATTTTACTGGGTGGCTGGAACCAGAAAGTTTGTGGCTAGCAGAGAGCTGCTGGGAGAGATACTAATCTGAGATGAATTAGCCATAGTTTCAGTGGCCCACTGGAGCCAGAGCTAGCAAGGGAGCGAGACCACCAGGGAATGTGCAGGAACAATTCCGGCCCCTTTTTTATTTTTACTGCAATAGCATGTCCTCTGTTTCCCCAGTTACCTAAAACTTAGAAGCAAGCACCTGGACCAATAGAAGAGCACACATGATTAATGTCAAGGTAACTTACAAGATGCACAGGTGTGTGCTCACCACTGTCAGTAACCCATTGCCATGATTGACTTTACCTAGTCCTCTGGGTTAACCCCGCAGGAACATGCTTTCCTGTATTGCTATTTTTCTACCCTTTATATTTTCTCATTTCTAAGATTTACAAAAAAAGGAGCTTCATAATCTTTTGTAATAAATATCTTCAAATTCAACATTTTCATGTTTCATCAGTGTTGTGACTATAGCTCACTTCATTTTAGATGTTATCTAAGTTATTTACCAAGATGCAATTTACATGCCATAAAAATCAACACTATTAAAGTGTTCAATTAATACACTAGCTTTGAATAAATTCACAGGGTTGACAGTGATCACTGATGATTTCAGAATACTTCTATCTCCACAGAAACAAACCAATAGCTAGTTAGTCGATCTTGTAGGTTTTTCTTGTGGTATCCTTGATCTCTATGACTCTTTCCATCCTTCCTTCCCCTTTTCTAAAAGATTCCCCAAGTTCTGCCTAATGTTTGGCAGTGATTTTCTGCATCTACTTCCATCAACTGCTGGATGAAGCCTCTCAGATGAGAGTTATGCTAGGCTCCTGTCTACAAATATAGCAGAATATCGTCAATAGTCAGGGCTGGGCTCTCATGGCAAGGGTCTCAACGTGGGCCAAGAGTTGGTTGGCTATACCATCAATTTCTTCTCTCTCTTTATCTGTGCACATCTTGTAGGCAAGAAAAATGTGGGTAGAAGTTTTTGTGGCTTGCTTGGTGTTCCTATCCCTCCAAGGAAATCTTGTCTGGTTCCAGAATGTTGCTGTTTCAGGTTCCGTGTAACCTATTGCCAAGAATCTAAGCTAGTCAAGGGGGCCACTACAGGAAAACCTACAGAATCAACTCTCTTGGGCCCATATGAGCTCACAGAAACTGAACAACCAACCAGAGAGTGTGGAGGGGACAGACCTTGGCATACATATATGTATGTAACATGTGCAGCTTGGTCTTCATGTGGGACTCTAATGTTGCTGTAAAATTATAAAAATGGCTGTCTTTTACCCTGACTAGATCTGGCACTGCAGTGCTCCAAAATATCTGATAGATATCTTGCCAGAAACACACACCCCAACTTCGTGGCGGCCCAGTGTCTCTAGCTGCTGCAGACTCTCTTAAACTTAAATTTCTACATGAAAGAACACACAACACAATAGTCTCTGATCCAATTGATGAGATATAATTGCCCACCTAGACATACAAAGCCCTATGCACATCCATCCCTTAAGAATATTCACAACAACCTGTAAATACACAGAGTGGAATCAAACGTCAATCTCCATGTTCTAGCTTCTCTCCCAACTCCTCCAGTCTCCCTTCTCCTACAAGTCCAGTCTCCTCCTCTTCCCTCAAACTTTTCTCCTGCCCATCCTTCCTTCTCATCCAATGACATTCTATCTTGTACTTACCTTCATCTGTACGACAATCCGACACCTTAATAACAGGAGGAGGAACTGTCTCTGACTCTCTTGTGTCCTAACTTGGCTGCCTTGTCTGGCCTTAATAGAAGATATGTTTAGTCTTGCTGCAATTTGATATGCCAAGGTAGATTAATATTCATGGGAGGTTTCCCCTTCTTATAGGGGAGGGGAATGAGAAGAGTCTAGGAGGAGAGAAGGGAGGGGAAGCTGAGATAGGATATAAAGTAAGTACATAAATTAATTAATGAAAAAAGAAATTAATAGCAATCATTTTTCCCAGAAAGATGCTTGATTCCATTTTATTATGCTTTTTTCCATTTATTCAAACACAAGAATATTAGTTCTATGGTCATATTTTAAAATGGGAATCTAGTTACATGTTAAACTTGGAATTTTATCTATTTAATAGTTTCTTTTTATTACTTACTTATTTCTTTACCTTTTAAATGCTGTTCCTCTTCCATAAGCCCTCCACCTTACCCCTATCCCCTATCCCCTTCACCACTGGTGTTCTGTTCAAAACATTTTTCACTGTGCCAATGTGTTCTAGGCTACTTCTCAATTTTTCTTCTATCAGATTCAGTGTATATGGTTTTATGTGGAGGTCCTTGATCCTTCTTAGACTTGAACTTTCTACGTAAAGATAAATATGGATCATTTTGCATTCTTCTACATGCAGGCTGCCGATTAGAGCAGCACCGTTTGTTGAAGATGTTTTCTTTTTTCTACTGTACGGTTTTGGCTTTTTTGTCAAAGATCAAGTGTCCACAGGCATTTGGGTTTATTTTTGGGTCTTCAATTCTATTCCATCGATTGACTTGTCTGTTTCTGTATCAATACCATGCAGTTTATTTTAATCACTATTGCTCTATAGTACAGCTTGAGGTCAGAGAAGATGATTCCCCTAGAGGTATTTTTCCTGTTGTGAATGGTTTTGCTCTTTTGCTCAGTCACTTTGAGGCTGCTCTAAGCATTCTCCTGTTGATCATCGCATATTATGTCTCTCTTGTTTTATTTGCCATAAGACTGTCAAGGTCCATGGGTTTCGAAGCATGATTTGTACTTTATCTCTTCTTGGCTTCTTGGTCCTATGGATGGACACTACACATGTATTAATTGCTCTCCTTTAGCTGATGAGAATTGGAGTTGTTTCCATCTGGGGGCTGTTATGAATAAAGTGTATATAGTTTTGTGTGGATGTATGTTTCCAATTAGCTTAGATCTCATCTGAGTATAAAGATGGATATCATATGTTAACTCTGTATTTGAGTTTTTGAGAAACAGGCCAGTCACTTACTCACTGCACAAATTTTCTCTGTTACCAACAGTCCACGGAGGCTCCAATTTCTTCAAATTCTTGCCAATGCCACACACACAAACACACACACACACACACACACACACACACACACACACACACACAAAATAAATCCATAATGAAGAATATAAAGAAGATTATAAAGAAGAATATCTTTTACTAACTGGTAAATTTGGACCAGTGTTAAGATGAAATTTCAGTGTTTTTTTTCCCTGCAATAATCATGAAGATAATTGATCTATAATACAAGGAGATCAATTTTGCAGCTAAATTTGGATAAGGTATACTAGTTTGGAGCTTGCTATTTGAATATATAACTTATTCCTGGCTCCTGTATAAGGTTTTCAAAATTGAAAATCACTATAAGATAAAGGTTGCCTCAAGGAAATACCTACAAAACCCTTTATTAAAGTGTCAGAAAGATTTAGGGGGTATGTCTCATAGAAGTTCTAAACTAGACAAAAAGGTTTCCAGGGTTTTAAAATGGGGCTTCCCAAAGCATCCTAAGCTACTCTGAACCTGAGACAATCCGTCTGGAAAGATTTATGGTGTGGTTTGGGGAGTCATATAATAAGCCTTACTAGGATTCATAGGAATTTTACAAAGATTGCTAAAGTATCGCATTGATATAATGAACCAGAAATGCAAGGAGCTAGAAACATTTCAGAGAACAAGGAACAGTCCTTGAACCTTCTCAGAGCTACCACTGGCAAGAAAAGGGAAATGTTGGCCAGTACCTAAAATGGAATTATTTTCATAGACATTAAAGAACAAAGAGCATGCGTTCTCCTGAACTAGGATGAAGCAAAGATTCCTAGGAAACTGTGTTCTCAATGTAAAACCATCTCTTAATTACGATACTGACAGATGTACTTTCTTAAGTTTTCATTTTTGACTAGGATGATCCACTGCTGTTCTTTGGAGTTTCCTGTCATTGTCCAAGTGTTTTCTATGTTGGAAAGAAGGGATGGTTTTATTTTTATTCAAAGACCTTAGATGGGAAGTACCCATTCTCATGTAACTTCTCCAAGGGGCATGAGTGGTATTTTGGTCTGCTGGCTATGATAATATTCTGGGTTTCAGAACGACATTGTCTGGCAAGGTTAAAGGTAAGGTAACTTCTGCAGAAGTGGAGCAGTAGCACTGTTAACTGACTCTGAGCAGGGGTCACATTTGATTGCAATCTTCTAACTGCCCTTACAAAGGTGTTAGGTATGGATCATCCAACCAGGGATGACCAATCGTCCCAGTTTGTCAAAAGAGCTGGGAAACTCAGCTTTTTCTCATGGAACTGAAAATCCTCCAGCTGAGACTGCCTCTAATTTTGGTTGAACTGCATCTGAACTGTCAGTTTATAGAACTGAATTTTGGAATCGTTTGCTATACGTAGTGTGATGATGGGACTAGAATTCGGTGTATAGAACTGTTCAGAAGCACAATAAAAACACATACAGGGATATTTATTGTAGCATAAAAGCAACTCAAATATCTAGCAATCGGATACTGGTTAAATAAAACATGGTTCGGTCTCCATGCTGGAAAAGAAGTCTCTCCAAGATGTTTTGTTGAAAAGTGAAAGCACATCACAGTAGGTCAATTGTGTAGCTTTCTGTGTGAGAATTGAAGTGGGGGTACAGAAAAAAATATTTGAAAATGTACAAACATCACAGAAAAGATGTACAAAGTGGGTCCAATGTCACGTCGGTCGCCAGCATGGAGAGGACCTGGGTGGCTTGCAGACAAGAGTCACTGCGAGGTGGCTGCTGTGTGCCCCATTACAGTTTACTCAGCCTGTACTTTGGAGCATCAATTGTGTTTTGAAGATGAACTTAATGCCAGCAGAATTAGATCGCCTTAACCACTCTGGTCCTGAAGCTTTGTTGGCTGATCCCGGAACTGATGGTCTCCTCGGGTCTTAGTTGAAAGTTTATTTTCCTCTTTTCAACATGAAACTCACTGCATTTCTGCTAAAATGATCTCTACATTTCTCTTAAGATAAACCCCAAGATCCTAAATCCAGCATTTATGGTTTGTCTTAATGTGGCTTATATCTGATTCTCCTGACCTCACCTGTCATCACTACTTATCCCAAACTGTTTACTCTCGGGCAACTTCCCATCATCCTTTGTGCTAAAAGCACAGTGATTTAGACCAGAATGCAGCTGACTTTCCAATCCTGGTGTGTGGAAGTACAATTCTTTTCTCAGTTTCCCTGCATGAACTCCATCTTACTCTCTCAGAGGAGGGGTCCTCATTACCAGACTACCTTGTAATCTGAATACTTTCCCCTTGGTACATGCAGAAACTAACTTTTTCCCAAATTGTTCTCATATCCTAGTTTTGTAATTAGCCTAGGCATCTCAGTGCTCAGGAGTTGAGGGCAAAGTGATGGCCACGTGCAACTCCAGGTAGCCTTCGATCTTATTCTAGACGGATTTGAAGACATTGTTAGACCTAGTGCCTCCTCCTGGTAGGTTTGGTAAGGGAATAGCTGCAAATAATCTTTCAGATGTTTTTCCTCAAACACTTTATATTCTCTTATACTTACCAATCTTCCCTCAGTGGCTCTATTTTCTTCCTCTTATATAAAGATTATTAACTAAGCAGAAAAGAACACAGCTCTTAAGGCAGTGTTAAGTCCAATTCTAAACAATGATTAAGAAGGATGTAGAGCAAGAAATATATTGAAAAAAAAAAAGTACTTGCTCAAACGTTTAACTACCAGAACAATCCATTAAAATGCCCAGTTCCTAAAAGTTTACTTGGCAATAAAGAAATCTTTTTTTTTTTTTCTCCTCCAGAAAGATCATGTAGGTGTCAGTTGTTGGTGAGGAACGATGAGGCGAGGGAACAGTTTACTTAATTATAGGGAAGATATATTGCACATTTGTGTATCACGCCTGGATAAAAAGATTTAGAGAGAGCGCTATCTTCCTAAAAAAAAATCCCTTGATAATCACCTCACAGTCTCATTTGCAAACTTGAAGTGTGGAAAAGTAGATGTGCTAAACTTGTTCATATTCCCTTAGTGACAAGCCAGTGCTTTTTATAGCTTGTACTTGCTAAGGGCTTCATTCGGAGGTTTGACTGCTTCTGATAACCAGTTTTGAATAACAATGGAAACATCTAGTCTGACTCTGACTGCACATTTGGGGTCCTGTAAGAGTTTCACTTCCTCCCTGCAGGGGTCCTATGGAGTCCACCTTATTTTCTGTTCAATCTCATGCCGGTATTCTTTAATTGTATTTATATAGCATTATTTTGCTTTTATGAATTTCATTAATGAAGAACCGTGATTTCATTTAAATACCTCGATGCCTTATCAATTCAGGTTTGTTTAAACTAAAGGAAAATCTTGAAGAGATCGTGACTGTTCTTATGTAGCCAATTAGCACTTGTTTATCTTTAAACGAACACATCGTGAGTGTATGACAAACCTGTATCACTCTAACTGTCGTTACCTGATCAATGCGTCCATGTACATATGGATACAAGGTGGAAGAGGAGGGGAGAGAGAATGCTTGAGAGAGAAAAATATATATGTCTGCTGAACATAGTTTTTCACTGAACAGTCGATCACTTCCTCTGAGCTGCTTTCACTGTCTCCCCATATCTCCTGACTGAGGGCTACTCCAGTTTCCCTCCATCTCCTAACCCATTGGGCCCCGAGATCTTCCCCATTGGCTGGGCGGCCATCTTGGTGTACCATTCAAGCTTTCTATATTGTCCTGTGGCCTCTATAGGTGGACAGCTGTCCCATGTTCCTAAGTTGTTCTTACTCTTCCATTGCCTATCGAGTCCACAGAGGCACCAACTTCCTGAACTTCCAGGAGGAAATAAGCCAATAACCAAGAAAGCATTAAGAATAAGAGAATGCTTAGAGTTAATTAACTCTGAGGAGTATATTGGAAAACAGGGAAATGGGATCCTCACAGGAGGAAATCAAAGCCAGGGTAACTTTACTCCAACACAGTTTTATTGGCTGGGACCGCTATTCAGACTGCCTTAGGATGTATGGAGCATGTAGGTGTGTGTGGTGGGGTGCTGGGCATAGACACACAACGACTGAAGCCTGAACCTGCTTTGTCAACAACCAAACGGAATTTGTTATCCACAGTTTCCCCTAGGTTCAACTAATAGAAACTGAAAGTGAAAACTTCAGGTTCCCCTGGCAAACTATGGAGTTGAATGCCATTGGAGTAGTTTATGGTATTTTCCAGTGCCTTCAATTTTAGAAGATCCTTTTTCCCTTTGGGAAGCCCTCTGCTTGGTGTAGTTGGGTAGCAATATGGATGACTTCAGACATACTACCTCCAGTCGCCAGTGTAGGTGTGTTGCGGGATTGTAGTCATTGAGTAGACATTGTGAGAAAATCTACTCAGCTTGAGAGGACTGGTTTGTCTTCCTCCTTCCTCGTCCCACAGTGGCAATGAGCTGGAGAGCACACTCAAGTCCTCCTGTTCCAAGTCGGATGTGAGCAGCCGAATGCAATTTCCAACTGACACCTACGTATTTTCGGGCTACATTTCTTTTTTTTTTCATTTTTTTCTCCTCTAATTATTCTTCTGCAATTTCTTCCCTTTATTCCATATCTGGGTCAAGAGATGACCTAAGCCCTCATAAGTTTTTTTTAACCTCATTTTCTTTAAAATACTATTTTGTATTTTGATATAGTAACTTCCATCTCCATCTTAATGCCCCATTCCCTCAAAATAAAATCACGAAATCTGCCGACCTTCCCTGTAAACTAGCAGTAAAGCTCTTATTTCTGAATGGTTAATACATACTTAGCAAAACATTAAAAAAGTAAAGAAGTAGAGTAGCATTTGCCTGCCATCATTCCATGGTGGCAACTAAATTATCAGTTATTTTTATATCTACGTGTCCCAAATGTCCAAATAAAGCATATTTGTAAATGTTTTTTTCTTTCAGAAGTAGTTTTATAAATGATAGCATGTGCCATTTTTCTATACTCAAAATTCACAAATGTGCTATTTGATATGTGTGTATGTGCGTGCCTGCATACGTGTGTGTGTGTGTGTGTGTGTGTGTGTGTGTGTAACATATTTTTAAAGTTATAGAGCATTCCATTACCTTAAATTTACCCAGATGGAAATTTATATTGCATCAGATATTTTTGCTGTTGAGAGTAATATTTCCCAATCTGTTTAAGTACATCTGTGAGATAAATTCCCAAACACAGAATCTTGGCGACAAAATAAAAGAAGTATCTTTTACGTTGACAGCTATTGCTTAAATCTTCTCTGTAGTAGTTTTCATAAAAGGATGGAGGGATTGCGAGAGCTGGATTGCACATCGGCTGTGAGATAATCTCCCCCTCCCCATACACAAAAGACACAGGATGGAGGAAGAAGGCAGATGTGGGAGGAGTTTAAGGAAGGAATGGGGATGAATATGTTTGCACTATGGTGTTTGAAATTCTCAAAGTATTAATAAAACATTATTATTTAAATTTTTAAACTTCATACTTTCCCATCTCTTTAGAAATGTCAAAATTATTATATTCTATGTCTTCCTACCATTTGTCTGATTAGCTAATTTCTACTGGTTTTATTTCTTAGTGCTTAATTTAGCTCCTTAAAATATATTTCTTCCACATTACTTAGTATGTATATCCCCTTTTTACTGGATATTTTCTTTATTTACATTTCAAATGTTATCCCCTTTCCTGGTTTCCCCTCTGGACACCCCCTATCGCATCCCCCAACCCCTGCTTCCATGAGAGTACTCCCCTACCCACCTACCCACTCCCTCCTGACTCCCCACCCTGGCATTCCCCTACACTGGGGCATCAAGCCTTTACAAGACCAGGGGCCTCTCCTCTTATTGATGCCAGACAATGCCATCCTCTGCTATGTATGCAGCTGGAGCCATGGGTCCCTCCATGTGTACTCTTTGGTTGGTGGTTTAGTCCCTGGGAGCTCTGGTTGGTTGATATTGTTGTTTTTCCTATGGGGTTGCAAACCCCTTCAGCTCCTTCAGTCCTCCCCCTAACTCCTTCATTGAGGACCCTGTTCTCAGTCCAATGATTGGCTGTGAGCATCTGCCTCTGTATTTGTCAGGCTCTGGCAGAGCCTCTCAGGAGACAGCTATATCAGGCTCCCATCATCATGTACCTCTTGGCATCCTCAATAGTGACTGGGTTTGATGACTACATGTGGGATCTATCCCCATGTGTGGCAGTCTCTGAATGGCCTTTCCTTCAATCTCTGCTCCACACTTTGTCTTCATATTTCTTCCTGTGAGTATTTTGTTCCCCCTTCTAAGAAGTACTGAAGCATCCACACTTCTGTTTTTCTTCTTCTTGAGCTTCATGTGGTCCATGAATTGTAGTTTGGGCATTCCGAGCTTTTGGGCTAATATCCACTTATCATGATTATATATCATGTATGTTCTTTTGTGATTGGGTTGGTTTGTGTATCCTTAATTATTTTTATTTGAAATAGCCACTACTGATGAGAAAATCCACATGCTTTTTTTGTGGATTTGCTTGTTTTTCCTTTGGGGATGGAGTCTCAGCATATCCCTCTGGTTGGCCTGGAGCTTGCTATGGAGACTAGACTGACTTTGAACTCAGAGATTGTTCACCTGCCTCTGCCCTGTGAGTGCTGGGATTAAAGAGTAGTTTTGCTGTGACCCAAGAAAGACCATATATACCTTCTCTTATTTTCTTTCCCAACATTTGCTGGGTTTACCACATTGACTATCTCGCCTGTAAGCATAATTCAAACACTTATTTGACATAGTCTGACTCATAAAACAAATCACTACATAGAGCCAGGATTTTTTTTTTGCATATTGTCTGAGGGTTTCTACTTCATTATTAAATAAAATTTACTTATCATCCATTTTTCTTTCCAAGAAGAGCTCAGTAAAAACAAAATATCAATTTCAGACAGTCTCAAGTAAGAGGGAGTGAAATATTTATGGGGTAAAGTATATTTCTTGAAGAGTCTTTGGAGAACACCTAGCACTGACAATGCTTTGACACCTGGGGTCAGCCTGGGGTCAGCCTGGGGTCAGCCTGGGGTCAGCCTGGGGTCAGCCTGGGGTCAGCCTGGGGTCAGCCTGGCATCAACCTGATTCATTTAGTTTTACCTTTTATATAACCCCATCTCTTTTTCATGGATGTATTCCTCCTTCTCTTTCTCCTAACTTCCCCAGAGGAGCTCTTGGTGTCGTCTTCTGTGTAAAAGACCCTGGGAAACACTTCCTTTCATGACTCTAGATTAAAATATTTCCTCCCCTAGCACAACTTCTAGGAGAATATTTATAAGTATTTTTTATTATTTACTATTCCGGTTAATTTAATTTATATACACATTGCCCATTTCCTGGCTGATCTTTTGTGTCATTTGAGAGGTCGGGGGATCAGTTTAACGATTGTTTTTCTCTTTACTCCACTTGTACTTCTGGGCTCTGCGTTTCATGATTTCCCAATGTTTTCTCAGGCATGCCTGTCCTTCTTGGTCTGCTATCAATGATCCAGATTCTCTGTGATCATAATTGTCAAGGTTTTCCTTTTCTCTCTGCAAACTAATGTAGTTCCTTCTGTTAGAGCTGCCCTGAGTTCCTTTAGCTTTGCTCTGAACTATTATTGCCCCTTACCCGGTGTGTGAGCTTTTAATTTCTCAGCGCCCTTAGCTCTAATGATTAGAATGGAAACAATCGTTCTGTTTGGTATAAATACAGTGAAGACCAAATGTGTTAATTATCGAAGGCATTTAAAAAGGGCCTTATAAGTGATAATTGCTTGCTGCTATTTATTTGCAGCTCACATATTTTACAAGCTTTTAAAAACTTTTAATTCAAAAAACTCAACTTAATTCCTGCGGGTGGAGTAATGATATAGCAAAATGCTTGTTGTTGAAATCTTGGGGCCAGGATTCCATGCCCAGCATCCAAGAAAAGTTGGATTCAGTGCTATGCGTTCAGGGGATCACAGTGATGGCGAGATAGACACAGACAGATTCCTGGGGCTTGGTGGCCAGCCAGGCTGGCTGAATCAGCAAGCTCTAGGTTCATAGAGAAAGAATTTATCTCTAAAAATAAGGTGGAGAGCAATTGAGGAAGATGCTCAACTTTGACCTCTGGCTGCATAGCATCTTTGTGCTCGTGCATTCGCGTGTGTGCGCGCGCGCGTACACACACACACACACACACACACACACTCACACACACACACACACACATCCACACATGCATGTATCCCTCTACCTCCATGCAAACATAGATATAATACGCCCCCATACACTACCATATGAATGAACATACACTTCACGCATACACACACATATGCATGCACATATGTGCATAATGTATCATCTAAATGTGGGATTACCCCAAAATATAATAGTCCTTTAATATAAGAAGTTACACTCATGTAATTAATCACAATGTTTGTATAAAATAATATAATTATCTCAATAGATTATTCTAATTTTTAGGAACAATTTTTACTCTGCTTGAAACTAACCTATCCACCTTTTGTTTCTTATCTATTATATATTTATGATAATTTATGATAAATGCAATATCTCCAAGAAGGGGGATGAGAGATCCTGTTTCTTCTACCAAGCCTTAGTGCTTGCCTGTATTATTTCCTTCGTATGCCAGGAGAATTTTTTGTAAAAACCGTCCTGTCTTTAATATTAATTTAATGCAAAGGTCTTAATGCATTTATTATTCCGTCATATCATTAAGCATTAATGTTCCAGTGCTCAGAGTCAGAGGTTAGTAGGGGACAGAAAACAGAGTTAGCTAATTGCAACCAAGGGATCCAACGTCCATGCTAGAAAGGGGGGCATCTGGGCAAGAAGTGCAGGTGGTATGTGGCTTGAATGTGGCTCCTTGCCTGTCTCGGGTGTTCTGGAAGCTTCCTGTTATGGAGATTTTTGCAGCTGATGAGATGGGCAGAAGAGATGTGAACCCACTGCAAACATGAAAACCACAGATCTTCATACTTAGTTTTGCTTCTACAATTTCAAAGTTGACTATTTCAACAGTTGACTAATTTCCTTGTCCTTGGAACTTATTTTTAGATATGGGAAAACTGACTCAGGAAAGAAATGCTTATTTTTATATGGAAGATGGGATTATCTTCTAAGTTACCTTACTCATGCGTACGTACTAAATTTTACACAAAGTTGCTTAGTACAGACTTTTGTTAACTTATTCACTAATTATGTAATAAAACTGTTGGAATAACTGTCTAACTCATATTTTTATTAGCGTTTGATTAAAGATGTGGTTCAAATAATTGTGGCACATTGCAATACTAGTGACCCAAAAATTATAATAAACAAAGTGACAACAGAAAATTACTGGGTATGGTTTTCTTTTATGGATCTTTTAGCTGAATTCATAAATAGATTACATCATTTTTGAATGTTTCGGCCTCATATTAACCTTTCTAAATGAGCTCCTGCCACAAGTGTAGCATATTTATGAAACGGGCCTTTCTAACGGCCTTAAAGCAGGTATCAACATGCCCTTTGGGGTTTTCCATAAATCCAATTTTTAGATCTGATGTCAATAGTGGTTTAGAAATAAATTGAGCGAAAGATTGACAAAAAGTCATAAATTAAATAACCACAGGGACCTAGATGGAGGAGCCTCAGGAGGCCTTGTGGCTTATTGAATTATAGCCTTAAGCAGAGTTCAACACTGCCTTTTTTTTTGTTCAGCAATATGACTCCAGTTCACACTTCAGCCCCGAATGAAATGACAGTCTTTAGTGGTACTGTGACTTTTCTCTTAGTTTTAAATCACTATTAGGCTCAGTTATTGGGTGTTGACCAAAAATATAAATTACCACATTGATTCCATAGACAATGGTAGTGGAAATTTGTAGCTCTAGACTCTTCAGTTTGTTTCCTTATTTATTTACTTTTGATTTCTGTCTGTATAAGCCAAGAGATTCCTTAGAAAAATGAATCAAATATTGAGGACAATAGTCGATAATGTATTCTGGATAAAGAACTACACATTAGACTTGACATTATTATTCCAAAAAGAAAAAAAATGGCATGTATAAATTTATTGCTATGGATCTGAAATATCAGGATTTAAAAGTTCACTTGATGTTCAAAGGAAAACTATTTCAGTTTGCCTAATTCTTCTCCAGAACGGTGTGCGTGTTGGGCATGTCTCCTCCAAGACCTTCCAGGAAGGAATAATCGGGAGTCAAATCACACCGGAGCACTAGAGCCAGCCTATCCTGAGCTAGTTCTTCAGAATTCATTCTGCTCCCTTTTATTCCAGCAGGACCAATCCAGAAGGTTATGCTGTGTTTAAAGTAAAAGCACGGGGTTGGGGATTTAGTTTAGTGGTAGAGCGCTTGCCTAGGAAGCGCAAGGCCCTGGGTTCGGTCCCCAGCTCCGAAAAAAGAACCAAAAAAAATGAATAAATAAAGTAAAAGCAGACAGACAAACTTGTCTAAGGGACAGGGCCGTCCTCAGGTCCTCAGATGAAGACCTTCTAAAAGAGTAAGGTGTTTGTGACGTTCTCCAAATCCGTCATTGATAGTTTGCATGTGAATCTTGATTCACCTAAAATATGATTAATGTATTTGCAATGAAAGCCTATGGATATTTTAAAACATTAGTTAACATTGGACAAATTGCAAGAAATTGCACGTGGCCAGACTGGGATCTTCAATATTATCTTTGTAAGGATTTATCAGCTTTCACCTAATTAGCACAGCGCTTCACAGTTTTGTTTGCGGCTATAATGTTCACTCTAAGCTTCCTTCATTATCTTTTTATACTCATAGCTTTTCCCCCCTACAAGGAGTGAATTAACTTCACTGGAATACCTAAGATTTAACAGAAGAGGATATATGGTCCAATGTAGCCTTACTACTCTTGGATGGCATGGTTGCTCTGATGAAAACTGAAGACTAAGTAGAGACTTCAAACTGAGAGGGAGATACGGAGAAGGGAAAGAGAGAGAGGAATGAAGGGAGAGGTGAAGGGGAGAGAAACCTTTCTAGAATTAACACAAAAATTGCAAAATTAGAATAGATGTCATTGAGTAAAGCTAACAAGTTTATAGAGTTCACAGAGGCCTTAGCACAAAGGCATACACTTACCTTACTTCGTTGTGATTTTGAATGAAAATTAGATCCCTCCTGGTTCCCTCTCAGGCTTGTGTTGACAGTTAATTACATGGATCAGGATATTTTTGCCTATAAATACAGCATACTAAACTAAAATTGACTCAAGCAATAAGAAAATTAGACACACAGGGCACTATTTATCTAATTCAGTGGCTCCAATCAAATAACTCAGAAATCCTCATTGTTTTCATTCATTGTGAAAAAAATTATTATAGCTGTTATATTAATAATATGATAATCATTCATACTATATATGCATGTATACGTATTTATATTATACATTAAATTTAATATATTATAAAAGATATAGTAGCACTGGCCATTAGCTAATGTATAACATCTTCTAAAGTTATATAAGTTCAGGTGTCTAGTTCTTGGTATGAAATGGGCATTTTCCTAGAACTTTTCCATTAGATTGTCCTTCATATCTAACTAGTTCAAGATCTATCACATGCAAGCTTGCTTCTAGAGGGAATGAAATTACTCTGTTTCTTTTAAGTCATTTGCATCCACTTGTAATATGTTTTGAGAAATGTCACATAAAGTAAGTATCTGAGTTCTGAAGAATATCACCACCGTCTTCATTTGGATTAAAAAGAATGGCATGAGTGGTGACTGTGGTACAGTTCTACTGGACAAAGGCATTTCACACTTGTCTGTTGTCTTAGTGTGATCACCAAAAGCAACTGGGTCTTTGATGTCAAAGTTGCTTAGGATGGATGGATACAGTAGGATGATGAGTTGAATTGATTTGGGTTGGAATTGAATTGGCTATTTTTTAGGCTAGATGAATGGTTAAAATTGATATTTTGGCCATGATTGATAAGTGGTTTACCAAAAAGGCAGGGCTGCCTAGGAAAGTAAGAACCATGACCCAGTGGTCAATTGGAATATCAGATTTCATGCAAGTCATATTTATTTCAGTACAAAATAGAGTGGTTAGAAAGCTAAGTAGGTCTGCATTCAAATTTTCCATTGAAAATCCAGGTCATCAAGTACTGCTTTCTTTTCTGAATTTAAGAATTTACAATTCAATTCAGGAACATGTGTATAACTCAAAAATATGTGAAGTGTTTATCTTAATTTTCCTAGCACATTGATATTATTTGATGGCAGAGAGTTATTGAAAACTGGATTCATTTAGAAAAATAGCTTTGATGTTTAGAAAATAACCTGAGATCTAGATTAGTGTGTTGATGCCAGGATAAAGAAGAAAACTGATTAATTGGGTGAATTATTCAATAAATATTTTCAAATGCTTGAATAATCAGAAATTACAACATGGCAGGCTTCATACCAGGTACTGATGATGTGAGCTGCTATTCCGGAGAGAACATCATTTGATTGGAATTTTTCTAATGAGATGTAAGGCTCGAATCTAACCTGAGGTTGCAAAGATGAATAAGACATTTTCTATCCTCAAGTTGCTGGATCTCAAAGGCAAGACATGACAGACTCTCCATTCTCTATGTATCTTGCTTGTAATTGAATTCTGAAGAATCAGCAGATAACTCAGCCTATAGCTGATGCACAAACCCCTTTTGCGCAAATGAATATGTAAGCAGCAAACTGTAGTATTGTGGTTATAGTACACTGAAGCCATGAGGAAAGTTCTAGGTTAGTGAGCATATATGAAAAGTTAACCATCTAGGGGAATGGAGAGAGGGCCAGGGAGAGTCTCAGGGGACATATTTGAATTGACTCGTGAGGAAAGGGAAGAGTTCTGCCTAGCAGAGGAATAGATTGAGGAAAATTGTGGCTTTATACTGAAGTTTTGGTAAATGTGAAAAGTTCAAATGGCAGGACTCAACAACTTTTAATGGAGAGGTGGGGATTACTTTTAAAATATGATGGAGTCACTTGGGGAGTATATTCTTCTAAGGAGTTTATCTTGATTTACCTTACAACATTTATCTTACATGTTTGTCTTACATGTGTTGGGAAACAGTAACAAAATTTAAGTGTCTAAACTCTATTAGTAAATGTGATTCTCAGGAAGGACAAAGTAGTAGCCATATGGAAGGTGGGCTTGAGAGTGCCACAGCCTGGGATTGAAGTTATCAGATGCTATCAGGAATCCCAAGGACACATTTTGAGAGTCAGAATAAGTGCACTGACGTTGGGAATGAAAAGGCACTTTTTGAGTAATGAGAGAATTAATGAGATGGAAATTGATTGGCTTGTTGTAAGAATTAATGGGATGATGGATGAGGTTTTACCCTGAGGGTTCTAGTTGGGGAAACTGAGTGGTTGGTATTACTTGTAGCTCGTGAACTAGAAGAGTTTTTGGACAGATTAAAAGTGCTCTGTCACTGGAAGAATGTGGCATAGGCAGAGAACTTAAAAGGCAAACATTACTATTCTAGTAAGGACTGGGACAAACCTTTTTTATGTATGCATGTATGCAGAGCTGAAAGTGTGTGTTTTCATGTTTGGGGGTGATTGTGGAGAATCGAGATCAACAGAGGCGCTGCCCCTCAGGAGCCATTCACTTTGTTTTTAATTAAAGACAATTTTTAGAACAGTGTATAATTACATCATTGCTTCCTTCCCTTGCCTCCCCCAAACCCTCCTGCATATCCTCCTTGCTCTTTTTCACATTCATGGCCTTTTCTGGTGGTGGTGATGGTGGTGGTGGTGGTGGTGATAGTGGTGATGGTGATGGTGGTGGTGATGGTGGTGGTGGTGATAGTGGTGGTGGTGGTGGTGATGGTGGTAGTGATAATGGTAATGGTGGTGGTAATGGTGGTGGTGATGGTGATAGTGGTGGTGGTGGTGGTGATGGTGGTGGTGATAGTGGTGGTGATAGTGGTGATGGTGGTGGTGATGGTGGTGTGTGTGTTCAGAACTGATCATTTGGTAACCAATTCATGTACCTTTCCCTAGGGAAAACTATTTCTCCTGCTCTTAGCATTTTTTAGTTGCCTGAAGGTTTTTTTAATTTAAAATAAAATTCAGACAATGTATTTGATCATATTCTTCTCACTCCCTCAACTCTTCCCACCCTGTGTGGTGTTGAGTCCTCTCAGTCTTTCCTTTCTCCATATTTTCATGGCTTTTGGTGTTACCCTTGTTAGACTCACATACGGGCGGTCATGCTGGTGAGACTTTATGGGTGTATCTTCAGCTTTCTGAAACCCGTCTAGAGCTCAGCTGTTTGACTGGATTGGCTGGTGAGCAAGACCCAGAATTATACCTTCCTCTCATTCTCCATTGTTGGGAATCCTAAGTCCATGTTACCATGCCTGGCTTCTGATTCTAGGACTGAACTTAAAACCTTATGATTGTGTGGTAAGCTTTTCTCACTGATGTCTCTTAAGCCCCTACTAGGGTGAATGTTTTCAATAAACATGTATTGAAGTATAGCCTCTGTGATTCACAAAAGCTTTATGCAATACACAAATGATACTGTTGTATAAGCTGTTGCCACTGTCAACTTACACAGATTAAGACAATCTTCCCAATCTGCCTATCTATCCAGTTCACAATTTTAAGGCCAGGTGCTGTGACACACATCTTTAATATCATTGCTTGAGAAGTAGAGGTGGGCAAGACCTCTGTGAGTTTAAGACCAGCTTGGTCTATAGAGTGAGTCCAGGTCAGCCAGGGCTACATAGTTGTATCCTATCTCAAAAAACAAGGGATACAATTTTCATAAAAGACTTGGATGTTTTTGCTTTAACATTTGACCAATGAATTTGCTGAATTTTCCCCTCTGCATCTTCAATCTACATTTGACAAAGTTGGATCTGAAATGTAAACTTTCTAATCCATATGAGTTGATGCATAGAGGAGCTGAATTTGAGATACAGGAGGCCCCATGACATAGACAGTAAAAGACACCATATTTACTAACGAATTGAGAACAAGAGAGAGCAAATAGGGTTCTTGGATAAATTAAATAGTGCTTTTAAAATAAATTGTTGCTACGGAAAAGCTGTTTCTTATATGCATTGATTTTATGTTTCTTACTTGGACAATAACTATAACTAATATTTATTAGCCACTTACTATGTGGCGGGACAGTTTTCTGAGCTTTATAGGTAGTAAGTAATTGAAACTTTACTCTTCTTATTACATGAAGCATCTCAAGCAAAGAGCTGTGTTGTTCCAGAAGTTCCAGCTTGGGTGTCTCAGAGCTAGGCTTGGAACTTACCTCAGAATTTTGTTTCCTAGATGGACACTGAAATCTATGGAGGTAGTCACAGAGTATAAATCAATGGTGATCTGTATAATTAGTGGATAATAATAATATTCTTACTAATACTCATGACATAAGTGGCAGATATTCTGAAGGACTAATTTAATCAAGAAGCATAATAATGATATATAAACATATGAAGGACATTTACCATCTGCTTATTTGTAACTGTTATATTAAGTTTATTAAATACTACAAATCAGATAAAAAACTTCTTCAAAAATCTCGCCTTTTAGTGTCTTAGAAGAGTCCATAGAGAAGCAAATGGTAGCAGCCCAGTGAAGGATCTTAGAACAGGCAGTATGAACAGGAAATACTGCTTCCTGCCCAGGAGTCAGGCTGCTTTCTGTGGAACAGACATGATTTTCCTCCTGTGGGATTGACAGACATTTGCATCCAAGCTAGAGGCAACATTCTTAGATTATCAAAGCCACGGGGATGGAGAAGCCTGGTTGATGAGATGGGTTTTTATAAATTAGGCTAGAGCTCTATTTTAGTCTACTAGCGGTTTTCCAATTCTTCTGTAGGAATTCTAAACAAACTGTGCTCAAAATAATTGCCTGACTATAATTAGACTAAAACTTCTCCCCATTAATAAATTTTGTCATTCATTCTTTCCTTTATTCTTTACATGGTCTAGTCTGTGTTTTACTGCGGAAAAAAAATCTTTTTCAAGATTGAGAAATGTAGGTGTGTTTGTTGGATGATGGTTGTGATAGTGGTGGTAGTGCTGTGTGTGTGTGTGTGTGTGTGTGTGTGTGTGTGTGTGTAGCCTAAGCATTGTTCAGTCTGTGATTTGAGTCCAGTATCATTGCACTGACCTAGAGTTTACAAAGTAGGCTGGCCTAATTGACAATGGGGGCCCACTGCCACTGCATCCTCAGTGTTGAGATCAATGGCATGTTTTCACACTCAGTCTTTTACCTGGTTTCTGGGCTTTGAAATCAAGTCATTGCACTTGTGAAGCAACCACTTGACTGCCCTGGCCTATCTTCTAATCCCCTCTGAGGTGTTTCAGTGACTCAGGAAGTGTTCAGTTCCTACAGTGAAGAAGAGGATTTGAAGTGACATAGAATGTTTGCATGTGGAAAATCCAGCAGATTGTAGGACATGGGTGAAGGGAAGTTGATCCTTGTAGACAAACCTCATATACAAAACCAGTAATGGATGATTTTAAAAGTCTGTTAAGGGAATTGAGAGGGCCTCTAATGAGAGTAGGCTAAAGCAAGGGATTGCCAGTATGATTTTGACAGCAGAACTGGCTTCACATTGAGGGAATATGAATACATTGTGTGGGGCTCAGGAGAGGGTGGAGAAGTAAATGTGGAAACATTTGTGGTCTACATGACTCAGTATTGACACTTGTGAAAATGTAATATGTTCCTCTGGTGCTCTAGAGAACTCCTTCCCCCAAGCATCAAATGACCCGCCCCTTGCCTGTCACATTGCCCCCTTTCTGGGTTCTTGATTAAATGATCCTGATCAAAAGACTGTTCCTTTTGTCTCTCGTGTCCTAATGACATACTTAATTTTCCTTTAAGCACTTCAAAAAGAATTCTTTTGTATGAGGGTGATGTATAAAATCCCATTAGAGAATCATTTAAAAAGAATAAAGTCTTTGACCCCTATAAAATTTTATGTGGAGAGAAAAGAATTTATATAAAAAAGACATTGGCTTTAAGATAGTCTAAAGTTGAAAAGCTGTTCATATGGTTTAGGGGAGATGGGCTTTCTCTTTTATGAGGACTGATCACTGCTTGGGTTAGTTTGTAACAGAGTGCAGAGTGAAGGACAAGTCCCCCAGAAAGAAGACTGCTTCTAGCCAAGACCGACTGTTCCAAGAAGACAATCACAGCTATAAATCTAAAGTTCTTCCTGTCAGATTTGTCTCATTTCTTTGTCCCCATGTCATTCCATCTTCACTAACTCATCCTTAGAAAGGAAATTAAATGTTCTGTAACGTAACACTCTCAACTTGTAACCATCTTAGTACATAAGATCTCAGACTTCGTCTTTATTCGTAATGTTCTATAACCACAAATCCCCAACCTATAAATCAGGCATGACTCAATATACTGCTCCTCTAGCCCTGCCAATCAGTAGTCTACTTTTCTCTCTACACATTTACCTACTTCAGACATCTTGGATCCAGTGAACCCTATGGCTGTATCTGTTTGCACAGGTGTCTCTCACTTGGTGTATAGCCCTCATGCAGTGTGATCGCTCCTTCATTTCTCTCAACAGCTGAACCACATTATGCTGAATGAGATGACCTATGTTTACTTCATGCACTCATCATCTGTCAGATTCTTGAGATATTTTTGTTTTGTTTTTTTAGGATTATAAATAATGCTGCTATGAGCATGCCTGTACCAATATTTCTGTGGATCTGTGTTTTCAACTCTCTTGGGTATACACTTAGGGGTGGACACCCTGCTTGGATCAGAGAGAAATTCTTTAAAAACTCCTCAATTCTAAATGGTCGGACCATTTTACATTTTCTCTAGAAACGAGTGAGGATTATTTTCTTTTCACTTTCCTCGCATCTTGTTCAAAACTTGAAACAAATACGGGCAGAGAATAATAGAGTGGATTTTTCAGCTCTAAACAGGATATCAATATCATACAATGCCTACTTCCCAGGACCAGAGATTATCATGAATAAAGGGTAGAATGATTGCAAAACTCAGAGGTAGTGAAGATATATAGCAAAATGCTATTTGCGAAACATCACAAGCCATTGCACAGATGAGCTAACTGTGGCTGTGCCTGTGTGTGCACGACCTGCACAGGATCAAGTAAGCCCCAGCACTGAGGGTAGGGGAGGAGTCATGAAGTCCTATATTTAGTTAGTGACAATTGATGGACAGTGTAGGGTGGAAAGTAAATCTTTTCAGGGAAGTATCATGAAGATACCCTTCACTGTGAACATAGGTAGCTCTAAGTAGACAGTGAATTTAAGAAGAAAAGAAGAACATGAAGTTGGGGAGGAAAAGTGGAGAAAGAGGCAACAGTGGAGTCAGAGTGGAGGAAATAATAAGTAAATTTGGTCAAAACATGTTATATGCATGTATGAAATTCTCAGATATATATATATAATATATGAATCATAGTGCTTTTTGCTTTTTACTCTAACATTGTCTTCCATTTCAGCATCCTTACATTTTGCTGTTATTTTAGTCCATTTTTCCTTCTTCCTTTTAAAGGTAATTTATCTATTATTTTAATGAGAGAAAAGCATCTTTCCCCAGTATTCCTCATCTGCCAATGGTCAATAATTGGTGTTACATTTATCTATTGCTGCATGACAAATTATGCCCAAACATGGCAGCTTAATTGAACAACCATTCATCTAGCTTCTGTGGATTCAGAATGCCTCCTTCCCTCCCTCCCTCCCTCCTTCCCTCCCTCCCTCCCTCCCTCCCTCCCTCCCTCCCTTTCCTTCTTCTTACGACACAACAACATCGTGCACCAGCATCTCCCCTCAGGCTTCCTTGGGACACACATGCTGACAATCCTTATATAACTATTAGCAGGTTCAGTTTCTCACTGTTGATGGGGAGTGGATCCCCATTTGTCACTGGGTGTAGCTAGAGGCTCTTCCTTACCAAGGGGAATTCTCTGTAGGATAGTTCATGATATGGCAGCTCCTTTCTAAGAGTGATCAGAGAAAAGAGTGCACATGGCATAAATGACCAACCATGGACTTTTAGTCACCATAGAACATAGACTTTTGCCATTTATTACTTTTGTCATGCCCTGTTCTTGAGATAAGTAATATCCCATCCAAGCCACACTCAAAGGAAAGAGATTAGGTGCCATGAAGACTAGGAGATGAAGACCTTTGGGTCGAGCTTCAACCATGTCTCCAACAGTAGTATTAAGAAAAAGTAAAAAGACTTCTGGGCAAAGACATACTTTTATCCGTGCAAGTAATTTAGCATAAACTTTTTGTTCTTTGTTTAAAAATAATTAGGATATTTCTTACTGAAAGTAGGTTTTCCAAGGTTTGAGTCACTTGCCTAAGTAGAATTAGGAGAAGCAGAAAAATACGTCATGATCTGGTCTAACTGACAAAGTCCATACCCTTTTCATGCTTCAGTTGCACAGTATATATAGCCCAAGGGTACTACCTACCAAGAGTTTCCAAGCCTCCTTGACTTCAATTCATAGTAGAGATTGACTTAACAGGGATACCATGTCACGTGTATACAAATACACGGAATCAGTTCCCACAAAACACAAGTTCCCCAAACTAAAACGTACTCTTCCAAAATACAAGCTACTCTGAATGTGCCTTATCACTCTACTCTATCTTTTTTAAAAAAACATTTTCCTACCTAACAAAAATAAATTGGCCCAGACAAGATCCTTAACTTTTTTTCTAGTGGATTCTGTCCCTTGACTTGAAAGCATGGAAGATTCTATTTCTCTTTTCCAAGCTGCTAAATCAATGAGAGTTGTTTGCCTGGTCTAAGACTGATGCAAAGAGGAAGGCCAACACTTCTTCTTTTCCTTAAACACCACATGGTCTCCTTAAGATTTCATATTAGCAAGCACTCCATCTCTGTTCTTTTCTGCATGGATGTGCATTGCTTTGATGGATAGGATCCAGGGCAGATATTTCAGAAAGCTAACGATTTCCATTGGCTAAATAGCCTTTGGCTTTGCCTCAGGCTATAAACTCTCACAAAGTTTTTAATTCTCAAAATGAACCTTCTTTCTTAGTCTCCTGGGCTTGGGGGGTTATTGATTCTGTCACATGCATATTGTGCTTGGTCACAGTGGTGTTATCGTTTACTTGTTCTTCCTGTGGATGCCTCATAGTTGGTGTGACAGACAGTTCTCTGAGCTCTTGTGGAATAGCCACTGAACATAAATTTTACCTAGAGGAGAAAGTTTTCTCTTTACTACCATTGGGCACCTGCTAAGTGTTTGACAGTGTACCAGGCATAGATTGCTTCTTGAATGTTTTCCCAAGGCCTACTGAATGCAAGAGCAGTATGGGATATGAGACAGTTTTCAAGAAGAACCAGGTCTCCTTGAGGTATTTTATTTTAGCTTAGATATTGATGCAAATTTTTAACTCTGTGATATGTGCTTGTTTTAAGAGCTAATCAATGCTTTACATTTTTATGAGTGAAATTACTTTAACTTTCCTCCAGAAGCTTAAACTAAAATTCATATTCAGGAGGCTGCACTGTGATTTTCCCTGGATAAAAAGCAAACTTCACCTAGAAATTCCGAGAAGCCTGAACATTTTGTGGTTTTGTTTTTATTGTTGTTTGATCCCATGGGGTAAGTATTAACATACACTTTGACAGCTAAGTAATAAGGAGCTCCATAAATTCATATACATTGATTGATTGGTGCATTGGAACACACCAGAACTTTTTTCACAACAAATGTTTTCTCTCTTATGTCATACTGTCTATAGAGCTTCATGAAATGAATAATCCAGTAAATTGTGGAGTCTGTACTGCAGAAACACTTCTGGTGTCAATATTCAGTCTTCTGGTGGGAAGATTTAATAATAAGTGAGGGAATTCTAACATTTGATTGCTTGGGAAGAAATTAAGATACATGAAGAGGCTAATTTCTCTAGCAAGGCTCAGGGGACATTGAAGAGCCCATGCATAAATTTAGCATCAGGGATCACAGGATTTACGTCATGTTACAGGACTTAGGTTTCTGCAAATGAGGTTTGGAGTAGACAATGCTGTCTAGAGCCAAGGACCCTGGGCTTCTGACTTCTTTGTCATTCTTTTTTATCTAAACAGAAATTTTTCATTCACTGTGGCTCTAAATTGTTTTAAAACCATATGCCTAGAGTTGCAGACCTGGAGAGAGAGAGAGAGAGAGAGAGAGAGAGAGAGAGAGAGAGAGAGAGAGAGAGAGAGAGAATGAATCAGAGAGAGAGAGAGAGAATCAGAGAGAGAGAGAGAGAGAATCAGAGAGAGACAGAGAGAGAGACCTTCTCAGTTATGGAGCAAAGGAAGTTATGGACCAGGAAGAATGAATAATTCTGTTCTAAAGCACAGCCTATCTGTAAACTATTTCCTAAGAGGAGATGCTGAAGTGGAAGCTGAGGTTTTCTAAGTCCCTTTAAATTCTAAAAGTAACACATTTTTATGCCATCAAGAATTCTTTTATGTTGTTCAGGATATGTCAATGTGCTGGGATATTTTCCCATTCTATATACAGCTTTCAGCCATAAAGATATCTAAGCTCCTTTTATTTTATTTACGAAATGATTATTGATCCCAATTTCCTGACCTCCAAAGAATAGGTTCTGTGAAAATAGCTTTTATTTCTTTTTTGGCTGTCTTCATGTGTGTGACGTTTGCCTACATGGCAAAAAAAAAAAAAAAAAAAAAAAAAAGGCCACCACACTGCTGCTACATACTGCCTCAGCTCTTTGTATCTCTCTGCTGAACATACTGCTCTTAGTGTAGTATTCCTTTATTAAATGAGGACAGAGACTATGAAGAGGAAAGAAAGAGGATGAATAAACAAGGAACATGACCCTTGGTGACATCATGAAACCGCTGTTATAGCCTTCACTCTAAAATCAAGGCTTCTTAGTACTTATGATCAACGGTCCATTAGTATCTCAGTGTCTCAACTTTGAGCTAAAAATGACACCAGGCACTTTTTTTTAAACCATGAATATAAATTTAAATTTATTAACTTGAGTATTTCTTATATACATTTCGAGTGTTATTCCCTTTCCCGGTTTCCGGGCAAACATCCCCCTCCCCCCTCCCCTTCCTTATGGGTGTTCCCCTCCCAACCCTCCCCCCATTGCCGCCCTCCCCCCATAGACTAGTTCACTGGGGGTTCAGTCTTAGCAGGACCCAGGGCTTCCCCTTCCACTGGTGCTCTTACTAGGATATTCATTGCTACCTATGAGGTCAGAGTCCAGGGTCAGTCCATGTATAGTCTTTAGGTAGTGGCTTAGTCCCTGGAAGCTCTGGTTGCTTGGCATTGTTGTACATATGGGGTCTCTAGCCCCTTCAAGCTCTTCCAGTTCTTTCTCTGATTCCTTCAACGGGGGTTCTATTCTCAGTTCAGTGGTTTGCTGCTGGCATTCGCCTCTGTATTTGCGGTATTCTGGCTGTGTCTCTCAGGAGCGATCTACATCCGGCTCCTGTCGGTCTGCACTTCTTTGCTTCATCCATCTTGTCTAATTGGGTGGCTGTATATGTATGGGCCACATGTGGGGCAGGCTCTGAATGGGTGTTCCTTCAGTCTCTGTTTTAATCTTTGCCTCTCTATTCCCTGCCAAGGGTATTCTTGTTCAACTTTTAAAGAAGGCGTGAAACATTCACATTTTGATCATCCGTCTTGAGTTTCATTTGTTCTAGGCATCTAGGGTAATTCAAGCATTTGGGCTAATAGCCACTTATCAATGAATGCATACCATGTATGTCTTTCTGTGATTGGGTTAGCTCACTCAGAATGATATTTTCCAGTTCCAACCATTTGCCTACGAATTTCATAAAGCCATTGTTTTTGATAGCTGAGTAATATTCCATTGTGTAGATGTACCACATTTTCTGTATCCATTCCTCTGTTGAAGAGCTTCTGGGTTCTTTCCAGTTTCTGGCTATTATAAATAAGGCTGCTATGAACATAGTGGAGCACGTGTCTTTTTTATATGTTGGAGCATCTTTTGGGTATATGCCCAAGAGAGGTATAGCTGGATCCTCAGGCAGTTCAATGTCCAATTTTCTGAGGAACCTCCAGACTGATTTCCAGAATGGTTTTACCAGTCTGCAATCCCACCAACAATGGAGGAGTGTTCCTCTTTTTCCGCATCCTCGACAGCATCTGCTGTCACCTGAGTTTTTGATCTTGGCCATTCTCATTGGTGTGAGGTGAAATCTCAGGGTTGTTTTGATTTGCATTTCCCTTATGACTAAAGATGTTCAACATTTCTTTAGGTGTTTCTCAGCCATTCGGCATTCCTCAGATGTGAATTCTTTGTTTAGCTCTGAACCCCATTTTTTAATAGGGTTATTTGTCTCCCTGCGGTCTAACTTCTTGAGTTCTTTGTATATTTTGGATATAAGGCCTCTATCTGTTGTAGGATTGGTAAAGATCTTTTCCCAATCTGTTGGTTGCCATTTTGTCCTAACCACAGTGTCCTTTGCCTTACAGAAGCTTTGCAGTTTTATGAGATCCCATTTGTCGATTCTTGATCTTAGAGCATAAGCCATTGGTGTTTTGTTCAGGAAATTTTTTCCAGTGCCCATGTGTTCCAGATGCTTCCCTAGGTTTTCTTCTATTAGTTTGAGTGTATCTGGTTTGATGTGGAGGTCCTTGATCCACTTGGACTTAAGCTTTGTACAGGGTTTAGATAAGCATGAATCGATCTGCATTCTTCTACATGTTGACCTCCAGTTGAACCAGCAGCATTTGCTGAAAATGCTATCTTTTTTCCATTGGATGGTTTTGGCTCCTTTGTCAAAAATCAAGTGACCATAGGTGTGTGGGTTCATTACTGGGTCTTCGATTCTTTTCCATTGGTCTATCTGTCTGTCTCTGTACCAATACCATGCAGTTTTTATCACTATTGCTCTGTTATACTGCTTGAGTTCAGGGATAGTGATTCCCCCTGAAGTCCTTTTATTGTTGAGGATAGTTTTAGCTATCCTGGGTTTTTTGTTATTCCAGATGAATTTGCAAATTGTTCTGTCTAACTCTTTGAAGAATTGGATTGGTATTTTGATGGGGATTGCATTGAATCTGTAGATCGCTTTTGGTAAAATGGCCATTTTTACTATATTAATCCTGCCAATCCATGAGCATGGGAGATCTTTCCATCTTCTGAGGTCTTCTTCAATTTCTTTCCTCAGTGTCTTGAAGTTCTTATTGTACAGATCTTTTACTTGCTTGGTTAAAGTCACACCGAGGTACTTTATATTATTTGGGTCTATTATGAAGGGTGTCGTTTCCCTAATTTCTTTCTCGGCTTGTTTCTCTTTTGTATAGAGGAAGGCAACTGATTTATTTGAGTTAATTTTATACCCAGCCACTTTGCTGAAGTTGTTTATCAGCTTTAGTAGTTCTCTGGTGGAACTTTTGGGATCACTTAAATATACTATCATGTCATCTGCAAATAGTGATATTTTGACCTCTTCTTTTCCGATCTGTATCCCTTTGATCTCCCGTCACATAATTGTCAAAACACCAAACGCACAAAATAAAGAAAGAATATTAAAAGCAGTAAGGGAAAAAGGTCAAATAACATATAAAGGGAGACCTATCAGAATCACACCAGACTTCTCGCCAGAAACTATGAAGGCCAGAAGATCCTGGACTGATGTCATACAGACCCTAAGAGAACACAAATGCCAGCCCAGGTTACTGTATCCAGCAAAACTCTCAATTAACATTGATGGAGAAACCAAGATATTCCATGACAAAACCAAATTTACACAATATCTTTCTACAAATCCAGCACTACAAAGGACACCAGGCACTTTTTGATATTCAAGTTTCTTTCTTTAGAATCTGGTGATAAACCATTACCCTGACGTACAATAACTACGTTTTGTTTTTACTTTAAATTCGAGTACGTGTCTTCAAAGGCTAACATTTATTAATCTCTTTTATTGAATCTCATAAGTTTGACTATTTATTTCTGACTTACTCTCTCTCCTCAACATTATCTCCATGATATCAATCTACTTAAATAAAGAAAAAAATCTCCAGACTTGAATGTAAATATAGGCTATAGCTAGAGTTTTCCATAATTTGGCTGAGTAACTTCACATCATGCAGCTATAATTTCCCTAATTTCTGTAAAATAGATCTTGGTAAAGTTCATGAAGTTTCACTGATAGACCTGTCTATCATGACAAATATACATTGATACCCATGGAGCATGTATCTGTCCTTCGCGTGTTTGTGACACAGGATTTCAGTTGTAAATCTTCAACAATTTTTTTAGTGGACATTTGGTTTGTGGATAGATTAATACCAACTCTGAGCAGTGTTGCTTAGAAGACTGCAAATGTCTATTAGTGTTCACTCTGCAGAAGATTCTCTAGTCTACAGCCTTGGAAATAGAATCATTGGGTCACAGGAGTCTACAGTTCTGACTTTAGTAGAGAATATCTAACCATCTTCATGGCGAACGAAGGGCCAAGGAGTGTTATAAGGATCGTACCACACAACAGATCTCATGCAAGAGATTTATTGGGGGAGGAAGTGAAGGGTCATGTCTGAGGAGGGATAAGAGAAAAACTGGAAGAGAGAGCGGTGATCTCATGAATGTTATGTTGGATATGACTCGTCGACTGTAGAAATGTGTTAATCACCAGTTGCTGGTGCTGAGTTGCTCAAGGCAGGCTTGGTGAGTACCTGGTTCTGGATTGTGGGTAGTTCTCAGTTTACCAAGAGTTTTTGCTAACCGTGCATGCTCCCATTTTGTGGGAGAACTTCCTTGTTTCATATGACTTTCCTTTAGCCTTCTATATCTAAGGTCTTCCAAACTGTATGCATCATATTTATCTCAGAGAAGATATTTATTAATTTTCATTAATAAATCTATTCTATAGCATTATGTTGCCTGTTAAACAGATGTGGTTTTTATTCATTGAGAATATGATTGGTTTTGTTGATGAATAATTGTGACGTTAAGAGTACTTTAGGGCTATCAAGCAGAAAAACAAATCAAAACCAACTAATGTCCCCATTCCTAGGTTAAATGATTACTTTGTGCATTTGATACGATGCTCACATTATAAAGCATTTACCAGAAAGTCCCAAATAAATAACCAAGACAGGGGGAAAGATTGTGAGTTCCATTATCTGATTTGGGGATAGTAAAGAAATTTAATTCTCCCCTTTTTCTGTAATAAAACTATATGGCCACTGTGAAGACTTCTTGAATTGTAAGACAAATGGCTGTGATTTTTATGGGGACTTCATATTTAAACAGAAGCATAAACTACCTCAAGGCTTGAGAAAATAAAGGTCTTTCACTCTCTGGAGATCATCAGTTCCTCCTGGAAAATGTTCTATTTCTGAAATGTGTGATATTTCCTCGTGTCCTTTGTGAACTATGAGACTCAGTGAGGGCTTTAGAGCCCACACAGCAGCAAAAACAATTTGTTTCAAACAGGCACAGTTCAATTAGGAAGCACAATGTCTTGCTTGGGAAAATACTTCTCATGTGATCATCTAATCTACATCTCCTCTGGTAAGGGCTTGTTTGTAGTATGAAGTGGAACTTGCAGTATTCTCTCGTTTTTAAGGGTTTTAAAACTTCTTTGACACACTATGTAAAAAGTCATCATGCTCTATCAGCTAAATTTCATAAGAGCTCTCAGGAAATCAATATATACATTTATATGCATGCATATTGTGAGCAGAGTCTTCCTGCAAAAGGTATCTCTGTGTTTCAGAGTCTACAGAGTGATTGGAAACACTTCAGGATGGTGGAGAATGGGAATTTTGCAGATTGAGAGACAAAATTAACTTAGGCTACCTCTTGCCCACTTAATAGGTTAATTCTTACCCATCCTTATATCTGACCTGACTGCTCTTAAATTTTATATAAAATTCTTGTAACTATATACATAAGCTTGACATGTCAATCTTTCACAATCCCAAAGGCAAAAATGTTGACAGATAGCTATGATATAATTATACTTACCAGATATTACCAAATGAATGTAGTAAAATATACTGATTATGATAACTTTTTGTTGCTACTATATACATTGTATATAAATGCTAACTATATTAAATATACATGATAAATATATACATATACATTTATAAATGATAAATAATTATATACATATATACAGTGGTGTTATGAAGCTATGTTATATGGAGTGCTAAGAGTCACATAGATCCTAAAAATTTCTGAACAAGGCATGGGAGATGTCCTTTTGAGTTGTTGGTCAGGGAGATCCTAAAGAGTCCTTGGATAATATAGTCTATCTTTGTTTGTTGCCTTTGGTTGCCTCTCAGGACTAGAGGGTAAAACCTTACTGAGGAAGACACCACACACTTTAGATACAGAACTTGGAAATAACTGAAAGTGACCTGGAAACCTCCTCCCTGAGGACCATTCTTCACAGTATCAGAAAGTGCTATTCAAGCTTCTAAGGGAGAGAAACAACAATAGTCTCATCCAGCTTTAAAGCCACAATGACCAGCCTAGTAAGACATCCCCAGTGGTACAAAAGCTGCACCTTAATCTTAGCGGTAACCCTGTCTAATCAGACTTAAAACCTGCTGAACAGAAAGGGATTCATGGTTCTGCAAACACAGCCAACTATTAGTGGCTGGAACATAGATGCTAGAGAAGAACCCAATACTCCCATTTTACTAAATACATACCATTTCTAAATGTATTCTAAATATTGATTCTTAGATGAATGTGTAAGTGTAACCCCCCCCACCAAAGATTCTCCCTTATGCTGTAGGTGGATATGAATTCAGAGATGTACAGCTGGTCAAAATGCAAGAGAATTTATGACAGTGAGAGGTGCAATTTCAACTGATGAATGTACCTGTAACACAACCCCTGCACATGAGGGAAAATCATGGAAGATGGGATGGAAGGACTATAAGAACCAGAGGGCCAGAACTGTTGTGAGAGTTTGTGTTCTATACATGAAAGGGATGTTTCACACATGGAACTTCAAAGGTGTGCCTCCCTAAACAAGACCAGTACAAAGACAATGCCAGCTGAAATGCCAATATAGATACGGGGGCATTTTACAAGGTCTTAAGAAATAAAGGCAAGTAGTGGTTCCCAAGGGGGAGAGTCAGTTTTCTTCAGGGATGCATTTCCTGATAGGTTTTCCAATCACAAGTGGTCATCCTAAGCACATATACATATGAGCAACACTAAATGGACACAGTGAGATTTGTAAATGCACATATGCATGTGCATGCATATGTATATACATTCTAATAAGTAGAGGGAGTGGGGGAATGTGGGAGATTTTGAGGAGTGAGGGAGAGTTGGAAATGATCTGAAGGACAGTACTCAAGTATTAAATCCTAAAAGAAAATAAAAAATTTAACAGAGAGAAATGAAGAGCAGGGTCACAGTAGCACAGTTGATATGCATAGAGAACATACCAGAAGGCCCAATTACAGGTCTGTGAAGTGCACCTTTATGAATTCTTGATAAGCCAGTTGCTTACACCTTGCTTGGGTTCACTTTTTTAAAGATAGAGTCTAACTGTGTAGTACAGGTTAGATTTGGTCTTGGGATTCTCTTGCCTCAGTTTCACATGCATGCTAGTATTATAGGCCCATATTGCCAGACGTAGAGGCCACGTCTTGTTCTCAAGGGCCAGAATTCTACAAAGGAGGGAATATTTTTTTCCACATTCATTCTAAAAATATTCTTTTCATACCTTGTATTTCTTTTTAAGGAGACAAACCTTGCAGCTCTGTGTAAAAGTACAGATTGGGAATGCAAATGTAAGAACTGTCACCTGAGGAACATATTGCAGCTAATTGCTTCCCAGCAGATTAAAGGTCTCTAAAACTTATCTTTATCTTTTGTAGCAGCAAAGCACACAACCCATCCTTTAAAACTGCTTTCAAGTACTTAGCGATCAGATAGCTCTTGACCCCTGAATGCTGCAACAGAGAGCTTATGTCCCTCCTAATGCTCGTGAAGCCTTACGTGGTTTACTTTTCCTCTCTGTTTTGTTTCTATTGCCATTACTCCCTTTATCTTTTTTGAGATTATAATATAATGGCATCATTTCTCCCCTTCCTTTCTTTCCATCAAATACTCCTGCTTGCCCTCTCTCAAATTCATAGACTCTTCCCAGTAACTACTGTTACATGTGTAGATATTTATAGGTATACATTCCTAGTTACGACCTGCTCGGTGTGGATTATGTTCCTTGAGTGTATATCGTCAGGGCTTGTTGCTTGGTATCGGATAACTAGTTTATTTTCTCTGTCATAAAAGTCTCATCAATAAGACTCTTCCTTTTCCTATCTTCTTTGTTCTTAGTTCACCACCAAAAGTGAAGGGTATGCCCCTGTCCAGTCCTGAAGAGTCTTCCTGTTGAATTGTGCCTGGCTGAAGCTGCAGCAGAAGGCCTCGTTGGTCCACCTTAGAGGTTTACTCACTATTAGCTTCTGGCTTCCTCTGTGCTACCTTAGCCTCCCCATGAAGGATACAATGAGTGCATTTCACAGGTGGGGCCATCTCCAAGCTCTGAATGCAGACTTCCTTGGCTGTCACAGTCCCAGGCATCTGCTCTGCCAATGGATATCCTATTTTTTAATTAGCTACAGAGAATAATAGACTTTAATGTGGAGACAGCAGATACCAAATAGCAGACACACAGTGTAATCCAGGGCTTGGTCACCACAGGCTGGCATTTGTGGACTGCTCTCTCATGCCTTTTGGCAATGTTTTCTGTTCTCCAGCAGCGTTCGTGAGAGAAAAAAAAATAAAGTTTCAGATTTTCTGTTGTTCTTGTTACATTATTTCAGTCCATTTCACTGTCCCCAGGAGACCTTTGCTCATCGGTATGTACTGTGCTACTAAGTTTTTCTATTGAAAATAATGGACCATAAAAGACACTTCTAAGCAATTTCTGTAAGGCTCAATAGTAAAATTTTAGTACAACTCAGCCCAAATGGCATTTGCAATCATCACATTTTCTATTTCTGTCCTGTATATTCATTTCTTATATCTTGCTTTAGCGGTTGCTTTGCACTATTGCAGTTTTAAGGAGCAGCATGCATGGAGTGTGAGGTTAATTTATTATCAAGTATGTATGTATGTATGTTTAATTATGTTACAAATATCCAGTAGTTTGTTTGGAAATGAGGGATGCCTATTGTATCTGAGACTTAATATGTTTATTGCTGTTATTATAGTATTGTTATTATATTTTGTCACTGAGATATGGCACAAGGTATGCTAGTTGGCTGCTCGGTTATTTTGTTATTTACTTGAACTTGAAAAATCAAGATTAGCTACGCATTTGCGAGAGTATTCTAAAGGCATTTGTCTATTTTATAAAGGTTAACTTCTTTTTGTTTCATTAACCTCGTATTATATAATTATAAACTAAATTTACTGAGTTTAATAAACCACATTTAGTTGCATTAGAGTAAAACAGAAGGCCAAGTGAAAATATTTCTGTTGGCATTTTAAAGGTTTCTAAAAATTCCCGACTCCAGCCATGTGTGTTCCACGCCTGTAATTTCAGCTCTCAAGAAACAGAGTTCTGCAGGAGGAAGACCTCAAGTTCAGGATAGACTGAATGTACAACAAAGAGTGGGAAAGGATCTTAGAGTGCAGAGGTCATGGTCCTAGGGGAGAAGTTCCTAAGTTACTACTATAATTCTGCAAAGGAAGCATGGAAATAAAATGACTCCCAGTGATATATTGCAATATCTACAGATCAGTGCATTGGTTAATGATTACCAAAGCAGCATCTTGCGACAGGTACCAATAAACAGAGACCTACAATTAGAAGATGCTCAGAGAGTGGGAGAGTTTGGAGCATTCAGTCCTAAATGGGACATCGGCATCAAACTCCTCCCCTCAAGGTTCAAGGATCTATGCACGAGAGGTGCTGGAAAGAGTTGTAGAAGAGCCAGGGTAACGAATGACTCCAAAAACAGCATCTTCCAGACACAACCTAACTGACGCACATGAGGACTAACAGACACTGACAACATTCCCAAGTTCTGCTCAGGCTCAAACACGGCAAAACCCCAGCACTGAGCAGGGCAAGCACACACAAAGGCCCATCCCTCAACAAGGAGCTATGTGCAGTTGATAATGCTAGGAAATAGAATGCCAGTTTCTTCTCAACAGATTATCACTGTGTACACAGCAACACTCCTGGGCAGTCTACAAGTCCAGGAGTAGTGGACCAGCACGAAACAGAGCTCATGTTTTTGCTGTGGGGTATTTGTTTCATTTAGGGTTCTTTTGCTATCTTACTGATTATTCATTCATTTTGATTTTTTTATTTTGCTTTTATTCTTTTGAGAAACAGAGAGGAAGGGTGAGATAAGGAGCAAGAAGTTGGGTAGTTATGAAGGAGAGAGTCTGGGAGGAGTTAGGGGAGGGGATCCATGATCTCAATAAATGTTGTAGAAACAAAAAGACAGAGCAAGGGAAATTTTGTTATTAAACATGTATATATGCTCCCACCTGATCCAAATATCAGCTAACGTGTTTGGAAATATTGGATGGTCATTGCATTTAAGGCTACACTGGATTCGATCCCAGCACATGGAGACTGAGATGGGCGGATCTCTAAGAGTTCCAGGCCAGCTGTGTCTATAGAGTTCTAGACTATCCAGAGATGTGTGGTAAGGCCCTGCCTCAAAACGAAACAAAAACAAAAACTAAGGAAAAGAAAACAAAGAAACAATAACCAAAAACCAAAGATGGAGTCTAAACCAAACAGGCAACACCTCCAAAAAGAAGACATCATCCCCAGACACCTGTTTCATATCCAATAACGAGACGTACTATAGGTCATTCACATTATCAGGAGTTTGCCTCTACTCACGGTCCTATCATCTTTACTATGAATTCTTTTGATACTCTTTGTGTTGTTTTTCCTCATACTATCTTTCAGGATGGCCTTAATTAAATTCACGGCAACCTGATTGCTTTAGCCTCTCGTGAATGCAGTCCTGGGTAGAGTCACGGTCCTCCAGTAATGCGACCATTTTTACAGTCCCAAGTCAAGTCCTGATTCCCTAAAGCCCCATTCAGGGGACAATCAATTACAAAACCATAAAAATACTTAAATGATTTCACATATTCTATGCAGTGGAACTATTGATATATGAGTATAAAACTTTTGAAATTCACTAAAACATATTTTTAATTTGGATACTTTGAATTAAACTTGGTTAAGACATCGGGCAAGTAGACAGTGGCTTCTTATTCAGTTCCCTCGGGAAAAGTGTGATAGTCATTTTTTGTAGGTTTTGCACAAAAGCTTCCTGTAATAACATAATACAAAGACCTCCATTCCTTACTAAGTGACAAGAACAAGTAGCAGTTTGTAGGAAATACATTTCTTGACACGTGTAATGGCAGGAGATCAACTAATTGTCACAGTGCTTGTGCGGTTTGAGTGTTTGATAAATTGATGTCAGTCTAGCCCAAAGACTTGATTTCCAGATGAAAGAAGTCATCCCCATCATGCCTACAGAGAAGCTCTCTAATTCTAAGCCCAACTTGCTTGTAAAAATACCAGAGACATATGGTGTGATGAAGAAATGTCTTACTGTGGGATCAGAGTCTAAAAAGCACTGAATTAAATAACATTAGTTGAAAGGTAATGCTTTCTCTCTGACTGGCTTGGCATTTTCCACAATCACACTATAAAACTGCATTGCTTTCTTGTAAAATGAAAGTTATAGTATTTTCTAACTACAAGCATACTTTGGTGCTAAACATGTAATCATTATTTAAATATCCGATGCATATTGAGTGCCCTTCATTGCTAATGACAAGCTTTACGTTTCCAATATCTAATCTGGACAGGATAGGAAGAAACATCTGTTCTGTAGCATGATAATTTGAGAGCAGAAATAGAGGAAAAACACTTGGAAAACATGAACAATCCTGGATTTGTACTAGCATTTAGGCTGACTCAACGTTCCACAAAACTCAAAACAATTTGAGGAAACTAAATTACGGCCAATTATGATTTTTCTGGCTGTCACAAACTGTCCATTTGAAACATTGTTTTTTTTAAAAAAATAATTCTTAGCTGTTTAATATCAGGGCACAATCATAAAATGTCATAAATCTCTGTCTGTAAATATTTTAGGGATCTGCAAGATGGCTCAGTAGGTTAATGTTTTTGCCATCAAGGTTGATGACCCAAGTACGAATACAGGGATCCCCATGATAGAAGGGCAGAACTGAGCCTGGCAAGTTGCCCTCTGATGCTGTGGATTGTGATTCTTGCACACGTGCACACATGGGCGTGCACACACACACGCGCGCGCGCGCGCACACACACACACACACACACACACACACTTACTTGCTATAACGAAGCATATGTGTTTAGCTCTGGAGAATCAAGAATACAAGCATCCGGGCCCTGGCAATGGCCTAATGGTACTTGGTATCACAATGGTTATCGTCAATGACTTAAATCCCTTCCAGGAGAGCTACCTCTTAGAGGTTCCACTCCATAATACCTCCATAATGAGGAGCAGGCAGAACATAAAACTCTGGAAAGATAAACTACATCCAAAGATAGCAAAAACTGGTTTGTTATGATGATGAAGAAGACAGAATAACTTTTCAAACTCCTCATACATGGAGAATCTATGTGACTAATAGTCCATTTGCCTTCATCTTTGTTTAAATTGCCAATAAGGGGTAACATCTGTGTTTTGAAACAAACCAAAAATTCAGGACAAAGATCAGGGTCTGATATGATCAGAATGAGCTCGGTCTTAATAACCCAGGTCCAGAAAGACAGATATGGTATGTATTTGCTTATTTATGGATATAATCTGTTAAGTAAATGATAAACAAGCTACAACCCACAGAACCACGGAGGCTAGGTATAGAGTCAGGAACTAGGGAAAGCAGATAGATCTGCCCAGGAAAGAGAAATAGAATATATACCTATGGATGTGGGATAGGAGGCTCAAGTGGAGGGGAAGAAGGTAGAAGAGACAGAGAACATGGGAAAGACAGAAAATGATAAGGGCCATTTGAGGAGTAGTATGGAAATCTAATATAATAGAATCTTAATAAAATATATACATATATGAAGAGCAGGTTAAAGAAATTACTAGATAATGGGAGAGACGAAATCTCAACTGGCCTCTAAATAAAGCTTCTAATGCTGGAATTGGCTTGCATCTAATTGAGTTGTTGGTCAAAGGGATCCCATGGGAATCTTTGAATGTCCCAGGCCGTTACCAAGACTACAGGTGTTTTTTCACAACCTGAAAACAAGGCCCTGTTGCTGAAAACCTACACAACTCTTCAGACACAGAGAAGTCAAGCTGCTTTCAACACAGACCTTAAGCCCTACTGACTAGGTCTTTGACACAAGAAGGTTCTCTGAAGGCTATCAAAGGAGAAGCGTAAACAGCCCAACTACAAACGCTTTGATCTGCAGTGCTGCTCTGCCTGCAACATATGTTAGTGCCATGGTGGCACAAAACTTGTAGGAGCAACCACCAGTGTCTGACTGGACTTAAGACCCTCTCCATGAGATAGACCTTTACACTGCTTGGGTGACCAAGAACCTTCGTCTAGATATCCTAGGAAGCTAAGGTAAAACCAAATACTACAGTTCTAAAGAACTAAAGCAAATCAGCAATGCAAAGGTCTTAATGACATTCTGCTACACTCATAGATCATTGCCATCCTCAGCCATGGTCAGAGGCTCCTCCTCCTGCACCAGATGGGAAAAAATCAGAGACCCACAGCTAGATGTAAGGCCGAGAGTAAGGCATTCATTCAGTCATAAACTAAATGTATCTAGCAAATCCCTCCTCTTAGGTTGAGGGAATCCCAAGGAAGAGGAGGCAGAAAGAGCATCCTTTGAATATGTATTACGGCATCCAGTTCAGTGTGTTTATGGGCTTCCTCAGTGTGTGACCCCAAGCCGGTCTCTATTTTTGTGTACATTCTCTTGGGCTCTTTTACTTCTGTTGGTTGTTTTGTCCAATTCTGATGTGATAGATTTTATTTTATCCTATGATTTTATATTAATTTTATTATTATCACTTAGAAGCATGTTTGTTTTCTAATGAAAGACAGAAAGGGGGTTGTTCCAGGAGGGAGGGGAGGTGGCAAGGAACTGGGGGGGGGGTTGAGGGACGGAAACTGTAATCAGAGTATATTATGTGAGAAAAAAATATATTTTATAGAAAAAAGAGAAAACAATGGCAGAAAAAAAGAAAGAATTAGCAGATGTATTTTCTAACCCACCAAAAACTCAGGATCAAGATCAGGGTCTGTTACGATCTGAATAGGAACTACATTCACCCCCTCACAGCTTCACATGTTGAATGTTTGGTATCTACAGCTATTTTGGTCATTTCTGACCAAACTTTATTAGATAGGTTGGGCATAGTTAGAGGTAGAGCATCCAGAGGGGTAAGTCCTGGAGGCCGTCTTGTCCTTCCCCTTCTTGCTTCCTGTCTGCGATGAAGGGAAGAAGCCCTTCTTCTATATATTTCCATATTCATGCGTTATATCCCAGGATCAGTGTAGCATGGACTGAATGCTCTAAAACTTGGAGCCAACTGATTGCCTCAATTACTTAACACTTTTATTGAAAATCAATTCCTTTCTTTTCTTTTTTTTTTTATTAACTTGAGTATTTCTTATATACATTTCGAGTGTTATTCCCTTTCCCGGTTTCCAGGCAAACATCCCCCTCCCCCCTCCCCTTTCTTATCGGTGTTCCCCTCCCCATCCTCCCCCCCATTGCTGCCCTCCCCCCAACAATCTAGTTCACTGGGGGTTCAGTCTTAGCAGGACCCAGGGCTTCCCCTTCCACTGGTGCTCTTACTAGGATATTCATTGCTACCTATGAGGTCAGAGTCCAGGGTCAGTCAATGTATAGTCTTTAGGTAGTGGCTTAGTCCCTGGAAGCTCTGGTTGCTTGGCATTGTTGTTCATAAGGGGTCTCGAGCCCCTTCAAGCTCTTCCAGTTCTTTCTCTGATTCCTTCAACAGGGGTCCTATTCTCAGTTCAGTGGTTTGCTACTGGCATTCGCCTCTGTGTTTGGTGTATTCTGGCTGTGTCTCTCAGGAGCGATCTACATCCGGCTCCTGTCAGCCTGCACTTCTTTGCTTCATCCATCTTGTCTAATTGGGTGGCTGTATATGTATGGGCCACATGTGGGGCAGGCTCTGAATGGGTGTTCCTTCAGTCTCTGTTTTAATCTTTGCCTCTCTATTCCCTGCCAAGGGTATTCTTGTTCCCCTTTTAAAGAAGGAGTGAAGCATTCACATTTTGATCATCTGTCTTGAGTTTCATTTGTTCTAGGCATCTAGGGTAATTCAAGCATTTGGGCTAATAGCCACTTATCAATGAGTGCATACCATGTGTGTTTTTCTGTGATTGGGTTAGCTCACTCAGAATGATATTTTCCAGTTCCAACCATTTGCCTACGAATTTCATAAAGTCATTGTTTTTGATAGCTGAGTAATATTCCATTGTGTAGATGTACCACATTATCTGTATCCATTCCTCTGTTGAAGGGCATCTGGGTTCTTTCCAGCTTCTGGCTATTATAAATCAGGCTGCGATGAACATAGTGGAGCACATGTCTTTTTTATATGTTGGGGCATCTTTTGGGTATATACCCAAGAGAGGTATAGCTGGATCCTCAGGCAGTTCAATGTCCAATTTTCTGAGGAACCTCCAGACTGATTTCCAGAATGGTTATACCAGTCTGCAATCCCACCAACAATGGAGGAGTGTTCCTCTTTCTCCACATCCTCGACAGCATCTGCTGTCGCCTGAGTTTTTGATCTTACCCATTCTCACTGGTGTGAGGTGAAATCTCAGGGTTGTTTTGATTTGCATTTCCCTTATGAATAAAGATGTTGAACATTTCTTTAGGTGTTTCTCAGCCATTGGGCATTCCTCAGCTGTGAATTCTTTGTTTAGCTCTGAACCCCATTTTTTAATAGGGTTATTTGTCTTCCTGTGGTCTAACTTCTTGAGTTCTTTGTATATTTTGGATATAAGGGCTCTATCTGTTGTAGGATTGGTAAAGATCTTTTCCCAATCTGTTGGTTGCCATTTTGTCCTAACCACAGTGTCCTTTGCCTTACAGAAGCTTTGCAGTTTTATGAGATCCCATTTGTCGATTCTTGATCTTAGAGCATAAGCCATTGGGGTTTTGTTCAGGAAATTTTTTCCAGTGCCCTTGCGTTCGAGATGCTTCCCTAGGTTTTCTTCTATTAGTTTGAGTGTATCTGCTTTGATGTGGAGGTCCTTGATCCACTTGGACTTAAGCTTTGTACAGGGTGATAAGCATGGATCGATCTGCATTCTTCTACATGTTGACCTCCACCAGGCACCATTTGCTGAAACCAGCAAATTTGAACCAGCACCATTTGCTGAAAATGCTATCTTTTCTCCATCGGATGGTTTTGACTCCTTTGTCAAAAATCTAGTGCCCATAGGTGTGTGGGTTCATTTCTGGGTCTTCAATTCTGTTCCATTGGTCTATCTGTCTGTCTCTGTACCAATACCATGCAGTTTTTATCACTATTGCTCTGTAATACTGCTTGAGTTCAGGGATAGTGATTCCCCCTGAAGTCCTTTTATTGTTGAGGATAGTTTTAGCTATCCTGGGTTTTTTGTTATTCCAGATGAATTTGGAAATTGTTCTGTCTAACTCTTTGAAGAATTGGATTGGTATTTTGATGGGGATTGCATTGAATCTGTAGATTGCTTTTGGTAAAATGGCCATTTTTACTATATTAATCCTGCCAATCCATGAGCATGGGAGATCTTTCCATCTTCTGAGGTCTTCTTCAATGTCTTTCTTCAGAGTCTTGAAGTTCTTATTGTACAGATCTTTTACTTGCTTGGTTAAAGTCACACCAAGGTACTTTATATTGTTTGGGTCTATTATGAAGGGTGTCGTTTCCCTAATTTCTTTCTCGGCTTGTTTCTCTTTTGTGTAGAGGAAGGTTATTGATTTATTTGAGTTAATTTTATATCCAGCCAATTTGCTGAAGTTGTTTATCAGCTTTAGTAGTTCTCTGGTGGAACTTTTGGGATCACTTAAATATACTATCATATCATCTGCAAATAGTGATATTTTGACTTCTTCTTTTCTGATCTGTATCCCCTTGACCTCCTTTTGTTGTCTGATTGCTCTGGCTAGAACTTCAAGAACTATATTGAATAAGTAGTGAGAGAGTGGGCAGCCTTGTCTAGTCCCTGATTTTAGTGGGATTGCTTCAAGTTTCTCTCCATTTAGTTTAATGTTAGCAACTGGTTTGCTGTATATGGCTTTTACTATGTTTAGGTATGGGCCTTGAATTCCTATTCTTTCCAGAACTTTTATCATGAAGGGGTGTTGAATTTTGTCAAATGCTTTCTCAGCATCTAATGAAATGATCATGTGGTTTTGTTCTTTCAGTTTGTTTATATAACGGATCACGTTGATGGTTTTCCTTATATAAACCATCCCTGCATGCCTGGGATGAAGCCTACTTGATCATGGTGGATGATTGTTTTGATGTGCTCTTGGATTCGGTTTGCCAGAATTTTATTGAGTATTTTTGCGTCGATATTCATAAGGGAAATTGGTCTGAAGTTCAGTTTCTTTGTTGGGTCTTTGTGTGGTTTAGGTATAAGAGTAATTGTGGCTTCATAGAAGGAATTCGGTAGTGCTCCATCTGTTTCAATTTTGTGGGATAGTTTGGATAGTATTGGTATGAGGTCTTCTATGAAGGTCTGATAGAATTCTGCTCTAAACCCGTCTGGACCTGGGCTCTTTTTGGTTGGGAGACCTTTAATGACTGCTTCTATTTCTTTAGGAGTTATGGGGTTGTTTAACTGGTTTATCTGTTCCTGATTTAACTTCGGTACCTGGTATCTAGGTCTCGGAACCTGGTACCTGGTCCAGGAAATTGTCCATTTCCTGAAGATTTTCAAGTTTTGTTGAATATAGGCTTTTATAGTAAGTTCTCATGATTTTTTGAATTTCCTCTGAATCTGTAGTTATGTCTCCCTTTTCATTTCTGATTTTGTTAATTTGGACACACTCTCTGTGTCCTCTCATTAGTCTGGCTAAGGGTTTACCTATCTTGTTGATTTTCTCAAAGAACCAACTTTTGGTTCTGTTGATTCTTTCTATGGTCCTTTTTGTTTCTACTTGGTTGATTTCAGCTCTGAGTTTGATTATTTCCTGCCTTCTACTCCTCCTGGGTGTATTTGCTTCTTTTTGTTCTAGAGCTTTTAGGTGTGCTGTCAAGCTGCTGACATATGCTCTCTCCTGTTTCTTTCTGCAGGCACTCAGAGCTATGAGTTTTCCTCTTAGCACAGCTTTCATTGTGTCCCATAAGTTTGTGTATGTTGTACCTTCATTTTCATTAAATTCTAAAAAGTCTTTAATTTCTTTCTTTATTTCTTCCTTTACCAGGTTATCATTGAGTAGAGCATTGTTCAATTTCCACGTATATGTGGGCATTCTTCCCTTATTGTTATTGAAGAGAAGTTTTAGGCCGTGGTGGTCCGATAGCATGCATGGGATTATTTCTATCTTTCTGTACCTGTTGAGGCCCATTTTTTGACCAAGTATATGGTCAATTTTGGAGAAAGTACCATGAGGAGCGGAGAAGAAGGTATATCCTTTTGCTTTAGGAGAGAATGTTCTATTAATATCTGTTAAGTCCATTTGGCTCATGACTTCTCTTAGTCTGTCTACGTCTCTGTTTAATTTCTGTTTCCATGATCTGTCCATTGATGAGAGTGGGGTGTTGAAATCTCCTACTATTATTGTGTGAGGTGCAATGTGTTTTTTGAGCTTTAGTAAGGTTACTTTTACGAATGTAGGTGCCCTTCTATTTGGGGCATAGATATTTAGGATTGAGAGTTCATCTTGGTGGATTTTTCCTTTGATGAATATGAAGTGTCCTTCCTTATCTTTTTTGATGAATTTTAGTTGAAAATTGATTTTATTTGATATTAGAATGGCTACTTCAGCTTGCTTCTTCCGACCATTTGCTTGAAAATTTGTTTTCCAGCCTTCACTCTGAGGTAGTGTCTGTCTTTGTCTCTGAGGTGTGTTTCCTGTAGGTAGCAGAATGCAGGGTCCTCGTTGCGTGTCCAGTTTGTTAATCTATGTCTTTTTATTGGGGAATTGAGGCCATTGATGTTGAGAGATATTAAGGAATAGTGATTATTACTTCCTGATATATTCATATTTGGATATGAGGTTATGTTTGTGTGCTTTTCTTCTCTTTGTTTTGTTGCCAAGACGATTAGTTTCTTGCTTCTTCTAGGGTATAGCTTGCCTCCTTATGTTGGGCTTTACCATTTATTATCCTTTATAGTGCTTGATTTGTAGAAAGATATTGTGTAAATTTGGTTTTGTCATGGAATACCTTGGTTTCTCCAACTATGTTAATTGAGAGCTTTGCAGGATACAGTAATCTGGGCTGGCATTTGTGTTCTCTTAGGGTCTGTATGACATCTGTCCAGGATCTTCTGGCTTTCATAGTTTCTGGCGTAAAGTCTGGTGTAATTCTGATAGGTCTGCCTTTATATGTTACTTGACCCTTTTCCCTTACTGCTTTTAATATTCTTTCTTTATTTTGTGCATTTGGTGTTTTGACTATTATGTGACGGGAGGTGTTTCTTTTCTGGTCCAATCTATTTAGAGTTCTGTAGGCTTCTTGTATGCCTATGGGTATCTCTTTTTTTAGGTTAGGGAAGTTTTCTTCTATGATTTTGTTGAAGATATTTACTGGTCCTTTGAGCGGGGAGTCTTCACTCTTTTCTATACCTGTTATCCTTAGGTTTGATCTTCTCATTGAGTCCTGGATTTCCTGTATGTTTTGAACCAGTAGCTTTTTCCACTTTACATTATCTTTGACAGTTGTGTCAGTGATTTCTATGGAATCTTCTGCTCCTGAGATTCTCTCTTCCATCTCTTGTATTCTGTTGGTGAAGCTCGTATCTACAGCTCCTTGTCTCTTCTTTTGGTTTTCTATATCCAGGGTTGTTTCCATGTGTTCTTTCTTGATTGATTCTATTTCCATTTTTAATTCCTTCAACTGTTTGATTGTGTTTTCCTGGAATTCTTTCAGGGATTTTTGCGATTCCTCTGTGTAGGCTTCTACTTGTTTATTAATGTTTTCCTGTGTTTCTCTAAGGGAGTTTTTCATGTCTTTCTTGAAGTCCTCCAGCATCATGATCAAACATGATTTTAAATCTAGGTCTTGCTTTTCTGGTGTGTTTGGATATTCAGTGTTTGGTTTGGTGGGAGAATTGGGCTCCGATGATGCCATGTAGTCTTGGTTCCTGTTGCTTGGGTTCCTGTGCTTGCCTCTCGCCATCAGATTATCTCTAGTGTTACTTTGTTCTGCTATTTCTGACAGTGGCTAGACTTTCCTATAAGCCTGTGTGTCAGGAGTGCTGTAGACCTGTTTTCCTGTTTTCTTTCAGCCAGTTATGGGGACAGAGTGTTCTGTTTTCGTGCGTGTAGTTTTTCCTATCTACAGGCCTTCAGCTGTTCCTGTGGGCCTGTGTCTTGAGTTCGCCAGGCAGGTTTCTTGCAGCAGAAAAGTTGGTCTTACCTGTGGTTCCGAGGCTCACGTTTGTTCGTGGGGTGCTGTCTATGAACTCTCAGTGGCGGCAGCAAACAGGAAGATCTGCGCCGCCCTTTCCGGGAGCTTCTGTGTACCAGGGTCATCAATTCTTTTCTTATACAGTGTATCCAGCTTATAGTTTGTCCTCCCTTTGCTCCTCCTGGTTCTCCCCTACCTCCCTGCCAGATGTAATTATGTATCTGTTTCCTATGAGAAAATATGAGATAACTGTACACGGCAAAGTGAAATACAATAAAATAAAGGAAACCTATCACATCGAGGCTGGACCAGGCCATCCTACAGATAGAAAAGAGCCCGAGAGCAGGTACAAGAGTCAGAGACCTAAGTTTGTCCACACTCTGGAGTCCTGTAAACTGAAAGCCCTAATAGATATGTAGTGGACCTAGTGCAGGCTCTTAACAGCCCACGCTGCTTCGGTCTCTGTAAGTTTTTATGAGTCCAGTTCACTTGCTTCTGAGGGCCTTGTTCTCTCAATATCCTCCATCTCCTTTGGCTCTTAAACTCTTTTTGGCTTCATCTTCAGAGAGATTCCTTGATTTCTGACTGGAGGGATTTGATGGAGACATTCTACTTAAAGCTATATGCCTCAAGGACTTTCTCTGTGCAATGTCTGCTGTGGGTCTCTGCATCTCTTCCTGTCTGATGCAGGAGGATGCTTCTCTGTCAACTGAATAAAACACTAAATCTAACCTCCTTTAAGCTGTTTTCTTATGTGTTTTGGTCTCAGCTATGCAGAAGTCACTAAAATAGGTCCCTAGGGGGATTTTCCATCCTGGAGGAACCTCCACTGAGAGTAGTCTCTCTATCTCTAATGGGCTCTTCTGAATTTCTTTTTATGACATCCAGCCTTTCACAGCTGTCAGATATGTTCTGCACTGAATTAAGAAGGGACATTTTGATAATCACCTCTACCTCCCTTTGGCTCTCTTATTTACTTTATGTGAGTCATCAGTGTAAGTAAAAGGAACTGCACTTATTAGTGGAGTCCACGTGCTTGAAATAGCTGTGGGTTGAAGATGGAATAATTTCATTTACCAGATGCCTCGCCACGAGAGTTTGTAGTTGATTGGGGACAGGTGTTTTAATAAGCAGCAAAGTGACAGCAGTTCTTAAACAGTTTCTGTGTAGAAGGAGCTGCTCACAGGGTTTTCACGTGAGTTTAGGGCAATGCATAATTGCTTGTGACATGCTTGGACTGGGAGAGATCATTAAAAGGTGTTCCTTGAATGATAGCAAAGGAAGGAGAACATGGCAAAGAGACATACTGAGGTTAGGAACTTGGTTCCCTTGAGTGGGTAATATAAAGCCATCTTTTATTTTGACTTAGGCTTAGGGAATCTGTCTATGTTTCTATCTTTCTTTGTTTTGGTTTCTTTGTTGTTGTTGTTGTAACAATGTTGCTGTCGTTGTCATTTCTGGGGACTGTAAAGAACTTCAGAGTCCTATGCATTGGTGATCTATGAGAGGCAAAGACACAAGGCATGGAGGTAAAACCCACAGAAAGAAATGTGAGAACATTCATGGGTTACATTCCAACTTTTCCATCAGTGACAAAGCACACATACAGTGCTGAACCCATAAGATTATAGCAGAGCTGAGAAATTCCCATGACCCAGTAGAGTTGTAGCTATCCGATCGTGACAATTTAAAATGGATCACTCACATGTTCCTGGTGAGTCAGGTATAAATTCACTGTGCTCCTGGTCCAAAATGCACAGTAAATGCAATCATATGCATCGCACAGCAGTTGATAGATATAACATTACTAGCTCATGTATTTACTATAGTTTTTATTACTTTAGCGTTATTCCTTATGAAATATACTTACAAAATATAGATTTACTGCAGAAGATTGTTTTGCTGACAGCAACCTCATTCATTTTGTGTGTTCTGTATCTCTTGATTGCATCAGGATGCTCTCTCAAGTAATGGACCAAAATTCCTGGACTCCAGTAAGCACACTATCGGATGTTCTTACTATAGCAATCTTCCTAGCCCATGTGAGCATCACTGCAAAGCACAGTAATTATTATTACAAAGATAAGACTAGTGAGTTTCAGCTAGGTACGCAGTAGTAAGAAATTTCTAGTTCCTCTCTCTGTCGCCTTTGTTGATCCTTCCACATGCTTTAGTTTTATACATCCACTGCCATCTTGGAAACCAAAGGCAAATGCAATTCACCCCCGCAGCAGCTCAAGGCAGAAGCCAGTTTCGAAACCCAAACTTAAGCTTTATTTTCAGTCAGGCAAGGATGGTCAACAGTGAATATTACTAGACAGGGATTTTTACTGTAGCCTTAGAATTAGACCAAGCTAGGTATTTTGCTGAGTCTTTATTTCCTTTGGATCCTTGGTCAACACAACACTGCCTTGGATTACAGCTGTGGTGAAATAAGCAGGCATTGATTTTGAGTTTACTTCATAAGATCCCTAAGGTTTATTCCAGATCCATTATGGAATCCTACATGCAAAACTGTACATTTCGTGAAGGATGAGAAGGAAAATGTTAATAAAAATACAAAGAGAGAAAAGACACAATACAGTTTCCTTCTAGAGATCTGTTAGGTGTCATCAGGTGATCTCTGATGAGGATGAAGAAATGTGTTCCTTGGTTGTTCTCATCTGTCTTCTCAAGCTCTTTAGATTTTCTGAATGCTGTAAAGACAAATGTTTACCCTAGATGTCTCTGCTCTCCCATCTAGCCACGGAGGTGACCTCTACGTAGGCATTGTCTGGTAGTTAATGACTGGCTAGTTTAAGGGCCTTGGGCTTTGCCTCTGGCCCCTAACCAGCATCTCATTAACTGAAAAGATGAGTTTCCCTTCTGTTTCTTACATTTTTATATATTCTTAACAGAACAGAAGGTACCTTGGCAGAGGCAGACAATGTTACCCTTTCAGCATCTCATTTGTAAATAACCCTGTTATGAGTAATAGGAAGTGATCCAGCTGGTTGTAAAAAGACACACGTTTAATGGGCAACTCCTGGTGGACTAATGGTTTTGCTGGAAAAAACATTGCACCTGCAGGACACATTGCTCCGGTGTTTGTTCTGAACATAATGAGCCTGCGTTCAGGCAGAGATGTGCACACGCCTCTCTGGGAGTTATAAACCTTGAAATATACAAAGGGAAAAAATTTTAAAAAACAAATGCAACACATTTTTCTCCCTAGAGGCAAGCATTATTCTGTCGGAGCATCATTCTTACCTACAGTTCAGTAATTTCCAGGTGCAAGGTAGAAGTGCTTTTATACACAGTGTAATGCCCCTTTAAAAATTTACAAAGGGCCCAAACGATTTATAAATATGGTGTGGGAATATGGCTATTGTTACCTTTTATAGTCATCACCTTGGTGTCCTTCTCTGACACTTGGAGAGCATAGTGACTGTCACAGCTTTTGGTATTTATTTAATCAAAATTCAGTTTCTCTTTAATGGGAGGTCCTAATGCTCTATGATTATTTAAGGCAACTGAATAAACGTTTCTGGGGAAATTATCACAGTAATATATTTATTTCATCTACATCTAATATCCCTGAAGCTGGTTTCCATGTCTATAGTGCTATCTTGCTCTCTTGTTCCCACATCATAGCTCTATGACCACTGTCAGCCACTGTAACACAGTAGTTAAGGGCACATGGGCCATTGCTAAATGGCAGAAACTGTTCAGTGGTTTGAGAAAGTAACTGCTTTTCTGTGTGCCACTTTTTTTTTAATTTATAAATCTTGAGAAGTAATAGCTTCTACTTTTAAGATCACATGAGTCAGAAGGAAGCTTCTAGGCTGGATTTCCCCATGACCTGTGATTTGTGTCTTCAACAGTAGGGTCTTGCCATATGAAAATGAGACTGTCATATCAAACCCACTCATGGTACTGCGTCCTTTGACTTCCAGTAGACCTTTGTGCATGCGTAGAAGTCGCTGATATAGAGAGAAACCTGTGTACAGTTTCTTTTTAAAAATTTTATTGCATATTTTATATATCTACATTTCCCCCTTTCCCCTCCTCCTCCCCCTGCTTCTTTGAAGACGCTCCCACTCCCATCCATCCACTGCCACCTCAATGCCCTGACATTCCCCTACACTGGGGAAATGAGCCTTCACAGGACCAAGGGCTTCTGCTTCTATTGATGCCAAACAATGCCATCCTCTGCTCCATACGCAGCTGGAACCATGGATCTGTCCATGTGCACTCTTTGGTTGGTGGTTTAGTCCCCAGGAGCTCCGAGAGGTCTGGTTGGTTGATATTGTTGTTCTCCCTATGGGGCTGCAAACCCCTTCAGTTCCTTCAGTTCTTTCTCTAACTCCTCCACTGGGGCCTCCATGCTCAGTCTGATGGTTGACTGTAAGCATCCTCATCTGTATCAGTAAGGCTCTGTCAGAGCCTCTCAGGAGACATCCGTATCAGGCTCCCGTCAACAAGCACTTCTTGGTATCAGCAATAGTGACTGGTTTGGTGGCTGCTTTCGGGATGGATCCCCAGGTGAGGCAGTTTCTGGATGGCCTTTTCTTCAGTCTTTGCTTCACTCTTTGTCCCTGTATTTCCTCCTGTATTTTGTTCTCCTTCTAAGAAGGACTGAAACATCCACATTTTGGTCTTCCTTCTTCTTTAGCATCATATGGTCTGTGAATTGTTTCTTGGGTAATTTGAGCTTTTGGGCTAATATTCACTTATAGGTGAGTGCATACTGTGTACGTCCTTTTGTGACTGGGTTGCCTCACTCAGGATGATATTTTCTAGTTCCATCCATTTGCCTAAGAATTTCATGAAGTGATTGTTTTTAATAGCTGAGTAGTACTCCATTGTGTAAATATACCACATTTTCTGTATCCATTCCTTCATTGAAGGACATCTGGGTTCTTTCCAGATTTTAAATAAAGCTGCTATGAACAGAGTGGAGCATGTGCCCTTGTTATATGTTGGGGCATCTTTTAGGTATATGCCGAGGAGTGGTATAACTGGGTCCTCAGGTAGTACTATGTCCACTGTCCAATTTTCTGAGGAAACTTCAGACTGATTTCCAGAGTTGGTTGTACCAGCTTGTAATCCCACCAACAATGGAGGAGTGTTCCTCTTTCTTCACATCCTCACCAGCACCTGCTGTCACCTGAGTTTTTGATGTTAACCATTCTGACTGGTGTGAGGTGGAATCTCAGGGTTGTTTTGATTTGCATTTCCTTGATGACTAAGGATGTTGAACATTTCTTTGGGTGCTTCTCAGCCATTCGATATCCCTCAGTTAAGAATTCTTTGTTTAGCTGTGTATTATATCATGAAGTACACTAGAGTTTGAGGAAAAAGAATACTCTGCCAAGATAGACTATAACTGCTCATTGTGAAACAAGAAGCAAACAAGGGAGTCTGGAATCTGCAAAGACAAATCAGTGCTTACAGGGCATGGAAAAACGGACTGCATGACCCCAGAAAATCTTTTTAAAAATCAACTTAAATTTTAAACAGCCAGGGGCCTTATCATATGTAAGAGAGTTTTATACCAGATATATGATTTTCTCATCCTAGTTTCTTTCTGTGATGATCCTGACAAAAATCTGCAAATGACACACTCTTGGAAAACAAAAAGGTTTCTGTGAAAAGATTACACCATCCCCATCAACACTTCTACAATTAACATTCATTTACTGTAACAAAACTTCATCGAGATGCAGATGCAGATGCTTGCAGCCAACCACTGGACTAAGGGGACCCCAGTGGAGGAATAAGAGTTAGAGAAAGGACTGATGGAGCTGAAGGGATTTGCAACCCCATAGGAAGAACAACAATATCAACCAACCAGACCCCCCAGAGCTCCCAGGGACTAAACCACCAACCAAAGAGTACACAGGGAGGGACCCATGGCTCCAGCTGTCTGTGTAGCAGAGGATTTCATTGTCCAACATCAATGGGAGGGGAGGCCCTTGTTTCTGTGAAGGCTCCATGCCCCAGCATAGGGGAATGCTAGGGCAGTGAGATGGGAGTGGATGGGTGGGTAGGGAAGCTCTCTCATAGAAGCACGGTGATGAGATAGGGAGTTTGTGTAGGAGAAACTGAGAAGGGGGATGATATTTGAAATGTAAATAAATAAAATAGCCAATATAAACAAACAAACAAACAAACAAACAAATAGAGAATGACTCAGTTATTTTAGATTAAGTGTTTTGAAGGTTGACTAGTACCCTTCCTGGACTGGGCATGGCAATGCAATTATCAAATGACATTTCAGTCATTACTTACCAGCACCGTTGACTCTTTTGATCTCTCAAATCCTTTGAATCTAGGAGAAAAACTCATTTTTAAGGGCTTATTCCAATCTTGTTTTTTTCCCCCCTGCTTGGGCATTTTGGGAAAAGAAAATAATTTAAGTATGTGTTTATTTTTTTATGAGATTGGGTTTTGTGTGTGTGTGTGTGTGTGTGTGTGTGTGTGTGTGTGTGTGTGTGCGCGCGCGCGCGCGCGCGCGCGCGCGCGCCCTGGCTGTCTGGAACTAGCTCTGTAGACCAGGTTGGCCTCAAACTCACAGAGATGCCATGCCTCTGCCTCCCTAATGCTGGGATTAAAGGTGTGCGCCACTGCTGTCCAGCAAATTTGGGGTGTTTAAAAAACGAATTCTTTCATAAAAGTGTTGGTGTTAAGCTTCTGTAGAAAAGTGAATTGTGATATTAATGGTGTGCAGTTGTCTAACATCGAGCATGTGGTGAGTCTTTAAGGACCTGGTTACAGTGGGTTTTGGCGTAGCCATGGCTGCTGGACTCTCACCTTAGGCCCCTGATGCTGAGCATGGCAGGTACCCCAAGGGGGACTCCTTGCAGGTTTTCTGGAACTTACATTTCTGACACCGTTATAATTATACTCTTCGTTATGTAGCGTCTTCCGTTCTGTCACATTAAATCAAATCTTAATGTTCAATTTGTCCTAAGACTCCTGTCTCACGCTCATTAGCATCGAGCATTTCAGTTTGCTTTTTAATAGTAAAATTCCCAGAGTATTATTGTAGAGTTTAAAAATTAAAAGTCAATTTATTCTATTTTTACTAAAGGATTTCAAAACAATCCTTCCAAGAACTCCAGAGTTTCAAATTTAGCATGCTGGTCATTTGAGACAATTTTAATATTAGCTCACAGTGTATACCTTTGTGCCAAAAGATAATTTTATTTCCGTTGAAATCCAGTGTTTAAAAACCACAAGGCAAATCGTTTACTCACAACACATATATGTTAATGATACGCACCAGTAGAGTGGCAACCTGGAGAAAAGACATGGTGAATGGTGGCTGAAAACAGGAAAGGAATGCAGTGTCTGTGCCTCCAACTGTTCTGGTTTAATTTACTTATCATTAGAAAACAACACAGACAAAACATAGCCAGCGTTGACTAGTGGAAATTATGATCATAGATGAACATAGATGAATACATTTGATCAGGCCGTTTGCAGAGGGAGGCGCATGCACTGATTTTCCTGAGCAATCGTAGCCAGCTTACTTTCTTCACTTTCCTAACGAACCCTTTGAAATAGAGGACTTCAGAAGCAATGGGAAATGGGGCAGGGGCTTGGTCCCCGAAGAGATGGCTCTGCTCTCTATGCTAGCGGTTTTTACAAGAGTGCAGGGGAAATGGGTAATTGGCCCAGAGTCACACACTCCTGACTCACGAAGTTGCTGTGATCACTCCTGGCTTCCCCCAAACAAGCACTTCTCTCTCTACTCACTGGAACAAACGGAAGTCTCCAACAGTGGTGAACAGGACCCCTTTCATCTCGAGGCTTGGCTGAAGCAAGCAGCCAGTATTCCTGACACACTGAGGTCTCTTGTCTGATGTCCTCCCGTTGTTGGATGAAGCTCTGCTTTGAAAAAACTGCCAGGAGCAGGGTAAGAAGTGTGAGCGCTGAGCCTGTCAGAAACTGAGGTTTCTTTTTTGCACCTCGCCATGCCGAATACCTGAACATTTTTTTTTTTTTTTTTTTTTGCAAACGGAACAGTGTACGCTCTCTGCTACAGATGGTGGAGGAGGGGAGTCTTTCTTTCCCCCCTTCATACTTGTCTGATGCCATTCAGGGTCGCCCCATCTGGGATACTATAGGTAAATGATGGCGAAACAAAGAGACTCGGCTTTTTCTTCTCCTTGAATCTCGCTGTGTTAATTGGGGATCGGGCGCTGTGGTTCCTGAAGGAGATACACAGAAAGTGGTGTCCACTGAAGCTGTCGGCAAGTTGTTCGTGCCCTTCTGCTTTGACCCTGTGTGAAAATGGCAATGAATCTGTTTCAAGATATATTAGGAATCTAAGATTTCTGAGCAGAGTGCCTTGTAAAATTCCAATGACCTCAGACGTTGAGTTAAAAAAGAATTAACCCCTCTTTATGGGTCTCTCTTTCCCCTCAACAAATCCATATTTTCTTCCAACTATAAGGCAAAAGAGCTTTAAAGCTCAGGGGAGTTCCTTTTATCTGATCCCAATTATAACACGATGACCGTTTTTACTGTTAGGTTTCGTTTTCTTAATTACAATAAATAGCAATCGAGCCTGTTCAAATTTATTTTAATAAATACATTTAACCCAGTGTCATTTCTATATGGACTTGGGCCAGTACTTTAATAGATAGCTTAAATTTAAATAGATGTCCAAGAGCCAGCGATGAATGCTTTGGTCTTGGTAATTATTGTCTACACTGTCTGAATTTGTTATGTAATTACTTAATATTCTGCTTCATTTTGACTGTTTACACTTGGCCTTTGAGCACTTGGCATTTTGCTCACAGGAAAGAATTAACAAACACATCCCTTGGCTGATAAGTGTACTAGCACGTGATGGTGTGAATCTTAATTAGACATCTCTGGTATGTTAGGGTCAAGAGCTCCCAAGTATCCGAATAGTGTGTTTATCTCATTAATATGCAGCTTTGGAATTGATTATTGCAATAATAACCTTTTTAAAAAAAAATTAGGGTAATTAAAATTTGCAGGGTTTCCTTTTTATGTTGGGTAAACGTTATTTTAAAAAGCATAAGTTGATTTAAAATGAATCTTTGGGGGCTATGGTTTTCTAAAATCTGTGGCTCTTTTAATAAATGTCCCTTTTATGGGAAAGGCCAGAGTATCAGAAATGTATCACTGTAAAATGTGGAAAGTCAAGGCTTATGTTGAGTGGGAAATAAGCTTTGATATAAAAAGCTCTTTCCCTCTGAGGATTGGCTTGATAATGTCTTTTTATTCTGAACTGCAGATTCTCTCTTTCTCTCCCTTCCTCCCTCCCTCCCTCCCTCCCTCCCTCCCTCCCTCCCTCCCTTTGTTCCTTCCTTCCCTTTTACTGAACTCTCATGTAGTTGAGGCTGGTCCCAATCTCATTACGTTGCTTAAACTGGGCTTGAATTCCCAATCCTTCCACCTCTTGGGTCTTGTGATTACAGTTGTGGGTGGCCATGACTGATGGTTTGAAATTTAATTATTTAAATGTTTAAGCTGTCGATCTTCCCGCACAGGTCTTCCAAATGCTTGGCTTGCAGGTGTGCACTGCTCTTTACCTCTCATTTCTTCTCCAGTTATACATAGGTACACACATGTATGCTTTTCTCCCATGTATGTCTTCGTACCACTTGTGTGCCTGGTGAACAGAGCGTAGCATTCCCTCGGATTGCTCTTACAGATGTCTGTGAGTTGTCATGTAGGTGCTGGGAACCAAACCAAGGTCCTCTGGAAGAGCAGCTTGTACTGTTAACTGTACACTATCTCTCTAGCCTGCCTTCCATTTTCAAGTCCTGATTCTTCTACTGACATTTAGAAAAACAGGGCAGGAAATGACCTAGCTGGATGGTTTTTTTTTAACGTAGATTTATTTAGCTTATGATAAACAAAAGCATCTGCATCTGCCTCTGCTTACCATTTATCAGCAAGTGCCTAACATTTGCTGCATTGGGCTATTGACATTGGACGCTGTGGAGCAAAACAGTGAGAGTGCATTCGCCCTGTGTATAGAGTCAGGTGCTTCCTGTTCATCACAGGAGTGTGAGGACTGAGGTGGGGAACCACTCTGTAATGCACACAATTAAAAGAATTAGAACTCTAAGAAACTTATAAGAATAGAATTTAATTATAATTTAAAGAGCAAAAGAATATCCACGAGACTATATCTACATAAACATGATTGAATAATTAAATAAGATAGCACAAATAGATCCTATCATACAGGAGTACTCTAAATATGTTTAAATCTTTAGAAGGTGGGGCTTGATTGCTCACCCATGGATGGGAGGGTGTGTTTAGTGACTGGCTATTCTAGTTTCATTCTCTTGCTGTGATACAAAATACCCTGACCAAAAACTACATAGGGACCAAAGGGTTTATTTTATCTTTTGCTTCGATGTTGCATTTATTGAGGGAAGCCAAGGCAGAAACTCAAAGCAGGAACCTAAAGGTAGATCTGCTTGCTGTTTTGTGCAGCAGGAGTTCCGACCAGGGAACTAACTCACAGTCAAGATTCATGGCAAGGACCACAGGGGCATGCGGCTTGATGGCTGGCTCTGGCTCAGCCAATGGGACCATGCTCAGCTAGCTTCTTTTCACAGCCCTGGGCCACACCTTTGACTAAAACCACACAATTGGTTTAAAGTACTTCATGCCTTGTGAATAAGGAAGAACCAACAGAGATGCTTTTCATGTTATTTTTGCAACTTTCCCCGAAATTGAAAATTATTCCGAATTAAAAATTGTATTTATTTTTTTCTTTGTTATTTTTGAGGTCATAATTAAATTACATTTCTCTCTCTCCTTTTTTTCTCCCCCCAAACCCTGTCATGTAGCCTCCCCCACTCTCTTCCTTGTTCATAACCTCTTTTTCACTGACTGTTTCTGAACGCATATATGCATTTCTGCATACACATTCATTACTAAATATAACCTGTGGAGTCCATTGCTCAAATATCTATCACTAAGATTCCTGGTCTTGAGAATAAAAGCTTAGTATAATAAGTGAGAATTGCTTTAGTGAGGCATATGCTAGAAGTCCTTAAATCTGCAAATGACTCGAGGCTCAGTTACTGCTGCCCTGAAGCCACAAGCTTTGCTCTCTCCCAATCACCAACCCCCACCATCCTACCGACTGAGGAAGAATTCTCATAAATAATGGCTCAGCTAATTTTGGTACAAAATCAAAGTCACTGAGTTAAATTCAGAGCTCTTGGGATAAGTTTCCTCAATCCGTGCCTCCGGGGCATTGTCCAATGCGTAGGCCTCCTCCTATATACTCAGTGTATAGTCTACTCCCCTGGGACTCCATGCACCATTACTGTTCATCCATCCCATAGTCCTATCTTCGAGCAAATTGCTTGCAGACGTAGCTCCATTTGCAATGAGCCTTGCACAGCTGAGACTTCTTACAGAATGCATTTCTTTCCAATCAGAACGCTGTGCTCCCTCTCCTCAGTGTGCTCTTTGTTCACCGTTACTCCAGAAGACGCACGAAGACAAGTCACACGAAGTAAGAGCATTCCAGGCTTGGATGGCTGTGTAGGCCAGAGCTTTCATGACTTCAAAGGAAAAGTTGATCCTTACTGGGTGCTGCAGCACAGAGTCCTAGAAACAAACAAACAAACAAACAAAAGACTGAGTGGCTGCCTCCTCTTCAGTGAGATTCCATTAACCTTAATACCAACCTAAGTAACAATGACAGCAGCAAAAGGTACGACATAAACCTCTTTCCTTTAAGTACAAGTAGAAAAATTGCAGAATAAACATTTGCTAATGTAGGACACAGTTTATTAAGAGAAGATCTTCCTAACTCTAAGGACAGAAATGGTCTTACATTTTAACTGCTGTAATCTTCACTTACTTTGTGTACTGCAATTTCTGAAAGCCCTTAAGGTTCCTTATCCAAGCACCCTTTCCATTTTGACTGTTCCAATAGTATGTAGTAATTGACATCTTTGTATTTAAATCCTAATGTACAAATCTCTCCATAAATGTATTGAGAAGTGTAATTAATATCCAAGAAGTCATATGATATATATATATATATGATATAATATATATATGTCACTTGATGGAATGGTAAGCTAGAAATGGAAGAATGGGAGGAAAGAACATTCTGCACAATGTATTCATGAGTAAATAAGCATCATCCTCATGAAAACTATGCAAAAATCATTATGTTGCAAAACCTGAAAATTCTATAAAATATGCAAATAGCACTTGTGTGTTATAAATATTCAACTAATAAGAAATTTTTAGCAACCTGCTGGGTACCATTCTGGATCCACTTTCCCATTAAAATATAAAAATATAGAAGAATGGAATGCATAGTCGGGTAGATGTATATGCATACATTTTTAAAAGTAGCATTATATGGAGCTATTGTTCTGAAACTTGCTTTGAAAATTTTATAAACAGTGTAATCTTCTATATTTAGTCTACCGCGGTCTTACCTCATTCATTTTTAACATTAAATTACATTTCTCCCCCTTTTTTTCCTTTGGGTTGGATCATGCTTCCCTTTCTTTACGTGTGATAGAATTTGTGGTCGCTTTAGCAAACAGACAATGCAAAAGAGACATTACTCTGAAGAGAACTGCTCCTCCGAATCCTGATCTAGAAAGCCCTCACAGGACAGGTTAAGCCTTCCTTTGGGTGAGAGACTCTCCTATTGGAACTGATAAAATACTCAGTCATGTTGGAGAAGTCCGTGTGGAAGAAACTAAAACGCCTTAAGAATTGTGACTGGCTTCTTAGACTTAGGCTATGGCCTCCAATGGACAGATAGCAAAGCAAGAAAAAAAATCCACGAGAAACAGACCTTCACCAACAACCTGCGCGAGCACCAGCCAAGCCCGCAGAAGAAATGACTGCAGTCTGATGCACTGGGGCGACGTCCCAGCTAAGGTTTGCCACGCTTGGACTTCAAACCTACAGAGTGAGGTTGATGTTATCTCAAGTGGCTTCACTTGGCAATTCTTTGTTTCACAACAATAAAGAATGAGTACATCTTCTATAAGTTGTTTCTCCATGTTTACGACCTGTCATTTTTGTGGGATTGCATTGTCTTAAACTGGGGCACAGTGAGGTGAAAGGAGTGTCCCATTGCCGTACACCGGTAAGAAATGCAGCCAAGTTTTGAACCCAAGACTTCTGGCTCCAGAGTCTGTAACCTTAAGCGGCATAAAGTCTTACTGCAATATCTTTAAAGGAAAGGAAATAGAGTCCTGAAGAAAGAGTGATGCCCACCTAGGGAGGGTTTCTTTGTTCCTTGATGACTGTGTGCTGATGAGAACAAGAGCGGTCCAGTCAAGATGAATAAACTGAGTGTGAGGGAAAAATGGGGGATCTGAGTAAGCCCTTTAAGTGGGTAGTAAAGGTTCGCGCCCAGTGCATATGAGGAAGGGTGGCGTTACTTGAAGAGCATAGATATTTCATCCATCAGACCCAGAGAAGGCAGTTGTGGGGGTCAGGAGGCAAGCTGTGTGTAGGTCAAAGATGGGGACTTCAAAGTTCTTTCCTAAGTACAGCATTCTCCTCTTTGAGGAGAGAAGCAGACCCATGAGGATTAGCAGAGAAGAGTAGTCTGGAGTTTTTTTGGAGGATAGAGTGTGTAAATTTAGGGTTGAGAACTTTACCGGACTTGGAAAATAGGGTAGGCCTATCAAGTGGTGTCTATGTGAAGCGAGGTGATCAGTTAACACTGTTTTGATGACTTCCAATCCTTCAGTACCTAATGACAGTTCTGAAATAAGCAAACCAAGGAGCTGTTTTTTCTATTGGGTGAGAACAATGGACACAGTAAAAGGCTTATTATAGCTTGAACTATGCCCCTCATACCTTCTCCCAACCCCCAAAATAGAAACATGTCCTAGACATGTCAAATATCAGGGACTCAAAATATTTTAGTAATGTTGAAACTAGTTGTATATATCTTTTCAGCAAACCCAGACATGTTCTACATTTATGGCTGCTTCCAATAAAAATTACTTTGTGGCACTAAATATATACTATACTGTTTATGATCTGACTATTTACATGTGTCATGCATAACATTCATATTTCATAAATTTGTCAACTTAGACTTCATATTTAATTACAGTCATGTGCAATTACAATTTCATGTACAACAGTGATCCCACTTGATTATAGTGAGGCCGAAAAGGATCAAGTAATAATAACACAGCCATCATAATCTCATGACCATACATCGTTTGGTTTGTGTATCTGGGTATTGATAGTGTAAACAAATCCCTGCACTGCCAACCAAATAAAAATACGTCTCACTCAACAATGTACAGTATATATATTTAATAATAAACTATGTTCTCCTTTCTATATTTACCATAGTTTACCATTATGTTAGACTGCACCTCTTACTTAAAATTTCATTATAAAACTGCATGCTGGGTTACACAACGCTGAAAGGGCCTCTTTCACCACATGCTCTATAAGCTTTTGATTTAGTCATAGTCTCTTGAGCTCCATTTTTTGGCGCCCACTCCTTGTTTATTCATTGGGCACGAGGAGCAGTAGCTAGTGCTGTAATGCCGAGTGTCGTTGCATTGTATGGCGCTTCTAACTACACCGTACAGCCCAGGTACGCAGTAGGCAATCCCATTCAGATTTTTATATATTTTGCAAATATATTCCATGTTGTTCTAATGATAATGGGAGTGCCATTTCTCAGCATAGTTCCCCAGAGATACATGATGGATAACAGTGTTTCACACAATGCTAAAAGCATAATTCCTCTGTTTAGAAACTGGGGCAGTTGCTTAAACACTAGCTGTTGTTTTTATTTGCTTTTTTCATATTAATTATAAATAGGGAATTACTATGAAGTACTATGGAAAGAAGGGAGTGGACACCAAGAGTTCAATGAGAAGACTTCCTGTTTACTTATCTCTACAAAAGCCTATTGTACCATTAATGAGGAACACTGATGTTAATGTTTATTAACCTTGGGTTTTCAGACGTTTTTGAGTAAACACTGAAATATGTTCTATTATAAAATGTTAAATTTTCCTGTGAAATATTGATGGGACTTTTCAGCTTCAGTACAAGGTAAGTTAAATGGAAAATAATTAGTGATCATTAAATTATTAGTGATTATTACTATAAAATATTACATAATCTATTGGAGCTAGCCTTTGAATGGGAGAATGTTTACTTTAGAAGAGACCTCAGGAGTAGCACAGATTTAAGGCATTGGCATGCACACATGCATGCATGCGCATGCACACACACACACACACACACACACAAACACACACTCACACCATATCCTGTTCATGGCCATGCACTCACTCATGTGTGTTTTATTGCTTCAGAAATGAGTATGGATGCCATCAGCCTGGTGGTGGTGGAGTGTTGGTCATTTTGTAGACTCTCATATGCTCATCTCTGGGTGCTCATTGGCTTCCTCTCAGTGGATGTTTGAATGAGATTAGCCCTGTAGACTCATGTACTTGTATGCTTAGTCCCCAGTCAGTGAGCTGTCAGGGAAGGATTAGATGTGGCCTTGTTGGAGTAGGTTTGTTACTATGAGGTTTCAAAAGCCTATATCAGGTCTAGTCTGTCTGTCTGTCTCAGTCTCTCTCTCTCTCTCTCTCTCTCTCTCTCTCTCTCTCTCTCTCTCCTCTTTCTCTCTGTTCTCTCTCTCTCTCTCTGCTTATTTGCCTATCTGCAAAGAAAGATGTAATTTGTAGCTATTTCTCCAGCATCATGCCTGCCTGCATGCTGCCATACTTCCTTTGTGATAATAATGTACCAACACTTTAAAACTGTGCTCAAGCCCCCAGTGCTTCGTTTGGTCATGGTATCTCTTCACAGTGACCAAAACACTTTCCTATACCTGCCTGGGCCATTGAAGATGCCTGAACTATCATTCTGACCAGTTCACTTACCTTTTAATTCAGCACATCTGCCAACGCAAGATGCTTTAGTCTCTGAGCCTTCTCTAGAATGGTGAGCAGAGAGCCCAGCAGACTTTCCAAAGGAGCCTTCCTTGTTAGTTCTTTGATACTAAGCAGCAACGTGAGTCCCAGTTGCTTCCATCCCAGGAAACAGCCTAATGCCTCTTCCACGCAGCAAAACTTCAGGGAACTGATGAGGTCCATCACGTCCCCCATTCCAGAGCTTTTCTTCTCAAGGTTAAACACCCTCTATTTCTTTAATGTCCCTCATTTGGCATTCAGCATCCTGATAATCCTCCTTTAAATGAATGTAATACCATTTGTCAATGACCCTTTCAAAATTTGTTTCTGTACAGGAACATGGTGATCTACATGCGGTCTGTCCAGCCCAGGGTAGAGAGGGGCTATTAACACTTACATCTGGGCATTATGACTCCATTAATGAAATTGAGGGCTGCATTAGCCATTTCTAAGCAGTTAGTAACAAGGATGGAAATGATGGCTAAGGCTTGAAGCACCGCTTCACCACTCTCGGCGCAAGAAGGATGCAGTTTCAAAGTTAGCCAAAGTAATAGAGGTACATTTTAACTTGAGGAAGATTTTCCTCTTCTCAGAGGACACTGGGGATTACATTAGCAGTAGCACATGCATATAAAATGAGAAGGATGCACCAGAGACCCAAAGGAGGTATCCGTGTTGAGATTAGTCATTTCCCCCTGTAATGTGGCAGTCATTTTAAAAATTTAACTGTATCATCAACCTATGTGCAACATTATTCTACTCTGACATATAATATCTGTATATTTGATTTTCTTACATAAAATAGACAGATACACATGCCCACATAGCTATGTCTTCTGATATACAAAGCCATCTTTGGAAATCTTTCAAGGGAAATAGGTATTTTCAGCACACTTTTGCAAAAATCACCTCTAATACAAATTGCCTGATTCACTTCCTTCAGCTGATCTTTTGCATATTTCCTAGGAGATCTCTGTGATCATTGTTTCCAGGTAAGGTCTTGTATTCCGAGAGGGACTAATGTAAATATGTGTTTTAGCTTTAATATGTTAGTCTAGCAACAGGTGGGTGGGTGTTCCCAGGGCGATCACTGAATTTTCACATCTACCCTTTCAAGTTTGATCCTCCTCATCTACATCTAATTTATAGGTTATTTATTTGCTTATTTATTCATTCATTTGCTTTTTTATACTAGGTCTCTCCATGTAGTCATGGCTGTTCTGGAACTCTCTTTATATACTAGGCTGCCTGCCAACCCACAAAGATCTACCTGCCTTGACTTCCTGAGTGCTGGGATTGAAGAGTGGGCCACTATGCCTGGCTTATGCCTCTTCTCACCTACCCTCAAAGGTGACTGTACTCTTATGGCTGGAGAGATGGCTCAATGGTTAACAGCACTTGTTATTTTTGTACAATGCCTGGGACCTATTCCCAGAATCCGCAATGGCTAACAACTCTCTTTAACTCCAGTTCCAGGGAATCTGACTCTCTCTTCTGGCCTTCATGAGAACCAAGTCTGAAATATCATCCTGAGTGAGGTAACCCAATCACAAAAAAACACACATGGTATGCACTCACTAATAAGTGGATATTAGCCTCAAAGCTCGAATTACCCAAGATAAAACCCATAGACCACAAAATGCTCAAGAAGAAGGGTGACCAAAGTGTGAATGCTTCAGTGCTTCTTAAAAGGGGGAACAAAAATATTCATAGGAGGAGATATACAACAAAGTTTGGAATAAAGACTGAAGGAATGGCTATTCAGAACCTGCCCACCTGAGGATACACACACACACATACACACACACACACACACACACACACACACACACACACACACACGGCCACCAAATCCTGACAATATTGATGAAGACAAGAAGTGCATGCTGACAGGAGCCTGATATAGCTGTCTCCTGAGAGGCTCAGCCAGAGTATGACAAATACAGAGGCGAGTGCTAGCAACAAACCATTGAACTGAGAATGGGGTCCCCATTGGAGGATTTAGATAAAGGACTAAAGTAGCTGAAGGGGCTTACAACCCCATAAGAACAATAATACCAACCAACCAGAGCTCCCAAGGGCTAAACCACCATCCAAAGAGTACACATGGACAGACCCATGGTTCCAGCTGCATATATAGCAAAGGATGGCCTTGTTGAGCACCAATGGGAGGGGAAGCCCTTGGTCCTGCCAAGGCTGGACCCCCAGTTTAGAGGAATGTCAGGACAGGGAGACACAGGAAGTGGGGTGGATGGGGAGGGGAACACCCTCACAGAAGAAGGGGGATGGGGATGCAATAGGGGGTTTATGGATGGGAAACCAGGAAAGGGAATAACATTTGAGATGTAAATAAAAATATCCAATTTTAAAAAAAGAACCAAGTCTGCGTGTCATTTACATACATATATTCAGGTAAAATAATCATACACATAAAATAAAATAATAAGTAGTTTTTTAAAAGGTGAATGTACCCTAACCTTATTAGCATTTGAACTATAGTACCCTATTCCCAAATTTCTGGGAGAATTCCTAATTTTTGTTAGAGAATATAATATCTGTGATTATATAGTCTCTGCCACGAAGGGCCTTGAAATACTGTGAGTCACGGACCCTAGAAAAATTCGAATTTAATCATCTTCCCCTTTTCCCTCCCACATGTGTCAATGTTAGCATTTCTATGTATTAGCCTACTCTTGGGTTGTAGAGTTACACCTTGATTCTTGATCAGAGACCATATCCTATCATTCAGCCCAGCATGGAGGTCCACAGACCCTATCATATGTTCATAAGTCACCTCTTCCGTACAGTCTTTTACTGTTTTTCCAGCCTGAACCGTGCTTCAACTAAGACACTAGAGATGGATAATGCTGTCTGCTGATTCTAAGACTGGCCTGTGTTACTTGTTCTTCCTCCATGCCTGGGTGAGCTTTGCTCACTACCCCTACTGAACATTGAAATCTGGACCTTCTTTTATTCTTGAGTGCCATCTCACCTTATCTGGGAGTTCTTTTTAGTTACCAGCACATTAGTCCTGGAGTACAGCTGAATAAAGACCGAATAATTTTTGCTATCAACTCAGTCACCCTTAGGAAATAGCAAAAGCTTTATACCATTATACCAAAGAAATTATACTTTTCTACAGACTTGAGAATTTAGTCAAAATTTAGTAGGAAAAAAAAAACCCAAGAAGATCTGGCTTTCCCCAACATTATAGAATACGACTTTACATTGTTTTGAATCTAACTTGTGCAAACATTATGTGCAATTCAGGACCATTATTGGTAGCTCTAGCAATAGTCTGGCTTTGAGAGCTTAAAACATCATCTTCCGTGATACATACTTTCTACTCAGTTTCCGAGTTCCCTGCATAAAACAATGTCTCTTCGTGATCCTGGCCAGCAGGAAAAAAGGGACGCTTTAGTCACCTGATACTTCTACTACACACAGAACAGTGTTTAAATGAAGATTAGGAACATAATAAATGCTTGTTGATGAAATGAATCAACAAATTCTTGAATAATGTAGTTATAAAATCAAGGATGAAAAATGAAGCTCGAGTAAGATTGTACCTTGGGAATAGTCACTAGTTGTGATCGAGAAGACCCTTTATGGAATTACTATCTAAATTAAAGAGTACTTGCCCTTTGGACGTATGATAAATATAAATAAGTAAACAAAGTCTATGAATTATACATTTTTAAGTGCAGAGTGCATCTGCCTATATTGATAACATCTGGAAATCCTTTCAAAATACCATTTAACATTTGAACACTACCCTACCCATTATCCCCGGAAAAGGCATTAAGTTTCCAAAGGAATTTAGATTGCGCCTAAGATTTTATCTTGACAACTGTATCATAGAATTAAATAATAGCTTATTTCCATTATAAATTCCATTTATTAAGGTATAACTAAAGCTGTTTTGATAAGCTTGGCATATTATACAAGTCACACATATGTATGTATACACACACACACACACACACACACACACACACACACACACACACATACACATGCACACACCCCTGCACATAGAAACACGGGTTAAAGTCAACTCCATTACCCTGGTGTCTGTGAGTGGTCCAGGATCCAAGTGGTTTGAAAGTGTCCATATTGTGTCTGAAGGATGCTAGCTAACAAGCTATCATTGTGCCATGCCCTTTCCTTTGAGAGTCATAAGTGTGCCCATCACCATAGATAGCACTAGAAATTTTGTCCATAAAAATAACTCTGATGTGGCAAGGAGCACAGCTTTTATGAGGGTCTTTGATTTGTTTCCCAGAGGTCAAGTTCAATTCTGGCTGCCTTCTGTAGGAATGTTTTAATTTTCATTTAGAAATCCTTCCTTCCTCTAAGTGTCTTACTCGTCCTATCTCCCAGCAAATAAACCTCCAAGCAATAAAGTTTGTTAGTGAGGCATACTCTGTAAAACGTGATGATTTATTCTTTCGGTGACCTTAATGATAGTTTTAGTGTAGTAAATTTTTTATTACAGTAAATTATTTATTGCAAGAGAGACATGTAAGTCAACAAGGAATGGGAAAATAATGGTAAAGAAATTTATGGTTTTTTTTTTTTTGAGAGTCTTCTCTCCATGAGTCCTGGTCTCATCTTCTGTGTGCACCTAACAAAACTCTTCCATTATATGAAGTAAATGTTCAAAATAATGTAAGTTTGTAAAGGGGGCAGACCTACTTTCCTCTCAGTTTCCAGATGCTTTAAGAGAAGAAATTTTTAACATTCATAATACTTATTCTGCGGCCAATTTATTCACCAGCTTAAGGCCAGAGGCTCCATTCAGTTGTCACTGTCCAGAAAATATCTTAATGCTTGGTATTCTTGCACAATAAACAAACAAACAAACAGACAGACAGACAGACAAACAAATTCAGCCCATAAGGTCTTTCAATAGATTATCAAGAATGGATCTAGCCAAAGACCCAGGGACAGGAGAATCATAAAGATACAATATTTCTCCCTCCTACTGGTTATTTCATTACTTAGAGCCCAGATTAAGAAGCTGAAATTCATCATTAACATGGAGTAAATTCTAAATTATTTAGAAATACAGAAGTGGACACTGTTACTCTCTACTGCAAAATAAAAGCACAAAATTTTCCATCAGATATTGTGCTATCCCACTGTCATTTCTGAATGTTAACATGAGTGAAACAAATAACTTTATAATCAAATGATTTTTATTTGTTCTTTTATTTAGTAGTTGTTACTGCCAGTTAACGGAAGTAGTAAGTTACCAGATAGTTTCTATTAACTGGATTTGTCAGAGAGCTCAGTGACCTTAGCAAATGAAATCGTTAACCATAAAACATGTCAATAGTAAACAAATTCCTACCCTATGAGAGAAATGTGATTTAATATTTCAGAAATCCATAATTAATTTGTTGAGACCAACATGCATTATTTTCTACTACTTTATTACTCATTTTGTTCTTGCATAACCATGGAAGGAAAATCTGTGTTGCTTCACAGGAACTCTAGCACACTGCCTGGGATATAGCCATCATTCAATGAATATTTATTGAATTAATAAGTGAGTGGCGAAATAAATTTATTCCTTATTTTAGTGAAGTGCATTTTTATGGTTTGGAAAAACAGGACGTGATTTGCCAACTTTGATAGATCCCACTTATCTTCAAATGCCTTTTCTCCTTTCATTTTGTTCACAAGGGAAGGCTAATTGGTTGCCATCAAGCTCTGACTTGACAAACATTTCTCTTCAAACACTTAGAGCTGTGCCCTCCCCCCCCGCCCCCCCCCCCCCCCCCCGCCATTTTATCAGCTGCCCTTTATTCTCAGCATGTGTCTCCTCTTGTGGTTTTTCCTGCTTGTTTGATTTTGATCATTTCATTTTACATATCATAGGCCATCAAGAGTTTTCTGGGGAAAAAAGTGTTCTGGTTGTTACAATAAATAATTCTAGAGAAAACTCTTAATGTGAATGATTGAGACAGCTCAAAATTCCCTTCCATTTATGTGATCAGCGTTACCCTCACTTCTACCAATTTGATTGAGGAGACGTGTGTGTACATTTGGTATTTCACGTTAGATGGGTTCTAACAGTCCTGACCTTGGTGGGTACACATCCATGCTGTGTTGTTTTGTGGTTTGTTTGTTTCTTTGATTGGAAATAATTTTTTCCACACAACATATTATAATTACAATTTCCTCCCTCTCCACTCCTTCCATTTCCTCCTTACCTCACTTCCCATCCAGACCCACACCATTTCTGTCTCTCCTTAGAAAATAAACAGACATCTAAGGAATAATAGTAAAATATAATGTAATAAAATGAATCAAAACCTAACAAGTCAAAATGGGACACAAACAAATAAACAAGAAAAAGACCCCCCCCCCAAAAGACAAGAAACATATGATTACATACACAGAAATCCGTCAGAACATAAAACTGGGGGGTCATAATATATACATAGAGGACCTGCAAGGTAAGCAAAAGAGGAAAGGAATACCCTGACTTAACATTGTGAGACAGCGATTCTTTAACGATGCCATTGAGTTAGTCCTCTGTTGGTCATCTGCTGTGAGGAATAGGACCTAACTTTATAGTTTGTTTCAACAGTGAGACTCCTTGGAGAGAATTAATTTTTCATTTGCAAGTGGCTGTCAATTTGAGATACGTTCTGGGTTATGGATGGGATATGTGCCTAATTCTCCTTTCAGTTTTAGGACCCCATTTGGTGACCTAGGCCCCTAAGAGCCTACCTCACTTTCTGTAAGTTCATATGTATGCCAGCCTTATTGCGTCTCGAAGGCCTTGATTACCTGGTGTCCTCCATCCCCTCCAGCTCTTACACTTTCTATCTCCTCTTTGCAGAGTTCCCTGAGCCTTGAGGGGAAGGATTTGATAGACATGTCTCTTTTCTGGCTGAGCTTTCCAAGTCTCTGACTGTCTGCAAATTGTCAGGATGTTGGTCTCTGTACTTTTTCCCATCTTCTGCAGGAGGAAACTTTTCTGATGATGGCTGAGCAAGGCACTGATCTATGAGTCTAGCAGAATGTCAGTTGGGGTCAATTCATTGTTACATTTTGTTTTTATTTTTGGAACAGTTGCCCTTGATTTCCCCTTAGGTCGCTGGACAGTCTAATTTCTGGTTCTTGATCACCCAAGCAGTGTTGGGTATGGGTTCCATCTCATCGATTGGGCCTTAAAGCAAGTCGGATATTGGTTGGTTCCTCCCACAAGGATTGCTTGACTCTAGCATCACTGTATCTTCCAGGCGGGTCACTCTTGAAAATCAGAGGCTTTGCAGCTGGGATGGTGTTTACCTTTCTCCTTTTCTAGGATGCAGAGTACATTTCTAGTGCCATGAACGCTAGTCAGTAAGACTGACTAGGCTCTATGAAGGCTTGACTATGTTCAACAAGTTATATATGTCTTCAGTGATAGGGCCTTACTATCAGTGTGTAGAGAGCTACCTAAAAGTTTGGCAAGAACATGGGTTTCTTAAAGCTCAAAATAGAGTAAAGGTGACAATTAACTCATATAACATTACTGAAAAGGAAAAAAATCACCCTTGAGTCATTGAGGACGTAAGAAGAGGTAAGGCTCTAAGTGCAGGCATAGGATAGGATTGTGAGTGTGGAGTGGGTGTGTATTATCTTAATATGGGTGATGTCTTCCATTGGTGACATATTTCATATGTGCAAGCATATTGATACATCATGCTATAACTCTTTGCCACTAGCCAACTATACCTGCACACACACACACACACACACACACACCACACAAATACCACGCACATATAAATATACACACACAGAAACACACAAACTACACATACCACACACATACACTACATGCATACATCACACACCACACCACACCCCCCACACACATACAAGTGCATATGAACTTTTAAAATATTTTACTTCCATATAGCTTATAGCTATGATTATTTATGATGATTGCTTGTCATACGGGGAGGAAAACATTTTTATTAAAAACACATCACCACGATGTTACTGGTACATACAATAGTGTGTGAGAAAGCACAAAAGGAAAGAAAGATTTAAACAAAGAGAAAAAATGAAAATGACTCTATTTCAGAAAGTGCTGGAATGCATTTCCAGAAAGCCGGCTTAGGCTTGGAAAGAGATTCTAGAACACTGCATAGAGCTGATAGGAAGTCGCCCTGAAAGACCAGAGAGCATGACATTTCAATGTGAAAAAAAAATCAACCTGACTTTTAGCTTATATTTTTACCCTTTCCACTTTTTACTTTGAAAAGCTAAAACAATGCTGTAGGAACAAAATATTTCCTTAAGTGTTTTTTTTCCCCCAAGAGCTATACTCTATGTAGTTGGTGAAATGTTTACATTTTGAAAATGAACATTTTGAAAGCAAAATTAGCATCTTTGCCAGCCTTGAAACAGACTCGTTTACTTGAAGTTTGCTTTGAGAAAATTAAACTTTTAGTTATAATCACTTCAGAGTGAAGTTGATAAGATGACTCCGTGTGTATTATCTGTTGCCTAGAATGGAGAAAACACTCTGTTAGCATTTGGACAACTGGGACTCCTTGTCAACTCATAGAGTTTCAGTGGATCTCGAATATCCCTCTGTTGATTAATTCAGTTCGTCTTCCTAACTCTTCTTCTACTCTGTAATTAAAATATACTATATTCTCAAGCACAGGGATTTATCAGTTTCAGTCCACTTAATTTTTTCCCTTAGATAGCACTGAAAAAAGAATTCTACATACATCAGCTAAATAATAAGGACACTACTTCATTTATAAGCAATGCAAGTATAATAACTATTACTATTACTGTAGCTATCTGATATGTTCTTAAATTTATTATGTTAGTCCTTCAGAGTTGGGGATCTAACTCAGGGCTTTGTGCCCTTTAGGCAACCTCTCCATCACAGAGTAACACCCTTGACTATGATCCATATTCTTAATGAATTTTTCCCACAAGTTATTATAATAAACTCTATCTCAATTCCAAATGTGCCCTGTGGTGTGTGAATGGCTCGTTTCTCTTACACACAGGTCTCTATGGCATTCAAGTATCAACTGATCTGGAATCTGAAGTAGAGTATTTTCATTATCATGATCCCCAGAAGACAGCCATCTACATATTTTCTGAGGCATCTCTTTTCTAGACGATCTTAAATAAAGCTGTGCCAATAAAACAATGAAGAAGAAATGTAGATGCAGCCTGTGGTAAAGTGTGAGGCAGGGGGGCATGGACTGACCCTGGACTCTGACCTCATAGGTAGCAATGAATATCCTAGTAAGAGCACCAGTGGAAGGGGAAGCCCTGGGTCCTGCCAAGACTGAACCCCCAGTGAACGTGATTGTTGGGGGGAGGGCGGTAATTGGGGGAGGATGGGGAGGGGAACACCCATAGAGAAGGGGAGGGGGAGGGGTTAGGGGGATGTTGGCCCAGAAACTGGGAAAGGGAATGACATTTGAAATGTAAATAAGAAATACCCAATTTAACAAAGATGGAGAAAGAAAACCCAGTGTTTGATCTTGTGTAAGTCTGAGGGCAGATGTTCAGTTCTTACCTTGTGACTCCCCTCCTCACCCCAACCCCCACCGTGAGGATGGAATATTATGCACTTGTTCGCAAACTAAAGGAATCAGTTAACCAACGAAGCTATTGGGAACTGATTTGATATTATATATCAAGATCATGAAAAAGTTTTCTCTTCAATGAAATAAACCCACCCAGGAGCACTCCCACCGCACATAGCTGTCAGTGAGGACAGATGACCCATGAGTGAAGAGCATCGTTGTTCTTGCAGAGGACCTGGGCTCAGGTCCCAGCACTCACATGGGACGGCTCACACTCCCCTGTAACTGCAGCTCCAAGAGGATCTAACACCCACAGAGACACATACGTGTACAGGGGCAAATAATTAGAAAAAGGTAAGCAAAACAGATACCACTGAAGACTACAAAATGCTTCTCTTTCTACAGAAAATATTCATCATTGCCGTATCTCATGCACATTTGCTTTTCTTCTTTGTGCAGAACTTTTCTTTCTAATCTACGCTGCTCCTCTCCATCATGACTGCTGTCTTTTAGTTCACTATCTGCCTATTCATATTGTCATTCAGCATTAATACTCAAAGGTTTTAAATTTATTTCCCATGAACAAGCTCAGCCACAACCGTTATGGTAACTATAACTGGTAGGTGCCACAATGCAAAATGATGGATTTGGACCTAAATCAATCTATGAAATCCTCCTTCGAGCCTGCTCATGTTTTTAACTCCTGTGCTAACTAATTGCAGACCACGTCACTCTGCGGATTCCTTTCATCTCATCGGCACACCCCTAATTTTCATCAGTCCACATTATCCTGTGCTGAGAACTCATTCTCTGCTTTTTAAGAGTAAAAGGTGTCACTTTTGAGTCCACACATTTGCTTAATTTCTGACCATTTCCATTACTATATATTATTCTGTAACAAAGCATCTTAGAAATGAATACATTCAAGGAATATCATTGCTTTCCTCTGGGTTTGGTCAGTTGCCTGGGTTTGTCTGGATGGTTGTGTCATATGGGAGCAGTTGGGTGACATTTAGCTTGGTTGGGCATCTCTCTATATCTATCTATCTACATGGTTAGGAATGAGTTTTGTAACAAGGGGTCATGAAATCACGTGATTTCTGCCCTGTCTCATTCCATTGAGCATGATGGCATCTACACAAGGTGTGTGTGAAAACATATGGTTCTTTGGACAATTCACTTTGGAAAGCAGCTATTACAACTCTGAAGTCCTTTAAAAGCTTGTGCACTTGGACTCCATTCCTTGAAGCCTCTGTTTTTTTCTTTTTTAAACCCCCTAATGTTCCTTTTAAATTTGCTTTCAAATAAAAAAAAATCAATGTGTTTCTATCTACTTTAAACCTGATAACTTCCAAGACAACCTGAAGGTCTATGTGGATGACTCAACCCAAGCCCACTCTTTGAGTTTAATTCTAATCACCTTTACTTCCTCGGTAATCTGCTTATCTCAAACCCATAGCTGCATTTTAATGAACAGTAAAACATAACACCACAGTAGACATAAAATATAAAACTTTAACTCATTACTTCCTCTTTTTATTAACCTGTCCTTGCAATTCTGCAACACTAAGTAGCCTATTCTTCCTTCAGGAAGCTAGACCCCCAAACTACTCCACATCATCCTAGTCTTCTGTCTGCTTCCATATGGCTTCCTCCTTCATTTTTTCATCCCCTTCTCCCTGCTCCTCCTTTCCCTCTCCTTATCCTCCTCCTGTCCCTCTTCCTCCTTTTTTCTTTTTGAGGTAGGATCTTGCTATGTAGCCCAGGATATGACTAATGATTGTCTAGCATTAGACAACGTCTTGAATGTTGTAATAACAGTCATGTGACACCTCACCTTGACATAGTTTCCTCTTTCTAACCTAGATTTGTAAGTCTGACGTTTTGATCATCCTGCCAGCCTTATTTGCTGCTGGACTCTTCTGTTCACCACCGCTACCTGCCACGTAAAAGTACTTCAGATTGACATAATAGTCTGTGCTTTTATTATTTCCCAAATGAAAACCATTGAAAATGATGCAGACGTAAGTCCCCTCTCACTTTTAACATGCTGTCCCTGATGTCTTACTCCTTCCTGTTTGTGTGTCCCATTCTGAGCTTATCATGAAAATTAAGCTTGCTTACAGAACAGTCAAACTGAAGTGAGAACTTACAGCTACCATTTCAGCATGAATTTATTTCTTATTTTTTCCTATATTAACAATGATTGTAAGATAGGCCTTTTGTTTTTTCTGACTTATTTCTGGCCATTCTTTTCTGCAATTGAGAAACACTAGTATATTTTCTGTGACTTTACTTTCTCATGCATTTCTTATTATTCCTTTTTATTCTTCTCAATTTCTTTGTGGGCTTATTTTCCCTACCCATTCTGTAAGTATTTACATTTTCTATGTTGACACCATTATCTCTCTATGCCTTCTGCACCCATATGAGGTTAATCCAATGATATTTGTGGTTTCAAACCCCACTTATATGCTTTCTTCTTGGCCAAAAATTTGCCTTTGAGCTCAAGAGAAGTAGTTTAACCATTTCCTGGAAATATTACTTAGATTTCTTACAGGAAATTTGAGTTCCATTGTTCTAAAAATGTTCTGGTAATTTTCACCTAAACTTTGTTTTTCAACTGAATTCTCTCTCTAAGTAAATGACACGAAAGTTTTGGCACTGACAGATCTAGAGACAGCAGTCACCTTACATGTTGCTTCTTATCATTTCTATATTTAATTATTCCCAGAGCCTCATCTTGAGAAAACAGGTTTGGCCTTTGCTCTGTTACCTGGACTTTTCCTGGTATCCTTTGCAATGTCAGCAACTGAAAATAGTTGGTGTTTTCCTTATAAAAAATTCCAGATAAACAGGCCCTTTCAAATATCATAATTCAAAAATCATGATTATACATTAACTAGTATAATGTGAGGCCATAAATCACTTATGGACCATGGAACTATAAATTTTCAAAACTATAGTTAGGATGTCAGGTAAAGCAGGGTTTGCTTTAGTGTTTGCAAGAGGCTATTGAGTTTTCTGAGTCTCTATCTGATAGAGGGACTAAGGGGCTCCTCTTACACCTGTAGGGGAATGAAAAGGCAGTGGGGCGGGAGTGGGAGAGTAGGTGGGCACCCTTGTGGAGGCAGGGGAGGTGGGAGAATGGGGAGTTTTCGAAGGGGAAACCCGGAAGGGAGATAACATTTGAAATGTAAATAAGCAAAATAATCAATAAAAGTAAAAACTCCCATCATGAGGGCTCTGACTTCATGATTTGATGATCTGCCTAATTCCCTATTTTGAAAGACTATCACCTTGAAGATCAATATTATGACATTTGAAATTTGTGGGTATCCAAACATGTAGTCAATAGAAATTTTAATGGAAATATTGTTTTTGAAATGTAGGTTATTCTCTTCCCTCTGTAAACTTTGGATAATATATCAAGAGCTACAAAATATTCGCTCCTATAATGAAAGTTTCAGTGACGGATAGCTATAATATTTCAGCAAAGAGACAAACACATATATTGGTTCTTAAATAATTTTATAACCCCTTCATGAATTTTATTCAATGTATTTTCAACTTATTCATCCTTGTACTGGAACTTCTCTCACAGCTATCTGTTTCTCCTTCCTCTCCCTTCCCTCCTGATCAAGAGATTTTTTTTCTCCCACTGAAGAACATAGCTTGTTACCTAACTTGCCTTGGAGTGAGGCCTGCCTTGGCCTTTGTAGTTAACCAACCAGAGGTCACATCATAAAGAAAGCTGATTGTCACTTTCCCAGTAGCTGCCAAATGCCAGTAGCTCCTCAGATATTAATGGACCTTCTTGCCACCTCTTCTTTGCTGGGGATTTGTCCGTCTTGAGCCTACTCAAGTCTTTAGCATGCTGTTACAATCACTGTGAGTTCATCTGAGTTCAAACAGTCTCTGATCATGTCTACCACTTTCTGCAAAGATCCCTGATGCCTGAGGGGAGATGTGTGATGCATATGTTCCACTTAGGGTTGGGCACTAAGCAATCTCTCATTCCAAGTACTGATTATCATTCCATGGATTTTATTTACAAACAGAAATTGCATGGGCTGACTTTGAGTATTTTCAATGATACTTGTCCAAATATGTCTACTATTGTATATGAAAAGACACCACACCAATGGCATCTACACTCTTTCTCGTGAGGCTAAGATCAGAAACATGACATTTATAAACTCTCATATAAGCATTCTCAAGAAAACACACAATGAATAACAGTGAATACTTTTTATGTAAGAGAATCTAAAGGAAACCCTCAGCATACTGAACCCAGCATATATGACACCTAATTCTTGGAATTATAATAAAGGAGTTGGCGAGAAGACTGGTATTGACCGTGACAAGGAAAAAGAATGAACGACATTATTAAAGAAATAATTGGAGGGATTCATTGCCTCTCAGCTATAAAAAGTATTATTTTTAACATAGTTAAAGATGTAGCACTTTCTCCTGTAAAAGATGAGAAGCAACATGCTGTGCTGACCTAAAGTCTTCTAGAGCTGAGAGTTCTGAATAAAACCCACAGGTGTGTCTACATCACCACTGATGGTAAAATGTTCACATCCTGGAGGGGACGTATGTGAAGACCAAGAGAGTAGCTCTTGGTGAGCAGCCTCTTGGTGAGGCATCTCCTTCCTTACTATGGGAATTTGAGAATTAAAGAGAAAAACATCTGGATATACTTCTAAGTAAATCTGTACATATCTCAAGCTTCTAAAATGGCGTTATAATAATTGCTTTCAAAATAAGAAAAGCCATTCAGTGCTCTACATAGCAGCAAAATGAAGTCGGTGGACATTTTCTAATGTAATTCAAGATCAAAACCCTCCTGAGAAAAAATTCAAAAACTTCCTGGAAGGGATACCAGATCACTTTGGAAATTAATTTTAGATTACTATCACAGTTATAAAGTTCTGCTTCCTGTCTACAGCCTGATAATCCAACAATGTATTGGGGGGAAAATGAAAGGAATCACGTCAATTGATTTGCTACATTGCTTAATTAATTAACACTCTTCAACTTCATGTTACGTGTTTATCATCCTCCTTAGAAGGCTGAAGAGGCTGAGTAGTAAAGGTTCAGAGAACAGATAATCGAGAGAGAGAGAGAGAGAGAGAGAGAGAGAGAGAGAGAGAAATATTCCATTTAGTTGCTTTACAATACAAAATAGAAAGTAAATTTTATCTTAAGTTAGGCAAACTATAGTTTTCAAAGATATTTGCTCAGATCGTTGTAACTTTTTGAGGGATGAGTTTAAATGCTTTGGATGTGTGTGAGTCAGGGTAACCTTTTCGTACCGAAGCTGCCCCCTTTCAGTTTGAAACAGGGAGGAAGTTTATAGCGGGGTAACGGAATGCTGAGGAGAGAGGAACAGTTTCTTCCATTGTTGCTGTGGAATTTTTTAAAAATAGCATGTTTGACACACAGCTGAACTTTATCATAGAGATGTGCAGGGTGGCCTCTCCTCAAGTTGGAGCGTCTGAGCACGCTGGAGCTTCTCTCACGCCTAGAAAGAACTCTGCTGAGAGAAAGGCGGAAATGGGGGAGGAGCTACCACACTAGCGTGGGTTCTGCTCCACCCTCTCTAGAATAACTGAGGTGTGCTCGCCACCTGGTTTTATCTCTTCCAATGGTTTCATCTGAGATTCGTTTCCTCTTTGATCAAGGTTCTTTATTCCTCATTTCTTCACAGTAGACCAGCCTTGTTTACTGTAACCCTATGTGACTGCCTCACCTAGCTCTTGTTTGCAAAGTTCATTTACGTTGTCAGTTTCATAATGCATTCTGATTACACATACCCCCATCACAACCCTCATCCCCTACCACTCCTGATGACTGCCAACCAGTTACCATTGTGGCTTCATGGTGTGCGTGTGTGTGTGTGTGTATGTGTGTGTGTGTGTGTGTGTGTGTGTACATCTGTCACTGTCTCTATCTGTTCTCTCTCTTTCTCTGTGTCTGTCTGTCTGATATCTCTGTCTCCCTGTCTCCCTGTCTCTCTGTCTCTATCTCTCTCTGTCTCTGTCTGTCTCTGTCTCTGTGTGTGTGTATGGTGTGTGTGTGCACTTGTATGTGGGAATGTGCTTGTGTAGGTCTTGTGATGGTAGCCACACACTCATGGTGTCCACAATCATGCCATACAGAGGACAGAGTTTCACCTACACTCTTCCTATCCTCCTCTTGAAGTCTTTCTGTCTCTGTATGTGTCATGTTTCCTAGAACGTGGAAGGGGTATTGTAAATGGCATGTTTAAGGATGAGAGCTCAACAGTGACTTTCCCCACCCATTTGATCAATTATAAATTTCAGTATTAGCCCTCACCCTTTGTAAAAAAAACTTTGATCAAGAATGAGAGCAGCACTAGTCAATAGGCATAAACATACTACTTAAAAGGCAGTTTGATCATGTGAGCATTTAGCAAACTAAATAACTCCACCCCATTCCGCTGTCTGTCACCTCCACAGCATGAGCTTTTTGCCATGTTTACAGGACAGGACACATTTTGTATCCCACGCTGCTGTCCTTAGACTCTATCATTAGGCAGTTGTTTACCTCCAAATCATCACGCCACATGCATGTATCATGCTCCGTGGAGCTGATGTTTTGGCAGAATGGATCCATGACTAGGTAACAACTTTGCGTGCTTTTCTCTCCCTGCACTCTATGTAAGCTAACCATCAGGAAGGATGTTCCAGTCTCAGCTCCAACTTGACGTCTCTGCATTCTGTATCCAAAATGGGTGGCACTTTCAGCAGTGAAGCCTTAACACCTAGGCTTGGCAGGCAAATCAGAGCAATGTCAATAGCCTCTCTTGTCTGTCGAGCCTGGGAGGTTCCATGGCTAACAGCTCATTGGGAGCTGTCCCACATCAGGGACTAGAAGTTTTATAAGAATCTATGTCCACCCATCACCATGCAGGGTACCTCTACTCCAAGTTCTTTTGAAAAACAATTTTAAATTACCTCTTAAAATAGTAGGTTTCTATTTGGCATTTTTCATAGGTTTTTTTTTTATGAATTTTTCTACACATCCTGATTTTAGGTTAGTCCTTTCCCCAACCTCCACTTTTCTCCATTAACCCAGCCTCGTCCCCATATAAACCCAACATTCTTTTTTTATTATTATTATTTTCAAATCACATATGTTTTACTGTCCTTCTGGTAACAACCTTCCTCATGTTATAGGTCCTTTCTTGATGCCGCACTTAGTAGAAAAATCTAAGAATTTAAAGCTGGTTCACAAAAATGGAGCATGTCACATAGTATAGCATTTTCTAGTTCTATCTTTGGAAAAAATTGCTGAAATTTTCAAAATTTCAATTTTTAAGTGCCAAGTAGAAGTCCATTGTACCAATACCACATTTTCATTATTAATTTTTCAACTGATGGATATAAGGCTGAATTCATTTCCTAGATATTGTGACTACAAAAAAATACACCAGACACACAGACACACAGACACAAAGACACACACACACACACACACACACACACACACACACACACACACTAAGAAAACAAGTAACCTGATTTAAAATGGGGCTATGATTCATAGAAGAATAAATCTAAATGATTAATAAACTTTTTTTAAAAAAAAGTTTTAAGCCTCTTTAGACCTAATGGGGATGCAAATTTTAAAAAAAATGAGATACCATTTTACTCCTAGACAGAATGGCTACCATTAAAAAAAAATCAAATGACCATGTGTTCTGGTGAGGATCTTTGGAAAGGGAAACCTACATTCACTGTTGGCCTGATGTATTTACTGTGGAAGCCAGTGTGAAAACTTCTCACACCTACACATACACACAAAGGAGTCTATTCCTGCCAGTAGAGCCCCTGCTTATCCATGTTCACGTATGCTTTATTTGCAATAGTTAACGCAGCATTTTTATTTGACCTCCACTGGTTCTAGAAGGCAATTCTGGGCCTCCAGCATCTACCATAATTGTCTTCTACTTTACAGGATTCCATGCCATCTAAAATCAAACGCTGCACACAACTAGATTTACTGATGGAGGAGAGAGACTTAGAAGGCAACAGAGCTCCTGTGCTTGGACATGTCTTGTTTTCTAGGATTTATCTATTGCAATGACATTTATATTGAGACTATATCTAAACATAACTATACATTTCAAAATAATTTTCCTTTTATCACTCAGATTCTTGCTATTTTGTTTTTAAAATTTCGGCATGGGTAATTCTTAAATATGCTTTCTCCTTTATAAGAAGGCTGAATTGTATAGTAAGATAATGTGATTTTTTTTCACAAAGAATTAGAAGACCAAATATGTTTTTCTAAGAAACCCTCCTGAAATCATATTCTAATTCATTCAAAGGCTGAGTTATATTGTGGGCTTTGAGAGAGGGGTGGATGTGCTATTTGTAATTCCCTTTCTTGAGTTACAAATCCCAGATCAATAAGTTATATCTTATTAAAATTCATAGTCTATTAGAAAAATGTCTCCTGAGTTGTGTGGATCTGTTTCTTGTATCCCTTTACAAACAATAGTTTCTAGAGTTGCCTTTTGTAAATATATTTACTTAGATGTGAAACCATATTCATATTGACAAAGTTGAGCGCCCAGACCTTAAAGTATCTGAAGGTAGAAAGTGCCCTTTGGGAGGCACTAAATGGTCTTTAAAGCTCTCTTGTTTAAACATGGCCAATATTTTAAACTAAAAAGATATAGAGCAAATATTAATTAATTCATAATACTTGGAAAAATAGCAACAGAAATAATTCAAATATAGAGATACATCAGACTGTAGTGTTCAATGGCCTGGTGTTTATTAGAATTATGTCTAATATACTTCCCTTCAATATGACATTTATTTAGACCCTTCCAAAAATAAATGTCCACCATTAACAGGTATGATTGTTAACCTGCCTTCTTTCTCCATGTTGTTTTTTCATGATCAGAAGATTGTTAGGATATGCAAACATTTCCTTAAAATAAAGACAGTTTGTATGAGAAATGTCATACCATGAGCTCTTATATTTGAACATTTGGTCCCTAGTTGATGGCACTCCTTGGGAAGGCTGCATAACCTTTGGGAGGTAGAATCTTGCTATAGGAAGTAGGTCACTGGGAGTAGGCTTCAAGAGTTTATAGATTTTTTTCTACTTTCAGTTTTCTCATTTTCTGCTTCCTGTGTATGAATGAAGACATGACCAGCCAGCTTTCTGTTCCCACTGGTTACAGCCTCCCTTGTCATCATGGATGTTTCTTCTGGAACTGTCAGCCAATGTAAATTATTTTCTCTCTATATTGCTTTTGGCCGTGGTGTTTACTATGGCAACAGGAAAAGCAAAGAGGACCAGAGGAAATGGTTGTGACTTTATTATGGTGATAGCTACAATTTGGAAAATCACTGTTGCCTATTACTATGGTTCTTTTATCTGTACCTAACTCTTGACTATCATTTGGGTAGGCAAAGAGGCATGCCTGTTTTGCACTGAAAATGGAGAAGGATAGATGGGACAGTATAGTGGGAATTCAGTTGACAAGATTAAAGCCAACATCTATAGTATAATGGGAGATTAAAGCTAAGGTAAGTTATGAATCGTTGAAAGACAGCAGAGAGAAAGTATTCCTATGAATGTGTAGAACGTTAAGATTTTTTTCCCTTTTATTATAACCATCTCCCATTGGCTTATGGCTTCTCTTGGTCATTGTCACTTTGGGGATATCTAAAGGCAAGTTATATACACCTTGGCAATAAAACAAATCAGAAAGGACAATGATGTAACATTCAGGCATTCCTCAACAAGTCTTTTGTGGCAGAGGAATAATACAATACAGCATTGGTTACCTGGAGGAAATCAAAGCAATTAGCTGAAAATTTAAATTGTAGAGGTGTGTGTCCAGAATCATTGTCATTACCATCATCAGTCATGCTAACGCTAAATTTGCAGAACACAGTCTGCTTCTAAAATCGTTTCATAATAATATCTTCTTATATACTTTTTCTCAAAAATTTACTGTAGAATAATGTTGAAAATTTCTTGTTTCAAAGGAAACAAGTCTAATAATAAAATAAAAACACATCCATTAAACCAGGTAGAAAAATGTGATTAATCAAAGACAGTATGGTGATGATAAGCATTACAATAGTAATGTAGCTAGTATAAACTACTGAGTTTTCCAGCCCCTCTCTTCTCTTTCTCTCTTCTCTCTCCCCTCATTCCTTTCATCTTGTCTTACCCCTCCTCTCTCTTCCATAGAATCTTGCTGTGTTATTTATGCCGGCCTCAGACTACTAACCTTACATGATCTTCCTACCTAAACATCCCCAATAGTCAGAATTATAGGGATCTACCATCATGCATCGCATCGCTTAGTTTTCTTCATATTTCTTTTTTCATACATTCTTGTGTGCAAAAATATACATACGCCTATATAATAAACCACATTATTTTTTTAAATCTAATCCTCTGAATAAGCGTATGGGATAGAAACTTTCCTGGTGCACATTGTATACATATAGGAATAGAGGTGTACCATATTAAATCATTTCCTCCAGGATTTGGTGAGGGATGAGAACAGAGAATAAATTCAGACTTTTGAATTGCAGGGAAATGAGGCTTAGCCTCCTCCCCACTGGGTCAGATCTCATTCATGATCTTTAGGCAGCTCGGGGCTGCTGCTCATGAATTAGAACATGGAGGGAACCTCTGTTTTCACTTGTGTTGCAAAGGGAAGCACTTCTTGCTTGCATTATAGTCTTCATATTTACAGTCACTAAGTGTTCATAATATTTGTAACTGGGGATACATTCAAGGGGAATGTCATACGCTCTGGAAATGCAATGTATTTTCATTGCAATGATTTCAAATTCCTCAGAGAAGTCATCTTTCTTCTGAGAATGTCTGCGTACATTAGCTCAGAAGATGGTATTGGTGAGCTGATTCTGTGCATATTTTTATGTGGAATGGTTAGCTGTACTGAACATGTATTTGTGAGGTGTAGTTGCATTTTCATGGTGTTTATGAAGATATGGAGATCCAAGTATGTTCCTTTTCCTAAGCAGTGGTTTTTTTCCTTCTTTACAAGTTATCAGTCATTTGGTATAGAAAAGCAGAAAAATAGACTTTTACATAAGAGGAAAAATTCAATATCTAAATACTGTCCTGAAACTGAAAACAGAATTTACCATTATTTGGTTTAGCTGTTTGCCTGCAAGAGAGTTGGCTGCTCTCATACGACTGATGAAAAGGGGAACTTACAGGCTGTGGTTATGTTTTGCTTTGATTACACAATCAAAGTCATGATTGTAAAAGTCCCAAATATTAATGGACAGCATCTTATTTGTTAAACATTAACATTAAAGACCATTATGAGCTTTGGGTAGCTGTTGAACCAATTTGAAAAAAAAATCTGCAAATGTACCAAGAGTTCATGTAGGTTTGATGATTAAGGAGAAAAGTAGATGAAAAATAGAGAAAAGAAACCAAGGGGCAAGAAAGGGGTTGAATCAAATGCAATACATGAGCAGATGTTAAAATTAAATGGAGCAGAAGAGCCTCAATTTAATTTATTCAAGGAATTAGAAATAACTACTCATTATATGTCATAATGTGCCATGAAACGTTCATGTCCAAAAGCTCCTTATGAGTTAAGAATGCAGAAGCCTGTGTCTGGGACCTACCATATCAGCACAGGAGAAGCCCAGAAGTAAGTTGGAAGAGGTGTCAGCATCTAAAAGGGCCCAGCTAAAGCAGGGCTCCCATAGTATGTAGGAAGTTCTTGATAAGTAATGGGTGTAAGTTGTCTAGGTAGGACCACTGTAGTCTCCCTCTGCTAACGTACAGCGCTCATCATACTGACATACAAAACCAGCACTTCATTGTTCTAACAAGGTTATTACCAGGCTCTGGGAAGCAGACTGTCATTCAGTGTGTTCCCCAATGCGGAACTTGTTACAGCAGATGGACAAGGAGCTTAAGGAATGATCTAGGGCACAGTAAAGAACAGCATTTCTTTTCTCAGTTTATGTATATAAGATGTATATTATATACTATATATATGTGTGTGTATATAAACACATATTTCCATGTAGATATATATGTATATATTGCACATGCATACATGTATATAAATATACAAATATTTCATTGTATTGGTATGTATATATGTATGTATATAAATATATTTCAATGTATGTATATAAATTGTACAGACATGTATATAAACATAAATATTTCATTGTACATGCACGTATATATGTATGTATACATATACTGCATGTATATATGTATGTATATAAGCATATTATTTTATACATATATACAATACATCTTGATTATATCTAGATGTATTGTATATATCTGTATGTACTGTATATATGTATGTATTGTATATATCTGTATGTATTGTATATATACCTTGCTCCTCCCTTTCAATGCCTCCCAAGGTTTCCCATCACATCTCCCTCTCAAGTTCATAGTCTCCTTTTATAATTTTTATTTATTGTTCATTTATTTAGACAACTGAGTTCAGTTAGTACTGTCCAAGTGTAAATATGTGTGGAGTCATCCACTGGAGCATGAGTGACTGTACTCTAAAAATAGTTTCCTCTCCCTCAGCATCCATCTACTGCCAATAGGTCCTCAGCTAGGATTGGATCCTTTCCCTTCCATGCTGGAACATTTTAATTGGCTTGCTTTTATGTAAATCTTGTGTAAGTAACCTTCGCTATTGTAAGCTATGAAACATTCATGTCCTGTCCAGAGGACGGCATTTCTACACGCTGCCTTTCATCCTCCAGTTATTATATTCTCTCTCCTCTTCTACATTGTTCCCTGAGCTTGGAGGACTGATACGGACGTCCGTCTGTGACTAAACATTCCTAGTCACTGACTCTCAGCACTTTAAACAGTCATGCCTCTCTGCACTAACTACTACCCACCACAGTGAGAAGCTTTTCTGACCAAGGTTGAAAGTAGCACAAACCTATTTAGAAAGCAATTTGACAACATAATCATTCAGGAAAACAACATCAATAAGTGCTCTCCTAGATGCTATGACTTTTAATATCCATGGATTGTGATCATATTTATGAGTATGAGATATCTATTTCCTCTGGAACAACGGGGCCTTAAATTCAACCAAAAGAATGGCTGGCTAGCCCACAAGCAGTCTTGTTACTCTTGCACCAAGGGGCACATATTGACCTGCAGGTTGGTATTGTAGTGCAGGGTCCAGCTCTGGATAAAGCTAGTGATGTTCTTTCTTCCTAGCAACCTATAAAGAACCTTAGAGCATGACAATATTTAGCCATGAGGAAATGTTTTCTGGTTAATCCCTATAAGTTAGCACTTAGAGAGGCTCCAGTGAGCCCCTAAAAGCACTGGCTACTACCATTACACTCTATTGCCAAATGTGATTAGGTGTTGAGGTGTTATTGCTGCAGCCTTTCCTAATGTGGTTGGAAAGCAGTTCTCTGTCTCAGAATCTAGTGAAGGCTAGGTTTGTACACAATGCTTATTCTCAACTCGATTTACAGAAACTATTTTCAGAAGATATAGCCAAGAACTTGAATTCATGAATGGAGTTCCAAGTGGGTCTTATGTACATTGGAAGTCATCTCATTGGTGAATCTTTATATGGAATTACACAATATCAACCAGCCAGAATCCCCGAGAGCTCCCAGGGACTAAGCCACCATCCCAAGAGAGCATAGGGATGGACCTATGGCTTCATCCGTGTATATAAAGCAGAACAAGGCCTTATGGGTCATTGATGGGAGGAGAGGCCCTTTGGTCCTGTCAAGGCTCGATGCTCCAGTGTAGGGAAATGTCAGGGTGGGGAGGTGGGAGGGAGTGGGTGGGTGGGGGTGGGAGTACCTCTTAGAAGTGGGTGGTTGTTGTTGTTGTTGATGGTGGTGGTGGTGGATAACAGGTTTCTGGAGTGGAAACTGGGAAATGGGATAACATTTAAAATGTGAATAAAAAATGCAATTATAAAAAAAGAAATTAAAGTAAAAAAAATCAAATTGTAAGTATAGTCTCAAATATATGTTTCTCCAAAGAATAAAGAATAATTAAGAAAAGAATATCTCTTCTTTTGAAGTTTTTAAATGGAGGAACTTTTTCTTAAGGTATCTTGAAATGGAGTCACCATGTCTTAGTCATGGAAGGACTCGGGCAGGAAGGCCTGGGAAGTCTGGTGACATTACTGTCAGCACTGAGGCTACAAGGGTGGTTGCTGACCTCATACCACGAGATCTCAGAACTATTTGCTGGGAGCTCTACCTAGCCTATTCCCATCCCAATACCCAGACCCCTTTCATTTTTAAAATATGAGTGGTTTGGCAACTTTCTTACATTACCGGAGACTGTTAATTTCCACTAAGCAAGTAGGAAAATGTAGTGCATCCCACAAAAGGAATGAGCTAAAGGAAAATCTGAGGGCTTGCTGGACATGGCAGACAGGGACAGTTTTTCTGTATGACATCTATGATCACTGAAAATAATAAAACCAAAAAATAAACATTGGGGCATATTGATGCTGTTGAGTGGAATTAAAATGAGTTCCTGATAAGGGCTCGGCACATATTTGGTGAGATCCACAAAAAGTATAAGTAGAAGGAGAATTACTAGACCTCATCTTTTCCTTTTCATCTGAAATTGATGGGCAGAAGGAAAAAGTAATAAAACTGTCACATAACACTGCAAAGGGAGAATCAAAAATGTGGACAAGAAAAAAAAAAGAACTTAGGAGAAAAAAGTTGTATAATTTCAGGTGAATGCATACCAGTGAGTATGTTTCTGGTTTGGGGTCTCTTGTGTATTAAAACCACTCAGTTTAACTGATTGCCAAAGTAACTTAAAATATTTTATCCATGAATGTGAAATGTTATGGCCAAGCCCTCAGCTGAGATTTAACTAATATAACATGGCACTAGAAGGGAGTAAATTGATTAAATATCCTAAATCTAATCAAAGCAGAGGAAACAGTTTTATGGAATATGGTTTGATTCTTCCTAATGTGACGGACAAAACTGGAATGTGTCTGAGCCATAAAAAGAAATCAGCAATTTAACAAATCTCGCAAATTATTACACAAAACTACATCCTTTAAAATGCATTTTCTCTGATATGATTATTATTAATATTTTACAGTTTATTTAATCACTATATATTACTAAATTGGGATTTAATAGTATATATGTGCTTTAAAACTTTAGGTCTTATTAATATTAGATAATAGCCTCTTACTGTGTGATTTTACTATTTTACAAATTACATTTTAATTGTTGCATAATACTCTAGAAGAGCCTATTATACTATTTGTACTTTTTTGCTATAAAAGTTATGGTAAGACATCTTTTATTATAAATGAATTCTGAAAAAGCATCTAACTATATGATCCAACATGATTTTAGTTTCTAGAAAAAAAATTACAGAATTATCTTAAGAACTACTTCAATAGTCTCACTAACACATTGTGAGCATAACCACCACAGTATACATTTTCCTGTATCAAATATAATAAAAACAACTATTTTATTTTCTACTGCCTTGGACTGCAGAATAAGGCATGACTCTTGTGGTTAGTAGACAAGCTTTGACTTAGGTCGATCTAGCTATTCTCACTGGTACTCATTTTCTTTCATGTTCATATATACCATGTACACATGTAAGAAATTAGTCATTTTTGTCTTTTAGCCATAAATTACTTGGTTTCTTTTTCTTCACTATACCCACGTCTTTATGACATAGCTCACTCTGTCATAGTCTCTCAAACACTGGGTTTGCACTGTTCATTGTGGGCTAAAGTTTTATCAAGTAACATTAATTGTTGCCTTTTTCTTTGACTTTCTGATCTCTGTATGAGTTTGGTGAGGCAGAACAAAAGCCTTGGATTTGGAACAACCTGTTCTCTTAAGACTCAAGAAAGTGCCAAGAGTAAATGGACTCCAATTTTCACACAGTCTACTTGTATTGTAGATGAGAGAGCCCAGAAAGCAACCTGCCCTGGGTGATACACTCTAAAAGCACTAAGCCATGCTTGGGGCCAAAAGGTACCTTTACCTAGGAGGACACTGGAAAAGGGAGCATAGATGGTTCTGCACAGTTTGTCTTTGTTTCAGGCTATTTCTCCTAACACATCCTAGTTATTCTGTGGGACCTGTAGAGGAAAAATACATAGAAGAGATCCAAGATTGCTTGCAGAACTGGCCCACATGGTTGTTTTTACTGAGCATATTTAAGAATATTCATGTATTTACATATACATTGCATATAAAATTAATTTTAAAAAGAGCCCAAAAATTAAAAGGAAAGAGGGTATTATGAAGGGTGGTTAAAGGGAGGGAAAGGAAGAGAGGGGAAGGGAAAAATGATCCAAGTACATTAGAATCCTCAGTATAAAAGAAATAATCAAAAAAAGTCAAACACTGAAATAAAAATTCTCAAAGTGTTTAGATGTAGGCAATGTGCTGAAAGCCATATATGCTAAAAGCTGAGGTAGTAAGAGTCAGGCCACCACTTCACTTTCATAGTCTTACTTCAAAGATGCTACATTTCATGGGTTTATTTTCACGGTTTCAATGGCAAGTGGCAATGTTAGTAGAAGGACGTGCTGTCTACTTCTATGTGTTACTATTTGGTACCACAATTCTCCCCTGGAAAAATATTTTTAAAGTAAAAACGGATGTTAAAAAAAGAAAGACGGGAGATTAAACACTGAGTTGTTTTGCGAAGAAAGCCACCAAAGGCTTATTCAAGAGGCACCAGGGAGCTTGGAAGAGCATAAAATTAGTGACTTGGGTAATTAGATGATAATAGAATTGATAACGATTGTTTGATTACTATGGCTCTTAAAAGACTTGTAGCTACTATTTTTATTAATAATAATTTTACTTATCCTCTGTTCTTTCTCAACTTTTAAAGACATTTATGTTAAAGGTACATAGAGATTGTTTCATATATCCCTTTACTTTCAAAGAGTATGTTTCCAAGAACAATCAATTTCATTTTATGTATTTGTATTATTATTATTATTTTTGAAGTATTATTTTTCGAAAGGAATGTTATGCTAAGGTCTCCAGATACACTTTGTATGACAGAGCTAACACGATCATCTAAACAATCTAAAGGTATGGCTGATGTTATAGATAGGAATATAATTTCATGTTTCACTTTAGAACTGGATGGAGTTATTAGATATGTTTATTTATCCAAAACATTTGCTAACCAACAATTATTATGTGTCAGGTACTGTAATCAGCAGAAAACTTTTGACAGACCCCATGACCCAAGACCTATCAGCTCCAGGATCTACAGCTTCTAAAGAGGCAGTCGCATGCACTATGGACCTACTCATTTGCCAGGACTTCCCCCTCCTTTAACGAAGAAAGTGGGATGCAAATGCCTCCCAATTAAGAAAATGAAAAAAACATGGCAATGGTGAAGGGAAACAAAGAAACAAGGGATGATGCAGAAATGTCGAGAAGCCCAGATTAAATGGCAAGAAGTGTTGAGAAGTGACCGTAGAGTGGGGGCTGGAGGCTGATCTTCTGAGATCCTACAGGTAGACCTCTTATAGCACCAGAGATGGAAAGAAGCAAGTGGGCGGCAAAGAGTAACAGTGCCCTGGGGACTACCTGAAAATTTGAGAGAGAGAGAGAGAGAGAGAGAGAGAGAGAGAGAGAGAGAGAGAGAGAGAGAGAGGAGGAAGAGAGAGGGGAGAGAGAGAGAGAGAGAGAGAGAGAGAGAGAGAGAGAGAGAGAGAGAGGAGGGAGAGAGAGAGGAGGGAGAGGGGGGAAAGAGAGAGAGAGAGGAGAGAGAGAGAGAGGAGGGAGAGAGAGGAGAGAGAGAGAGAGGAGGGAGAGAGAGGAGGGAGAGAGAGGGGGAAAGAGAGAGAGAGAGAGAGAGGAGGGAGAGAGAGGGGGAGAGAGAGGGGGGGAAAAAGAGAGAGAGAATGAATTTGGGATGAGAAAGGAAACAAAGGGCAGAAGTGGGTGCCTTTTGGGGGATACAGATACCTTAGAGGATTGCATGACGTAGAAGAAGCACCTCCATCCAAGGATCTCCATTATGATTTGGGGTTAACTGGTATACGTTTAGGGTAGAAATGACAGTGTCTATATCCTCTGACCCTGAACTTCCGCCATGCTCTTTGGGCCTTAGACAGAGGAGTTGTAGATGAGTCAATTGGGACTAGGCCCCCACCCCATGGTCACTTGTTCTCTGCATTTTTGACAAGCTGTGGTTTCCTTACTGTTTCTAACTCTTGAGAAATTTCCATTGATGAAAGAAAGGTAAGATCTACACTTATCTGTAGGTATAAGGATAAATATTTAAAATGTGTTAGGAATTGTACTGCTATGTCATCTTCTATGCTAGATTGAGAGGGAAGCTTCACCAGTGATATTACAACAATATGGCTGCATAAATAAGACCCGGAGAAATACAGCACTGGGAACCATGTTAATATGGAGGGGGAAATCTCAAGGCCCAAGGCACAAGGAATGTTGTGAGCAGGAGAAAAGATCTTATGAGCTGCCTAGTTTGTCCAACAGTAAGTGATAAGCCAGGAAATCATATGTATACAAGTAATACTAGATGGCCAGGCTGTATTTATTTATTTAGGGGTGTGTGTATATGTGTGTGTGTGTGTGTGTGTGTGTGTGTGTGTGTGTGTGTGTGTGTGTGTAACAATAACAAAGAAAAAAAGGCCATAATTTTGAGAGGGAACAAGGGACTGGGAACATGGGAAAGATTGTAGGGAGTAGTGTAGATTTGACTTTCCTCTAACCAATATGAATGGAAAGGTAACTGGATGAGGAAAATATGAATTTGTGGCTGATGCTGAGATGTATCCAGATCATAAAGTTATGGTGTATTGATAAGAGGACAGAGTATGAGCTGAGAAGATCCAGGAATGCAGGTGGGGAGAGTCAGGAATACCAAAATGCTAAAAACAAGGTTGGGGTGATATGCTGACAGAGGACCAAATGCTTCAATGTGTCAGCTATTTAAATGACAATCTTGTGAAAATGGACAGACTTCTGGTGAAGTTAACAGCCTGGAAGTCACCTGTGGTCTTGGTGTAATTTTGATGGCATTATAGGAACTCAAGCCAGACCACAGTGGGTTATTTCCAGTGGAGGTCAGCTAAGGAGGTGAGCGAACTGAAGCAGAATTTGACTTCTGGGGAAGAGCTGACCTGAAGGATCAGTTAAGTCCAAACAGGGAGGTTAGAAGATGCTTTGAATTCTATTTTATTCCTTCTTTTTTCTAAATCCCAAGTAGCTCAAACATATGCAAGTGCTGATAAGAAGGATAGAGGGCAAGGTACTGTAATCTTAGTCTTCCTTAAAGTAGCACAGCTGTTGACTCATAAGCCGGGATTGATTAACTTTTAACCTGAGGAGTCTGATTATTTCATCTGTTTAGTTTTTAATAAATTATAAACCTGGATTAGAAGGAAGAAAAACATCATCCTACAGCACCAAATTCATGTTGCAGTTGGTAAAGTTATGAAATTATAAAGTGTGTGTGTGTGTGTGTGTGTGTGTGTGTTCATTTATCCAAGAGGGTAAAGAGTAAAACCATAAATGTTTTATGAGTTATGTCTCTGCAAGGTATTATGGCCCAGGCTAGTAATATGCATGGGTGCCTTGATTGCAGACTGGTAGAGATCCCAACTCATCGATTCTCACCCATGCCCTTCCTGCACTGCATGACCTGACAACAACTTTCAATAAGTATAATACATGGACTCTATTTGCTGACTGGCTCTTTATGTAACTCTTGGAGGTAGCAAGCAGAGACTTGTTTATTCCAACTTTTTAGCTCCCTGGCACAAATACCTGTGGTCTAACCCGAGTAACAATAGTGTTAGAGGAATCTGTTGATATGTTTGTCCAATCTATCATCTTAGTGAGTCACCATTTGTAGGACCTTAATTGCAGTGACGATGCAATACTGTACTCCTTTACCTTTTTCTATATGGTGCTGGGCCTACTCCTTGCTACCTTCAGTCAAGGCTCGCTTAACCAAAATCAGTGACGTTGATAGCATTGCAATGACATATCGTGACCACACGGGTCTTTTTTTTAAATTTATTTACATTTCAAATGTTGTCCCCTTTCCTCCCCCCCCTTCTCCCATACTCCCTCCACCTACCCCCCCTCCCACCGCGTCTGTGTAGATGCTCCCTCTCCTATCCACCCACTCTAACCTCAACACCCTGGCATTACCCTACATTGGGGAAACAAGCCTTCATAGGACCTTTAGGCTTTTTCTTCTATTGATGCTGGACAATGCCATCCTCTGCTACATATGTGGCTGGAGTCATGAGACCCTCCATGTGCACTCATCGGTTGGTGGATTAGTCCTGGGAACTCTAGTGGGGTCTGGTTGGTTGATATTGTTGTTCTTCCTATGGTGTTGCAAACCCCTTCAGCTCCTTTAGTCTTTTCTCTGACTTCTCCATTGGAGTCTTCTTCAGTCCAAAGGCTAGCTGCAACCATCCTCATGTATATCAGTAGGGCTCTGGCAGAGCCTCTCAGGAGACACCCATATTGGGCTCCTGTCAGCAAGCACTCCTTGGCATCAGCAATAGTGACTGGGTTTGGTGGCTGCATATGTGATGGATCCCCAGGTGGGGCAGTCTCTGGATGGCCTTTGGTTTTAAGTGCTTTGCTTGATTGCTAATGACACCACCCATGAGCTAACTGGGTCTTCTGTCCCATCAGTCACCAAGGCCATGTGAGCCCATTTAACACATTTGATTCCATTTTTGCCAGATCAGTGGCTTAGCTAATATCTTTTGCCTTTGGAATTATGAAGTAAATTAGTGGTTATTTTAATTTCTAGTGGGTAAATTTTAGTACGATTTGTTGCCCAGTGGCACTAATTTTCATGCTTCCCTGTTCCATTGCTGTGACCTAATCATCTCTATCTTACTATGAAGAAGCTGTTGCTGGCTGTAGCCATTAGTTATTAAGTAACTGTGCTCACATTATGTTGTTTTGGACACTTTGCAACACAATGTAATCACAGGCAATTTCAACAGTGCTATTTTTATTTTACCAGAGATATTTTTAAAAGCTCAAATTTCCTTGGCATCTGAGAAATTATGACTCAAGTAAGCAACCACAGACATTTGAAATGATATCATTTATCATGCCAGTTGCTTGCATTCAATATATTTCTGGGCACAATATTGCTTTTATTATAAACTATAAGGTATAGTCTGAAAACAGCACATTTTTCCCTATCTTATTTTATCCTATAATCAGTGTGTTTAAATCACAGAGAGAATCTAGAATATCAATCTATTTAACATGCTTTTACTAAATTCACTAACAACATAAAATATATGTACACTTGGCAGTTGAAATGAAAAATAATGAAGCACTTAGAGGAATTAGATTAGTACATTATAATATAATAAGAATTTAATGATTCAAGTAGGATATACTCCTCATATATCCTGGTGTATGGGAAGCCACACAATTACTAACAGTATGAATTTTATCCTTTGGGTTGCCACAATCTATTCATGTGATTTATAATCAGATGTAATAATGTTGTTCTACTGGAATAAAATCTAATATGGCCTTATATATAATTTTTATTAATTTTATTCTATTGGATAATTGGAGACATCCTATGTTTTTTTCAAATGACAGAGTAGAGACCTCAGCTCATTTTGCACTTTTTAATTTCATGCTTGTCTTCGACTAAATCTCTTTCATAAATTTCAATTCAACAAAACACAGATGCAGTGCCAAGTTAAAACTTAATGAATTGGTTAGAATTACTCTAGAAGTCAAAGAAACTGTTTTTTTAACTTAAACATTTTCTTTCAATTGATGTAAAATTTAGCTGAAGAAGGTCATATTTGAGTGTCTTATATTACTAATGAAACTGAATTAATGTGGCTTTCCTGCTAATGTGTCAAAGATAAATGGAAACAGGGATGGCCAATGTTGCGATCTTGTCTATTGAGGGTTTCAGCACCTGCTGGCAGATAGTGTCTAGTTCCTACCTGGAGAGTGTCAAAACCCCATAAATATGTGACTGTTGGTTAGTGTACAGATTAACATTTCCTAGCGTGACAATGACACATATGTATTTCAATGAATTGACTTTTCTATGCCAGATGAATTATTCATTTGCAAAGGTCAAGGCAGAGATAGAAGCAGGGAGGGAGGGAGGAAAGAGAGGAGGGAGAGGGGAAAGGAGGGGAAGAAGGGAGAGAGAGAGAGAGAGAGAGAGAGAGAGAGAGAGAGAGAGAGAGAGAGCTTCTGTAGTTACTGACATTTTACAATGTATCAAGATGTAAGATTAACAGAACCTTATTTTCCAACTTTCAATATGGATTCTCCAATGTCTCTGCTCAGTGGAACTATCCATTGAATAAATAATTACCCAAACGTCATAGTTAACTTTTTTAAGTCAAGGTAAGTTTTGTTCTTCTCAGAGACTTTATCACTTTTTCTTTTTAAAAAGATTCTTTTAAAAGATTTGTTTTTAAGTGTATAATATGTGTATATATGTGGATATGTGTGTGTGAGTGCAGGTGCCCTCTGAGGCCAGAAGTGGGTGAGTGTTGGAACCCTTTGACTGGAATTATAGGCGATTAGGATTTGACTGATGTGAGTCTGAGGAATCAGGTCCCCTGCAGGAGCAATCAGCACCTTTATCTGTAAATCTCCAGTCCAGAGAGGCTTTTTCTTAATTTGTCATTGTCACTTTGATTGGCATTTAACACTCACTATTCCTTCCATGAACCATCCTGTCTGAACTCTTTCAATGCTAGTTTTGAGTGGAAAACTACAAAGTTGAGCAAACTGACAGGGCATCTCATCTTATGAAATCATGGAGTCGTAATTTCTCTTGCTATCATCTGAGCATTTTTGTATGTCCAAAATTGGTATACCAAATCCTACATTTTAGTGTGATGGTTTGTAGGTAAGACCATGGGTGGGAGAGTTGTGTGACTGGAGTTAATCTCCTTTTAAATCAGGACAAAGGGACACTTTTGCTTTTTGGAGAATTCAGGAGCTGCCATGTATTCTGAGATGTCCTTTGCTGGACATCAAATTTTGTCTTGATGCTAGCCTTCTCTGATAAGTGAACCCAGTTGACAGCAGTTCAGAGACCTCTTATCTAGCATGAATTAGAAAGTCTGACATGGATAGTAGACTTATGAAGCTGTTCTTTGAATTAAAATGATCTGTCACATATTATTGTGAAGAACATGAATTTTTGTTTGGTTTTTTTTTTTTTTTTTGTGGTTCTTTTTTTTTTCGGAGCTGGGGACCGAACCCAGGGCCTTGCACTTCCTAGGTAAGCGCTCTACCACTGAGCTAAATCACCAGCCCCAGAACATGAATTTTTACTTTCTTATTTGAGACATGAGAAGATGAAAAAGGAGACCCAGGATAGGCAGATCCAGGCTTTGAAAGGAGTTTTATTCTAGAATGTCTTCCAGATACAAGTTAGAAGTCTCAGAACATCGATGTTGTCTAGTAGCAGAACACAAAGGGTATTAAGATCTTACACAAGGTGCCCAAGGTATGCAAGACAATGCAAGAAGTTCTTCAGTTAGGTAGACAGGAGGGAGACATGAGGAAAAGTAAGTGAAAAAATAACTGAAGGGAAAATATAGGTCAATATGTCCTAAGCAGTATGATTCAGAACTATTGAATAAAAACATACTCATAGGCCAGACTCTTCCCTAACAATGAAGACAGTGCTACTTTCCTTCCAACTAAAAGCAAGTCAATCTCAGGTTTAAATAGACAAAGCCCCAGAATTGAATTCCCATGAATTAGTCATGTTGCTTTCTTTCTTTTTTTCCCCAGACTTTCTTTTTTTTAAAGATTTATTTATTTATTTATTTATTTGCTTATTTATTTATTTATTTTATGTGATTACACTGTTACTGTCTTCAGACATAACAGAAGAGGACATCAGATCCCATTATAGATGGTTGTGAGTCTCCATGTGGTTGCTGGGAATCGAACTCAGGACTTCTGGAAGAGCAGTCAGTGAGTGGTCTTAAGTGCTGAACTACCTCTCTAGCTCCTTCCCCAAACTTTCTTGTATCGCATCCCAAAACAGTAACTGAAGGTTTGGGAGGCCCATTCCTTGGGTATCCACTCTCTTTATGCTATCCTGAGGTCAGCAGGGCCATTACTTTAGACTGGGCTGTGCCCCCTTTGCCCATTAATTCACGTGTTGGATTCTTCAGTCCAGTAATAGAACATGCCCATATTCAGAGAAAGGGTCTTTAGAGACATAATAAGGTTAAAACATCAGGTCATTCTCTGAACTGATGACATGAGGACAGAAGCAAAATTGTCTGGAGTACAGAGGGGACAAATAAGAGAGTTGCGGGGATAGAGGAAGGGTAGAGGGGTATGAAAACAATGTGGTTGAAATTTATGTATTCATAAAAATGGCCTCATGGAACTTAGGGTAAAAATAGTTTATTTTGTTAAAAATGAGGCCATTCTTGGAGTCTTTAACCCAGTGTGACTGGAACAGTTGAAAGAAGAGTGTGTTTGGAAATCCTCGGGCACCAAAGAAAGACGATGTGAATGCACGGTGGAAAGGTGATGTATAAGGCAAGTAGAGAGACTTTGAATACATCTTTCCTTCACATCCTTCAACCTTACCTGATCAGTGGGGCACAGAACTCTGTACCAAGGTCACAACATAACAAGTGAATTGATAGAAAGGGCTTATAAACATGATCTGCCTCTTTCAACTCATTAAAAACATAAATTCGATTTTTAGAAATTTTTGAAGTGTTCCCTGGTTTAACATAGAAAGGAAGGTTCTTTTCCATTGTCCCTCCCTCTTCCTTTCTGCACAGTTGGATCTGGTCTCTGGATGTAAATCCTAAGTCACATTTCAACTATATTGATAACTGGGTCACTTTTTCCAACATTCCAGCCTCATAATCACTTTGTATAATCAGTTAATTGGAACAAGAACTTTTAAGTTTTCTGGAGTAAAGATTTTAAAGCTTAGAATTCTCTACCTGTATTTCATGGCTAGTTTCAGATCACAACTCTTTTATAGAGAGTGGGCAACATCTTTAAAATGGGCCCATTTAAGGAAGGGCATCATATTAGTCTCCTATTAAAGTGGGCATAGACTAAGGCAATGCTTAGCTTGGAAAAGTTAAAGAGTAATTTTTTGACAAGTAATTTTGTAACTCATGTTCTTGACTCTGCTTTCCAAATGTGAAACAATTTTACTAGGCAAGCCCATTGCCATCAGTACATAGATAACTAGCCCCCAAATGGAGGGAAGCAATTAATGATCAGTGTGCTAAGTAGAAGTTAAAAAACCCTTTAGTCAAAAGACAATAGATATCAGAGACTTCCGGTTTCTACTAAAGCTGGAGAAATACACACCCATTGAGTGGTGCTTTCATTTTCCTTGGACCGAATTGAAAATAATGTTTAACCACTGCCATCTCTGCTTTCACACCTAGTTCAATAATAAATATATAATTTTACTGCTTACTGAAGTGAATTCTGATGCAATTTGTACATATGTATGGACTAGGATCTGCTTTGATACACTTAGTGATTTTTAGAGAAGAGTAAACGCATTTCTACCCCAAATAATTCATTTCTTTAAAGCAAAAGAATAAAGTCTGTGATTTTACTTTTTAAATATACAATACTGTATACTATCATTGGTTATCATCATCATTATTGTTGATACAAGTTTTATTTAGGGTTTTGAATATTTCTCAGCAAGTTCACATGCCCAAATATATCCCTGTTCCACACTTGACTCTGATCATTTTCTGTTTCTATCTTTAAAAGAACACACCTACGGTGTCAAAGACCAGCCTCTCCCGCTTCTCTAGCAGTCACTCATGTATTCTCAATGACAGTGATGAAAACTTTGTAAGATTTTGCTCACAGGAGATATCACATGGTACTTCTCTTTCTTTTTTCCCTCAAATCTCATTTAATAGAGCACCATTTAGTTCTAACCACCTTGTTATAAATGATAGACCTCATTTTATTCCATTCCCAATTATGGAATAATGTGTATTTTATTTTCAAAAGTGAATTTTGATGGGAAGGATTTTACAAATTTAGTTTACTTTATCTTTCTGAGGATTTTAGACTTGAGTACTGTATTTAAATCATTGACAACTCTCCCCACACTCTCTAAAATTCAAGGATTCTTATTCTTTAATGCTTGTTTCCTCAGAAAGCTTTTCAAACATGCTTTTCACTGTGGACATTGATGTTACTTCTTTTCTGTGTGTTTTCATGGGATATGTTATCTTCCTGGTTGATAGTTACATATGTTAGGCAGATGTTAAGTTTCTTAATTTGGACTACTCAAAAAGTACCTAGTAGAGAGATGCTGCATTAATAGTAGGAATTCATTTCTCACAGTTCTGAAGGCCGGAGGTCTGAGATTAGACGTCAAACTCATCGATTCCTTCGAAGACTTATTTGTTGTTGTTTGCCCTGAAGTTATCTGTATTTTGATGCTAATTCCACTGCCCCAAGGACAGCTGCCTAGTCAAGTACTCAGAACTCAGGTGATTTCCCCAGAACCACCTCCCCATTGAATTTGTAAAGTACAGGTGAGGGGCAGGTACAGGATAGAAGGAAGCCTGTCATTGGAGGAGAAGGAAGGATGGGCAGGAGAGAAGTTTGAAGGAAGAGGAGGAGACTAGAGGAAAAAGGAGAGACAGGAAGAGGAGAGGGTGAGAAGCCATGGCAGGAGATATTAAGATTCTGCTCTGTGTATTTACAGGTTGTTATTAATGTTCTCAAGGGATGGATGGTACTGGGCTTTTTATGTTTAAGTGGGCAATTATATCTTACCAATTGGGTCAAAGGTTATTGTGTTGTGTGTTCTTTTATGTGAGGGTTTGAGTGTAGGAAAGTGTGCAGCTGGGATATGTTTCTGCCAAGATATCTAGCAGATATTTTGGGGCATGGTGCGGACCTAGTGGGCTAAAAACCCATACTTTTTTTTATTTTTATATTTTTACCACAACACTTATTGGATTCCATATGATCAGTTTTGTGTTCTAGCCTCTCATAGCCACTGGGGAGCTGAAAAGGCATGGGAAAATGATGGCTACTGTCCTAGGTATAGCCGCTCTTAGTTTGTCCATACTCCAGTGGGTAATGGCACCATACTCAAAGTATAGGCAGTACTAAATAGATTTAGCTGTGTTTGTTGTTTTTTGGTTGCTTTCTTTTTCCCTTTCTTCTTTTTTCTTTCTCTTTTTAAATTTGGTTTGCTTTTGTTTTTTAGTTGGAAGGAAGATATGTCAAGAAGATCCTGGAGGAGTTTGATGGGTATATCAGGTTATGACCAGGTTACATTGTACACATTTATGAATTTCCCCCCAAATAAATTACACCACTTAGGTGACAAACACATTGTATTGACTCAAGAGAAGGCATATAGGCTTTGGGTTAACTGACATGCAAATTCATTTCTTAGTGCTGCTAAAAAATAGAAAATTTGCTTTAAAACCAGTGTCCTTCTATCTCGGTTTGGTTTTGTGAGACTATCAATTGAAACCATGGTGTCACACATGCTAGGCAAGTGACCCCAGTCAATCTACTTATATCTTTTTTTTTTCCTTTTTTTTTTTTCAGAGCTGGGGACCGAACCCAGGGCCTTGCGCTCGCTAGGCAAGCGCTCTACCGCTGAGCTAAATCCCCAACCCTACTTATATCTTAACTACAGAATATAGATGCTGCGTATTTGTCTACTTCTAGTAGCATTAATGATTTTTGATATTGCCATTTGTCTTTTATACCTTAATATAAAAATTCCTGCATTTATTTCTTAAATACTAGTTTTATATTTAATCTCTATATCTTATTTAGTCTTAATGAGAATAAAACACATACTATTTCAGTACATCAAATCTACTGAAGCAAAATGAGATCCACTTCCTTTAATTCTGTGGCTCTCAACCTTCCTAATGGTGTGACTGTTCAGTACAGATCTTCATGTTGTAACTACAACCACACATTTACTTGCATGGCTACACCATAACTGAAAATTTGCCGCTATTATGAATCATGATGTAAATATCCAATTTTCCAATGGATTTAGTCAATTCCTCTTAAGGGGTCATTTTATGCTCCCCCCCAGGTTGAGAACTACTGCTCAGTTTCCACCTTATGACCCTTAGTATTTCTCTTACCACAAAACTTGCATGTAGCCTCTCACATATGGGGAAATGCTTACATTCTGGACCTTTTAAATTCTTTCTGGTTCCATCAAGCTCAACCACTCAACATTTAAATGTATTTTTGACAAATTTTTTTAGTAATTCTGAGTCTAAATTTTGACAGCAGGAATAATGGTTTTAATGATACTAATTTTCCTGGTAAGAAAACACAGAATGCAATATTTTCCTGTATGAGTGAATTATTATTTGTCATCATTAGCATTATTTTGATCGTTCTTATCATCAATCATCTGTGATGAACAGATTTAATTCTTTGGCACAGCATCCCACATTCACTGTTGAGAAATACCCTCTGGGAAGCTTCAGTTAAGCTACTAATGTGTGCCCCTGCTTCCTTTTATTCATAGTATCTCAACATAACCTGCATGAGGCCTATGTAGACATTAACTTTTGATGTAAGTAATGATGATAATAAACTGCCCATTTGAATGTCATACTCAATGCCCATTTGAATGTTTTCTAAAGGGTTTGCCTTTTTCAAATTCATGATAAATAGAAGGCAACAAGATCACCTAGAAAACTTTTGATGCCTATGATCTTCGAATGAGATGTCTTGGTTAACAGCTGTAGGCAGTCCAAGCTCATGCCTTTTGCCTGAGACCCCAGTTGTATAAGTCACTTTGATTTAACACAATGTCAATTCCAACTCCTGTCTTTCCCATGACAGATTGGAATAATAAGAAATCAGAAAAGGAGGGGAAGACAACGGCTGGTAGGACTCAAGCTCTATGAGACATTGTGTTGTTTTCTGAAGTCCCTGGCTCCCAGGAAAGGCAATATGCTGGGGGGCTCCTGAGGACATGGCAGCCCACTGGCTGTGTCTCTTCTCTGCTTGAACTGTGTATGAAAAATCTACATTGCTATGCTGTTGTTCCAGGTTATTGGTTTCATATGTCTCCTGTACTATGGAAAAAATAATGTGTGAAGCGGGAGAGAGAAGCTTTAAATAACCAAAGTTAATGCAAAGGTGTCACTTGAGTTTGGTTGTCAGCCACCTTCTTTCTCTCTGATATGTCTCCTACTGGCTCAACAGAAAGATTTAATGTCAAAGAGGACAGTTTATTAGGTAGAAAGCCGAGCTGTGAATTGTACATTGCAGGGCATTGTTTTCTGAGAGAGATGAACTAAGAACATAAAAACATGGGCTTTTATCACAGGCTCTGTTGAAAAAAGCTGAGTTTGAAGCAGTCCTAGAGTTGGGTGGGATATTGTGTACCATACTTTAGGTCCCCACCAGATTGTCATCATTAAAGCATTACTTGATGTATGATACCTGTATGATGTTCAGTAATTCTTATATTCCATGAATAAATTAATTTGATATTCAATATCAGTTTGTCCCATGATGAAAGGAACTAGTAAAAAGAATAAAACAGGGCTGGAGAGATGGCTCAGTGGTTAAGAGCACTGACTGCTCTTCCAGAGGTCCTGAGTTCAAATCCCAGCAACCACATGGTGGCTCACAACCACCTGTAATGAGATCTGATGCCCTCTTCTGGTGTGTCTGAAGACAGCGACAGTGTACTTATATATAATAAATACATCTTTAAAAAAAAGAATAAGTCCTCAGCTCTGGAGTGACAAACATGCATCAGCACAACCAGCACTTCACATGGGACTTGGGGATAGAACTAAGGGCTTCATGCATGTAAGCTTTACCTGCTGCTCTAGCTCATTAGCCTGTATTTTATTGGAGAGAAGGCGGATCCCGGCCCGCAGCAGCTCTCTGCTCCCAGACCCGGTGAGAGAGAGACCCAACCGCCTGGTCAGGTGGGCACTCCTGAGGCTGCAGAGCGGAAGAGACCACCAACACTGCTCACCCCTGCCCACATCCCTGGCCCAAGAGGAAACTGTATAAGGCCTCTGGGCTCCCGTGGGGGAGGGCCCAGGAGCGGCAGGACCCCTGCCGGAGACACCGCCGGACCCTGAAGGAAACAGACCAGATAAACAGTTCTCTGCACCCAAATCCCGTGGGAGGGAGAGCTAAACCTTCAGAGAGGCAGACAGGCCTGGGAAACCAGAAGAGACTGCTCCCTGCACACACATCTCGGACGCCAGAGGAAAAAGCCAAAGACCATCTGGAACCCTGGTGCACTGAAGCTCCCAGAAGGGGCGGCACAGGTCTTCCTGGTTGCTGCCGCTGCAGAGAGCCCCTGGGCAGCACCCCACGAGCGAACTTGAGCCTCGGGACCACAGGTAAGACCAAATTTTCTGCTGCAAGAAAGCTGCCTGGTGAGCTTGGGACACACGGAGCAGAATTTCTCTAGAACCGGGCACGTTCTGTGTTTACCGGAAGTCCCACACCCGCGGATCCCGGCCCGCAGCAGCTCTCTGCTCCCAGACCCGGTGAGAGAGAGACCCAACCGCCTGGTCAGGTGGGCACTCCTGAGGCTGCAGAGCGGAAGAGACCACCAACACTGCTCACCCCTGCCCACATCCCTGGCCCAAGAGGAAACTGTATAAGGCCTCTGGGCTCCCGTGGGGGAGGGCCCAGGAGCGGCAGGACCCCTGCCGGAGACACCGCCGGACCCTGTAGGAAACAGACCAGATAAACAGTTCTCTGCACCCAAATCCCGTGGGAGGGAGAGCTAAACCTTCAGAGAGGCAGACAGGCCTGGGAAACCAGAAGAGACTGCTCCCTGCACACACATCTCGGACGCCAGAGGAAAAAGCCAAAGACCATCTGGAACCCTGGTGCACTGAAGCTCCCGGAAGGGGCGGCACAGGTCTTCCTGGTTGCTGCCGCTGCAGGGAGCCCCTGGGCAGCACCCCACGAGCGAACTTGAGCCTCGGGACCACAGGTAAGACCAAATTTTCTGCTGCAAGAAAGCTGCCTGGTGAGCTTGGGACACACGGAAGCAGAATTTCTCTAGAACCGGGCACGTTCTGTGTTTACCGGAAGTCCCACACCCGCGGATCCCGGCCCGCAGCAGCTCTCTGTTCCCAGACCCGGTGAGAGAGAGACCCAACCGCCTGGTCAGGTGGGCACTCCTGAGGCTGCAGAGCGGAAGAGACCACCAACACTGCTCACCCCTGCCCACATCCCTGGCCCAAGAGGAAACTGTATAAGGCCTCTGGGCTCCCGTGGGGGAGGGCCCAGGAGCGGCAGGACCCCTGCCGGAGACACCGCCGGACCCTGAAGGAAACAGACCAGATAAACAGTTCTCTGCACCCAAATCCCGTGGGAGGGAGAGCTAAACCTTCAGAGAGGCAGACAGGCCTGGGAAACCAGAAGAGACTGCTCCCTGCACACACATCTCGGACGCCAGAGGAAAAAGCCAAAGACCATCTGGAACCCTGGTGCACTGAAGCTCCCGGAAGGGGCGGCACAGGTCTTCCTGGTTGCTGCCGCTGCAGAGAGCCCCTGGACAGCACCCCACGAGCAAACCTGAGCCTCGGGACCACAGGTAAGACCAAATTTTCTGCTGCAAGAAAGCTGCCTGGTGAACTCAAGACACAGGCCCACAGGAACAGCTGAAGACCTGTAGAGAGGAAAAACTACACGCCCGAAAGCAGAACACTCTGTCCCCATAACTGACTGAAAGAGAGGAAAACAGGTCTACAGCACTCCTGACACACAGGCTTATAGGACAGTCTAGCCACTGTCAGAAATAGCAGAACAAAGTAACACTAGAGATAATCTGATGGCGAGAGGCAAGCGCAGGAACCCAAGCAACAGAAACCAAGACTACATGCCATCATCGGAGCCCAATTCTCCCACCAAAACAAACATGGAATATCCAAACACACCAGAAAAGCAAGATCTAGTTTCAAAATCATATTTGATCATGATGCTGGAGGACTTCAGGAAAGACCTGAACACACTTAGGGAAGCACAGGAAAACATTAATAAACAAGTAAAAGCCTACAGAGAGGAATCGCAAAAATCCCTGAAAGAATTCCAGGAAAACACAATCAAACAGTTGAAGGAATTAAAAATGGAAATAGAAGCAATCAAGAAAGAACACATGGAAACAACCCTGGATATAGAAAACCAAAAGAAGAGACAAGGAGCTGTAGATACAAGCTTCACCAACAGAATACAAGAGATGGAAGAGAGAATCTCAGGAGCAGAAGATTCCATAGAAATCATTGACTCAACTGTCAAAGATAATGTAAAGCGGAAAAAGCTACTGGTCCAAAACATACAGGAAATCCAGGACTCAATGAGAAGATCAAACCTAAGGATAATAGGTATAGAAGAGGGTGAAGACTCCCAGCTCAAAGGACCAGTAAATATCTTCAACAAAATCATAGAAGAAAACTTCCCTAACCTAAAAAAAGAGATACCCATAGACATACAGGAAGCCTACAGAACTCCAAATAGATTGGACCAGAAAAGAAACACCTCCCGTCACATAATTGTCAAAACACCAAACGCACAAAATAAAGAAGGAATATTAAAAGCAGTAAGGGAAAAAGGTCAAGTAACATATAAAGGGAGACCTATCAGAATCACACCAGACTTCTCGCCAGAAACTATGAAGGCCAGAAGATCCTGGACTGATGTTATACAGACCCTAAGAGAACACAAATGCCAGCCCAGATTACTGTATCCAGCAAAACTCTCAATTAACATTGATGGAGAAACCAAGATATTCCATGACAAAACCAAATTTACACAATATCTTTCTACAAATCCAGCACTACAAAGGATAATAAATGGTAAAGCCCAACATAAGGAGGCAAGCTATACCCTAGAAGAAGCAAGAAACTAATCGTCTTGGCAACAAAACAAAGAGAATGAAAGCACACAAACATAACCTCACATCAAATATGAATATAACGGAAAGCAATAATCACTATTCCTTAATATCTCTCAATATCAATGGCCTCAACTCCCCAATAAAAAGACATAGATTAACAAACTGGATACGCAACGAGGACCCTGCATTCTGCTGCCTACAGGAAACACACCTCAGAGACAAAGACAGACACTACCTCAGAGTGAAAGGCTGGAAAACAACTTTCCAAGCAAATGGTCAGAAGAAGCAAGCTGGAGTAGCCATTCTAATATCAAATAAAATCAATTTCCAACTAAAAGTCATCAAAAAAGATAAGGAAGGACACTTCATATTCATCAAAGGAAAAATCAACCAAGATGAACTCTCAATCCTAAATATCTATGCCCCAAATACAAGGGCACCTACATATGTAAAAGAAACCTTACTAAAGCTCAAAACACACATTGCACCTCACACAATAATAGTGGGAGATTTCAACACCCCACTCTCATCAATGGACAGATCATGGAAACAGAAATTAAACAGTGATGTAGACAGACTAAGAGAAGTCATGAGCCAAATGGACTTAACGGATATTTATAGAACATTCTATCCTAAAGCAAAAGGATATACCTTCTTCTCAGCTCCTCATGGTACTTTCTCCAAAATTGACCATATAATTGGTCAAAAAACGGGCCTCAACAGGTACAGAAAGATAGAAATAATCCCATGCGTGCTATCGGACCACCACGGCCTAAAACTGGTCTTCAATAACAATAAGGGAAAAATGCCCACATATACGTGGAAATTGAACAATGCTCTACTCAATGATAACCTGGTCAAGGAAGAAATAAAGAAAGAAATTAAAAACTTTTTAGAATTTAATGAAAATGAAGATACAACATACTCAAACTTATGGGACACAATGAAAGCTGTGCTAAGAGGAAAACTCATAGCGCTGAGTGCCTGCAGAAAGAAACAGGAAAGAGCATATGTCAGCAGCTTGACAGCACACCTAAAAGCTCTAGAACAAAAAGAAGCAAAGACACCCAGGAGGAGTAGAAGGCAGGAAATAATCAAACTCAGAGCTGAAATCAACCAAGTAGAAACAAAAAGGACGATAGAAAGAATCAACAGAACCAAAAGTTGGTTCTTTGAGAAAATCAACAAGATAGATAAACCCTTAGCCAGACTAACGAGAGGACACAGAGAGTGTGTCCAAATTAACAAAATCAGAAATGAAAAGGGAGACATAACTACAGATTCGGAGGAAATTCAAAAAATCATCAGATCTTACTATAAAAACCTATATTCAACAAAATTTGAAAATCTTCAGGAAATGGACAATTTCCTAGACAGATACCAGGTATCGAAGTTAAATCAGGAACAGATAAACCAGTTAAACAACCCCATAACTCCTAAGGAAATAGAAGCAGTCATTAAAGGTCTCCCAACCAAAAAGAGCCCAGGTCCAGACGGGTTTAGTGCAGAATTCTATCAAACCTTCATAGAAGACCTCATACCAATATTATCCAAACTATTCCACAAAATTGAAACAGATGGAGCCCTACCGAATTCCTTCTATGAAGCCACAATTACTCTTATACCTAAACCACACAAAGACACAACAAAGAAAGAGAACTTCAGACCAATTTCCCTTATGAATATCGACGCAAAAATACTCAATAAAATTCTGGCAAACCGAATTCAAGAGCACATCAAAACAATCATCCACCATGATCAAGTAGGCTTCATCCCAGGCATGCAGGGATGGTTTAATATACGGAAAACCATCAACGTGATCCATTATATAAACAAACTGAAAGAACAGAACCACATGATCATTTCATTAGATGCTGAGAAAGCATTTGACAAAATTCAACACCCCTTCATGATAAAAGTCCTGGAAAGAATAGGAATTCAAGGCCCATACCTAAACATAGTAAAAGCCATATACAGCAAACCAGTTGCTAACATTAAACTAAATGGAGAGAAACTTGAAGCAATCCCACTAAAATCAGGGACTAGACAAGGCTGCCCACTCTCTCCCTACTTATTCAATATAGTTCTTGAAGTCCTAGCCAGAGCAATCAGACAACAAAAGGAGATCAAAGGGATACAGATCGGAAAAGAAGAGGTCAAAATATCACTATTTGCAGATGACATGATAGTATATTTAAGTGATCCCAAAAGTTCCACCAGAGAACTACTAAAGCTGATAAACAACTTCAGCAAAGTGGCTGGATATAAAATTAACTCAAATAAATCAGTTGCCTTCCTCTATACAAAAGAGAAACAAGCCGAGAAAGAAATTAGGGAAACGACACCCTTCATAATAGACCCAAATAATATAAAGTACCTCGGTGTGACTTTAACCAAGCAAGTAAAAGATCTGTACAATAAGAACTTCAAGACACTGAGGAAAGAAATTGAAGAAGACCTCAGAAGATGGAAAGATCTCCCATGCTCATGGATTGGCAGGATTAATATGGTAAAAATGGCCATTTTACCAAAAGCAATCTACAGATTCAATGCAATCCCCATCAAAATACCAATCCAATTCTTCAAAGAGTTAGACAGAACAATTTGCAAATTCATCTGGAATAACAAAAAACCCAGGATAGCTAAAGCTATCCTCAACAATAAAAGGACTTCAGGGGGAATCACTATCCCTGAACTCAAGCAGTATTACAGAGCAATAGTGATAAAAACTGCATGGTATTGGTACAGAGACAGACAGATAGACCAATGGAATAGAATTGAAGACCCAGAAATGAACCCACACACCTATGGTCACTTGATTTTTGACAAAGGAGCCAAAACCATCCAATGGAAAAAAGATAGTATTTTCAGCAAATGGTGCTGGTTCAACTGGAGGGCAACATGTAGAAGAATGCAGATCGATCCATCCTTATCACCCTGTACAAAGCTTAAGTCCAAGTGGATCAAGGACCTCCACATCAAACCAGACACACTCAAACTAATAGAAGAAAAACTAGGGAAGCATCTGGAACACATGGGCACTGGAAAAAATTTCCTGAACAAAACACCAATGGCTTATGCTCTAAGATCAAGAATCGACAAATGGGATCTCATAAAACTGCAAAGCTTCTGTAAGGCAAAGGACACTGTGGTTAGGACAAAACGGCAACCAACAGATTGGGAAAAGATCTTTACCAATCCTACAACAGATAGAGGCCTTATTTCCAAAATATACAAAGAACTCAAGAAGTTAGACCGCAGGAAAACAAATAACCCTATTAAAAAATGGGGTTCAGAGCTAAACAAAGAATTCACAGCTGAGGAATGCCGAATGGCTGAGAAACACCTAAAGAAATGTTCAACATCTTTAGTCATAAGGGAAATGCAAATCAAAACAACCCTGAGATTTCACCTCACACCAGTGCGATTGGCTAAGATCAAAAACTCAGGTGACAGCAGATGCTGGCGAGGATGTGGAGAAAGAGGAACACTCCTCCATTGTTGGTGGGGTTGCAGACTGGTACAACCATTCTGAAAATCAGTCTGGAGGTTCCTCAGAAAATTGGACATTGAACTACCTGAGGATCCAGCTATACCTCTCTTGGGCATATACCCAAAAGATGCCCCAACATATAAAAAAGACACGTGCTCCACTATGTTCATCGCAGCCTTATTTATAATAGCCAGAAGCTGGAAAGAACCCAGATGCCCTTCAACAGAGGAATGGATACAGAAAATGTGGTACATCTACACAATGGAATATTACTCAGCTATCAAAAACAACGAGTTTATGAAATTCGTAGGCAAATGGTTGGAACTGGAAAATATCATCCTGAGTGAGCTAACCCAATCACAGAAAGACATACATGGTATGCACTCATTGATAAGTGGCTATTAGCCCAAATGCTTGAATTACCCTAGATCCCTAGAACAAACGAAACTCAAAACGGATGATCAAAATGTGAATGCTTCACTCCTTCTTTAAATGAGGAAAAAGAATACCCTTGGCAGGGAAGGGAGAGGCAAAGATTAAAACAGAGACTGAAGGAACACCCATTCAGAGCCTGACCCACATGTGGCCCATACATATACAGCCACCCAATTAGACAAGATGGATGAAGCAAAGAAGTGCAGACCGACAGGAGCCGGATGTAGATCGCTCCTGAGAGACACAGCCAGAATACAGCAAATATAGAGACGAATGCCAGCAGCAAACCACTGAACTGAGAATAGGTCCCCTATTGAAGGAATCAGAGAAAGAACTGGAAGAGCTTGAAGGGGCTCGAGACCCCAAAAGTACAACAATGCCAAGCAACCAGAGCTTCCAGGGACTAAGCCACTACCTAAAGACTATACATGGACTGACCCTGGACTCTGACCCCATAGGTAGCAATGAATATCCTAGTAAGAGCACCAGTGGAAGGGGAAGCCCTGGGTCCTGCTAAGACTGAACCCACAGTGAACTAGTCTATGGGGGGAGGGCGGCAATGGGGGGAGGGTTGGGAGGGGAACACCCATAAGGAAGGGGAGGGGGGAGGGGGATATTTGCCCGGAAACCGGGAAAGGGAATAACACTCGAAATGTATATAAGAAATACTCAAGTTAATAAAAAAAAAAGAATAAAACAACACACTTATTTGAAAGATAAAGTTGAGTTGCTGTCAAACATTGAATGGATCTGACTGTGCTTTGAGCACAGGGCATTTTCTGGAGATTAATAATCAGCTAGAAGGAGTTGATGGTCCTTGGCTAAAATGTGGGTCATTAACTCCAGCCAGTCATTAATTGCCTGGAAATGTCCTGGGCTGAGGTCATTATTGCTATTATAAACTGAGTTAATGCCTTGTGCTTTCACCAATAAGGTTATCTGAATTATCTTTATTCTTCACTCTATTCATAATTATAAATATATACCACAGGCAATCAGACCAGATGATAGATTAATCACATGCAAAATTAAATTTTCAAATGAAAGGTTTTGACTCATGTAGCTAGCTACCCCAAACTTTGGGGGAAGTTGTTTTCTGGTGTTGACATTTATGAAAGTTGGTTTGCTATTCTGAACCCCGGAATCCCTCAAACTCATTTCCAACTGCTAGTTGGAGTCTAGTAACTCAGGATGAATGTGATCTTCAGTTCAGAACACTTTGATTCTCGCCCTTAAAGGTTGTAGTATTTTAGTGTTTTGTCATGGGGAAAGCAGGATGAGTGGAGCAGGAAACGACAGAGAAGAACCAAAGTGCAGGAAGAAAGCACATGTAGATGTATGGTTCTTTGGTTTTGTGATGCTTTTTTGCGATATCACAGTAATTTACACATTTATTGTTTAATTAAGAATAATATTTTAATTAATTTGTTGAGAATTTCATGCAATGTATTTTGCTTACTTTTCCCTTAACCCCTTCTTGGCATACCCCTACCATTTTTCTTCCATTTTTTAATTCACTGAGTCCAATTTGTTTTGGTCATATACTTAAGAGTTTCAGGCCGTCCACTGAAGGAAGGTGGACCAACCTGTGGCCACACCCTTAAAAATGCTGACATGTTTCCCATCACAAACCATCAGTTGTCAACAGCTCTGCAATTAAGGAGTCAACCCTCTGCATGCTAAAATATTGACTGGCTTGATTTTGTGCAGGTCTTGTGCAGATTAAAGCTGCTGTGGGCTCATGAATATAGTGATCCTGTTGGATCCAGAATCCTATTGGATCCAGAATACTGTCAGTTTCACTCCCAGTCCTCCCTATGTATTGCTCTTATGATCTTTCTCCCCTCTTCAGCAGTCCATTGGCCATTGAGATGAGATTGCTACAGATGTCACATTTATGATGGGTAACCCACTAACACTGATCTTTCATACTTTGATCAGCTACAACGACCATTCACTATCCAAAGTGAATTGTCTGATGAGTTCTGAGAGCTTCATTAATCTTTGTGTTTACAGGTACAAAATTAGAGAGTCATTTGAGGCCATGCCCATTTAAATGGTTGATAGTGGCAGATTCATCTCTGGAACCATGGGTTGTTGGTCAGGTTTAGAGTAACAGGTATGCATTTTCTTTTATGGAACAGGCCTTAAATTCAATCAGAAGGTGATTGTTATTCTAATACTATTGTCCCTTTGGTTATTGTTAATTTTAATCTTTTAGCAAAGTGTTCAGTTAAGGAAGACAGATGTAACTAACTATTCTATCTTACATATGAGGAAAGAGTGACTTACATTGCGTGGAATTACCACAAATCCAGCAGTTATCCTCAACCTAAGGTTATTTTCCCCAGTGTTAGTCCACACCAAACCTCAGTACACTATGTCAGTTTGGAGTGCTCTTTTACGTTTTCCTGGGAAAAGAACTGTGTACTATTAATGATTATTCCGATGACTTAAATCACCATCTTTCAAAGTGTTTCTAAGCCTGGAGCTTTTTAGAGAAAAAGTACGATTATCAAACAATGGAGCCTCTTGATGCTTTGTGAAGAGAGCGACCATTTGCTGCTGTGAGCTTTTCAGGGTCAATGTGATCATTTGATTTCTTTGTAAGTATGCATATTAATTTATAATCCAATTAGACATATTTTGTAAGTGCTTGATGCTTCTGTTTTTCTATACTCTGGGCTCTGTGTAGAAAGCCTTTACTAAAACACATCAAGGGACTGTTAGTAGCCAGTTTTATTAATATGCGATCACATGGGAAAAGAGGAAAATTCTTTGAATCACAGTTTAAAAAATTAGAACAGGAGATACTTTAATATTCATAGATGGATCTGAGGAGTGACTAGGGTAAGATATCAGAAGACGATATCTTATGCTATCAGAAGAGTCATTGCTTTTCCCTTGATTAATGTCATATGGAGACAGTTAATACAGTTAATATGAGTTAGATGACACCATGAATGGTTAAGTCTTGTGCAACTCAGGAAGACTTATGCTATAATCATAAGCATGTGAAAGTGAGTGTTCTTAGTCTTACATACGTGATGTCATGATTCTCTTGTTGCTCTGGACAAGGAGTTACACCTTTCTTTCAGGTCAATCTCTGCTTGCCATTGCTCCTATAACCTCAAGGTGAACAGTAGCACCAAGTCAGAGCAGGGACTGTCCCCTCCTTCATCAGATGACAATTTTATTTACTTATTTATCTATTTATTTTACACAAGAGATATATAGTGACTGTACAGGGAGGCTTCACATCTCACGAACACACCCTCAGTAAGCTTACCACTTGTAAAATCAGCAGAATAACAAAGTTTAGAGCAGGGAATTATATCAGAGTCCCTTTTAGAATACTTTAGCTTTACTTGCTTTGAAGGGTAGAGTTTGTTCAGGTGAAAATGAGCACATGCATGTAACACATATACTACTTTGACAAGCTAATAGAAAATCAAAATCAATTACTTTGGCTATTGGTACTTGTACCAAATGGGTTAGAAATCCAATGAGTTTAAAGATCTATGAATACTTGTTCATATCATTAATTGAAATGTAGGTTCATAGCATCCTTTTCAATACTTGACATTGTAGTCATATTTCATAAATGCATAAATGGTGATACATGAATTATGTCTTAGATGGTGTATATATAAAAAATAAACCAGTAGTTCTCCTGGATAATTCTTTAGGGTAGTATGTGGTTTTATTTTGTAAACCTGGATACATGCTATAGAAATATTTCTTTCATAAGGAAAAAAAGAGAGGAAAACAAACACTAATCAGATAGCACAGAAATCTGATCTACCCTAAGAAAGAAGCCCAGTGCTGGTACCATAAATAAAGCAGTATCCCAGAGGCCATAGAGTATGTGGTTGTGTGGGATTCCATTAATATAATAGATGTATCAATGCTCTGTTTGGGAAGGGCAGACTCTATGGAGTTGAGTCACTCCTACACAGTACTGGTATCTGAAGGGAGAAAATGAACTACACAGAAAAATATAGCCTTATAGTTTCTTTTGCCCTATTACATTCCTGGGCTATGTGAACTGCTCCATAATGATATTTTTGAGAAACTCTTTGCTCTTCTAGGTCAGAATCTATATTTCTCCTGACTAGAATTTAGTCACAACAATATGGAGATATTTCAGTTGCCAAAGAGGCCACTGCCAAGAGAATGATTGGCCAATGTAAGGCGATGACTATTCAAATGTTATTCAGAAGCTCAGCAACACAGAATACATCACAGCATTTCCAAGGGCAGAAGGTCTTCTTTAAGGCAAGCTATCAGTATTATATTTCGAAATTGAGCCTTCTGGCTTTTTGCCTGTGCCGAGGTTCAACTTCTCTCTGTGCTAAACGCCTGTGTTGAGGAAGAGGATTCAGGGTGGGGAGGTGGGACTAGAAAATAGAAAGGGGAATTCTGAAGTTCCCTTTAATGTCTTGTTCCCTCCTTGCTCTACCTTGAATGGCCTATTTAATTCCTATCAGTCCTATTTAATTGTCCTAGCAACGGAGTTTTTTTAATTTGATATCTGTTCCAGGGGATATTACATAAACTTGGATAAAAGATTGTGTCACTATGAACTTTGAGGGCCCTAGTACCTCAAATCTTATTGCCAATAGACAAGGATGTTGGTATCTTGAAAAGACATTTAAGTTATCTGTTTAGTTGTAAGTCCCCCTGTAAGACAGTGTCCAAGAGAGTTAAGACCCAATTATGAAAAGAGAAATATATAATTTTAGGGTATAGATCTTCTACTGAGCATTTAAATTTTTTGTACCATTTAAAGACAAAATCTCTTAAAACACCCACCCACACACACACACACACACACACCATATTCACTCATAGTGGAGACATTTTTGCATTCTCAAGCTCACTTTTTCTAAGAAACAAATTAAATATTGATTTTTTTTTCTGGGTATGGTGGTATGCAGTCATGATACTAGCACTCAAGGAAGTAGAGGTGAGAGGATTACAAAGTGAAGATCAAACACAAAATAATAAAAGATGAAAGCAAGATTATATGTACACACATATCTATATCTATATCTATATCATCTATATCTATATCTATATATCTATATCTATATCTATATATGGTACTAAACAGAAAGGATTTGTCTCTTAGGGCAAAAGTAAATAAAACACAGTAAGGGCAATGACAGAAAATGTGTGTGGGTGGAGGTGGTAGTGGTTTTCCACTAGAGAACAAATTATATATATATATATATAATATTATTATATATATATATGGCAAGTTGTTGGTTAGAGGTAGATAAGTAAATCTAAGTAGTATTTGGGCCAATAAAACTGTGCATTATGGTATCTATGACCAACTAGCCTTCCTCTTCAACAGAGCGTGGGGTCACAGGCTTGGCATATTTCAGAACATCTGCTACATTTCACAGCTTCTTACCTTTCATTTCAGCTTCTTACATTTCACATGACTTCTTACCTGAGCTGAGGTTCAACTTGTCTACGTTGTGCACTGGGTGTCTATGCTGGGGAAAGGCATGGGTGGATAGAGGATGGGAAGAAGGATTCTGAGGTTCCCTTTGATGTCTTCTTCCTTCCTTTCTGTACCAGGAGTTGTCTTTTCAGCTTGTGCTGCAATCCTATTGCCCTCTAGAGCATGGGTGTATGTAGCTGATGCTTTGAGAGGCCTTATTACCCCTCAGGTGTTTCTATACTTTCCATATCCCTACTAGCTTTCTTAAGTGCCAATTTCTCTCAGTTCTCTTTTGCCCAACTGTATGTAACACATTCACCATTCTTTAACCTGGCTAATATTTTTGTCCCTCCCTACCTTAGTTAGCAAGCCACAGCTCTTGATCTTTCATTCCTCTTTTGACAGACTGCCATTTGCTGGCAGTTGGTTCAAAGATGTTCCTTGTAATCCACTGTTCATTAGTAGATTTCAGAACTAACGGTTCTTCCACAGCTCTGACTCCTAGTGTGAATAACTTAGGTTGCTCCTAGTTTAATGGTGAGAAAATAAGCTTTAGTTTTATACCAGAAAATACAGGATGTCTTTCAATAGGGTAGTAGCAGTAACCCAGTGGTGATACTGGCACTGAAAAGACTAGTGGTTTTCATTCCAGGATTATTCCAGTGTTAAATCTGAGAATGCTTTTTTTCATAATCATATAAGAAAGATACTGCTTGCTGTGTATGACAGCTGCTGAGAGGGAAATTCTAGTAAGAATTTGTTTCTACAAAATAAGAATATGATTTGACTCTGTTTCAAAAAGAAGTGAAGAGAATGTTATATTTGTGTATTTGATCATTTACGAGTTTTTAACCATCTTACGGCATGGTTTTATTTCATATATTTATTTTTTGAAGGACTAAAACAGACTTTTTAATGCTGGAGGACAAGGGTTAAAGTTAGGAGACTTTTTAAAGTGTGAGGTCCTGTAGGTGATAAAATGACTGTACTAGTGGAAGTTATTTGTAACAGAGGCAATGGCCTTGGGCATGTGTACCTGTAGAAGTTTGTCACCAAATTCCTAACAAGTCCCATGGAATGTTTGAATTATATATTTCATCACATATAGGCTGGGAATGGTGAAAATACAGCACCATTCATTAAATTTTGGATTATGAAGAAGTAATAATTTGACCTTGTTTACGGCAACTTCTTCCATTCTGATTACGTCATTGTTGCTACTACGTATGCTGCCTCTCTGGTGAATAGAAGCTTTGTCAGCTTCACCGAGACTTGAAACGAAGCAATCATGACCAAACCATAATTGTTCTTACATCAAAAACTCTCTGTGTTTTGGGCTCTGGATCAGGACTTCTTCAGATCCAACCCTTATGTCCTGAGCATTTATGGGGTCCTTTGCCACTCCAGGAAGACATGGTCACTATGGAACCACTCAGACTGCTGAGGTATCCATTCTTAAGGACTGAACAACTACGGAATTCTGAGCCTCTCCGGTGTGAGGCAACCCTTGTTACTATTTCAACATAAGCGGACATAAGAAAATCCATCATCTATTTGTCTGTCTGTCTATCTTTCTATCTATCAGTAACCATCCTGCCATCACAAGAGTTCCCTGGAAAGGTAGCCATACATTGGCAGTTGCAATTGCTGGACCTAAAGCTGCTTACCTAAAGCTGTTGTTAATTTTCCCCTTCCTTTAACTCTTTGCTGTACTAAGATCAAAGGCCTCTGGCTTCTGGTAACTAGCTCCTGCTGTTAACAGTAGGGGATTGAGAAAAAAAGGCTTAGTTACAAGGTCCTTTTCTCTCTGATTGAGGTCCCCTGATTGGCCCAACAAGCATCTCAGAGTTTGTTAACTCTTTGTGAACCAGAGGAAAATGAAAAGAAAAAAAAGAAGGAAAAACAGGGAGAAAGGAAAAAGGTAAGTCATGTATCAGGGGAAATACACATTTTTGATAAAGCAAAGAAATAAAAGCTTTAACCAACATAGGGAAAAACATGCACAGAGGAGAAAACACAAATTCTAGATGAAGGAGAAAAGAAAAGCCCTGTCAAGCCTTTATTTATGTTTTCAGTAAATATACTTCCTCTAAAAAACATTACCTCATAGAACTATCAGGTAGAGTAGTTACAACAAGATAATTGATTACATTATTTTTTTTCTTTTTTTTTTTTTTTCGGAGCTGGGGATCGAACCCAGGGCCTTCCGCTTGCTAGGCAAGCGCTCTACCACTGAGCTAAATCCCCAACCCCTGATTACATGATTTTTAAAATACTTTTACATTCCAATAAGTTTATAGTAAGATTAAGACAATAGTTTGTGTCATAGATTGATAAGATATAAAGAATCACAACAGAAGTGTTTACCTGACTTTCCATTAAGACTAAATAGAAATTACTGAAAATTCATTACCAAATTTACTGTTACTGAAGCAATAATTTTTATGACACAAGTTGCAAGGGTTTGATAATTGATGAAGGGAGACCCCAGTCTCAGGTAGTATGCAAAAACAAAGAGCATTTATTCTGCAGAAACAACCAACATGTTGGGATCTCTCATTCTTTAAAATGGTGACCCCAGACAAAAGCACCCAAGCCTTTTTACAGGGAACTGGGAACTCTCTAGAAGGGTTAGGTAATCTAAAATTTCGTTGGTGGGTGTTAGGGGCTCACAGGTGGTCATTGGTCTACATTCCTACGCCATGAACTTTCAACCATGTTATGAATTGGGCTGCCCAGCGCAGATGGCCCATTCTGAGATGAGATATTTCCCCATTTTTGTGGTTATCCCCAGGCTGTTATTTGGGTGGGGATTTTATTATCTTGTTCTGGATTTTATGGTCTGTACCTAGAGCTGCTGCTTTTATGACTTCGTTTTTGGGACTTATGATCTATTTCTGAAGCTGGTGGCATTTTTGGAAATGAGGCCTGGTCCTTAAAATGGAGACAAAATGGGATTTATTTTATCCTTTCAAAGTTAGCACAGTTTTGTCAAGAGATAAATCATCTGCCTAATGTCTTATTATTTTGATGTTTTGCATAGGTAAACTAGTCAACATTTTATCCTCCGTCTTTGCACCTGCAATATGCTGTTCATTCCTAGGTTATGACCCTTAGTTAACATATAATGCTCTCATACCTAAACTAAAAAGAATGGTTTTCTTGATCATAAATTTGTTCCAAGCCGGCTTTCTTTTTCTAGTGCAATTATCCCATGATGCATGAAGGTTAACAGAGCTCTATTTACAGCTTTAATTTCATTGAGATTACTTGTATCAATTAGGAATTCTAATCATTATCAGGAATTATGAAATAATTTCATCTATACAGCATGACTACATGAGAGTACATGTTTATATTGATCTGCAGAAAATATGCCCAATAGATTGTGCTAGTGCCTGGGAATCATTCAGCTATGCAATAGTGACAGGAGAGGCATATCAACAACAAGAAGCAATTCTGGGATGAAGTCTCTTGAGACCTTGCTTCTTAGAGCTCACCCTTGACAGCCATGGAAAATAATGGGCCGTCTCCAGAAAATTCACTTGCAGCCTCAGCCTTTCCTAGGTGGCTTCTGATGTCTACCTATTTCCATTCTATTGCTTCTTTTTCTCTAGAGAACCATGACCAATACATATGTCATTTTGGATATCATTATTTAACCTGATCAATTTCTCTCTTACTACTGAGCAATGCACACCTTCCACAGAATACATGTCATAAAACAATGCTGAAATTTAGAGGATTCATCTGCAATATGTTCGATGGCATTTAACAATACACACTATGCAAATACATCTTGGATTCTCACATACACTTAAATCTGATTGACAGGCACAAAAGAAAGTACACAATACCATGATGAAGTATGCATTTTATGTTGAGGAACATGAAAGCAAGAAACAGTGTATTTCGATTATTCTATTTGTGTAAAAATACTTATTAATTTGTACAACTACAATTTCTATTTCAATTGGCAAAAATATAAAAAACAATGGAATCGATATTTAATCATGTATGTAGCATTACCAATTCCGAATAGTTTTTTTTCCATAAATATCTCAACTCAATAAAAAATGTTTTATCATACTATCCTCCATTATAATTGTGATTTGAATCATCATCAAATCCACATAATTTTATATTGAAAAGAATAACAACTTTTAGAACATGTGAATGTTTCTTAAAAATAAACTTAAAAAATACTGTTTACAAAATAAGAGAATGGTTCATGCCTGTAATCATAGCAGTTGCAGGCAATAGGAAATCAAAAGATGAAAAACCAAAGAAACAAACAAATCAACTATCGAAAATGAAGACTACTTTAATTTTAAAAACTGTTTGAAAAGGACAATCGTTTAAACTGGTTATCTTTCAGAAGCATTTGATGAAATTGATATACTCGTCACATTCAATTATTTTCCAAGCTTTATTTCAGCTAATGGGGCCAGTACATTAATGCATATATATATGAAAACCTGAAATTAAATTTAATTTAAAATATCAATTTGACCTAAATTAGCAAGCATGCTTCTTAGACCCCCCTTTTAAGATTTATTATATATTTTATTTATATGAGTATATTGTAGCTGTCTTCAGACACACTAGAAAAGGGCAGCGGTTATCATTACAGATGATTGTGAGCAACTTTGTGGTTGCTAGGACTTGAACTCAGGAAGGACAATCGTGCACTTAACTGCTCTTAACCACTGAGCCAACCTCTCCAACTGTAAGGCCCCTTTTGTCAGCGGTGCCTTTGTTTTAAGATGTATGAGTTCACTGATCAATAGGACCAGCAAATTTTAAAAGTAGATGCAGGTGATTTTTTTTTTTTTAGATTTGTGCATTCTTAATTCCACAACGGCTAAGAAGATTGGCTGCTACACTAGATGATAAATATAGACAAATAACTTGCTTTTCATCAACTGTTTTAAAAAGTGGAAATTTACTACATACACTTTTCACTTAACATACATTTTTGTCTCATTGCTATAAAATGGTTTGTTGCAAAATTTAAATATATGCTAGTAAAAAGGTTCTTGGGTATACTTTGTTTAATAAATGACAAAACTCTATTTTTGAGAGTCATTGACTCTTCTGTACCCTGTAAGAAAGAGTAGCCTAGCCTTTTACTTAAAGCATAGTTTTGTATCTCCTGATCTAAAGGTTCTCATGTGTCTCAAACATTTCACCATCTTAGGCCTCTTTGGGCGCATATCTCACCCAAAGTGTTATGTAGCCAAACTCACTCAGATCATGACATCCCATATCTCATTCAAATCACGACATAGCATATGTCACTCAGAGCATGACGTAGCATATCTTACCCAGAGCATGACATAGCAGCTGAGAGAAACTATTTGGCAGGATACTGGGGAAACGAGCTAGGAGAATTTTACCAACAAGTTTCCCTGGCTTAAAAAAGTTGATTGTTTTAGGAAATGTTGCAGTAATGGGAAGGCAATCTGAACTGGATTAAATCTACTGACAAATATAGACTGCCTGAAACTAAAAACAAACAAGCAAAACCAAAACAAATGACAACAAAACAAGTCCCAAAACTCAAATGAAAACCAAACACAAAACCAAATCTCTACTTCTTACAGACTGCTGTCGAGAAAACAAAAGCAGGTAGATGGCATGCATTTGGAAAAGAGAAGTTATATGGCCCAGGGAATTAATTCAGAACTTAGAATTTTAAATATAAAAGATATAGAAGACATAAAAGGAATTATGCAGTTACCTCATCAAACTTGAAGTGAAGAAAAATTCATGAGAACACAATGATTTGTCAGCACAAAGATGTTCCAAATTATATTTAAACAAAATTTAAAATTTCTTCTCATCAAAGCACCACAAAGGGAAAGAACAAAAGATTTATAATAAAGTGCATGTCTAGCAGAACAATGTGCTGGAGTAGACCCTCTCCACAACGTTTCAAAGAAGACAAAACAACCTTCACCCTTCAAAGTAGGGAAAATAATTTTTTGATGTACATATCTCCCAATACAGTTTTCTTTTCTCCAGAATATATAAATAATTCATAGATTTAAATAAGAGTTTAGTCAAACAAGGTTATTAGAGAGGAAGGATTTGAAGATAATCTTTTGGTGCACTGTGTAAAGATTGTCTCTGTATTATTCAAATGCTGATTTCTGTGCCAGCAGAAAGTTAAGTACAGGCTGGACTTTGATATCATTATTCCAATTGCTAAACAGCACCTGCATCATATTTTGTAAATACTTCCCCTCTTGTCTTCTGATTGACTTCAATTGAAAGCTGATGGCCTACAGCAAAAGTAGGAAAAGAAGGTGGGACTTCCCAGGAGAGAGAGAGGAGAACTCTGGGAGAAAGTCATGCTAGAGAGAATTCACCACACCAACTCCGAGGAAGAAGCGGGCTCCATTTTAGAGACCGAGCGGTAACAAGTCACGTGGCAGATACAAAACAAATAAGAGTGGCAAGAGCTAGTTGGGAGCTAGAGCAAGCAAAGGCCTAAAGCTATTTTAAATAAATGTGAGTCTCTCTCTCTCTCTCTCTCTCTCTCTATATATATATATATATATATATATATATATATATATATATATATATATATATATATATATATATGTATAGATATAGATATAGATATAGATACAGACATATATAGATATATAGATGATATAGATATAAATATAGACAGAATTTTCAGTTTCTTGTGCAAAGTGAGAAAGTATGCCCTGGAGGTATGTGTGATATCAGGAATGTAAAAAGAAACCAAGACTATGAGGTGTGTCTGGTCGTTAGCAGCAATAACTGTGTACTATTAGTGGGTGACTATCCAACTACACGGAAGTAGTCCGGCTGGCTGTGTGTGCAGTGTTAATGAATCACAGTGTAGTTTATCCAGAAAGGGAATATGATTTTCACCATTTGTGCCAAATTGTTCTCCACACTGTAAAAACGGCAGCAATGGAACATGATGAAGTGAAGGAGAAGGGGACAAATGTCAATTCAGGAAGCGAGTGCCACTAGATATAAGGGCTAATGCTTGCCTCTCAGATTTGCTGTGAACTCCGACTGTCTCTAAAAATAGTCTTTCTCTCTTAACGGTAGCAAATAGCATTGCTATAGGGATAAGAGCCAAAGAAAATTATACACACATCACATCCAGGAGGAGGAAACTTTAAGATATTCCTGGTTCAGACTAAATGACTATAAATAAGGATATACAGTATAAAACATTATATTGAAATGCTGTTCTTAATAAAGCATTTGTGAGAAGCATATTACGGCAGGCAAAGTTCAACACAACTTGTTCAGGATGGGGTTTTTCTATGTAGCCTCTTTTGGCGTGAAACTAGCAATGTCTGTGCTTTTGCCTCCTGAGTGTTGGGATTAAGAATACATTTTCAAAATTGAGCCCTTGATTTAGAAAAGAGTCACAATTCAGGAATCCTACCCTTGCTGATTGTACTACGTGCTGATTGTAATGACATTGAAATATCTTGTCTAGACCAATAGTTCATTTTCAGTGTTAAATACTTCAAATTACACAAAATTTAAATCGGTCATTTTCCCCTAATGTTAAATGGCCACCATACTGAAAACAATTCTAGAATCGTCTACTAATACCATAATAAACTATAAGATGCTCAATAAGTATGTCCTGTGTTGATGAATATTCAAACAAAATCATTGTTCTGGAAATCTCCCTACAAAAAGCTCAGGGGTGGAAGACTGGGTCCGCATTGAGAGGTGAGTGCTTCCTAGAGGCTCTGACCTCATCATCAATGGGTAGGTTGACTGATTAATGACCACAAAACCATGGAAACCTCATCATCAGTGGGTGAGTCCACTGATTGATTGATGACCATGAGATCATGGGAACCTTTAGAAATGATGTTTGCTGGGAAAAGCTGGTTTCCTGGAGCATGCCCTAGAAAGTTATAACTTACCCTGCTTCCTTTCATCCTTCTGCCCCTCCCTCCTGTCTTCAGGTGAGACATCTCTTGCCCCCTGTGCTCTCTAATACTTTGCTTCACCATACAGCTGTCCAGAAGCAATGGTGCCCTGTGACCAGGGATTGGAACCCATGGAACTGTCAGCCACAAGTAATCTTTCTTTCAAGATGTAGTGACTAAAATTTTTTCCATGAAAATACATATTCTTCAGCTTTTTATGAGTGAACCAAAAAGAAAATGAGAAATGATGTCTGTAGCAGTATTCTAAATCCCAGATGCCTAGCTAATACATTTTGCTTGCAGTAATTTTATATTACCTATATATATGCAATATATATCAAAGTGTGTATATAATATGTATATAATCAAACCTATAACTATTAATAAATACATATAATTAATAAATACATATAAGTGATAAATTTAAGTAAATGCTTGTAAGTTTTAATATAGATTAAGGACACTAGGGGGGAAAAGGCACAACTGCAAAAAAAATTAAAAGATAGTATATACCCAAGATATAGATGTGGGCTCTTCAGGAGGTGTAGTCATGCCAGCAACCCACTCGCAAGCTTATCTGTATCTCCCTCTTCTGAGGCTAAGTCTCTCCATTTCTCTCTCACCCATTATGTTGGTATGTCTATAGACCCATATGCACGCTTGTACACACACACACACACACACACACACAGACACACACAGACACACACACTCACACACACACAGACACACACACAAACACAAACAGACACACACACATACACACACACAAGAGGGAGAGAGAGAGAGAGATCAATACATGTACCATCAAATGTAATGTTTTATTTTCATTAATCTGTTCACAGAACAATGTATATTAGCCTGCCACATGTCTTTGAAAATAAGTGATATGAACCTCCCGAATGGATGTTTACTTATTAATTTCTTCTTGTTTAATCAATTTGATGCTTAGTTTTTTGTTGTTGTTGTTGTTTTTGTTTTTGTTTTTTTATGGAAGTTACTGATAAAATGTGCTGACTTTGCAGTATACTTGCTTCACTCTCATAAGTCATTTTAGGATTCTCTGTCACCTTTTGTCCTTAATTGTAGGAATGGAATTCAGGTGACCAAGCCTAAATCATTCCCTGGACAAGTAAAGCAAAGCCCCATTGTTTCTCTTTAAAAATGTATACAGCCAATAACAGAGACACCTTGTCCATTAGAAACTGAGATAGGAGACTTTAAAAATTCAACAAAAATTCCAGAGAGATTAGACAGAGAGTCCTTTGAAAAGAAGGCAAGAGTACGTGTTCTTGGAAGGATAATGAACGAGACTCCCCGGGCAGGTGGACTTTGTGCTTAAATGGCAGATATACAATTGCTTCTGCTCCTCTGTGTTCTGCTCATCTTTCGATTGAAAACACCTGCACGTTACATGAGGATTTGCCAGCAATGCTTTTCACTTAAATGTCTTGCTCTTTATTATATCCTAGTATGTATTTGTGCTTGTCTATGTTTTGGACAGATGTTAGGACAACAAACAAAATCAAATGTATCTTCTTTTCAGTTAGATTCTTAAGTTATTAATTTATGATTTCTTTTAATGTACTCAGTGTTGTTTTCACCCTTCCTATATTTGAGGGAAGAGCTTGAGGCAGGATCCTGCTATGTATCTCAGGCTAGCTTCATCTGATAGCTCAGGCTGGCCTAAGTTCACAGTGATCCTCCTGCATTAACCTTTTGAGTTACTGAGCTTGTAGGCTGGCTCCACACCTGGATCTCCTCTCTATTTTTAGAAATCTCGGAATTTGAAGGAGAGAGACAAGTTCTGTTGGAGTTCTTTCCTCTTTGAAGGGGCTTTGCAGTTCACTATTGGAGTTCAAAGCATGGCCCTGCACCATTCTTCTACAGGGGATCTAAACAGAGCACCACTGAGACCAAAGGCCAATTACTGCCCTATGCAGGCCTGCTTTCATGATCCCTGGAGAACCCTAGTGTGCTGAGGAATGAGGGCTATCCATCTTCCTTCTTCCTGGGTAAGTTCTTAGGAAGTATTTTCTAGCTAATTTGTGTGTGCAGATGCTTTCTTCTCTGAAAGGGAAAATTTCAATAGATAAGGAACTCCCCAAACTCACTTGCAAGCCAAAAATGCTCATTTATTTTCTCTCTTGTCTTTAGAGAAGATAGACCTAGAATTTTTGCTTAGTCATCATTTTCAATTGGTATTAATTCCGAATGTTAGTTACATAAATAATTAAAATATAAATGTGTGCTTCAGTTGGCTCCCATATCACAAAGAGCAGATAGATCATTTGGTAATTTTCAATAGACGCTTAATATTATCATTATACTCAGTGTAATAGCAATAGAAAATAAACTTAGGATTCACTCACCAGTGGGAAAGTTCAGAGTAATATGCTTATGTATTTTTTATCATAGCATTTAATTGTGTATTAAAAATGCATTATCTCTGACAGAAACAAAGTGCACACTGAAGAATAAACACACCAGTCACTTTTAGTTCTCTTAAACCACACGGAATTAGCATTTGGAGTTTGTTTCACATCTCAGGTAATCTCAGCAGATCAGCTGTTCACTGAATGATTGGCGTTTTTGCCTAGACTCAGAATTTATATTGGCTCCTTCTATACCAGGTTGCAGCCCATGGTTTTTGAGAAGACAAGGTGATTGGAAGTGTTCAGTGACTAGTTATATTGCATCCCTTGTCAAGTTGAAGGTGATGAATCCTGGTGTTTCTCAGCCTTTGTCCCTCTCCTCTTGTTTAGCTCATAGCCCATGGGAGCATATTATGTATGTCCAAGATAGATAGTCCCTCCTCATTTAAATCTCTTGAAATATCCTCACAGATACATATAGAATTGTGTCTGCTTTATGGTTTGAAATTTAGTCAAGTTCACAATTAAAATTAGAGTCAGACAGATATAAAAATATACAGTTACTTGAAATAATTAAAATGATATCAAATGGCTGGATCAGATGACTAAATGATCCAATAATATAAAATCCATGAGGTCTGCCTCTGAGGCCTGAGTAGAATGCTTCCTAAGACACAGAGTGTGGAAAAATACATGGTCTCTAGGGGTATTTAATTATTAGCTTGTCTTTTGATTTGGGGAGCATCTGTGGTTGAAAAGAAATGATTGGTTAAGATGTAGATGTTTTACTTTAGTGGTATATACAGTAAGCCCATTAAACAACCCAATAGTTTTGGAGAGAATAAATAAGCTTCTTTATTTCTAATTAGATAGGGGTCTGAAGACAAACATAGGCATTCTCAGCATAGCTAAAGCATTGATGTAACTCCTGAAAGTTACTTACTAACTAACTCTTATGAAATAATGAACTCCTTCACAAGTTAACTGCCTTGGAAAAAAGTAGGCAAGGCGTCTTAGGGCTATGCCAAGGGAGAAATTGTTTCTTGAATTTGACACCTCCACAAGAGCTATCTCTCCGGTTGTCAGCAGTTAAGGAAACAAATAATTTTCAACTTGAAGGGTTTATGCTTTCCTCATAATGGTTATTTTCACAGTGCTGCATTATGTAAGTGGCTATCATCCTGGTAGAAGTGGATGTGACAGACAGTTGGGAGGTACGCAAATGACTCTTAGCTCCATCAGAATAAAACTCAAATTATACTAATTACCTAGGAATCTCCTCCATCCTGTGAACTGACGATTGCCCCAACCCTTTCAGGAACTAGATGAGAAGTGATAGAATCCTTTAGGTGAGTCCATTTATGCAATATAGGCAGAGGGTACCTGCAATCATGGAAACCTCCGATTATCGCATAATATTTCTGAAAGAGAACAAACATCCTTAAGTGAAATGATTTTTTATTCTATCTGCAGATAAAAATGAAGGGACATGATATTAAGACTCTCATTAGCAAGTTAATAGGATTAATTTAGAGCTACTTTAAAGTCGAATTCTGTTACTGTGTTCCTTATCAGTTTCAAGTCCGCCTCACTCACCGTATTTCCAATAAGCATTAATATTTTGTGAGATGTTTAACCAGAAATATTGTTTAATTTTACTGTAATAAGTGAATGACAAGGGCTCTAGACCATATTACAAAACTCTCCAGGATTGCTTTTGTTTCTTCTGTTAAAAGATTCCAGTGCAAAAAATATTAAATTATGCTGCTAAATGTCCTTAGAGCCTTGTTGCCTTAAGCCTAGCAGTAAGAAGAAAACTCCTTCAGAGAATGTACACAAGGATGTTTTTACTACAATTCCAAGCAGCTCATCCTATATAGGACAGCTCTTCCCCCCCTCAAACGTGTTCGCCATATAAGTTGCATGATTTTCTCCTATTTAGTTAGACCTCAGGGTTGTCTGCATTTCTCTAGATTAGAAGTGATGAGCTTTAGTTAACCCAGACTCCCAGTGGCACCCAAAGGGATTTTTGTTAAGAGCTGTGATCAAAACTTAGCTACCTCATTCTCCACTTATTCCATATTCGGTGTCAGACCTTTGCTGCAAGTCTTCATTACCTTTCATGGTTTTCTCAAGGGAGATGATCTTTCATGGAGACAATTCCATGTGTATTAGCAAGTCTGACTCTTAGGGTAAGTTTACACTAACACGATTAGTTCCTGGATAAAATTTATAAGGTTCCAAGAGGGAATTAAGATTTCATATGAAGACCCTCATCTCTCAGGGCATTATAAATCATTCAAACTTGAGTCTTGGAGGTGGGCTTGGGAGTATAGAACCCCTACTAATACTTTCAATGGGTGTGGCATTAATAGGAATTTTTAAAATAGATAAACTATTAATTTGGGGGTAGACGACATGTTTCACCTTATATTCTAAAGAGGTTGCATGGAAAAACTAGAGACAGAGTCTTTAGGCACTAAAGATTTGAATTGTTTCTACCCTAAAAATCCATAAATTGGAAATTACTTCCTCTTTTATTAAATTATGTTGGATAATTATATTATATTCATAGAACTTTTTTTTCTACGAGGAATTTTAAGAGTATTTTGTTCTAGAAAGTAATTTCCTTTTTCCTGAGGATATCATCCAAAAGTTTACATAAAACATTTTGTAGTGCATCCTTTGGAAGAACCCTAAATTACATCTCATTTCTACTGAGAGATATAGAATGCTGGCCATGCATTTGTATGTGCCTTCAACTCCCCAATATTTCTATTAAATTTATATCAAATTAAAATGTCCTCGAAGGGGAGAAGCCAAAACTGGCAGAATTCAGACTTGATAGATGGTCTAGCAGGGGTCTATCAATCAAATTTATGGAGAGATAAATATAAAATTTAATACTGACTCTCATATGTGGTGTTTGCTATTGTGAATGACGTCATATCCACTTAGACTCACTAGTGTTCTGAGATGCCTCTACTTGCTCCCCTTTATCTCAGTGGGGCTTAGACTGAGAACAAATCTATGTTTATGATGAGTGGTCTCAAGGTCAGCGCATGATCGTTACCTACCGTGCTCTGCTCAAAGAGTAGGCAAATCATTTTGGGGACTCATCCAGACAGCCAAAGGTGGGATGTGCTTACTTTAAGGGGAAAACCAGTCAAATTAAGTAAAAGGCAAAAACTATTTCAACATCTCTTACCAAGACAGAGCAGAATTTCCAGAAAATACGGTGCATTGACTGTTCTCCAAGAGAGTTTCTTCCAATCCAACTGTCAGGAAGACAGAACGTCCGTTTCTGTTAACACAAAACCTATAAAACCTTTGATAATTCCCCATTGAAGATCTCATACCAGCATACTTTATTAAGATTGGTGTATGAAGCAAACTCTGGGTATCACTAAAGGCTGTATAAACGCACCCTGTCTTCACCTCTTCCACTCTCTGCTATCAGTTTAGTTGCAGCTGGACCCCAAACACTGGAGCCAAGGCAGAAAGAGGTGTGTTCTCCTTCTGATAATTCCTTGTAAAAAGCAAAGGACCTGGGCACAGGGAGGAGGCAACAGAAGTTCTCCTTGTTAGTCTCACCCTAGGGAACTTCATTTTATGTAGAATTAAGACTAATTTTGTGTTTTTATCTGTTTTTTTTCCTGTGGTGTTGAACAGAACTAAGGAAAGAAATGAATGGCTCGATATTCATGCCAGGAAGCAAAAGAGGTTTCATTCAGCATTTTAATGCACACTAATGATGCCTGGATTTTCAGGATATTGGTTTTTTTGGTTTTAAATAGGTGAAAAGTTTAGAACATTATTGCAATAGGTGACTATAATGGCAATTGGGGGTTGCTGTCCTCAGATAAGGAATCTGTGCAAAGTAAAGTATCATCATAGTTTGTGGCTGAAAACTGATTGAGTATGAACAACAAGAAAGGCTATCACAGAAAATACATAAAGAGGACAAAACAATTACCATTATCAGAATCAGGCCAAATGTGATCACAGTAAGCAATGTCTATAGTACTAAGATCACATTCTGGAGAATTAAATACTAAAATGAAAGTGTAGGTCCTCAATGGAGGAGTTAGGGAAAAGATTGAGGAAGCTGGGGGGTTTGCAACCTCATAAGAACAACAATATCAACCAACCAGAACTCCCAGGGACTAAACCACCATCCAAAGAGTACACATGGAGGGACCCATGGCTCCAGCTGCATATGTAGCAGAAGGTGGCCTTGTTGGACACCAGTGGGAGGAGAAGCCCTTGGTACTGCCAAGGCTCAATGCCCAGTGTAGGGGAATATCAGGGTAGGGAGGCAGGAGTGAGTGGTTGGGTAGGGAAATACCCTCATAGAAGCAGGGGGAGGGGCGGTGGGATAAGGGGTTTATGGAAGGGAAACCAGGAAAGGGGATAACATTTGAAATGTAAAAAAAAAATTCCAATGAAAAAAAGAATAGGGACTAAAGAAAGGGTCACAAGCAAAGTCAATGTGGGGAGCAGAGTTTTGGATGGAAGTTTTTCCATCAGAAAGACCCATCTCAGCAGCTTGTTAAGTAGGAAGCCCATTTCTTCTTGGCACTGGATGATTTTCTTGAGCCCAACAATTCCTCAAGGAATAATAGTTATATTTTTCTACAGTTGATACTTTGAACTATTTACCTTCCTGCAAAGTTGATCATGTAATCTGTGTTGCACAGAGTGAGGAGATAACATAACTTATGTTCTAAGAGTTTAGAACATATTTTAACTCATCCTTGAGTTAAAAGATGCATTGGAGAATGGCTGAATTATGCTGTTGTAGTCTTTGTTTTTTTTTTCTCTTAAGCCATAAAGAGATCCACCATCACTGAATGTATACAATAATGGTTTCTTACTAAGACAGAGACTTTTGCTGTAACTTTCTGTTTTTATTGGTTATTTTATTTATTTACATTTCAAATGTTATTCTTCTTCCCAGTTTCCCCTCCACAAACTCCCTATCCCATCTTACCTGCCCCTGCTTTCTATGAGGGTGCTTCCCCACTCACCCACCCACTCCTGCCTCAGTGCTGTAGCATTCCCCTACACTGGGGCATCGAGACTCCACAGAAACGAGGGCCTCTCCTCCCATTGATGCCAGATAAGACAATCTTCTTCTACATGGATAGCTGGAGCCAGGGGGTTTTCCATGTGTAAAACCAGCTTGTTCTCAGAGTAAATTAAAAAAGAAAAGGAGAGGAAGAAAAGACTCAAACACTTTTAATGGTATATTTATTGGCTTCCATTTCAGAATGTGTTTTGCCCCTTGTTTCTCAGTCTTTGTGTCATTCAACAAAGTATAACCCTGAAGTCCTCCTGAACATTCACTTCCTCAAACCCACATCAAAGAATCTAATTTTCTCCATTTTTATCTTGGAAATACCTCAACTATCTACTTTATCTGAAATCTTTAGTTCTGTTTTAATTTTTTGAGAGTTTCATACAACACCCTTCAGTGATATTCCTTTCCCTCTCATAATTCCTCCTAGATACCTCGCCATCTTCTTTCCTGTCCAATTCCAACCTCAGAACAAACCACACACAAACATGGAGTCTGATTTATGTTGGTCAGCTACTCCTGAGCATACAGAAAGAAGAGACTTTTGTATTAATCAAGTCAGAATATTTGCTCTTAGGCATGAAGGATGTAAAATATTATATCATTACTCTAAAGGCAAAGCAGTCAACTTCCTGGTAATTAATAATGTGTGTCCTAGAGGTACGCTGCTGTGATTTTACCACTTCCTAATTATGTGACCAAGAGATATGTTTAATCCCAGTGAGCTTCGCTGTTTTTCATCTACAATATAGAGGTAATAGTAGTCACTGTCATATGAGGCATTGAAAATTAAAATTGTTAATAAATAAATGTAAAGCACCTGGACTACTGCTAGCACTTGGACATATTAAACATACATTAATGTTGGCGATTAGCTGATGGAAGACACCTAAACTTTGCAGTTCCACATGATGTAATGGCTAATCTTCCTCATTGTCAACTTGACTGGATTTAGTATTTCCCAAGAGACATACCTCTGGGTTGACCAGTAAAGAATGAAGAATTTTTTCCCCCAAGATATGTCTGTAACCAACAAAGTCTTATGGGTTTTGGTCAGAGACTGAATTAAAAGGACAAAGGCCTCAAAAGCAGAGAAATTATGCTGCAAACCTGCTACTACAGCTAGTGAGGTGATGAATTTTTAGAAGAAAACATATCACCACCACCTTATTAAACTAGGATAATTATCAATTCCTTTACGCATAAACACAGATGTCTTGGCTTCAGGACCTTTATGCATTATATCTATATTTTATAGACCATTTAGAGTTCGCTGTGATGCTTCATGCCTGTAAAACCAGTACTCATGTGTTCAGGCAGCAGGATTACCTCAAAGACAAGACTAGACAGCACCACGTAGTGAGTTCTAGGCTACCCTGAGTTAGAGAAGGAAGTCAACAATAACAATAAAGCCAATACCACTTAACTATTTATTTTATTAATTAAAATAAAGCAAGTATGTGATAAGCAAGTATAGCAATAAGCCTAGTACAGAAAGTCTTATAAAATTATTTCCCCAAGTGTTCAGATATTACTATATAGATAGAAGAAAAGCAAAATTTTTGTTAACTTTGTTATCTCATTTATCTGAATCAAAGTTAATTTTTCTGAAACTTTTTCATACAAACATTGCCTGGTTCAACTCTCAAATGTTAGTGATGAGCTGTTTCATTATGAGATGTAAGTTACAGTCTGGGAGGTAAAAAGAGGGGAAATAAAACAAGAATAAAGAAATGTTTGCTTGGAAAACTAGAAATAGTGAAGGAAGCTGAGGTCAAGGGTACCCCAGACTTGAGGACTGTACTATTGCTTCTGCAAGGATGAAAAGAGTCAGATTCTTTTGCTGGTTGGAATTCTCTGGCACTAGGTCGTGGTGGGTGGCGATTCAGCTACCTAGGCTGGGACTCAGCCTTGAGACACAGATTAAGATGGTGCCTTGTCTCTGCCAAGCTTCTCAGTTACTCTGGCTATATGAGGCCAGGATGAAAAGAAGTCCTTGAGCCAACAAACCTTTATGTGTGTGTGCCTTGTGTGTGGGATAATATTTGTCATGATGCTTGGACATAAACTGAAAGAAGAAAATCAAACAAAATAAGCTAAATGATAGTTTTGATTCAAAAGGTGTGTGTGTGTGTGTGTGTGTGTGTGTGTGTGTGTGTGTGTGTGTAAAAAGAAAAAAAAAGAGAGGAGTCTATTTTCTTGAAAGTCATTGCCTTCCAAATTCCCTTTTAGCTGTTTCGTAGAGCCCACTTTCAGCCATAATCTAAGACCAACTTCCCTCTTCTAGCTCAGAGGCATTTTGAGAATCTGGATTCTGGATCCCACAGCAATCAGAGGAATACAGCAATTTGTAGGGGAGTATTCTGGAAACGTTGTTGCTCATCCTTTAGTAAATATACCTATGAAATTTTAGCACGTGCCATATTTTATCTAATGTTTAAAACTAAAGTTAAATATAAATCATTGATTGGAGTCAGTACTACATTGTAATAATTTCTAATAGGTTATTAGCTTTGCAGTGCTTACTATTTTCATATTTAGAAAAAAGTCACTGTTCTGAGCTTGGCTTAAATCATTGGTAGAATGATTTAAGCACTAGGTTTAGTCCTCATGGGTGAAAACATTGACAAAAATCTCCCCAAAAGAATAACAAAGTTATTTTGCAACTTTTTTCCCTAAATTTCATACTGTATTAGCTCTTTAGACCAAACACTATCCAAAAGTAATAAAACTTGACCAGTTAATAAAATAGGACAAATATACAAGACTGCTACTTGAGGAAAATATTCTTTTGCTTTATTTAGGGACAGGCTGGGAATGAATCTTTTAAAATTAGATTTATATCCTGCCTATATTATCATTTTGAATGAAGATAGATACAAACTTTTTCTAGTTTTTTATGATAACATTTATACAGTGGGCAACGATTTTCTGAGAGAAATGACACAAAACTGTAGCTAATCACTATGATCTTGTAGGAGAACTTATTAGCTGTTAAGGATTAAGTGAATGTTTAAAAATATTGCTTGGGACTATATAAACCCATCCCATTAGAAGATGAAAGTGTGATGTATTTAACGCTAAAGCTGTGGGTTTCTTAATCAGGTTATTATATCTATGGGTAGCTGACCTTAAATAAAAGCAATGTAGGAAATTCAATTTTAAAATGGTAGAGTATTAAGCTGTCCAGGAAGAATCTGCTGTAAGGTCAAAGAGCAATGGGCCTGAGAAAATTGTAATGATTATACAATAATTAAGCTCATCTTTTGTCTAACGACAGAGAGGAGAGGACAAAACCATAAAAAATAGACATTGGTTATGCCTTTATGACTTTTCTCTTGTGGCTGATCTTGAGAATTAAGAACTGTCCGAAATAAAGCTGAGATACAAAAATCAGATGTATTATCTCAGTTTTACGAGATTTTATCTTTCTGGTATTAACGTCAGTTGTCTGATTGTATCTAAATTTCAGAATACCTACATTTCCATGAATCCACATGTGTTCCCCAGGGCTCAAGACTTTTTAGAATTAAAGCATAATCTTCACTTTTATCTATGAAGTCAGCGCTTCCTGAGAACCAGCCAACCTCAGAGTATAGGAGTCTTCTATCTATTGAGCTAGAATATCTTTGGTCTGAAGGTTTTCTTAGCTTACTTTACTTCTCGTGCTCTCTGCAGGCACTGTGGGATCTCCCTGGCATCATTCTATGAATAATCTAGTTTACAACATGGAGGAGCTCTTCTTGTTTGGAGTGTTTAGTAAGGAACATAGCACATAGGTGGAGTCTGCAGTGGACAAAGCATCGGTTAAATTCAAACTGTTCATCCCCACTGTTCTAAAATTTCTTATTGTCACTCCTTTATATAAACACCTTCTATAGATCTTTATTATCCATGCAAGAAAGAAAATCACAAACCTTTACTTGACAATACATATCCCCAAAATTAGAACTGTTACTTGGGGTAACTTTGTTTTTCGCTTATCTCTCAAAGGTCAATTGACTTAGGAATAAGTTAGGTCATGGCTGGTTCGTGTCCTGACATTATGGCTGTTTCAAATAGTTGGATGTTGCCCCAAACCATCCCAAATGCATGTGCCCAAGTGAACAATTTAGTTTTCCCTCCAGCCATATGTAAGTCTGATATAAAATTTGTGCTAATAAGTTATAGGGTAAATCTGTTCTAATAATTTCAGAAATTCCTACCATTGTTCCTTGATGAAGATACAAAATAACCATCAGAAACAAGCCACTGCCCAGTTCTCTATTCTAATCACACCACATAGACACTGGTGTGAATGGCATGCTACTTTTAGAGCCAAGGAAGCCAGTTCGAGTCCTAGTAAAATTTACAGCAGACTGCAAAGGTCAGAACAAGAGAGAGAGAAGAGATGGGGAGAGAGGAAAGAATGGAGAGAATCTGAGCTCTTTATCACCAAGCTGATATTTACTAAACTTCATACTTCTAACCAAAGATATCCTAAAAACTAAAATATTGTAGGAGAAACTATTAACTAGGGAACTTTGCTACTATATCCAAACCCTGTAATAGATTTAATAAATCCATTTTCTGATACATTCACCCACTCCACACCTACACTTGGACCACATATAATTTTCTGTAGCTTGAGCTGTTCAATATGGCAGACAATAGCCATTTGGTGACTGAATACTTAAATTGAGCTAATCTGAGTAGAAATATATCATAAGAACAAAATACACATGATTTAAAGACAATATAAAAATATAAAACCTTCCATTATGATTTTTTAAACTGACTATATATATATATGCTAAAATAATATTTAACCTAGTATTTCATGTTGGGTTAAATGAAATATATTATTAAAATTAAGCCAGAAATACTGTATAAAACTTGAATTGTGACACGCGGAGCTTAGAGTACCTCACAAGACAACTAAAATTTCAGAGTGGAGAATCACAGTTCCTACCGTGAAAGTAGAGGATAGAAGGTCCACAAAGCCCAGACCATTTCAGTCTCTGGATACTGAATCAGAATATGGAGACTTATAAGCAAAGTTTATAATAATTAAATAATCTATTGAATAGTTTATTGCTTCCAAGTACTGATCATTGGCTCCTGACCAGAGTCTTGGCCATGGTTCCCTTGTTTGAGTGGAGTAGGTGGGCAAACAGAAGAATGGGTAGATGAATGAGAAGGAGGTGAATAGTTTAACGGGTGCACCAACAGATTGTCAAATATAAAGACAGGTACAATGGGATTTGGCATCTTGGTTTAATCTACTGTTCTATTTCCTACATATATTTATGAAGGCAGAATCCTTTCAGCAATTAGCATGATGTAATTTAAATGTCAATAGCCCTGGAACTTACAGAGAACACTAGGCATCTAAATATCATTATGTTCTATATGTTTTTATAGAAAAATACCTTTGTCATTTAGTTTTAGTTTTAATCTGAATTAGACATTATAACACAGGGTTATTGTAATAACTCTTTTTTGGTCCATATGCTTATGTTTGTGTGTTATCAACTCTCACTTTGCTTTTTTTCACAACACATAGTGTCTTTGTATTTTCGTACTATATTTTTATCTATGTGGTTATGGTCTCTTTATTTTATTAATTTCCAATGAAAAAGGGATTATTGATATTCCCAGTGTCTGTGGCCTAGTATGGAAAGTAGCAGATTGTGAATATAAATTTGTTAAGACAATTTGTCAATGAATGAATGTGTTCTGGGTGACCCTGGGAGCATGTTCAGAAAAAAACAAACAAAACAAAACAAAACAACAACAACAACAAACAAAAGAAAAGAATACAAACTTGTGAAGGACATTTATTTTATGTCTACAATTATCATAGCAGGCATGGAATGCCACTGTCCAGGAACATAGAGAAGGGTATGAATGAAGAAGAAAAAGAACCTAGGCAAATTATAATTTAGTTACAGCAAAAAGGATAGAAGCCATTGGATTATTTTTATTACAGAAATAAGCCTCATGAAGTCTTGGATTTTGTGCTTTGCTAATTCAAGCAAAAAAAATCTATTAGGAATAAAAAATTCTCTCTTGTTGTTTATTTGAATTTATGGAAGTTATGTAAATCTGTTGTTATCACTGGTTGATAGAAGTCCCAAGATAAAGGATCCCCAAAATACAAAACAGGTCCTGAGGAATTGAGCAAAGGCAGAGTAAAAGGCAAGCCAAGCAGCAGACCGTACTTGGACTTACACAGGATGGAAGAACAAAGTCTAACAAATCTATACTCCTATCTCCATTCGCAGCGATTATAGACATTTCATGATCTGATTTTTAAATAATGATAGTTTTCACATGCTTGTTTCCTCACAGTCTAGTTTATTCCTTTAAATATGTCCACGGCAGCTTTATTTATCCATTTTCTTATGTTTGTGTAAAAGAAAGCAAAACAAGTTGGGGAATGTAGCTTGGTCTGAGAGCTATTTCCTAGTAATCACAAAAACTTGATCCTCATAAGAGCCAAGGTTCATGCGTTTGTGTGTGTCTGTGTCAGAGACAGAGATAGAGAGAGAAAGAGAGAGAGAGAGAGAGAGAGAGAGAGAGAGAGAGAGAGAGAGAGAGAGAGAGAGAGATTGTTGTAAAATTATATTAAAAAATGTTGTCTTTTACCCCGCACTTAGTCTGGCTCTGTAGTATCTGGTAGATACTTTCATCTCAGTCAGCAAAGCATTTCACCCGCTCTACTCCATCCCATATCACACTGCTGATGGCTTCTCTCTGAGCCTGGCAGCAATCTCTCTACCCATTTAGTTCCCAAGGCAGGTTGCCACCATGCCAGGAATATGCATCTCAATTCCCTGGCGGCCCAGTGTCTCCAGCCACTACATACTCTTTTAAACTTAAATCGCCACATGAAAGAACACAGAACACAATAACCTCTGATCCAATTGATAAGCTATAATTGCCCACCTAAACATACAAAACCTTGTACACATCCGTCCCTTAAGGATATTCATAACAACCTGTAAGTGTGCAGAGAGGAATCTTGACTCTTCCATTCTCCCCCTCTCTCTAAAACTTTTCTACTGTCCATCCTTCCTTCTTATCCAATGATAGGCTTCATTCTATCTGGTACCTGCCTTCACCTGTATGACATCCTACAGAGAGAAGGGAGCAGGGGGAGGGGAGGAAGGGGAAGGGGAGGGAGGAGAGGGAGTAAGGGAGAGAGGGTAGAGGAGGGAGGGGCATGGGAGAGAGGGAGAGGGAGGGAGAGAAAGGGAGGAGGAAAGGGGGAGAGGGGGAGACAGAGAAGAGGAGAAGACAGAACCTAAGGTTTGGAGAGTCAGATACAGATGTGGAATTCATTATTTCATATCCTAAAGTCAGGCCAATATGAAACTAGACGATCAGGGGAAAGCCATGGAGCTGCTCACTCTGTGGGATGGGTGTCAGATAACAACACAGTTCTATCAATAGGAAGGATTTTATTTTTACATGTATAGAACCTGGATTAGAGGAGAAAAACCTCAGGAACCAAACTTGACATTAAATGGAATTGAACGAAAGAGCTAAGATGTTTCAATTTCAGTGTGGGTAAAAATGGGTCCTGGTACTTAAGAATGTCAGGAAAACTGAAACAAGAAAGAGTAGTGTAGAAGAAAGCCATTTGTGGATACAGATCTGATCTGTGGAGACAGAGAATGTTTCCACCCCTGTGCTGACCTACCCAGAACATTTTCAGTCTGAGAGTTGTGGATCGCTCACACATCTGTGCAACGTCAACTGGGCTCATGAGTTATTGGGATTAAGAAAACGTTGAGTCAAGGCTTAGGAACAGTCTCTGGCTTAAGGATGCTAATTGGTCCTCAATTGTGCAATTTGTTTGTTTTAATAATTACAATTTTATTTCAGCAGTTAGAAAGCTGATTGCAGGAAGAAATGAATTAATGTAACAATCAAATTGTTTAAGGTCTCAAACTGAGGCAAGTAAAGTGAAAGCCAACACTTGCAGGTGTCTCTATGGTCTAAAGGCATTGACATTGCACCTACTATTAATTCCTGATTCTGCCAGTGTAATCAGTAAATCCAATAACAAAGATAATATATTTAACAGAACCCAAGACACAGTTTTATAAAATAATAGCTTGCCAAACCACAAGGCCAGGGACCCATGTGCTAGTTGTTATTGTAGTTCTCTGTTTCTCTGTCTCTGTTCTCTCTCTCTCTCTCTCTCTCTCTCTCTCTCTCTCTCTCTCTCTCTCTCTCTCTGTCTCTCTGTCTCATAGTGGGAAGCAGAATATATCAAATTGTGTCATATTGTGAAGAAAAAGAAAGATCCAGTGAGGTCAACAGCTTCTTGAGTTGGTCATGGAGATCAAGTGGATACAGACAAGGATGTTAAACAACATGTTTGCCCAGATGGAAGGACTTTGAAGGTGTTTTTGAGTCTATAAATAGAGGGCAGCAGAATGCCACATAGTAAGCTATTAAAGAAAATTGATTGACCAATTATTTTTAAGAACATATATGAGAATCTATGTTACTCCTGCCCCTCCCCTTCCATCTCGTATTTATATTCTGTCTCCCTTTGTGATCGACACAAACACAGTGTTTGGTCTTTTAAAAGAGGTTTTGTAATTCTTATTATTTCTTATGAAAATAAAATTACATAATAAATTGCTATTCTTTTTTCTTCCTCCAGTTCCATACATGCTCCCCTTACTTCTGCTCAAATGCCTGGCTCTTTTTCTTAAATTGCTATATTTACACAGGCACCTATTGTTTCTCTATGTGTGTATATATCTACATAGATATATAAATATAATTGGCTTGTCTAGTGAGTGTTGCCTGAAGTATGTTATTTCAAGGATGAATATTTGGTATTGGATAATCAATCTAGAAGCCTCTCCTTGGAGGAAGACTACTTCTCCTCTCAGTATCCCTTAGTTGCATACAGTTCTCTGTCTTTGTTTTGTTGGCTTGTGAGATTTCCCTACTCCCACAAAACTATGTCTGTTGTATGTTTCTTTACAAAGCAGTGTCACACCATCCTTTGGGCCCTCTGCTGGAAAAGTAGAATCAAGTCTCAAATAATGCCTTTTAAATTGTATTCTCTAGTATTATAGATGTAGGACAGTACTGTATCATACCTCTGTGGATGTAAAATAGCTTGTACCTGCTTTATGATACGTAGTAGTGACCGTGCTTTATCAGAGCTGTTTTTAATGATGTTGCTCAGAATGTTTTCTTTCCTGATGATGATTGAGAAGCTAATTTAAAAAAAATGGTGCCAGGTACCACAAGAGTAACAGAACTGTGCTGTTTTCTCGGGTTTTGTTTTTTTACTTTTTTTTTTTTAATGGAGTGTGCTGGATGTCTCTACAGTTTTGTTCAGATGACTGCAGAACCTGGAAAAGCTGTTGCTGCTGTTGATGCATAACACACTGCTATTATTGGTCTTTTTATATAAATATAAATATATATATACAGATATATAATTTGAATTTTTTGAAACTTTACCTGTGCTGTCAACATTCGAAAAAAGTATCCCCGTTTACTGTGTTGAGTTGGCACTGTACAGAAATTAACAGCCATATTGGTCTAGAAATGTTGAACTTAAGTTTTTTCCATTTGTACAGGGGTAACACACTGTATTAAATATGTAAGGTCTTATATACATGGGTTTGATTACAAAAACTAATAAAGTATTCTCTAAATTTAAAAAAAGATTAAAAAAATTAATATAAAAAAAACTATGTCTGTTAGCAGTGTTCTCATTCAGATCTTGTTTAGATAGCTATATCATCGAGGTCCTGTGAATGAAGCTTCTCTGTCATTTCCAGGAGACACAACAAACTCACAGAAAATTTCTTGGTCTTCTGACTTTCATTTTTTTCTTCCATCTTCTTCTATGTTCCCTGAGTAGTGTTAGGATGCATGAATGTATCTATATCTAGAATCTATATCTATCTATCTATCCATCATCTATCTATCTATCTATCTATCTATCTATCTATCTATCTATCTATCATCTATCTATCTATCATCTATCTATCTATCTATCTATCTATCTATCTATCTATCTATCTATCTCTTGGTGCCGGGCACTCTATAATTACTTGTTTTCTGTACTTTGACCAGTTGTGGTTTTCTGTAATGGTTTCTTTCTGTTGTAAACAAAAAGAACAACATCAAAACACGACAAGGAAACAAAAGTATTTCTTTGAAAAGAAGTGGAAGGCAGACTTATCTGTGCATCTAACCATCAATATTTAGATTGCTAGTAGGTTTTCTTTTACAACCCATGACCTCAGCCCTGAGTAGTTGATGAGCCTATGAAGCTTTGACTCAAAAGAATCAATGCAGGCAAAAGAAACAAAGTATCTTTAACTTTTATGACACTCACTTGTTTATCAAATAGATGATTTTAACATATATGCAATATTGTCTTATGAGGGAAAATAATGAACCAAAAACTAGAATTTTTTCCACATGTTTCTTCAGGCTTAGTAATTATAATGTTAGTTAACACAATATTTAAGAATGATTGAATACTTAAGAACTCTTTTGATTGAGGACAGACAGGGTTGTGTAGCCAAGGGTTTGAACTGTAGCTTAGTGGGCCTAGATGACACTGTTTAAAACCTTTTAAATATCATATTTCTTCTCTGTGAAGTGGGAATATATACTTTTCTTGATCATAATGTTATAGTGAGATTAAACAGGATGGTAGAAGTCACCGGTTTTGTATTAAGCCATAACAGCCTCCATGTTACCATCTGAATTTTTCTCTTAATTTTTTGTCTTCATCATTGAGACTTTATGGAGAGTATAGTAGTAGAGAAATCAGCCAGTGGTGCTGAAAAAAATCATAAACAGTCTATTAGCACAGTATGGACCTATGTTTTGTTTAACTTTAGGGATTTATTCTGAGTATTATATCATGAGGTGATCTCACTATTCTGTGAACATTGAATACTATACAAACATAGATGCTATAGCTACTTTATACCCATGATCTGGGTCATAATTCATTGTTTCTAGGTTACAGACCAGGATAGCATGCTACTGTCCTGAATCACATTCCCACCTGTAACACAACAGTAAATATTTGATTATCCAAATATCTGGAAATATAGAACTTACATAATAAAATGCTGGATTCTATGAATTTTCAGGTCTGAAATAATATTTTGAAGCTATGATCATATATATATATATATTATTACTATTTGTATTGAAGAAGGCATTGTGTTTTGTTTATAAATGAGGAAGCTAAGAAAAGTCAAATGATTTGCTAAACAAAAAGTCAAATGATTTGCTGTACAGGATTACTAATAATACTGTAGAGTTGTCCACTGTAATGGTTAAGTATGTTGATCAGAGTGAGATTGCATATGTTTGACCTTGACCTAGCCGTTTCATGCCTTTGGAGAAACAGAGGCATTGTCTTTTTGCTACATTACAATTAATTAGAATGAGAAAAAGAACAGGGAAAGTTGTATTTCATTTTTCTGGTCTTTTTATTTGACATTGCCACAAATCTCTCCCACTGGTGATCTATTGAAACTTCTGCTTGTAAAATCAGATGTGGTTAGTAATGAGGCATCAGTTACATTTTTTTCAAGAGCCAATTTCCTGTAATCATCTCCTTACCCAGAAAGCAAAGATTAAAGAGTCCCTGAGATCTTTTAGCAGCCAGAAGCAGGTGGCCTAACTTGGGAGAAGGCAGAGGATCTGCACAAATTAGAAATGGGTATTCAGTCCTGTAAAATAGTCTCTGATTAGTTTCAAAACTCAAGTAATTATAGTTCCTGTACACAGTAGTGCTCAATAAATGTTTGATGGTGACAGCTATGACATTAGGGGAACACGATCCCAAATCACTCAGGACTCAGGAAATGCCAGAACCTCTCAGAGATCATTAGTAAAAGCAATTAATTAAAGCACTTATTGGACATCTGATCATTTACTGTGATATTCATTAGATTTTCAATGTTCTATTATTGTGAATTTTTTTTAATCTGGAGTTTTCAACTTGGCAAGAAATTGTTGTGTTTACCAAAGGAATTATGTTACAAAAGCCAAGAGTGTTATCCAAGAAATCTAGTAGATTGTACACAATTATTAATTTAAAAAGAATGTAAAGTTCTGACCACCATTCTTGAATTCTGTCAAATTTTCTCTGGCAGTCTCTGAGATAGCAACAAGCTGAACATAATTTCTCTGATGTTCTAGAATATACACATAATAATGTGGCCTGTTCCTGCCGGGACTCCATGACTTTCTGAAAACAGAAATCTACAGAAACTGTTCATTTATGAGAACTTCAGGGTGACTATATCAGTGGGTTTCCCAAGACACCAATCCTCTACCAATCTTCTAAGGATATTCACAAACTACAAGGTTTAAAAAATGAAAACAAAAATCTCTGAGCATTTTCAAATGTGTCTGAGATAAATCATGAACATTGGTACACTTGGCTAGAGCATACCGCCCTTGTTTTCCAAGCAGCCCTCTCCACTGGATAACTGAAGGAAAAAACCCTCACTCAAGAAAACATAGCAAAGCCCGGCCCGCAGCAGCTCTCTGCTCCCAGACCCGGTGAGAGAGAGACCCAACCGCCTGGTCAGGTGGGCACTCCTGAGGCTGCAGAGCAGAAGAGACCACCAACACTGCTCACCCCTGCCCACATCCCTGGCCCAAGGAGGGCCCAGGAGCGGCAGGACCCCTGCCTGAGACACCACCGGAACCTGAAGGAAACACACCAGATAAACAGTTCTCTGCACCCAAATCCCCTGGGAGGGAGAGCTAAACCTTCAGAGAGGCAGACAAGCCTGGGAAACCAGAAGAGACTGCTCCCTGCACACACATCACGGACGCCAGAGGAAAAAGCCAAAGACCATCTGGAACCCTGGTGCACTGAAGCTCCCGGAAGGGGCGGCACAGGTCTTCCTGGTTGCTGCCGCTGCAGAGAGCCCCTGGGAAGCACCCCACGAGCGAACTTGAGCCTCGGGACCACAGGTAAGACCAAATTTTCTGCTGCAAGAAAGCTGCCTGGTGAACTCAAGACACAGGCCCACAGGAACAGCTGAAGACCTGTAGAGAGGAAAAACTACACGCCCGAAAGCAGAACACTCTGTCCCCATAACTGACTGAAAGAGAGGAAAACAGGTCTACAGCACTCCTGACACACAGGCTTATAGGACAGTCTAGCCACTGTCAGAAATAGCAGAACAAAGTAACACTAGAGATAATCTGATGGTGAGAGGCAAGCGCAGGAACCCAAGCAACAGAAACCAAGACTACATGGCACCATCGGAGCCCAATTCTTCCACCAAAACAAACATGGAATATCCAAACACACCAGAAAAGCAAGATCTAGTTTCAAAATCATTTTTGATCATGATGCTGGAGGACTTCAGGAAAGACATGAAGAACTCCCTTAGAGAACAAGTAGAAGCCTACAGAGAGGAATCGCAAAAATGCCTGAAAGAATCGCAAAAATCCCTGAAAGAATTCCAGGAAAACATAAATAAACAAGTAGAAGCCCATAGAGAGGAGACACAAAAATCCCTGAAAGAATTCCAGGAAAACACAATCAAACAGTTGAAGGAATTAAAAATGGAAATAGAAATAGAAGCAATCAAGAAAGAACACATGGAAACAACCCTGGATATAGAAAACCAAAAGAAGAGACAAGGAGCTGTAGATACAAGCTTCACCAACAGAATACAAGAGATGGAAGAGAGAATCTCAGGAGCAGAAGATTCCATAGAAATCATTGACTCAATTGTCAAAGATAATGTAAAGCGAAAAAAGCTACTGGTCCAAAACATACAGGAAATCCAGGACTCAATGAGAAGATCAAACCTAAGGATAATAGGTATAGAAGAGAGTGAAGACTCCCAGCTCAAAGGACCAGTAAATATCTTCAACAAAATCATAGAAGAAAACTTCCCTAACCTAAAAAAAGAGATACCCATAGACATACAAGAAGCCTACAGAACTCCAAATAGATTGGACCAGAAAAGAAACACCTCCCGTCACATAATTGTCAAAACACCAAACGCACAAAATAAAGAAAGAATATTAAAAGCAGTAAGGGAAAAAGGTCAAGTAACATATAAAGGGAGACCTATCAGAATCACACCAGACTTCTCGCCAGAAACTATGAAGGCCAGAAGATCCTGGACTGATGTCATACAGACCCTAAGAGAACACAAATGCCAGCCCAGGTTACTGTATCCAGCAAAACTCTCAATTAACATTGATGGAGAAACCAAGATATTCCATGACAAAACCAAATTTACACAATATCTTTCTACAAATCCAGCACTATAAAGGATAATAAATGGTAAAGCCCAACATAAGGAGGCAAGCTATACCCTAGAAGAAGCAAGAAACTAATCGTCTTGGCAACAAAACAAAGAGAATGAAAGCACACAAACATAACCTCACATCCAAATATGAATATAAAGGGAAACAATAATCACTATTCCTTAATATCTCTCAATATCAATGGCCTCAACTCCCCAATAAAAAGACATAGATTAACAATCTGGATACGCAACGAGGACCCTGCATTCTGCTGCCTACAGGAAACACACCTCAGAGACAAAGACAGACACTACCTCAGAGTGAAAGGCTGGAAAACAACTTTCCAAGCAAATGGTCAGAAGAAGCAAGCTGGAGTAGCCATTCTAATATCAAATAAAATCAATTTCCAACTAAAAGTCATCAAAAAAGATAAGGAAGGACACTTCATATTCATCAAAGGAAAAATCCACCAAGATGAACTCTCAATCCTAAATATCTATGCCCCAAATACAAGGGCACCTACATACGTAAAAGAAACCTTACTAAAGCTCAAAACACACATTGTACCTCACACAATAATAGTGGGAGATTTCAACACCCCACTCTCATCAATGGACAGATCATGGAAACAGAAATTAAACAGTGATGTCGACAGACTAAGAGAAGTCATGAGCCAAATGGACTTAACGGATATTTATAGAACATTCTATCCTAAAGCAAAAGGATATACCTTCTTCTCAGCTCCTCATGGTACTTTCTCCAAAATTGACCATATAATTGGTCAAAAAAACGGGCCTCAACAGGTACAGAAAGATAGAAATAATCCCATGCGTGCTATGGAACCACCACGGCCTAAAACTGGTCTTCAATAACAATAAGGGAAGAATGCCCACATATATGTGGAAATTGAACAATGCTCTACTCAATGATAACCTGGTCAAGGAAAAAATAAAGAAAGAAATTAAAAACTTTTTAGAATTTAATGAAAATGAAGATACAACATACCCAAACTTATGGGACACAATGAAAGCTGTGCTAAGAGGAAAACTCATAGCACTGAGTGCCTGCACAAAGAAACAGGAAAGAGCATATGTCAGCAGCTTGACAGCACACCTAAAAGCTCTAGAACAAAAAGAAGCAAATACACCCAGGAGGAGTAGAAGGCAGGAAATAATCAAACTCAGAGCTGAAAAAAACCAAGTAGAAACAAAAAGGACCATAGAAAGAATCAACAGAACCAAAAGTTGGTTCTTTGAGAAAATCAACAAGATAGATAAACGCTTAGCCAGACTAACGAGAGGACACAGAGAGTGCGTCCAAATTAACAAAATCAGAAATGAAAAGGGAAACATAACTACAGATTCAGAGGAAATTCAAAAAATCATCAGATCTTACTATAAAAACCTATATTCAACAAAACTTGAAAATCTTCAGGAAATGGACAATTTCCTAGACAGATACCAGGTATCGAAGTTAAATCAGGAACAGATAAACCAGTTAAACAACCCCATAACTCCTAAGGAAATAGAAGCAGTCATTAAAGGTCTCCCAACCAAAAAGAGCCCAGGTCCAGACGGGTTTAGTGCAGAATTCTATCAAACCTTCATAGAAGACCTCATACCAATATTATCCAAACTATTCCACAAAATTGAAACAGATGGAGCCCTACCGAATTCCTTCTACGAAGCCACAATTACTCTTATACCTAAACCACACAAAGACACAACAAAGAAAGAGAACTTCAGACCAATTTCCCTTATGAATATCGACGCAAAATTCTGGCAAACCGAATTCAAGAGCACATCAAAACAATCATCCACCATGATCAAGTAGGCTTCATCCCAGGCATGCAGGGATGGTTTAATATACGGAAAACCATCAACGTGATCCATTATATAAACAAACTGAAAGAACAGAACCACATGATCATTTCATTAGATGCTGAGAAAGCATTTGACAAAATTCAACACCCCTTCATGATAAAAGTCCTGGAAAGAATAGGAATTCAAGGCCCATACCTAAACATAGTAAAAGCCATATACAGCAAACCAGTTGCTAACATTAAACTAAATGAAGAGAAACTTGAAGCAATCCCACTAAAATCAGGGACTAGACAAGGCTGCCCACTCTCTCCCTACTTATTCAATATAGTTCTTGAAGTTCTAGCCAGAGCAATCAGACAACAAAAGGAGATCAAGGGGATACAGATCGGAAAAGAAGAGGTCAAAATATCACTATTTGCAGATGACATGATAGTATATTTAAGTGATCCCAAAAGTTCCACCAGAGAACTACTAAAGCTGATAAACAACTTCAGCAAAGTGGCTGGGTATAAAATTAACTCAAATAAATCAGTTGCCTTCCTCTATACAAAAGAGAAACAAGCCGAGAAAGAAATTAGGGAAACGACACCCTTCATAATAGACCCAAATAATATAAAGTACCTCGGTGTGACTTTAACCAAGCAAGTAAAAGATCTGTACAATAAGAACTTCAAGACACTGAGGAAAGAAATTGAAGAAGACCTCAGAAGATGGAAAGATCTCCCATGCTCATGGATTGGCAGGATTAATATAGTAAAAATGGCCATTTTACCAAAAGCAATCTACAGATTCAATGCAATCCCCATCAAAATACCAATCCAATTCTTCAAAGAGTTAGACAGAACAATTTGCAAATTCATCTGGAATAACAAAAAACCCAGGATAGCTAAAGCTATCCTCAACAATAAAAGGACGTCAGGGGGAATCACTATCCCTGAACTCAAGCAGTATTACAGAGCAATAGTGATAAAAACTGCATGGTATTGGTACAGAGACAGACAGATAGACCAATGGAATAGAATTGAAGACCCAGAAATGAACCCACACACCTATGGTCACTTGATTTTTGACAAAGGAGCCAAAACCATCCAATGGAAAAAAGAGCATTTTCAGCAAATGGTGCTGGTTCAACTGGAGGGCAACATGTAGAAGAATGCAGATCGATCCATCCTTATCACCCTGTACAAAGCTTAAGTCCAAGTGGATCAAGGACCTCCACATCAAACCAGACACACTCAAACTAATAGAAGAAAAACTAGGGAAGCATCTGGAACACATGGGCGCTGGAAAAAATTTCCTGAACAAAACACCAATGGCTTATGCTCTAAGATCAAGAATCGACAAATGGGATCTCATAAAACTGCAAAGCTTCTGTAAGGCAAAGGACACTGTGGTTAGGACAAAACGGCAACCAACAGATTGGGAAAAGATCTTTACCAATCCTACAACAGATAGAGGCCTTATATCCAAAATATACAAAGAACTCAAGAAGTTAGACCGCAGGGAAACAAATAACCCTATTAAAAAATGGGGTTCAGAGCTAAACAAAGAATTCACAGCTGAGGAATGCCGAATGGCTGAGAAACACCTAAAGAAATGTTCAACATCTTTAGTCATAAGGGAAATGCAAATCAAAACAACCCTGAGATTTCACCTCACACCAGTGAGAATGGCTAGGATCAAAAACTCAGGTGACAGCAGATGCTGGCGAGGATGCGGAGAAAGAGGAACACTCCTCCATTGTTGGTGGGATTGCAGACTGGTACAACCATTCTGGAAATCAGTCTGGAGGTTCCTCAGAAAATTGGACATTGAACTGCCTGAGGATCCAGCTATACCTCTCTTGGGCATATACCCAAAAGATTCCTCAACATACAAAAGAGATACGTGCTCCACTATGTTCATCGCAGCCTTATTTATAATAGCCAGAAAATGGAAAGAACCCAGATGCCCTTCAACAGAGGAATGGATACAGAAAATGTGGTACATCTACACAATGGAATATTACTCAGCTATCAAAAACAACGAGTTTATGAAATTCGTAGGCAAATGGTTGGAACTGGAAAATATCATCCTGAGTGAGCTAACCCATTCACAGAAAGACATACATGGTATGCACTCATTGATAAGTGGCTATTAGCCCAAATGCTTGAATTACCCTAGATCCCTAGAACAAACGAAACTCAAAACGGATGATCAAAATGTGAATGCTTCACTCCTTCTTTAAATGAGGAAAAAGAATACCCTTGGCAGGGAAGGGAGAGGCAAAGATTAAAACAGAGACTGAAGGAATACCCATTCAGAGCCTGCCCCACATATGACCCATACATATACAGCCACCCAATTAGAGAAGATGGACGAAGCAAAGAAGTGCAGACCGACAGGAACCGGATGTAGATCGCTCCTGAGAGACACAGCCAGAATACAGCAAATACAGAGGCGAATGCCAGCAGCAAACCACTGAACTGAGAATAGGCCCCCGTTGAAGGAATCAGAGAAAGAACTGGAAGAGCTTGAAGGGGCTCGAGACCCCAAAAGTACAACAATGTCAGGCAACCAGAGCTTCCAGGGACTAAGCCACTACCTAAAGACTATACATGGACTGACCCTGGACTCTGACCCCATAGGTAGCCATGAATATCCTAGTAAGAGCACCAGTGGAAGGGGAAGCCCTGGGTCCTGCTAAGACTGAACCCCCAGTGAACTAGACTATGGGGGGAGGGCGGCAATGGGGGGAGGGTTGGGAGGGGAACACCCATAAGGAAAGCGAGGGGGGAGGGGGATGTTTGCCCGGAAACCGGGAAAGGAAATAACACTTGAAATGTATATAAGAAATACTCAAGTTAATAAAAAAAAAGAAAGAAAGAAAACATAGCAAAAAGCTATGTGGATTAAGAAGACTGTCAGTCTCAACTAACATAGAACCCTAAGATCTCTCAGACACTAAACCACCAACCATGCAGCATAGAGGAGCTGATATAAGGCCCCATACATATACAGCAGAGGACTACCGGGTTTGGACTCAGTAAGGGAAGAGTCACCTCACCCTCTAGAGACTTGACGTCCCAGAGAGTTCCGAGGGGACATCATCTTGGAGACAGGAGGGGGTTGGGAGATGGGAAAAAGGAGGATGTATGGGATGTGGAACAGTTAGAGGGCTGACCAGGAGAGGGATAAATACTGGACTGAAAAAAAAAAAGACTAAAGAAAAAAAGAAAGCTCTTACCTATCCCTAAAACACATTTTCAAACTGTATTTTAGCTTCATTCCATACAATTTCCTTAATCTCTTATGAATGCTACAATTTCATTATACAAACGCTTCTGTTGAAGTATTTATTTTATAAAGCTGCCAGAGGCAAACATTCCCTACTGAGTCCCATTCTTTAAGTTCCCAAAGAGACTCTATTTCCCACAGAACACCGGGCCATGAAAGACTGTTTGGCTGTGATTGCTGGAGATAGAAGATGATTAAGGAAGAACTCTTCAGCAAGGCATCCAGACAGGCCAACATAACCTTAAACACATTCCTGTTGATCCTCAGGACTCACCGCTGTGTAGGCAATTGTGGGTCTGGGTAGCTAATTGAGGAATCTGATCCTAAAAGATGTCAGTGTTTTGTCAAGATGGCCACGGTGACCATTATTTTGAACACTGTTCAGATACTTACATCAGTAACCTGTGATGTTCATTCCTGTGTACTTGCTAGTGGCTGTATGCTAAGGGACACTACTCAGCCAACAGATGTGATTTTATGGAGTCTGTGATTGTCTTTTTATACAGGGGAGCCAGGGAAAAATAAAGGCAGGTAGACAGATTCTGATGTCAACAGATTGGGTTTTTATTGTTATTGCTATAGTTATTGTTATATATATCAGCTTATTGGTAGAGTTGGAAAAATCTCAGCTATACATCTGATGCCACACTTTATGTATTAAGTACCACAAATCAACTCTGAAGAGCCTCTGACTGATTGCTCTGTTGTGTTCCCTATGGCATCCCAGACCCACAAGGACGTTATCATTCCTTTTCATTAATATCCCATAAAAGTGTATGGATGGCATCACTGTGGACTCAGTTGAGATATATTTTACAACTCTGCATAGCAAATTACAATGCAAGGTAGACTTATTTTTTTGAAATATGGGAATAGTAATTTTAAAAATACAGATTTGGTTATGATTACAACAGCATGCCCACTTTGTACACAAATCCAAAGATAGTCATCTAGAGAATTCATGTACAAATGAGCCATTGGATCCCCAACATTACTGAGGTAACACATGCCATCTCTGACACCAGAAACAGGATTAAGTAAAACTTTATGTGTTAGCTGTCTTACAAGGCTGAATGAGAACAGTTGTGGAAGCATTATCTAGTTATTAATTCTTCTAGAAAAATTAATTTCTTCCTAGAAAAAAAGCTTTGTCGATTTATGATTTCAGAGATAGCATCACTCTATTTTCCTACAATCTTTAATGTTTTGTGTAAATGCATCACTTAAAGCATGTTCTTCTTACTTGTATTTATTTGTATTTATAAATGAAGATTATGTGTTTAAATTCTATTATTTGGAGATCATTTGCCAGGCTTGATTTGTTTCATTAGGCCAGTTCTGTAATATCCTGCACCAATGTACTCAATTTAGTGAAATGGAATCACTCTCTTGTATGCATCCAGGTATATATAGAATGCTTATATTGCCATTTACGACTAAACTGTTCCTTTGGTACTCAGCTCCCTTAGTCACACTCCATTTGAAAAGCAATGCTTAAAGAATGATATGCTAAATCTATGGTTAGAAAACAAATGTTCTACATAGGTGAAAGTCATTAACTGGGCTATTATTGTTCTGTTACTCCCATGGCTCTAATCTTAACATTCATCTTGACCAGTTAGAGACTGAGGGCTTTATTCTCACTTCTCAGTAAGCAACCTGGGCTATAAAGAAGTCTGGGACTCCTGAGAGTTTCTGATAATGGTTAAGTAATATATCTTAAAAATCAGTTCCTTTGCTGGCTTCCACCAACACGGTTCTGTTGGATTGTCTCAGCCCATGATTATAATGCCCCCCACTGTTTTCCAGTGGATAGTCTTGGGAAAGCATTTGGACTTTTAGACACTTTTAATGATTTCAGTCAATGATTACAAACACAGTCTAAGCTTCTCAAGCTGCATCAAAGATCGAGACACTTTTCTTTCATGATGAATAATATCCCCTGGGTCTTGTCCTATCTTCTGCAGAGCCTGCCTCTGCCCCTTTCTCTCTCCCCCCATAGCTCAAAAGGAATGAAGTTGATCACTTATGGGTTTATGTGTATCATTCTACTCCATAGCTCTATACAGCCTGCTTACTTTTCATTCTATCCCCCTAGTTCCTTGGGTTGTCTGTCACTTGTAATCAATCATCTTTGTACCTCAACTTCCCCTGCTGTCCATGCTTGGTGTTGCTGCCTCTGGCCTACATCCATGTCTGCTGAAGTAACATGCTTACAGATTCTGAGAATGAACCCCTTAGGAGAGACCGTCTCTCACCACCTTTATACTTCCCTCTGGTTAGCATGGACTTCTGTATTCAAAATCTGCCTTTCCTACTTAATTGCTTTTTAATCAAGTAGTGTGACCTTAGTAGAGTACCAATATCTCTCTGCGCACTTCACCTTAAATGTTAAAACAAAAAAAAACTATCTAGCTCATGGATCAGGAGTTTAATTTCTACCTGGAACAGTTCATGATAACATGTGTCACCTTGCCTATCTATAATGTGCCAACTGTGGGCCACCTGTATTCCTAAAGTCTTAAAGGGGACAAAAACAGTCTCTGTAATCTCAATCTCACTTCTGGTCACCTAACATCATTAAACTTTCCTTTTCTCTTATATTACTACAAAATCTGGAATGTAAAATATGGGCGAGAAGCATCTCTCTCTGCTGCTCTTAGACTGACAACCATGGCATTGATATTCACCAAGGGTAGACTATATCCCCTTCTGCTTCATCCTCTTCAAAAAGTTACATCCCACACTAGCGTCATTGAGTGTGCAGAAAGCCAACCGACATAATTCAAGTTCAAACTCAAAGGCTGGTCATTCAGCCTCAATACAGGAGTCTGGCTTAACTCCTCTATGATTGTTTCCTATGGCAGGATAAATTTCCCCAAAAAACCCTTCACTCCAGGTAAAGAAAAGCCTTTTGCTTCTTAGATAGACAGGAGATCTGTGTATTCAAGTTTCAAGGAATGTTTCAGGCAGGCATGATAGAGTATAAATGTTTTGAGAGTGGCAGTTTCCAGCCAGATCCTTCATTCCCCACTTTTCTGTACTGTTTATTGCATGACCTGTGTAGGCTAAAGTAACATCAGTCAGGCATAGGAAGAGTATCTCATAAAAATTGCATAAACTTTTAGTAAAGCTAGCTAGCCTAATCTGCTGTAATGTCTGTGCACTAAGGAATATTTATTCCTGCACTTAAAATCAGTATCCATGAAGTGCACTTTGTGCTGTGTTTTATCATGTTTATTTTCTTTTTGCAAAGTGCTACAGGTGTTGAAGGTCAAGATGTAGACATTTCACTGCTTTAACCCAAGGCAGCGTCGCTGTTGTGCCTGATTTGTGTCACCAAAATACATCAAACTTTCCACACTGCCAAATGGCTCCTCTGCTCTCTATTGTGAAGCTTGCTGTCTTTAAAAAATGACCACCCTTGAGTCTTTGAACGTACAAATTTGCTTGTAACCACTCAGGTTCCTTGGACCCCGTGTCACTTCTATCTCTTGCCTTTTCTCCTTGCAGTTGTACCAGCTTGAAGAATGTGCATCTTGTGTAGCTGGTCTTGAAAACTGTAATGGAATCCCTCCTCAACAGCTACTGCTCTCCTTCTATGCCCTCTGTCTCTCCCTCACCTTCCTTTGCTCATCCACTGAATCTGTTTTTCCATCTCAACTTTTCGGAGTTAGCCAGTCTGGTTCAGGATGAACTCCATATACTGTTGAGACCAATCACAATGCATGGTACCCTGTCTCATAAATGGTTGCTTTCCTTTTTTTCCCCTGAAAACTTAAGAACAGAAAGTAAGTCTCTGATACCTATATCCTTAGTGGCCAACATTAGGTGTAGCACATAGAGGTTGCTCATTGAAGTTTGAATAAAAGAATGCATGATATGGATGCAAGAAATTCATTGAATGCATTGAATGTAATGAATGAAAGGAAAATTTGTTTTCTACTAGCTTCTTATTTCCTTTTACTGGGCTACAAACTACATTGGTATAAGACTGACAAGAAGGGGGTTGGGGATTTAGCTCAGCGGTAGAGCACTTGCCTAGCAAGCGCAAGGCCCTGGGTTCGGTCCCCAGCTCCGAAAAAAAGGAAAAAGAAAAAAAAAAGACTGACAAGAAGAAAAATAACCAAATGCATGTGTATAGACATATTTTACATATATGTATACATATGCCTATTTGAGAGTCCTCCACAAATATGTCAGTCAAAGAAGTGGTTCATTAAGAGTTTCCCAAGCTGTAGAAATAGTAGTCTAGGGACTTTGGAGGTTAGGAGTGAGTAGCAGTAGAAAATCTCTGCTTAGTTCTTATCTGTATGATCTGTTTCTTGGTGAGGGTGGGATATTGAATTCATGCAGTATTAATTAGTGTGTGGTGCTGGCTGGTTTTGTTTGTCAGCTTGACACAAGCTAGAGTCATTATAAAAAAAGGAGTTCAGTTGAGGAAATGCCTCCATGCGATCCAGCTGTAGGGTATTTTCTCTAATTAATAATTAGTAATTAGTAATTAAGTGGGGAAGGCACAGCCCATTGTTGGTGGTGCCTTTCCTGATTTTGTGGTCCTGGGATCTTTAAAAAGGTAGGCTCAGTAAGCCAGGGGAAGGAAGGCAGTTAGCAGCACCCCTCCAGGTCCTCTGTATCAGCTCCTGCCTCCATGTTCCTGCCCTGCTTGAGTTTCTGTTTTTTACTTTCTTTGGTGAGGAACAGCAACATGGAGGTGTAAGCCAAATACATCCTTTCCTCCCTAACTTGCTTTTTGGTCTTGGTGTTTTGTCACGGCAATAGAAACCTTAAGTTGGACAGTATGTGAGAGTCAATATGTGATTTAAGCTGTAGTTCTGTATATTTTACAAACTTGGGTGTCCTGTGTTTGGCACATAGATGTTAATACTTGCAATGCCATATTGGTTGACTTTTCCCTTGATGAGTGTGCAGTTTTCTTTCCTATCCATCTCCTCTGATAGGTTTTGGGTTGAAATTCATTTTGTCAGATAGTAAAATGGCTACTTTAGCTTGCTTCTAGGTCCATTTGATTGGAGTATCATTTTTTTTATTCTTCTACCCTGAGGTGATGTTTATCCTTGATGGCGAGGTGTATTTATTTTATGCACAAGAAGGATGGATCCTGTTTTTGTTGTTGTTTGTTCTTTGTTTTTCTACATTCAGTTAGTGTGTGTCATTTTATTGGCTAATTGAGACCACTGATGTTGAGGTGTATCAACAAGCAGTGTTTGTTGATTTCTGTTTTTATTTTGTTGGTATATTTTGTATATGTACATGTGCACATGCATAAGTGTGTGTGTGTGTGTGTGTGTGTGTGTGTGTGTGTGTGCCTATGTGTGCTGCTCCTCCTTTTCTTATGGTTGATTAACCTCTTTAAGTTGGAACTTTCCTTCTAGCACCTTCTATAGGGCTGTGTTTGTAGATAAATATTGCTTAAAATTGGCTTTGTCATGGAGTATCTTATTTTCTTCATCTATTGTGACTGGAAGTTTTGCTGGGTACAGTAGTCTGGGCTGACATCTGTGGTCTTAGAATCTGTAAATCATCTGTCCAAACTCATCTGGCCCTTAGAGTCACCTTGAAGAAGTCAGGTATTACTATAGCAGGTCTTTCCCATTGCAGCTTTTAATATGCTTTGTTCTGTATGTTTAGTGTTTTAATTAACATGTGTTATAGAAAATTTCTTTTCTGGTCTAGTCTATTTGGTTTTCTATATGCGTTGTCTTGTACTTTAGTAGATCTCTCCTCTTTTAGGTTAGAAAATTTTTCTTCTATGATTTGTTTGAAAATATTTTCTGTGCCTGGGTTTCATCTCCTTCCTATATTCTTCTTTTAAATTTGGTCTTTCCATGGAATCCTAGATTTCCTGAATGTTTTGTGCCAGGATTTTTTTTATTTGACATTTTTTCTATCATGTCTTCACTGTCTTTAATTCTCTCTTCCATTTCTTGTTTTTTTTTTTTTTTTGTTTGTTTTTTTTTCTGGTGAGGCTTGACTCTGAGGTTCCTATTTGAATTCATATATTTTTCATCTCCAGATTGTCCTCAGATTGAGTTTTCTTTGATTCTGTTTCTATTTTTATGTCTAAACTGGTTTATTCATTTATTAATTTCTTCTTTAAAGACCTCTAACACTTTCATATAGACTATTATAAGGTCTTTTATTTTGTGTGTCAGCTATGTTGTAATTCTTGGTAGGGTTGCTGGACTCTAAAAAGAAGACATATTACCCTGTCAATTTTTGATTGTGTTTCTATGCTGGCATCTAGGCACCTGGGTTTGGAAAGATTGTAATTTTAGATGCTGATATCTGATCTTGTTTTTGTTGGATGGGTGCTTTGTTTTGTTTTTTCTGGTTTCAATTGTCTTCTCTGCTTCTTGTAAGGCTATGATGGTTGTGTGTTGCCCTGTAGGCAATTCTTCTGGGATTCTGATGGTTTAGTTACAGGGGTTCTAGGTAAAATGTGTTTCTAGGTCTTTGGGAACTGACATTTGGGAATGGGCACGAGTTAGGAGGCTGGGTCGGTCCATGGGTGGGAGGACATCAGGGTACTCCACTAGGACCTCCTTAGACCTCTGGGGATGGAGGCAGAGAGTGAAGAGAGACTACAATAAGTACTCTGCTATAAAAGCAGGGAATGAGACTGAGGGATTGGGTTTGGAGGGATGGAGGGACAGATGAAGAGCTGCAGTTTCTCTAACTGCTTTGCTGGCTAGAATGGCCTTGGAGTTCCCAGTGAGCTCTCACTGGAGTTGGGAACTGAGATGAATTAGTAAGTCAAAAGAAGGGAAATTGGCGGGCAAGATCTGTGTGATCCAAGGAGATGGGAGCAAGGAAGCATGGGAAGGAAGCCCCAGCTGCAGTCCCATGCAGAGCTGGGCTAAGACTCAGAGGATTGGATTTAGAGGAGCTGAGGAAAAGGTGAAGATCTATAATTAGCCTGCTTTCTTGGCCAGAGTACTACAAAGAGATTTCTAAAAATGTCTTAATTACTATATATTGGATTATAAAGCCTTGAGGAGACTACGATGATGCATAGCTAAAGTTGCATATGAATAGACATTATATAGAAAGGTCTTGGCTTACACCTGCTATTGTATATTGTAGACTTTCTTGTCTTGATTGATAAGAATTGCGCATTAACATTTGAAGACTAGTTGAAGTTTTCCAACAGAACAATGAACTTATAGGGATGTTCATGATATGTATTTTCCAAGTGTAGAAATGAAAGATCCTGTCTGAAGTCACAAAGTAGTAAGTGGCAAAATCAGAAGTAAAACAAGGTTTCGGATAATTAATGTTGATTATCAACTTGACAGTGTCTAGAATCACCTAGGAGACAAAGTCGTAGATGCATCTGGGAGGGAGTTTTTATCTTCTGATGAGGTGAGAATGGCTTTTAACCACATGAAGCACAATCTTTTGGGATTTGGATTCCACTCAATAAAAAGGAGAAAATGAGCTGAGAACCAGCTCAGTACTTTTGACTGTGAAGGCAGTATTACCTCTCCTGTCATAGTTTCCCTACAGTGATGGTCTGCGCTCTCAAAATGTCAGCCAAAATACATCCTTCCCTCAGGCAAAGAACATGTGAGTTGTAAAGAATATATGAAGCTGGATGTTTTTTATAGTTTCAATTCTGTCGTTAATATCATTTTTGTAGCAAATGAGTGCATAAAAATTTAATTGATGCCAAAAGTATAAAAACCCACAAAGTCAGAATGGCCATTTTAACTGTACAGAAGTTTACTGAGCTATACAGAGTTCAGAACTAAGCAAATAAGCCACTTGAGTGGCTACTTTAATAATTATGTGATTTTTTTTATTTGAGGTCATTAAAATAAAGTGACATTAGTTTTTTTAAAATTACTTCCCTTTTTAAGTTTCTTTGTCAAATACTTTCTCAATCAATAAAAATCTCAATGAATTCATGGGCTTTCTGTATCCAAGTCGCAGTAAATGGTGTGGCCTTCATATGAGAATAGTAACAATATTTGGAACCAATTTGCTCTATCATAGAGAAGATAGATTTGAAAAATGATGAAGGCAAAGGGTATGGTTCTAGGGAGTTTGAATACCAATTTCTCAATGGTCACACTATAAACCCAGGAGCAAAAATTAGCTGCATGGCTGCCGAAAGTTCTTCAGCTAACCCTGGAATCACGTTTTATCTCTCTGAATCATAGACTTACTATCCTGAGCACTTTCATTATGAAACTCAGGAGTAATATGTTTAAATTAATTTATAATGATTCTTCACATATTCTGCATTCTCCAAGGGCAGAAAATGAGGGTCAATAGGCCACTTGGTCACAAGTGAGACATCTGTCTTTATCTTATCCCTCTCCAACCCAAGGTTCAGGGAGTATTGGTAGAAGAGGGGAGAGTAAGATTGTAAGAGCAAGAGGTTGGAGAGGACTGGAGGTAAACAGTATATCCTCTGGACATCACAGGGCTGTATCGCTCATGAACTCATAACAGCCATGCTTATCTATACAAGACCCACACTACCACATTAAACCAATCAGTATTACAGCATCAAGTAGATAGCCCATCCCTAACTGAGAAGCTATTGACAATAGACTGCTTCTGGGCAAGAGAGATTCAGTTTTCTTTAAAGATGTCACCCCTGGTAGGTCAATTATGGTACAATAGATGAACCACACTCCTGAATATACTGAAAGAACCAAATAGACCCAAATGGGTTACTAAAATATATAGTGAGAGTTTTGGTTTCCCTAAAACCAGAAACATTATGGGAACATGCTTTGGTCCCAGGTGTGAGATATGGGGCTGCTTCAGATTATACACAGCAGTAGACTATGATTTGCCTCGTGCTCCATCACATCTATGTTTTGCCAGCTTCAGATAGTTTTTGCAAGTGTATGATATTTGGAATTCTGGGAACTCTTGAGAGGGTATATATAAATGCAGGAGCCCAGAGAGTGGTAGGGCCCCTGCAATTCCTCTTGCTGTGGTTCCTGGATGCTGGCTGGCTGCTGGCTGGTTGCTGGCTGGTAGTTGGTGGTTCCTGACAACAAAGATCAAAAGTACCCCAAGGAACTTGATACCCCTAATTAGCAGGAAGTAGTATAAGAATATCAACACCTCCTTTCTCCTCTAGCTTCTTTCCTTCCTACCTGTTGTTGTGGAGTTGGAAAATATAAGGGTGCAGAGTCTGGTTACAAAAAAAATAAAACAAAAAACAAAAGAAGGCAGGAAGGTAGGTGCAGGGAGTATGTGGGAGATCTGGGAGGAGTTAGGGGAAGGAGTGGAGAATAAGATAAAGATACATTGTGCATCTATAAAAATCTCAAAGAATAAATTTCTTTTTAAAGAACATAAAAGTGTTCATGATAATTAAGAATATTAGTTTATTCTGTTGCATTTTTGTCCTCCTTTTGGGGCAAACTATATTTTAAAGTTCACCAATTGGCACAAACAGAAAATAATTAGGAATATGAATGTTTAATGCCTCAATATTCTAAAGACATTTTATTATTGCCCATTTCCAGATAATGTAAACAAAGGGTCCTCACATTGTTACCTTTTGAGCATACGAGAGATGAAAACATATTGTGGTTTGCACAACTCTTGGAAAGATCTTCAGCACTGAATCATGTGTGCTTCGTGCTGGCAGCTCCTCAGGCAGACAGCTCTGTTTGGAAAGTTGGCAAGTGCATAACAAATTCTTGCATACTTGAAGCTGCCTTGTTGATTTCCTTTCAACTCCATCCCAAGGCAGCCTGGGCTCTTCCTCTGCAGCAGTACAATGTGGCGTGAAGGAATGAGCTCCCATGGCCCCCGGGATTCCTCTGTTCCCCCTCCTCACACAAATCATTCTCCCCAGATTTCAAAGAAACCCCAGAGAGGAATTCTTGCTGTTCTATCTCTAGGACTACAGCCAGCACAAATCAAGAAAATGGTTTCCAGGTGCAGACCACCCTCCCTTCCCCTTCACTTTAAAATCTGCCGATTGTTTCACTCTTTAATCTGGAGATGGACGATAGGGGGAACAGGAGGGCAAACCTTAGGATTCAAAGGCCGATGGAAAATTATTTTGCCTTTTTCATTTTGGAGGAGTCGGTTCTCTCCTCCAAATCGTATCACACAACCCAGCACGAGTCATTCTGCCTCTTTTGATAAGCCTCAGACCCTAAATAACCTAGATGCATTATCTGAGCCACGAAAGGAGCCCTACGGAGTGAAGCTTTTATGAAAGTAGTTTTAATCCAATGCTATTACAATCTCCCAGTAACTAGCTCTATTTTCACACAAAGCTATAATTGGTGGGGAAAAAATTGCTTACTCTTCACAATCGTCCTTGATCTGCTAAATTCAGGTAATAGCACATAATTATTGATAAACAAAACACTGAGGGGAAGTGTGTTTGGGGAACTTTCCTAGAGGTAATAATATTCACCAAAGTATACTGACAACTGGAAATGGTAATATTCAGTACAGATACTGTGGCCCCGTTCTTCTCTTAACTGTAGTTACGCCTCCTGTGTCCTAATATCAGAATGCTCGGAGTCTTGAACAGTCAATCCTACACCGCTGCCCAGTTTCCCGTGTCCAGCTATATGTGAAGCCATTCACATCCTCACCACTCGAAACCTGTAGGCTCTATTTCATGTCATCATTGAATCTGTGATTTTTTTCTTAACTGTGTAGACCACATCTAAACATTTTTTGGAGACAATTGATTACTCCCCTGAGAAAAAATTTAGGTGTTTTGAGGGAGAAATGAATTTTATAACATGTCTAACTTGATCCACAAGTTTACACAGTAAATTCACATTTTCATTTTTGGTTTATCTTGAGAACACCTAAAACTCCATGGATTCTAAATTCCTTTATTTGTGAAAATAACTAACACAGTTTTCTTCTCTCTTGAGGTTTCTAATTTCGTCATGACACTTTCTATATCATTTCATTTCTCTGATACTGTTACGTTATTCCTTCTTATAGAGGACAGAAATTCATGCTTTCAGATCTGCTAGTAAAATCATCAGATTCTTATCAGGTTTTTTGTTTGTTTGTTTGTTTGTTTGTTTTTGAGTCGTTCTATTTTCCTTAAATGAGTTCCTTGGGAAGTCCCTCTAAATCTCTCTTGCTTTAGACTTAGTGTCCGAAACTGTTAGTGTTTGCCAATATTCATGTTTTCTTCCTCTTTGGCACATAATAAATACACATCTGCAAGGTCTTTGAGGTTAGAGGAACATGCTGACAGAGGTGTGGCTAGGAAACAAGGCAGAAGAGACGTCATAGCTTTTTAGCCAGCTGCCTGAACATTGCCAATGTATAATTTTCTATTGCCTGATAGCTGAAGGCCAGAAGACTTTTTTAAGACTCAAGAAAGAAAAAAAATGTTTTGATATATGCAAGGATACATATGTAAATATGTGTGCATGTATATATATATATATATATATATATATTTAATATGCTTAATAAGCATATTACTTAACCAGGAGAAAATATACTATGCTGAGTCACTGGGACTTGGGGACCATTTTTCTTTCCTACCATTATAGAATTCGATACACTAAAGTGAGCATTTTCAGAAGCACAAAATTTAGACTTTCTGATACAGTGGTTCAGTAGATGATTGTAAGAAATGCTCCCGAAAGCCTGCCGCCCACACAGGCCCCTCCTGCTGCTCTGGATGCTGTGCCAGTTGGTACTGTGGATCATTTGGAAGTGACCATACAGTGCTTCAGCCTAGACTTGTGGAACATTGTTGGGGGCCACTGTCAACCAAGGTGCAGTAAAAATGGGATGAATTTAGGTTAAGAACTGGCGGATTTGAAAACAGAAATAGAAAGAAATAAAATGCAGGGTATAGAAAACCTAGGTGTTCCTTAGAGTGTAACTAGCAGCCGCAAGGAAGAAGGGAGGAATGGAAGTTTTCGATGTGCCATGGCTTCTTAGCTTTCAAGTGTCACTTCCCATATACACAGGTACATATATATGAATATATATTAATATATGTACTATGTATGCACATATACTACATACACACTATAGTGCATATATAATATGTTTGTTTACATATGCTACACATATATTTATATAGGCTGTTCAGAATGGTCCATATTCCTATGTAGGTTGTATATTATATACACATAGGGTACATAGAGCATATATCTATACATATTATATTTATATAAGCTATATATAATATGTAATTAAATAGGCTACAAGAAAACCAGTGTCTTATACTTGAAGATTATGTGCAAGATATAGGCTGGTTATGGTTAAATGCATCTGGAAATGACTGGTAATAAGAAGATTGAAAAGTTGTATTTTCTTTAATGTAATTTTATGTTTTGGTAAGTACTCCATGAACATTGTAGCAAAGGTCATAAGCTCTCAAAACAGTGCTTTTTAACTGAGAGACTCTGATTCCTATGGGAGATTTGAAAACATGAAAATATTTATAGTTTGTGTGATGGTGATGGACAGATTAATGGAAGTTTGTTTTTATCTGTGTATTACATTGCTACCTTTTGAATGAACAAAGCTGTAAGTGAACAAAGAAATACATTCTTCTTAAGACTCAGAGGCATATATATTATTATACTGTCTTCTGTGTTTCATAAAATATATGTTTAAAGGAGTCATGTCAATGAGTTTTCTAACTTAGACAACAAAGTACTTTGTTTGGAAAGATAATTTTAGTCTAGACTTCATCAGACATAGAGGCCAAAGAGAAATATTGCTGAATGAGTGGTGGACTAAAAGAGGCAGGATTGGATTAAGATTCTAGTTGCAGGTCTTAGGACTGGAGAAGCTCGTCCTCAAGTTTGGGGTCACCTGTAAATAACAAAAATGGAGGAGGCAGAAACTGAGAGAGCTCATTTCTGCTCACCACCATTTTTTTTCTACTGAGATAATTAAACCTGCCTTAAGGTAAAGTGAGACCTCTGAGGACAGGCCAAAGATTGAGGTGCTCCTTCTGGTCAAGACCCCAACAGTGACTGGGGACACATTATCCTGTGTTGTGTGTTCTATCCTCTACTTTTCCATGTGTGCCCTGAAATTGTGAATATTAGAGAGTTTGCCCTATCAGACAGTCAAATGATTTAGCTCTAAATGACAGACTCAAATCCCCAGAGTCCTGGCAGATCATTATTTCGGATGTTATAGGTTGTAACATTAACCCCAAACTGTCATTCACAATGACCCCGTGGAAGTACTGCTCTTGAAGCTGTTCCATATCTTAACCCTTGAGTGTAGCTAGGGGTAGGAGCCTTTGCGGGGGTTCCTGCTCTAGGGTCATATGAAACTTGACCCTCTCAGGCTTCAACAAGCATCTGGGAGGGGCTTCCCTGCTGCTGAGGCAGGACATCCCCGCTATACCAAAAACAAGCAAACACCAAAAACCCCTCCCCAATACAAAACCAACAACAACAAAGATTTCTCTCAACTTGTGAATAGAGCTTTGAATTCTGGGTACATTTCTCTTGCCTTTCCAGAGACAGCTCACCTTTGATCTCTGAAAACGAAGATGAGAGTTCCAATATTTTTTCTCTACGATCAGAAGATGAATAATGTAATCCAGTGAAAAGGGATGTGACTGAAACACCATGGGTGCCTTGCATGAAGTGGATGGTTCTGTGGGCAAAACTGTGTTAGAGTTTCCTCTTTTCTGGGACCACTAACCTGTTTAACCACACCTGTTTGCCAAACCTCAAATTTAATTTACTCTGTTTTAGGAAGTAGCAATGCACAAGAAAAAAGTCAGGTTTTTTAAAAAAAGATTTATTATTTAATGTATATGAGTACACTATTGCTGTCTTTAGACTCACTACAAGAGGGCATCGGATCCCATTACAGATGGTTGTGAGCCACCATATGGCTGCTGGGAACTGAATTCAGGACCTACGGAAGAGCAACCATGCTCTTAATCACTGAGCCATCTCCCCAGCTCCCAAAAGTCAGGTGTTTATGCCAGAAAAAAAATCTATCCTGCCAACCCATGGTTGCGAATATTTCACGTTTTGTGTTCTAGTGTAGTCAACAAAGTTACTAGTGCTTGCTTTATAAGTTCAAATGGATAAATGATATTATGTACCATACTTTCATCACTAATTCTTTCCCTTATCAGTAAGAACCACTCAGTAGCTGTTAGCACCGCTCCCCTATTCCAGGTCAGTGATCTTGCAATGGTCCAGGAAAAAAGTTTAAAAAATTCTAAGGGGTCGATCATTCCCTGTTTTTGACTGAGTTCTCTCCAGATAATATTGTTCAGGGAAAGTAATTGTGTTACCCTATTTGAAAACCTGGATACTTTAGAATTTAGCTCTAGGTTCCTGAACTCCTTGAGAGTGCGTTTCTCTGCTGGAGCCATCTTGTACTCCTCAAATGAGGTTTCTCCCTCACCCCTTGTTTAGCTCTTTCACAGTCTACTGCTAAGCTTCCTCCTCTGTGTATGTGCACAGTATGCACACGTGAGTGTCTGGCTGTTTGCACATGTAGAGGCCAGAGATGGACACTGGGTCTCATTCTTTAGTATTCTCTGCCTATTTCCTTAAGAGAAAAGTTTCCTACTAATGTAGAAACTGTCAATATTTTGATGAGGCTACCTGGCCACTGATCTCCAGGAACCCAAGGATCCATCTGTCTTCATCTTCTTGCTGATATATGGTGAATATTTGCCTATGTAGGTCAGGGCCTCAAATTCAAGTCTTCATGTATACAAAGCATGTGATTTTGCACATCTCGTCAGCCCTTAAAACTAAAGAGTCATTTAGCTCTTCTTAAATGAAACTACATTGACGAGTTATGTGAGGTTTTACAAATTCCACCCTGGAAGAAGACCTTGGACTGCTCACAGTGACAAACAATTGGAACATGGAATAATGACAGAAGCAGCAGAACCACATAGCCCTTCTCCGAGTTCTCATTTTCATCTAATAGACCTGCATTCATGTTTTTGCTTTCCCTTTGTGATCAGTTATCCCGAACTGTTTGAATAAGAAAAAACAAAACAAAACAAAAAACCAACTACAACAAAACAAAAGTTGAAATTTGTGGGCAGAATTATGGAGACATCCAGGGATTTTCCTAGAAGATTTTAAGGAAAACAGCATTCAAGTTTAAAGTAGTAATTCTTGAACCATTATATTGAGCTTTGTGCACAGACTTTTATTATTATTTGGTTTGGGGATATCACACGTCTCAGTTAGTTTTCTGAAGTGAAGAGACACCATGACCAAGTCAACTTATAAAAGAAAGAATTTACTTGGAAGCTTGCTTACACTTTCAGACAGTGGGCCCATCATGGTGGGAAGAGTGGCGGGAGGCTGGCAGTAGCTGGGCCCTTACATGTTATCCACATGCAGAAGGAAAAAGATAAAGCTAACTGGGAGAGGTGTGGGGCTTTGAAACTTCAAATTCCGCTCCCAGTGACACATCTCCAACAAGGCCACAAGTTCTTATTCTTACCAAAATTCCCTAACTGGAGACCAAGCATTCAAACACATGAGCCTCGGGGAACTATTCTTATTAGAATCAACACACTACATAAAAACTTTAAAATATCCAGAACAAAATCTCCACATATGACTAACTCCAGAAAAGGTCTCTAGAACAAAAATAATGAAAGGTCTGCCTATATTGGTAAACATTGTAGGTATTCGTGACTTACAATTTTACATTCCAGTAAATCTTATATTTTTGAGTATTAATAGCGAGGGTTCTAGGTAATATTATAATTACTATAGAGTGATTTCAGGGACTACCTGAGAACAGGCCTCACAAATAACTAGACAGTCTACAGTGTATGATTTTTTGACCCAAAGAGAGTAAGTATATTGTGAATTAAAGGGCTAGAACGGAGCCATTGCCTCTGCACTCTCTTGACAACACCGTGCCCCACTTCCAGGTATATAGTAACTAAGTCAGATCACACTGAAAATAGGATTTATAGTTGACAAGAGGATTGTGCTGTTTCAAACCTACAATAAATACCAAGATCAATTTTATATGTGAGATTTATTTTTCCCTGTCTTGTTATCTCATGTCGTTTGTTGTGGTATATAATGGCAACTGTAGAAACATCAAGTTTTTAAGAAAACAGTACTGGGTCTATGTTTACAGACAAATCTAAAAATTGGATTTGGCTTAAGCCCTTTAAATCAAACTAATTCCATTTCTCACGTTAAAACCCAAAGGCTCACATAATACAAAAAGCTTAAAAGATAGTTTTAGCATTGTGTTTAAGACGAATGGCTTATTCAAATTCAAAAGCAGTATCTTTTATTTTAAAAGTAACTATACTAAAGTAAAATTTAGTTCAGTAAAATGAAAAAATATCAGGCTCAAGCTAGTAATTTTGTCAAACTTCAAAATACTCTTTTGTAAAAACAAAAATATAGTTGTGCATATAGGTACAAGACGGTAACTGTTAATATTTGTTCTTTTTGAAAAATAAATGCTTGATTTTTCTATACTGTACAAATAAAATAAAACAAAAAAATCAACTAAACCAAGAGCTAAGAAGACGGCTTTGTTGATAAATTATTTCTACACTAATATGAAGACCTACATTTGCCTTTTCATACCTTAGCATCTACATAAAGTTCAATTGAACATCTCTATAATTATAGCGCTTGGGAGGTAGAAAAAGGAGGAACCCAGGGGTTTGATGGATAGTCCTAGGTTTAGTGGAAGATAGTATCTCAAACATATGGCAGAGAGCAATACAAATTGCTAGCATTGACCACTAGCCTCCATACCAACATGTATATATGATGTTCACACATGTATATCATAAACATAAATATGTAAACATAAATGTACCAAATATAAATCCTCAAACTATCTCTCTTTGTGTGTGTGTGTATCTGTGTGTGATTGTGTGTGTGTGAGTATCTGTGTGTGATTGTGTGTGTGAGTATCTGTGTGTGATTGTGTGTGTATTTGTATGTGTGTGTGTTTGTCTGTGTATGTTGTGTGTGTTTGTGTGTATGTGTGTGTATGTGTGTGTGTTTGTGTGTATGTGTGTGTATGTTGTATGTGTGTGTTTGTGTCTATGTGTGTGTTTGTGTGTGTATGTGTGTGTTTGTGTGTATGTGTGTGTTTGTCTGTGTATGTTGTATGTGTGTGTTTGTGTGTGTGTTTGTGTGTGTATGTGTGTGTGTTTGTGTGTGTGTATCTGTGTGTGATTGTATGTGTGTGTTTGTGTGTGTATGTGTGTGTTTGTGTGTATGTGTGTGTTTGTCTGTGTATGTTGTATGTGTGTGTTTGTGTGTGTGTTTGTGTGTGTATGTGTGTGTGTTTGTGTGTGTGTATCTGTGTGTGATTGTATGTGTGTGTTTGTATGTATGTGTAGGTGTGTGTTTGTGTGTATATATGTGTGTGTGCTTGTCTGTGTATGTTGTATGTGTTTGTGTGTGTGTGTGTGTGTGTGTGTGTGTGTGTGTGTGACCCACATTAATGTCGAATGTCTTTCCTTGATGGCTCATCACTTTTATTTCGTAAGAAAATGTTTCTTATTGAACCTGGATCTGATCAACTGGCATAGGCCAATAACAAACAACCTCGATAATAGAAGTGCACCTTACCCTCTAATGACGTTTATTCTACCTGTCCAGTTCAAGTTGTGCAATACCAGATTTAGTCATATTTCTGTCCTTTGCTTTCCTGTAGTGTTAGTTGAAAAGAAGTAAGCATGTGTGTCACTTTAGCCTTTCATGTTCTTGTCATCAAATATTCCAATGAGCTTCAGGAACTCACTTGTAGCTGCATACCCCAGGGCTGGAGTTACAGGTTCAAGGCCACTATGTTTAAGTTCTTTTACATGGTGTCAAAAATCAAGTCCTCATACTTGTGGAGGGTCAGGCACTTTACTAACCATTTCCCAAGATCCTAAAAATGTATTCTCAGGGTTTCCTCCTATTCTTGTATTTAATATAGAACTGTGAAAATTATTCCCAGCAACATGGGAGTATGACAATCAAAACTTTCCATAGCATTTTGTTAATTAATGGTCAAAAGAGTTTCACAGAGATTTGAAGAAGTCACAAGCTAGGACATGAAGCCCTATGTGCTGTTGCTTTTTTGAGGTCGACACATGGGTTGACACTTGTTCTCAGGGAGCAGGACCCTCTTAGCAGCACACTACATCTGAGTCTCAAGAAGCTGAGTTTCACACAGCATGTATCTCTTTTTAAGAAGAAATAAAAATCAAGAGAAACTATGACTCCAGATAGATACACGGAGCCCAGTCTATGCTCTGGTCCACCTTAGGTTTACAGAATAACCCCACAGAGGAACTGCAACAGAGGGGTTTATTAGTAATGGAGAATGATGATAGAAAGGAAAGACCCCATCAGTCTCTAGGCAGTAGTTTTAGGACCTTTGTCTGAGTGTTAGTTATAAAAACTGTTCTGTTTCTGGAGAAATTGTTGGAAGGGGAAAAGTAAGTATCATAGTTTAATGTGTGAAATCTAAGACCCAAGGCTGGGCTTAGCTTTTCTGAAGGACAATTAAACTGAGTCAAAGGGACAGGATTAGCCATCAGTGCTAAAGAGATAGTGACCCAAGATTCTCCATGGCATCGTGATAGATCTCAGGTCCAGGACTATTAAGTTCATGGACATAGAATAAACCCAAACATTTTAGTCTTAAACAGAATGTCATACCTAATAATAAATTTCCCAAACAAACCAAAGCTAATATTTGGAAATGCAACAATGGACTTACATGTTATGAAACAATTGAAGGTTAGACACTGACACATGTCTTTCCAAGATATCTCTGTGTTTTGTTGTTTGTCTTACACATGCTACATACCATTCTCAATGTATGCACAAATTATGGCCTCTGCTGTTGGCCTTGGGTCTAGCTATTTAGAATAGGAAACATTAACAAGGTCAAGAGAGAATAAAGCAGAGAAGAGCACTGTTTCCTGGCACAGCCATATCTAATGGGACCAGCAAAAGTCATAAAGCCAGCACAGCTGCTGGACAAAGATCCAGTGAAGGGGAAAAAATTATGCAATCACCATCCTGTGGTCTTCTACTTGAGTCATGATCTCCGCATGCTGCATGCTTGGGGAACTTTTAATATTGGTATAGCTTGGGGATATTGGATTGATGGGAAATTTCTTTATGGGTCCCGAAAAATACTACCCCTCCAGTTTGTGGGGGAGAAATCCTTATCTTAACCCGACTTGAAGGCCTTCCTTATTCCCTGAAGGCTGTGACTCAAATAAAGATGCCAGAGATCTCCTTATGAGGTCCTGACTCCAAGATACTCTTGGAACATCTGCCCCTGTACTTACTCAGGAACAGATTATCAGAACAGAGTTACTTAAAAAGGTAAACAAGATTCAGTGGGCTAGAGGAGTTGGCAACAGATCAGATTATAAGCCTCTTTAATATACACTCAGGCAATTACATAGAATATAGGGTCAGGGGCTGCCGCTTGCAGAAATGATACAGCAAGAAACTTAGATCGGCTATAGTTATTCTTGCCCTACACAGGGTTTATACTGATGGACAAAGAATAGTGTGGATAAATGACAAAAGAATAAAGTATTAAGTCTTCCTTTCTTAGAAAAGTTAGCTCATACAGGACCGCTGTGGTGTCATATGAGCAAGGAGCAAAATCACACCGAGATTAGACACATAAATAACTTCTACAGAGATATAAAATAAAAATATTGAATAATGAAGAAATTGAGAAATAACAGCAGCAGCTTCAGTCTGAAGATTCTTCTTGTGCCTCATGATAATTGGCACTCTGACAATTAAGTAATAATGTATTATTTGGGACATAACAATCTGCTTAGACTGGCTTGGAGATTTTATTTCTGTCTAGTGCCCTCGAAACCACAAGATTCTTAAATGTTGGGTTATGACATTGCTGAGTGAAAATGATTGTAGCAGATAAAATCTGTTCTGTTATGATTTATCAATAATGACTATACTTATAACCAAGAACAAGTCAAAACTCATGTCTGGGGACAAAAACAATATGATCTATGTGATAGTTTGTATATGCTCAGCCCAGGGAGTGGCACTATTAAAAGGTGTGGCCTTGTACGTGTGTCGCTGTGGGTGTGGGCTTTAACACCCTCATCCTAATTGCCTGGAAGTCAGTCTTCCACTAGTAGCCTTCAGATGAAGATGTAGAACTCTCAGCTCTGCCTACACCATGCCTGCCTAGATGCTGCCATGTTTCCACCTTGATGATAATGGACTGAACCTATGAACCTGTAGCCAGCCCCAATTAAATGTTGTCCTTTATAAGACTTGCTGTGGTAATGGTGTCTGTTCACAGCAGTAAAACCCTAACTAGGACAATCTACATTTTGAAAAATATGAATGTGACTGACTGGGATACAAGATTCCCACCATGCTTAGCTCATTCCTCTCTCACTGACTTCATACCTCCTCTGTGGGACCTAGCCATCGGCAAGGTGACCCTCAGCAATTAACTTTCATGAGTTTTTCTGAGAGACCTTTTTATCCTAAATCATCAGTGGCAATAGGATCTTTGACCCAGATTTCAGCCCTTTCCATTGACTCGTTTCATCTAAGTAAAAGTCCCTTATCAACATGGCCTTGCACTGAAATTAGCCCACCCTACATATTCTACTCTCTGAATTAACTTCCCTATGAACCTTCATTTTCTAATCTCTAAGGCCACTGTGATGTCTCCCATCGGGTGATATCTCTATGATATACTAAACACAGGCTATATTTTGTCCTAAGGCAACTAGCATTCTTTTACTAATAGTGTTTGGGAATTGTTTCTTATGTCTTTTGGATTTGCTCATTTTAGAACCATGAGAAGAGAGTAGTAAGTCTTAGTTCAATAAATTGCCTTTTAACTGAAATACCATAGTCGGGAGTGGACCTACTAGGTTTGGAGAATATGGGGGCTCAGAAAGCATAGTACCACTTACGTATTTCCTGTGTGTTACTGTGTGTCTGTAAAGTGAGATATAGGATCATAAACTACTTGTTTTCATTGCTATGTGAGTCAAGATACACAATGCCTCCAAGCCCTTCCATATCTTGAGTACATCTGATCATAAGAAGACTAATTCTTGGCTGGAGAAGATGGGTGATCAGATGATACTTAAGAGTGCTCAGCCAGGGATATGGAGGCTCAGTGAAAAGGTAGAAGCTAGAGACTAGCAGGAGCTTCACAGGTACAACTGATACTACTGCTTGCAAAGCAGTGAGGAAGAAGTGGCTGAGTTCCATATGTGGCACTCAGGGCATGGAGTCTGGAAAGGGAAGATATCAGGTAGCAGGCACCTACTTGCATAGAAGGGGTTGGAATTGATTGGATGATATAAGGAAATGAAAACACTGGAAATCACTTAGTGGATTCAGAAAAAGAAAAAAGAAGAGAAAGAAACTACAAAGTATAATTCTTCAAAAGACTCTGTGGTCAAAGCCAGACTTGAAGCAATTTAACAAAGCTAAAGGAGGAAGAGACAGGGAACTGTTGGTTTTCAGCTCTTTGAAAGTCGAAGGAGGCCAACCAAGACTGAGATGTGAATGTAGACTAATCTGGAGTGGTAATGGCATCACTGTGAACTTTTCGGGGAGTCAGGGGGAGCTAACCAAACTGACAGCTACAATATACCTTTTGCCTAGAAGAGCAAAATAAATGCTTGCTTGCTGTTTTGAAGATGAGTTAATATTTATACAAAGCATAGTTTGATAGAACTAGCAAGGATTGCACAAGATATGGAATGTTCCCAGAGAAAGGTGGCAGGTCAGAGTATGAAAAGGGATTATTGTGATATGAACCTCTTTCTACATTAAACATTCTCTTCTCAGGCATATTTTATCATGCAGCTCCTTTGTAGACCTAAGTCATCTTCCTATGTTGCTTTCCTATCACATGCGTGCTCACACAGGCACAGATGCGCCTTTGCTGATTTCTTAAATATCTTGGTTTTTGTGAAAAATAATTCTCATTTGCCCTTTCCATGGTAATATGCATCTTTTTTTCTGATTAAGTAAAGAGGACTACTACTTTATTATCTTTAAAGCTTAGGAGAAATGAAATATTGTTTTACACCTCTATACACAAAATGAACATATGGCGTGAGGTAAAAGATCTAATATGTGTTAAGCGTCTTTATTTAGTGTTCATACATTATGTAAATACACATCTATTGTTCAATTAAAGAGGCACACTGAAGGATTAGAGGATTAGTCTCTCTCTCTCTGAGAGCTCTGTGTGTGTGTGTGTGTGTGTGTGTGTGTGTGTGTGTGTGTGCATTTATAAAAAAGAATAAGGAGGTCTTTTAAAGGAGTTTAATATGCAACAGATTGAGTTAAGAAAGGCAGAAACTGAAGGGCATCAGACTGAAAAATTGAATCTGTCCAGTGAGGTGTGGATTATTTGAAGTTCTCGAACCACAAAGGGCAAAGTAGTATTCCAAGAACTGCACAGGATGGCAGTTTAGTTCAAAAAGAGGGGTGACCTTTACATTGGGTAGGGAAGGTTCTCTCTTGTTTAATGATGGAGGGAAGAGAAACCAGCAAGTCCAAGCAATGAAGGAGAGGAAGAAAGGGGAGAAAAAAGGGAAGGTAGAAGACAATGTATAGGAGAAGACAGAGAGAGGAGGGCAGGGGTAGGGAAAGCAGAGAAGACACTAATGAAAAAGGGGAGGTACTGTAGAACATTCTTCGGATCTGTCTGTGCCATTTGTTCTATTGAATAATCCACTTTCTTCTGAATACATTGACCTCTGTGAAGACAGTTCACTCACAGGGGCTGAAAGAAGTGAAAGGCAGGCTGGCTGGACTTGCTGCTCTGGCTGTGGAAGTCATGGTAAATAATGATGATGTTTTTAGTATCTTCTATACAATATAAATCCTAGCCCAAACCCTGTGGGAGAGAGAACTCATCGCCCAGACATGTAGGCAATCCTGAGACTTCAGGGCAGGAGAGATCGTCACTTCTGCCCACCTTTGTCCACATCACTGGCTTAAGAGGAAACTGTATAGGGCCTCTGGGCACAGGAAGATAGTGGCAGTCAAGCTGCAGGAGTCCTGCAGTCCAGACTATTCTCAGATCAAACAGCTCCCAGCACCCAAATCCTGTGGGAGAGAGAGCTAGACCTTCAGAGGGGCAGAAACGCCTGGGAAAAAGAGGAGATTACTCTCTGCCCACATTTCTCACTCTAGAGGAAAACACATAGTGCCATCAGGGCCTCCTGTGCACAGGGACCCAGAAGTAGGGGCAGGCCCTTCTAGTTGCTGCCCTCACGGAGAACTGAAACCCAGCCCTGAAGAGCGACATCAGGCCCGATACCAGAGCTAAGACCAACTTTTCTGCTCCAAGTGACCTGCCTGGTAGACTCAGGACAGAGGCCCACAGGAACAGCTGAAAGCCAGTGGACAGGAACGACTACACGCCTGAAAGCAGAACACTCTGTCCCCATAACTGGCTGAAAGAGAACAGGAAAACAGGTCTACAGCACTCCTGACACACAGGCCTATAGGATGGTCTAGCCACTGTCAGAAATAGCAGAACAGGGTAACACCAGAGACAACCTGATGGCAAGAGGCATGCACAGGGACCCAAGCAACAGAAACCAAGACTACATGGCATCATCAGACCCCAATTCTCCCACCAAAGCAAACACTGAATATCCAAACACACCAGGAAAGCAAGATCTAGATTTAAAATCACATTTGATCATGTTGATGGAGGGCTTTAAGAAAGACATAAAGAACTCCCTTAGAGAAATGCAGAAAAACACAAGTAAACAAGTAGAAACCCTTAGAGATGAAACACAAAAATCCGTGAAAGAATTACAGGAAAACGCAATCAAACAGGTTAAGGAATTGAAAATGGAAATAGAAACAATAAAGAAAGCACAAAGGGAGACAACCCTGGATATAGAATACCAAAGGAGGAGACAAGGAGCCATAGATACCAACAGAATACAAGAGATAGAAGAGAGAATCTCAGGAGCAGAAGATTCCATAGAAATCATCAACACAACTGTCAAAGATGATGTAAAATGGAAAAAAGCTACATGCCTAACACATACAGGAAATCCAGGACACAATGAGAAGATCACACCTAAGGATAATAGGTATAGAAGAGAGTGAGGACTCCCAACTCAAAGGACCAGTAAATATCTTCAACAAAATCACAGAAGAAAACTTCCCTAACCTAAAGAAAGAGATGCCCATAAACATACAAGAAGCCTACAGAACTCCAAATAGAGTGGACCAGAAAAGAAACACCTCCCCGTCACATAATAGTGAAAACACCAAATGTACCAAATGCAGAAAGAATATTAAAAGCAGTAAGGGAAAAAGGTCAAGTAACATATAAAGGCAGACCTATCAGAATCACACCAGACTTCTCACCAGAGACTATGAAAACCAGAAGATCCTGGACAGATGTCATACAGACCCTAAGAGAACACAAATGCCAGCCCAGGTTACTGTATCCTGCAAAACTCTCAATTAACATAGATGGAGAAACCAAGATATTTCACGACAAAATCAAATTTACACAATATCTTTCTACAAATCCAGCCCTACAAAGGATAATAAATGGGAAAGCCCAACACAAGGAAGCAAGCTACGCCCTAGAAAAAGCAAGAAACTAATCGTTTTGCAAAAAAACAAAGAGAAGACAAGCACACAAATGTAATCTCACTTCCAAATACGAAGATAACAGGAAACAACAATCACTATTCCTTAATATCTCTCAACATCAATGGACTCAATTTCCCAATAAAAAGACACAGATTAACAAACTGGATACATAATGAGGACACAGCATTTTGCTGCCTATAGGAAACACACCTCAGACAGACAGTACCTTAGAGTAAAAGGCTGGAAAAAAACCTTCCAAGCAAATGGTTCAAAGAAGCAAGCTGGAGTAGCCATTCTAATATCAAATAAAATTGATTTTCAATCAAAAGACATCAAAAAAAAAAGATAAGGAAGGACACTTCATATTCATCAAAGGAAAAATACACCAAGATGCACTCTCAATCCTAAATATCTATGCTCCAAATACAAGGGCACCTACATACATAAAAGAAACCTTACTAAAGCTCAAAGCACACATTGCACCTCACACAATAATAGTAGGAGATTTCAACACCCCACTCTCATCAATGGACAGATCATGGAAACAGAAATTAAACAGAGACATAGACAGACTAACAAAAGTTATGAACCAAATGGACTTAACAGATATTTATAGAACATTCTATCCTAAAACAAAAGGATATAACTTTCTCTCACCATTCCATGGTACTTTCTACAAAACTGACCATATAATAACAAGCCTCAACATATAGAGAAAGACAGAAATAATCCAACACGTCCTATTAGGCCACCACGGGCTAAATCTGGTCTCCAGTAATAATAAGGAAAGAATGCCCACATATACATGGAAGTTGAACAATGATATACTCAATGATAACGTGGTCAAGGAATAAATAACGAAAGAAATTAAAGACTTCTTAGAATTTAATGAAAGTGAAGGTACAGCATACCCAACTTATGGGACACAATGAAAGCTGTGCTAAGAGGGAAACTCATAGCGCTGAGTGCCTGCAGAAAGAAATAGGAGAGAGCATATGTCAGCAGCTTGACAGCACACCTAAAAGCTCTAGAACAAAAAGAAGCAAACACACCCAGGAGGAGTAGAAGGCAGGAAATAATCAAACTCAGAGCTGAAATCAACGAAGTAGAAACAAAAAGGACTATACAAAGAATCAACGGAACCAAAAGGTAGTTATTTGAGAAAATCAACAACATAGATAAACCCTTTGCCAGGCTAACCAGAGGACACAGAGAGTGTGTCCAAATTAACAAAATCAGAAATGAAAAGTATACATAACTGCAGAATCAGAGGAAATTCAAAAAATCATCAGATCCTACTACAAAAGCCTATATTCAACAAAACTTGAAAATCTGCAGGAAATGGACAATTTTCTAGACAGATACCAGGTACCCAAGTTACATCAGGAACAAATAAACCATATAAACAACCCCATAACTCCTAAAGAAATAGAAGCAGTCATTAAAGGTCTCCCAACCAAAAAGAGCCCAGGTCCACATGGGTCCAGTGCAGAATTCTATCAGACCTTCATAGAAGACCTCATACCAATACTATCCAAACTATTCCACAAAATTGAAACAGATGGATCACTACTGAATTCCTTCTCTGAAGCCACAATTACTCTTATACCTAAACCACACAAAGACCCAACAAAGAAAGAGAACTTCAGACCAATTTCCCTTATGAATATCGATGCAAAGATTCTCAATAAAATTCTTGCAAACCAAGAGCATATCAAAACAATCATCCATCATGATCAAGTAGGCTTCATCCCAGGCATGCAGGGATGGTTTAATATATGGAAAACCATCAACGTAATCCACTATATAATCAAACTGGAAGATAAAAACCACATGATCATTTAATTAGATGCTGAGAAAGCATTTGGCAAAATTCAACACCCCTTCATGATAAAAGTCCTGGAAAGAACAGGAATTCAAGGCCCATACCTTAACATAGTAAAAGCCATATACAGCAAACCAGAAGCTAACATCAAACTAAATGGAAAGAAACTTGAAGCAATCCCACTAAAATCAGGGACTGGACAAGGCTGCCCACTCTCTCCCTACTTATTCAATATAGTTCTTGAAGTCCTAGCCAGAGCAATCAGACAACAAAAAGAGATCAAAGGGATACAGATTGGAGAGGAAGAAGTCAAAATATCAGTATTTGCAGATATTTTTGTATAGTTAAGTGATCCCAAAAGTCCCACCAGAGAGCTACTGAACCTGGTAAACACCTTCAGCAAAGTGGCTGAATAAAATTAACTCAAATAAATCAGTAGCCTTCCTCTACACAAAAGAGAAACCAGCCTAGAAAGAAATTAGGGAAATAACACCCTTCATAAAATACCTTGGTTTGACTTTAACCAAGCAAGTAAAAGATCTGTATGATAAGAACTTCAAGCCTCTAAAGAAAGAAATTGAAGATCTCAGAAGATGGAAAGATCTCCCATGCTCATGGATTGGCAGGATTAACATAGTAAAAATGGCCATTTTACCAACAGCGATCTACAGATTCAATGCAATCCCCATCAAAATTCCAACCCAATTCTTCACAATTCAACAATTTGCAAATTCATCTGGAATAACAAAAATGCCAGGATAGCTAAAACTATCCTCAACAATAAAAGGACTTCCGGGAGAATCACTATCCCTGAACTCAAGGAGTATTACAGAGCAATAGTGATAAAAACTGCATGGTATTGGTACAGAGACAAACAGATAGACCAGTGGAATAGAATTGAAGACCCAGAAATGAACCCACACACCTATGGTCACTTGATTTTTGACAAAGGAGCCAAGACCATCCAATGGAAAAAAGATAGCATTTTCAGCAAATGGTGCTGGTTCAACTGGACATCAGCATGTACAAGAAGGCAGATCAATCTATTCTTATCACCCTGTACAAAGCTTAAGTCCAAGGGGATCAAGGACCTCCACATCAAACCAGATACACTCAAACTAATAGAAGAAAAAGTGGGGAAGAATCTTGAACACATGGGCACTGGGGAAAATTTCCTGAACAAAACACCAATGGCTTATGCTCTAAGATCAAGAATCGACAAATGGGATCACATAAAACTACAAAGCTTCTGTAAGACAAAGGACATTGTTGTTAGGAGAACACGGCCACCAAGAGGTTGGGAAAAGATCTTTATCAATCCTAAAACTGATAGAGAGCTCATATCCAAAATATACAAAGAACTCATGAAGTTATACTGCAGGGAGACAAATAACCCTATTAAAAATGGGGTTTAGATCTAAACAAAGAATTCTCAGCTGAGGAATGCCAAATGGCTGAGAAACACCTAAAGGAATGTTCAACATCTTTAGTCATAAGGGAAATGCAAATCTAAACAACCCTGAGATTTCACCTCACACCCGTCAGAATGGGTAAGATCAAAAACTCCAATGACAGCAATGCTGGTGAGGATGTGGAGAAAGAGGAGCACTCCTCCATTGTTGGTGGGATTGCAGACTGGTACAACCATTCTGGAAGTCAGTCTGGAGGTTCCTCAGAACATTGGACATTGAACTACCTGAGGACCCAGCTATACCTCTCTTGGGCATATACCCAAAAGATGTTCTGACAAATAACAAAGACACATGCTCCACTATGTTTATAGTAGCCTTATTTATAATAGCCAGAAGCTGGAAAGAACCCAGATGCCCTTCAAAAGAGGAATGGATACAGAAAATGTGGTACATATACATATTGGAATACTACTCAGCTATCAAAAACAATGACTTTATAAAATTCATAGGCAAATGGATGGAACTGAAAAATATCATCCTGAGGGAGGTATTCCAATTACAGAAAAACACACATGGCATGCACTCATTGATAAGTGGATATTAGCCCAAATGCTCAAATTACCCTAGATGCACAGAACACATGAAACTGAAGACAGATGATCAAAATGCGAATGTTTCACTCCTTCTTTAAAAGGGGAACAAGAATACACTTAGGAGGGGATAGGGAGGCAAGTTTTAGAACAGAGGCTGAAGGAACGCCCATTCAGAGCCTGCCCCACATGTGGCCCAAACATATAGAGCCACCAAACTAGATAAGATGGATGAAGCATAGAAGTGCAGGTTGACAGGAACCGGATGTAGATTGCTCCTGAGAGACACAGCCAGAATACAGCAAATACATAGGTGATTGTCAGCAGCAAACCACCTGAGAACGGGACCACCCTTGAAGGAATCAGAGAAAGAACTGGAAGATCTTGAAGGGGCTCGAGACCCCATATGTACAACAATGCCAACCAACTAGAGCTTCCAGGGACTAAGCCACTACCCAAAGACTATACATGGACTGACCCTGGGCTCCAACTGCATAGGTAACAATGAATAGCCTAGTAAGGCCACCAGTGGAAGGGGAAGTCCTTGGTCCTACCAAGGCCGGACTCCCAGTTAACAGGATTGTTGGGGGGAGGGTGGTAATGAGGGAGGATGGAGAGGGGAACACCCATATATTAAGGGAGTGTGAGGGGCTAGGGTGATGTTGGCCTGGAAACTGGGAAAAGGAATAACATTTGAAATGTAAATAAGAAATACCCAATTTAATAAAGATGGAAAAAATATAAATCCTAGATCTCAACAATCTCTTACTACTAAATAAAATTTCATTTTTTCCTTTAATCGTTTTGAAAGCATAGTTACTAATAGCCTCATTGTTGGAAACTGCTCCAGCTTTCAAGTGTGTCCCCAGGCATTTTGAGGAATCCATATGGTGTTATTATCTCATGCATACTTGGCATCACGTCTTGATGGTTTTCCTTCCTCTACTTATCTGCCATTCATCTTTGGTGACTTTTTTTTTACTTTGTTTCTAAATTAAGTCCAGGAACTATCTCGTGGCCCCACTTATACTGAGCTTCCTGCCTCCCCTTCATCCTTCTCAACACATCTAGGCACTAGTAGCAGACTGAACACCACATCCCATTTTAAGAAGGCCACCTCTCAGCCCCTGCCAAGGTTCTTCACAGGGCACTGACTTTATGGCAGTCTCTAATACAAAGAAAATGCTGTGGACAGTTTCTTGCTATAATCCATATCTTAGTTTTTCATCCTTGTGACAAGTGTCCAATAAAAACAATTTAAAGAAGAAAAGACTTTTGAGTTCCACTTTTAGACTTTGAAGTCCATGCTCTCTGGCCCTTTACTGTTGGCTTACGGTGAGTCAAATAATCATGGCTGAAAGTGGAAATGTGGCATAGACAATCACTCCATAGCAGCGGGGAACAGAGAGAAGCCATGAGGGAAAGGAGCTGTGATTTCTGTGATGAGATATAATTCTCACAAACCCACCATCATCTACTACGTCTATGAGTCATCTCTGAAAGTGTCAATGGTCACCTGATAACACTATCAATTATGAAACCATGGATGAAGTCAAACACCTCACGATCTAAGTACATCCTCAAAGCCCCATCAGCCAGTCAACTACCTTTTAGTGTACAAGCCTCTGAGGGACATTTATGAAACAACCTCAGTTATACGTGGCTACCTTTAGAGTCTAAAACCAAGACTACAATTCCTTACAGGTCTAACATCATGGTCAGCTGCTGAAGTGTTTGCTTGCATTAGGAGAAGTTCATACCCACTGCATGACCCTATTACCAACACTGTGCTGTTGGAGATTTTCTCATAAAATACTTGGATAGAATATGTGAGATAATTTATGTTTCTTGGATCACTCAATGTTTATTTCTAATTCCATGTTAACATCTAATGTTCAAATTCATAAGCATTGGTTTCTAGGAGTCTTCCCATGGTTTCTGTCAAATCTTCTCATTTATGCAGCTGATAAGCCCAGGACTGTTTTCTAGCGATGCAGCAATTATCAGATAACACAGGAGCTTAAAGATGGAGAATAGGCACTAAACTTTTCTCTCTGCACATGCTCACCCAATACCTCCTCTATTTGATTACAACATCCTTAAGACATAAGCAAAGCTGTGATAAGAGGAACAGAGGAGCATGAGAAGTTGTGATCTTTCAGGGTGGTCTCAGGGGTGCCAGGAAGGAATGCCAAGTGTAGGATCCAGAGTGAATTGGTCTGTGCTGTGAACTGGTCTCTTGACTAAGACTCCGTGTGTGTGTGTGTGTGTGTGTGTGTGTGTGACATGTGCTGGGTTAAATTTATGAAGCAATTTGCGATTTACTTCCCCTTGCTTCTCTGCTCTCAATTTGAAGAAATAGTGGGAGGTCTTGAGAGGTCAAGTATACTTTAAATACATATATAATATTGCTAAAGCATAGCTATTCATTAGTTCATGCTCAAACTGAAGAACAGTCAAGGAAGATGCTTGATGCTTAAGGGAAGGCAACAGAACCTCTGATGCTTGAGTTTTAAGTGGCAGCCTAAATATAATTTTTCTTAGACCCAGTCTTTGTAATCATCTCTAAAGAGAGCAAGAGTGCTCATACTTTCTTGACATTGCCTAGTCTGAGTTCAATTGCAGCTGATTTCCAGGATCTGAAGGGATTCTCCGTACTAGAAGCAGTTCCATGATCTGAGAAGGCTGTGGGTCATTTTTTAAAACCAATAAGCAAGTCTTCCAAAAGCACATTTTGTTGAAATACATTTGCATGTACAGGAAAATATCCATCTTCATTAGAGTCAAAATGACCTTCATTGGCTTTCCAGAACCCTTATCAGATCGAGTGCATAACACTGGGGTTTCTGAGATGTTCACAATATTTTGATATTATCAAGGACAAGAAACATCCTTCATTTGTAATCATGAAATGTAAAGATGAGAATGCATCAGTATACTGTTTTGGTCTTCAATTCTATCTGTGGTGAAATGTGTTTTGTGGTTCTCGTGGTGTTGTTTTGAGGTTATTTTTATGTGTGCATGCATTCTGCAAAGAACCAGAATAAGTAGTGTAGAATACATTTTTAAAATCTATGTATCTTCCTGCTAGCATCCAATTTCTAGAAACTGGACTTTTACTTTTAAATGCATTAACAGAAATTTGAAACATCCCAATTTGGAAACAAGCACAAGGAGGCTATTACAAATATTACACATTCGAGTCAAACTTAAATCTTGGACTTCAAATAAAAATAAAATTGCCACACTCTCTTGGTCTCACTCTTTCTTACTCTCATACTCTGTAGATCAAAGTTAAGAAATTGCTACTATGTCAACCTCTTAAGTTTCCTCATTCTCATCATTAAGTTCAGAATTTTTAATGGTATCTGCTACAAAATCAAAGGACCTGAGATGCCTGTGTTGAAGGGATATGGACAGAAACTGTAGGCCTCTTCCATTCAATAAATTCAGGTTTCCTTCTACAGTTTTCCAACTAGCAATAGGGTAATATTTTTATTTTCTCGTTTGAGAAAGCAGGTGTTTCTCTCTTACTTTTTCTTTTATTGAAGACTAATTTTTTCTTACATAATATTTCATGATTATGGTCCATTCCCTCCTCTATTCCTCTCTTATTCTTTACCCAGTCAGATCCACTCCCTATATATCTCTCATTAGAAAACAACCAGGCTTTGAAGGAATTATAATACTATAACATAATTAATACAGTAGTGTAATACAATATAAAAGATTAAAAGTTAACACATTGGAATTGGACCAAAGGAAAAGAGCCCATGAGAGGGCACTAGAGACAGATACACACTTACACACTCAGGAAACCCATGAAAACACTATATTGGAAGCCATAATATATACATGGAGGGCATGGTGCATATTCATGCAGCTTTTGGGTCCCCTCACATCACCAATGATTCCTAAAAGGGACAGAGCATAGCGATGTGGGAGACAATGGAGTTAAGAAATAGGCTTGGTGTTGATGCCTTGGAAAAATAGGAGATTACTGAAAGACTTGCTTCATGATTATGAGCAAAGCATTGGTGGAGAAAACACACATAGGATATATGTGAAAGAATATAGCCTCTGTTCTTCCAAACAAGTGACAGCTCTTTCTTCTCTTACCAGGACATTAATCTAGAGCACTGCTTACACTCCTGGCTTGAGTACAAACCCCAAAACAGTACTCTTTATCTACCCAAGTTTGCTTCTGTAATAGGAAGGAAAAAATAACAGGATTCGTTTTATTCTACCCTTCCCAGAAAGGTGAAAATGTGTCACTATAAGAACAGGCTAGTTCGGGCTGGAGAGATGGCTCACCCGTTAAAGGCTAGGCTCACAACCAAAAATATAAGAACAGGCTAGTTCAAACATTCAAAAAAAATTGGACAGATTGAACACCGAATTGAAACAAAACTAGAAGCATGGGTATTATAGCAATTTGTAAGAGTGATTGTGATATTTTATTTGAGTATTATTGGAATAATACATCTTCTCAAATACAAAACAGCAGGGCAGAATGACTATCTTAAGGTACTATACATATGGTTTTCTTTATGTCCTAGTAAGGTGCCTTTCGGTGACTAGCTGCCTGATGTCTGATTTTTGTATTCACAGTATATACATTTCCTTACAGCTTCTTAGAAATCTACTATGTATAGCTGCTTCCCAGACACACTGGACCAAACTGCATTTTAACAAGATCTTCAAGTGGCTTGCATGCACAGTAAAACCTGAAAGACTGTTCTAGGTTGATCTCTTGCTGTGATAAATATTGTGACTAAAAGCAACTTAGCGAGAGAAAGGGTTTACTTGGCTTACATGTAGAGGTCACAATTTAACATTTTGAAAAGTCTGAGCAGAAACTAGATAGAAGACACAGAGAAATTCTGATTCCTAGCTAACTCTCTGGATTTGTTGATCTCTTATATTTAGATAACTTTTGTGTATAACTCACAACCACTCACCAGAAGAATGGTGCTCCCCCACAGTGGGCTTGTCCCCACACACATGCCACTGACCAATCTGATCTAGGCAAGCCCTCAACTGTAGCATCTTCTCTCAGATGACATCAGACCATGTTGAGTTGACATTTCAGTCTAACCAGGACACTCATTTCCGGTTCCATCAGGAAAACATTTCTTTTCCTCTTCTGCTCCCTCTTTCTTCTCACTCTTCTTCACCTTCCTCTTCCTCCTGCTTCTCCTCCTCCTTCCTCACCCCTTTACCTCATCCTCTTCCATTTCTTCTTTGAGTCTCTCCCCCTGTTTTTTCTTCTCCTTCTTTTTGTCTTTCTCGTCCCTCTTTACAGGGTTCCACTATGCCATCTTGCTTGGTCTGAGATTTATGATTTTCCTGACTCAATCTTCATGGCGCTGGTCTTAAAGGCACATAATACCATGTCCAGCCAGAAACCTATTTCCTGTAATTGCATCTATGACTCATTTCAGAGATAGTATTAATTATAATATCTCCAGGGCAGCTGGGTACTGAAAATATCAGCCATGGTTGCAAATAATGTGGGATTCTGAGGTAAGATAACAGCTTTCCTCAGTGTTTTGTGAGAGGTAAAAATTTAATGAACAAGATGAAAGTGAAGTGGTCCCAGACATATTGGGACACTGTAGTTTAAGCATATTTGCTTTAGTTATAAAGTAGCTGTCATTCTATCACTCTGGGACATTTATTTCAAAGAAATGGTGATGTCATGGAATGTCCTATTAATGATATTGATTAACTGTCATAAAGTCAGCTCAGAAGGACTTTCAGAAACCACATTAAATAGAAACCATGCATCTGAGATAAGATTGCAGAAGATAATCTTAAAAATTTTTAATGTACTGAATAAATACACCTGTTTAACTATGCTACTTAGTCTGATAGATAAACTTGAAAAGAAAATGTAGTTATCTTGTCTGATAGCAAAGTTTCTCTTCAAATAATGGCAAAAAGTGACTCAGGCTTTAATGTTTTTGGTAAGGAAGCAGAATGAGATCTTACTTGGGCTTGAGCTTGTCCAGGACAGAGTCTGGGCTGCAGCACACTCTGAATGATGGTGCACATAGAAACCTAAGGGCAGCAGGATTGATGTGGTCCCTGTCCTGTATCAGAGCTTGTGTTCTGCCTTTGACTTGCTCTTTGAACTTGGCCCCAAACCAATGGACTCCTGTATGTGAAACAAAAGGAGGACGTTTCTGAAAAAGTAACAGAACTCAGGGCTCTGAGAAGAGCTATTCAAAACACATTCTTTATAAACCCATGCAATGCTTACATACGGCTCACTGGATAAAAATAATTTTTGAATATTGAAGGAAATTCCTCACTAAATTCAATTGGCCTCTATTTTAGTGGTTTTTTTTAAATAAGATTTATTTATTTTATGTATGTGAGGACACTGTCACTGTCTTCACACACACCAGCACCAGAAGAGGGCATCAGATCCCATTACAGATGGTTGTGAGTCATCATGTGGTTGCTGGGAATTGAACTCAGGACCCCCGGAAGAGCAGTCAGTGCTCTTAACCACTGAGCCATCTCTCTAGCCCTGGCCTCTACTTTAGAAGACATACTTATAACTTCATGATGGAAGGGTTATGAATTTAGAGATGCTTAAAAAATAATTAATAAGCAAATACAGTGCTTACCAGGCTTGGGTGTGCCTTGAATACCTAGCATAGTTTGGCAAAACACAAAGTGGACTGACCCCACTCCATGTTTTCTGAAGAAAGACTCAGAATTTGCGTTTTCTTTCTCCTTTATTTGTATTTTGTGTGTTTGCATGATTTATTCGCAGGTATTTCTGAAAGCTCTTCAGTAATAGTATGTTGCTGGCACATAGGTCATATTAAGACATTGCTGATTAGCGTCCACTAATAATATTGCACTCCTGTGACCACATGACACAGTGTCCAGAGGGGCCAGAAGAGGGTATCAAATCCCTTGGAACTGGCATTATAGACAGTTATGCGCTGCAGTTTGAGTATTTGGAATTGAACTCTGGTCCTCTGGAAGAGCAGCTAGTGCTGTTAACCATCAAGCAACCTCTCAAGGCCCTAGAATTTGAATTTTTAAAAGCTCTTCAGTGATAGTGTCACATAGGTCATAGTAAGACATTTTTGATTAGCGTTCACTGATAATAATTCCTGCATTTACACTGTCATAATTAAGCATGTTCCCCATGCCCAGGGCAATGCATGTTGCTGGAAAACCAAAGCTAAGTAAGCTCGTATTGGTTTCTCAAAGGTCACAGTCTAAGGAAATCAGATGAGGCTATCTGAGGAAGAAGTTCCTCGTCTCCTTAGTCATTAGAGATGGAAGTTATACTGTCCTCAATTCAGGGAGATTGCTGTCTTCTATTTCTTGTGTCCGTGTTTCCCTCTGACTTCAGGAGGTCCAGAGAAGACACAAGTATACTTTCAAACCCCAATGCCCCATCAGGTGGCATTAAGATTTTACAGAGAGAGGGGACAACCATTTCATGTGGCTTGGTTTCTCACTCTATGCCACTTACAAGACAGGAGGCAAGGTATCCTGCTGCTTTTTGCCTGTGTCTTGAATAATTTGTCAGTGTCGTTCTAGCAGAGCTGTTTGTACACGCTGTTTCTCCAAAGGGTAGTCTAAGTTATTGACAATTTGGTTTCTGAACACACTTGTATTATAATTTCTCTTTGTCCATGTTGCTGCAGGCTTTAGATTATGGTCTTGAGTCATTATAAGTCAAACAGCAGGTGAACTCAGGTGGAGTTTTCCTTGGCGCTCTGAGCCCCAACATCCTTCCAGCAAGTGTCTTCACTGAACTACCTTTCTAACCTCTATGTGTCAGTTTGGAGGTCACTTATGCTCAGAGACATCCACTTAGTATGAATTTGATGTTTCTACTATGTATTTATATGATCAATCATTCTATCTTCATTTTTTACTTTTACTGACTTTATTATAGTTTGATTCTGTACACGGCTAGACTGAAACATGAAATGTGTGCTTTATGTGCTGCATATAACATAACTCTTGCACACTTACATTACACACATAAATGCATCCACACAAGCATAGCATTCTACATGCTGTTTATATAGTGGGAATAATTTAAATCTTGCTGATTGCTTGATGATGTAATTCTGAGTCCCTTACCCCTTACCTCTGCCACTTTCCACAGTCCTATTGTCACTTGGATGTAGCACCTCAGAGATGAACAAAAAGGTGGTGGGGGGATGTCGAAGAGACTTATTGGTACTTAATGATAAGGGTGGGAAAGGATATATACTATTTCAAATCATTGATTTTAATAACAATTTTATTTTAGAGGAAATAATTGCTCAAGTGGTTCACTTAGATACGAAAGTAGCTGGAAAAATATCTTCTGATCACATATCTAACACAGAAAAAGTGCCACAAACCCTTGACAGGCTATAGAATATTGAATCCAAAGCATATACAAATTTGCCCATTCACTTTCAGAAAAAAATCCAAATTATATAAATGCGATAGCTACCTTCATACCTTGAGTTTAAAAATGTTATGCCAAATACTCCATCAAGACTTTATGTGATTTCATTTAGTTTGGCAACATGTGAACTGCAAAGTTCCAGCACACAAATGAGGCAACAGAGGCTTTGAACAATTGCACCGGGTGATTAGGTCCTAGATGACAAGCTCAGGCTCCATGTCCTGGTCTTTCTAACTCTGGAATCCATGTTCTTCCTTCTTCCGGCATGGCAGCATTCTTGTGATTAGCCTCTCCAAAGATGACTTTACTCTTTACATAAATTCCTTTTCACTTAAATTTTTAAATTTACTCAAAATGAATGGAGGGAAAAGTTTACCTGAGTGCATGTGTATAAGCGGACACTGGAAAAGGAGGAGGAAAATGCCAAGGATGGGGAACAGCAGTCTTGGGAGACCCCTCTCCAAGGTCAAGCTTCCCTGAAAGGAAAAAGGAACTAGCTAGCATCCATCACCTCAGTCACAACAAAATGCCCTCCGGCTAAAGTTTGCAGAGTGTGTCCTGGGACTCTGGGCCAGAATTGCTAAGTTGGCCTGAAAGATTAATTGGTTAATCATGAACAACCAATTAAGAATCATAGCTTTTTGTTCTATAGGAAAATGTTGCTGCCAAACATAGCTAGTCATTAAGGGTTTCATTGAGGATCATTTGCTTAATCTTCTGATGTGTTCCATATGGGCTCAGTTTTGCCTTGTCAGCTCTGCTGTCCTTAAGTTGCCCTCTTGTAACATGGGATTCATGGGATTCGTTCTTCACAAGTATGAAGGATAGCAGACGTTAGTAGTGGGAGTTAGCCATAGGCTTTCATTGATTTTATTTGCTCAATTGAAATAATGTTAGGTCATGTTTAGATACTAAAATTTGCTTAGTATCATCTCAGCATATAGTCTAAAATCCTCATAAAATCTTCTTATGGAAGAGGAGAGTCCCTCAACCTGTTAAGCTGTCTGTCAGGCTTGAGGACAGCCCCAAAGTTCCTCCCTCTGTGAGTTGTCACTCAGCTGGGGTGGCCTTTCTGGTGATGTGTAGCTGTCTTTGAGTGATTCGAGTGAGTACTCCCGTGAGTAACCACTTACCCATAGTCCTGTCAGTAATCCCAATATGCTCATTGGTTCACTAGGAGGAGAGAGACAGAGACAGAGAGACAGACAGAGAAACAGAAAGACAGAGACAGAGAGATAGAAACAGAGAAACAGACTAAGACACAAAGAGAGACAGAGACAGAGAAAGGAGTATTTGTTGTACCTGTATTTAGCTAAAATATAAGAAAGAATTTTCATGATGATGTCTAACCTTCAAATTAAAAAAGGAAAATCAAAGTTTGTCAAAAGCTAACAATGAGATCCGAACTTCTGATAAACCTTTCTCAGAAATTTCCTCCAAGTGATCACATAGGAAATTAGCTCCCATATGGCCCATACGTTGTGACCCATGAAAGCATAAAGGGACAGAAAACTAATCACCATGGCTGATGTCGCGTGCTTGGGAAAGATAGTTTTTGTTCTTAGGTCCTAGATTCAAGCTTGGTTTTAGTTGACTCATTCTTGACTTCCAACTTTAAAAGCCAAGCAATCCCCAGGGCTTCCTTCCCTCTCGGCAGCTTTGATTATGACCCCAGCTGAAGTATGGAAATCTTTGTACAGGCAATGATGTAAACAGTGTTACCTACTGATTACCTGTGCCTACCAGAACATAACTTAACTACTTATAGGTGAACCTATGAAGGAAGTAATGATGTTATAGGCACATGGAAGATTTTTGTTTTTTCCTTAATGTATCTCATTCACGGAATTCTGCCTCCTCCCACCCCACTTATCTGTTGATACGGTGGTCTGAATAAATCCTTCTAAAAATAATTTTCCTTTATAGCCTTGTTTACCTCAGAATCCAGGAACCACCACTGTGGGGGCACCTTCCACTCTCTTTGAATATGGCTGTTTATTTGTTTTCCTCATTTGCTGGAGGAATTGGAGCTTGTATATGGATGTTTTGACCACATTAATTATAATTTAAAATCGATATATGGCTTTTATATCTTATCATTATAAATTACTTGATCATTTCTAATACATTGCAGAATCTTTAATATGTATCCAAATCAATGACATCTCTAGGCCATACAGGTCACATGTAGCATCCATGACATAGGCATTGTTATTTATACTTTGTTAATATTCTTCGGTTGAGACCATGTTATAACAATCCCTTTGATATTTCAGTTAACAAGTTATGTAAGACCATTTAAGATTAAACTGAGTCCCAGGTATTGTTTTCTTGGGTTTACTGCTGGAGATAAACCTAGGGCATTAAGCATGTCAACGTATATTTTACACAGGAGCCTCATATCCCTAGCCCTATGAATATGAACCCATGTATGATCACTATGAAACAAGGACGTGACATTTCTTACTGACCTCATGAAAACCAACATGAGCAAGGTCTGAAGACAGAACCAGCAGACTGGAGCAACACTCCAGAATGGAAGGGAAGCTTTTGACAGACCTGACACTAGCAGCATCGGGATCAGTGAGAAGTGGTGTATCACAAAGGTGCCTGACATTTGGTACAAAGTATTGGACTCTTGTCTAAAATTTCTACCTTATAGCCCTCGTGTGAGACCCAATGCATGTGCATTTCCAACAAGGTGCTAGATAATGATACTATTGCTGGCCTAGGCATCACATTGACAGAATCACTGTTCCAAAATGGCATAAAGTGAAAGGATCTTCTTACCTGCTGCCTCTTGGGGCAACATAGAGTCAGCTCTTTACAACCCTGAAAATTCCCATTTCCAAGATGGTAAAAATATCTGTCCGTCATCTTCTATAGATATACTCCTTATCTCCTGGTCATTATTGCTCAATGCTCTGATAAATACCCTTGCCATGCAGATATATTTAAAATCTTGCCTAGCTTTGTTTATCTTCAGTGTGCTTCCCCATAATGCTCATTTTGACTAGGCTGTAGAAGAGAGGCGCATCTGGCAGGGCGGGAAAATTAGCCTTTAGGATTCATTCCAGAGAATTCAGCAAACCTCAGAGACGATTTAGTGCGGCAGTCTACAATAGAAACCAATATTTTATAATTTTACATCACTACACATCCATTCCTAGTGAATTCTTTTTTGTCTTGGCGGTTCCTCCCCTAGCACTGAGTGTCTGTAACTCTTTCTGCCTTGTTGTGTCTTCCAAATAGTCAATAGCCACATGCTCCAATATTGAAGCAATGGATTTTCCTTCCGTGATATTAATATTAAGTGTAAAATTTACAAGTATGTATCTGTTGTTTGCAGATTCCTTTGCACCTGTCATGCTCTCCTTGACTTCTGAGTGCCCCGTCTGCTCAGAGCACTCTGATGTCCGTCTCCTGTTTCAAGAGACTCAGTGTTTCAAGTGATTCAAGAATACCCCAGTCAACACTAGGCATGAAGATGGGAGACAGCACTCTGTGAGATTCATCCTCTAGGCTTCCTGCTGCCCTTGCATTACTGCTCACAAGTGTGAGATGGAGCTTTGACAGGAAGCATACGCCACAGCCTGACACTGTCTTAGGACTTTGGCACAGCCAACCGCTACAGCCCTGATGATTCCACTCTACCTGTGGATGAAGCACCATGTGAGTGTCTCCTGGAGGGCATCTCACATTTTTATGGTTCTCACAAATTGGACTAGATTTTTCTCTCGCTCCAGGTTTCCCCGCTGGTAGCACTTTGTATTCATCCTAGCTTTGTAAGCAAATTGCCTCTCCTCCTGGACAGCGTTTCATTGTTGAGGACATATTTAGAGTTCAGTTACAACTGTTTCGGGCTCTAGCTCTGTCCATAGGCAACAGAGATTTCTACATTGAATAGAGGAGGCACACTGTCTTTCTCTAACCGTAAACAGTATTCTGCCATCTCTATGTCTAGTTTCTCTTGTTATCAACCAGCAACTTTGTGTGGATAGGGGTTTTGCTAAACATAGACATCAGGAAAGAAGCAATTCTGTGTTCAAAATTCTTGAAAGAAAAATCCATCCAATTAATTTCACAATCCGGTTTCCAGAGGAAGAAGCCAGGCATGCCAGGAAAGTCAGTGTCCATCTCTTTATTTTCAGGGCTCATGTATACCAACTGCCAGGTATATGTGTCTGTGATTATGTGTGTGTGCACGTACATGCATGTACATGCATGCGCACATAGGTATGTGTGTGTTTGGGGCACAGATTAGAGAGTGGGTAAGTAACAATGTGGATATTGGATTGGTAAACAACAATAAATTAATTTGTCTATGCTTTGTGAGAGCTGGGCTGGCAGGAAGACTTGCTTCTTTGAAAACTTGCTGTTGAATAACTAAAACATACTTGGTTTTCTAATGTTTTTCTCTATAGATGAATGAAAGGGATTTCACTCATCAGTACTTCATTGCACCATGAGTATGTACTTTCTGAAAATATACCTCTCATGCAAGAATCCTTCACAACTTATTCTCATAAGTTTGAGGACCTACTGAATGATAGTGAGTTAAGACTCATCATTGCATCCATATTTGTTGAGTATTGAGTCTACTAAGCAAAAGTACCCAGTTGCAGGTGAGAGAGGCACTCAGGGTGGGCTAAAGGACAAGACTTGTTTCTTAGAGGAACCCAAAAATCAAATTCTGAAAAATAGCCTGCCAGCATTCAAGAGGTTGCATGGGCTGATGCTACGGTGCGACCCCAAATGCCATGCATTGTAAACAGTCCACTTTAGTCACTGTAGCTGTAAGACATCGTTGTGATTTGTCACATTTGAACCTGTCACTAGTTAGACTGCAAGCACCCTGAGGGCCAGCTGTGTGCTTTGCTCCCCTTCATCAGGCACTCTTTAGCCACCACACATCAGGGCCTCAGAAGCATCCACGATTTATTCTGGCATTACTATTATTATTAATAGAATGCAAAGTAACATTCCAAAATTATTAAACCTTGAGAACTATTTGACAGAAGCAAAATGTAATCATTCTTTAATTACTGGTATAAAAATTGCAATCTTATATCAACCACTCACATTTGAAATTAAAATGGAATCACTCTCATAATAATATTAGAAGAAGAAAATTAATGGTTTTGCATTAATGAGCTTCCTGGTTTATTACTTAATAAATTACTGTTCGCTACAAGAAATATTTTAGGAGGCCACAACTGGTAGACTCATTGTATTCTGTGTACATTGGTGACATGAAAAATTATTTTCCATCTTTTTACAGAATGAAAATGATTTAACAAACTATAGAGATGCAAAATGTTGGCTCTTGGTGACCTGCTGTTTCCATGATGGTGCCATATATGCTACAAGTAAATCATGCTCCTTCTAGTTTTACCTTGTTAATTAGTAGGCCAAAGTTGAGTACACTGTAGATAAGTTAACCATGTTCTTTGCATGGATAATTTTGCAGTTATCCCTTACAGCAACTAGTAAATTAAAACCATTAGAATTTCCCTTATAAATTCCAGAAATTGTGGGATTTTTTTTTCTGGATTGAAATATAGTGGTAGTTCTAATTGTATTATTATTTCAAATAAACTATTTACTATAGTTAAGAGACTACTTTAAGAACACTTTTTAAGAGACAAAGATATAGAGAAGTTAATGAATCAAATTTTTACTTGTGATGAAAATCAGGCAGGAATACAGTTCTGAAGTCTAGACTAAGCTAGCAGTGCACCTGTATAGTAAAGTGTCTCCAATTTCCCTGTCTTGTATTAGCTACATGTCCCCTGCTGTGATCTCTCATATATCACCATCTTCTTTATTGCATTTATATAATGAGGTCAGCATTTGGTAATACCTAGGAAATGATATGAAATCCAAAAGAACATTTCATGTTGCATCACCTATCCAATATCTTCCTCTGAAGCTCTGCTGGAGACCATAACAATTAGTCCCTTCTTCAGGATAACCAGGAGAGTATCTGTCCAGTTCATGAATCCTTTAAGAAACCTGGCACAAGAAACATATTTAAAAAGCATTTTAACTTGGCAATATGTATAACCTTATAAATTAGTTACATTATACTTAGAACAGACACACCATAAATAGTAATTAATGTCTATTGTCCTCAAGAATGTTATATTTGATGTAATTTATAAGCTGAGAGATTAATTTGCATAATGAACTATGACCACTTAAAAATGACAATTGCGGCTAGTCCAAAGCACTTTATCATAAAAACAGGCATATTCACTGGGGAGCTAATTTTCTATTTGGCTTCCACCTGTAAATCAATATCCAAGGAAGCCTATGGATTCTCAAGAAGAAAACAATGAAGTTCAGGAGAAAATGTAACAACTGAACATACCTAGACAGTATTCACCAGGCTTCAAGACAGCAAAACCTCTATTGTTTGTTATGTCATCCAGAAACCATGTAGCCCTTTATTAATTATGAATATGACAAGACTTGGACTCCAAAAAGTTATTGAAGACTATAGTCAGGGAATCAGCATTCAATATATATTGTGGATATATAACTATATATAATCTATAGATATATAATATATATATAATATATAATCTATAGATATATCTGTAGATAATCCACAAGAATGTTATACTTTGGTGTAATTTATAAACTGAAAGATTAATTTACTTAATGAACTATGGCCACTTAAAAGTAAGAATTGAGGCTAGTCCAAATCACTTTATCAAAGCACACATACACATACACATACACCTACACATACACATACACATACACAGACACACACAGACACACACACACTCACTCACATATATATTTACAAATATATATTTAATTGAATATATGTATATATAAATAGATATAAGAGAAAGAAGAGGAAGACAATTGTAGAGACAGACAGAAAAAGAAATGATAGATATGCTCACATATATTAATATATAAAATATATATTAATATATAATATATAATAAATATATAACATATTATGTAATATATATGTATTCCCTAATATATATTAGAATGAGGTAAGTGAACTTCATAGTAGAAGCTGAGTTTGTTTTCAACTTTAGCTGGGGTGGGAGGTATGGTCATTATACATTCTTTGCAGACTGTTACAATTTAAGACAATTTCCTTTGATATTTTTGGTCAACAGTGTAGCTAACAGAGCTATTTGTTGCCATTTTTTACTTCCCCCATTTACATTGAATAGTTGTTAAGATTAACTTGGGGTTTAGTTGTTTCTACCAAAAGAATATAACTGTTCTTTTGGTATCTTATGATGATGTAATAATCAACCAATGAGCCCTTGTAGCTCTTCCTAATACACTTCACATTCTGTATCTCCTCCTTTAATTTGGTAAGTGAATGTCAATTAACGTTCTGAATGACTGTCCCTCAAGATTGTAGCTAGAATTCTTATTGTTTTGGTAAAGATTCATCCACTGTGCTGTTTACTTCTTATACTCAGACAAAGCTCTCCTAAAGACTTGAAAACTTGAAATATTCATCCATTCACTAAATTCAGATCAAACGTGGTCCAATTTTAGCTAGTATAAAAGCTTTGTTTTGGGTCATATCATGTACCAATTAGCCTATATAAATTAATTCTATTAATTCTTTAGTTTACCAGATTGAGTGCCTTATCTCCTGAGATACTGAGCCCTCTTTGCAAGCTTACCTATGAGAATTTCACCCAGGCCATTCTCTGATTAAAACATTGCAAGCATAGAACCCAGAACTGGAGTATTATGTGATAGATTTGTATGTGCTTCTCCAATTTATCATCAATTGACTCATGGATTTTTTTATGAGATTGATCATAAAATGAGTTATATATCCAAGAAATGGTAGTGGTGTCTATTTTGACACAGATATCCATGTCATACAAGACTAAATCAAGATCGTTGCAGTTGTAACGATAGATTTTTCTTCCAGATCTCTCATAAATCACTCTCGGCTGTCATAGCACATTTTTTTCTTCCTTATAAAAGACTTGTTGGAAGCAAAAGTGTCTGTAGCTTCATAGAAGGTAAAGGTTGCTCATGACTTTCCTTTCCTTGTCTGACGGCTTCCCCATTTCTCCTAGGGGAATATAAGCAGGTCATTTCTTTTGTGCTCCCTCCTGAGGATAGGCTGGTCATTAGCAGAAGTCTGGTGGTAGCAAAGAGACTCACCTCTTAGTCCTGACCTATCAGCCTAAGAGAGCTGTTTCCCAGGTCATCCCAACTCATCCAGAGCTAACAAATGACTTCGCAGTGGTTTGCCAACAGCCCTACAACATGTCACCATGTGATTATAGAGCTCCTACCCCAAGATTAAATTAAATCTTAACCCTTTGTCTTCCAAAATTTAAAACTCTGATTTTTTTCACTAAAATGATAAAAATGGAAACTTCTGAATTTAGCTTTGACTTATACTTTGTATTCCTGTTTGCTTTAGTATTGGAATATAATTTATGAAGGTAAAATTCACTGATTTCAGTGTATGTCCAGTGTGAATAAGTAGCAATAACCAAAATGTAGGCTTGAATAGTTTCATCAATATATAATATCCTTTATTACCTCCAAATAGTCCTTGTGCATGATTCTTTTCCTCAGCATTTTTGTCATTTTGGAATCCTTTAGATTCAATTATTGAAAAATTAAGAGGATTACTGTTGCCTGCCTATACCCGGTCCTTTTTTTTTTGTGAACACTTTTTAATTGAATGTTTTATTTATTTAAATTTCAAATGTTATCCTCTTTCCGTGTTGCCTCTCTGGAAACCTCCTATTCCATTCTCCATCCCTGTGAGGGTGCTCCCTCCCCCATTTCTATATCCCCTCCCTGGCATTTCCCTACACTGGGGCAGCAAGTCTTCACAGGACCAAGGGTCTCTCCTCCCACAAGGCCATCCTTTGGTACTTATGGAGCTGGAGCAAACGGTCGCTCCATGTGTACTCTGGTTGGTGGTTTAGTCCCTGGGAACTCTGGGGCAGGGTGTCTGGTTTGTTGATACTGTTATTCTTCCTATGGGGTTACTAACCCGTTCAGTCCTTTCTCTAATTCCTCCATTGGAGACCCCGTACTCAGTCCAATGTTTGACTGCAAGCATTTGCCTCTGTATTTGTCGGAGCCTCTCAAAAGACAGCCTGTCACACTTCTTCAGCAAGCATTTCTTGTCATCCACTGGGTTTAGCTTTGGTGTCTGTATTTGGGATGGAACCCAGGGTGGAGCAGTCTCTGGATGGCCTTTCCTCCAGTCTTTGCTCTACATTTGTCTTCATATTTCCTCCGGTGAATATTTTGTTCCTCCTTCTAAGAAAGACTGAAGCATCCACACTTTGATCTTCTTCTTGAGTTTCATGTAGTCTGTTAATTGTATCTTGGGTGTTTTGATCGTTTGGACTAATATCCACTTATCAGTGAGAACATACCATGTGTGTTCTTCAGTGACTGGGCTACCTTACTCAGTATGAGGTTTTTTAGTTTCATCCATTTACCTAAGAAGTTCACGAAATCATTGCTTTTAATAGCTGAGTAGTATTCCATTGTGTAGATGTACCACATTTTCTGTATCCATTCCTCTGTTGAAGGACATCTGGATTCTTTCCAGCTTCTGGCTATTATAAATAAGGCTGCTATGAACATAGTGGAGCACGTGACTTTTTTATATGTTGGGGCATCTTTTGGGTATATGCCCAGGAGTGGTATAGCTGGGTCCTCAGGCAGTTCAATGTCCAATTTTCTGAGGAACCCCAGACTGATTTCCAGAGTGGTTATACCAGCTTGCAATCCCACCAACAATGGAGGAGTGTTCCTCTTTCTCCACATTCTCGCTAGCACCTGCTGTCACCTGAGTTTTTGATCTTAGCTATTCTGACTGGAGTGAGGTGGAATCTCAAGGTTATTTTGATTTGCATTTCTTTGATGACTAAGGATATTAAGCATTTCTTTTTTTTTTATTAAGCATTTCTTTAGGTGCTTCTCAGCCATTTGATATTCTTTGGCTGAGAATTTGTTGTTTAGTACTGTACCCCATTTTTAATAGGCTATTTGATTTTCTGGAATCTAACTTCTTAAGTTCTTTGTATATATATTGGATATTAGTCCTCTATCAGATGTAGGATTGGTAAAGATCTTTCCCAATCTGTTGGTTGCTGTTTTGTCCTAATAACAATGTCCTTTGCCTTACACAGGCTTTGCAGTTTTATGAGGTCCCATTTGTCAATTCTTGATCTTAGAGCATATGCCATTCATTGGTGTTCTGTTCAGGAAATTTTCCTCTGTGCCCATGTGTTCAAGGCTCTTCCCCACTTTCTCTTCTATTTTTGTGTGGAGGTCCTTGATTCACTTGTACTTGTGTTTTGTATAAGGAGATAAGAATGAATCAATTTGCATTCTTCTATATGCTGACCTCCAGTTTAACCAGCACCACTTGTTGAAAATGCTTTTTCCCACTGTACTGTTTTAGCTCCTTTGTCAAAGATCAAGTGACCGTAGGTGAGTGGGTTTATTTCTGGATCTTTGATTCTATTCCATTGATCTACCTGCCTGTCTCTGTACCAATACCATACAGTTTTTATCACGATTCCTCTGTAATACAGCCTGAAGTCAGGGATGCTGATTCCCTCAGAAGTTCTTTTATGTTGCAAATAATTTTTGCTACCCTTCGTTTTATGTTACTCCAAATGATTTTGCAAATTAACATTCTTTAAACTTTGCTTTTGATCTTTCCTTGCCTATTTTAACATGCCATATGTTTCTTCTTATAATTATTAATATTATAGGTATTGAAACTGTTTTATAGGTGGGTGTTTATAGTTTCATCTTCCTCCACTCCAAAATAAATCAGAGGATGTCATGTAACATTGCTACATAATTGGAACATCATACTGAAATCTCTGTTTATATTTTTCTAGTTGCCACAGTGGTTGGTTCAAGATCACATGTTGCACCTAACTGTTCTCTAATTTGAATCAGTTCCTAGGATTTTCTTTTTTTTGACATTGGTACATTTGAAAATACAACCAAGAACTTCTGTCAAACACTTTTCAGCATAAGTTTTCAGTGGCTTTCTCATGAATAAGAATCAGCTGTTGGTTGCCCTGCAAGAATAGAAGGTGTCTGTGTGTCTTTCTGAAGACATCACACCAGAGACAGGGCTTTCTATTACTCCTGAAAAGATATTTGGTCATGTGATTGAGGTAGAGTCCATCAAAGTTGCAAGTGGTGAAGAGATCTTTTATCCTTTTTGTGTTCAAATTAATGTGCAATCTGGTGGAGCAATTGAGTAAATTTCATACTCTACAATATGCCGTCAAGAATATGTTCACAGAGCTTGATGCTTCCTGCTTGACTCAATTATTCTCCCCTGATTTAAATGTTAATTTCCCATCAGTCACCCCTTGTATGTTTCATAGAGTTCTATAGTAGAGTTACCTCATCCTCTCAAATTATTTATGTATCTTTTATATTGGACTTGTGGATTCTTTCTCCTTCCTTTAACTACTGTAGATTGAACCCAGGACCTCTTGCAGGCTAGCCGAGTACTCTGTCATTAGCATATATCTGTAGCCCACATAGATTTATTTTCGTACTACATTTATCTATTACTGTAATTATCTACTTAAATGCAAATTTATGGAAGAAAAACTCTCAAAATATAAACAAATATAAGTAAAACTAGTTATATACGAAACAGATGACTTGATATCAAAACATATAAAAGATAGTAAACAATGAATAAAACTATACTTTGATCCATACATTTTTTTCTGTCTAGAGATTAGAAAAACCCTGTATAACTCAGTGTTACTCTGACAACTAAGACAGACACAAATTTGACAGGACTTCAGAAACATATATTCAAAAGGAAACAAAAGAAATATAATTGGTAATTTCATGTGCAAGCCCAAATCCTGTGTTCATTCAAATTCTGTGTACATGTTTTTACTCTATTGACACAGCTGAGAGATGGCCAAATGACAGGAAATGGTTTGTCTTTCCTGAAGATCATGGTGTAGTCTTTCATATACAATTTAATCATTGAGGAAGTTCTCACATAAGTGATATTTTTATGTGTATGAATGTTTTGCTTGCATGTATGTCTATGCAGCCATTGTGTGTTTGGTGCCTTCAAAGTCTAAAAGGTGCTTTGGATTCCCTGAAACTGGAGTGATGGGTGATTATGAGTTGTCGCAATGGTAGTGAGAAACAAACTTAGGTCCTTGGAGAGAGCAGTGCTCTTAACCACTGAGTCATTGCTTTATTTCTATTTGTGATATTTCTTTGTGTTCCTTGATTATTCTGAAAGCTTCCTCTTCTATCCCAAATGGAAGAATTAAGGAAAAAGGAAGCTGTTTGATTTTCTGGTGTGTGTGTGTGTGTGTGTGTGTGTGTGTGTGTGTGTGTGTGTGTGCGCGCGCGCCCGCGCGCTTCTATAAACTGAACACAAGTGCTATGTGTACAAGGTGAGAACTCTAATGTTGAGCTACATATTCAGTTCTGGCTCTATTTGATACTAATAAACTTCTATGTCCTAATAATCATACCTCTACCCAACATACAATGCTCTGGGCACGTTCTTTGTGCCTAATTTTCTCCTGCTACTCAGTCCTATGGCAGTTGCTCCCATTCTTCTGTTTTGTATATATCAAGTCAATCTCGTCAGTCCTGTACCTCTCCTTTTTACTGAATAACACACCACAGAGGTGACATGTGTCTGTGTCTCTAGGTGACTAGTATCTGCTGCTCCCTCTGTACTTAAACATCTCCCTTCTCCAATCTCTCATGCTGTATGAATACACATCTTTCCTCTTCTTCTCTGAACATATCCACTCTTTCTGTCTTATCCAATATTAGCAACCACACTTCTTATCCATTTCTTGAATCATATAAATAAAGTTTCACTAGAAGTCTATTGAGTAATAGCTTTAATAAGTGAACTGCAGTGGAAGACAACTATTATATGCTTTTCAGCATCAATCCTAGGTTTATATGCAGGCTCAAGATCACCTCTGAATTGCTTCCCCTTCCGCAAAGTTCACCTTAGTTTCCTCCTCCCCTTCTGCAAAACTTATCTTGGTTCATTAGAATTAGGTTGACAATGACACAGCCAATTAAGAAAAGTGTAATAATATGAGGGTGGGGCTCACTAGAGAAAGGTGTCTGCCTTTCACCAGACTATGAACTATAGTCCTTTGACTACCCTCATTTTGAAAATGTCAGAGGAACTGACAGAAATGCTCTCATTTTTCTCCCACAGACCTTGAACTTGACCTTGTGAGGTGAAGATGGTCAGTGATGTTTTAGGACCTTGTTATACCACTGTAGCCAGCATATGGGCCAACTGTCAAATGCAGGGAACTGCTGCTTCTGTTGCTGACACTATCAAAAGACAAAGCAGCTTTTGAGAACCATCACTTCAGAATGAGCTGACAGCACCCACGGCAGTGCTGGGTGAGCAGAACCCAGACCCTTCTGTGGTCTCAATCTAGGATCCACTTACAGGCTAGCAATCTGACTTAGGCCACTGTGTTCATTTCATTTGCCCCAAATATAACACATTTACTTTTAATTTCTTGGGTGGGACCCTCCAAAGATAGTATCCCAGGCTCTCCTAATATCCCAAAGGTCTTTAGTTCATTTACATTGTGTTCTAAGAATATTTAATATAAGATGTTTAAAATAATGTTACTGAATTACAGTCAATTCAAAATCACCGATACAGTAAAGGAATAGTATCATTACATCAAAGTCTTTACAAAAGTATAAGATCATTTACATGACATAAAAGAAAATATAAGATATAATATTATTTAATGATAGGCAAAATATGATTTTTCACATAACATATTGTAATACGTATCATTCAACAGCAAACATGTAGGATATCATAGTGATGCTCCCTTGATTCTAACAAATACATCAATTTCAACTGTTAATATCTCTTAACAGTTCTTCTTGGAGTCAAAACATAAAACTACTTGATGATATAGTCTGCTAAAATGAAAAATATGGACTCTGCAGTTCTCCTGGATTTTGTACAAAATATATTGGATCATTATACTAACACTTTTTGCAGCCCTAACAATTTATCAGTAACTAGTCCTGATCCCAATTTGTACCCTACTACTCAATGAATTTTCATAACTTAGTAATAACCTTGGCTGATATGATCAACAATTGGGGGATGGAAACTGAAGGAACCACCTCCAGTAGATAGAAGTCCCAGTAGAGAAATGGGGTCACTGAACTACCTTCAATTTTTTTTTGACACAGAATTGTTCCTGTCCAAAAGAAATGGAGGGACAAAAATGAAGCAGAGATTAAGGGAAGGCCATGCAGTGACCAGCCCAACTTGGGATCCACCCCGTGGGCAGGCACCAAACCCTAACATTTTTCTGGATGCTATGTTGTGATTGTAGTCAGGAGCCGAGCATGGCTGTCCTCTATCAGAGGCTCCATCAGTAGCTGACTTCGATAGGTACAGATACGGCCAACCACTGAACTGAGTACAGGGACTCCAAGGGAAGAGTTAGGGGAAGGATTAAAGGTACAAAAGGGGACTGTTATCCTAGGAAGACCTCTGGGAGCCCCCAGATACTAAGCTACCAACCAAGAGCATACATGGGCTCATCCAGTTTACAGCCCCAGCACATATGTAGCAGAAGACTGCCTTTTTTGGCCTCAGTGGGAGAGAATGTGTGTAATTCTGTAGAACTTGATGTCCCAGGGAAGGGGGATGCTGGGAAGAGTAAGAAGGGGTTGGGGGCAGGGGAGCACTCTTTCAGAGCAAAATGGGAGGGGGTGGGATGAAGAACTCTGGGAGGAGGGACCGGGAAGAAGAGCAACATTTGGAATAGAAATAAATAAAACAATTTTAAAAAGAAGGATGTGTATATGTGTGTGCATATGCACATGTGCGTGTGTGTGTTTGTGTGTATGTGCACATGTGTGTGCACTTCTGTATATGATGTGTGTGTATCTGTATATATGTTTATGTGTGTGTGTTTGTGTGTGTGTGTTTATGTGTGGTACATTGTGTGTCTGTGGTATGTTTGTGTATGTATGTTTGTGGGTATATGCAGGTATGTGTGGTGTGTGTATATGAATGTATGTACAAGTGCACATGGATGTGGGTGCACATGTGTGTACACATGTGTATGTTTGTGTGTGCATATCTCTGTGTGTGTGTGTGTGTGTGTGTGTGTGTGTGGTGCAGTTTCCACATGAACTGATATTTAGGAGAGATTGCCATCACTTCATTTATATCTATTCTGTTCATCAACATGTTTGTGTGATAGCATCTGCATTTTTCAGATTAAAAAAATTAATTTCCCAGCTGAAAAGTCAGATGACAGTGTAGTTCACAAAACATTATTTATTTTTATTTCTGTGTATTGTGTCCGTCTTTACTTATATGTAAACCACTTCCCTGCAGTGCCTGCAGATAGAACAGTGCGCTGGAGTCTGTGGAACTAGAGTATCAGGTGTTTGGGAGCCACCAGATTCAGGTACTAGGAACTGAACCCTGGTCCACTTGCCATCTCTCTAGCTTCGCTGATGTATGCTTTAAAATAGATAACTAACCTCTTTGGCACTTCGAAGTATGTGTTTGGTTTACTCTGAAGCAAGTTTCTGGTGACTAAGGAGACAGAATACCTAATGTTATGGAGCAGTCTAGATGACTAAGAGAAAGAGGAGAGAAAAGAGAATGAAAAAGGAAAAGAAAATCTATTTATGGCTACCTAGTATTATCAAATCCTGCACGTTGGGGTGAAATGACTTCTACCTTCAATGTCAGCTTGCTAAATGAAAACCTTAACTTAGAAACAGAAAGTGAAATATATGTGGCTGTGCTGATCCTTTAGAAAGACTTTTTCCCTGGCAGTTAAAAATGACATCAGGATATCTTTACTCCAGTGTTTGGTTGGTGGGTTGGTTAATTGGGTGAGTTTTGGCTTGATTGAAACCGATGACAAGACAAATAACTCAGAGATGCTAAATTGGTCCATATCAAAGCAAGGAAACAGTGATTTAGTGTTTCAAATTTAGAGGCTAAGAAATAGTCTTTTGCCAAGGGAAAATTCATAGAAAACCAAATACTAGTGTTAATGCTCTTCAACAAAGGTAGTGAGTTGTTTTGGGGGAATCTCACTATTAGAGTAGCAAACCACATGACTGTGGCTGGATGGTTTTCTGAGGTCGGTACAAATGGGGAATCCTTTTCTTAGCTCTTAGTAAGGACTTCCCTGTTCCTGCCACTGTCTGGACAGTGTCTTTGTCTGGAGAGTGTCCCTGAAGACAGGTGACTGCCCTTGTTTGAAAATCAACTGTGTACAGAGCTCTCTGTAAGGACGCAGAACTCAGTTCTGACTACCCGCCCACGGGATGACTAGGTATTGTTTTATAACCAATCAGTCCTTCCCTCCCTTTTGATGTTATGACCAATTATCCCTTTGCATCCATATCCCCATAAAAGCTCTTATATACCCTATCCCTGAAACAATAAAGTAGACTCGTGTAGCTGCAGAGATCTCCAGAGATCATTCTGTCTATACCACAGACCTCTGAAACCTGCTCTCCACCTCTTCTCCTTTTGTCCTCTCATGCTGGTGGCCACAACCTCCAAGTAGAAGAGTGGACCCACAAGTTATGTGTGATGTAGGACAGCATGTATATCCATTTATTTTAGTAGTATTAGCTAACCCTTGTGGTGCCTTGCTTCTATGCCAAATTCAACTAGAAATTATATTTGTTGATAATTTTCTCAATGTTTGTTAATTGTGGCTACTGAGTATTCTCAAAAAAAGAAAGAAAAAAAGAAAACTTTTATAGTGTTAAAATTGGTAAACCAATGATATAGTCAATAAATATCATTGATAAGTATTGGAAAGAGTCTTCATAAGTACTAAATAGATGATTAAACCACTGCAAATCTATTAGAAATGATGCATGGCTAACTACGTAATGAAATAGTATTACTGGTACTATTTCAAATCGCAACAGATTGGAACTTATGTTTCTTTATAAGAAATATAAAAGTTACTTTTGCTCTCTCTGCAATTTAACTGATTTTATTAAGAAGCAGAACATACACATATATTATTAATTGAGACCAGAATAATGAGGCAGACTCTTTTAATTATCCAATGTCTTCATACAAGGAAGCATCCTTATGTAATATCATATATATATTTACATGTGTATATATTTTATTACTTAATCATAATTATTAACTTGGCTGGGATAACAAATCATCCTTATTTGCCCTGTGGGTTTATGAGTCTATCTTTGGTTGTCATTCTCTTTTCTCTCTTTCTCACCTTGATTTTCTGTCTGTCCTTACTGTTATTGATAGGTATTCCCAATTCCCTAAGCCCCATGGGACTTGAAATCTTATAGAAACTGGAATATTTCATTAGCTTAACACTCAATCAATGGGGAAATCACAAGAGAAATGATTGCTAATAACACAGCTAGGGATGACCCAGGATCTAGCACCTATGGTCTGGCAGTTTCTACTTCAGTAGTTAGACTCTGAAATGATGTTTGGAAATATATTATACTGAGAGAAATTCCCCTGTATGTTTACTTGCTGATTCCTTGTGCAAAAAGAAGCTTATTGTATTCTTCATTATTATTTCTTCTCTGATCTCAAGATTACTGGATCGTGTATTATAATACATGTGATATGATCACATGTATTTGGCTGTGTTAGGTATTAATACATTAGCAAAGAAAGGAAGGAGTTATGTGCCCAGAATGAGGAATACACAGAAAACTGTGCCTCTACAAATACTCATGTGTCAGTTTAGGACAACCTCTAGATTTTTGATTCTGTGACAGGTAGATAAAAGACATCTCTGTTCTTACTGATCATGGTGGCTTGAATTAGAGATATCCCCCATTGGCTCTTGTGTTTAAATACTTGGTCCCCAGTGGATAGTACTTTGGGGGGAATTGTATTGAAGTAATTTTACAGGGGTGGGAAGAGATTCTGCCAAACTTTTCCATTTAGCTCTCAAATAAACAATACAAAGATATCAGAATTTTTTTAACAACCTACAAACCTAAACTGGTCAGGTTCTGAGAATGTTATAACCAGCTATGCTATTAATAACCACATTAATGCCCTATTACTTGCCAAGTGAGTCCTGCTCTGTTTCTGTATGTCCTCAATATGAGCTTCTTTTGTCCATGTGCTCATTGCCCATCCTTGTCCTCCATCTCCTCGTGGTCCTTACTTGAGACCCCCTACTTGATCTTGAGTCCTGCTTTCTTGTCTCTCCTGCCCAGTCACAGGTTCTAGCCTTTTATTACTAAATCAGAGATTATGGGCGAGCAGTCTTTACAGCACATTGGTCAATACAATACCTATGTCCAGACCCCAGACTGCAACCTGATTTTGGACCACAGAACTCAGCAGCTGAATGCAGGGTGCATAAGACCAACCCCAACAGAGGTCATATAGCCTTGCTGGACAAATTTCATCCCAGAGGGTAGTGCATGCAGATAGTTCGTTACGTCATTCCACTTTGAGTTCTGTTCCTCTGCTTTATATTTGTGGTTAAAGGCATGGTCTCTCAGCTCCGGCTCTGGCTCCCTGCTACCATAACTCCCCTGCCATATGGAATCTCTCTCTCTGGAACTGTAAGTCCAAATAAACACTTTCTTCTCTAAGTTCCCTTGATAATGATATTGTATCACAGCAACAGAAAGGTAAGTTGTAAACTGACCAAATGATATTATTTTAGAAATTCAGAGTTTGTGATTAGATTTGATTAAATGTTGCTATGGAATCATATGATATTATAAATTAGTTGTTATAAGTTACAGAAAAATATATGGTTGCCCTATGCTGCTGATGTCTGTAGTTCAAGGAGCTCATCTGTGTGGACTTTCCTTGAATCACTCTGCATTGTAGAGATTTTCTTTTATGTCTGCTTCTCTCATCATAAATTCCTGCATACCAGAGTTCAAACACGGTCCAGACATCTATTTATTTCCAAGTCTCTTAGCACGTTGAGGATGAAGAGTTGTTATCATCATGCTCTACAAGTGGCAAAATTATTCCCAGTGACTTCATCTTCTACCCATATTCTCTGCTGTGTGGACTTATAGCTCTTCCCATGCACAAGTGGAGTCTGTTCCTCCCCACCTGATCTTGTGAACCTGGACTTGTTTTTTAGCCATTTTGTCCACACAGTCCAATGAACCCTGTAGCATTTAATCCTGAGTCTTAACCAAATGAGACATTACTCATTTCTGATCACTCTTTCGGATTCCTGTCCCACTCTATCAACCAGAATGTCATTAATCTGCAAATGTGTATCTAATACAGAGTTTGAATTGTTCAAACTCAACTAGTAAAAAATTTACTTAGTAGGAAAGTTGAAACACATCCATTTGTCATGATCTCAACATTTCTCATTTTGTTTTGTTTTGTTTTGTTTTGTTTTTTTCCTGACCCCTTTCACATTTCCCCCATCAGCTTATTCCACAGGGCAGCAATTCACAGAACACTGTGGTTGATGCATTTGCCTCTGGCTCGATGTGTGATCTTGGCACGTCACTCAATTGCATCTTCTGTTTCCTCTTTCAGGGAACAGAGATATTACTGAATATTGATAGAACATTGTCAGTCCGCCAGGATGATTAGATTGCGCACTGTATTTGGCAAAGTGTTTTGAAAGCCATTGCATGCATAACCCTGAATGGAGCAGTATAACTACTAGTCTCCTTGCAGAGAATGAGAGGAGGCAGAGAAAATGAAGGAGGAGACGCATGGGATGATTGATAGTCCCTGGGACTCCTAGGGTCAAATGGTAACTGTGAATCTGCACATACATGCTTCTCTCCCCACCAGCCTTATCAAGTTTAGTGATGGATTTCTTTTCTTGACAAATTGCCATTGCAGGTTATTTCCTAGATGATATTTCCGTAAATGGAAAATCATTCTCCATTGCCTGAATGGCCCTAAAGAAAGTTATTATTTCCCATCTGATTCCACAGAGCTCACATTCAGATTTACCAGCAAGAGGGTCAATAAAAACAGGGCTGCTGCCAATACCAATTGAAAGCGGTTACCTCTCTACCTGGCGACAATGTGTCACCTCACAGGTACCATCTTCTGCGTGATGAAACAAAATCCACTGCATTGAGAAGTAAATCACTTCGAGACTCTCCATAATATGTGAGCTTTTTAGGTAGAATTTTTATTGCCTTTAAAATAAAAAAAAGAAGTTGTGTGTGGGTGTACAAAGGGAGAGAGGATAAAAAAAACATATTTGAAAGTGATCTTTTAATACTTATTTATAAAAAACTAGTAATAGAATCTTTTCTACTGATTTAGAAAATGACTTATCTCTAATATTTAACTTCATATTTAATTTAGTTGAAGAAGTCACGTAGTTATTATATAGGCCTTATGTTCGCTTATCTTATTTGTACCTGGATAGTTTTACTAGATGATTGCTGACTTTTAAAGGTGTTAGAACGGTATTTCCTTTTCATAACATTTTGGTGTAAGTAAAATATCTTTGTAAGGGGAGAGTTGTGATTCTTTCTTGGCATACATTCAGGCAAAACATGGAAGCACACAACATATTCAGACAAAACATTAAATGCAGAATGAAATAAATATATATTTATTTTATAAAAATCACAAATGTTAACACATGAGCATCTCAGTAGGTATAGAAGATGTCTTTGACAAAATACAACACCCTTTCATAAAATCAGTCCTGGAGTGATTAGGACTACAAGGGGTATACCAAAACATAATAAAGGCAGTTTCAGCAAACCCATAGTCAATATCAACTTAAATGGATTGAGACTCAAAGAAATTCCACTGACGTCAGGAACAAGACAAAGCTGCCCACTCTATATCTGCTCAATAAAGTACTTGACATATTAGCCAGATCAATAAGACAACTGAAGGATATCAAGGGATATAAATAGGAAAAGAAGTCAAGTATCTGTATTGCAGATGATAGTATGATAGCATACACAAGTGACCCTAATAATCCCGCTGAGGAACTGCTACAAGTGATCACAATTTTCAGCAAATTAGCTGGATACAAAATTAATTGACAAAAAAAAACCCTCATGAAATCTCTCTTATGTACAAATGGAAGACTGGGAAAGCAATCAAGAAATCCCTCTCACAGTATCCTCAAATAATATGTAAATATCTTGGGGAAGATATTTATTGTCTTCTTTATTTATTGTCTGCTCGCCCATACTCTCTGATTTAGTAATAAAAGGCTAGAACCTGTGACTGGGCAGGAGAGAGAAGAAGGCGGGACTCAAGATCAAGTAGGGGGTCTCAAGTAAACACGAGGAGATGGAGAACATGGATGGGCAATGAGCAAGTGGACAAAAGAAGCTCACATTGAGGACATACATGAAGCAGAGCAGGACTCACTTGGCAAGTATTGGGCATTAATGTGGTTATTAATAGCATACTGGTTATAACATTCTCAGAACCTGCCCAGTTTAGGTTTGTAGGTTGTTAAAAAATTCTGATATCTTTGTATTGTTTATTTGAGAGCTAAATGGAAAAGTTTGGCAGAATCTCTTCCCACCCCTGTAAAATTACTTCAATACAATTCCCCCCAAAGTACTATCCACTGGGACCCAAGTATTTAAATACAAGAGCCAATGGGGGATATCTCTAATATCTCTAATTCAAGCCATCTTGAAATTCTTAGCATCATAAAGAAACCCCCCCCACACACACACACACAGAGCCACCACCACTACCGCCACCACTACCGCCACCACCACCACTGAACAAACAAACAAAACCATGATAGATTAAAAAATGCAAATAATAAAAGAACTGTGGGAGGGTACCACTGTTCCCAATTTCAAACTGCACTACCAAACCATAGTACTAAAATCAGCATGGTATTGACACAAAACAGACAGACTAATCATTGGAATTGAATTGAAGACACAGATCTGTAGATCTATGACCTACTGACACCTAATCTTTGATAATAAAGTCAGAAATATACAATGGAAAGAAAATAACATTTTCATAAATAGTGCTGACCAGGCTGGATGGCTGCACATAGTTGAATCCAAATAGAACCATCCTTATCACTTTGCACAAAACTCAACCTCAAATCAATCAAAACCTCAACATAAAACCAAATACACTGGAGCTAAAGAGATGACTCAGGAGTTAAGATCTCTGATTGCTCTTCCAGGTGTCCCAAGTTCAATTCCCAGCAACCACCTGGTAGCTCACAACCATTGTAATGTCATTCAATGCTCAATTCTGGTGTGTCTGAAGACAGCTACAGCATATATATATATATATATATATATATATATATATATATATATATATATATATATATATATATATATACTAAATGTCCCTCAATGGAAGAATGGATAAAGAAAATGTGGTACATTTTCACAATGGAGAATGATTCAGCCATTAAAATGATGGAGTTGTGAAATCCTCAACTAAATAAATTGAACTAGAAACAAATCATCCTAAATGAGGTAACTTAGACCCTGAAGACAAATATGCTGTACATTCGTTTATATAAGGATATTAGGTGTTAAGTCAATGAGTGTTTGCTACACAATATGAGGATCTGAACCTAAATTCTCAGCATGCACGTACAAACCCGGTGCAGTATTATATGTCTATAATCAAAAAACTGTGGATGCAGAGTAAGATAGAACCCTGGGGCTCATTGGTCAGACCATAAGTCAAATTTATGAAAGACCATGTCTCAAACATAAAAGCATGTTCATAACAAAATGACATTGCAAAATCAGAAATCAAATATAGATTTGTCCAATCCAAATCTCTTTACAATCCTATCAATAACCATAAAAGATACATGGCTGAACATCTTGTAAAAATAAAATCCATATTCTAATTTCTGAACGGATGCAAGCTATTTCACTATTTTCCTATATATTTCTATAATATTGGTTTTTTTTTTGCTACTCCCCAGAACTTTCTAGTCTAATTCCATGTCACTTCCACAATGTATTTTCTCAATTAACTGGACTACCAATGACTACCTCATAATATTCTTTAAAAGATGCTAAGATTCCTTTGTCCCTGTCTCACTTGGAATAGGCTCCTAATTTTCCAAACCGCAATTACCATCACTAGCATACTTTCGATTGTATCTTCTAAGTCTCTGGCACACAGCAAATAGTCAATAAAAGCCTACTTAATGTTAAATTAGAATAGCAAGGGCATTAGTATGGAGCCACAATCTAGCTGCAGATTCTCACTCATCTTCATCACAGTTGTGTTAGGTGACTCTACCAACTGAGGGGACCCAGCAGCTCAACTTCTGTAACCAGGTCTAACTGGTACTTCAGTGTGAGGACTCTACACGCCCTTGAGAATCAGTGTTCTTAACTAAGCTGAGATAGACTTTGATGTAATGATTACATAAATTGATTCGGCATAATGAATCGATAAGTTACATACCCAGGGAACTAAGATTCCAAGTCATAAGCTATTCTTGGCATGGCATATGGTGTTTCCTAAGACTAAACAGAGACTAAGAGAGTAAGCGTTTAGGCGATCTTATCTGTAGTTAAAATGAAAAGCTTTTATCCTATTATGGCTTCTCTTTGCAGCAATAATTCCCTTGCAAGGCTAATAACAATCTTAGTGCTTGAAAGAGGATGCCAGGGCGGCATGGCTCACTTTAACAATAGCAGGGGCTCTGTCTGCACAACTCACTTTAAGACTTTCGTGAATCTCGGCGTCCTGTCTGCATAGCAGGTTTTTCTAGTTAGCCACATGTGCTGTATTTTGAGTTCTGATCTCAGCGGACTTGGGTAAGCAGCATTAAGCCAAAGGGCAAAGGTGTCATAGCCTGGAAGTTCTCAGACACTCACAATAAATATCCAGAGACAGAACGAGGGTAAAATATGGTACATGAACAGCCCAAAGGGGAGGGGGGTGGTCAAAGTATATTGCACCCTCTTAGTGCAAGGAGTCAAAACAAAGGACAAGAAGGAAATAGCAGAGAGCCTGTCCCTTGGGTTGGCTTGATGGAGAAATACTGAAATCCTCTCGTAATGAATGATTTACCCAGGGAAGGATGACATCCAGGCAGCCTCCACAGCCAACAGAGTACAAATGAGAGTAGTTCCGGATGCCATGTTTTGTTTCATAGTTTGTAAGGGTGTTTTTTCTTCCTTACATTAATGTCTTAGGACACTAGACGGTAGAATTGGCTTATTTTGTTTAATCCCTTTGCTATCCGTTGAGGACATAAAGGCTGTGTGAATACAAACAATTACTTCCCTACCCTACCTTTTCCATTGTGAGCTGAAACACTTTCTTACATAGGAAGCCTGGGCAATGTTGTCCATAAAGCTAATTGGCTTTAATAAACAGAATATGTATAACAGTCCTTCTGGAGTTACACCTGCACAGAAGTGCTTGTCAGAATGACTCTTCAGGAAAAAAGAACACAAAAAAGAAAAGCAGCAGGGTTTTTTAGGGGGGGCTGGGAGCATTTTTATGTACTGCTACCTAGGCAGGATTTCCAGTAGAAATGGGGATAATAAAACACATACTGACATCCTTGGGATTTGCGTGGATGCTTGAAGGTGATTAGCGGGGCAGCTCTAATAATCTGTTATGGAGACAGGGCATGCTTCGGAGATAAAATGAATAAAAGCAGAGGGTTTTTAGGAAAGGTAGATATATTTTATCCTTGCTTGGCACTCCTTCCAGCTGTGAAAGGCTCAGGCTAGGCAGCCCAAAGCCAGCAGTGTCACTTAGTGATGTGTGACTTTAGCTAGGCTCCAGCTGCTTGATCTCAAGGCTAATGTAAGAGGCAGTGTGGTACCATCACCTGCTGGAAGATTTTCCCGAGTGTGAAATGGCACTACGTCTAGAGGAAGGGCCACAGACTCTTCTAATTGCACCGCTGTCTGAGTGGCTTTGCACCAGGGAGCTCTTATTCTCATCCGCCAGTGAGTCAGCTCTTAGTAAATTAGCTGAGTGGGTGGGCAGCATTAGAGAGGAGTGGAGAAGAGAGTTATGGGGAAAATGGAAGCATCTTTCTTCCACCCTGTTCTGGTCTCTCAGCTGCTGGAGGCCACCAAGGCCTTGAAGCGTTGTTTATTAACTGAGGGTTTTGAGCTCTCTGTGCTGGTGGGTGTTTTTATTTGATGTCTGCTGACTCACTTCTGTTTCCAGGTACATTCTGTCAGATCTCCAATATGAGTCTCAGAAGGAGAAGGAACTGGTATTTCCAGAACTTGATTTAGCCTATTACCTGGTTGGACCATATCAGTGTGTAAATGCCAAGAAAAGCAATTAGGAACACCGATTCCTCCGTCCTGATCTTCAGGCTTATTTTTCAACCATGGAAGTGGTTTTCAGGATGAGATCATGGCGTCATCAAATGATCTGGGGGTTTGTTATGGTTGCCTATGTTATAAACTTCAAAATAATTGTTTGCTTTACTTTACATGGCTTAATCCTTTGTGGTTTAACACACACACACACACACACACACACACACACACACACACATTTTAAGGTAACTTTTTGTTCAGTTGATGTAATTGTCATCTCTGAGGCCTATTGCCTCTGTCTGCTAACCTAGACCTAGTCCTGGAAACTTCTAGTTTCTATACAATCTTATTTAGTACTAATATGTTTTCAGTCTCTGAGACTTACAGCTGAAAAAAACTCATCCTTTCTTGCATTTTTCTAAACTCTGGCTGGCTCGTTTAATTCAGCTGTTCTGGTTCAAACTCCTCTCTAAATTGATCCAATCTGGCTTCTCTCTTGACCCCTTGTCCTTTGCTCTGCTTGGCCTCAGTCTGTCAATCTGTTCTGGCTCCTTCTCATTCTCTGACTCATTCCATCTTCACCTTTGTCTAACTTGTTTTCTCTCTCTCTCTCTCTCTCTCTCTCTCTCTCTCTCTCTCTCTCTCTCCTATCTTTGCAAGATCACACCAATTAAACGACCTTCCCTCTTCTTTTGTCTCTAGGCACTGCCTTTCTTGAGTAGCCTCTTTTCTTTCTGTTCTTGTGAAAGTTGGGCATGTCCAATTCTATCAAATCTTTCTCTGATTCTGCACTTTGTCTGCCACTCAATTAGATATCACTTTCAAACATGGGTGTTTCCTTTTACAAACTAATTTTGCTTTCTTTGTTTGGAATTAAAGGTGTGTACTGAGGACCTATCTGTGTTCCAGCCAGAGGGATGATAGATTGTAATATCACAATAAGAAACAGGATTTTTTCCAATAAACAACTCATTATGATGAAATATCCTGCAACAAAGCATAATGTGATTTACCAAACTTTTTGAGTATTTACCTTGTAACAAGCACTGTACTCAAGCAGATGAGATTCTTTAATTCATAGAGACTATAATTAAGGAGTGTGTGTGTGTGTGTGTGTCTGTCTGTCTGTCTCTCTGTGTATATGAATATGTATCTTCAATAAACAACAATATGTATTGTTGGCTATTTAAGAGAGAAGTGAGCTGTATAGAGGGCTCAGTGGATCAGAGAAGTTGCTCTCCAAGTGTGACAACATGAGGTAAAATTGCCAGCATTCATGCAAATACCTAGCATTGGCAGTCATGGACAAATGTATACTGAGATCTCCCTGGCTAACCAGTCTAGCTGAAAGAACAAGCTTCTAGTCCAGTGAGAGACCTTGGCCCTAGACAATAAGAAAAGAGCAACAGACTAAAGAACACACACATAGTACACTCCTGTGAATGTACTTACACCCTCACTCCCCCACACAAACCTTGTTATACACCCATACACTCATGTACACCATCCCAGATACCCATACACTCATGTACACCATCCCGAATACCCATATACTCATGCATACCATCCCATATACCCACACACCCATGCAACCCTCCCACACATGCATACACTCACACACCTGCCTCCATACATAATTTTTATACACATTGTAGTATAAAACCACCAGTACCAGTCCAGCTCCTACCCCCTTGTGCTTATACAGATCCTGACTGATGAGCCCTCATTCTCATCAATATTTAGGTTTGCATACTGCATTAACAGCAGACTACAGGACATGGGAAAGAAATAGTTCTAAGAATAGAAGTTTAACTGCATAATGGTGGTGTATGTCTTTAACCTCACCAGAGTTGAGGCCAGCCTGATCTACAGAGTGAGTTCCAGGACAACTAGTGCTACACAGAGGAAACCTGTCTTAGAAAAGCAAGCAAACAAATAAACAAAACACACATACACACACAACACACACACACACACACATACACACACACACACAAACACACACACACACACACACACACACAAACACACAAACACACATACACCAAATAAACAAGAGAATAGGAGTTTCCAAAAATAAAATGTTGAACTAAATATAGGCTAAGGGTTAAAAAGTAGAGTAACAATCAAAAAAGGAAAATAAAACAGTCTGGAAATTGTTTCCAGAAATGATTCTCCCTGGTGTTTGAGGGAGGCCCAAAATACAGGATAACACCTATGTATCCTGCAACTTGATGTGACTTTAGGTCAACAGAGACAGGATGAATTTGCAGGTCTGTTCTACTAGGTTCTTTCTCTTATTTAGGAGACAGAAGCACTTAAGTATGTTCTGAAAGGTCTTTCTAAACTACACAGTAGGAGGTAGGCTAGTGATTTTTAAAACTCAGATACCCCCAAAATAGGGCTCTTAAATTTAAGTAAGCACAGAAGTCACATGGATAACCTTAAAATCACAGTGCCACCTCAGTGTGCTTGAGCCAGTCCATAGCAGTTAGCAATCTTATTTTAGGTTTCTTCGGGAATGCCATGCTTTGTACTCAGGGTTATCTCAAAATCAGGATGGTGGGTCACACGTTTATAAATCTCCTGACTCAGTTTCCTGAGTGCTGGGGTTAAAGCCAAATTCAACCAGGCCCATCTTAATTAAAAATACTAATAAACACTGAGGTGCTGTGCAAGCGGCTGGTCACGGGACTCCATTCAACCCACGAGGCCTACAGGGCACATGGTAGTATTTCCCAATGGGAATAATGAAGCTTACAGAAGCACCTTCTATTAATGCTTACCAAGGGATAGGTCAAAGTTCAATGGTGTATGCAAGGTTACAGAGAAATAGTAAAATTTAAGGGATGTTTTAAAGAAACAAGAAACAGCAGAGACAAACACAAAGTTTACATAGAAAGAGAAGTTCCTCGGAAAGAAAATATTAATAGTGCTTTTGTATAAGCACTAAGAATATGTTACAAAAGGGTTTCTGTTAGGGTTGGTAGATAAGTTCAGAAGCCAAGGTCAGGCCACAAATAAAATGCCTTTTTCTGGTCAGCATTCTGTGTAGTAAGTGCACAGATTAAAAATGCATTGGGGGGGTTGGGGATTTAGCTCAGTGGTAGAGCGCTTGCCTAGCAAGCGGAAGGCCCTGGGTTCAGTCCCCAGCTCCGAAAAAAAGAAAAAAGAAAAAAAAATGCATTGGATTCTTTTTCCGCATGAATCACATCCCAAAACATCAGTGGGCATGCATAAGTTTAATCTCTCACTTCTTTGTTAGGAAACATACCATGACTACAGTTATTCTCTAGCATATCAGAGTCTCTGAGTCCATACTTCCTAACTGTATGAATTTATCATTTGTTTTCCGGGAGTGTTTGTAGGAATGTTAAGCAAATGCTCTCCACCAACCTGTTTGTATTTGGTGATACATGTGTTTATGTGAAGTATGACGCATAACCCAACATAGGAAAAGGAGAATAAAGAACTCATGTGAATCTGGACAAAGGGACACACATCTGGAATAATATCATCCAAGAGGTTGAGATAAAAAGACTTGAAATTTGAGGCCAGCCAGGGTTTAGGTTACGTAATGAGTTCAAGGTCTGTCTGGGTGACACAGAAACCAAAAATTTAAATAAATAGAAAACCAACCAACCAACAAAAACCCCTCATGATTAGAATCTGAGCATTACTGATTAATAGTGTTATAACTTTAATTTAATATTGACTTTCTTTTAACGTTGGCCCATGTGTTTATGTTTGTGAGTACCTGTGCGTGCCTGTGCCTGTCTGTGCAGACACAGGTGAGTGGAGGGGGATGCAGATGAGTATGCATGTGCATGGAGGCCAAAGGATAACTTTGGGTGTCATTCCTCAGGCACTTTACACCTTCTTTGAGGCAGGATCTCTCATTAACCTGGAGCTCAGGAATCAGGTTAGACTGTCTACCAAAGGATTCCCAAATGTATTTGTTCCTCTGCCTCCCCAGCACTGGGTTTACAAGTGAACCTCACTGCCCTGAGTTTGAAGGCTCCAATTCTGATCCTCAAGCTCTTAAGGCAAGACCTTCGCTAACTGGGCCATTTCCCTAGCCCTTGTGGTGTGATTGAATGCCTGAATCCTCAATGCCTTTCTCTGCTGCCTTGGTTCATTACACCTTGTCTTGTGATTCAAAACTTATAAATTCCCAGTGATTACACACAAATATACAAAGCTAAGATAGCTTGAACTTACCACAGAATAAAAAACAAGTTATGCAAATGGGCTACAGTGACTAACATAGGCATTCCAAGAACTCATTGAAAAGGGACCATTGATCTCACTGAAACATGAAATGAAAAGGAGAGAGGATTCAGTTCTCCTTTGCTTCTGTTTTATCATCAATGAGTTTTGGGGATTTCTGTATATGGAACTTCTATGTTGACGTGATTATCAAATCTAGTTGATGAGAAAGACTGTCACGTCATCTTTTATACTGGGATTTTGTCTGAAAAATGCTGTTTTCAAGTCTTGTGATACGAAAGAGACACACACAAGTCAGAATGTCTCTGTGAGCATGTCAGATAATAAAGTAAACACCGGGGCAGTGCTGTGTCTTATATTTCATGACTTACCAGGAGAATCAAGTTCTCAATAGTGAGCAGGATGTGTCTACAGAAATGTCAGCTCTTCTTATGAAGACAGCTGAGATGTCATATGCCACTTGGCCCAGACTTTCCACACATAACTCCAACAGGGTTCAAAGAACTAAGCCTGGAAAATCAGAGGTAGGTCTGCTTCCAGTAAAGGAGGCTGGGTGTTTCCTCAAGTTGTTGTGGGCAGAGGTGCAGGGGGCAGAGATAGCACCACACTATCTCCAGTGAGAACCTAAGTTCCTTTCAGAGACATACAGGTAAAACCAGGGCTTCTGACTGTTCCCTACAAAATAATTTAAGAAAAGTCATAAGGCTCAGAGTTACAGTTTATTGACAAGGTATTTTAATAGATTAAAACACAGCCACTAGTGAAAGAGAGGTGCTCAGAAACTGTCCAATCTGTGTGTGTGTGTGTGTGTGTGTGTGTGTGTGTGTGTGTGTGTATGGGTGCGGTGGGTTTCAAAGACAATTTCATAGCTATACATATGGTTTTTGCTGTTTCTAAAGTAACACTGTTCAAAGGGATTATAAGGAACTTGTATTTTGCTGTGTTCCTGCTACCCCCTATGCATTCATAGGGTAGTTACCAAGGTGACTTGGCCAGGATTATAATCTGATAAGATAAAACTATGTTTAATAAGGATTGCATAAGGAGCTAAGGTATAGGTTTTACTGTAAACACATTTCCTGTGAGATTCCTAGAAGACTGTAGTTTGTAGAGGGAAGGGAGCACAGCAATGCACTCTGTCATGTGCTCTCACATATGCTCTGAGGTCGGACTTGTTGCTAATTGAGCATCCCTACTTCAACTGCCTCTATGTAAAAGAATTATTGTCTCTGTGTAAGGAACCTTCACAGCAAATTGTTTAACAGTGCCAGGATTCTTGGCTTCAGGTGACAAAAGATTTCAATTGGACTCCCTGATAAGGGTTTCTTTCCTTCCAGAAGTCCCTGATTTTTCAGTCTTCTTACGTGCGTTGGTGTTACTCAGGGGCCCCTTCAAATTTGAGACTTGCCCTCCAAGAAGAGGAAAACTGCTAAGAAAATGGAGCCCAGAACTAAAACTCAGAAAACCTAGCTCAAGCCATTCATCCTGCATGTGTGTGTGTATTTTCTCTGCCGTCTAGAGAGCAATGGGAGGTCTGCCTCAATAAACAGAAAGGGAAACAATTCTGCAGGAAACTGAGACTGACAATGGCTTCACAATATAATTTCTACACTCTTGGAGTGTCATAAGCATAAAGCAACACAAGCTAACTAACCTGTATCACGTTAATGTTACTAATCTAATCACCCCCCCAATCTTGTTACTAATATCCACAACTTGTCCTGAGGACTCAGTAGCCTACCTAGCCTGGTGACTGAAAAAAAAATTTAAGTGATGTCAAAAAGAAAAAACGAATGAAAGAAAGAAAGGAACAAAGAAAGAGAGAGAAAGAAAGAAAGAAAGAAAGAAAGAAAGAAAGAAAGAAAGAAAAAAGATATCTATCTCACAAACACAGAGAGAGACAGACTTCAGAGACATGAGAACATCACATTGAATGTCTAAATCTAGCTCTAATTTGTTTTGTTTTTGGATAATTATATCTGTTTTTTTCTCAGTTTTGAGACTGGCTAGTGATATGCCCTGATATAGTCATTACTAAGTAATGTATAAATAAATAAACAATGCATTGTTCAAACAGAAGAAAACATCTTCAAATAGAAAAGAAAGAGTGTTTAAGTTAGTTTCTGTGGACTTTCCCTCCTAGAGAATAGTTCATCCCTGACATTTCCTGGCTAGTTATCTTTAATTCATGATATTTTAATGAAAACAAACCCAGAAACAACTTCCCTTTTTACTACCTATATCTTTTAAAAATCATGGTAATAGTTTTGAATAATGGTTGCATATAATTATCCATAAGCTGGCACACTAATGAATGCACCAGATTGTGTTTCCTACCTCAAGAAAGGAGAGATAAGTATGACAGGTTCAATGCTGTTTTGATTTAGAGTGTCCTAAATAAATTCACACAGCTTAGGTATTCAGGGGTCTTAATTCATAGGAATATATTCTCTGGATTCCTTTCGAAAAGTAGAAACTTAGTAGCTTTGATAGTATTTTATGCTCATACATGTTTGGTACATCTATACATGCATGAAGGAGATGGTGACAGAGACGGAGGGAAGGGTGCAGGAGGAGAGTATTTAATAAAATAATCCTCAAGTGGTACCATCAGATACTTACTCTAGGAGGACTGATGAGGAATATCTCTGAAGTAAATGACAACAAATTTGATCCAAGGCCCACTGTGAACTAATGCTACTTTTATAATTACATTTCCATTGTTATTAAGGTCCCAAACTCCAGTGGTTATAAGTTAACAGCTCATAGTGAGAACAATTCTAACAGGAGCAGGTGGTGACTAGCCCCATACTTATAACCCAGTGTTAGACGTGATTCTGATTGTGTAAAAAACCAAAACATTAAAAGAAGAAGAAGAAGAAGAAGAAGAAGAAGAAGAAGAAGAAGAAGAAGAAGAAGAAGAAGAAGAAGAAGAAGAAGAAGAAGAGGAAGAGGAAGAAGAAGAGAAAGAAGAAGAGGAAGAAGAAGAGGAAGAAGAAGAGGAAGAAGAAGAAGAAGGAGAAGGAGAAGGAGAAGGAGAAGAAGAAGAAGAAGAAGAAGAAGAAGAAGAAGAAGAAGAAGAAGAAAGAGGAGGAGGAGGAGGAGGAGGAGGAGGAGGAGGAGGAGAAGAAGAAGAAGAAGAAGAAGAAGAAGAAGAAGAAGAAGAAGAAGAAGAAGAAGAAGAAGAAGAAGACGAAGAAGAAGAAGAAGAAGGAGAAGAAGAAGAAGAAGAGGAAGAGGAAGGAGAAGAAGAAGAAGAAGAAGAAGAAGAAGAAGAAGAAGAAGAAGAAGAAGAAGAAGAAGAAGAAGAAGAAGAGGAAGAGGAAGAGGAAGAGGAAGAGGAAGAGGAAGAGGAAGAGGAAGAGGAAGAGGAAGAGGAAGAGGAAGAAGAGGAGGAAGAAGAAGAAGAAGAAGAAGAAGAAGAAGAAGAAGAAGAAGAAGAAGAAGAAGAAGAAGAAGAAGAAGAAGAAGAAGAAGAAGAAGAAGAAGAAGACGACGAGGACCAGGAGACATCTGGTAACTAAGGGGGATCCAATTCTCTGGCTGTCAGGACCCATTATCTCTTTCCCTAGCAGCCCTCATTTGGGAAGTCAGCTTTCAGCAGAGAGAACAGTGTAGCTTGTGAACTACATGACAGGCTCAATGTAGGGAAGTAACATCCTATTTAAAATATATCAAGAGACTTGGATTTTCCTTTCCTGCAGGCTGTCGAATGCTACTCCTGGTTACATCTCCTGTCTTAATCCAAGGGACAGAGTGGAACTTGGCGACAAAGCTGAAGCCTCCTGAAAGAACCAGAGATTGGCAGAAACTAATGCAGGCTCTGTTGCTTCTCACTGATGATATGGTGCTGGGGATTTAGCCCAGAAATCCTGTCAAAGGAAGAGGTTTACTAGGTAAAAAGCTCAGGGATACTTCTGTACAGCGAGCATTTAAATATTATAATCTATTGGGTTTTAATTTTATAGTACCCCACTTCTTTGTGGTGTTGGGAACTGGACCTAGTCCCTCACACATCCCAGCATGCTCTCTACCAAAGTTAAATTTCCACCCTAGTTTTCTCCTTTCCATGATACCTTATTCCCAATGACACTTGCTCAATGCAAAGCTTACAATACCTTCCAAATAATTTTTACAGTCTAATTTTACAGTAATTCGGTGTGATATCAAAATCTCCAGTTTACAGAGGATGAAATGTGGTTTCTGATATGATGCTGGTTGGTCAATGTTCGGTCCAAGAAACGAAGCCATTTTTCATGCAAGTGTCTGTGCTCTCTCCTGACAAACATCTAGTTTACAAACAATCAAGACACAATTTCTAGTTATACTCACGCCATCACAATTTATTATATCGAACATGATAAGCTACTGGTGCACGATCACATCACTTGTAATCTGGGCTGTAAAAATGGACACCCTAGTTATAAGTACAAGGTGGAATATTTGAATGTTCTCCAGAAATGAGTGTGGTAGTGTTTGTCCCTTGCTTTTGGTTTTGCCTGGGAGACCAAACTGGTGAGAACAATGGTCAGAACTCCTGGTGACAGCCAGAGGCATTTGAGATCTATGGTCTTGATGTATATAATTTAGAAGAACATAATTGTTGGCTTCAGGCATTATTGGAAGTGAATTTCCCAGATGGCAATCAGAAGTCAGCATGGTTGAAAGGAAGAAAACGTTAGTGAGTCATGGGATATCCCTGGCCATCGGTGCCTTATTCATTTTTATTATATATTTATGCCTATATTGTGAGAGTCTTTATTACAAACATCATTTGTGGGAATTCAGTTTTCTCCCTTGGTATGTGTGAGGATTGCATTGATATTGCAGCTGCCTACAAAAAAATGAGAAGAGGAAGTTAAAAGTTAAAGTGTCAACATTAAACTAAATGGAGAGAAACTTGAAGCAATCCCACTAAAATCAGGGACTAGACAAGGCTGCCCACTCTCTCCCTACTTATTCAATATAGTTCTTGAAGTTCTAGCCAGAGCAATCAGACAACAAAAGGAGGTCAAGGGGATACAGATCGGAAAAGAAGAAGTCAAAATATCACTATTTGCAGATGATATGATAGTATATTTAAGTGATCCCAAAAGTTCCACCAGAGAACTACTAAAGCTGATAAACAACTTCAGCAAAGTGGCTGGGTATAAAATTAACTCAAATAAATCAGTAGCCTTCCTCTACACAAAAGAGAAACAAGCCGAGAAAGAAATTATGGAAACGACACCCTTCATAATAGACCCAAATAATATAAAGTACCTCAGTGTGACTTTAACCAAGCAAGTAAAAGATTTGTACAATAAGAACTTCAAGACACTGAAGAAAGAAATTGAAGAAGACCTCAGAAGATGGAAAGATCTCCCATGCTCATGGATTGGCAGGATTAATATAGTAAAAATGACCATTTTACCAAAAGCGATCTACAGATTCAATGCAATCCCCATCAAAATGCCAATCCAATTCTTCAAAGAGTTAGACAGAACAATTTGCAAATTCATCTGGAATAACAAAAAACCCAGGATAGCTAAAACTATCCTCAACAATAAAAGGACTTCAGGGGGAATCACTATCCCTGAACTCAAGCAGTATTACAGAGCAATAGTGATAAAAACTGCATGGTATTGGTACAGAGACAGACAGATAGACCAATGGAATAGAATTGAAGACCCAGAAATGAACCCACACACCTATGGACACTTGATTTTTGACAAAGGAGCCAAAACCATCCAATGGAAAAAAGATAGCATTTTCAGCAAATGGTGCTGGTTCAACTGGAGGTCAACATGTAGAAGAATGCAGATAGATCCATGCTTATCACCCTGTACAAAGCTTAAGTCCAAGTGGATCAAGGACCTCCACATCAAACCAGACACACTCAAACTAATAGAAGAAAAACTAGGGAAGCATCTGGAACACATGGGCACTGGAAAAAATTTCCTGAACAAAACACCAATGGTTTATGCTCTAAGATCAAGAATCGACAAATGGGATCTCATAGAACTGCAAAGCTTCTGTAAGGCAAAGGACACTGTGGTTAGGAGAAAACGGCAACCAACAGATTGGGAAAAGATCTTTACCAATCCTACAACAGATAGAGGCCTTATATCCAAAATATACAAAGAACTCAAGAAGTTAGACCGCAGGGAGACAAATAACCCTATTAAAAAATGGGGTTCAGAGCTAAACAAAGAATTCACAGCTGAGGAATGCCGAATGGCTGAGAAACACCTAAAGAAATGTTCAACATCTTTAGTCATAAGGGAAATGCAAATCAAAACAACCCTGAGATTTCACCTCACACCAGTGAGAATGGCTAAGATCAAAAAGTCAGGTGACAGCAGATGCTGGAGAGGATGTGGAGAAAGAGGAACACTCCTCCATTGTTGGTGGGGTTGCAGACTGGTACAACCATTCTGGAAATCAGTCTGGAGGTTCCTCAGAAAATTGGACATTGAACTGTCTGAGGATCCAGCTATACCTCTCTTGGGCGTATACCCAAAAGATGCCCCAACATATAAAAAAGACACGTGCTCTACTATGTTCATCGCAGCCTTATTTATAATAGCCAGAAGCTGGAAAGAACCCAGATGCCCTTCAACAGAGGAATGGATACAGAAAATGTGGTACATCTACACAATGGAATATTACTCAGCTATCAAAAGCAATGACTTTATGAAATTCGTAGGCAAATGGTTGGAACTGGAAAATATCATCCTGAGTGAACTAACCCAATCACAGAAAGACACACATGGTATGCACTCATTGATAAGTGGCTATTAGCCCAAATGCTTGAATTACCCTAGATGCCTAGAACAAATGAAACTCAAGACAGATGATCAAAATGTGAATGCTTCACTCCTTCTTTAAAAGGGGAACAAGAATACCCTTGGCAGGGAATAGAGAGGCAAAGATTAAAACAGAAACTGAAGGAACACCTTCCGAGCCTGCCCCACATGTGGCCCATACATATACAGCCACCCAATTAGACAAGATGGATGAAGCAAAGAAGTGCAGGCCGACAGGAGCTGGATGTAGATCTCTCCCGAGAGACACAGCCAGAATACAGCAAACACAGAGGCAAATGCCAGCAGCAAACCACTGAACTGAGAATAGGACCCCTGTTGAAGGAATCAGAGAAAGAACTGGAAGAGCTTGAAGGGGCTCGAGACCCCATATGTACAACAATACCAAGCAACCAGAGCTTCCAGGGACTAAGCCACTACCTAAAGACTATACATGGACTGACCCTGGACTCTGACCTCATAGGTAGCAATGAATAGCCTAGTAAGAGCACCAGTGGAAGGGGAAGCCCTGGGTCCTGCTAAGACTGAACCCCCAGTGAACTAGACTGTTGGGGGGAGGGCGGCAATGGGGGGAGGGTGGGGAGGGGAACACCCATAAGGAAGGGGAGGGGAGAGGGGGGAGGGGAATGTTCGCCCGGAAACCAGGAAAGGGAATAACACTCGAAATGTATATAAGAAATACTCAAGTTAATTTAAAAAAAAAAGTTAAAGTGTCTATTAATATAATCTTGAATACTTATATGACTTAACTGAAGAAAAGAAGGGATTACTAATTTTTCATTTGCTGGTTTGCAACTGGACCAAAGGATATGTAATTGGGACGGTCTCGAAATTTATTGCCAGTTTGATTCTGACTTGTGTCAAAACAACACACGGCGATCCTCCTCTCTGTTGTCTATAGTACCTAATTATATAATTGGAGAGTTTCAAATCACATTTCAAAAAACTTGTTAACCCTACATGTATGGTTTATAAATACTTTTAACTCTTCCAGTTGCTTCTAACTCCTTTCAAAATCAATACTTTAAGGTGTTTGGGAGACTGAGGTCATGAACTCCCCGTGAAGTTTCTGAAGGACGTAAGAGGATAAATTACTTCCCTTTCCTGCTGGCTCTAACGTGCTCCAGTGTTTCAGCTCTGGGAAGTGCATATGGAAACAATTGCCCTTGGACTATTTCCGCTCCTCTCCATGCAGGCTATGGCCTCTCCAAACGACTTCATAATGCAAGCTGGTTAGCACAGAGGTCAGAGACCAGCTCGGCCAGCCCTGACAGCACAATGCCTGACCCTAGCACTTGCTATTCAAAGAAAGGGGACAGGCAAACAGTGTTTTTGAGCTCCATTAGTTTGATATGTCATCTGATCTAACACTTCATATTTTTTTTTTTTTGCTGATCAAAAAGTGGAGTGAATATTCACTGAAGGTGAAACTGCTAGTTATGTTATGAAAAGAACAGGCTTAGGAGCTGAAAATATTCATTCCAGCTGTGGTGTGCTTGGGCTTCCTTAGCAATGACTTTACAGTCAGTGGGGAACATAGGGGTTCAAATTTAAATGGATGGGTCATTAAATATTTCTTTCTTTTTATGATTTTTTATTATTACATTTATTTATTTATTTATTTATTTATTTATTATTTTTACAGTCCATCCATTACCCTACTCCCCGTCCCCTCTTCCACAGTTCCCACCCCTTTCCTCCTCTCCTTGTCTCCAAGAGGATGTCTCCCAGCAGACTTCCCTACTCCCTGGGGCCTCAAGTCTCTAGAGAGTTAGGTGGTGAATCTTCTCTCACTGAGGCAGCCAGACCTGGCAGTCCTCTGCTGTATTCATGTTGGGGGTGTCAAACCAGCTAGTGTATGCTGCCTGACTGGTGGCTCAGTGTCTGAGAGATCTCAATGGTCTAGATTTTTTTGATACGGTTGGTCTTCCTATGGGCTCTCCCACCTCCTCGGCTTCCAGCCTTTCTGACCTCTGAGACGACCAGGAAGCAGCTGACTGAGACAGATGCAGATACTTACACCCAATCATGGACCGAAGTCATGAAATAGTTCCACCTGATCGATCCCATCAGGATTCTTTATGAAAGAACACAGACCTGATCTTTTTATTTTGGAAAGTGACATTATTTGAAATATCACTTTCTTTGTGAATACATGAACAATACATAGTACGGCACCTATTTTGAAAGTATTTGAGATGAGTACAAACTCAAAATTTTTTTTAAATGTCATTAACTTTCACTAAATTGACTAGAAAGTATAAATAGCACATGATGAACAACTGGAGGGCAGGATTGTTGCTGCCTGCAGGCGCACAGGAAACTATCTATATAGTTTTCTTGAGACCTCGCCCATACAGAGGTGGGCTTTCCAGCAGTGCCAATGCCTGGGGCACCCATGCTCCTATAAGTAATCCCAACAAACTCACTGATTCAGCTAGCCAGACTTCTTTGGACTGCTATTGTCCCCTCTCTCTCTGGGATAAATACAAAGTCTCTCCAGAAAAAGTATAACGTAACTATTGTTCAAACAGGGACTCAATAAAACCAAAGAGGAAAATTGCAGAAATGGTTGCAAGGCCCTTGGGACTGATAGTAAGACAAGTAACAGGCTGACCCACCTAAGGGTCGAGCATCCCTTGAGATAATCTTGCCATGGCCATCCGTCCTCCTCTATGTGGTATGGAATGGTGTACCTCCCTCTCTCTTATGACCCGTGTATGTGTGGCTATTACCACAGATGATACAACACTCATCTGAACCTAAGCTGTCTGAGGGTAAAGCATCCTTGAGGAGTTTGGGGAGGTTCCCAGGGTAGCTATTTTTATTCTATGTTGTACACTTCTGGGATGAATGGGGGGTCTATCATGGAAGTGTGGGATACCCTCAAAATAGCTGATGAAACAGACAATATGTTGCAACCCCTGAAAGTGGCACTATGAGATGGGAGCATGCAAGGATTATAGTGGAATTTCAAGTGTCCCCTGCCATGGGTGATAAAACACGCAACAGAGGTTCTGAGCAGCCTGCGTGGAATGAACTTGTCCCTGTAAGGGGGAGATTATAAAGGGAAAAGTCATGATTATAGTATCTTCCGTGCTAGCCTCTAATGTGGCTAGGAGAGTGGGTAAGGAGAGGAGGAAGTGCTGGGCTGCCATTTCTAACAGCTGGCAGGATATAAAGGAGAGTACAAATTAGATTGGTACTAAAGTGTCACTCCTGGCATTCCAACGCTTGAACCTAATGGGAAGAGTTGCTGGTGTGGGGTGGTGGAGGATGAGGAGGAAGTAATGGAAGACACTCCTCAAGAAACAGAAGCATGACTCAGCTAGAAACAGAAGCATGACTCAGCAAGAAACAGAAGCATGACTCAGCAAGAAACAGAAGCATGACTCAGCAAGAAACAGAAGCATGACTCAGCAAGAAACAGAAGCATGATTCAGCATGCAAACAGGGGCTCAATAACAGCTCAGGGTAGGAAAATGATAATCAGGAAATGTGATGCTTCTGAATTGCTTTAATTAGGAAAGACTTTTAAACAAGAAATGGAAAAGCCTCTGCTAGCCTAGTGTGTGAGGCTATGGGGCATAGGGTAGATGGGATCGGGGTGGATACCATGGAAATAGGACATTAGCAATATAACTACTCTGTCCTCCTTGAAGCAAACCTTGAATAAATCTGAAGCAGAACATTTCTTTAGTTTTCTTTCTGTTGCTGCATTAAGCACCATGACCAAAAGCAACTTGGACAGGAAAGCTTACACAACAGGTCACAATCCATCACCAAGGGATGTCAGGAAAGGAACTCAAGCAGGAACTCAAAAAAAGGCCATGAAAGAACACTGCTTAGCAGATCACTTGCTAGGTCATGCTCAGCTAGCTTTCTGAGCTCATAGTGAACTGGTCTTTCATTTATCAATCATCAATCAAGACTGACAGATGTGGCTACAGACCAGTTTTACTAACACAATTAATTTATTGATTTATTAATAATTAATTTTATTAATGCAATTTTAACATATTTTTACATTTATTATTTTTATGTGTATGTGTGTTTTGCCTGCACCTATGTTGTGCCACATGTGCATGCCATGCTGTGGAAGACAGAAGAGGACATTGGATCCCTGGGAACTGGAAATACAGACAGTTGTGATGTAGGTGCCATGTATGTGATACGTATCGAACCTTGGTCCTCTGGAAGAGCAGTTGCATGTTCTTAAGTGTTGAACAGTCTCTCCAGTCCTTAATGCAAACTTTGAATTGAGGTTTTCTCTTCCCAAGTTGACTACAGGTTTTGTCAAGTAGACAATAAAATCTAACCAGGGTAAATGAAAAGCCAGTCTCTGATAACATGATTTATATAAACAATTGGGGAGTCTTCGCTATTGCTGGTTTAGGTCTCCATGAACACAACAAGACATTAGGCAAAGGGCAGGCTTTCAGAGGCTTATAGATTTGAGAAGGCAGAATTTAATGCCCACTTTACCAAGCTACAAAGAACTGTGTTTGTAAGTTTCAAAGGCATTAAGTTTGGACTCAGCTACTGGACTCAGCTATTTCTAGGGAGCTTTAGTGGCATGGCTGATCCCAATGGTGGGACACGATCCTTACGAAGTAGAATGATTTAGACCAGGGTATATGTTGGGTTTATAGGGTGCTAAAGCACCCAAAAGGTGGTAAGTTTTTTAATAAATTCAAACACAAAATAGAGATGGTCTGGCTCATTCAAAACCGTAAGTGATGTTTTCTGGGGGGGAAATACCAGAAAACAAAGTGTTGTGCTCATAAGCATTGGAAAGTCTTTAAAATACTAATGATAGCTCAGTGAAGGGTAGACAATAGAGGGACTCCCACTGTCCCCACTACAGTGGGAGAGGAAGCCACCTTTCCTACTCCCCTAAAGAGGTAGCCAAGTTTGCCTGCCTGTGAGGACCACTTAGGAGGCTTCTTGTTGGACTGCAGGGTTTGAGTCCCTGACTGTTCTATAGAATAGCTGAGCTTCAGCGGATGTAATGTTGTGATTGCCAAATCAACTTCTGAACATATGTGCTTAGGCTACAGATTACTTATGGAGGGAAAGGGGGGAAGCTCAGAAGAACTCAAGAATCTTGAAGTGTCCACGATTTACTAGGACCCCATTAAATGTTACATAAGCCATACATATTACCCTGAGTTACTCTTCAGTGACATAAGTGCTTGCAGGCTGCACAAGGAACTTTAGTTATGAGTGATCACCCATGCTGGGTGGGCTTTCCAGTAATGTAGCCCAAATCACTGATTCTCCTTCAAGTAAATTCCAGTACCCACTGGTGTATCAAGCTCTATTTCTTTGGCACTGTTTCTTTGGTCTCATGGTGTACTATCAGATGCAAGGAGGAGTCTTAGTGCCTCTCCCTAGGAAAAGTAACACAAAGGGTCCCAAGACTTGAAAACTCACCTTGCTTTAATGAAAAGTAGTTGCTTCTTATCAAGACAGCGCTTCTCAATGCTTACATTCCGTCTGTATGTAGAATTGCTTTAGTGTGGTCCACAGGAATAAGCAAGCCAGTGTTCTTATGGAAAAGAAACAATGGTAGGGGACTTTAATTTTCTCACTTAGCCTTTTAACACAACAAGGTGGCAAATCACTAGCCGTTCTTTACCTGGAACACCTCATAGTGCATTGTAACTAGCAGAAAAGTCCTTGTATCAGACAGACTTGTAGCTGGCTCTTAAATAAATCTTTTTTTTTCTTAAATAAATCTTAGGTGAGAGATGCTCCAAGAGCAGGCTTAGCCAGTGCAGAGTGTTCTTCATATAAAGACCAGTGAGATGGCCTAGCAAAGTGGTTTCTGATTTAACAAAACCTCACAATGCTCTACTACTCTGATGGGCCCATTTGGCCAGGGATTGGCAATGGTTGCATTCTTCTGAAATACATCTGGAAGAGCTGGGCTCAAAAAAGATAAGGTTTGTAAGTTCATGTCCCTGGCATATGATGGTAAACCAACATGCATAGAGGTCCCATCTTTACAGTAAAAAATAAATAAATAGATAAATACATAATAAAATAAAATAAATAAAAAACAAACAAAAGAGTGTAAGGTAAACATTTTAAGTTACTATTTGAACAGCTGGATTCAATTTGTAATATCAAAGTCACACCAAACTGACTCGAGAATAACAACTAAACTAAAAATGAGCTAAGTCACTAAAACCCTTGAAACCCAAAGAAAGCACAAAATGTAGCTGTGCCCTCTTTCTACCAAACCACTGTCTTGGTATTACTATTAAGCAGAGGGCCCTGGTGATAGCTGACAATGCTGCCCTCAGGAGCCATGGTTTAGAGAGGATTTGCAAGGTCTGCTTGCCAAAAGAGAAAACATCTCCAAGTGTTTTCATTCATAATTAAGTATGTTTTCTGGTAGCCAGCTATGAAATTCATAAGATTTACATTGACTCCTTCTGTTCAGGAATAATTGCAGACTCTATCCCTGAATCCCATTCTAGTTCTTGGGTTTTGATATGTGATCTCAAGGGTCACTGAAGCATAAATTCTTTTGGAAACTATGTATGTTTTTTAATAAAACCAAGGCAGATATCTAGGGTTTTCTTACCACCATAATTAACATTTATTAAAAATACATTAATATAAATATGCATGCATATAAATGATATTAGGTATATTTCACATAATTTAAATACATTTATGTCTATAAAATATACCTCGCTGGATGTTAAATACAGTATTTTATTAACATATAGTCACATATTAATGTGATCTTATTTAGGAAATTATCACAGAAGTACATCTGTTACTAGTTAAAATGTCATAGTTTCGATGTGTCCAGTAAGATTGATATAACTTTTGTTTTGTTTTGGGTAAATGTAGACCATTAGCAAGGGGTAATGGAAAGGACCAGTATCAGCAGAAGACACCCCAAGGCCATGTTCTCAATCCAAAGGAGATTGATTTGCCCCAGAGGGACAAAAGGCAGGGAATAAGACACAAAAGCAGGAGAAAAAGGACAAGGGAGAAACGAAAGGAATGGGGTTGGCGAGTGGGGATAGTGGGGATGATATTTGCTCTGGAGGGACAAAGAGCTGCCTCTAGGAAGATAGGAAACAGATGTGGCCCATAGGCAATTGGAAGTTTATGAAGGGAAAGGGGATTCCCTTCCCCCATGTGTGGATAATGTGGTTTGTTTGGGCCTGTTAACTGAGGCAACCAAAAGGGGGACTTCAATACTTTGATAGCTGGACCTTGACAGTCAGCCTCAGGAGGAACAAGTGGCTAAATGAGGGAGTAGACTTGGTGGCTAGCTTTAGGAATGGAACCGAATGGTTTTTAGCAAGCAAGAAGGAATTGGGAAGGACCTGCCAGAGCCATTGGCCATGCTTGGTTTGGCTACAGCGCCATCGATAATATTTGTGAAATTTGAAAACTGTAATTGACCCTTTTCTTGTTTTTTTTGTGACTTGAGGTATTGTAGGTCTCGTTCTTAAGTGAGCCAGCTGGAATGCCAGCTGGAAACCAACAGTGGTACAGCCTGAAGCAGGCAAGGCGGCTAACGCCTCCACAAGGGCACAACATAGTCTTCTGTGGCCTTTTGATCACCTCCAGTTCTTGTTCATACGCAATGGTAATTTCTAGGACAGGTCTCAAGACTGATTACCATTATGGTGTAATAATAACTTTTTCACTTCAGTTAGGAGTAGGTCCGATAGATGGGGCCACTGTGCTCACAAAGGAATGGCTCAAGGAAGCAATTGCAGGTTGCGGTATAACCTTAGAGAAACACTGTGCTTTTTGACTGTGAACAAGAAAAATAGCTAGTCCATCCTATTATCATTTTGAAACACAATTTAAACATTTTATCAGATGTGTTACTAGGAAATACTCCTTTCAAACTTCAATGTAACAAACTGGACGATTAAAATAAATATTTTGAAATCATGAAACAACGATGACTGTAGAAACAGCTCCATGGCGAACCTCACTGGTTGGTCGTCCAAAGAACCTTAGTCACAACTACCTTTAATTCCAGTTCCAGGGAATCCAGCAACTTCTTCTGGGATCCTCAGGCACCAGGCATGCAACTGGTACACAGACATATATGGAGGCAAACAGCCATACACATAAAATAAAAATAATACAATATTTCTTTAACTCAAAGCAAAACAGAATATGTGGAATTAGTAATTCTTAAGTATGTTTAGTACAACTCATGGGGCTTTACTCAGAGAAGATAAGTAAAGAAAGTATAAGTGTTTTATGGGGCTATATGATGATTCTCCTAGAGATTCATTTCTGTGTCTTAAAACTGTCATTCTTTCATAAATACCTAGCATCAATTAACAAGGGGAGATAGTCACCTACTTGTGTCTTTCTAAGGTAAGGGTTTAAGGAGCTAAAATAGAAATACTGAAATTTGATATAACAATATAAGTTACAAGCAAAGAATAGGATGTTTTAAGAGGCTGGATAAAAACATTGTTGGGAAAAGTTTACAATTAGCAATAATCGTGCCTCGGATAAACCTCATTGGCTACGATACTGCCACTGCGCAAAGCTGATAAAAACATTGTTAACAGATAATTCTAAAAATAGAATTTAAGGAGAACCACAGGATTGGGTAATTAGGAGACGCTTATTCTTTGACTATTTTAAAAGAATGGAACTGGTCAACACAGTTTGAAAATAAAAGGAAAGTACCATATTTTCCAGAGTATAGATGATAGACAACATTGTATACAGAGACAGTATACACACACACACACACACACACACACACACACACACACACACACCAGAAAGAAAACTCCTTTAAGGCAGAAGAAACTCGAGGGCTCATAGATGCAAAGAAAGGTATAAAGTAATTTGGAAAAGAAGCTCAAGAAGAAAAGCAATGGATAACACTAAATATTGCCAATGACAAAGAAGGGTCTGGCTTTGACTAGACATTTCATGATCCGGAGAGATGGAACTAGGCTGAATATAGAAATGAATGAGACTGATGGGATCAGGAAGGGGGGTTGAAAGTAGATAGAAGGTCATACCTGAAGGATTAACTTTCTGCATTAAGCATATCCCATGCAGAATGGAGAAAGATGACAAAGGTTTGTCAGGAAGCATCTCCCCTAAACAATCGAAATGGATTCCAATACTTGTATTTCTGGTGCTTGGAACCCGAGGTCTATAAGACAGCTGACCATCTCAATGAACTATGCAACATCTGGATGTCCAATCTACCAGTTCAGAAAACTGAATGATGCCGAATGACACCACTTTCACAGAAGGATCCTCTTGAAATCCAGCTCATGGACATCACTAAGTATTTTGTTCTTTGACTCCAGAAACCATTGTTTTAGAGTAAAGCTGGGATCCATTCAGTACTCATTGATGCTCAGGTATAATATAAGGCATTCAAGCAAGCCAAGGCCTTGCTGGTTTTTAAAAGTACACCTTTATGGGGCTGGAGACATGGCTTGGTGGTTAAGGGTACTCACTGCTCTTCCAGAGGAACTGGATTTAGTTCCCAGCACCATTTTAGGGTGCTTCTCACTACCAGTAACTCCAGTTCCAGGGGACCATGTTGCTCTCTTCTGGCCTTTGCAAATACTTGCAAACACATAACATAACAGAGGCACACATTACCCACATAAATCAAAACAAAAGTAAATCCTGAGAAGTGCATTTTGCATTCCATGAATATTATTTAACACAAAAAGAAGACTCACAGATTATTTTCCACTTCGAACTTTGATTGCCCCTGATTCTTTCTTGCCTTTGACCCATGTTCTTTCATCAGGAGTATTATAAACACATAATTTCCCTCGTAGTCTGTAAGTGGGTTCTGAATTATAGGCTTATCAATCCTCTTTTATATGTCTTGGGGAAAAATAGAATTCAGTCTGAAAACATTGCCCTTGGATGCTTGAGTGCAGTTATGACCTTGGAGAAAATATAGTAGCTTTCCCCAAGAAATGGTATCTGTCTGTCACTGATAACTTTTAGATATTTTATATGAAAAGGAATTGAGGGTCACTTCAAACTTCATGAAGTACATCCTAATAGTCACTTAAATATGAGACTAAAAGATGACTGGGATAGTAATCCCCTTAGGTTGAGTGATAATACATTACCAAAGCTGAAAATGGGCAAACGATCATGCTGGAAATATTGGCCAGGGCCTTCGAGGCAGAAAGAATAATATAACCATGTTGATTTTTATGAGTGGGATCATTTATAATGAAAAGAGCATAAAGATTTAATGTGCCTCTTACACTGAACAAAGGTAAAAGAAAATAAAGAGATTCTCCCCTTTTCCTGCAAGCCACTTTTGAATTTGGAATCCACAAAATGCTGCCGGAATTTGGTGTATTTATAGGGATCATGAAGCAGGGGGCTGGGGCAAGGATTCAGCACCCAGTAGGCGGTAGATTCCAGAAAGACTCTATCCATCTTCTTTTCCCAAGCAGGAGATAGACTGGAAAATGAACCTTACTGTCTCAGTACTACTGATAAATCTGATACTTAGCCAACAATAAGTGTTTTTCATAGTAGAACTAAAATTGAAAATTTAAACATTAAAGCAAAAGTAAGTTCTGTTATGATTCTTACAGGATATTTAGTTTTCAATCTGTCAGCATGTGGTTTCATTTTTGTCGTAAGTACAACAATTTTCTCTCTTCCAAAATTCTGTTTCTATTTTCGTCATACTTTAAACACCTTGTGTGACAATTTTAGACTGTTAGCAAAGAGAAAACAGAAAAGTAATTTTTACTAGTTTGTTAAATATAATCTTATTATGTTTATATTTGGGAAAGGTTGGTAGATACTATTTTAATTAGGGTTAGGGTTAGAGATATCCATGTTCTCTATTTAATAATTTTGTTGTTGAAGGTTTAGATGTTATTTAAAACTTATAGCATGGGGGTGGTGAGGCTGAAAAATCGCCATAAATTCTATTGCATCCTGAGCTATGGCATAAGGCTCCATGGGAAAACAATGACTTAGCATCTAAACTATCAGGTAAAGCTTTTAATTTCTTAACCATACAAATCTCCATGATTTATTCTCAAATTTTAGGATTTTGTTTCACGTTTGAAAGTCAGGGATTTAAGAGGATTCTCAGATTTGTTTTTTCAATCATAGGAAATACCCCTGTGTTTGCTAACAAAGATATTGGAGGGAAGTTCAAGTGTATGACTACAAGGGTATTCCTAGTCCTGGTGGTGTTTTTGCAAATGAAAGACTGCAAGCTTGATGCTGTCATGGTTCACTAACAGGCCTGAGGAGAAATTCTGACCACTGGTCAACAGTGTTTGGTATATCAAATAGCTTCAGTCTACATGGTTGAATCCTGCAGTAACATACAGTCCTGTTGCCTAGCAATGCAGATTCAGGTAAAGGGTGTGACCAGACATCATTCCATCCTACCACTTTTGTTGGGTGGTAGGATGCTGCTGGCAATCTCATCATCAAATACCTCAATACCCTATCCATTAAGAGGCAGAAAGCCTCTATTTAGTCAATGCCACAAGAATGAGAGCCAAAGAGCTGACATGTCTATTGATGGCTTCCAAATGCTCTGGTTTGGCAGTTTTGTTGACTGATGAGTTAATTGTTGTTTTTATAAAAGGTCTGCATTGCCCTGGCTACCAGTCATGGCTACCTTTCAGCCTTACAAAGAATAATGCCAAGAAAGGAAAGCCAAAAAACTACCAGCCATCGCTCTTCTTATAAAACTAAGTTAATTAATTAAAATATAATATGAAACCAAATATAAAAAGCATCATAAATAAGGGATCTTCATTAACTTTCTCTATCTCTAATACACATGATAACAAACTGACCTCCCAAGGCCCATGGTCCCCAAGCTCCTTCCCTGTCTCAGAGAAATCCAGTTTAAGCAGTCAGTTCTCTGTGCTTCCTCCATTTGCAACACTTCCTATATAGAAAATCTCAGGGACTCCAGCTTCATTTAATCTACATTTATAAAAAAAGAATCTCTTACATACACTGGTGTCTGAATTCTTTTGCAGATTGCTTTGATTGCAAGATGCCTACATGCTGTTTACAACTGAGTTTAGACATTTCCCTAGGTGGCTATGCTACAGCTCCTTTTGGCTGCACATCTTTTCTCAACTCTCTTCATTGATGCCCTATGGATATGTAATGGTGTGAGTCTCATTTGCACTCACACACATATAAAAATGGACTATTTGGGTACTCCGTGAGTGCATATGACGTCGTTGCCAATTCCATTAGTGAGTTAATATTTTCTTGTTTTTAAATTTTTTAATGGACTTCTACTACTCTCTAATAGCTATGGGCACACAGCAATTCATGTATTACAAATACCTTATGTCAATCTACCACTTATTCTTTTCTGTAGAAATAGTAGCTCTTTAAAAAGCAGTTCTTAGTGATCTCTCCAAACACTCGGTATTTTATTCATGTATTTGACAACTGATGTAGACAATTTAAATGTCTGATATAATGCATACAGGTAAATTTTTCTTGAACTCCCATTTATAATCAGGCTAGTAAAATATTAAAATAAAATGGAAAAACAGAGTAAAATGAATTGCCATCAATGAAGAAAAACTTTAATCATATGAGTAATTTCCATTATTTTATTTAAAAGAGGGTGTTTTGTTATTACTTCTACTGTTTTGTACTAGAGAGTTAAACTTCTTTTATTATAATAGTACTTCATGCTTCACTATATTCATAGGAGCCTTATTGATAATAGTCAGAAGCTAGAAAGAACCCAGGGGTCCCTCAACAGAGGAATGGATACAGAAAATGTGGTAGATTTACACAATGTAGTACTACTCTGCTATTAAAAACAATGATTTCATGAAATTCATAGGCAAATGGATGGAACTAGAAAATACCAGCCTGAGTGAGGTAACCCAATCACAAAAAACACACTTGGTATGCACTCACTGATAAGTGAATATTAGCCCAAAAAGCTTGAAACACCCAAGATACAATCCACAGACCACATGAAGCTCAAGAAGAAGGAAGACCAAATGTGGGCGCTTTAGTCCTTCTTAGAAGGGGAACAAAATACTCATGGGAGGAAATACAGGGACAAGGAGTGGAGCAGAGACTGAGGGAAAGGCCATCCAGAGACTGTCCCCCTGGAGATCCATTCCATAAGCAGCCACAAAACCCAGTCACTATTGCTGATGCCAAGAAATACTTGCTGACAGGAACCTGATATGGGTATCTTCTGAGAGGCTCTGCCAGAGCCTTACTGATACAGATGAGGATGCTTGCAGCTAACCATCGGAGTTAGAGAAGGAAGAGTTAGAGAAAGGGCTGAAGGATCTGAAAAGATTTGCAACCCCATAGGAAGAATAACAATATCAACCAACCAGACCAGCTAAGAGCTCCCAGTAACTAAACCACCAGTCAAAGAGTACACATGGAGGCTCCTGTGGAGGCTCATTTCCCCAGTATAGGGGAATGCCAGGGTGTTGAGGTGAGAGTGGGTGGGTGTGAGGGGGAGCTTCCTCTCAGAAGCTGGGGAGGAGGGATGGGAGAGGGGGGAACCATGAAAGGGCATAACTTTGAAATCTAAATATATAAAATATCCAATAAAGGAAAAAAACTTACAAATTTATACATTACTGATTTTAATAATAGCACTATACATAATTTCAATAAGGAAAACCTCACAAATATTTATTGAGTCAGTAGTTTTTATATCTCTATTTTTTTAACTTTGGTATATTTTGTGTTTGTAACATATTGATTTAACATCATACACAAAAATTTATATAATAACTCACAAGTTTTTATAAAACTGATCACAACAAAACTGAAATGTTTCATTTGTAGCATGCTTCAGTAAGAACTATAATTGTAGTTTTTATAGACAAAGCTATTATATTATTAATACTAGAAATTTCCAACATGGAATAATTCTGCACTGGGTTTCATTTCAATTTAAAAGTTCATTCAAATTATTGGGTCTTTCTTTTATTTATTTGGCAGTATTAATATTTACCATGGAGTTCCTTTCATAATTCCAACTTTACATGAGCTATCCTTGTCTGACTTTCAGAGAATTTAATTATACTACTGAAGGCCACACAGTTTGTAAGGAACAGAAATACTTAAGACAAAGGGGTTTTTTTGTTGTTGTTGTTGTTGAGATTTTTGTTTTGTTTTGCTTTTTGGTTTTTTGTTTGCTTTTGCATCCCAAATCCTTGTTTATTTTATCATTATGTGGACTGTCGGCTTCATGTCAAATAAAAGTTCCATACCAAACACAGAATGAAAAAAACTATGTTCAAAGGACACTTCAAAGTCTAATTCTAAAAAACATCCAAATAATTACAAGCAGGATGTAACAGGATTGTCTCCATGTGCAGTGCTAAATCACAAGCATGATGTAGCAGGACTCTAGACATAGTTATGGCTGAGGCTGTCCACATACACAACCAATTGGAAAGGGCCAGAGGCCAGAGAGTACTATTGTGAGCATTCTTTTGAGGGTAGCACAAACACAGCTTGTTTCTCATCATCTTTGTTCGCTTCTAGAAGAGACGAGATGAATATAGAATCCGTACCCAAGTCTTGACATATTTATGTTCACTACAAACATACTACCTGTGACTATAGGAGGTGATGCAGTAGATACGGTTTTAAAAAATGTCACGCCTGAACATCTGATTTTTCTATAAATGAATTAAAGAGAAGTGATTTGTACTATAAATAGACTTTTAGTATTCTGCAAGATGTTTTTAAAACCCAAGTACCTGTTAGGATTTTATAAAATGAATTCATTTGCTATAGTTCAATTTGCACATGATTTCTTAAAAATACATGTGTAAAGTACAAAGACCTTTTCAGTTTCTCTTCTTGTTTCTGTGACAACACCTAACAAAACAGCTTAAGGAAGGAAGGACAGACTTATTTTGGATTACCGTTGGAAGGATGTAGACCGTCATGGTAGAAAATACAGAAGAAGAATTTGTGGTAGTTAGTTACATTGTGTCTATAATCAGGAAGCAAATAAATATGAATACCAGTGTTTACGACTATGTCATAATTCTTTAATTTTGTTGTTTACTTTTTACTCAGTTTGGATCTTTTGTCTATAGGGCAATACCATCCCTATTTAGGGAAGGTCCTCCATTATGAGTTAAACCTTGTAGAAACTCTCCAAGACATAAACAGAGATGTGTCTCCTTGATTACTCTGAATCTCAAGATTGATGACTATAAGTCTACCTCTCCTCAACTTGACACCCAAACACATAATTTTAGCCATAACTTTTATCTGTGGTCTTCAAAGTCTCAAAGCCAACTCATAGTTCATGATGCACTCAGTTTAATCTTTATGAGTTTCCAAGGTCTTAATAGTTCTATTATTGTTCAAAAGCCCCAAATTTGTTCTCTTGGAAGACATAAGATAATCTCTTTACTGTTAAATAAAGATATGAGCTATATGCTTCCAATATATTATGGCAGAGAGTATATATTCACATTCCAAAAGGGAGAAATATGACCATAGAAAGGGAATGAAAGTCTAAAACACAGACAGGCACATAGAAAATTCTTTAACTCTATGCTCCACACCCATGTCTGGGGATCTTGGTAGCATGATTTGGGTAGTCTCGGTGCTTCAGTTTTTACTCCTGCACTGTATACAGCCTCTCTCCTGGGCCAGCACCATTCTGTGCCTGCAGCTTTCATCACATGATATCTCATAGTCCTGACATTTCCAAAATCCTGAAGTCTTCATCACAAATTAGGTATCACCCTCAGATTACATGGTGTCCTTCCTCTCAGGGCCTTCTTGCAGAGAACCTGACCTTGACAATACAGCTTGACTTGAGCATGATGATAGCCTCTGTGACTGAATGAATGTAGAATTTTATATAGCAGCAAAGTTAGCACTGTCTGGAGGATACTATCAAGCTCTGCTATCACCTTAAGATGCAGTCTGTTCTCCGACAGCTACAGTGACCTCAGTACAACTTGGCCACTAAACCTGAGAATAATCTTCCACAAGCATTTTTTTGTGGGCAGTGAACCCAGTCTGAACATTCTCAATTCAGTCTGCTTTCAAAGACATGAACTTTACAAGGTATACTTTTAATTAACATGGTCTTGAATTAAGACTTTTTTTTCTTTTTACCTCAGTGCAAAATAAGTGGTTCTCTTTAGTTATGTTAATCTCTAACCATGACCTGACTATTGGTACCCAACTTGTTCACAACCTTAAACTCATACTCTTTTTCAAACTGTACATGTCCAAGTCTTTCTATTCTCTCCTCGTGATGTAGTTAAGAGAACCAGAAGGTAACTATGCCAAAGCCTAAGTGTCAGGCTATCTTAAAATTCCCTCTACCGAAGTAGGGCATTGTTTTTGATTTGTCCTCCTTGACTTCTCAAGGCAATATTTAGATTCTTTTCTAAATGTAACATGAATAGTCTACATCCAAGTCAGAATAGTGCTCTTGTTCCAATCTGAAACCTCACCAGCTTGCTGTTCACTGTTTACATACCATTGATATTATAGTCTCCCAAGCTCCCACTAGAATGGCCTATTGAACTTTATTTAATCTTCTAAATGGAAGCTCAAGTTTCTCAACTTTCCTTCTATGAGCAAGATCAGAAGGGCTGAGAGCCAGCAGGCTAAGTTTCTCACAGTAATAGGCCCACATATTCATACCAATATCTGTCCTGTTTACTTTTCTCAGCACATTTACCAAATAACTCATCAAAGCAAAATGATGGAATGGATCATTTTGGTTCATAGTTTGAGGATCCGTCATGGGGACAAGGCATGATGGGATTGGTAGGTGCCTAATCATGTTTGTAGACAGGTGGTAAAAAGCATGCGGATAGTGGTGATAGTATTTCAATTCAAAATGGTAATCAAGGAGATAGGACTGCCCACATTCAGTGCATGTCCCTCCCCTACTACCTTACCTAAAACTCTCATGTGTTTCTAATAGTGTCTTCCAATCAAGTTAGTAATGAAAATTAACTATCATAGTCACATGTACAGAGAGGTTAACTACATAGTCACTTGTATATAGTCACTTGTACAGAGATTCCAAATACTTTGAAATAATAAAGTCAAACATATTCATGATCTAATCTATCTAAATATTTCATTTTATGGTGTATAAAATACAAATTATTTAATAGTAAATGTATGTAAATTTAAGTGTATATTCAGGAAATTCTACTATTGGCTAATTTTGACATAAAATCTACATCAGAGTACACTTATATGTTAAATGTGTCCAGTAGAATAAGGGAAATGTATGTCAGAACTATCAACTTAACTATACAATCTAAATCAGATGAGGTCAGTCTATATTTTCATTTCAGATTATTACTTGAGCAGTCCAAATAAATCAGGATAGGTCTGAAAGAAAGCCTAAGGGTTTGCTAATCTTTCAGAAGTAAGAATATAATGATTTCTGTTCTAGTGTTAGGAGCTGAGACTCTACCAGTTGCAAGTTAAATGCCCAAAGGAAGTTTGAGGTTACAAAGTGCTCAGTGAGTAAATCAGCGAAGTGCATTTGTCTCCACTAAGCATCTGGAATTGAATTAAAGAAAGAATCATAATAGTAATAATCTAGATAAAAGAAATCTAGACAAACTAAATCTAAATAAAATTTAAGTAAATTAAGAGCATTTTGTGCCCATTTAAACATATTGTCCATCTTTGAAGACGACTTACCTCTCTTGCAGCTCTTCTAAGCATTTCAAAATAAGCTGATTCGTCTATATTTCATTCACAGTCCCTTCCAATAAGAAATGACTACAGCTCTTGGAATGGATGATCTCCAACTGTCCCAGTGTCAGCTCAATGCCATTTTCTCAGAGAAGTCACCTGCAGATCCATCTAAAACAGACTATTCCTCTCAGAAACAACCCATCACACCACCTTCTCCTCATGCACGCAGTCCTCATCACGAGGTGGAATTATTTTTTGATTTATTAAGGGAGTTTATTTGCCTCACTTTTAGTCTCTATCACACTGAATGGAAGTATTACATGAGAAATATCCCTGTATTCCTAAAGGCATGATGTTCACAGCCTCAGGACCTTTTAGTACACAGTGGGGATAGTCAGGAAAATGTATTGAGTGAACAAAGGAAGATGAAAAGTTGTGTCCTTGGCATCTTCACTGTTTATTTGTTCTTTCATATTTTACCACATAATTACTTATTTCTGGAATATAACAATTGCTTAATGTACTGGCTACAGTTACTGAAGAGTCAAGAACCTTAGTCAATATTTTAGCACCCAATAACCACACATAGAAGTATTGCACTAAGAAGTGTTTCTTATTTTAGTTTTATTCCTTGATTTTTTACCAGATTGCTGATGATGCATACAAATTCTATTTTATTGATGAAAGGTTGAAATTATTGTTATTTTCATATGAACTGTCTTGGTAGAGAAAATTCACATATTTAAAATTCTAATTAATTTACAGTAAACAACATAAATATTTTAATCTCAATATTTTTATAAGTTCGTCCTTTTAAAATATATCTTTAGAACCTTGTTTAACAATATTTTTCATGAGATAGCTCATTAAGTTGTGTTAATTTGTGAATTCTAAATGTTTATTCAAATTTATATGCTCAAAATTATATTATTTATATTACTATATTGGAATAATATGGAGTTTACACTACTATATTGAATTATTTTTTCTCTTCCAGAAGGTATTATTTATCCTTTGTTTTCCTGCTTACCATATGCAGCTCAGCCTGCCCTAACACACTACCATGGACTAAATTTCTTACATAGTGGGACTTGTTTTCTCAAACTTAAGTTGCCAACATGGTCAAGTTCTGGTGTTGACTCAAGTCTTTATACAAGGAGAAAGAAGGATAATGAGGCAGGAGGAAGACAGAGAGAGACAGATGTTAATCTTTTAAGGCTAGGCTACCTGATTATGATTCCACCGTCATGGGCTCATCTAACTACTTACCCCCGAATTAAGTCGTTATCCCTAAAGTCTAAAGTCCAAGATGTCATCCACACACAGTAAAGCAGATATGAATAGATGACATGACTGAAAGCTGAATTTTCTTCTTGTTCTGATTCTGTTCTCTCACATGCAAGTGATAGAATAAAGATTGGATATGTATTGCTATTCTAAAAAGAGAAGTTATAAGGACTGAGGAGTTCCAAACAATTCCAAAACTGACTAAGGGAGATGCCATCTAGAGTGTTTACGTCTTCTAGGGTCTAGTCAAGTCAACATACGAAGTTAACCATTACACATATAAAGTCTGCATCCTGCACAATGAAAGTTGGTATATTAGTGGGTGTGTCATTGTGGTAGACTATTTGTAAGGTATGTACATTTGAGAAGCTGATGGAACCTCTGTCCTCAGAAAGTAAATATGTCTATAAATACAAATTTGCACAGAGAAGGAAGAGTCAGACAAGTCGGCCATTCTCAAGGAACAAACAGTGGCAAGGGGAAAGCTAGAAGACTTGTGTTCTTGAGTACAAAGTATATATATCTTTCAAAAATATGAGTTAAAATCAAAGAGAAGACTTGAAGTAGATCCTAAGCAAGGAGTTTGCAGAGAGTGATTTTTAAGACAATAGTCACATCTTTGATGATGTGATAGGACACACATAAGAAAAATCTTATAGACATGAATGAAGGATGGAAAGGAGATAAAAATGTAACAAATGAACATGACTGCTTTTGTTGTTGGGTTTTTATTTTTACTTTATTTGGTTTAGTTTTATCCTTCTTGTTTTGGTCTGGAAACAGTATATGGTAGGTGAAAAACGATATGGAGATATGAATATAATAGTGTTGAAATGTATACATGCAAAAACGCTATTTCCTCTGACCTCTTATATTATGTACTATAGTTATAATTTAGAAATGAAGACAAATATTACCAATAAGATGTTCTATTAAAGTTATTTCTTCAAATGTTATTTATAGAGATCGAATGCTTTCCAAATGATTAAAAATAGAAGATAAGCCAGGCATGGTGACCTATGCCTTAAATCCTAGCACTGGGTTGAGGGATTGGGAAGGGGACTGGGTATCTCTGTGAGTTCAAGGCCAGCTTGATCAACAAATCAAGTCCAGAAAAGCCAGGGCATATTATACAAGGAAACCGTGTCTCTATAAACAAAACAAAACAAAACAAAACAACAACAGCAACATACACACACACACACACACACACAAAGAGGAGGAGGAAGACAAGAAGAAGGAGGAGGAGGAGAAGAAGAAGGAAAGAAGAAGAAGAAGAAGAAGAAGAAGAAGAAGAAGAAGAAGAAGAAGAAGAAGAAGAAGAAGAAGAAATATTGAACTAATTTATAAATTTGGAAATACAACATAGGACCATAGGATTCTGGATTAGAGTTTGTTAGAATGTTGCTTGTCTCATAACACTTATATAGCCCAAAAAGAAGTACTTGGATGACATCTCTTGGAGAAGTCAACTTGGGTTTTGGGTTCTTAATTCTCTAGTGCTCTTGTGTTTTGCCAATTTATACCTATGAGGGACATTTTATCAAATGCTACTATGTTCAGTCTCTATAACCATGCATTTATTGCTTTATTTGAGAAATATTAAAATTTATCTATCTATCTATCTATCTATTTATCTATCATCTATCTATAATGTGCATGTGTGTGTGTGCATGTATGTGTGTTACATTCCATATATGAAGTATACATTGCATAGTAGCCCTCAAATGGTAAAATCAGAGCAAATAATCAACTATATTAAATTAAATTCAGTAAGAGTGATATCAAATGACTGCTGTTTTAAGTTTTGTTTTTATACCTCATTAACTATTCCGGCAGTAGTTTCAGTTTCAATAAGAATTTGTGCTGCACAGGCAACAGTGACCACCATTTTGGCATTTGAGGATGCCCAAACTTTTTCTTCTATTGAAACTGATGTTAATTAGTCCTGGGTTATGAAGGAACTCAACTTTCAACTATTCCATAAACACGTTCTCTTGGAGGCAAGCAAAAATTAATCTAAATTACTGTTTTAAGGCCATAAGATTGTTTTCTCAATATTCCTCCATCATACTTAAATTCTGCCTCTAATATCTCCTTGAGTGTTAACTAATAAGAAATAATGATATTTATTGTAATTCAAATTGCTACAAATTGTTATATTTCACAATGTATTTTATGACCAGGACTCTAAATTAATACATTGTACCAGTCAGGGAAATAAATTAATAATAGTGTTAATTTATAGATTAATAATCATTAGAATCTATTTGAAACAGTTTGCTATAGATTCTTCCAATGTCTATTCCCTACCAATGAAATAGACCAGAAGGAGAAATTTCCATGTGCTCTCCTCATTTCTTAATAATTGCAACTAATTCTTTTCCCACTTAACAACCAAAACTATAAAGTATTTTAGGTATAAAACAACTTTTCTTGTGTTTGTAGGCACATACACTTATGCATGCCTTTGTTAATATACTTTCCATTAACCCATACTTTAAACTTCTTATAAATCATGTATTAAGGGTTGTTCAATATTTCTGAAGATGAATATAATGAGCACCTCAGAAAATTTAATATGATGAGTGGAAAGACACTAAATTCTTTTTGGTCAGGAAATTCTAATTCCTCTAAACTTAAATCTTCACCTTTATTACTTGGCAAAGCAATCCAGCCCCTTTCAAATTTGAATCTTGACTAGAGCTTTGCTTTGAATTCAGTTGAATGGAATCTGTTGGAGACATTCCCAAGGGAGCATTTTTTCTTTATATAGGGGAAAGAGTTTAAAGAGGCAATCTCTCACTGAGGATGCTCGCAGCGCCTTGCTTTAATATGTGCTGTATTATGTTTGTCAAGATGCAGTGGCTTGATTATGAATTGTCCACAGACCCTCATCTGTTTGCGTCCTTGATTGCCAGCTGATGGGCATGTTTTAGGACTCGTGGAATTGTTAAGAGATATGGTCAGGCTTGAACCATAGGTCACTGAGGGTGGACACACGGGGTAGATCCCACAGTTCTTGTTGACTTCACTCTTCCATGTTTCTTTATCTGCAGAAGTTAAACAAACTGAGATGCCATCTCCTGCTTCCACAGCTGAAGCCCCAACTACCCAGCTCCCCTACCATGAAACTGAGTTAAGTCCCTTCCCTGCTAAGTCACCTCCAGTCCCATCATATGTGGGGAAAACATATTACTGATACCAGAAAAGGGGTTATGATACATTTTACCTACTGGAACAGGTTTAGGGGAGGAATAGTGGGATAGAAAGCCTTGGCCTGTTGTAAATGGTGCTTGACAGGCCCCTCTGACAGAGTTCAGGAGACTGGAGTGCTGACAGTGATGTGCACCGTAAAGGCTGAGCTCATAAAGTTTCTGAGGGGAGCAGGGCTCAATTTGGAATTGGGCCATTCATGTCATGTTCTGGCAAAGAATCTGATCCTGCCCTGTCCCCATCTTTAGTCTTTGAGCGAGACTAAATCAAAAGGAGTGATTTGTTGATAGAAGAAGTTCAAGGCAGCAAAATGTTGGAGCAGCAGCAGGATTCCTGCTTGCTTGCTTTAGATTTACAATGGAAAGCAGGGCAGAGAGATGAAAAATGTGACTTGGCAAGGAAAGGACCCAGGATAAGGAGTAGTTTTTGGTGAAGTGGCTGTAAATGTTAGAGCCAGAGATCAATGCCTTAACACTAGGGGACTAGGAGAAGTGCCCTGAGGGCAAGCCCTCATCTAGAGACAGCTTCAGGGCATCACAGTGAAAGCTCATTTGAAAATTTTCCATTTGAAATGAGAGACTCACTTGGTGCCCTGCTTCCTGGGGAACAGACAGGCAGGTACTCAGAGGGAGCCGCTGCATCTCTGATCCAAGCCAGTTTCACTACCTCTCAAGCTGGCAGCAGAGTTTAATGGCTGTTAGCCACAGTGCTAGTTTTGCAGTTAAGCAGGAAATGAGGGCTTATGGAAGCTTGCGCCAAGGTTTCAGAAACCCCGATTTGCTGCACTTTACAGGGGGTTTGAAGTCCATGCACAGACTTCCTGAGTGAGCGGCCTATGAAGCTGGGAAAGAAAAGTCCAAGATTCAGTGGAGACGCCAGAATATTAGCAATGCCACCCACGTGGGATAATTAACAAAGGCACTGCATGGAGGTGGCCGTGCTTGGCACAGGTAACAGCTGGCTGGTAGCTATAGCTAAGTTAATTAAACCATTGATGATGACATCATGAGCCAAAGGAGCCATATTTAGAATGGCAGGGTTTGGAGTTTATCCTGCTGGTTTCCATCTTGTTCTGTTCAGATCTTCTCTTGTTGAATCCCGTTCCTCTCCTTTGGGATAAGGATGTTTACACTGTGCCGCATTGTACTGGCAGTATATGATTTGGTTTTAATTTCACAGGACCTCACAGTAAAGAGATTTTCTTGCAACGTAAGCGTTTGACTTTGAACTTTGAAAGTGTGTTGGAACTGAAGTCAGATTCAGTAGCTTGCAATGAATAATCCACCTCTTTGTTTGGGGTCACTATCCTGTATGGGAACATAGGATACAGACTATAGGGACTTTTGAAACCCCACCAAAGCATTGTTGCCTATCAGACAATTGAGGTCTATGGAAAGCAGGAGTAAATTGTTCTCATAGGGATGGATTTTTGAATGATTGGTCTCCACATGGTAATGTTTGGAGAAGTTTTGGGATAATTAAAAGAGGTAAGGGTTTGGATGGGACAAGTCACTAGTGGTAAGGTTATTTATTATTGCTTGGCCTTGTCTCTCCTTACACATCACAACTTCTTGAAGGATGGAAATGTAGCAAGCTGTACCATAATCTCCTGATTCCATAGTCAAAGGTGAAGCCACTGTCCAGTCCCCACAACGGAACTCAGTTAAAATAAAACTCCCTCCCTTAAGCTTAAAAATATTACATGGCAAAATGTTTCTACTCAATTCATTTTCAAAATATAGGATAGTGACCCACAACCAAAGGAGTGGGATTATTCATTTCAAATACTTGAATCTGATGAATATTTTTACCTCTACTGCCCATCAGAACAGAAAATTCATTTGGCAAACAAATATCCCTCCAAACTCTTATAATAGATACAATGTAGATACTCGCTCAAGGGGTTTTTAAAAAAACATTATTCAGCATGACATAGTGTTCCAGAGTGATCACTCTGTCAATTGTAATTTTATTTAAAGATTTGTCAGAGAAGATATAAGACTCACTGGGTACTTATCATCGCTGAACCAAGAGAGAGAGCCAAGTGTGGCAATTAAGAGTGAAACGGTGTTGGAGTGACTGGTTTCCAATCCCATTACTGGTTTTTATTAGCTAGATGACCTTGAACATAAATTATCAATGTCTTGGATCTCACGGTTTTTCATCTTTACATTAAGCATAACAATCAGTGCCGCACAGGGTTGTCATAAAGATACATCAGATAACACATGAAAACTCATTATGCGGGGAGGAGAGTGCTATGCAGATAAGGTTGGGAAATGACACCTATTCTTGGCTAATGAATACTATCTCAAGAAATGTTTTAAAAGGTACTTTGAACGTAAGATAATAATAGGCTCAATGTCTTTGAAAGAACAGAGTCTTTGCTTCTAAGTTTTGTTTAGAGGTTGGTTTTTTTTTTTTCTATAATATGTCCCTAGTGATTAACTTTTAAATTTTCATTAAAACTTTGTAAGAAGCCAAACTGTCCTTCAGCAGTTTATTTTTTATATTATGACAATTAACAGCAAACCTTATTCCATGTCTGAAAAGGACTATTTATTCTGTGTTGCTGTATGAGTGGTTATGGAAAACTTGGTAGATTAAGTCAGAAATGGGAGAGAAATTATCCATCGATAACAACCCATTGTCAAGATGCTAAGCCCATCTCATAAGAATGGAATTAATTCATTAATGACAGCAGAGTCTTTAAGACGTAAGCACATAAAAGTCACACCTCTTAATATTGTTGCCTTGGAGGTTGGTTTTCAACCAGTGAACTTTGGAGGACATTGAAACTACCATAAGGTCCCCCAAGGACAGGATATCAGTAGGAGTAGGCTCCTGAAGGTGCTAGAGAATTGTCCCTTTTGAAGTATTTTCAAATTACTAGCAGAGCAAAATTATTTCAGTTATAGGATCACAGTTTATTCCCACATAAGCTCCCAGTCAGGCGATGCTATCAGGAACCAGTGACTACTTTCTTGTCCTTTACATGTGTCTCTGGAAGCCATCAGTAGTTCACTGGCTCATAATACTTACATTCTCTCCTACTATCTTTTGGAGAAAAAAAAAATCTCTTACAGGGCTCATGTGACCAGTTATCCCACCCAGCTAATGTTACTTTTGATCATTTCCGAGTCACCTGACCAGCAACCTCAATTGCCTTTGCAGCATCCCTTTAATATGTAAAATTTAATCATGATTGCAGGCAAAGATGAGACATCGAGGGCAAAAAATCATTCAAAGACACTACCCTCAATACAGAGGTAAGAACAGCCCGGGAAGCTGATGTAAGCGAGATCAAGAGTTTTACCCAAGTACAGCACACAAATGGCCAAGGAGACATCAGCCCTATGCACACCAGGCAGAGAGAGTTTGCTTTATACTTGCCTCTGTGGCTCTTGGACAGAGCCTTTCAAGATGGCAACATACTGCCAAACATATTTCGCAGCCAACTCCATCGGTTACGAGGAGAATCCGGATCTGTGCACTAGCAGGTGTCTCCTTAATGAATGTTTTACACGCCCACTTGCAAGTCATGACTTCACCAGGCTGCAATCCCACGGCAAAATGAATGTGTTTCAAAATTTGGAAAAATGTACTGCTTCAAACACGAAACTGAGAAAGTGACTGTGTTTGGAAAAATAAACCTTAAGATAGTGTAAAAATATTGCAGATTTTGGGTGTAATTTTTATAGCAGCCTAAGCGGATGACAGCCTAAAGCTGTCACAGAGAACGCTATGAACATGACCCCAGTCAGGACTTGACTAAGGTGTACCAATAAAACCTTCAGGGGTGTACGCCAAAAGCGATGCCTACGAAAATCCCTTTCTTCACTCGCTATCCACCCATCCCCAGTTAGGTGAAAATAAAGAGGGGGAGGGTTGGAAATTCTAAATAAATGGCCCCTGATAATGAAGTATAACTTCCATTAGGAATGTAAATAGGTAAGTCAGATAATAAGTACTCAATTCATTTAATTATTACAAAATAGTTACATCCAACTAGCCAACACCCAAATCAATAACTGGAACATTGCTTGTTCTATAAAAGCTTCGCCAAGCCTCTGCTCTCCCTCAACCACTAGTCTCTTTTCCTCGATCCCTCTTAGCAAGACTTTGACCATGTTGCTTTAGTTTTTCAATTTTTTTCCAATGCTGTCTAAATGGGTCAAAGATGTTGATTTGTACATGGCATTTTTGCTCAGCAACCTATTGTCAGGAAGAAGTTTATTCTCACTGCTGTTTAGGATTCTACTGTAGTAACTCACTACATTTTTATTATATAAAGAAACATTTGTGCGAGACCCGGTGAGAGAGAGACCCAACCGCCTGGTCAGGTGGGCACTCCTGAGGCTGCAGAGGGGAAGAGACCACCAACTCTGCTCACCCCTGCCCACATCCCTGGCCCAAGAGGAAACTGTATAAGGCCTCTGGGCTCCCGTGGGGGAGGGTCCAGGAGCGGCAGGACCCCTGCCAGAGACACCGGCGGACCCTGAAGGAAACAGACCGGATAAACAGTTCTCTGCACCCAAATCCCGTGGGAGGGAGAGCTAAACCTTCAGAGAGGCAGACAAGCCTGGGAAACCAGAAGAGACTGCTCCCTGCACACACATCTCGGACGCCAGAGGAAAAAGCCAAAGACCATCTGGAACCCTGGTGCACTGAAGCTCCCAGAAGGGGCGGCACAGGTCTTCCTGGTTGCTGCCACTGCAGAGAGCCCCTGGGCAGCAACCCACGAGCGAACCTGAGCCTCGGGACCACAGGTAAGACCAAATTTTCTGCTGCAAGAAAGCTGCCTGGTGAGCTTGGGACACACGGAAGCAGAATTTCTCTAGGACCAGGCACAATCTGTGTTTACAGGAAGTCCCACACCCGCGGATCCCGGCCCGCAGCAGCTCTCTGCTCCCAGACCCGGTGAGAGAGAGACCCAACCGCCTGGTCAGGTGGGCACTCCTGAGGCTGCAGACCAGAAGAGACCACCAACACTGCTCACCCCTGCCCACATCCCTGGCCCAAGAGGAAACTGTATAAGGCCTCTGGGCTCCCGTGGGGGAGGGCCCAGGAGCGGCAGGACCCCTGCCTGAGACACCGCGGGAACCTGAAAGAAACAGACCTGATAAACAGTTCTCTGCACCCAAATCCCATGGGAGGGAGAGCTAAACCTTCAGAGAGGCAGACAAGCCTGGGAAACCAGAAGAGACTGCTCCCTGCACACACATCTCGGACGCCAGAGGAAAAAGCCAAAGACCATCTGGAACCCTGGTACACTGAAGCTCCCCGAAGGGGCGGCACAGGTCTTCCTGGTTGCTGCCGCTGCAGAGAGCCCGTGGGCAGCACCCCACGAGCGAACTTGAGCCTCAGGACCACAGGTAAGACCAAACTTTCTGCTGCAAGAAAGCTGCCTGGTGAACTCAAGACACAGGCCCACAGGAACAGCTGAAGACCTGTAGAGAGGAAAAACTACATGCCCGAAAGCAGAACACTCTGTCCCCATAACTGACTGAAAGAGAGGAAAACAGGTCTACAGCACTCCTGACACATAGGCTTATAGGACAGTCTAGCCACTGTCAGAAATAGCAGAACAAAGTAACACTAGAGATAATCTGATGGCGAGAGGCAAGCACAGGAACCCAAGCAACAGAAACCAAGACTACATGGCACCATCGGAGCCCAATTCTCCCATCAAAACAAACATGGAATATCCAAACACACCAGAAAAGCAAGATCTAGTTTCAAAATCATATTTGATCATGATGCTCGAGGACTTCAAGAAAGACGTGAAGAACTCCCTTAGAGAACAAGTAGAAGCCTACAGAGAGGAATCGCAAAAATGCCTGAAAGAATCGCAAAAATCCCTGAAAGAATTCCAGGAAAACATAAATAAACAAGTAGAAGCCCATAGAGAGGAGACACAAAAATCCCTGAAAGAATTCCAGGAAAACAATCAAACAGTTGAAGGAATTAAAAATGGAAATAGAAGCAATCAAGAAAGAACACATGGAAACAAGCCTGGATATAGAAAACCAAAAGAAGAGACAAGGAGCTGTAGATACAAGCTTCACCAACAGAATACAAGAGATGGAAGAGAGAATCTCAGGAGCAGAAGATTCCATAGAAATCATTGACTCAACTGTCAAAGATAATGTAAAGCAGAAAAAGCTACTGGTCCAAAACATACAGGAAATCCAGGACTCAATGAGAAGATCAAACCTAAGGATAATAGGTATAGAAGAGAGTGAAGACTCCCAGCTCAAAGGACCAGTAAATATCTTCAACAAAATCATAGAAGAAAACTTCCCTAACCTAAAAAAAGAGATACCCATAGACATACAAGAAGCCTACAGAACTCCAAATAGATTGGACCAGAAAAGAAACACCTCCCGTCACATAATTGTCAAAACACCAAACGCACAAAATAAAGAAAGAATATTAAAAGCAGTAAGGGAAAAAGGTCAAGTAACATATAAAGGGAGACCTATCAGAAACTCGCCAGAAACTATGAAGGCCAGAAGATCCTGGACTGATGTCATACAGACCCTAAGAGAACACAAATGCCAGCCCAGGTTACTGTATCCAGCAAAACTCTCAATTAACTTTGATGGAGAAACCAAGATATTCCATGACAAAACCAAATTTACACAATATCTTTCTACAAATCCAGCACTACAAAGGATAATAAATGGTAAAGCCCAACATAAGGAGGCAAGCTATACCCTAGAAGAAGCAAGAAACTAATCGTCTTGGCAACAAAACAAAGAGAAAGAAAGCACACAAACATAACCTCACATCCAAATATGAATATAAAGGGAAGCAATAATCACTATTCCTTAATATCTCTCAATATCAATGGCCTCAACTCCCCAATAAAAAGACATAGATTAACAAACTGGATACGCAACGAGGACCCTGCATTGTGCTGCCTACAGGAAACACACTTCAGAGACAAAGACAGACACTACCTCAGAGTGAAAGGCTGGAAAACAACTTTCCAAGCAAATGGTCAGAAGAAGCAAGCTGGAGTAGCCATTCTAATATCAAATAAAATCAATTTCCAACTAAAAGTCATCAAAAAAGATAAGGAAGGACACTTCATATTCATCAAAGGAAAAATCCACCAAGATGAACTCTCAATCCTAAATATCTATGCCCCAAATACAAGGGCACCTACATATGTAAAAGAAACCTTACTAAAGCTCAAAACACACATTGCACCTCACACAATAATAGTGGGAGATTTCAACACCCCACTCTCATCAATGGACAGATCATGGAAACAAATTAAACAGTGATGTCGACAGACTAAGAGAAGTCATGAGCCAAATGGACTTAACGGATATTTATAGAACATTCTATCCTAAAGCAAAAGGATATACCTTCTTCTCAGCTCCTCATGGTACTTTCTCCAAAATTGACCATATAATTGGTCAAAAAACGGGCCTCAACAGGTACAGAAAGATAGAAATAATCCCATGCGTGCTATCGGACCACCACGGCCTAAAACTGGTCTTCAATAACAATAAGGGAAGAATGCCCATATATACGTGGAAATTGAACAATGCTCTACTCAATGATAACCTGGTCAAGGAAGAAATAAAGAAAGAAATTAAAAACTTTTTAGAATTTAATGAAAATGAAGATACAACATACCCAAACTTATGGGACACAATGAAAGCTGTGCTAAGAGGAAAACTCATAGCGCTGAGTGCCTGCAGAAAGAAACAGGAAAGAGCATATGTCAGCAGCTTGACAGCACACCTAAAAGCTCTAGAACAAAAAGAAGCAAATACACCCAGGAGGAGTAGAAGGCAGGAAATAATCAAACTCAGAGCTGAAATCAACCAAGTAGAAACAAAAAGGACCATAGAAAGAATCAACAGAACCAAAAGTTGGTTCTTTGAGAAAATCAACAAGATAGATAAACCCTTAGCCAGACTAACGAGAGGACACAGAGAGTGCGTCCAAATTAACAAAATCAGAAATGAAAAGGGAGACATAACTACAGATTCAGAGGAAATTCAAAAAATCATCAGATCTTACTATAAAAACCTATATTCAACAAAATTTGAAAATCTTCAGGAAATGGACAATTTCCTAGACAGATACCAGGTATCGAAGTTAAATCAGGAACAGATAAACCAGTTAAACAACCCCATAACTCCTAAGGAAATAGAAGCAGTCATTAAAGGTCTCCCAACCAAAAAGAGCCCAGGTCCAGACGGGTTTAGTGCAGAATTCTATCAAACCTTCATAGAAGACCTCATACCAATATTATCCAAACTATTCCACAAAATTGAAACAGATGGATCACTACCGAATTCCTTCTACGAAGCCACAATTACTCTTATACCTAAACCACACAAAGACACAACAAAGAAAGAGAACTTCAGACCAATTTCCCTTATGAATATCGACGCAAAAATACTCAATAAAATTCTGGCAAACCGAATTCAAGAGCACATCAAAACAATCATCCACCATGATCAAGTAGGCTTCATCCCAGGCATGCAGGGATGGTTTAATATACGGAAAACCATCAACGTGATCCATTATATAAAGAAACTGAAAGAACAAAACCACATGATCATTTCATTAGATGCTGAGAAAGCATTTGACAAAATTCAACACCCCTTCATGATAAAAGTCCTGGAAAGAATAGGAATTCAAGGCCCATACCTAAACATAGTAAAAGCCATATACAGCAAACCAGTTGCTAACATTAAACTAAATGGACAGAAACTTGAAGCAATCCCACTAAAATCAGGGACTAGACAAGGCTGCCCACTCTCTCCCTACTTATTCAATATAGTTCTTGAAGTTCTAGCCAGAGCAATCAGACAACAAAAGGAGGTCAAGGGGATACAGATCGGAAAAGAAGAAGTCAAAATATCACTATTTGCAGATGATATGATAGTATATTTAAGTGATCCCAAAAGTTCCACCAGAGAACTACTAAAGCTGATAAACAACTTCAGCAAAGTGGCTGGGTATAAAATTAACTCAAATAAATCAGTTGCCTTCCTCTACACAAAAGAGAAACAAGCTGAGAAAGAAATTAGGGAAACGACACCCTTCATAATAGACCCAAATAATATAAAGTACCTCGGTGTGACTTTAACCAAGCAAGTAAAAGATCTGTACAATAAGAACTTCAAGACACTGAGGAAAGAAATTGAAGAAGACCTCAGAAGATGGAAAGATCTCCCATGCTCATGGATTGGCAGGATTAATATAGTAAAAATGGCCATTTTACCAAAAGCAATCTACAGATTCAATGCAATCCCCATCAAAATACCAATCCAATTCTTCAAAGAGTTAGAACAATTTTCAAATTCATCTGGAATAACAAAAAACCCAGGATAGCTAAAGCTATCCTCAACAATAAAAGGACTTCAGGGGGAATCACTATCCCTGAACTCAAGCAGTATTACAGAGCAATAGTGATAAAAACTGCATGGTATTGGTACAGAGACAGACAGATAGACCAATGGAATAGAATTGAAGACCCAGAAATGAACCCACACACCTATGGTCACTTGATTTTTGACAAAGGAGCCAAAACCATCCAATGGAAAAAAGATAGCATTTTCAGCAAATGGTGCTGGTTCAACTGGAGGGCAACATGTAGAAGAATGCAGATCAATCCATGCTTATCACCCTGTACAAAGCTTAAGTCCAAGTGGATCAAGGACCTCCACATCAAACCAGACACACTCAAACTAATAGAAGAAAAAATTAGGGAAGCATCTGGAACACATAGGCACTGGAAAAAATTTCCTGAACAAAACACCAATGGCTTATGCTCTAAGATCAAGAATCGACAAATGGGATCTCATAAAACTGCAAAGCTTCTGTAAGGCAAAGGACACTGTGGTTAGGACAAAACGGCAACCAACAGATTGGGAAAAGATCTTTACCAATCCTACAACAGATAGAGGCCTTATATCCAAAATATACAAAGAACTCAAGAAGTTAGACCGCAGGGAAACAAATAACCCTATTAAAAAATGGGGTTCAGTGCTAAACAAAGAATTCACAGCTGAGGAATGCCAAATGGCTGAGAAACACCTAAAGAAATGTTCAACATCTTTAGTCATAAGGGAAATGCAAATCAAAACAACCCTGAGATTTCACCTCACACCAGTGAGAATGGCTAAGATCAAAAAGTCAGGTGACAGCAGATGCTGGCGAGGATGTGGAGAAAGAGGTACACTCCTCCATTGTTGGTGGGATTGCAGACTGGTAAAACCATTCTGGAAATCAGTCTGGAGGTTCCTCAGAAAATTGGACATTGAACTGCCTGAGGATCCAGCTATACCTCTCTTGGGCATATACCCAGAAGATGCCCCAACATATAAAAGAGACACGTGCTCCACTATGTTCATCGCAGCCTTATTTATAATAGCCAGAAGCTGGAAAGAACCCAGATGCCCTTCAACAGAGGAATGGATACAGAAAATGTGGTACATCTACACAATGGAATATTACTCAGCTATCAAAAACAACGAATTTATGAAATTCGTAGGCAAATGGTTGGAACTGGAAAATATCATCCTGAGTGAGCTAACCCAATCACAGAAAGACATACATGGTATGCACTCATTGATAAGTGGCTATTAGCCCAAATGCTTGAATTACCCTAGATACCTAGAACAAACAAAACTCAAGACGGATGAACAAAATGTGAATGCTTCACTCCTTCTTTAAATGAGGAAAAAGAATACCCTTGGCAGGGAAGGGAGAGGCAAAGATTAAAACAGAGACTGAAGGAACACCCATTCAGAGCCTGCCCCACATGTGGCCCATACATATACAGCCACCCAATTAGACAAGATGGATGAAGCAAAGAAGTGCAGACCGACAGGAGCCGGATGTAGATCGCTCCTGAGAGACACAGCCAGAATACAGCAAATATAGAGGCGAATGCCAGCAGCAAACCACTGAACTGAGAATAGGTCCCCTATTGAAGGAATCAGAGAAAGAACTGGAAGAGCTTGAAGGGGCTCGAGACCCCAAAAGTACAACAATGCCAAGCAACCAGAGCTTCCAGGGACTAAGCCACTACCTAAAGACTATACATGGACTGACCCTGGACTCTGACCCCATAGGTAGCAATGAATATCCTAGTAAAAGCACCAGTGGAAGGGGAAGCCCTGGGTCCTGCTAAGACTGAACCCACAGTGAACTAGTCTATGGGGGGAGGGCGGCAATGGGGGGAGGGTTGGGAGGGGAACACCCATAAGGAAGGGGAGGGGGGAGGGGGATGTTTGCCCGGAAACCGGGAAAGGGAATAACACTCGAAATGTATATAAGAAATACTCAAGTTAATAATAAAAAAAAAAAAAAAGAGGTGAATGCCAGCAGCAAACCACTGAACTGAGAATAGGACCCCTGTTGAAGGAATCAGAGAAAGAACTGGAAGAGCTTGAAGGGGCTCGAGACCCCATATGTACAACAACGCCAAGCAACCAGAGCTTCCAGGGACTAAGCCACTACCTAAAGACTATACATGGACTGACCCTGGACTCTGACCTCATAGGTAGCAATGAATATCCTAGTAAGAGCACCAGTGGAAGGGGAAGCCCTGGGTCCTGCTAATACTGAACCCCCAGTGAACTAGACTGTTGGGGGGAGGGCGGCAATGGGGGGAGGGGTCGGAGGGGAACACCCATAAGGAAGGGGAGGGGGGAGGGGATGTTTGCCTGGAAACCGGGAAAGGGAATAACACTCGAAATGTATATAAGAAATACTCAAGTAAATAAAAAAAAAATTAAAGAAATAAAAAAAAAAAGAAATACTCAAGTTAATAAAAAATAAAAAAATAAAAAAAGAAACATTTGTGCAATTTCCAGATCATGTCTATAAAGAATATGTTACTACTAATGTCTATACTGAATCCATGCATATGCCTCCACACATCCCCTTCTGTTCTTTCAATGCCCATTGGATAAATTGCTGGACCATAGCAAATGGTCAACTTTCTTCGAAAGTGTTTGCACCAATGGAAACTCCTGCCTGAAACTTCGTGCTGTTGGTTTTCCTAATTTTAGCAGTTCTTTTCTGTGTAATGGTAGCTCATTTTAGTTTCTTCTTTTGTTTCTCTGACAACTGTAAGATTGCATAGCTTTAATATTTATTGGATATTTTATGTTCAGTTGGAAGTACTTATTTACTTTTTCTATTTTTCCACTTTGAGTTGTTTGTTTTTTATTATGAATTTAAAATATTTATTTACACATTTCACATCTGATCCCTTGTTGATGTTAGATAGCATAAGGATTACTCATGCTCTTTATGGTATTTTTTAGTAAATGTCTATAATCAGAGTCTAACTTTACATTTTCATTTTTGCCTGGCCATTGTTACCTGTGAAGTAATTATGACATATGCCCTAGGACCTCTGTTTCACTCAGGTACTAGCAAGCCTCACGATAATATTGCATAAAAAAATAAAGAGCTAAATAATTTAAAGGAGAATTTTTTTGAGCATCCCTGAGGTTTGAGTTGCAGGAAGACTAAGACACAGATGGCAAAGTGCCAAAGCCCTTAAAGGAAAATGAAGCAGGTAGAAGCCATCAAAAGAAATTCATCCCAAGGCTGAGCATAATCTGAAGGGTCATATACAGGGCATAGATCACTTGAGAGTTTAAGAGTCTCTGGACAGAGATAAGTTTGACCTTGCTTTTGTGATCTTCATTATTAATCTTCTATTAAAGACTTACAGGAAAGATTGAAGGTAGAACGTTAGACTCAGGTATGGACAGTATGGGTTAGATGCAAAGTTTCCCTCACCGAATCTAATCAGTGAACCATGAACTGATGGAGTCACTGTTTGATGGTGTGATTGGGAGCCGATGGAGAACTTAAGAGAGGAGCCCCAGTGGAGGCAGAAGGTGAGCTTAGTATCTTTGAGAACTCTATCTTGTCCTAAATCTTCCCCTCTTTCTACTCTCTAGAAGTCATGAGGTGAACTGCTTTCCTCATCGTTTTATTTCAATATATTTAGCCTCACCCCAGGGTAAAGTAATGAGTCCAGCAACCTTGAGCTGTCCACTCTAAAACTATGAGTTGAGACCAAGAACCCCAAAGGGATGGAAGTAGTCTTCATTCTCACTGTTCAGTGTCAATATCCTGGTGATGGTATTACAAATTGTTGTCGTTGGAGAAAAGTGTGTAAAGACTACACAAAAGTTTATGATAATGTTTTAAAGGGGCTTCTGTAAATCCACATACTCTATCATATCATTTTGTTCAAGGACATGTAGAATGTTACTATTTTAATTTAAAACAAATAAAGTAAGGAAATTATATACGGAGACAGCAAAGCATGGCTTAGCATTGCATTTTTAAAAAAACAACACAAATATCAAAATGATATTTGGTACCATGTGATGAAACAGTACTAAGTTACTAAATAAAGAAATATATCTGTGTAATTTTAAACTTCACTCAATGCTGAGAATATAGAAACTAGCAGCTTCTATTTTGAGCTGGCAACTGTACCTGACATAGACACCATATTTTAGGACACATTTTAAAGAAAATAAAATCACTGTTTCAAGATGAACATGACTTTGGAAACTATGCTACATATGAAATAACTAGAGAAATTGATAGTATTTACTTATGCAAGAGGAGATGGTACGATATTTTATCATTTGGGAAATTGCTACCTGGAAGAATTAGGCTCTGTAAAAGGACAAAGGAGTTTAATAGAACAACATGAGGTGAGCATAAGAAAAGAAATTTTAATTTAACACAGAAAGTGTGTTTGCTATCTAAGGATGTTGTAAGTAAAAACTCTACCATGGAGTAATTGTGTGACTATGAACACAGACAATGGGTGAGATGCTGCCAACCAGAGTTCGAATGCGATGTAATCCTTTAACTTTTGAGAGACTTTGACTTTGCCTAGAACAAGAGTTATCAGCAGAGTTTTATTTCATTGCTAGTCTGGCCACTGTGACAAAGTATTTAGTAATTCAACTGAGAGACATGTCACTCCATTTAGGTGACAAGGACACTAGTCAATGCAGCTTGAGCAGGGGTACTTTACACGTTAGTATCCTGTGTTCCTAGGAGAGCCTATCTGCAGCAAATATCTGGTGCTAAGGAATGACCCAGGATGGAATTGCTCTATTTCACAAATATAGAAGATAAAGTAAATATTCTCTGACCATGTATGATAGAGGTTATAGGTTTGGGAGAATTCTAGACTTTACCTCAAATTATTAGATATAATTTTCTATATTATTAATAATATTATTATTTATATACATGATTGGGGAAGCAGGGCACAGGCACATATACCACAGCATGTATGTGGAGATTAGAGGACAGCATTGTAGAGTTTAATTACCCACTTCCACCGTTTTGTGGTTTCCAACGATTCAACTTAGATTGCCAATGTTGTGTAGCAAGTACCTTTACCCACTGATCCATCTCACGAGCCCATTCTGACCTTTACATATTATTGATCATCTTGTTAAAATGCATTGTCTTTCGGGTCCTGTCACTTAGGACCATCATAACATCTATGCCTCAGTAATGTGTATAAAGCACATAGCATGATACCTAGAATCACAGCAAGCATATAATCAGTAACATTAATTTTCTCTCTTTTTCTTAGTTGTTAAATTATTAGTTATTTTAGAAAGGAGATTTAGTGATTTGTGTGTGTGTGTGTGTGTGTGTATGTGCAGTGTATGTGTATACATGTTCACATGTATGGGGCGAATGTGTTGGGGTATTCCTCTGTATTAAGGCTTGAAATTAATATACCTTCTATTATTTTCCACCTTATATATTGAGGCAGAGTCTCTCAGCAAGCTGAGAGATTGTCATTTATGTTGGTCAGTTTGCTTCAGGAGTGTCGTCTTCCCTTGTGCTGAGCTTATAATGTGTGTGATGTGGGAATGTGCTGACATTCTCACCTGTTTACGTATGCGTTAGAAGTATCTAAACTCCACTCTTCATTCTTGAACAGGAAGCACTATACTTGATAGGCTATCTTTCCACATCTACACTGACATTTAATGAGGGTGGGGGATGACAGAGAGAAATAAGGTTAAGCTTTCCCTTGGGGGGAAAATCAGTATTATAATGGCACAAAAGCCTACTACCATTATTCTAGTAGAGGGATGATCATTACCCCTTAATTCTAATCTCCCAGTGTCTTAAGTGGGAGAACAGACAGGAGACAACTCTCACACTTAGCCACATACTATCCTGTAAGTAAGTTCTTGAATAGCTCCTTCTGCTCACAAGTACAGTAAGTCCTTGTAGCATACTGATTGCTTGTGTCTTGATTCTCCCTTTCTGGTAGACAACATTTTGAACGTTTGAGTGATGTCACACATGAATCTGTTTTCTGCTGCAGGCAGAACGAGCACAATGTTCTCAATAGAAGCCAATCACATTTGGTTATATGGTCTAGGATTTAAAGTCCTATGAACCAAAATAAGGTCATCTAAGGTAGTCTGTTATATCAGTAGAGATGAAGTAGAAGATACTATCTATTTTTCTCTTTTCCATAAATACTTATCTTTTCCTAAGACTTTCTACGGAGGTAGTTGAGGACATACAGATATTAATATATACACGATTATTTTACCTAAAACTGTGCTACATGGCATATATCATAATCATGTAAACAGCACATACATTGGAATAAAATCATGGAATTCCCTTCCCATGAGGTATTAGCCCTGTAGTTGCTGGATCATGAAGAAGCACTTTTGAGAATCCTTGTAGTAAATACCATATTGGAGGGAGAGTGGGGTCAAGAAAGACACCATGCATCTTGATATATAATATCAATCAATATCAACCAGTAACCACCTGTGTATCCACTCTAAAACATGCATGCTGAATTGGTTCTAGTCCAAGGGATCAGGTAGAAGTACATGAGATAAGAGTTTTATATTATTTACCTTACTCATTGCAGTGGCAAGATACCCCCAATAAAGCAACTAAAAGGGGGAAGGTCTTATTTTAGCTCACGGTTTAAGGATATGATCCACCCAAGAAGGAGAGTTATGCAGCCAAGTGCTGAAGGGCTCCATCGCACCCACAGAGATGAATGCGTACACTCAATTCACCTTTCCCTTTTTATTCAGTTTAGAACTCCAGGTGCTGGAATGAGTCACATTATAGTGGGTCCACCAAGCTCAGGTAACTTAATCTAGATCAGCAGTTCTCAATCTGTGGGTCGTAATCCTCACAGGGGTTGCATATTTCAATCCTGCATGTCAGATAGTTGCATTAAGATTCATAACAGAAGCAAAATTATAGTAATGAAGTGGCAACAAAATAATTTCATTGTTGGGGGCCACTAAAAAATGAGGGACTGTATTGAAGGGTGGCAGCATTAGAAAGGTTGAGAGCCACTGCCCTAGATTCACCCAGAACCTTATTTCCGTGGTGATTCCAAGTTCCACCGGGTTGACAATCAAGGTGAACATCACAAGCAAAAGAGGTGACTTGGTGAAACTAGGAGAAGTCCTTCAATGGAAGCGTTCTTTATGTTTATCTGTGATCTAGCCATGAGAAACTCTTATTCTTACTGGAAGACCTTGTCTCTAAACCTCTGGGTTTCCAAACAAGAATCACGCTTTACTTTCTCATGCTCACCTATCTATTTTATGCATGAAGAAGGCAAACATGTTCAAGTTTTGGCTACAAAAATATCCATAGCAACCCCCATTTCAAATCCATAGAAAAAATGAAAAAGTCTTCCAATATTTTCAGTTATGAATAAAATAGAGTGCACTAAGCTTCCCAGTGGATAGCGCGGGCAAGAGACCACAATGCAAAGAAGAGAGAGGGAATAAAGTTTGTTTCTCGTAGCCTTCTACCCATTCACACTCCACAACATCTTAATTTCTTCCTCCGTGAAGTGAAGTGGTAAGGCTGAAGGTACAAGTTGAAGAACAAGTGTTTAAAAACGCATAAATTAGAGCAAAACTAGGAAGATAAGGGAAACTCGAATGGGGGAGCATTCTGTAGGTTTTTAACTTTCGAGGAGTCTTTATAATACTTTATACATACACTTACTGTATTGTATGTAAGTTGCAACAAAGTCCATTTTCATTCACTAAGGTAGCAGGTTAAAACTAAATTAACTCAATAGAGCTAAATGGTTTATTTTACTGATGTTTGCTATTCTCATTAGAAACAATTAACATTCAGAGGTAAGGTTAAGGGAAAAGTCAATAAGCCTTAGGAGAAATGAAAGGCAAAGTACAATCCATTCTTGACGACCTTCAAATAGAAATTTTCAGTTCAATGACATCACAGGATAGTGTTTGTTCACATTACCAATTGCTTGGCACTAAGTATAAAGACATTTTTTCTTCTTTATTCTCTTTCAATATTATTTGCCAGGAGTGTACATTAATTATATATTTAAAATAATTTTAGCATGTGAAAAATAATTAGACAGCCAGTTAGAAAGAGAATTAGAATCATCTAACAATCTGATGATATTTAGTATATATTAGCTGGTTGGTAGGTCTCGGGTCTTTGCTTGAGGATAATACAGTGAATTTGTATAATATACCATTTGATTAAATCACTCTATTTAGAACTTTTATATTATACAATATAAATGAAAAACAGGCTGTTATCTAAGCTAATTTACCAGACTTGCTCTCTAGATAGTGTAGGTAACAAAATCCAATTTCTTTTTTCATGCCACATTGTATTTCTTTATTTCTGAATGGACAACAGGATCTAAAGCCAAACCCAGTCTTAGAAAGGTGATACAATCACCACAGAGATACACCAGTTTTTAATTGATAGTTAGAGTAATGCATCTATCACACACTCCTACTGACATAATGAAAATTAAATAGCCCAGGTAAGGTGAATGCAAAACAAATATATGTTTACCAAACAAAACAAAATAAGACAAAAAAAAAACCCTGAAAAGTGTAAAACAAATAAAACAACAACAAAAGGACAAAAGTCCAAACTAAATAAAGTAACAACATATTGGAAAACAAGTAAAGATTTATTGCATTTACTTTTTGAAGAAAGGATCTGACATGACATAGACAATATAAGGGTTTATCAAAAATGTTCATTTCAATTTAGTGAAATAGAACTGTAAGAATATAACAGCTTACTCCTACTTTGTGGTTTTTAATTGAGATTTTGATCACATTTTAATCCAGCATCTTAGGCAATGCGTGAGGAGACACAAGGCAAGCGTCTCTTCCTGTTCCTCGTGTTTAGCTTGATTACGATTTTCTCCATTCTTATATTCAGATAATCTCTTGCCCAGGTATTTGAATCACTGTGGCTTGGACTATAAGTTCACCCAGGGAATAAAAAGTGTAAATTGTGCCTCATTTCAAACGTGAAGAAGACGCGAGTAGTCAGAGAGAACTAGTGTTAGGTGCTCACACAGGGGTTTAGGGACTTTGAAAACAGACATCTTGTCACCATCCAAAAAAAAAAAAAGAATCTGATAGAGCTGATAGTACGACCCTGTCTCAGGGCTGATCTATGATTTGGTATAAGAACATTTTGAAAAGGATACAAAGGTTTGGTTAAAGCAAGATGATAAGATTTGAAACTTGATAGAACAGGACAAGAATGTGGGGACGGAATCTGACAAAGATGTAGAAAGTACAGTGAGGATGGCTTATCTTTGCCTAAGTGTCCTTCGACACTAACTCAGATCGGAAGAGAGACGGGTAAGTCTGCGCTTTTAATCATTAGAGCCAAAATTGCTGAGATGCCTACCAAGACCGTGATGTTGAACTCTGTCTTTGAATACAGATCACTCAATCCTAAAAGCAACCTCCCTAATAATGTACACATGTTTCATCTTGGTTTCTCTGGAACCTGCAATGCTCAACCTACTACCTTTCTCTACAAATAAGACAGCATTCCGATGCATTCCCAGCCATTTTGAAGTCACTGCAAATACAAGTTATACGCCAAAATTAAGTGTCTACTTAAGTTCTATTAAGCATGGACAACTGTCATAATACACAGTGTCATTTGAGAGAAAATGGGATACATGAACCAACTTCTGTTCCCTTCTTTCCACATCTTAAGTTTGGTTCACATTCTAGATGTCTCGATTATGAATTCCTTGCACATTGCCTTTTACTTTGGTTGTAATCGATGCTCCAGGAAAAGAGTGCTTTAATTTTAAATTTTCATTTCTGTGTACTAATCTTCATTGTCACCTTCTTACATATTCTAAACTGGCATCATCTTGTTCCTTCTTGAGACTGTGCTAAGAACGTTCTAATATCTTTTGAATTCCTTCTACCTTATGTGTCTCATAGAAGAAAATTCAGAGAAATGGGCAAAGGCACAGACTGCCACTTGATTGACAAATGCAAATAGATTGTCTTTCTTTTCTTTTCTACTGACTGCTTCCATGTGAACATTCATCCTTTGCTAACAGACATCCCCTATTAAAGAGCTAGAGTCACATTTCTCTATTTCTGCCTTACAGACATTAGAGTAAAATGCATATTTTAATTTTGATAATTAGATATGTCCATAAGGAACTGCATTCACATTGAAACAAATAATATGAAGTTGGAATATTTCTACAGGAAACATCCTGATACATTAGGGATTTGTAACTAAAAATATTCAAACTCTATCTACGTACACTTTCCTAGCTTAACAGAAAAACTTGCAAGAATAGTCTATTTTGGAATGACTGCTTTTGAAGCCGACATTAATTTATTACAATTTGGGAAGGTTCCTTTATAATCTTTCCTTAAATATGACCATAATGCAGATAAATTGATGGACTATTTTCATAGAGCTTTCCTGCACGTGAGATGATTTAAGTGGTATAGATGTTGCAATAATAACAACGTGAACTTCATTTTCATGCGAGCTGTTGAAGGATGCTTTTATTGTTTCTCATCAGACTCTCCACATTACTGCTAGTGCTGAAAGTTAAAAATGCTTACAGTTCCTCTTACCATAGCTAAATAGATTGTTATCTTTGATTTATCCACATATAAGTAATTCATCTCAGTACCATTTTTCGACCCTCATTACAGGAAAGAAATATAACCCCCATTTTGTGGATTAATTATAGGCTAGCCTTTACATTTGTAATGTAAGCTTCAATGTAAGCACTCTCCATAATGCTGTGTTGCCAATATCCTAAACTTCTGACATACTTTTAATTGATTTGGTGACCAAACTGCATGGAAATTTGACACAAACTGAGAGCTGAAAGGGGAAGGCTAGATTACACATGCATAGAGATCTTGTTTTGCCCATTGCACTGTCCTTGCTGCTCACTGAGATCAGTTGTTGTCAAACAGTAGGCACTCAATAGACGTCTACTGAGTGGATAAAGTGCTAAACTGAATATTATCAGTGGGGGCTGAACATAGTAATAAAATAACTCCTACGTGTGTTAAACCTCACATATAGATCAGGCTATCACATAACCTCATCCTCACCAAAGGAGCTTCTTGCATTAGATATCATTTAAAAATGGAAACATATAAGCAGAGAATAAGAAACCTTTAGAATGCTCAGTCCCAAATGGGCTATCTACATGATATCCCTTCCTCAATGCTTAGGGATCTATTTAGAAGAGGGTACGGTAAAGTGTAAAAAAATCAGGGATGGTGGATAATTTCAAGGAACCTGTTTGCCAGCCACAACAGGGTAGATGCACATTTGACAGCACAGCTACAGTGAGAGCCTGGATAAGACCTGAATGAGCTCAAGCTGAACAAACTTCCAGCATAAAGGATTAGAAGTGGCATGAACTCTTCCTCAGCCAAGGACTTCTTGGAATTTGGTTGCTGCTGGAAGAGAGAGAGTCATTTTCTTCAACAGAGTAACATTTCATATATTCATCATACCCAATAGCAGTAGTTGGCCAACACAAGCTATATTCCATGGTTTGTTTTGTTGTTGTTGTGATAGAGAGAAAGACACAGTGTTAATCCCACAGATGCAAGGAGAAAAACTAACTCAAGGTATCAAGGACAAATTAATTAGAGCAAGCTTTTTGTATTTGTGTACTTGGGCTCTCTCTCTCTCTGAAGGTGGCATTTGAGAGGCCAGCAGTAAACATGGGTAAAATTGGGGTTTTTATAGTTCAGGTGTAAGGGGTTTCCAAATGGGAGAATTGACAGGCAAATAGGCAGTTTTAGAAGAAAAACAACAGCATAGCAAGTTGATCATAACAACCTCCTGAGACAAAGGTTCTAAGATGCTCAAAACAAGGTAATCATAACAAGGTGGTCATGACAAGCTAGTCATAACAAGGAGTTCCTAACAATGTAGTCATGACAACTTGGCCATAGTAACCTTTCGAAATAAAGGCATGGTTACCATTTCCTGGAACAGGCAGTACAGAACCATTTGTAGTTAAGGTTACAGGTGGGACATAACCCAACCCTTACGAAACAGATCTAATCATAAACAGGAATAAATCTTTTTTTGTTTGTTTTTATTATAAGATGGTTTTCAAGCCTAACATTCAGGCAGGATGGTTTATCAATAGAAGTATAAAAATAGAGACAGAGAGACAAATTATGAAGGTGAGAGGGTAGGGAGGTGGGGAAAGATCTGAGAGGATTAAGGGGAGGGGAATTAATATGATTAAAACATGTTTTAGAACATTTTCAAAGAATAAATAAAAACATTCTAAATGAGTAAATGCTAAATTATTTGTACTAATTTAGAGATTTTTGAGAAGGAATTTGTATTTATTCATACAAACAAATTACAAAGCCTTAAGATGATGCATATTCAAGTTACTCTGATTAAATCATTACCCAATATAGATACCAATCAAAATATCACATTGTTCATAATTAAAATACATCCAGTATGTTCCTATGAAAAGAAGAAATCAAAGACTGTGGTCTTCTCAAGCTAGCTTCCTGTCGGTGGCACGGCCCATAGTGCCAATCTGGTGGTTATCTGGAACTTTGTCCTTGCCCAGCCCATCCAAGTAGCCCTATGTAAGGGTCTTCTGTCTCTAAGTGACTACAAGGCAGTGATTGCAGACTGGGATGGGCACAGACCTTGCTGGAAATGACCCCTGCTGTCTGCCATAATACATGAATAGGGCATTACACTCCTGAGACTACTTCTGAGATGACCCCAGTCACTCGAGACACCAGGCATCACTAAGAGGAAGGAGAAAGTAAAGAAAAAAAATAGAAGAAAAAAAGAATCAGAAAGATGTGGGCACAGTAAAGAGAGGCATAACTGGAAACTCAAGGATAGTGACATGAGTATCCAGGGATGCCACCTAGGACATCTGGTAGTATCTTTGCCTGTCCTGCCACTGGGGGCCATATCTGGGTCCTGTGGTCCTGGAGCAGCATGGATCTGTAACCACCAAAGTCCAGGCAGACATAGTGGTCTAGGATGCTCCCCAGGGACATATTGATGTCTGACGACTGTGCAGATCTGGACCCACCCCTCACCTGGGCATTATGGGACAGCTGTTCCCTAGGGCTTTGAGAGCAGGAAACCTGTCCCTGCCCTCCATCAGTTGCAGTACTTGGGAGGGCAGGGTCCTGTTCCTCTCCTGGGCTGCACAGTAGACCTGAAACTGGTGGCAGAGGTGTGGGCAAGCCACCCCTGAAAGGATGAGCTTAAGAGAGTTGGCCTTTATCACATGTCTGCTGTGCAGTGAGGTGGGTGAAGGAGGGATGGCAAACCCCCCCCCCATTTCGCTCCTCACCACCAATATCAAGCAGGAGGGCTGGTACAGAGGTCATCAGAGTGGGAAAGCAGACCGTGTACCTCACCTGGGAAGCACAGCAGCTGGCTCTGAATGTGGAGCTTGCAGTTGAGCACACACCAAGGTTGTTAGTTATGGGAGAGCTAACTCTGCCTCTTGTGTGTTGAAAGAGATGCCCTTCTTCCCTCCTTCATCTGGAGAGCTGGCCCCAGGGTAATGAGAGTGGGGAAATTGGCCATGTTCCTCACCAGTTGCAAAGCCGGGACAGTGGGCACTGTACTTCATCTGGGAAGCAGGGTAGAGTTGGCCCTGGTATCAGAGGAGGCTGGCGAGCAGGCCCTGAGAGCGTGAGAGCAGGAGAACCAGTGGGCTGAGCAGCTCATATACGTCTACGGCCCATATCTGGGGACTTTGATTTAGCCCACCACATCTCCACCAAAGATGAACTACTGGAGTGCATGAAGGGGCCAGTCTTACCGATCCAAAACTACAGAATTTCCACGACATAGGACAATAACAGTAGATCTGAGAGGAGTTCTAGCGAGGGACCAGTGAGTAGCAGAAGCCAGAGGTCTTTTACCAGACCAATGAGTCATTGCAACGAATACTTGCAAGCACTATAGAAAAAAAGGGTATATTGTCGGACACACTGTGACACACTACAACTTCCACAATGAGATTTATCTTTCTCTGTAGTGAGGGAGGTTACAAGGGAGAGATGAGTGAGATTGGGTGGGTGATATGAAATTTAGAAAGAACCAATTATATATATATATATATATATATATATATATATATATATATATATATGTAGTGTGTGTGTGTGTGTGTGTGTGTGTGTGTGTGTGTGTATGAAGCAGATTTTACTGTTTTCAAGAAGAACACAGACAAAGTGGATTGCTGTGGAAATATTGCAGATTGGGGAGCTAAAGAATCAGAATGGTTGCAAAGACCTTGGGAAATTCGATACTTCAGATGCTAAAATCTGCAAACACCAAGTCGACATCTCAAAATCTGCCCTTTCCCGAAGAAAGTTCCATAATCAAGGTTCACAAGATCTAGATCATGTAACTGATCTAGATCTAGATCTAACTTAGAACTAGAATAATTACTACAAAAATCCTGGGAAATATAATTATAATGTTCTTGCCTCAGCATCATATAATATATAATTCAATGTAAATAGCATATGACTTTAATCTGAAAAAATAGTGTGCTTTACTTAACTCAGAATTCAGTTCTTTCCTAATATGCTAGAGACTTAAACACCATGGCGTCCTGTATTTAGACCAACCCAAGATTATTGAATATATACAATCTTACCAGATTGATTATCATCATAAAAGAAAGATCATCTAGGAAGCATCTTGAACAAAGTCAACCAAATATGGTGAATCTTTCCAACCAAAGTCATTCTTTGAAACAAAGAACACCATGTAAGCCATAATAGAAAATTAATCAGAATTGTTGTTTAGTTTCAATGTTGGTTTTCATAAATAATAAAAATAATTTAGTATTTAAATTAAATTTAGAGCCAACTGCTCTTATTTAATGCTCATAGAATAATGGACTTAAACAGACATTGAAAACCAAAACCACGTCAAAATAACTGTCTTCAAAAAGTGGACTCCAAGTAGGCTGCCCAAATTTGGCCATAGAAAAAGTGGCCTTGTGTGCATTCAACATGCATATCTATGGCAACCTGAATTTGGCAAGAAAGAGTTCAATTTATGTGCAATTCATATTTCTGTGAAAGTGTTACATTTTAACAAGTCGTTATTATAAAAGATTTTCAAAAGAGAATATGTAAGACACTCTTTCCAAAGAGTGTTGAAATGAAAGAACATCGTTCTTTTGATATAACCAAGTGCTTCACAGAAGGGAACACGCTTTATGATTATTTAATAGTATAATAGAAGGTCCATTATCCAGAATTGCAATAAGCATGCAATTCTCAAAATTCAAAAGAAACTACATTCAGCATAGATTTATTGAGTCCTCATTCCACAATGGCCAGTTTTCAGGTGATATAAGGATACAGTTTAGAGTGAAATATTTGCTTAGAAGATTTTATATTAATTATACATAGATTAACAAATGAATAGCTGAAATGAAAAGGAATGAAACATAAATAAAAACAAGAGAGATATTGTTAGGCAATATAAGAAAAATATTTATGCATACATATGGTTTTATTTAGTGTATAGGTTACTGCTTAGAGACACAAGATTGTTCAAAGCAGATATAAATAAAAATTAATTACAGGGTGGAAAGGCATCAGGAGTTGAAGAGAATTAGTACAGAAGAGTTGCACCATCCAACGTATGGAAAACCAATTATCAAATATGTTCAAAACCATCTGTAAATATAAGTAAAAAACTACTCTAATTGGACCAACAGAAATAAGGGAAGGGTAATTTGGTAACAGATTGTGACTGTTGTTGAATGCCAGATAAGAGTTAGGGGTAAAGGAGTACCAGCTCAGCAGGATAGTAAAATGCTGAAATGAGTCTGGCAACGTGAGTAGGACAATCTGGAGAAAGGGAGACAAACTGGATGAATGAGACTTTTACAGAAAGTCGGGTTTGATGTACTGAGAGACTAAACTGGATTGACAGCTCTAAGGACAGCCAAGGGGAGAAGTTGGTGCTTTAGGAACAAATAAACGATACCAATGGGAAGGGGGATGAGATATTTGTCATTACTGATGAGAAAGAAAATGAGAGGCAGAAAAAGACAGGAAGTCCGAGACAGTTTTGACTTCTTTTTAGAGGTCACAAGAAGGAAAATATTTAAAAAATGTGGATGATATTTGTGAATATTAATTTCCTGGAATAAATGTGCTTTTATCTTCTAAAGAAAAAATAACTTAAGAGGAATTTTAGGCATTCCTATGTCTTCTCTTAAGGCTTCCAATTCAACACATAAGCATACAGATGGTGTTGTTGGTAGAAATAATTTTTTGAAGAATAGTAACTGAAGTTCACTTAAAATACTCTCCAAATATTGGCTCCAAGGATGATCTACCAGGTCAGAAACTATATATTTATTAATATTTCTTGAAACGTACTGTGAATTCTATGATTCTTATGGACAAATGTCAGTTGAACATGAATTAATCTCTGTAAACAATCATACAGTAAACTTTATTAGAAAAAGAAGTAAAAACTCTCTTAGAGAAAACTATACCCATGTTCTTGGGTGTAACTTTCTCTATGCCAGTTCTGTGTGTCTCTTTTTTTCTCTTAATCCTTGTGTTTAAATCTATACTAAAATGTTTCTAGTAATGACTTCTCTTTCTGAGACTCCGGTTTTGTTCCCAGCACCCATACTGTGGTTTACAGTTGTCTACAACTCCAGTTTTTAGGGACTCCAATGGCTTCTTCTGGCCTCCTCAGACATTACACACATGGGGTTCACAAATGCATATATATGCCATCTATTCTTCCAATTAAGGAAAGGGTGTTTATAATAGAGTGTATTTCAGATCAGGAAAGGTGAGAGATACTTTGCTTTGGCAACAAGAATTTATTGGGATGAACTTCATTTCTCTGGACCACATTCCTTCATGGCCAGCACTTTGTGTAAAAACTAGAAACATCAAACATTAAACAAGCAAGCAAACAAACAAAAAAAATCTTTGCCATACTTCAATAATATTAATTTGGCATGAGAATTAATTTCTGTAAGCGGGCTATTTTACATGTCTGCTGACTTATTCAGAAGGCATACTCTTATGGGCTAATTTCTCTTGTGATGATAAGCATTATGAACACCTACACGACTGGAAACATTTCTGTGATAGCACGTTTATTTGTTAAACAAGGGGCTAACGACACAGCAAGATTCATTTTGGGTTTTTCTATTAGATACTGTTCGCTAAGTCCAAGAAAAAGGACCAGATGGTAGAGGAAAAATATATTTTTAGGAAAAATAAGGAACGGGAGGACGTATGGACAGGTGAATGAATTGTCCTTGCTGTCAGATGTCTACCATGTAGAATGTGTACAATTTCACATTATTTCTGGATACAATGACCTCGCTTTTTGAAAGAAGGCCCTTTCAGTTCTGATACAAATCACTGTAAAGCAGAGAACAGTGCCCAGCTGGGAAAGCAGGTGTAAAATGGCCCAACTAATTACAGCCTTGTCAAGTAATAGCTACAAGGCATCCAGTGACTGTCCTGACAGTGAATTTCGGGCGAGTCCAGCCTATCGGATTAAGAAATTACACATAAGGGGAAAGCATCTAAGTCATGGAAAGATGACCAGGATGTAATGCTCCCTGACTTGAGGAGAGAAAAAGTAGAGGTTTCAGGAAATGTTACGACAGCCTTGGAAAGAAGATAGATGGCTTATTGAAGTGCAGCATTGAGTTTCCTGGCCGGGCCTACCAAATTACATTTGATGGAAAAAGGGTCTCCCAGATGGAGGACACAGCTCTCCCGTTCACGATCCACACTGGTAGATTTCATGTGCTACTCAACAATGTTTTATGAGGCTAGGACTACGATAACACTTTGGATTACAATCAGAAAAGTCAAGAAACATTCAACCACAATCAGAGCTTGAATGTCTGGGACAACAGGCACCTTTCAAACTCCTATCCTGGTGATGTCATCATCCCCAAATCCACTGGGGCTCTCAATCCCTAAGGGTAAAGGAAGTCATTACTGAGCTATAGGACTATATTCTCCCCTACTCTTCATTGCCTGAAGGCCAGGAAGTGCAGCATTTTATCAGCAGCCCTGCTCACTGAAGTGGAGGACACGGGTCCAGATGGTGAGTCACCTGCTTCTAGGCATGGCACAGAAGCAATTATTGTCATTTGGCTTCTATCCAGAGCAGTAGTAAAGAGCTTGATATTTTAGTCCCAATAACTCTAGTTCAGGTGATTCAGAAAGTTTTACATAAATAATATCATTCTTTCAGGAAAAAGTTGTCTTTTGAATCATCATGGTGACAATAAAAATGAAGTGAATCCTTGTAGCAATAATTACCCTCCATTGTTCTGTTGAAGTCATGTCATTCTTCCTGCAAACCACCTGGTGGTATTTAGAACTTGTCTTTCTTTATGTCAATGAAGATGACAATGACAATTTCAGCAAAAGGAATGGATCTATAAAGCAATAAACTGTTGCAGACAGGCATTTTCACACATGAAGAATGGATAATTTCAATGAAATCCAGCATTACCTGAGAATAATTCAGCATCTGTCCAACTATAATTTCCATCTTACTAAGTTAACTAATTATGTGTGAACCACCGTGTTCCTAATAGAAAATCGTTATTTCTATTTAACTTGTATCTCTAAACCACTTATTTTCTGCATAAAATATAGTTCTCTAATGTAATTATTTTTTAAATAAAAAGGCAGAGTGTTTGTTTCTACATTACTGCAAAACAGTACATAAAGAGGTATATGAAAATATGCCCCAGATTAGAGATGAACAGGAGGGAATTTGCAATAGATATTTTCATGTTGAGTCTTAGAACAGATAACTCACAATTTTTTCCTTCCCTAGTTCGGTATTCCCAGTCTATGCTGACATCTTTTTTTTTTTTTTTTTTTATTAACTTGAGTATTTCTTATATACATTTCGAGTGTTATTCCCTTTCCCGGTTTCCGGGCAAACATCCCCCTCCCCCCTCCCCTTCCTTATGGGTGTTCCCCTCCCAACCCTCCCCCCATTGCCGCCCTCCCCCCATAGACTAGTTCACTGTGGGTTCAGTCTTAGCAGGACCCAGGGCTTCCCCTTCCACTGGTGCTCTTACTAGGATATTCATTGCTACCTATGGGGTCAGAGTCCAGGGTCAGTCCATGTATAGTCTTTAGGTAGTGGCTTAGTCCCTGGAAGTTCTGGTTGCTTGGCATTGTTGTACATATGGGGTCTTGAGCCCCTTCAAGCTCTTCCAGTTCTTTCTCTGATTCCTTCAACGGGGGACCTATTCTCAGTTCAGTGGTTTGCTGCTGGCATTCGCCTCTATATTTGCTGTATTCTGGCTGTGTCTCTCAGGAGCGATCTACATCCGGCTCCTGTCGGTCTGCACTTCTTTGCTTCATCCATCTTGTCTAATTGGGTGGCTGTATATGTATGGGCCACATGTGGGGCAGGCTCTGAATGGGTGTTCCTTCAGTCTCTGTTTTAATCTTTGCCTCTCCCTTCCCTGCCAAGGGTATTCTTTTTCCTCATTTAAAGAAGGAGTGAAGCATTCACATTTTGATCATCCGTCTTGAGTTTCGTTTGTTCTAGGGATCTAGGGTAATTCAAGCATTTGGGCTAATAGCCACTTATCAATGAGTGCATACCATATATGTCTTTCTGTGATTGGGTTAGCTCACTCAGGATGATATTTTCCAGTTCCAACCATTTGCCTACGAATTTCATAAACTCGTTGTTTTTGATAGCTGAGTAATATTCCATTGTGTAGATGTACCACATTTTCTGTATCCATTCCTCTGTTGAAGGGCATCTGGGTCCTTTCCAGCTTCTGGCTATTATAAATAAGGCTGCGATGAACATAGTGGAGCACGTGTCTCTTTTATATGTTGAGGCATCTTTTGGGTATATGCCCAAGAGAGGTATAGCTGGATCCTCAGGCAGTTCAATGTCCAATTTTCTGAGGAACCTCCAGACTGATTTCCAGAATGGTTTTACCAGTCTGCAATCCCACCAACAATGGAGGAGTGTTCCTCTTTCTCCACATCCTCGCCAGCATCTGCTGTCACCTGAGTTTTTGATCTTAGCCATTCTCACTGGTGTGAGGTGAAATCTCAGGGTTGTTTTGATTTGCATTTCCCTTATGACTAAAGATGTTGAACATTTCTTTAGGTGTTTCTCAGCCATTCAGCATTCCTCAGCTGTGAATTCTTTGTTTAGCTCTGAACCCCATTTTTTAATAGGGTTATTTGTTTCCCTGCGGTCTAACTTCTTGAGTTCTTTGTATATTTTGGATATAAGGCCTCTATCTGTTGTAGGATTGGTAAAGATCTTTTCCCAATCTGTTGGTTGCCGTTTTGTCCTAACCACAGTGTCCTTTGCCTTACAGAAGCTTTGCAGTTTTATGAGATCCCATTTGTCGATTCTTGATCTTAGAGCATAAGCCATTGGTGTTTTGTTCAGGAAATTTTTTCCAGTGCCCATGTGTTCCAGATGCTTCCCTAGTTTTTCTTCTATTAGTTTGAGTGTGTCTGGTTTGATGTGGAGGTCCTTGATCCACTTGGACTTAAGCTTTGTACAGGGTGATAAGGATGGATCGATCTGCATTCTTCTACATGTTGCCCTCCAGTTGAACCAGCACCATTTGCTGAAAATACTATCTTTTTTCCATTGGATGGTTTTGGCTCCTTTGTCAAAAATCAAGTGACCATAGGTGTGTGGGTTCATTTCTGGGTCTTCAATTCTATTCCATTGGTCTATCTGTCTGTCTCTGTACCAATACCATGCAGTTTTTATCACTATTGCTCTGTAATACTGCTTGAGTTCAGGGATAGTGATTCCCCCTGAAGTCCTTTTATTGTTGAGGATAGCTTTAGCTATCCTAGGTTTTTTGTTATTCCAGATGAATTTGCAAATTGTTCTGTCTAACTCTTTGAAGAATTGGATTGGTATTTTGATGGGGATTGCATTGAATCTGTAGATTGCTTTTGGTAAAATGGCCATTTTTACCATATTAATCCTGCCAATCCATGAGCATGGGAGATCTTTCCATCTTCTGAGGTCTTCTTCAATTTCTTTCCTCAGTGTCTTGAAGTTCTTATTGTACAGATCTTTTACTTGCTTGGTTAAAGTCACACCGAGGTACTTTATATTATTTGGGTCTATTATGAAGGGTGTCGTTTCCCTAATTTCTTTCTCGGCTTGTTTCTCTTTTGTATAGAGGAAGGCAACTGATTTATTTGAGTTAATTTTATACCCAGCCACTTTGCTGAAGTTGTTTATCAGCTTTAGTAGTTCTCTGGTGGAACTTTTGGGATCACTTAAATATACTATCATGTCATCTGCAAATAGTGATATTTTGACCTCTTCTTTTCCGATCTGTATCCCTTTGATCTCCTTTTGTTGTCTGATTGCTCTGGCTAGAACTTCAAGAACTATATTGAATAAGTAGGGAGAGAGTGGGCAGCCTTGTCTAGTCCCTGATTTTAGTGGGATTGCTTCAAGTTTCTCTCCATTTAGTTTAATGTTAGCAACTGGTTTGCTGTATATGGCTTTTACTATGTTTAGGTATGGGCCTTGAATTCCTATTCTTTCCAGGACTTTTATCATGAAGGGGTGTTGAATTTTGTCAAATGCTTTCTCAGCATCTAATGAAATGATCATGTGGTTCTGTTCTTTCAGTTTGTTTATAAAATGGATCACGTTGATGGTTTTCCGTATATTAAACCATCCCTGCATGCCTGGGATGAAGCCTACTTGATCATGGTGGATGATTGTTTTGATGTGCTCTTGAATTCGGTTTGCCAGAATTTTATTGAGTATTTTTGCGTCGATATTCATAAGGGAAATTGGTCTGAAGTTCTCTTTCTTTGTTGTGTCTTTGTGTGGTTTAGGTATAAGAGTAATTGTGGCTTCATAGAAGGAATTCGGTAGGGCTCCATCTGTTTCAATTTTGTGGAATAGTTTGGATAATATTGGTATGAGGTCTTCTATGAAGGTTTGATAGAATTCTGCACTAAACCCGTCTGGACCTGGGCTCTTTTTGGTTGGGAGACCTTTAATGACTGCTTCTATTTCCTTAGGAGTTATGGGGTTGTTTAACTGGTTTATCTGTTCCTGATTTAACTTCGGTACCTGGTATCTGTCTAGGAAATTGTCCATTTCCTGAAGATTTTCAAATTTTGTTGAATATAGGTTTTTATAGTAAGATCTGATGATTTTTTGAATTTCCTCCGAATCTGTAGTTATGTCTCCCTTTTCATTTCTGATTTTGTTAATTTGGACACACTCTCTGTGTCCTCTCGTCAGTCTGGCTAAGGGTTTATCTATCTTGTTGATTTTCTCAAAGAACCAACTTTTGGTTCTGTTGATTCTTTCTATGGTCCTTTTTGTTTCTACTTGGTTGATTTCAGCTCTGAGTTTGATTATTTCCTGCCTTCTACTCCTCCTGGGTGTATTTGCTTCTTTTTGTTCTAGAGCTTTTAGGTGTGCTGTCAAGCTGCTGACATATGCTCTTTCCTGTTTCTTTCTGCAGGCACTCAGCGCTATGAGTTTTCCTCTTAGCACAGCTTTCATTGTGTCCCATAAGTTTGAGTATGTTGTATCTTCATTTTCATTAAATTCTAAAAAGTTTTTAATTTCTTTCTTTATTTCTTCCTTGACCAGGTTATCATTGAGTAGAGCATTGTTCAATTTCCACGTATATGTGGGCATTCTTCCCTTATTGTTATTGAAGACCAGTTTTAGGCCGTGGTGGTCCGATAGCACGCATGGGATTATTTCTATCTTTCTGTACCTGTTGAGGCCCGTTTTTTTGACCAATTATATGGTCAATTTTGGAGAAAGTACCATGAGGAGCTGAGAAGAAGGTATATCCTTTTGCTTTAGGATAGAATGTTCTATAAATATCCGTTAAGTCCATTTGGCTCATGACTTCTCTTAGTCTGTCTACATCACTGTTTAATTTCTGTTTCCATGATCTGTCCATTGATGAGAGTGGGGTGTTGAAATCTCCCACTATTATTGTGTGAGGTGCAATGTGTGTTTTGAGCTTTAGTAAGGTTTCTTTTACATATGTAGGTGCCCTTGTATTTGGGGCATAGATATTTAGGATTGAGAGTTCATCTTGGTGGATTTTTCCTTTGATGAATATGAAGTGTCCTTCCTTATCTTTTTTGATGACTTTTAGTTGGAAATTGATTTTATTTGATATTAGAATGGCTACTCCAGCTTGCTTCTTCTGACCATTTGCTTGGAAAGTTGTTTTCCAGCCTTTCACTCTGAGGTAGTGTCTGTCTTTGTCTCTGAGGTGTGTTTCCTGTAGGCAGCAGAATGCAGGGTCCTCGTTGCGTATCCAGTTTGTTAATCTATGTCTTTTTATTGGGGAGTTGAGGCCATTGATATTGAGAGATATTAAGGAATAGTGATTATTGCTTCCCGTTATATTCATATTTGATGTGAGGTTATGTTTGTGTGCTTTCATTCTCTTTGTTTTGTTGCCAAGACGATTAGTTTCTTGCTTCTTCTAGGGTATAGCTTGCCTCCTTATGTTGGGCTTTACCATTTATTATCCTTTGTAGTGCTGGATTTGTAGAAAGATATTGTGTAAATTTGGTTTTGTCATGGAATATCTTGGTTTCTCCATCAATGTTAATTGAGAGTTTTGCTGGATACAGTAATCTGGGCTGGCATTTGTGTTCTCTTAGGGTCTGTATAACATCAGTCCAGGATCTTCTGGCCTTCATAGTTTCTGGCGAGAAGTCTGGTGTGATTCTGATAGGTCTCCCTTTATATGTTACTTGACCTTTTTCCCTTACTGCTTTTAATATTCTTTCTTTATTTTGTGCGTTTGGTGTTTTGACAATTATGTGACGGGAGGTGTTTCTTTTCTGGTCCAATCTATTTGGAGTTCTGTAGGCTTCCTGTATGTCTATGGGTATCTCTTTTTTTAGGTTAGGGAAGTTTTCTTCTATGATTTTGTTGAAGATATTTACTGGTCCTTTGAGCTGGGAGTCTTCACTCTCTTCTATACCTATTATCCTTAGGTTTGATCTTCTCATTGAGTCCTGGATTTCCTGTATGTTTTGGACCAGTAGCTTTTTCCGCTTTACATTATCTTTGACAGTTGAGTCAATGATTTCTATGGAATCTTCTGCTCCTGAGATTCTCTCTTCCATCTCTTGTATTCTGTTGGTGAAGCTTGTATCTACAGCTCCTTGTCTCTTCTTTTGGTTTTCTATATCCAGGGTTGTTTCCATGTGTTCTTTCTTGATTGCTTCTATTTCCATTTTTAATTCCTTCAACTGTTTGATTGTGTTTTCCTGGAATTCTTTCAGGGATTTTTGCGATTCCTCTCTGTAGGCTTTTACTTGTTTATTAATGTTTTCCTGTGCTTCCCTAAGTGTGTTCAGGTCTTTCCTGAAGTCCTCCAGCATCATGATCAAATATGATTTTGAAACTAGATCTTGCTTTTCTGGTGTGTTTGGATATTCCATGTTTGTTTTGGTGGGAGAATTGGGCTCCGATGATGGCATGTAGTCTTGGTTTCTGTTGCTTGGGTTCCTGCGCTTGCCTCTCGCCATCAGATTATCTCTAGTGTTACTTTGTTCTGCTATTTCTGACAGTGGCTAGACTGTCCTATAAGCCTGTGTGTCAGGAGTGCTGTAGACCTGTTTTCCTCTCTTTCAGTCAGTTATGGGGACAGAGTGTTCTGCTTTCGGGCGTGTAGTTTTTCCTCTCTACAGGTCTTCAGCTGTTCCTGTGGGCCTGTGTCTTGAGTTCACCAGGCAGCTTTCTTGCAGCAGAAAATTTGGCCTTACCTGTGGTCCCGAGGCTCAGGTTTGCTCGTGGGGTGCTGTCCAGGGGCTCTCTGCAGCGGCAGCAACCAGGAAGACCTGTGCCGCCGTTTCCGGGAGCTTCAGTGCACCAGGGTTCCAGATGGTCTTTGGCTTTTTCCTCTGGCGTCCGAGATGTGTGTGCAGGGAGCAGTCTCTTCTGGTTTCCCAGGCCTGTCTGCCTCTCTGAAGGTTTAGCTCTCCCTCCCACGGGATTTGGGTGCAGAGAACTGTTTATCCGGTCTGTTTCCTTCAGTGTCCGGCGGTGTCTGTGTATGCTGACATCTTTTCAGTAACAAATAAACAAGTTCACTATGAATGCACTCTGTTTATTATCTACCAACCCCAGACATATGCAGGTGCATGTGTCTATGAGACACATATAGCATAAACGTTAACCCTTTGCCTCCCAGTATGCTCACTATCATAAAGAAGTTTAAGGCTGCATTGTCAATATGAATGATAAAAGGACCCTGAACCCCATATCGCTGGTAGAGTCTTAGAAAGTACTTTATTCATAGACAGTGTTTTGAAGAAGCATAACTCACTATAATCTTTCCCTTCTCTTATTCTCACATACATAAATTATGTTCCCCATTAATTATGACTTCTGCCTCAAGAGTCAAGTGTGCATTTACTCAGCAAATGACAACCGTGCATTTAGTGATGACCAGCCCTTATGTTGGGGTCAGTATTCCTCTTGAGACATAAAAGTAAACAGCTGGCACCCACTTCTCTTATACTTCCTTCTTTCTATCTGTTTGGTAACTTAGTTCCCTCCCAGGAGTTCATGTCTACAAGACTCCTGCAGAAATGGAAACAAAGGGAGACCTGGCTCTAAACCAGAGACTACAGGTTGAGGAAGCAGAATGAAAGGGAGGGGACGTTGAAGGTAGAAATCAGCAATTGCTTGGGGCTAGTCACAGAGAGTTATGAAGAGTCATCCACAACTTTCAAACTTGTGTGACTTCAAGCACATCCTACCATTCATTAAGAGAGGAGGTGAGTGAGAACTGTTTAGAACACTTACATGGACATTCTAATGAATTATAAGGTTTAAATTTGGTTATACTGGTTCAAATCTGTAATTCTAATACTGAGAAGCTGAGGCAGTATGACACTTGATGATGATGATGATGATGATGATGGTGGTGGTGGTGGTGGTGGTGGTGGTGGTGGTGGTGGTGTTGGTGTGGTGGTGGTAGTGGTGGTGGTGTGGTGGTGGTGATGATGACTAATTTTATGTGCATAGGTCTTTTGTTTGCATGTATGCCTCTTCACCACATGTGTGCCTTTTGCCACTGAGGCCAGAATTGTGCACTGAAGCTACTGAAACTGGATTGACAGATGGTTGTGAGTCATCACGTGGGTGCTGAGAAGCTAAGCTGGGTACTGAAAGAAGAAGTTAAGTACTTTGGACTGCCGAGCCATCTCTTCATCCCTCAGACTTACGTGAACTATAGGTTTATGTGTTTGAACAGTTGACCCTTATCAGGGGATTCTGTTTCAGGAAATTGTAGAGATTTTAGGAGGCCTAGCTATAGGAGGTAAGTCACTGCAGATGGGCCTCCTGATTTGTAGCCATGCCTGCCTCCATAACACTCGCCTATAAATTAAGAGTTTGGCATGTAAATTATACAAGACAGATGAGTGAAGTTTGAAAAACAGAAGGGGGAGTTTAGTGAACAGATCATTATTTAAGTATTTATTTAAGTATAAGGGCATACGAGCAGGAAAGTGAATGGAGAAGAGCTAATAGGCTAAGGCTAGACCCATGCGGCCATCCACATTCAAATTAATATCAAAAGAGAAACACATGTATGAAACAGAGAATAAAGGCAAAGGAAATTCTTACCCTGCTAATGGGTTTGGTATAAAATGTCTCCTATAGGTTTATGTGTTTGAACAGTTGACCCCTATCCGGGGATTCTGTTTCAGGAAATTGTAAAAATGTTAAGAGGTCATCCTAGCTATAGGAAGTGAGTCACTGAGACAGGCCTCCTGATTTGTAGCTATCCTTGTCTTCTTCTCCTGTCCCAGCTTCCTGATCAACAGTGATGTGGACGTGGGCAGTTGACTGACATGAAAACCTGCTGGAATCCTTCCTCACTGTGATAGATGTCTTCATACTTGCAGCAATAATTTGTCCTTTCCTTAAGTTGCTTCTCATGATGAGTTGGTCAAAGAAGCAAGGAGAGTAATTAATATGGCAAACAGATTTCCAGAACCAAAGCCCATAATGATACCTTGGTTCAGAGTCAGATCTGGCATGGCTGTGTAAGGGGAGGTGTGACACAGTTCTTGCCCCTGGAACATTGCCAGGCTATTGATCCCCATGATTGCTGATGGTTGCTGCTGTCCTGAAACTGATCTACTGTTTCTTCTAGTTTACTTTCAATCTCGTTTAGGGGAATATATTTGCCCTACTACTCAGAGGTAATCATGCTGTAATAAATGAAGCAGATGCAGTTTTCATGAATGAGGAATGGAGATGGCCATGAGACTGTAAGATGAGGAAAACACCTTCTGCTTAGCCTCTAGGATCATGGGAAAGGATCATTGCCGGAATTGGCCTTAAACTTGGAATTGTGAGGAGATACATATGCCCACTGGTCTAACAACTGCTACATTAATTAGCCAGAGTGAACTTGAGGACACCAAGGATAGAGTTAAAGTGATCTCAAGAAGAAAAGGCATGGCTAGAAAAAGAAGACATCTGTAGAAAACAAAAGATGATAGACGGACTTATTTTATAGGGTAAAGACTTCTATACAATCTGGAAATAAATAGTATTAGAAGGAGAGAATATGAGGCTATGGAGTTGCTAAGGGAGGAGATGAAGATTAGGGAATTAAAAGATGATGTATAAGCATATAAAAAGTTATTATTTTATTCTCCTAGTTACCTGAAGAGTTGGAAATGATAATGTCTTGAGAGATATTAGAGCTAGCTATCTTACTTGCATAAATTTTAAAACTTTGTAAGAAACTATTTTAACCCTAGTAGTCAGTCACCTTTTCAGTTTCACATGAAATCAGATACTAGAGACTGCTGTCTGCTGGAAAGAACAGGCTGTGTAAAACTGTAAGGAAATGTGCTTTTGCCTTGTGTTTAGTTTCTGTTTTAAAGAAGCAGGGATCAGCACTATTGAATTAGGACTCATAAAATTTATACAAACTTAAGGATTTCTAATGGTGTGGCTTCAGTAAATGAAAGAATGGGTTCAGGCTCTCCGGTAGGGTGAAGGATCAAGCATGAGAAGGGAGAAGGCAGAAGTGTGGAAAGAGAGCACTGCTGACTCCGAGTCATTATTAGATTAGCACTACTCCTGCCTTTCTTGGTATCCTCCTCATGCGGAGGGCCGACCTCAGCAATGCAGGTATTTTATTTTGGTGGTTCCAAAATTAAAGGTAGAGGATTGGAAGGAAAACAAATTCCATGTGTCATCTTCATTTCAGCACTTTGGCCAGTCAGGATTCAATTCTTCAATGAGCCACAGAGCCTGCATACAAAACACACACTCAGTCAGCAATGAGGTGAGAAAGGGCTCAGATGTGAAGAGCACAGACTGCTCTTCTTGAGGATCCAAGTTTGATTCCTAGCACCACATCAATTCTCATTGTTATATATAACTTCAGTTCCAGGGATCTGACACCCTCTTCTGTTCTCTTCAAGTATCAAACATACATCATGTACAGTCAAATGTGTAGACTAAAGCTCCATGCACAAAATAAAAGAATGGTTAAAAAAATAGTCCATGATTTGAGACACAATGGGAGAGCATTTAATCATGGCTGCCAAACCCCAGTGAGCCTAGCTTGCTCTCATATGTTATTCCTCTTGGTTCTCAAAATTTATGTTTGTGGTGGAGATCAAGAGACAATTTAATGGTTAACAACACTTCCTGCTCTGACTTGGTCCACAGCATCAATATCAGTTAACAGCTCCCTGTAGTTCTACTTCCAACAGATATGTACCCTCTTCTCCAATAGACCAACATGAGCATGCACAAAAATTCACTCAAGCACACACAGAAATACTAATAAAAATTAATCTAAAACAGATTAGTGGTTATTGATATATAAATGAAAGTTCCCCACAGATACTGCATGTGGTGGGGTCAGGAAAGCCCCGGGGACATAAACACACATCTGAACAGAGGTGATTTCAGTTGGATGGTCGTCATGGTCACAATCAGACCTGGAGTCACAAGGCGATTCCAGAAACCAAAGTGCAGGATATACAAATACATGCACATACATTTTAAATTTTTATATTCCTTCCACTCACACTGTTCAATTCAGCAATATGTAGTTTGCAACGGTCAATGCGACAAACTCCAATCCAAGCTAGAATCACCCAGTCGTCTTCATTAATATTCAGAGTCTCTTTCTTCTACCATCCATTTGAAATCATTTCATTCCCAGCCAAGATGTAAACAGGTCTGCTTACATGGTTCCTGGTGCAATGGGCTCTTCATCCAGGAGGAGATACAGCACCCAGTAGTTAAACCCTTTTTTCACTGTAACTGTGGCCACTGTGAATTTGTAGTTACCAACAGGTTCCTAGGTGTGCTCTTTGTGTTCTAATGGCCACCAACTTGCCATGGAGTGGCTAGCTGCAGTCCACCAGGAATGAAGGAAGAACATTCCCTCATTTTAGATTTCCCTGAGAAGTTTAGTTCTTAAAAATATCAGTAGCAAAGTCATTGGCAGTGAAAGGGAGAGCATTCTCCAGTCTTCCAATATTTCTTGTTGCAAACTCTGAACAGCCCAGCCAAGTCAATCTCGCCCTGTGCTTGTGCCTTGGGGCATATCAAATGCTGTATGGACTAAATGCATGGCCAACTTACAGCTTACAGCTCTTTCTCCTGAGAAGATTTCCCTATGGTGCTATACTCTAGTATATCTCAACTATTCCTCCTGATACAACCTGAAGAGTGAGTTTCAAAACTCAGCTCCAGGAATAGCTTGGACAAAGGACATCCAAACTAGCAGAAGGATGCTAAAGAGACAAAGTTACACTAGCCCCACATAATGTCTTGATACATTAAAAAATTTATTGTAACTAATGTCAAGTGATAGGGTGATTATATATCATTACCTGAAAATGGTTTTCTTATTCTGTGAGCACATCAGATTTACTTGGCTTGATCTTCTGAAATGATATGATTGGGAGTTTATATGCTCAAATACTGCTATATATTTTTTTTCCAGTTCTGCTTGCTTGTACAGAAGCCACTATTTAGAAGTTTATTTTAAAAACTACTGTGTAAACTCTATTAATGTCATCCAAAAGCCTTCTCTGCAAAATTTAACAGGGCTTTAAAAAATGAGTAAAACTTTTATTAGTCAGTGTAGCTTATATATGCATATGCTATACATTTATTGTAATATTAACATTTTGTATATGTCATAATTAATACAAAATGAGTATTAGGATATATAATACTGTTAGTTTTAATGCAACAGCACTCAGAATAGAATATCTTCTGAAGTTACAGTGCATGTGCGTGACTCACGTACCATGGCAAGCATAGTATGAGTTGGCAGAGTGAACACGAGTTCTACAGATCAGAGTGTATCCCACTCAGCCATCTTGCACTTACATTGTTGGTTAATCGGTTCCGCTTTCCATCTCATTCTGTTGCTTCTACTCGTCTCTTTGAGCACTGACACATTATTTGATTCTGAATAATATGTCTCTCCATGTTTATTTGTCTCCGTTTAAGAATCTATGTACTGTGTGGAGCTCATGGGAACACTCAGTTTTTGCTGGATTAGATGAACACAAATGTCTATTCTCTAGGCAACGAAACTAGAAAGAATCTGGTTACCACAATATAATAAATACAATGTACTAGTAAATATGTAAAACGTCGTAAACCATAGGACAGCCACTGTGAAATCCTACTATGAAAGCGATTTATTTTTTAAAAGAATCAAAGAAAAATGAGGTTAATTTAGAGGCAGTGAGAGTCATTAGGGAATAGAGACATAGTGCATGTGGAGCCCTAACTGTGGTCATGAGAAAAAAAATGACCAGATAGTAAAGTCCTAGAGTGAAAACAATGTAGAGGTATTTTTTCTGTTCCCATAGACAACAGCAAGTTATGTGCATGGCTTGTGCTATCCATCAAAGGAATGATTTCAATAGGTCTTTAAAAATTTCTCAAAGATACAGCTTTTATTATATAATGACTCTTTAAGAGAAAATTTTCTTATTAAATCCGGCAGTTTATACATAATTTATAATACAGTTTTAATTACACTTGACAGATTATGGTTGTAGGTATTTATGGGATACAATGGGAATGTTTGATTCATAAATATAAATCAAGCCAAAAGCATTCCCTTGCTCTTCACTACTTACATTTTGAAGTAAAAGAACTAGAAATGTTCTCATCTAGATTTCAAAATGGACATATGATTTGCTGTTTCTGCTATGCTATACAAGAGATCACAAACCAAAAACCTTCTTCCTCTTTGTCACAGAAGTTTTGTAACCAAACCTGATAGGTTTGAATCTCAATGAAGGCAAAACCCCAAATAAACATGGCCAAAAATACCAGTGGAGAACAATCTGTTACCTCTAGCAGATGAGAACACAGGAGTCATTTCAAAGCGATGCTTTCCTTGAAGAAAGGAATCCTAGAAGTTTTATCCAAGAAACTAAAATGCACTCACATAGGAAGGTCCTTTGGGGTGGGACACATTCCAAAGCATGTTCAATTAGAGCACCTCCACAAGAACACTGAGTTTAAGGTCAGACTTAGATATAGCAGACATAGTTAGGAGAATAATTAGCTCAGGGCCATGTAGCCTATGTTCCAACAATAAAATGGCAGACAGGAATAATTTGAGTATAGTCTGCTTTCATTATAAATACAGTGGACAGAAATTCCTCTAAGCACATTTAAAGTGCCATAATATGAAATTAGTACTCAAGGTGTCTGTCTCAAGTAGATAAAATCGTTCTACCTTTGAACCATCTCTCCCCCAAATCCAACCCTGGCAACAATTGGCAACCCCTCCTCCCTTTATAATTCTTTAAGATCAATAGCGTTTCTGAGCCTGGCATATTTCTCATTGTGGAATGATGTGCTGTAATTTGTATATTGTTGCAAATGAAAACAAGTCTGTTTTCAAGGCAAAGTAGTATGTTATGGTGCAAACCTACTGTGTGTTCGTTATCTATGCATCAGTTGGCTCAATTCAAGAGCCAAGGTAAGGACACTTTATGTTCATCAAAGGAAAATTCCACCAAGATCTAAATTCTAAACATCTATTTCCAAATGCAAGGATACCCACATTCATGAAATAAACATTAGTAAACATTAAATTACACATAGAACCACACACATTAATAGACTTATTTTATTAACATGAGTGGGGGCTGCTGGCTCCATCTTAGGCACAGCCAGCAAAAGCAAGCTGGGTGTCATCCCCTGGTCTCCATCATCTGGCCCATAGTTCTGCCTGCCTTCCTTCAGAGGCCCGCAGCACCCTAGGGACATCCATGTCCATCTGGGGCACAGCCAGTAGAGATCAGCAATATGCTGTTCACTGAGCTTCATTGTAAGGCCAATGTCTTTGTCTGCCTCCCCAAGAAGTCAGCCTGACAACTGGAACATTCAGCCAACACCAAGGACAATGAAATAGCTAGAGGCCAGCATAGGAACACATCACAACAGCCAGAGCCATATGGCCCCACGAAACCACAGCTACTCTACCACAGCAAGCTTAGATATCCTAACACAGCTGAAACACAGAAAGAGACCTTAAATCCAGTATAATAAAGTCCTTTAAAGAGGAAATGAATACCTTAAAGAGGTAGAGGAAAACGGGGTTGGGGATTTGGCTCAGTGGTAGAGTGCTTGCCTAGCATGCGCAAGGCCCTGGGTTCGGTCCCCAGCTCCGAAAAAAAAAAAAAGAAAAAAAAAAGAAAAAAAAAAAAGAAAAAAAGAGGTAGAGGAAAATGTAACTAGAGAGGTGAAGAAAATGAATAAATCTGTTCAATACCTAAACTTGGACATAGAGGCAATAAAGAAAATACAAAGTAAGGGAATCCTGGATATGCAAAACCAATTCTGAACATCTATGCTCCAAATGCAAGGGTATCGACATTCAAAAAAAAAGGAATGTTACTAAAGCTTAAATCACACATAGAACCCCAACATTAATAGACTTCAACACCCAACTCTCATTACTAAACAGAGAAATAGTGAAAATAACAGAGGCGATGCATTAAATGGTCCTCAGAGATAGCTATAGGACATTTTACCCAAACTCACAACACACTCTTCTCAGCACCTCAAAGACCCTTTTCAAAATTGATCACAAAGCAAACCTCAAATGATATAAGAAAATTGAAATAACCCCTAGTATCTTGTCAGACTACCATGGATTAAAGCTGGAGTTCAACAACAACTGGAAGCCTATAAACTCAAGGAAAATTAGTAGCTCTCCTGAGTGACCACTGGGTCTGGGAAGAAATAAAGAAATTAAGACTTGCTAGAATTCAATGAAAATGAAGGTACAACACACCCAAACATATGGGACAGTGAAAGCAGTGCTAAGAGGAAAGCTCACAGCATTGTCTTCATAAAAAGAACGGAGAGAGCTCATACTAACAACTTGAAAACACAGCTAAAACCTCTTTTATAAAAAAGAAACAAAAACACACCCAAGAGGAAAATAAGGAAGAAAATAATCAAACTCAGGGCTAAAAATCAATAAATTAGAAACAAAGAGAATAATAGAAAGTCTCAGTGAAACCAAGAGCTGTTCCTTTGAGAAAATCAATGAGAGAGCCAAACTAACTAAAAGACAGAGAGACAGTATTCTATTTAACAAAATCAGAAATGAAGAGAGGAGGGGGATGTAGCAACAGATACTGAGGAAATCCAAAGAATATTAAACCCAGACACTGTGGCTGATGCCAAGAAGTACTTGCTGACAGGAGCCTGCTATTGCTGTCTCCTGAGGGGCTCTGCCAGAGCCTGACCAATGCAGATGTGGATGCTCACAGCCAAACATCGGACTGAGTGTGGGGACCCCAATGGAGAAGTTAGGGCAAGGAGTTGAAGGGGTTTGCAACCCCATAGGAAGAACATCAACCAACCAGATCCCCCAGAGCTCACAGGGACGAAACCACCAACCAAATAGTACACATGGGAGAACCAATGGCTCCAACTGGATATGTAGCAAAGGATGGCCTTATCAGGCATCAGGGGGAGGGGAGCCTCTTGGTCCTAGGGAGGCTCAATGACCCAGTATAATGGAATGCTAGGGCATTGTGATAGGAGTGGGTAGGCAGGTAGGAGAACACCCTCATAGAGGTAGGGGAGGGGGGAGGGTATAGGGGGTTTGTGGAGGGGAAACTGGGATGAGGGATAACATTTGAAATGTCAATCAGTTAAATAACCGATAAAAATGAAAAAAAAGAAAAAGAAAAAATCATTAGGTCTTTCTTCAAAAGCTTATACTCCATAAAGTTGGAAATCTTAATGAAATGTATAATTTTCATAATAAATATCACTAACCAAAGTGAAACCAAGATCAAGTAAACTACTTAAATAGTCCTATTACCCCTAAGGAAGTAGAAACATCCATTAAAAAGCTCCCAAACAAAACAGAAACCCAGGGCAAGATGGCCCTAGTGCAGAATTCTACCAGACTTTCAAAGAGGTAATAGCAATGTTTCTCAAACAATTCCACAAAATAGAAACAGAAGGAACAAATACATTCTAGGAGGCTACACTCACCCTAATACCTAAACCACACCAAAACTCAACAAAGAAAGAACATTTTGACCAATTTCCTTATGAACATTGATGCAAAAAATGAATAATATTATCTCAAATCAAATCCTAGAACACGTCAAAAACATTTTCCATATCTAGTAGATTTCATCCCAGGGATGCAGGAATGGTTCAATGTATAAAAATCTATATATAAGCGAACTGAAAGAAAAAAACACATGATTATTTCATTAGATACTAAAAACACTTTCCACAAAATCCAACACCCCTTCACATTAAAATTCTTGGAAAGATCAGAGATTCACAGTGTATACCTAAACACTGTAAAGGCAACATATAGCAAGCCAATAGCCAACTTCAAATTAAGTTGAGAGAAACTCAAAGCAATTCCACTAAAATCAGGGACAAGACAAGACTGTTTACTCTTTCTGTACCTATTCAATATAGTACTTGAACCTCTGGCTAAAACAGTAAGAACACTAAAGGAGGTCAAAGGGATGCATATTGGGAAAAAAATAAGTCAAAATATTCTCAGATAATATGATAGCATACATAAGTGACCCCAAAACTTTACCAGAGAATTCCTGCAGCTGATAAATACCTTTAGCAAAGTGGCTGGATCTAAAATTAACTGAAGAAAATCAATAGCTGTCCTTTATATAACTGTTCAACCAGCTGGTAAAGAAATTAGGGAAACAACACCCTTTACAATAGCCACAAATAATACAAACTATCATGCTGTAACTCTCCCCAAGCAAATGACAGACCTGTATGTCAAGAACTCCAAGTCTCTGAAGAAAGAAATTGAAGAAAATATAAGAAGATGAAAAGATTTCCTCCCATAGTCATGGATTGTTAGAATTAACATAGTAAAAACAGCCATTACCATTTGGCAGTATCATAATGGCAGATATAAAAAATGACAATTACCAAAAGCAATGGATTGCAGATTCAGTGCAATTACCATCAAAATTCCAACCCAATTCTTAACAGACCTTATAAAAGGAATTTTCAATGTCTTATTGAAAAACAAAAAACCCAAGATAGCTAAAATAATCCTGTACAATAAAAAGACTCTTGGAGGCATCACCATCTCTGATTTTGAGCTGTACTGCAAAGCAATAGTAACAAAAACCACACATTATTGGCATAAAAACAGACAGAGTGGTCAATGAAAGAGAATCAAAGGCCCAGAAACAAACCCACATACCTATAGATATTAATTTTTGACAAAGAAGCCCAAACTGTACAATGTAAACAAAAGAAAGAAACTTCAACAAATGGGCTGGTTTAGTTGGATGTGTGCATGTAGAAGAATTCAAAGAATTCCACATTCATGGCCTTGCACAAACCTCAACTCTAAATGGATTAAGGATCTCAACATAAAACCAGGTACACTAAATTGAATTTAAGAAAAAGTTAGAACCTCCCATGAATGCACTGATACAGGAGACAATTCCTAAACAGAACACAAATGACTCAGGTTCTAAGATCAACAGCTGACAAATGGGACCTAATGAAACCGAAAAGTTCTTTGAAGCAAAGGACAGCATCAATGTGACAAAACAGGGAATAGTTCTTAGCCAGTGCTACATTCGACAGCAGGCTACCATCCAAATTAGATAAATGACTCAAGAAATTAAACACCAACAAACCAAATAAACCGATTTAAAAGTGGGGTAAAGAGCTAAACAGAAAATTCTCAATAGAGGAATCTCTAATGGCCTAGAAGCACTGAAAGACATGTTCAATGTCCTCAATCATAAGGGAAATACAAGTCAAAACGACCCTGAGATTCCAGCTTGCACCCATCAGAATGACTAAGATCAAAAACTCACGAGAGAGCACGTGCTGGTGAGGATGTGGAACAACAAGCAATGGGACATTCCTCCATTGGTGGTGGGACTGCAAACATTGAAAATCTGGCAGTTTCTCAGAAATTTGGGAATTGTTCTAACAGACCTAGGTATACCATTCCTAGGCACATACCCAAAAGATGCTCTACCATACCACAAGTAGTACGTTCACAGTAGTATTATTCATAATATCCTGAAACTGGAAACAACCTTGATTCCCATCAACCAAAGGATGGGTGAAGAATGGCGGCACATTTGCACAATGGAACACTACATGGCTAAAAACAAAGACATGGTGAAATTTGAAGGCAGATAGATGGAACTAGAAAATGTCATCCTGAAAGAGTAACCCAGACCAGAAAGACATTCATGGTATCAATATTAATCATAAAGTACAGGATACCTACTCTACAATCTACAGACTCAAAGAAGGTAAGTAAGTAGGAGGATCCAAGGGAAGATGGGGAAATAAAATAGTCATTGTTGTAGGTGGATAGAGGGAGAGAACTGAATGGGATGGGGTGGGGAAGAAAATGGGGGTGGAAATCAGGTGTGGGGAGAGTAAGGTGGCAGGAAAAGGAAGGGCTTTGTGAGAAAATGAAAATTGGTGGTGGGGGGTGTCTCTGGAAGGAGCAGAAGACCTGTCATGGGGAGGCTCTGGGGAGTCTATGTGGGTGATCCTAACTGAAACTTCAGGCAATAGGGAATATGGAGACTGCAAATGCCTACCTCCTGCAGCCAGGTTGGACTTCCGGTGGTGGGAGGGGGACATCAAGTCATTCATAAAACTTCAAAGCCCTGATATGCAAGGATAAAGATAGAATAGAGATTGAGGGAAGAGACAACTGATGACTGCTCCAGCTTCAATCTCATCCCACAGCAGGGAGACAACCCCTGACACTATTGCTGATACTTTGCTATGCTTGCAGACAAGAGGCTACCATAACTCCTCTGAGAGGTTCCATCCAGCACTAATGGAAACAGATGTAGAGACCCTCAGCCAAACATGAGACAGAGCTCCAGACTCTTGTGGATGAGTGAGGGATAGGATTAAGGAAGTCAGAGAGGTCAAGGACATCACAAAAAGATCTACAGTGCCAACTAACCTAGGCCCATGGGGGCTCACAGAGACTGAACCAACAACCAAAGACCATGCAGAGGCTGGACCTAGGCTGTCTATACTTATATAGCAAATGTACAGCTTGGTCTTCATGTAGGTCCCCTAACAACTGGAGCAGGAGTGGTAATGGTGTGTGTGGGGGAGGGGTATCTTTGACTCTGTTGCCTGTCCTTGGATCCCTTTCCTGAGGCCAAACTACCTTGTTTGGCCTTAGTGGGAGAGAATGAACTTACTCCTGCTGAGCCTTCGTGTGCCAGGGGTGGTTGGTACCTGTGGGTGCCTTACTCCTGTCTGAGGAAAAGGGTAGGAGAGAAGAGGGAAGGAGTTGATAGAGTAAGACTGGGAAAAAGAGTGGAATTCCTGCAATAGCCATGTAAAGTGAATGAAGAGAGAGAGAGAGAGAGAGAGAGAGAGAGAGAGAGAGAGAGAGAGAGAGAGAAGAAAGGAATAGAGAAAGAGAGAAAGGAATAGAGAAAGAGAGAGAAGGAAGGAAAAGAAAGAAAGAAAGAAAGGAAGGAAGGAAGGAAGGAAGGAAGAAAGAAAGAAAGAAAGAAAGAAAGAAAGAAAGAAAGAAAGAAAGAAAGAAAGAAAGAAAGAGAGAAAGAAAAACCCCAAGGGTCAGGTCTCAAAATCACAGTGTTTTGTCACACAAGAAATATTTATGGCCTGAAAAGTTGTGTGTACCTATTCCACATGTCTCCAAGTCTTGGAAAGATAATCTGATATATCCAAAACTGCATACAACTGATGCATATTTCCTATTAAACATGGTACTTTGACACAGTACTGAGAATGCTTTTCTCCCTTGTGAAATAGTTTGTTAACTACTGTTTTCTAACTGTAGAAATAGAATGGGAGCGTATGTACTCATAGTCTCATTTATTTATGTAGGATGGGTCACATAGCACAAATACATCCAGGGCTGAGACTTTTGAGAACAAAACCCCTGCTATACAGTCACGTGATATGAATACAAGATCAGCACATTTCATCCTCTTAAATTTAATTATCCATTTAATCTAATTACAAGTATACTTTGTATAGTAAACATACCCCCCACCACAGTCCTGTCCCTTTCCCTCTCCTCCCTTCCTCACTCCTCTTCTACTCCCTCCTCCCTCCTTCCTTTCTTACTCCTCCCCTCCTCCTTCCTCCCTTCTTCACTCCTTCCTTACTCCCTCCTCCCGCCTCCCTTTCTTACTCCTCCCTTCTTCACTCCTCCATACCTCATTCCTCCCTTCCTCACTCCCCTCTTTCTCACTCCTCTGCCCCTTCCTCCTCCCTTCTCACTCCTCCCCTTCTCACTCCTCCCCTCCTTGCTCCTCCCTTGTCTCACTTTCCTCATTTATTGCCATTCATTTATTCCCCTTAATTCACTTCTAATGTCATTTAATAGACACATTGATGATTCTCTGTAACCTAAGAAAATCTAGGAGCCACAAATGCGAGAAAACACATTTGTCTTTCTGAGACTAGCCAAACTCATTAAATACAATTATCTCCAGTTGTATCTGTTTCCTTGTAAGTGACATAACTTTATTCTGTATGTTTGAAAGAAGTCCCTTGTGGCCATATATATACCCCTTTTTTTATTCAGTCCTTTATTTCTGGAAACCACAAGAAGCAGTCAGATTCCAGATCAGCAGTTTGTGCCGGCTCTGCTTTTCAAATGATCCAGAATCTGACAACTTCTAGTCCCCCTTATTGCCACCCTTGTCTCTGCCAACCTCTTTCCCGACATAATTTTTGTAAAAGCCTTTTCGATTTAACTCAGTTCAGGCTCTGGAGTGACCCTGTTGAATTATGAGAGCACTTGCTCCTCATTACTCTATTAATGATTTTCTGACCCCGTCATATGTTTACAAAAATACATCACAGGCCCCATAACCTGGCTTCTTCCTTTTTTATTACCAAAATAAAATGTAAAAAGGTAAAACAAAAACTAATGCACCAACACACCAGAGTTGATCAAAACCAAGGAGCGCTACAGAGAAGGCACAGAAATATAGACTCACTCATTCCTGCACTCAATAGCCCATAAATACACCACGTGGAAGCCATAATATATGCAATGGACCTGAAGAAGACCTGTGCGGGCACTCTGTATGCTGCATCAGTTTCTGGGAGTTCATATGAGCAGTGATTATCATGATTTAGAGGGCCTTGTTCCATTGGTGCCTTTAATTCCCTTCTTACACTCTTTCTCCCTCCTCTTCTGGAGGGGACTCTGAGCCCTGAGGGGAGGAATTTGATGGAGACATCCTAGTTAGGGTGGAGTGTTCAGGTGTACTGGATGATCCAGTAGGTGACAAAAGATGGGACATTGTGGCTCTGCTTCCCCGTTCATTGGTGGTTTCATTTGTTTTCAGGACTAAATACACGGCCTTTACTTCTTCCAGATCAAAGATTTTGGGAAGAATCATGTAAAGATGAAGAATCAAGTTTTACAACCTAAAAATATTTACTTACTAAAAGTATGCTACTACTTTTAGTAAACTACACAAACGTATAAGGAGACAAACATGTACATTTATAGACCTGCATATCAGTCAGGCCAGATCCTGCAGAGAGATTCTGTAGTATGACCTCATTCATCTGTGAGGACAGAGTAGTCCTTGTTTGGACATTACACCATCATATCCTGCTTGAGGCACTCTTCACCTCTCGATGACTTCCTTCTATGAGTGTGCATGTCTAGTTGTCTGCTTCTCAGAGAAGACACTTATATTCCCCGTCTCCCAGCCATTGCAGGAGGGCTGGGGCCAGGAAAATGGCTGATTCGATCCATTCTTTATGGAGGGTTTCCTGGTGTCCTTCTTCTGTCATCATATCTGGAATCAGAGGAGCTCCCATAGTCTCTTCTTTTTCCCCCCACATCTTGCCGAAGCAAATTTTTGATTAAAAATAACAACAACAACAACAACAACAACAACAACAACAACAACAACAACAACAACACAAAATTCTGCTATTCTCCAGAAGGAACCAGTTATGAAAGACAGTTTTCATCTCCATGGGGACTGATTCTGGATGTTCAATACTTGACCATTTGAGATGTAAACCATCTTCCCTCCAGTTGCCCACCTCCTAGCGACTGAGTGCTGATTTAATTTAGATCACTGTCTTCGGGTTTTAATCCTATGAATAGACACTATGACCCAGGCAACCCATATAATGTAACAACATTTAATTGGGGCTGGCTTACAGGTTCAGAGGTTCAGTCCATTATCATCAAGGCAAGAGCATGGCAGTGTCCAGGCAGGTATGATACATGCAGAGCTGAGAGTTCTACATCTTCATCTGAAGGCTGCTAGAATACTGACTTCAGGCAGCTGGAATGAGAAACTTAATAACCCACACCCACAGTGACATACCTACTCCAAAAGGGCCACAGCTTCCAATAGTACCACTCCCTGGGTCAAGCATATACAAAACATCACAATCACTTTCATATATGTATATATTTTAAGAAGCTTCTACTGTATTAGTTTTCTATAGCCCTAGTTTTAGCTGTCTTACCTCACATCTATCCCCCTTTTCCTTCTCTTCCCCACTTGATTTTCCCTTTGCAGCCACACCCTATCCATTCATAGCTATCTACTCTATTTCATTTCCTAATGATATCTACTGTTTCACCTAGTAACTTACTCTAAACTTTACCTGTGTTCTATGACTTGTAGCATTAAGGACAGGGGAGATTTTAATTCTAAGTGTCTGTCCCCCTTAGTTTCTGTGGCCCATTCTGGTTCTTAGGAGAGTACCGGTGCTGGTTGTTGTCTGGTAGGAAATTCTTCTATGATCCAAATAGGTGTGGCCACTGGAGATTCCAGGTAAAATATGTTTCTAGGTATTGGGAGCTGACACTTAGTAATGGGGAATGGCTGGAGAGAATCAGGATCTGCTCATTTCCCTGGGAATGGGGTTGGAGACAGAGGAGAGGTCATAGCAGAAGGTCTGTTCTGGAGCTGAGGATGAGACCGTGATCAGACTTGGAGGAATGGATGGAGGAGTGAAGATCTGCAATTCGTTTACTGTTTCCCTGGTCAGGATGGCATGTGGGTTCCCAGGGAGTGCCTGCTGGAGTTGGGAGCTGGGATAAAATGAAGATCAGCACGTTGCATAGAAAATTAGTTTTAGGTACATAGCATTAAGTATGCTGTGTTAGGACCAAAGTTTTGAAATGATATTAGTGATTAGGCTCTACATGACACAACCACTGATAATTTATTGATCATAAATGTAAAATATTACTCTTTAAATTTTATCTGTCACTTTAAATTGTGTCAGCCAAGGTCTGTGTGCTATTAAATCTATAACACTTAAAATATTTCCTCATTAGGGGCACTGCTGTAATTATTGCTTTCATTCAGGGTTCTGGTTTATATTAATAAATGTTATATAAAGTTCAATATCTGCTGCTGCTCTTTGTTTTCAGTCGTGTTGTGGTAAGCAACATGATTTGTTGAAAAATGAACACCAGAGTTCAGGTAAGAAAAGGTCATCTTTAAAACACCAAAAAGTAAGACTAATTCTTATAAGGGTATTTTACATCAGAGCCACATGTATTAAGTGCACTTGCCTTCATTTGATTTATGCTACTCATACTAACAGGCATAAAGTCACTTCTAAGAGCACACAACCAATAATTTTCAATACATACAGCTTACCCCCTAAAAGGTCACCACCTAGACTAAATAAATATCCCTCTGAGATAGTTTTCATATAATTTTCCCTTGTGGTCCCCTTAATTGTTAGTGTAGTAATTCCTACTAAATCTTGAAAATTAAAACTTTAGTTTTGACTCTACTAAAACTTCAATTACAAAACATAACCACCAACATAATAACTGTATTTTTGGTTTCTCAAAAGTCAAGAGACCAGCACAATACTTCCTTGTCCTAATGGCTAATAAAATATTCCAACTGAAACCAACATACACACTGGAATGTTCTAATTGTTTTAGTAGAATCACTTTTTTTGTCTTAAAATTCTGTGAAATTTTCATAGTTAGGATGTCATTTCCAAGCATTTCCATTTTATTATAAGGATGTATAATTATTGATAAATTATATTTTATAGGCTCTGTTGACTATCAATTTCAAAATCTCACATAATGATAAAAGTTGACTAAAATACAAAACTCATCTTCCTTAAATGGCAGCTCAAAATAGGAGAAATAAAATGGCTATGATACATAGTTTGCATACTAAATAGTTTAATATAGCTATTTAATTTTGCAGTTTTGTTTATGGAAAATGCCAGTGGAGAGTACAAACAAAGGACACAGGCCTCTTTGCCTTAAGCATTAAGAGGATCTGATTGAAAGATGCATTAACGTAGAAAAGCACCTTTCCAACTGGAGTTATTTTATTTTGGTGAGTGAGAGTTGTTTAATATTAAGCTTCCATGCTTATCAAATAAATGCTAGCTCTATAGTGGTACGCAGATATGCTTCATCCACAAATATAACAATTACTGTGTCTTTTAAAAAGTTTTCCCATAGAGCTCCCATCGCACAGATATTTGAACTCCAAGCTGGCATAGCTTGATACTGTCATCTCATAGCATTTTATCATTCTAAGCCAGAAAGAAAGGGAATAAAGATACAGTAGAAACAAATCTTTTATGTGAGCTAGGTACAGTATTACAAAACTTTAATTCGAACGACTGAAGAGGCTAAGGTGGAAGGAGTTTTTGAGTTCCTAAGTTCAAGGCTGGTGTATAATATAGGAACCCCCATCTGAAGCAGGGAAGAGGTGGAAAGACGGAAGAAAAGGAGGACAAAGGGAAGGAAGTGGGGAGAAACTTTCGTGAAGTTCTAAGCATAGTAAAAATTGTCTCTCCAATGTGGAAGGGGAAAGAGGAGTCGAGGAGAAGGTTCCATTGAAAGACACAAGCAATGGCAGCTGCATGGCCTATATTAGGCACTGGATAAACATTACAACAAACTATTTGGAATTAAACCTTTCACATGGAATTGCTAATCTTGCAAATGCTCTTATCCTACAGTCATGCAGGGCAGCCTTAGCCCAATCACCACTGACCCCTTAGAGTTAATGACGTGCAATTTTCAGTTTCAACTGAAAATTTCTGTATTTTACTACACACTCCTGCATCTAGATTACTATAAGACACTGTAGATTACAGATCATGTGACCATGTGACTTTTATTTCACAAGACAAATCAGATCATTTATATGTGGAAAAGCTGATTGAAGTCCTTGCATAGTTCTATCTTACTTGAATTTATTTTACCTGTGGTATAATCTTTAAATTACTATTTTTAGACTTCCTAAAAATGATGTAATAGAAAATATCTAATTTTTAATTCTTGTTTGAGGATACGAACTCACAAAATTAACGGAGAAAAAGCCTATAAAATTAAGTGATTAGTGATCACTTAATCTGTACTACTTATCTGAAGGAAAGCCTGCATTTTCCTTTACTGTTTAAATTCAAGATTATTTTCAAAGGTTTATGGATTCATCTAACATAAAAGTATTTAGTCCAAGAAATAATTTCAAGCCAATAATTTTTTTGGTATGAAATTGAACCTATGGTCTCAGGATTACATCTTGACCCATGTCTGTCAATCATTAAAATTTGTGTTATTACAGTTAGTTCTAAATTCAGAGATTCCTCGGTGTGCAAGAGCCTGGAGACAGATGTAATGTGTAATTATGGTTCTTCTGAAAGGTCTAATTATAGGACAAAACCAGCTATCGTCTCTCCCACGACTGGAATAGCTCTATGGTTCCCACTTCTTCATAGATAATCAGGCCCATAAGCTTTTGACATCCAACAATAGACATAAAATCAAGAAACTAATTCATCTGCTCTGACATAGGTTGAGACATGGGATGGATGTGACAACCCAATTAGATAGTCTCCATTTCTCAAACATGATTCTCAAAAACCAATTCTCCCAATAAAATTGAATTCATGTGTTTTAAAAAGTCGAGGAAGCATCCTTAGAACATGGATCAAGGCAAAACACTCAACTCATGAATAGAATGAAGGTAAGTTTAGAAATGCGGGCTAAAATGAATATTCCATTTGACCAATGAAAACCATCTTGAAACAAAAACAAAGTAATGTTTCTAACATAATGGTACCCAGCAGCCTTGTTTATAATAGCCAGAAGCTGGAAAGAACCCAGGTGTCCCTCAACAGAGAAATAGAAAATGTAGTACATTTATACAATGGAGTACTACTCAGTTATTAAAAACAATGACTTCATGAAATTCATAGGCAAATGGATGGAACTAGAAAATATCCTGTGTTAGATAACCCAATCACAAAAAAAAGTACATGGCATGCACTCACTGAGAAGTGGATATTAACCCCAAAGCTCGGATTACCCAAGATATAATCCACAGACCACAGAGCTTCTTGAAGCTCAAGAAGAAGGACTACCAAAGTGTGGAGGTTTCAGTCCTTCTTAGAAGGGGGAGCAAAAATATTCATAGGAGGAGATATTGAGACAAAGTTTGGAGCAGAGACTGAGGGAACTCCCATCCAAAGCCTACCGCACCTGGGGATCCAGTCCATATACATACACCCACCAAACCCAGACAATATTGTTGACAGGAGCCTGATATAGCTGTCTCCTGAGAGGCTGTGGCAGAGCATGACATATACAGAGGTGGACTCTCAAAGCCAACCATTGAATTAAGAAAGGGGTCCCCACTGGAGGAGTTAGAGAAAGAATTGACTAGGGCTGAAGGAGTTTGCAACCCCATAAGAACAACAACACAAACCAACCAGAGCTCCCAGAAACTAAACCACCCTCTAAAGAGTACACATGGACAGACCTGTGGCTTTAGCTGCGTGGGTACCAGAGGATGCGGTTGTTGGGCACCAATGGGAGGAGGATCCCTTGGTCCTGCCAAGGCTTAATCCCCCAGTGTAGGGGAATATCAAGGCAGGAAGGTGAGAAGGGGTGGGTGGATGGGTGGAGGAATACCATCATAGGAGAAGGGGCCAGGGGAATGGGATAGGGGGAGTATGGATGGAAACTGGGAAAGGGGATAACATTTAAAATGTAAATATAAAAAATCCAATAAAAATATGTAACCATCAATTAAAATAAAAAAAGAAGTCTTCTGTGTGTGTTAGAATTGATAAATTTGTCTGGAATTTGTATAATCATAATTATACTAATATTATTTGCTACCCCCCCATTTATTCCAGATAAATAGGCAGTTACATTCCTTAGTACTATCCTTAGGGGCAAGTACTAGCTGACTTGTTAATGAAAGAGATCATCATTACCTGAAAGTTACACTTTTCATGGATAGTCTAGAAACTTTCTAGTTTGCTTTCTCTAGGAGCAAATTGAATCCCTGATCATTTTGCTGTTTGGAAAAAAAAGATAGCAGCAGTCAACGCTGTAGAATCTTTGTGAAAGATTCAATCTTGTGTTTCAACTTTCCAAAGACCTTTACTTATTTGCTTTTTGTAAGGATCGTGGTGGAAGTATTTACGTGTGCTTATGGTTATGGGCGTCAGTTCTCTCCCTCTGTCACAGAGCTTTCAGGAAGTGAACTCAGAATTAGGCCCGGTGGCAAGCACATCTATTTGCTGAGCAATGTTGCTGATCTTGTATTTCAAATTTTGAGGCTGAAATACAATGGAACCAAAAAGAATCAGCATAGGTGAAGGTGAACCTCTGGTTCTGAAGTCTCCTCTGCCTCTGTTGACCCCAAAACTCGCCATGGGTAGCATGTAAACAAGTGAGAATGACGGTATTAGAACAAAACCTTATTTACAAACTGAATTGGTCCAGCTGGCATAATTTGCCAGCGCCTGATACTAGAGAATTTTCTTTCAGTTTCACAAGTGGCCTTCGCTCTGCCTTGAGTCCAGTTACGAAGCACTTGACTCGCCTGCATTCTGCTGTGGTTTCCTGTAATTTTTACTGGGTTGAAAAGTTGTCAAGAGAATACACAACTGGAGATTTCCTCCAGAAGGACACTTTGGATACCCAGTCGCTGGTGTTCTGTAATTTCCAATTATAAGTACAGAAACATGTGGAAAGAGAGAATTGGCCCTCAACATACTGATTGCATTACAGGCTGCAAACTAACAGTTCAGGGGACCAGTTCTGAGTTTTTCCTTCCCAGAAGTGAGCAATCCAGTTACCGGAACAACCACAGGCTTATGGAAAAGGGACCCCTCCCCAGCTTGTGAAAGGACAGTTAGCCAAACTTGCAGCCTAGAGGTCGACAGCTACCCGTCCTTGGCATGAACCAAGAAGAGTTAGTCTGAATCCTAGCATCACCCAGATCCCCAGAGATAGAGCTCATCAGTCAAGATACAAACCATCTACCCCTCACTATTGTTCCTCTTTTTTGGCTTTAAAACGGAATCTGCAGATTCAATTAGGGTCCTTCCATCCTGATTGAATTGCACCCTTACATGCATGAATTTGTTTAATAGACACTCTTTGCTTTTGCATACTATTTGAGTATGGGATATCTTTCTACAGCCTTTCACAGACCCTAACACATAACCTTCAGTGAGATAAATTTTTAGAGTATGAACAGAAGGAAAGGAAAATTTCTCAATGTTTTCCTATACTGTCATTTCTTTTTTCATCTTTACTTAATATTAACATTTTTTTTATTAACTTGAGTATTTCTTATATACATTTCGAGTGTTATTCCCTTTCCCGGTATCCGGGCAAACATCACCCTCCCCCCTCCCCTTCCTTATGGGTGTTCCCCTCCCAACCCTCCCCCCATTGCCGCCCTCCCCCCACCAGTCTAGTTCACTGGGGGTTCAGTCTTAGCAGGACCCAGGGCTTCCCCTTCCACTGGTGCTCTTACTAGGATATTCATTGCTACCTATGAGGTCAGAGTCCAGGGTCAGTCCATGTATAGTCTTTGGGTAGTGGCTTAGTCCCTGGAAGCTCTGGTTGCTTGGCATTGTTGTAATATGGGGTCTCGAGCCCCTTCAAGCTCTTCCAGTTCTTTCTCTGATTCCTTCAACAGGGGTCCTATTCTCAGTTCAGTGGTTTGCTGCTGGCATTTGCCTCTGTGTTTGCTGTATTCTGGCTGTGTCTCTCGGGAGATATCTACATCCAGCTCCTGTCGGCCTGCACTTCTTTGCTTCATCCATCTTGTCTAATTGGATGACTGTATATGCATGGGCCACATGTGGGGCAGGCTCCGAAGGTATTCCTTCAGTCTCTGTTTTAATCTTTGCCTCTCTATTCCCTGCCAAGGGTATTCTTGTTCCCCTTTTAAAGAAGGAGTGAAGCATTCACATTTTGATCATCTGTCTTGAGTTTCATTTGTTCTAGGCATCTAGGGTAATTCAAGCATTTGGGCTAATAGCCACTTATCAATGAGTGCATACCATGTGTGTCTTTCTGTGATTGGGTTAGTTCACTCAGGATGATATTTTCCAGTTCCAACCATTTGCCTACGAATTTCATAAAGTCATTGCTTTTGATAGCTGAGTAATATTCCATTGTGTAGATGTACCACATTTTCTGTATCCATTCCTCTGTTGAAGGGCATCTGGGTTCTTTCCAGCTTCTGGCTATTATAAATAAGGCTGCGATGAACATAGTAGAGCACGTGTCTTTTTTATATGCTGGGGCATCTTTTGGGTATACGCCCAAGAGAGGTATAGCTGGATCCTCAGACAGTTCAATGTCCAATTTTCTGAGGAACCTCCAGACTGATTTCCAGAATGGTTGTACCAGTCTGCAACCCCACCAACAATGGAGGAGTGTTCCTCTTTCTCCACATCCTCACCAGCATCTGCTGTCACCTGACTTTTTGATCTTAGCCATTCTCACTGGTGTGAGGTGAAATCTCAGGATTGTTTTGATTTGCATTTCCCTTATGACTAAAGATGTTGAACATTTCTTTAGGTGTTTCTCAGCCATTCGGCATTCCTCAGCTGTGAATTCTTTGTTTAGCTCTGAACCCCATTTTTTAATAGGGTTATTTGTCTCCCTGCGGTCTAACTTCTTGAGTTCTTTGTATATTTTGGATATAAGGCCTCTATCTGTTGTAGGATTGGTAAAGATCTTTTCCCAATCTGCTGGTTGCCGTTTTCTCCTAACCACAGTGTCCTTTGCCTTACAGAAGCTTTGCAGTTCTATGAGATCCCATTTGTCGATTCTTGATCTTAGAGCATAAACCATTGGTGTTTTGTTCAGGAAATTTTTTCCAGTGCCCATGTGTTCCAGATGCTTCCCTAGTTTTTCTTCTATTAGTTTGAGTGTGTCTGGTTTGATGTGGAGGTCCTTGATCCACTTGGACTTAAGCTTTGTACAGGGTGATAAGCATGGATCGATCTGCATTCTTCTACATGTTGACCTCCAGTTGAACCAGCACCATTTGCTGAAAATGCTATCTTTTTTCCATTGGATGGTTTTGGCTCCTTTGTCAAAAATCAAGTGACCATAGGTGTGTGGGTTCATTTCTGGGTCTTCAATTCTATTCCATTGGTCTATCTGTCTGTCTCTGTACCAATACCATGCAGTTTTTATCACTATTGCTCTGTAATACTGCTTGAGTTCAGGGATAGTGATTCCCCCTGAAGTCCTTTTATTGTTGAGGATAGTTTTAGCTATCCTGGGTTTTTTGTTATTCCAGATGAATTTGGAAATTGTTCTGTCTAACTCTTTGAAGAATTGGATTGGCATTTTGATGGGGATTGCATTGAATCTGTAGATCGCTTTTGGTAAAATGGTCATTTTTACTATATTAATCCTGCCAATCCATGAGCATGGGAGATCTTTCCATCTTCTGAGGTCTTCTTCAATTTCTTTCCTCAGTGTCTTGAAGTTCTTATTGTACAAATCTTTTACTTGCTTGGTTAAAGTCACACCGAGGTACTTTATATTATTTGGGTCTATTATGAAGGGTGTCATTTCCATAATTTCTTTCTCGGCTTGTTTCTCTTTTGTGTAGAGGAAGGCTACTGATTTATTTGAGTTAATTTTATACCCAGCCACTTTGCTGAAGTTGTTTATCAGCTTTAGTAGTTCTCTGGTGGAACTTTTGGGATCACTTAAATATACTATCATATCATCTGCAAATAGTGATATTTTGACTTCTTCTTTTCCGATCTGTATCCCCTTGACCTCCTTTTGTTGTCTGATTGCTCTGGCTAGAACTTCAAGAACTATATTGAATAAGTAGGGAGAGAGTGGGCAGCCTTGTCTAGTCCCTGATTTTAGTGGGATTGCTTCAAGTTTCTCTCCATTTAGTTTAATGTTAGCAACTGGTTTGCTGTATATGGTTTTACTATGTTTAGGTATGGGCCTTGAATTCCTATTCTTTCCAGGACTTTTATCATGAAGGGGTGTTGAATTTTGTCAAATGCTTTCTCAGCATCTAATGAAATGATCATGTGGTTCTGTTCTTTCAGTTTGTTTATATAATGGATCACGTTGATGGTTTTCCGTATATTAAACCATCCCTGCATGCCTGGGATGAAGCCTACTTGATCATGGTGGATGATTGTTTTGATGTGCTCTTGATTTCGGTTTGCCAGAATTTTATTGAGTATTTTTGCGTCGATATTCATAAGGGAAATTGGTCTGAAGTTCTCTTTCTTTGTTGTGTCTTTGTGTGGTTTAGGTATAAGAGTAATTGTGGCTTCATAGAAGGAATTCGGTAGGGCTCCATCTGTTTCAATTTTGTGGAATAGTTTGGATAATATTGGTATGAGGTCTTCTATGAAGGTTTGATAGAATTCTGCACTAAACCCGTCTGGACCTGGGCTCTTTTTGGTTGGGAGACCTTTAATGACTGCTTCTATTTCCTTAGGAGTTATGGGGTTGTTTAACTGGTTTATCTGTTCCTGATTTAACTTCCGTACCTGGTATCTGTCTAGGAAATTGTCCATTTCCTGAAGATTTTCAAGTTTTGTTGAATATAGGTTTTTATAGTAAGATCTGATGATTTTTTGAATTTCCTCTGAATCTGTTGTTATGTCTCCCTTTTCATTTCTGATTTTGTTCATTTGGACGCACTCTCTGTGTCCTCTCGTTAGTCTGGCTAAGGGTTTATCTATCTTGTTGATTTTCTCAAAGAACCAACTTTTGGTTCTGTTGATTCTTTCTATGGTCCTTTTTGTTTCTACTTGGTTGATTTCAGCTCTGAGTTTGATTATTTCCTGCCTTCTACTCGTCCTGGGTGTATTTGCTTCTTTTTATTCTAGAGCTTTTAGGTGTGCTGTCAAGCTGCTGACATATGCTCTCTCCTGTTTCTTTCTGCAGGCACTCAGCGCTATGAGTTTTCCTCTTAGCACAGCTTTCATTGTGTCCCATAAGTTTGGGTATGTTGTACCTTCATTTTCATTAAATTCTAAAAAGTTTTTAATTTCTTTCTTTATTTCTTCCTTGACCAGGTTATCATTGAGTAGAGCATTGTTCAATTTCCAAGTATATGTGGGCATTCTTCCCTTAATGTTATTGAAGACCAGTTTTAGGCCGTGGTGGTCCGATAGCACGCATGGGATTATTTCTATCTTTCTGTACCTGTTGAGGCCCGTTTTTTGACCAATTATATGGTCAATTTTGGAGAAAGTACCATGAGGAGCTGAGAAGAAGGTATATCCTTTTGCTTTAGGATAGAATGTTCTGTAAATATCCGTTATGTCCATTTGGCTCATGACTTCTCTTAGTCTGTCTACATCTCTGTTTAATTTCTGTTTCCATGATCTGTCCATTGATGAGAGTGGGGTGTTGAAATCTCCCACTATTATTGTGTGAGGTGCAATGTGTGTTTTGAGCTTTAGTAAGGTTTCTTTTACGTATGTAGGTGCCCTTGTATTTGGAGCACAGATATTTAGGATTGAGAGTTCATCTTGGTGGATTTTTCCATTGATGAATATGAAGTGTCCTTCCTTATCTTTTTTGATGACTTTTAGTTGAAAATTGATTTTATTTGATATTAGAATGGCTACTCCAGCTTGCTTCTTCTGACCATTTGCTTGGAAAATTGTTTTCCAGCCATTCACTCTGAGGTAATGTCTGTCTTTGTCTCTGAGGTGTGTTTCCTGTAGGCAGCAGAATGCAGGGTCCTCGTTGCGTATCCAGTTTGTTAATCTATGTCTTTTTATTGGGGAGTTGAGGCCATTGATGTTGAGAGATATTAAGGAATAGTGATTATTGCTTCCCATTATATTCATATTTGGATGTGAGGTTATGTTTGTGTGCTTTCATTCTCTTTGTTTTGTTGCCAAGACGATTAGTTTCTTGCTTCTTCTAGGTTATAGCTTGCCTCCTTATGTTGGGCTTCACCATTTATTATCCTTTGTAGTGCTGGATTTATAGAAAGATATTGTGTAAATTTGGTTTTGTCATGGAATATCTTGTTTTCTCCATCTATGTTAATTGAGAGTTTTGCAGGATACAGTAACCTGGGCTGGCATTTGTGTTCTCTTAGGGTCTGTATGACATCTGTCCAGGATCTTCTGGCCTTCATAGTTTCTGGCGAAAAGTCTGGTGTGATTCTGATAGGTCTGCCTTTATATGTTACTTGACCTTTTTCCCTTACTGCTTTTAATATTCTTTCTTTATTTTGTGCGTTTGGTGTTTTGACTATTATGTGACGGGAGGTGTTTCTTTTCTGGTCCAATCTATTTGGAGTTCTGTAGGCTTCTTGTATGCCTATGGGTATCTCTTTTTTTAGGTTAGGGAAGTTTTCTTCTATGATTTTGTTGAAGATATTTACTGGTCCTTTGAGCTGGGAGTCTTCACTCTCTTCTATACCTATTATCCTTAGGTTTGATCTTCTCATTGAGTCCTGGATTTCCTGTATGTTTTGGACCAGTAGCTTTTTCTGCTTTACATTATCTTTGACAGTTGAGTCATTGATTTCTATGGAATCTTCTGCTCCTGAGATTCTCTCTTCCATCTCTTGTATTAGAGCGGAGGACTGTAATATTAACATTTTAATCTGGCAACATGATCTTAAAAAATCAACGATAGATAAATATAAAAATTTTCCCAGAGAACACAAGAAAAGGGAAGGATGACTTTCTATAGGAAGCTTACAATGCTGTGCTCATAATCCATCAAAGCCACTAAAGTTCAAACTTCATAGTCTATACTTAATAAGTATCAATTTATCTGATGTTTGTGTTTACAGAGAAACTAAGAATTGAAATTGTAATGACTGTATGCCTTGTTATGGTTTGAAAGGTGTTCTCAGGGTTTTTCTTATTTTCAGAGGTTCACTCCTTTTTCCTAGATGTATGACTCGCTTTCTTTACTTTTCTGTTTTTTCCTTGTGTTTCTTGTATCTCATCCTTTGTCAACCACTGAATGTACAGATATTCTCTGTATTACTGTGAAATATACAGAGATAATAGAAACTTCACATGAAGAGTTGAAAAGACTGTATATGCAGAAATATTTTACAATCTGCAATGGACTGGGTAGAAATCAAAGAGAATAGATGGATTGATTCAATCTAAGTCTGAAGACTTAAGGACCAGACCTGGTGAGGGCATGAATCTCTGTCCAGCAACCGCAGATGAGAGGAGATTTCCCCATCAAAGTGAACTGTGGGCGAAAGCCTTGGGAGACAAATGCCTCTTTCGTTCCCCTTTGGTTGTAGTCAGGTTCCCAGTGGAGCAGATGATGCCCAGACACATGGTAAATGCAATCCACCAAACCTAAATTCAATCCCATTTGAAATACCCTCTCAGACGTATATCAATGTTCATCTCAGCACTCGGGTGGCAAAGGAAGGGGAATATCCATAAGTTGGTAGCCAGTCTGTTATAAATAATGTTACAGAACACCAGGACTGCATAAAGAGATCTTGTCTCATGAAAGAAAAAGAAGAAAGAAAAGAAAAAGAAAAAAGAAAGACAGAAAGAAAGAAAAAAGGAAAAAGTTTACTCTAGGCACCCTGTGGCTATATTGACTTGAGACTTAAAATTCACCACCACAAATCGTTCTTTGGCTTGTTTGTTTGTTTATAAGAGCATGTTATATATACTCTTTTAACATGAGCAATCGAGCAAATATACAGGAAGAACATTTAGTCACCCAAGTATTGCTTCTAGCATGTATGCTTTACCAGAAAAGGAGAGACATCATGAAGAAGTGAACTGAATTAAAATGAACTTGGATGGCTGTTGAAACGCATAAAGATGTACAAGTTCTTAAATATACAATAGGCAATATGAAATTGGGAAATCAGACTATTCTGGTTTCCTAAAAGCAGAACACTAACACGAATTCCTGTTCATTTCCTTATCCTATCCCTAAGCTGAGAAAGGAGAAGAAATCTTTAGCGTTCAACTAATCAACGCCATCCCTAGCACTTATTGTTGTCAGCTAGCATGATGCTTTCAATTCACAAATAGATACAGCAGATCCCTGGATCCTGCAGCCCTTTGATTCACACATGACACCATAGCACCGCTTTACCTGTAGGGGGAGTGTTTTCATTGTCACATTCAGGTCAATGTTTGAAACTCCAGACATTACCAAACCCTAAATTTCCTCTAAATACCTTCCTATAATAATACTTAATTTGACAATCCACAGACCACATGAAGCTCAAGAAGAAGGAAGACCAAAGTGTGGATGCTTCAGTCCTTCTTAGAAGGGGGAACAAAATACTCACAGGAGGAAATTCAGAGACAAATTTTGGAGCAGAGACTGCTCGACCTGAGGATCCATCCCATACACAGTCACCAAAACCAGACATTATTGTGGATACCAAGAAGTAGTTGCTGACAGGAGCCTGATATAGCTATCTCCTGAGAAACTCTGCCAGAGCATGACAAATACAGAGGAATATGCTCACCGGCAACCATTTAATTGAGAACAGGATCCCTAATAGAGGAGTTAGAGAAAGGACTGAAGGAGCTGAAGGGGTTTGCAACCCCATAAGAACAACAATGCCAACCAACCAGACCCCCCAGAGCTCCCAGGGACTAAACCACCAACCAAAGAGACCACAGAGATGGACCTATGGCTCCAGCCACATATGTAGCAGAGAATGACCTTGTAGGATATCAATAAGAGAAGAGACCCTTGGTCCTGTGAAAGTTTAATACCCCAGTGTAGGGGAATGCTAGGGTGTGGAGACGGAGTAGGTGGGTGTGTGGGTGGGAGAGTACCCTCATAGAAGCAGGTAGAAGGGGGATGGGATGGAATAGGGGTTTCCAGAGGGGAAACCAGGAAAGGGGATAACATTTGAAATGTAAATAAAGAAAATATCCAATAATAGAAGAGAAAATTTAATACTTAATAACTTAATCAGACAATGTCCCATGTATACCACTCACAAACCATGAAGAAGACAGTTAAGTGATTAGAGGCAGGTAGAGCATGCAATCTGCCAATGTTAGGCAGGGTATCCTTATATCTTGAGTGGGTCAAAGCCAGATCATATGACATTTTAGTTTGCTGCTCATCATGGTGCGTGATTTAAAACATGTGAACTGTCTTTTTGGAAAGTCTTCGTTTACTACCTTCACATGCCATCTAATAATTGGATCAGGAAAAGCATTATGCACATAAAGAGAGATTATTGTGTTACTTATAAGCATGCAACTTTCTACTAAGCCATAAGTAGACAGAAGCTTAGAGGAGTCTAAATGGCTTTTGAGGTGCTTTATTATTGAGTTGTCCAGGCTTAGTGGAAGTTATAGTGATCTTTACTACTAATCACTTAAATGTGTATATAGCATTGATAGTAAAAGAAGTCAAAATCTATTGCTATCTGACCCAGACTCTAACCTCCTAAACATGTATCCCCAGTATAGATAATATTAAGTTCTTATTTCAGTTGTCAAGCAACTTAGGATTTCATTTAACTTTTACCATGGAGGGCTGTGGTACCACTGATACATTGATCTCTGCTTCAATTTCCTCATCATTAAGTTAGACTATCTCATAGGTAAATATGAGGATTATATTATATAGTATCTATAAGAAAATAAAAACAGAATCTGTATGTCAATAGAGTAAACACAAATAACTTGGAAAATGCCATGAAAGTGATGCATTTGAACAGAGAAATATGACATATTCATTCTTCTGGACTCTTCCCTCGGCCCTCACTCTTAAACGAAAGGAATGTAGAAGAAAGTATTAAAAAGTACTCAAACCTTTAAGCTGAGGTCACTAATGGCAGGGAAGAAAGCGAAGTAGACCAACCTGATTACACAACTTAAAGCAAAGAATGAAATATTAGCTATTAGCAGAGAAGCAGTATGGAAATATAGAGTCCTACAGTGAAAACTACCTGTCATCAAAGGGTCCTAGGCAGCTCTAGAAGTGAAAAGCACCGCTTAGCAGGGAAAAGAAAGTAGAAAAACAGAGTCATGTTCTAAATTTATCTCAGGAGCTGCTGAACTCAGGTTCCTTGACCTCATGAAGCCAAGCAGCTTTAAGACATCTCCTGTCCTCGAAGTTGGGGAATTCTCCGGAAGGCTCACAGTAGAGCCTGCACTCAGGACACAGAACTCTTGCCAGCAGGCTTATCAAAGTCATTTTTATGTGTATATTTGACTGAAGGCTTGTAGAGTCCATTGCAATTCAGAGTTCAGAACTAAGACATCTATACATACACGACAGTGGTTTGATTGTTTTCCCCTTGTGCCTGTGTATATGATTACATATTCGTGTGCGTGAGTGTGGGTGTGCACATGTCATGACATGTGTGTAATCAGAGGAGAACCTTAAGTGTTGCTTCTCACCTCCCAGCTTGTTGGAGACAGGGTCTCTTTATTCTCCACTGCCCACACTTAACAAATTAGCCTGAACGCATCTAGGAATTCTGTTTCCACTTCATTCTTGCCATAGGCACTCTTGACTTAGAGCCATATGCTACCATGCTTTGCCTGGGTTTGGAGATCTGAACTCAGGTCCTTGTGATTGCAAATTAAGTGCTTTACCAACTGAATCATTTTCCCAGAGCGTGTTTATGTCTACTTTGATTTTAAGTTTACATTTTAATTATGTACATAAGTGTTCATCTGTGCTCACGTGCATGTGAGGGCAGTGCCAAAGGGAACAGAAGGCATTGCGCCCCTTGGATCTGAACTGATCTAGGTGCTAAGAGCAAGAATTGGGTCTACTACAAGAGTACTATGAACTCTTAACCACTGAGATATCCTTCAAGCTTTAATATATGCCAATTTTAGAGTACAATCAATTGAAAATTCTACTCAGTAAAAAGCCTTGCAAAATTTATTCACCCCCTCTCATCTTGATTTTAGCCAGTATTTTTAATGTAATGATTATAGTGGATTTTAATCAAATTTGATTCCTGAGAGAATTGCTCAGAACCGTTGAGGACATAATATTTATTTTTCATGTATTATGCGATGCTTAGATAGATAACATCAGCCTGAACAAGTTTACTGCAAAGTGTACTTAGTTACAAATATTTATTTCTATGTGTTATGCCATGCCTAGAGAGCTTCAGCCTGAACAAGTTTCCTGCAAAATGTAGTTGGTTACAAATGCTGCTTTGCAAGCTACTTCTCAAGACTAGTCACCACCAATGATAATTGCCTCTGTTGTGTCTTCCAGAAATAGGATGTATTTAAGAGAGCTGGTCGAATTCATAGTGATTTGGTGGTCAGGTAGAAGGAGTTTAGACATTCCATGGGGAGTGAAAATATGACCTCCTGCATGGAAACATGGGTATACTCTACTTACAGAGACTGAAGGACAGGCCGTCCAGAGACTGCTCCACCTGGGGCTCCAGCCCACATACGTACAGCCACCAAACCCAGACAATATTGCTGATGTCAAGAAGTACATGATGACAGGAACCTGATATAGCTGTCTCCTGAGACGCTCTGCCAGAGCCTGACAAATACAGAGGTGGACGCTTGCAACCAACCATTAAACTGAGCATGTGGTCCCCATTGGAGAAGTTAGAGAAAGGATTGAAGGAGCTGAAGGGGTTTGAAACCTCACAAGAACAACAATACCAGCCAACCAGAGCTTCCAGGGACTAAACCACCATCCAAAGAGTACACATGGACAGACCCATGGCTCCAGCTGCATATATAGCAGAGGATGGCCTTGTTGGGCACCACTGGGAAGAGAAGCCCTTGGTTCTACTGAGGCTGGTCCCCCCAGTGTAAGGGAATGTCAGGGCTGGGAGGCAGGAAGGGGTGGGTGAATGGATGGGGGAATACCCTCATGGAAGGAGGGGGATGAGATGGGATAGGGCGTTTATGGATGGGAAACCCAGAAAAGTGATAACATTTAAAATGTAAATACAAAATATCCAATTAAAAAAAAAGAAAGAAAGAATGTAGCAAAATAAAAAAAGGGGGGAACTCTAGCTCCACCCATTCATGGGGCATTAGCCTCAGTCTGTAGCTCAAAACCTGCAAATAGGAGTCAAATATATACTGCCTAAAGTTTGTACATTACTGAAGGGTTTCCAGGTTTCCTTCCCCTCTCCTGCACACAAGCTTTTGAGAGAAACAGAACAGTAGTGCTGGTTCCCACTAATCCCTTTCCTGTGAAGGTCTTCTCTTTTGGCTCGTCTCAGGCGAAAATATGAGCAACCCAGGTTTGCACAGCAGAGTATCCTAATCCTCTGTACCATTGGTTCTGATGGTGGCAGAACCCACGATTACCACCGTTCTCTTAATAGCTGAAGTACTTTTAAAAAAAGTTGTAGTTGTAAAAGGAAGATGAAGACTCGGATTTCATGACTGGGATAAGTATGGGTGGCAGTTCTGAAAATATTTTGCTACATTATCTATATTTTAAAATGGGTCTAGTTCCTCAAATTAAAAAAAAACATCAAAACAAAACATGGTAACAACAACACAAGCCAAAGCTGTGTGGGAAACACTTCATGAAATTCTCTGTGCGTGAGTATTTAGTGACTGACAGGTTAAAACCTCACCCTCAAGACACCGAGTTCTAAGGAAGCAAATAGCTAGGGGGAAAATGACTTTAAAGTGCAGAAAATGCTAAAGATACTAGAATTCCATGAAAGTGCTGTAGGAGAGAACAGCAGTCATGTCTTCTTAGAGAACTATGATTAAGGGAGAGTTTCCAAGGAGCTGTCCTGTAAACTGGCTTCCAAATGACCAGTGGCATTTCAAAGAGTGAAGTATCTAAACTAGAAACTTAGTAGTCTAAGTAAGGCACATAAGTGAGAAATCTAAACAAAGTGAAACATAAGAGTCACTACATTGTACTCCTCCAAGTAAGCAATCAGGATAAACTCTACAAATCATTTCTCTTTCACCCTTAGAAGAAATTTCTTATTTTGCTAATTAGTGAATAGGAAGTCCATGTGGATTTGCACAGGTGTTATGGGCAAATTTTACTAAAATACTACTAAGAAAGTTATAAAGTTATGGTAATACATTTTTTATTTTGAAGTAGAATAAATTTTCATGATAGCATGTTTGACCTTACCAAGAATCACAAAAGTACCTGAGACTCTCCTGGATCCTGAGACAGCCTGGGACCTGCTTATTCCTAGTAGAAAATGAATGCAGGAAGAGAAGAATGTTGTAGTCACTGAACATCTGGACTGAGAAACGTTTGATAGGAAACGCTTGGCATGTGTACGTTCCAGATGTGAGCATGTTGCATAAGTCTGACTCTTTCTGATTTGTATGCAAGATGAGAGTTTCTTCAACATAGCTCTCACATTCATTACTGTACGCCACTGCTGTAAATCCCCCCAGTTAAACAACAGCAGCTTTTATGCATTTGTAAGATGCGAAGGCTGAAGGAAATGCACGCTTGGAGATCATTAGAATGCATATTAGGTTCCTTAAAAGATTATTGTCAAACCTAAATATAATTATGTAGATGACCACGTCTTACAATTACCAGGCATGCCAAACCCATTAATATTTTTTGAAGAAATTCATATAACTCCATGTTTTCAGACAATTATCTGAGTAATGAGTAAAAAGAGCAAAATTCATGAAGAACAGGGTTCCTCTTTTTTTAAGGACAGCAGGACAGTAACATAAAGCATTGGAATATTTTCACAAAACTGTGGGCTTCTCAAGGTAATTCTGAGATAAATTCAAATATGGCTTCACTCAACTTGGAAGTAGTATGCGGTGACAACTGCTATTTCATTCTTTGTAAGTCAATGGCTCAGTCACTCCCAAAGAACAGAGGAAGCTACATCAGAAATTCCATACTTTGGCCTTTTGCAAAGTAGTTGGGCAGATTTCTGAAGCCCTAGGCTACTTTCTGAATGTGGTCTTCACCCCCTAATCATACTTCAAGTTTAATCACCAGTGTGGAAATAATAAGAGGTAGACACTTCTGGAGATGGTTAATTTGGGGGCAGAACTTTGTGAGTGGAATTCACAGCCTCATACAAGAGGTGCAAAAGAGATTTTTGCCCACTCTTGCCATGTTGAAGACAAGAGGCACCTACTATGAAGGACAGATCCAAATCTCTTCTTTCATTAAGTAACATGCCAGTTACTTCTCAAACTTCAGATCTGTGAGAAAAGAATCTCTTATAAGTTGTCTAACTTAAAACATTTTGTTATAGCATTTTATTGCCATCTCTAACATTTTGTTACAGCACTCATAACAAACAGACACAAGGCACTGGAATAGCACACTGCTTAGGCTTCCAAATTTAATTTTTACCTAAAGATGTTCCAGAGTGATCTCATCATTAATCTAATGCTTAATGAATAGTGGGGATTCATTAAAACGTCTTCCTCTTTCCTCTAATATGGCAACGAGTTGGAGGATTGAGGTAAGCCTAAAAGAATATTTGGCTTCTCTGCAAGTCAATGAAAGGACACAATTATATCTCATTAACAGTAAGAAGAGTTGCTCAAAAGCCAATTTCCAATGTCCACAACACAATCTAGCACTCCTTCCACACACTCTCTAAATACAAAAAACTTCCATTTAATCAATTACTCTCTGTACTTATGGACTCTGTTGTTTGCTCTATGAAAGGACAGAGGATTCACATCCACTAAACTTTCATAATCAACCCATTGTCACTTCTGGAAGGGAAGAGAGCCCCTTTCTGAGCAGTAATGAGACCTAAAGTATTTATATTATCATTGGCAGGAAAACCACATACGCACTCAGAAGGGATTTATATTCCATATATACTTGGGAACAGGAACCCAGCATTGCTTGATTTTTATTATTACGAACATGGATCTCGTCAGCATCTGTTGAATCATATTTATATTCATCACATTAAACACAGCTGCTAGGCCACAGGAACGAGGGGATAAGGAATAGAGGGAGTCAGAAAGGAATTTCCCCCCAAGAAAGGTGGAGCTTGGGAAAAGAGAAAATAGTTTTTGACTGTTGAACATAATTAGTGTTGGGTTTCCAGGGAACTATGGTGTAGCAGACAGACAGCTCTACAAGTAGGAATAAAAGCCCCATTTAGAAAAATAAATACTTTTCAGGCATCTTTTAAGGCAGGGAATACTATATTAAAGTCTATATGGCCTCATTGGGCATCAGTGGGTGGAGAGGCCCTTGGTCCTGTGAAAGCTCGATGGCCCAGTGTAAGGGAAAGCAAGGGGTGGGGTGGGAGGGAGTGGGTAGATGTGGGGGGGCTCCCTCATAGAAGCAGGGGGATGAGGGATAGGATAGGGTGTTTCCGGAGGGGAAAATGGGAAAGGGGATAACATTTGAAATGTAAATAAAGAAAATACCCAATAAAAGAAAAAAAACTTATGTTTTATAATACTTCTGCTATAGATAAGCATGAAAACTGGTTATATAGCATACCCTGTGTGTGTGTCTGTATGTATGTCCATGTATCTGTCTGTATGTGTGTCTGTGTGTCCACATGTCTCTGTCTCTCACATTCTCTGTCTCTCTCTGTCTCTCTGTCTGTCTCTCTCACACACACAAATACACACGTGCATGTGTGTGCACATGCACACACCCACATCCTCAGGAGTTCATACACACTTCTATGTTTAGGGACTCAGAAACATCCACCCACCCAGCCGTACTCCCCCTTTAACTTAACAATCATTTCGCAGTAATCTCCAAGGTAAATTCACATTTTCCTCCTTCCAAAATGTTATCATCAAGAATGTCTGGGTTCACCATCCTTCTTTCCACTTTCCCTGTCTCAATTTGTTTTCAGAAGGGCAAAGGCAAGGCAACAGCTTCATCCGTCTGTTAGACTGTATGCCAAAGGCATGAGAAGGCAAAACTGCCCCTTCCACAGCCCCATGATCCAGTGCAAGACGCCTGTGGATTGCAACACAGAACTTGATAGCAGAAATTGTCATGTTTCCATTAGAAACCTTGTTGCTGTATAAAAGAAAGGTGGATGCCTCATGATGGATGTAGAAAACATTTTGGAAAGAGAATAAAATTATTGCTTGAGGGAAGAATGTATTGCACCGGACCCTGGATCCTTTGCAGATGGAGGTCTGCGTCAAGATATTCAAATTCAGATTTATGGCTACTTTCTGAAATTCTTATGGTCTCTCTAGTAGGTGGAGAACAGCACCCTGGCATAAATTGGCCAAAGTACTGGGCTTATCTTTCATGTCATTGCAGATATGTTTACTCTCTAAGAATGCTAACAAACAAGAGATGCCGAGGAACGAAATGGTCACGGGGTTTTATGCTCAGATTTCAAAGTGGGGAAGGAAATTATTCTGCTCAGCTGGAAGAGTAAGAGAGGATCAATGGAAGCAAAGCTGTCCCCTGGACACACCACAGCACGGCTCAGCCTAATGGCCTATTTCTCTGAAGCTCTTGGGCACACCTGCCTTTACATTTCTATTTCCCTAATATCTCTAGGATTATTACAGGGATTTTTTTTTTCTTTGAATGAGCACACTAGCAATTACTGTGATGTGATGTGATCTCCAAAGAGCCAGTCAGCATGCCATCAGCAGCCAGGGTATTTAACTCAGATCAAATCATGACCAGCCAAGGGTTTTTCATGCTCGCAGAGGAAGAGACTGTGCGAGAGTCATGAAGTTCCACAGATTGGCACCAGCCTTCTTTGCTTATTTGCACGGAAAGACGGGCTGTGGTCAGTGTTTAGGAAAACAATATGAATGAGGCTGCTGCAGAGAATCCATTGGGAACTCTGATAAATATCTGATTAAATTAGTCTCCAACGTAATTACATTAAAATCAAATTTGTTTAACTTTTTCTATGCTTGGTTATCTCTGCACACCCAAAAGGGCGTTAATTGGCAACCTAGCTTCTAAGGCATTTATACCACTGGAGGTTCATTACGTCCCTGTTTTATAATGCAAATGAAGACACGGAAGCTTGTTTTGAACATTAGCAATTCAACTTTGAGATTTTTATTCTTCAAGGGAACTCCTGGGGTGAGGTCTTTTCCTATTGGCATTTTAAATGTGAATTTCTTCAAATATCAATTTTTAAAGGGCGTAACATGTACCTAGGAATGTTGTTTGTGCTTGTAGATGTTAGAGAAATAGAACAACGAGGAACTGTAAACAGGGGAAAGGCGCTCCTCCATCCACCTTGCCAGCTTTGGGGAAGCTTCCACTTTCCATGGAGACCCTTTCTTTCTATTTGAGTTCTTCCATTGATTTAAACTCTTCCTATTTTTTTTTTTACTTATTCACTTTACATTCTCATCATGGCCTCCCTCCCAGTCACCCTTCCCCACAGTCCTTTCCCCATCTCCCCTTCTCCTCAGAGAAAGTTCCCCCCACACCCTTACCTCCTTATCTCCAGACCCTGGCATATGAGGTCTTTGAAGAACCAGGCACATCATCACTCACTGAGGCCAGACAAGGCCGCCCAACCAGGACATATCCTATAGACAGTCAACAGCTTTTGGGATAGCCCCTGCTCCAGTTGTTTGGGACCCACATGAAGACTAAGCTGCACATCTGCTACATACATGCCAGGAGGCCTCGGTCCAGCCCGCTTATGCTCTTTGGTTGGTTGGTGGTATAGTCTTTGAGAGTCCCAAGTGTCCAGGTTAGTTGACTCTTTTGGTCTTCCGGTGGAATTTTTATCCCCTTTCAGGCAATCCTTCCAGCAATCCTTTACTTTTTTTTTTTATTAAAATCAGTGTACTAAGTTATTACATATACAAAGAGCAAAACTTCTACCTATCATCCATACTTTTGCTGGAGTTTCTATATGCAGATAAAGTAACGGCAATCCTGGGTACCAATCATGGCTGAATCTCAAAGTTAAGAAAATTCTTCAATTGTTTATTGTGTGTTTGAGTATATGAGAGCCAAGCGTGTACACATAATTTATGAAAGAATGATGTCAAATCCACTCTAGTAAACACCACTCCCACCTTGGGGATATGGAGAAGGTACATGCCTGGTGAAAGGTCACTACCAAAGATGACTTTTAAAAGAAGGTCACATTCTTTCTGTCTCCTAAATACTGGGATTTATTGGCACTTTTCTATGAGTAGGTTGGTGAAAAAAAATCTTATGGGTGAAGACCTTAAAGGCAGTACTGTGCTAGCAATAGGCAACAAAATCATGTATGCACCCAAAGCTCAATCAAAAATAAAAAGAACTTGAATCTATTAAGAGTAGGTTTACCCACTGAACTGCACATGGTTAGCGTGTCCCTTCTGAAACAGACTGAAGATGACAGGATCATAGAAAATGTTGTAGCAGCTAGCATAGGAGACAATCTATCATGGAATCACAGGTGAATATGATATTGGTAATGACTGGTAAATCCCCAGATTGACCTAGACAGCTCTCGATCAGATTACAACTACAAATTCAAGATCTGTCTGAACCATTTTACCAGGATGAATAAGACAATGTGTAGGGAGCAGAGCCTGGTGAGCAAATCATGAGGACGGTGCAGTAAGACCCACCCCCTCTAAGGTTCTTCGTCTTTAACTAGGTTTGGGTTGTGCATAGGGAAAGCTTTCGTCTGAATGAGAACTTTGTTACTAGATTTTACTAAAGGAAACAAAATTTAAAGTATCTGGACCAGTTAAAGAACTAGTGTAAAATTTCTTCCAAAGCTAACAAGTGAGGAAGTTTGTGGGTTTGAATAGGAGTGGCTACCACAGACTTACCTGTTTGAAAGCCTGGCATGTAGGGGATGTGGCCTTGTAGAAGGTGTGGTCTTGTTCATCTGAAGTATGTCACTCAGGAGATAGGCTTTGTGGTCTTATATGCTCAACCTACACAGAATATGACATACAGTCTAATTCTGCTGCCTGGAGATCAAGATGATGAATTTAGCCCCTTCTTCAGCACCGTGTCTGCCTGCATGCTGCCATGACGATAACAGGCTAATCCTCTTAACTGTAAGCTAGCCCCAATTAAATGTTACTTTTTATATTGGATGTTTTTTATTTACTCTCATTTCAAATGTTATCCCCTTTCCTGGTTTCCTGTCCATAAATCCTCTATCCCATCCCTTCTCTCCCTTCTTCTATGAGAACACCCAACCACCCACCCACCTGCTCCTTCCTGCTTCCAAGCTCTGACATTCCCCTACACTGGGGGGTCCAGCCTTGGCCGGACCAAGGGCTTCTCATCCCTCTGGTGTACAACAAGGCCATCCTCTGCTACCCATGCAGTTGGAGCCATAGGTCTGTCCATGTGTACTTTTTTGATGGTGGTTTAGTCCTTGGGAGCTCTGGTTGGTTGGCATTGTTGTTTTTATGTGGTTGCAAGTCCCTTCAGCTCCTTCAGTCCTTTCTCTAACTCCTCCAATGGGGACCCTGTTCTCAGTTCAATGGTTGGCTGTGCATGTCCACCTCTGTTTTGTGCTCTGCCAGAGCATCTCAGGAGACAGTTATATCAGGCTCCTGTCAGCAAGCACTTCTTGGCATCAGTGATAGTGTCTGAGTTTGGTGTCTGTATGGGCTGAATTCCTAGCTGGGACAGTCTCTGGATGGCTGTTCCTTCAGGCTCTGCCCCAGACTTTGTTTCCATATTTCTTCCTATGAATATTTTTGTTCCCTCTTCTAAGAAGGACTGAAACATCCACACTTTGGTCATCCTTCTTGAGCTTCATGTGGTCTGTGGATTGTACCTTGGGTAATCCAGGCTTTTGAGTTTTTTTTGGTGGTGGTGGTGGTGATGGTGGTGGTGGTGGTGGTGGTGGTGGTGGTGGTGGTGGGTTGTGGTGGTGGTGGTGGGTGGTGGTGGTGGGTTTTTATTTTTAAGAGTTTGGCAAGCATAGTGTCTCTTCACAGCAGTAGTAACCCTAACTAAGACAGATGGATAAGGAGCCATCCTAAGGAAATACTATTTAACGTTCAGGTTAACATATCTATTATACAAATCTTGAGAAGTGTGATCAGAGAACTGAGTAATAGTAAAACAGCGGAGGAGAAATTTGAAGTAGTGTGAGGCAAACAGATTCATCCATACATGTATACATACACAGATACACGCAGACATGTGTGTGCATGGGTGCTTGCATGTGTGTGTGTGTGTGTGTGTGTGTGTGTGTGTGTGTGTATGAGAGAGAGAGAGAGAGAGAGAGAGAGAGAGAGCTGGGAATTTAGCTCAGTGGTAGAGCGCTTGCCTACCAAGCGCAAGGCCCTGGGTTCGGTCCTCAGCTCCGGAAAAAAAAAAAATAGAAAAGAAAGAAAGAGAGAGAGAGAATGGGTATGGGCTTTGACACTTGCTAGTATGGCATAGAAGAACATTTATGAGATGAAACATCTAATAAGAATTTCTATATTGTTTTCTGTGAGACAAATGACAATAGCCTCCAGTTTCTAATGTTGAGGTGTCCCATAAATGTGCAGATAGGTGTACTATAGCAGATCTTAAAGACAGGAGTTTGACCTTCTGGGTCAGTGGGTTACTATGCTTCCTGGCATGATGATAATGGACTGAACCTCTGAAACTCTAAGCCAGCGTCAATTAAATGTTTTCCTGTATAAGTGTTGCTGTGGTCATGGAGTCTTTTCACAGCAAGGAAACCCTAAGACTAGTTGGTTCTCTCCTTCCATCCTGTGGGGCCTGAATATCAAGCTTAGGTGGTCCAGCTCTGTGGCAAGTGCCTTTACTTGACAAACTATCCCACTGCCCCAATCCCTGTCATTTATTGAATGCTTCATTTGCTAAGTGTGTTTCGCAAATTATTCTCATGTAATCTTTAAAGTAAATAAATGACAGCTATGATAGTTTGGATTAGAGTGAAAAAACTGGGGTTGGAGATTTAGCTCAGCGGTAGAGCGCTTGCCTAACAAGCGCAAGGCCCTGGGTTCGGTCCCCCGCTCTGAAAAAAAAAAATTAGAGTGAAAAAACTTCACAGACACTTTATCATCTTCATGTCTCAGTGTTAGAAACAAAATTTGAATTTATTCATTTAAAATATATTGATGATTTTACTTGAGAACATATCTCAACAAGCTAGATAAATGCTTTAAAAGGTCTATCTCAGTATATCATAGTATAATACAGTGAATAAAACATAAAATCTTAAAAAAGGAAAGGTGTTGTCTTACCTGTAGATGAACAGAATAAAAATTACATTGAATTTCTCCTCAGAAAACAGGCAAGCCCAAGGACAGTAGAATAAAATATTTAAACAGTTGAAAAAAAAAACTCACACAACCAGGTGCCTGGAAATTCTCTCTTCAAAAATGAAAGAGACATAGAGACTTTGTGAAACACAAGGCAAAATGTCATGTGATCTTGATACCAGTAGACCTGACCTGTCAGAGTCCTCAACACTGCTTACCTTTAGCTGACCTTGAAACACTGAGGCAACAGCTGACTGGCTAATAACTAGGAGAGATCAGAATAAAGAGGAGTATTGAGACAAGGTTCTCTCCTCAGAGCTAGAGCATCGAAGAACCCAAAGAGTCTAGGGCACTAATTCAACTGAAGTTTTCAGAAGCAATTCTGGAGGTTTTTGTTGGTAGCAAAGAGCTAAAAATTATCTCTCTCTTTCTAGTTGCTGGAAAATCAGGAAATAAGTGTGCATCAATAAATTTTCTTTGTCCACTTCTTAGATCCTCAGACAGTCTAATTATATTTAATCTTTTGGCTGATACCTTTTAGGAATCCATATTCTTACTTAACATTAAATGAGTGTCACTTCTCCATCAGTGTTTTTCATCACGATTGTTTTCACAGAGGCAAACTCTAAATGTAATTTATAATATTTTATAAGTGCTGGAGATTGTTACTTAAGCTTTCTATTTTCTTAAGCTTTAGATCAAAGTCCAAGCATGATGGTGTCCTATGTAACAAGTCTCTGTAAAATCAATGCATATAACAATCAATGCTTTATAATGATTGACTGCAATTGTTATTTTTGCTGCAATGTCTTAGTATATAAGTTATCTTCAACAAAAATATCCTGATCTTTAACTTTATCCATACTTTTAATATTTAAATATTGCAGCCCTATACAATAAGAACAAAGTACCTGAAGAAATATTTACTTTATTTATTATACTTTATTCCACAAGTCCAAATTTAAATTCAAATGTAAATCATGAGACAAAGAAAAATAAATAAATAAGTGTAAATGAAGTAATATATTGTATAAAAATTCATTCATGCACACACAGACACACAGACACACACACACACACACACACACACACACACACACACAATTAAACTGTTTAAATGTAATAGTACCTGACTTGGGAGTTTGGTAGTTAAAATTAAAATGTTGAAAACTGCATTATCATCTAGCAAGAAAGTAAAGTAAAAACTAACTTTAAATTCTGATAAGTGTGTGTTCTCATCCATGGGTAAGCTGATAAGAAGAGTAAAATGATATGCCCTTCAAATTAAAGGGAAAAAAATGAACTGCTAAAAAATACTGAGACCTGAAAAGCAATTTAAAGTATGAACACAAGCACAATAAATGGAGTAACATAAATAAAATCTTTTAAATATGATGTTATAAAGCCAAATATGTTAATTAATTGCATTAAAATGTGTACGGATTAAGTGTGTTAATGAAGTGTGAAATATTCATAATAAATACATTATTAATACTAACAAGACAAAATGGTTATGCTCAAAATCTGGGGTACAGTCAGCTCAAGAAGTAAAATACCAGATGATAAAAGACTGTCAGAGAGTGACTTCCAAATTAATTCCTTCAGCATTGTCTGAAATATACTTGGAAATACGAGTTATTAGTAAATAATTTCGTACTAGAGTTCAAAGGTTTTTGATGGTAAGGACAACTTTGCTTTATGTTTAGGTGACACTTCTCCAGTTTTTCCTTCATCCACGGAGAATGATGGTTCCTTTACTCACAACTCAAGCCTGAATGTGAGTGGTTTTGAGTGGGAAAATAAGACCCTTAGGAAACTGCTTTGTGAGATTGATTTGTTTTCTCCCAAAGTATGTGGACTGCCCATACATGCTGCCTGGTCTCTACCTAAAAGTCCAGAAACCTGAGTTGTTCTGGTGGCAGAATTCAGTGGCTAGATAGAAGCATGAATATTCTATACACCAACTGTAGGGCACTGCAGAAAAACTGCACCCAGTGAAAGTAATTCTATGCAAATGGAATGCTAGGAAATGCAAGGAAATCCCCTCGGTAGTGAACCTCAAAACAACCAGAGACTGGGAATAGAGTTCTGAGCCTCTGGCTGAGAAAACATTATATGCAGCTGTTAGATCCACAGTAGGAACTTTTACAGCCACTAATACCAAGATGACGTACCCCTGGAATCCTCTGTTCTCAGGGAACGAGGGTCTGTTTACAAATGTAGTCAGGTAAGTCACCCAAACTACCCAGATGTCACCTTCACTTTCTAGCTCTAATTCTGGCATAGTTCTACAGATAATTGTGGGTGGAGAGAATATACTAGAAGATTTTGGTGAGAAATGTGGTATTCAGCAAATAGCTAACAGAGAAAACTGAATAGGAAGATTCTTGTTGGGTCATATGACTATTAGACTAAATTAAGACAGCCAATAAATCTGTGGAAGTTGGTAGAGATATAACTTGGTAGATTATGGAAGGAAGGCATGATACAAAATAGAGCAGATTTGAAGGAGCCACTTTGCCAGAGAATGGAGTTATGTTCTGCTGCACTGCACAGAATCAAAGTCGTTCAACAAGTCAATCACACTCAAGGTAAGACGAAGAGCATCAAGAGTATGTGAAACTTATGTTGTGAACAGGGCTAAGTCTGTAGTAGTCTAAGAGTCCTTGGAAATTGTGTACCTAATGTGCAAAATAATGTCACAGTACCTCTGGGTCTCCTCTACATTGCTTAGACCAGTTTTGGCACAGGAAATATGAGCTCCCTTTATAGGATGAGAGTGCCAAAGCCTCTTTAAACAGATGGTTGTTATTTCATTATTCAGTATCCCTTCCCATGACACTTCTCTGTCTGCCAATTACCGCAGTAGAGATAGGCTTCTACTTTTGGCAAAATGACTGAGATTGCTTTTGAGAAACAGTATCTAAAGGTGTGAATTATTTCTATTTGCTTATTTACCTACCTAGCAATCTGTACCTAAAATTAGATTGGAGACTGAATTCAGTTACTGATATATCCAAAAGAATTATATACCTCATTTTATGATTGACCCCTGAGAATTAATACTGAGATGAACGTTTTTTTCTCCCCAATTCTCTTTGGCGTAGGTAAGGGATAGATACTTATTTAGAACCCAACTAATTGTTTTAGTATCTAGAGATAATACTGTGAAAACCTAGACTGTCACAATTAAAAATCTTTTAGGACAGATCTCCATGCTGTCCCCCTGAACTCCATTGTTGGGATCACCTCTCTGCCTGCATTCACCACCTACTACTCCAGAAACTTACAGGTTAGACCCTCCCACCCACCCACATGTCTTGCCTGCCTGCCATGTCTTGTGGCACACCCAGCTGCTCTGAGACCTGCACTGAAAACTGAGTTCCATTATCCAGCCCAAGGCTGCACACCTTAATCCTGCTGCACCAGGAACATCCAGGGAAAACCAGACGGCTAAAGGCCAGCATAGGAACGCAATCAACAAGAACAAGGGCAATTTGGTACCTTCAAAGCACAGCACCTTACTACAGCAAGCTCTGGATATCCTAATATGACCAAAGCATAGGAAAATGACCTTAAATCCAGTCCTATAAAGAAGATAGAGCCATTGAATAGGAAATGAATAAATCTCTTACAGAAATAGAAGAAAATACAATCAAACAGTTAGAAGTCTTTAAAAAGGAAACAAATCCCTTAAAGATATATAGAAAAAACACCATTAAATAGGTGAAGGAAATAGAAATACACGAAATGGTATAAGACCTGAAAGTACAAATAGAAGCAAAAAGAGACAATTTCTCCTACTTAAAGCAAGAGATGCCTATAAGCCTACAATAAGCTTCAGAACACCAGCTAGATTGGACCAGAAAAGAAAACCCTCCAGGCACGTAATAATCAAAACGCTAAATCTACAGAACAACAAAAACAAAAAGACTACTAAAAGTTGCAAGGAAGGCCAAGTAACATAGAAAGGCAGACCTATCCAAATTACCACCAACTTCTCAACAGAGACTCGAAACCTTGGGAGGGCCTGGACAGACATCATACAACCTCTAAAAATCCACTTGTGCCAACCTAGACGACTTTAGTCAGCAAAACTCTCAATGATCAGAGATGGAAGATATTCGAAGACAAAACCAAGTCTAAGCAATATCTATACACAAATCCAGTCCTACAGAAAATACTAGAAAAAAATTCCAACCCAAGGAGGTAAACTATATACAACTAAAAACAGGATATTATGCACCAGCAAAAATTAAATGGGGGAAGCACCTCTCTCTCTCTCTCTCTCTCTCTCTCTCTCTCTCTCTCTCTCTCTCTCACACACACACACACACACACACACACACACACACACACACTACCACCACCACCACCACCACCACCATCAAAATAACATGAATTAACTATCATTGGTCATTACTATCTCTCAACATCAATGGACTCAATTCCCTAATAAAAAGGCGTAGGCCAATAGAATGAATGTGAAAGAAGGATACACCATTCTGCTGCTTGCAAAAAATACATTTCAGCAACAAAGATAGACATTACGTCAGAATAAAGGGCTGGAAAAAAGTTTTCTAAGTAAACAGACCAAAGACACCCAAGCTGGAGTAGCCATTCTAATACCTAATAAAATAGAGTTTAACCAAAAGGAATCAAAATAGATGGGGAAAGACACCTCATACTCATCAAAGGAAAAATCCACCAAGATGGCATCTCAATTCTGAACATCTATACCTCAAATGCAAGGGCACTGGCATTCATAAAAGAAATATGACTAAAGCTTTGTTCATGTAACAAAATCCACACAGTAATAGTGAGTGATTTCAACACCCCACTCTGATCAATGGACAGGTCATCTAGACAGAAGCTAAACAGGAAAATGATGAAACCACACAAAGATTCAACAAAGAAAGAGAATTTCAGTATTCATAAGTAAGCCTAAAAATTCTACCAGGGAATTCTTACAGCTTATTAATTCAATAAAGTGACTGGATAAAAAATCAACTAAAAAATTCAGTAGCCCTCCTTTATACAGATGATAGAAATTATGGAAACTGAGAAAGAAATTAGGGAAACAATACCCTTTATCAGAGACACAAAAATATAAAATATCTTGGTTTACCACTAATTAAGCAAGTGAAATACTTATACATAAGAACTTCAAGTCTATGAAGAAAGAAATTTAAGAAGATATCAGAAGATGGAAAGATTTCCCATGTTACATGGTAGAGTTATCAGTAAAAACGGCCATCTTATCAAAAGCAATTTACATATGCAGTGCAATTACCATCAGAGTTTCAACACAATTCTTTACAGACTTTGGGAGAACAACTCTCAACTTCATGTGAAAAAGCAAAATATCCTGTGTAGCTAAAACAATCCTGTATAATAAAATCTCATCTGGAGATATTACTCTCCCTGATTTCAAACAATACTCAAGAGCAATGATAATATAAACCACGTGGTATTGGTAATGGAATAGAATCAAAGACCCACGGAAAAAAAAACCTGCACACATATGAACACTTGATATTTGACTAACCAAAAACATACAATGGGAAAAAGAAAGCATATTCAGCAAATGGTGTGTCTAATGGAACGTCTACATGCAAAGAATGCAAGTAGACCCATAGCTATCGTGTTGCAAAACAAAACAAAACAAACAAAAACGAACCAAAACAAACAAAACCAAAAAACCCAAAAACTTAAGTCCAACTGGATCAAAGACTTCAAAATAAAGTCACATACATTAAATCTAATAGAAGAAAAAATGGGGGAACTCTCTTGAACTCATTGGCCTAGGAAACAACTTACTGAATGGAATAATAGCTCAGGCATTAAGATCAACAATTAATGAAAGGGACCTCATTTAACTGAAAATCTTTTCCAAGTCTAAGTACAATATCAATAGGACAGAACAGCAATCTTCAGAATGGGAAAAGATCTTCAACAACACTACATCTGACAGAGGACAAAGATTTTATATATATATATATATATATATATATATATATATATATATATATATATATGATATTAATCACTAACAAACCAAATAACCCAATTGGGGATTGGGATTGGGATTGAAAGGGATACAAAGCTAAACAGAAAATTCTCAACAAAGGAGCTGAGAAGCATGTAAAGAAATGTTCAATGTCTTTAGTCACCAGGGAAATGCATGTCAAAACAACTTTGAGAGTTCGTCTTATACCAGTCAGAATGGTTAAGATAAACTCAAATGACAGCAGAGGCTGGTGAGGATGAGAAGCAGTGGAAACACTCTTCCATTGCTGGTGGGAGTGCAAAATTGTACAACCACTTTGAAAAAAAAAGTGGTTTCTCAGAAAAATGGAAATAATTCTACCCAAGAATCCAGCTATACCTTCCTGGTCTTATGTGCAAAAGATGCTTCACTATACAAGGAAGACACTTGTTTAACTATGCTCATAGCAGCTTTATTCATAATAGTCAGAAACTGGAATAGATGTGCCACCTTTTCTTTATCCATTCTATGGTTGAGGGACATCTAGGTTGTATTTAAGTAAGGATATATGCCCAGGAGGGTAGAGCTGGATCCTTGGGTAAGGATCTCTGTTGGTAAGAACCTACAGCCTTCTCAGTTCATGCTAGTGGTTCACTGGGATAGAAAACCAAAATGTGAAAAATTCATAAAATCCAAGACTAGCAGGATGGCTCAGTGGATTCAAAGCACTTGCTGTGGAAGCCTGATCACTCCAGCTGGATCCCCATAAATTACAGGAAAAGCTGGGTAAAGTAGGTGACCTTCTATGTCTTCCCAACACTGTGAAGTGAAGAGGGACGTAGAGAAAGTAAAAAGCTCAGAAACTCAAGGCCAATCAGCCTAAAATAACAGAGCATGGCAAGAGATTGGCTCAACTATATGCTGGGGAGAATCAAGTACCGAAAGCTGTCCTTCAAAACCCACAAGCATTGCAACACACACGTATATTTACATATGCATACACATTGTGCACATATATGCAATAATAAAAATAGGTGAATAAATAAAATTTCAGTTTATGGATGCCAGATACAAAATATGTTTTAAAGTGATTGAACTGGAAAGGCGAGATCAGAGAACCAAAGGGTTTTGGTTCCATTGGTACCAGTTTAACCGTATAATTCATGTGTTCACTATGCTAGAGACTCTGGAAGACATATCTACTATGTGGTGATATTTATTATCACTTCACAAAACCAAGACATGCTTGTTAATCAGCATAAGTGGCTTCGATAAGATCACAGGGCTACTAGATGGCAGAAACAGGATATTCCACATATCTAGGAATTTCACATTTCAGGAATTTCCATTAGGACTATACCCTTTTTCTGCTTCATCCACTCTCAGCCTCCAGCAAAGCATCTTCATTAGAATAGAGGCTTTGAAGTTGACTAGACCAAGGAAAATGAATTGTGGCTGGTTATGATGCATGCAACATATATGCATGTATTTGAAACAGTACAGCTTTTTCCCTATACTCTACTTTAATATTTCTTGAGAATAACAAGTCAAAATGGTGTTAAAGCTGACTGAGTCATGGTCAAGGTAGAGCACTGGACTCCTTTTGTGCATGAAATTGTACACTTTGCCCACCGTTGAACCCTTTCAACTTGAGAAAGTTTCACATGATCTCAGATATATAGGCATATAACAGAGACAGAGAGGTCAAATATTTATTCATTATACACAAAGGCACTTATCTCAAAATTAGTATAATATAATTTTGCCATTTAATAAAGGCCATAAAATTTAAATACTAACAAGATAGGTGTCCTTATTAGTTTGATCTAAAAAAATAAATCTTTTTTAAAATATTTGTTAAGACAGGGTATAAAATGTCTCCAATGATTTTAATGTTTTGTTTTTAGTGCTGAAAAGCCCATTCCAGAAATTGTTAGAAATTCTGTCTTAATCCCAAGAAAAAAAAATAATTAACACCTTTGATGAAATTCAATTCTGCAATTCAAATGCCACATTTAAAATTCAAGCATTTTGACATTACACAATTGAAATATATACTTGTTTCCTACCATAACTGAAGAACGAAACCAGGAATGTATAACATTGTTTTCTGTAATTATATCATTATGCTTTCAAGAGAAGAGAAAACTTTTTATGCACAGTAAAATCATCATAGTTCATATCAACAATAGTTCTGAACTTGAGTACAGTTCCTTCAGGCAGTGTTTGTTGTCATGACTGATAGCATGCACAGGGGAAACCTGTGTGTTGTATGTTAAAAATCAAGACTGCAATTAAATCACATGAAGAATATGGGTCAGCATCACAAGAAACAACTTGGATTCGCCACATATTTGAATTTGAATTGATACACATAGTTCCTGCATGTTCTGAAATGTTTTTACTCTTGCCAACTTTTTTCTCATCCTCCTTTTCACATCCATTTTTCACATTCAATTGTGTGACCTCATATGGCGTTGTGGCTCATAGCATAATAAACTGTGTTTGGTGGCCATTTTGCTTAGGCATGCTATGAGCCAGCCAGGGGAAGTAAAGGTCCTGGACATTGCAATGACAGGGACCCACTCAGGAAACATGACAAGGTGCAGGCCATGTGGACATGAGTTCAGAAAGTAAATCACGCTCACTTCTGGTTTACCGACCTTATTCTTTAAGTGTAAATCACGAGTTGCATGACCTGAGTTTCAGATCTTACCAGGAAGACGTAGAAGAAGAGATTGTTTTCCTAAAGCCCCGATCTCAGGCCATCAGAAATGGGATGAATGGTAATCGGCGTCATGAGCCAAAGTACCCAGAATCAAGGGACAGCGGTGAGCTGTCTGAAAACATAGAGCAACCCAGCAAGAAGGATACAGGCCACTGGTCACTGAGGCACCAAGTTAAATTAAATTTCACAAGTATTTGTCAGTCTATATCACGTGCAAGACACTCCACGCTGTCCCAAAAATATGAACATTAGTGCAGACTTACAATGAAAAAGAGAATAACGTAGTGGGGGACAAAACCAATCAGGTTACCAATACTTAGAAGACACATAACACCGAAGAACGAGATGCTAAATAAAGCTGGGGAATAGGTGAAGTTAGACTGGAGAGAAGACAATGGTGCTGTAGGTAGACCAGGTGTCTCTGTGACCTGGTAAGTTCAGTTCCTTCAGGTACATTTCTAGTAGGAGGATTATTGGGTCCTGTGGCAATTCTAATTTCAGTTTGGAGGAACTTGTAGACCGTTCTCCCCAATAGCACTTTATGTTCTCACCAACAGTGTAAATCTTCTCCAGAACTGTTCTGTTTTGTCTCTTTGAGGGTGACAATTTAAATTTGAGAGAGGCGATGTATCTCACTGTAGTTTTGATTTGTCCTTTCCTGGTATTCGTGTTATTAGATTTTTATACATAAATCTGCTAGATCTGTTCTTTGACTGTGAAATGCCAGCCTAGGACTTGGCCTTCTTTTTAATCAGATTGTTTGAGGTTTTTTTTTTTTAACATGCAGAGTCAATGACTCAACAAGCCCTTGTTTACTAGCTGAGATTATTCTGTCTCCACTGTAATTCATTTTGAGTGTAATTAATTCAATGACTCCTTTATATTGGGTGATAAAATATTAATTCCATTAAATATGTATTACTTGAAACATACCTTGAAAAATAGCTAAGACTCTAAGCCGACTATCATGGAGATATGTGTACATCTATATTTATTGCTGCACCATTCATAGTAGCCAGAAAATGGTATCAGTCTAGATATCCATCAGTAGAAGAATTAATTCAGAACATGGGGCATATACGCACACAATGAACTTTTACGCAGCTATGAAGAAAAATAAAATAATAGCATTTGGTAAGGTGATGGATATGATTAAATTAATCAAATGATCCAGATCTCAAACAAACAAACAAAAAGAAAAACCCACAAGTACTGAATATTTCTATATGCAAATCCTAGATTTAAATGATAGGTGTGTCATCCAGACAGTGCCAGGTGTGGAGTCCTTTCATGGTATGGACCAGTCATTGGTTGGCCACTCCTCCAAATGTCCAGGAACCGGAGGCTAGATAGCCCAGAGACCTAGAATACAACCAACCATGACTTAAAAAAGTCTGTCAGGGCTTTCATGTTCTGGAGTCCTTTTGTGTTAGCTGGGCTTTTGCTTCTGGTTTCAGAGGATGGGAGAACAGAGCGTTGTGATTTTTTCCAGTAATACTATGAGAAGCATAGTTAGGTGATGCTTCTTCAATCCTCTTCCATCATTTACATGGCTTCTCTGGACTCTTAGGATCTGTTAAGACCCAAACAAATTATCATCTCCTCCAGAAATTATATTAGCCTTTTTCGGGTAGACATGATTTCTTTGTTTTGCTTTGTTCTCAAAATTATAACTATGTGGAGAGCTTTCCTGCATTTCTGAAAACTCCATATGGACCTTTGATATCCCCTATTAAAATATAATGGTTCTCATGAAAGATTTATATGGGATTGATTGTGTGGAATTGTTGGTGTTTTACAGATGCTTAGAATATCATAAATATAAGTTGATTTTGATAGCGAATAATCTTGCATTTATTAAATAATTAAGGTATTATGCTTAAGAAAGCATCAATATAATAATGTGTCTTAAATAGAAAATATTTAATCTCATCCAGAAGCTATATAAACTAATAAAATTTTTCTGGCAATCATAAAAAATTCAATTAAATTATTCTGAAGGATATTCTGCGATACTCATAAATCAGTGCTTTGCCCAATCATCATCAAAGAGGTGTCTTCCAGCAACTGATGGGGACAAAGGCCGAGACCCTCAGCCAAACAATAGGCAGGGCTCAGGGAAGGCTGCAGAAGACGAAGAGGAAGAATTGTAGAAGCTAGAAGGATCAAGGATAAAAGGAGAACCTAGCCCACATAATCAACTAAGTAGGGCTCACATGAGCTCACAGAGGCAGAAGCAGCAATCATGGAACCTGCATGCATATGCGCTAGGTCCTCTGCATACATGTTGTATGTAATTGTTTATCTTGGGACTTTTGTTGGACTCCTAACAGGGTGAGTACAGGTATCTCTTTTTGCCTACTCTTATGACCCTTTTCCTCCTACTGGGTTGCCTTGTCCAGCTTTGATATAAAGGTTTATACCTAGTCTTATTGTAACTTGTTATGCTGTTAGTTTGATATCCCTGGGAGGACTGCACTTTTCTGAAGGGAAATGGAGAAACAATGGATCTGGAGAAGACAGGAGTAAGTGGGCTTGCTGGGAGGAGTGGAAAGAGAGGAAACTCCAGTTAAGATTATAATGTATGAGAGAGGAATAAATTTAAATATGTATGAATGTATACATGTATATATGTATATATATATATATATATGCATTTGTAGATGATGAAACTTGAAAGAGTATTAGCAGTGAGGAAGAAGAGATCTTGAAGAAGCAGTGAAATGGACAGAGTAATGAAGTACATGCAATAGGAAGGCAGAAGAAATGTACAACCAGAGAAAGACAGTGAGAGTCAGAAAGAGGAATGGAGGGATGAGGAAAGACAATGAAAGACAACAAAATGTATAGCAAAGTGTATGAATGTCTAAAAAGTAGTAAAATAAAGAGAATTACTAATTATTGATAAACATATTCAAGGGTAGGAGGTACGTTTTGAGATCTAAGAACATGTCAAGCTAAAATTCAAGGATAGGATTTATGTTTTTAAGAATTCATATTGCCAAACTTCTTGCAACATGTCTGATTTAAGAAGCAATTCTTAAACAAGAGTTGGGAATGAGGAGATGTCACAGTCATACCTGGGTCCCTGCTTTGGAGAGACAGTACTGCATCCAGGAATCAGTCACCACCCTTCAGAACACAGCACATGCCAGAGCTCATGAAAGCCACATAAGAAAACTCTTCAGAGATCTGGAAATTCGTGGATACTCCAAATCCATAGTAAAAACTGCTTCACAGGTCACCATCAACAACAACACCAAAGACTGGTGGGACAAGAGTGTGTATTTTAAAAAACAATACCTTCAGCATAATAAAAACAGCACTCAGCCCTTTTCTAATTAAACCCCTGGGTGCACTCTGGGGTTTGCTAGCCTTTGTCTTTTAACCACTTTTAAGCACAAGCATTTAACCACTAGTTAAACTGTTAGTGCAACAGTTGTGACCTATTTGGGATCCATTTTACTTACCCTTAGATCTTGATTTCCAGGGCTAGACAGTGTGTCAGTTACCTCTTTCTTTGACTTGACGAAATACTTCATAAACCCAGCTTAAGGAAGGAAACCTTTATCTTAGGTCACAGTTGGACATATCAAAGAAGATACACATCTTGATACAGTTCACAGATACATTTTTCACAGTCAGGAAGCACATTCAAAGTAGGAATTCTCTCTTCCTTTAAACCCTTCTGGATACACTCTCACAAACTGCCCAGAGGCAGTGATTTAAAATCATGGTGATTTTAAATCTTATCTAGTTGACATCCATGAGTAGATAGATAGATGATAGACTGACAGATGATAGATAGATAGCTAGATTGATGACAGGTAGATAGATAGATAGATAGATATAATGAACAATAGATAATAAATATGTAGATAGACAAACAGACATATGGATAGATAGATAAAAGAAAAGACAAATAAATAAGTAGATTGATATATGAATGGGTAGATGATAGGTAAATGGATAGATAGATGATAGAGAGATGATTGATAGATTACACACAGGTGTATAGATAGGTGATAAATGATAGATAGATGGATAGACAGATAATAGATGACAGATAGATATTAGACATATTCAAACTTTAAGCTCTTTGCATCCTTTTAAAGATCATAAGTTACTTTTACATGATTTTCTTTTCTGTGCAGAATATTGTTCTGTTGTGGTCACAATGTAATCATAGTTGGAAATTTCATGTTATCATGAATCAGCTAAGTCTCAGAAGATTGTTAGTATTCTGTTACAAAGATAGACATTTCGAATACCATTTTTCACCCAGACACAGAGATTACTTTTTATATTTTATCGTGTCGCAGCAGTTTCAGAATTGATAGCAAGTACTTTATCGCCGTCATTGAAAAAGCAGCGGGGATCTCCGTTTGGTGCCAAATTGTAGCTCTCCACTCATTTGCCATTTGGCAAAGGATTCCATCCATTTCATAGGCTATCACTGTCCCCTAGCAACTATTACTGATCACCTTTCAATTTCCTAATCCTAGACACTAGGAAACTTGGGTTACCATAGAAATTACCTCTCCACTTACATGCAACTTAACTCGTCTATGTTATTTTTACTAAACAATCTCAGATTTGATCACTCCCCAGCCACTATCATACCAGTGCCTGTAAGCAGTTCACACTTGCAGCATTCTGCATGGGAAGTTGCAATTCTTCTGACCAAGTTTCCCAGTGATTTGCATTTCCTTGGAGGTGCTTTTCTGCTGCTACATTCATTGCAAGCACTAGCAGACTTGCTCACGTGCAGGCTCCCATGCAATTGGCCTGGAGTGAAGGCTGGCAATCAAGGGTTGGGTTGATTCTGATGCCCTCATCTTCAAATAGATCTTGAGAAGCAAAGAAGTGTAGAGTCTATTTTCTTACTCTTTAAAATAATTTTGTTGAAACATCTCGTCTTCGGAAACATATAGCAGTTTCTATTTTCCCCTTTCCTCGTACAAAGATGCTTATGACTTTATCAGTTTAGAACCTGGAAACAAAGTAAGTGTAGAGAGAATCTCCTATAAGCACCACCTGTCAATAAAAAAGCCGATGGCCAATGGACAGGAAGTAGGAGGTGGAACACTGTAAGGAAGAGAGGATTCTGGGAATTAGAACAAGAATAAAAGGAGACTGGTAGGGAGACAGACCAAGAAGATGGACATAAACCAGGAAGGAGAGGCTGAAGAGACTTGAAAGCAGCAGCAGCTGAGACTGCAGGAGAGGTAACTAAACCCATGGTAGACACAGAATAATTTCAATGGATTCAGTAAGTTACGAGCTAGTCAGGGAATGAGCCAAAGCTTATGGTCCAATATGAGGCGCCATTTGTAAATATAATATATCTGCTTATCCTTCCCCATCCTCAGAATGACAACTCGGAGATGAATTATTTAGTATTAAATGCCTAGGAGATAAGCCTTGGCTCATTCCCAGACCAGCTCTTACCTTATTTCACCAATTTAAATATTCTGAGTACCATTTGGTTAGTTACCTCTCTTTTAGTCCTGGGCCATTTCCTTCTTCTGTCCTCAGCGTCTTCCTCAGTGTCTTTCCGAGTTCCTCTAAACTGCTGGTCCACTTCAGCTATCCCTGAATCTCTCCTTTATCTCTTATTATTTACCAAAATCCTCTCTCTTCCTGTAAGTGTCCTACCTCCTATTTTCTGCCTCAGCTCATTGGCCATCAGCTTTTTAATTGATAGGTGATGTTTATAAGGGATTCTCTCTACAAGTAGGTTAAATGAGAACCTGGAAAATATCTCCCAGTCATATTTACTTATGGCATTAGTGCCTCCTTTAAGAAATGTCAGTGACAAATTTCTAGAATTTAAAGAACAACCGTGTATCACCAACATAAATTTGGCTAACATTAACTCATAGTATAACTTTTACTACCAAAGTTCCTTCAGTACAGCCCTGCAAAAAGATCCACAGCTTATACTGAAACTACTTATAATTCATAAAAACTTTTGTTTATTCAGAAAACATGGAGTTCCTTTACATTTATTTTCACTGGCTTGCAATTTAAAAAGAAAATATTGCTTTTCATGTAATGGTGTCTGGCTTTGTGAGCATTATGCTAGTTGTTGCTAAACTTAAAAAATGTTATTTCTACAAAGCTGAAAACATGGTGTTAATACTGTTCTGCCAAAAAAAAAGTACAAATGGAAATTGGGGAGCTGAGGAGATAACTCAGTCAGTGAACCAATTGTCCTGTGCCAGCGTGAGAATCTGAGGCCAACCAGGAGAACCTGTTTGTTAGCTGGGCGTGGTGGCAGCACTTGCAATCCACAGTTGGAAAGCCACTCTAGGTGGCTCCCTAGAGTCACTGAGCAATCAGCTTATTCTGATTGGCTGTCTCCAGGTCTGTGAGCAATCCAGTCTCAAAGAGTAAACTGAGGGTACTTAAAGAACATTGTCCAAGAATGACTTCTGGTCTCCCAAAGCACATGCACACCCAAGGACAGACATGCAACTGTACACATGTGAACTTGAAAACTAATAATAACAATAATAATAATAATAATAATAATAATAATAATAATAATAATAATGTTGTAGTAGAAGTTGTAGTAGTAGTAGTAGTAGTAGTAGTAGTAATAGTAGCAGTAGGAGGAGGGGGAGGAGGAAGAGTATGAATGTACAAATGTACAGGCATTTTAGTATTTTGAAGGCAGAATTATTCCCCAAACATATTGATTATTTTCCTCGATGTTATAACACATCTGACATAAAGACCATAAAAAAGGAGACCTTTGTGACTTACAGTTTCAGAAGTCATAGTCGATCATGACAGAGAAAGAATAGTATTTAAATAGTTTATGGAACTGGAAGCAGGGCTGGGCTATGACCCTCAAACACCCACCTCAGGTGTACCCACCCAAAGTAGCTGTACCTTTCACCCCAAAGAACATTCTACCCTGCCAAACAGCACTGGCAGCTAGGGAACACGCATCTTTTTTTTTTTTAACACTCCAGATCCCATTCCCTTCTCTGTCCATCTTCCAACTGTTCCACATCCCACACCTCCTCCCCACCCCCACCCCCTGTCTCCCCGAGGATGTTACTCCCAACGCCTCTACCCCACCAGAACTCTAAACTCCTTGGGGCCTCCAGTCTCTTGAGAGTTCAGTGCATCTTCTCTGACTGAACCCAGACCCAGGCGTCCTCTGCTTTATATGTATTGGGGGCCTCATATCAACTGGTGTATGCTGCCTGGTTGCTAGTCCAGTGTCTGAGAGCTCTTGGGGATCTAGGTTAAATTCAGACTGTTGGTCCTCCTACAGGGTCACCCTCCTCCTCAGTCCCTTCCAGCCCTTCCCTAATTTAACCACAGAGGTCAGCAGCTTCTCTTCATTGGTTGGGTACAAATATCTGCATCTGACTCTTTCAGCTGCTTGGTGGGTCTTTTGGAGGGCAGTTGTGATAGCTCCTTTTTATGAGCACTCCATTGCCTCAGTAGTAGTGTCAGGCCTTGGAGCCTCCCTTTGAGTGCATCCCTATCCCACACTTGATGCCCTGTCTTTCTGCTGGAGGTGGGCTTTACAAATTCCCTCTCCCCACTGTAAGGCATTTCATCTAGGATCCCTCCCTTTGAGTCCTGAGGGTCTCTCATTTTCCAGGTCTCTGGTACAGTCTAGAGGGTCTTCCCAACCTCCTAACTCCTGAGGTTGCCTATTTCCATTCTTTCTGGTGGCCCTCAGGATGTCAGTCCTTTTCCCCCACCCAATACCAGATCATGTTCCCTTCTCCCCACCCCAATCCCCTTTTCCTCCAAGATCTCTCCTTCCCTCCCTCCTTATGGCTTTCTTCCCCCTTCCAAGTGGGACTGAGGCTTCTTCATTGGGCCTTCCAGCTTGTTGACCCTTTTGAGTTCTGAAGAATGTAACTTGGGTATTCTGTACTCGTTTTTGGCTAATATCCTCTTATCAGTGAGAACGTACTGTGCATGTCCTTTTGGGTCTGAGTTACCTCACTCAGGATAATATTTTCTAGTTCTATCTATTTGCCTGCAAAACTCAGGATGTCCTCTTTCTTAATAGCTGAGTAGTATGCCATTGTGTAAATGAATCACATTTTCTGTAGCCATTCTTCTGTCCTGGGACATCTGGGTTGTTTCCAGCTTCTGGCTATCACAAATAAGGCCTTATGTGTCCCTGTGGCATGGTAGGGCATCTTTTGGGTCTATCCTCAAGTGTAGTATTGCTAGGTCTTCAAATAGATTTATTTCCAATTTTCTGAGGAATTTCCAGATTGATTTCCAAAGTGGTTGTACCAGTTTGCAATACCACCAGCAATGGAGGAGTGCTCCTCTTTTTCCACATCTATGTGTTGTCACCTGAGGTTTTGATCTTAGCCATTCTATGAAGCCACAATTACTCTTATGCCTAAACCACAGAAGTACCCAACCAAAAAAGAACTTCAGACCAATCTAATCTCGCTTATGAATATTGATGCAAAAATACTGAATAAAATTCTTACAAACCAACTCCGAGAACACATCAAAACCATCATTCACCATGATCGAGTAGGCTTCATCCCAGGGATGCAAGGTTAGTTCAATTCATTGATAGAATCCATTATGAAAATCTATTAACATAATCCACTATATAAACAAATGCAAAGAAAAAGAATCACATGATCATCTCCTTAGATGTAGGAAAAGCATTTGACAAAATACAATACCCCTTCATGTTAAAAGTATTGGAGAGATCAGGAATTTAAGGCCTATACCTAAACATAATAAAAGCAACTTACTACAAACCGACAGCCAATATTAAATTAAATGGAGACCCGCAGATCCCGGCCCGCAGCAGCTCTCTGCTCCCAGACCCAGTGAGAGAGAAACCCAACCGCCTGGTCAGGTGGGCACTCCTGAGGCTGCAGAGCGGAAGAGACCACCAACACTGCTCACCCCTGCCCACATCCCTGGCCCAAGAGGAAACTGTATAAGGCCTCTGGGCTCCCGTGGGGGAGGGCCCAGGAGCGGCAGGACCCCTGCCAGAGACACCGCCGGACCCTGAAGGAAACAGACCGGATAAACAGTTCTCTGCACCCAAATCCCGTGGGAGGGAGAGCAAAACCTTCAGAGAGGCAGACAGGCCTGGGAAACCAGAAGAGACTGCTCCCTGCACACACATCTCGGACGCCAGAGGAAAAAGCCAAAGACCATCTGGAACCCTGGTGCACTGAAGCTCTCGGAAGGGGCGGCACAGGTCTTCCTGGTGGCTGCCGCTGCAGAGAGCCCCTGGGCAGCACCCCACGAGCGAACTTGAGCCTTGGGACTACAGGTAAGACCAAATTTTCTGCTGCAAGAAAGCTGCCTGGTGAACTCAAGACACAGGCCCACAGGAACAGCTGAAGACCTGTAGAGAGGAAAAACTACACGCCCGAAAGCAGAACACTCTGTCCCCATAACTGACTGAAAGAGAGGAAAACAGGTCTACAGGACTCCTGACACACAGGCTTATAGGACATTCTAGCCACTGTCAGAAATAGCAGAACAAAGTAACACTAGAGATAATCTGATGGCGAGAGGCAAGCACAGGAACCCAAGCAACAGAAACCAAGACTACATGCCATCATCGGAGCCCAATTCTCCCACCAAAACAAACATGGAATATCCAAACACACCAGAAAAGCAAGATCTAGTTTCAAAATCATATTTGATCATGATGCTGGAGGACTTCAAGAAAGACATGAACACACTTAGGGAAGCAAAGGAAAACATTAATAAACAAGTAAAAGCCTACAGAGAGGAATCGCAAAAATCCCTGAAAGAATTACAGGAAAACACAATCAAACAGTTGAAGGAATTAAAAATGGAAATAGAAGCAATCAAGAAAGAACACATGGAAACAACCCTGGATATAGAAAACCAAAAGAAGAGACAAGGAGCTGTAGATACAAGCTTCACCAACAGAATACAAGAGATGGAAGAGAGAATCTCAGGAGCAGAAGATTCCATAGAAATCATTGACTCAACTGTCAAAGATAATGTAAAGCGGAAAAAGCTACTGGTCCAAAACATACAGGAAATCCAGGATTCAATGAGAAGATCAAACCTAAGGATAATAGGTATAGAAGAGAGTGAAGACTCCCAGCTCAAAGGACCAGTAAATATCTTCAACAAAATCATAGAAGAAAACTTCCCTAACCTAAAAAAAGAGATACCCATAGACATACAAGAAGCCTACAGAACTCCAAATAGATTGGACCAGAAAAGAAACACCTCCCGTCACATAATTGTCAAAACACCAAACGCACAAAATAAAGAAAGAATATTAAAAGCAGTAAGGGAAAAAGGTCAAGTAACATATAAAGGGAGACCTATCAGAATCACACCAGACTTCTCGCCAGAAACTATGAATGCCAGAAGATCCTGGACTGATGTTATACAGACCCTAAGAGAACACAAATGCCAGCCCAGATTACTGTATCCAGCAAAACTCTCAATTAACATTGATGGAGAAACCAAGATATTCCATGACAAAACCAAATTTACACAATATCTTTCTACAAATCCAGCACTACAAAGGATAATAAAGGGTAAAGCCCAACATAAAGAGGCAAGCTATACCCTAGAAGAAGCAAGAAACTAATCGTCTTGGCAACAAAACAAAGAGAATGAAAGCACACAAACATAACCTCACATCCAAATATGAATATAACGGGAAGCAATAATCACTATTCCTTAATATCTCTCAATATCAATGGCCTCAACTCCCCAATAAAAAGACATAAATTAACAAACTGGATACGCAACGAGGACCCTGCATTCTGCTGCCTACAGGAAACACACCTCAGAGACAAAGACAGACACTACCTCAGAGTGAAAGGCTGGAAAACAACTTTCCAAGCAAATGGTCAGAAGAAGCAAGCTGGAGTAGCCATTCTAATATCAAATAAAATCAATTTCCAACTAAAAGTCATCAAAAAAGATAAGGAAGGACACTTCATATTCATCAAAGGAAAAATCCACCAAGATGAACTCTCAATCCTAAATATCTATGCCCCAAATACAAGGGCACCTACATACGTAAAAGAAACCTTACTAAAGCTCAAAACACACATTGCACCTCACACAATAATAGTGGGAGATTTCAACACCCCACTCTCATCAATGGACAGATCATGGAAACAGAAATTAAACAGTGATGTAGACAGACTAAGAGAAGTCATGAGCCAAATGGACTTAACGGATATTTATAGAACATTCTATCCTAAAGCAAAAGGATATACCTTCTTCTCAGCTCCTCATGGTACTTTCTCCAAAATTGACCATATAATTGGTCAAAAAACGGGCCTCAACAGGTACAGAAAGATAGAAATAATCCCATGCGTGCTATCGGACCACCACGGCCTAAAACTGGTCTTCAATAACAATAAGGGAAGAATGCCCACATATACGTGGAAATTGAACAATGCTCTACTCAATGATAACCTGGTCAAGGAAGAAATAAAGAAAGAAATTAAAAACTTTTTAGAATTTAATGAAAATGAAGATACAACATACTCAAACTTATGGGACACAATGAAAGCTGTGCTAAGAGGAAAACTCATAGCGCTGAGTGCCTGCAGAAAGAAACAGGAAAGAGCATATGTCAGCAGCTTGACAGCACACCTAAAAGCTCTAGAACAAAAGGAAGCAAATACACCCAGGAGGAGTAGAAGGCAGGAAATAATCAAACTCAGAGCTGAAATCAACCAAGTAGAAACAAAAAGGACCATAGAAAGAATCAACAGAACCAAAAGTTGGTTCTTTGAGAAAATCAACAAGATAGATAAACCCTTAGCCAGACTAACGAGAGGACACAGAGAGTGTGTCCAAATTAACAAAATCAGAAATGAAAAGGGAGACATAACTACAGATTCGGAGGAAATTCAAAAAATCATCAGATCTTACTATAAAAACCTATATTCAACAAAATTTGAAAATCTTCAGGAAATGGACAATTTCCTAGACAGATACCAGGTACCGAAGTTAAATCAGGAACAGATAAACCAGTTAAACAACCCCATAACTCCTAAGGAAATAGAAGCAGTCATTAAAGGTCTCCCAACCAAAAAGAGCCCAGGTCCAGACGGGTTTAGTGCAGAATTCTATCAAACCTTCATAGAAGACCTCATACCAATATTATCCAAACTATTCCACAAAATTGAAACAGATGGAGCCCTACCGAATTCCTTCTATGAAGCCACAATTACTCTTATACCTAAACCACACAAAGACACAACAAAGAAAGAGAACTTCAGACCAATTTCCCTTATGAATATCGACGCAAAAATACTCAATAAAATTCTGGCAAACCGAATTCAAGAGCACATCAAAACAATCATCCACCATGATCAAGTAGGCTTCATCCCAGGCATGCAGGGATGGTTTAATATACGGAAAACCATCAACGTGATCCATTATATAAACAAACTGAAAGAACAGAACCACATGATCATTTCATTAGATGCTGAGAAAGCATTTGACAAAATTCAACACCCCTTCATGATAAAAGTCCTGGAAAGAATAGGAATTCAAGGCCCATACCTAAACATAGTAAAAGCCATATACAGCAAACCAGTTGCTAACATTAAACTAAATGGAGAGAAACTTGAAGCAATCCCACTAAAATCAGGGACTAGACAAGGCTGCCCACTCTCTCCCTACTTATTCAATATAGTTCTTGAAGTTCTAGCCAGAGCAATCAGACAACAAAAGGAGATCAAGGGGATACAGATCGGAAAAGAAGAGGTCCAAATATCACTATTTGCAGATGATATGATAGTATATTTAAGTGATCCCAAAAGTTCCACCGAGAACTACTAAAGCTGATAAACAACTTCAGCAAAGTGGCTGGGTATAAAATTAACTCAAATAAATCAGTTGCCTTCCTCTATACAAAAGAGAAACAAGCCGAGAAAGAAATTAGGGAAACGACACCCTTCATAATAGACCCAAATAATATAAAGTACCTCGGTGTGACTTTAACCAAGCAAGTAAAAGATCTGTACAATAAGAACTTCAAGACACTGAGGAAAGAAATTGAAGAAGACCTCAGAAGATGGAAAGATCTCCCATGCTCATGGATTGGCAGGATTAATATGGTAAAAATGGCCATTTTACCAAAAGCAATCTACAGATTCAATGCAATCCCCATCAAAATACCAATCCAATTCTTCAAAGAGTTAGACAGAACAATTTGCAAATTAATCTGGAATAACAAAAAACCCAGGATAGCTAAAGCTATCCTCAACAATAAAAGGACTTCAGGGGGAATCACTATCCCTGAACTCAAGCAGCATTACAGAGCAATAGTGATAAAAACTGCATGGTATTGGTACAGAGACAGACAGATAGACCAATGGAATAGAATTGAAGACCCAGAAATGAACCCACACACCTATGGTCACTTGATTTTTGACAAAGGAGCCAAAACCATCCAATGGAAAAAAGATAGCATTTTCAGCAAATGGTGCTGGTTCAACTGGAGGGCAACATGTAGAAGAATGCAGATCGATCCATCCTTATCACCCTGTACAAAGCTTAAGTCCAAGTGGATCAAGGACCTCCACATCAAACCAGACACACTCAAACTAATAGAAGAAAAACTAGGGAAGCATCTGGAACACATGGGCACTGGAAAAAATTTCCTGAACAAAACACCAATGGCTTATGCTCTAAGATCAAGAATCGACAAATGGGATCTCATAAAACTGCAAAGCTTCTGTAAGGCAAAGGACACTGTGGTTAGGACAAAACGGCAACCAACAGATTGGGAAAAGATCTTTACCAATCCTACAACAGATAGAGGCCTTATATCCAAAATATACAAAGAACTCAAGAAGTTAGACCGCAGGGAAACAAATAACCCTATTAAAAAATGGGGTTCAGAGCTAAACAAAGAATTCACAGCTGAGGAATGCCGAATGGCGGAGAAACACCTAAAGAAATGTTCAACATCTTTAGTCATAAGGGAAATGCAAATCAAAACAACCCTGAGATTTCACCTTACACCAGTGAGAATGGCTAAGATCAAAAACTCAGGTGACAGCAGATGCTGGCGAGGATGTGGAGAAAGAGGAACACTCCTCCATTGTTGGTGGGATTGCAGACTGGTAAAACCATTCTGGAAATCAGTGTGGAGGTTCCTCAGAAAATTGGACATTGAACTGCCTGAGGATCCAGCTATACCTTTCTTGGGCATATACCCAAAAGATGCCTCAACATATAAAAGAGACACGTGCTCCACTATGTTCATCGCAGACTTATTTATAATAGCCAGAAACTGGAAAGAACCCAGATGCCCTTCAACAGAGGAATGGATACAGAAAATGTGGTACATCTACACAATGGAATATTACTCAGCTATCAAAAACAACGAGTTTATGAAATTCGTAGGCAAATGGTTGGAACTGGAAAATATCATCCTGAGTGAGCTAACCCAATCACAGAAAGACATACATGGTATGCACTCATTGATAAGTGGCTATTAGCCCAAATGCTTGAATTACCCTAGATCCCTAGAACAAACGAAACTCAAGACGGATGATCAAAATGTGAATGCTTCACTCCTTCTTTAAATGAGGAAAAAGAATACCCTTGGCAGGGAAGGGAGAGGCAAAGATTAAAACAGAGACTGAAGGAACACCCATTCAGAGCCTGCCCCACATGTGGCCCATACATATACAGCCACCCAATTAGACAAGATGGATGAAGCAAAGAAGTGCAGACCGACAGGAGCCGGATGTAGATCGCTCCTGAGAGACATAGCCAGAATACAGCAAATATAGAGGCGAATGCCAGCAGCAAACCACTGAACTGAGAATAGGTCCCCTATTGAAGGAATCAGAGAAAGAACTGGAAGAGCTTGAAGGGGCTCGAGACCCCAAAAGTACAACAATGCCAAGCAACCAGAGCTTCCAGGGACTAAGCCACTACCTAAAGACTATACATGGACTGACCCTGGACTCTGACCCCATAGGTAGCAATGAATATCCTAGTAAGAGCACCAGTGGAAGGGGAAGCCCTGGGTCCTGCTAAGACTGAACCCCCAGTGAACTAGTCTATGGGGGGAGGGCGGCAATGGGGGGAGGGTTGGGAGGGGAACACCCATAAGGAAGGGAAGGGGGGAGGGGGATGTTTGCCCGGAAACTGGGAAAGGGAATAACACTCGAAATGTATATAAGAAATACTCAAGTTAATAAAAAATAAAAAATCAAAAAAAAAAAAAAGAAAAAAGAAAAATGTAATGGAGGAGAAAAGATTCTCCCTGAATATGGGTGGCACCATCTCATGGCTCGGGCCCTACTCTGAGTAAGGCGGAAGTTAGCATTCACCATATCTTCTTCCTAAGAGCAGATATGATGTGACCAGCTGTCTCTTGCTCCTCCTGCCATGCCTTCCCTAACACAGTGGTCTGTACCCTCAAGATGTGAGCCCAAATAAACACCTCCTCCCTTAAAAAAAAATAAAAAAAATGGAGAGATACTTGAAGAAATCCTACTAAAATCAAGGACAAACAAGGATGCCCACTCTCCCCATAACTATTCAATATAGTACTCAAAGTGCTAGCTAGAACAATATGGCAACAAAAAGAGATCAAGGGGATACAAACTGTCAAAGAAGAAATAAAGGTATTACTATTTGCAGATGATATGATAGTATGCATAAGCAACCCCAAAAATTCTACCAGAGAACTTCTCCAGTTGATAAACAACTTCAGCAAAGTGGCTGGATATAAAATTAACTCAAATAAATCAGTAGCCTTTCTTTATACAAATGATACACAAGCCAAGAAAGAAATTAGGGAAACAACGCCCTTCACAATAGTCACAAATAATATAAAATATCTTGGGGTAACTCTAACCAAACAAGTGAAAAATCTGTATGACGATAACTTCAAGTCTCTGAAAGAAGAAATCAAAGAAAATGAGAGATTTCCCATGTTCATAGATTGGCAAAATTATAGTAAAAATGGCCATTCTATGAAAGTCAATCTGCAGATCCAATGCAATCCCAACATAATTCTTCAAAGAAGAGCAATTCTCAAATTCTTCTGGAAAGACAAAAAATACCCAGAATATGGAAAACAATTTTTAAAAATAAAAGAACTACTGGGAAATCACCATCTCTGACCTCAAGTTCTACTATAGAGCAATAGTGATAAAAACTGCATGGTATTGGTACAGAAACAATGCATTGATCAATGGAATAGAATTGAAGACCCAGAAATAAAACCACAGATTTATGCACACTTGATCTTTGACAAAGAAGCAAAAATAAACAACAACAAAAGAAAGCATCTTCAATAAATGGTGCTGGTCTAACTGGCTGTCTATATGTAGAAAAATGAAAATAGACCCATATTTTGTCACCTTACACAAAACTCAAGTCCACATGGATCAAGGACCTTAACATAAAACCAGATACACTGAACCTGATAGAAGAGAAAATGGGAAAGAGCCTTGAACTCATTGGCACAGAGGAAATTTCCTAAACAGTATTCCAATGGTTCATGCTCTAAGATCAAGAACTGATAAATGTGACCTCATGAAACTGGAAAGCTTCTGTAAGGGAAAGCACACAGTTAAAAGACAAATTGGCAACCTACAGATTTGGAAAAAAAATCTTCACTAACCCCACATCTGATGTGGGGCTAATATCCAAAATAAATAAAGAACTCAAGAAGCTAACCACCACAAAACAAAACAAAACAAAACAACAACAACAACAACAAAACCAACCTAATTAAAAATGGGATATAGAACTAAACCAAGAATTCACGACAGAGGAGTCTCGAATGACTGAGAAGTACCTAAAGAAATGTTCAAATTACTTAGTGATCAGAGAAATGCAAATCAAAATGACCCTGAGATTCCACCTTATACCAATCAGAATAGGAACAAGTATTTAAACACATGAACCTGTGTGGGACACTTCAAATTTTTCTCAATCTCTTTTTTACTGTTTACAAAACACCATGACTAAGTCAACTTAGAAAATTTTATTTGGGCTCATGGTTCCAGGTGATGAGTCCATGACCATCACGGTAAGGAGCGTGGCAGCAGGCAATCAGGCATAGCATTGAAGCAGTAGCTGAGAGTTTACATCAGGTGACAATTTTATGAGGCAGAAAAAGAGAGAAGTGGCATTGACTTTAGAAACCTCAAAGCTTGACACTAGTTAAGCTCCTGGTACAAGACCACACCTCCTAAATCTTCTAAAACAGTTCCATCAACTGCAGAACAAGCTTTCCAATCCACAAGCTTATGGGAACCATTCTCAATAAAAATCACCAAATCATTGAGAGCTTAACGTCAAGGAAACAGAGTTTGAATGAAACGCCTTTACTTGGTCTAGCTGAAGAAGCCTGAGGGAAGACTCTGAGACTGACAGATGAGTTTTGATGTTTGCCACTCCCATTGCTAAGCCTATAGCATCTAACTATATACTTTGACTTCTAAGTTTCTGTAACCAAGTGTTCAGTGACTGAAATTTAAACAAGAAAATCAAACAATTTAACCCTTCCACCTACCAAACGCAGTAGCACAAGTAACCTTAGACAAGTAACCTTAATAATTTAGCACCAGTGATATTGCCAGTGTGAGCTACCATTCTGTAGAGTAGACATTCTGAAGAATGTGAAGTCACAGTACTTGAACCTAAGTGTGTATATCATCATGAACTATGCCTTTAGGAAGCATGAAACCAAAGGCAGACAGGCCACACCAAATTTCCCCCTTTTTATTCATTTGGTTTTAGGTTTTTACTTTTGATATATTTTCTGTCACACCCCAGTCCACAGAAGCAATCCTCAAAGATCTGTATAATGGAGATAAAAGAGAAAAATGTCTCTGGAGCTCTGTTTAAATAATGTATGCACCTTTATAGAAGTTTCACAAGCTTAAGAAATGTAAGATTTTCCTTTCTAAATTATGAACTATGCTTTTATAACTTAGGTAGACAACCATCACATCGGTGTCCAGAAAGTCTCTGTTCCTAGGAACCCAGCTGTATTGAATGGTTAAGAATTTTACTGAGCAAGGACAATACCAAGAGACATGTTATCCTTGAACTGGGAAATCTCATAGGATCTCAACTCCAGACAAGGAACTACTGGCAGCTAATGACTGCTGAGAGAGAGAGAAAATATTCCCAGGAATGAGACCACTAATTGGCTAACCAATACCAAGTGGTTAGCCCTGATACCATATAAATACATGCAACATTAAACAGAATCCTTGTTTATGTATTTATATATAAATGCATGCATACGTGTGTGTGTGTGTGTGTGTGTGTGTGAGAGAGAGAGAGAGAGAGAGAGAGAGAGAGAATAACAAATAAAAACAGGTATTGTTATGAAAAACAGGTAACAAGGAAGGCAAGACAGGGGAAATGCTGGGGAAAAGAAATGGAAGGAAGAATGATGTAATTCTACAAAATTGACTAAGCAGGACTCGGACGGGCTCACCAACACTGAAGTGACAATCACAGAGACTGTATGGGTCTGAGGTAGGCCCTCTGCATATACTGCTATTCTTGTGTTGCATTTAACAGAGGGAGGTGTCTTTGAATCCTTTGCCTGCTCTTGGGACCCTTTCTCTTTTACTGGATTGCCTCATTCAGCCTGGATATAAGGATTTGAATCTTGTTGTTCGTAATTTGTAATTTGCCAAGTTCAGTTGGGAGGTTCTTTTCTAAAGGCAACAGTGGAGAGGGAGGGAGTGTATCTGGGTTAAAGGGAAAATGGGAGAGGGGTTGGCTTAGAAGAGTGGAGAGATAGGAGGCTGCTGCACTCAGGATGTACTATATGAGAGAAGAATAAATAAAAATAAAATAAAACTCAGACAGTACTCTATGAAGAATCCTGTGAAGGCCAGAGAGAGTTACATATGCAAAAGATACGAGATTCTCAGGCCCTAACCCTGACTGAGTCCCTGTAGACTGCCAAAACTTTAAAAGCCAAGCAAGTGAGATTTTGAAAAGAATCCTACACTTCTTATCCAAGCTACTTGTGCCAAATGCTGCAAAGAAAAAGCCTCCTTTTCACAGAAGCTGAGCCAAGTATAGTTTTGTAAGGAAGGGTGTAACTGCTCTTTCCTCGGGTCACTGTGTGTTGGGATCTTCAAAGTGATTGATTACAGATACAGGCTTTCAATGCATCATGGGTAAATTTTTGTGAAATTGAAAATTCTGTTTTACATTTTATTCTTTCATTTATTCCTCAACTGTACCATTTCTCTAATGCTTCCTTGCCCTTTCTATTTCAAATGGCAAAACCAAACTTTATCACGTTTGTAAGTTGCAAAATAATAATAACTTATTTATTTAGTAATATTTGTAAAATCTTTAGCAATATCTGTCATTTTCCCAAATAAGAAATTAATAAATGTCAGTTTAATTTACATGCTTTTATATGTGTAATTCTTCATAAGGTACAAGAATAGTGTGATCTGCAAAGCAATAAATTTGGCATTGTTCCTCTCCTGCCAGTCTATTAATGCCACCTACCTCAGACTTTATCTCTCAAATGGATGGCTCATATTAAAATAATTCCAGAGCTCATATGAGAGCTATTTTTACATTATATTAAAATCATATATATGGAATATATATCATGAACGGTTCTTTATTTCTATTTAGGAGAGCTTTGATGTTAATCCTTAGGAAACTCCGAGTTTGAGTGATTTGTTAGATGCTAAATCACTGGAAAAAATAAATCTTACGCTTGTTAATATTTAACAAGAAAAACAAAACAGAACTTTCCTGGGATCTTTTCTTCTTGGGAAGTACTTTTTGGAGATCCACAAGGCTTAGCTAAGAATGGCTGTCTAAGGCAGCAGATCACGGTTCTCACAAAAGTGGATCCTCCGCTAATGTATTGACACTTTCAAGGCTGGCCCTTTTATGATTGTATGAGCACTTAGGCTCATGCTTAGTGTGACAGCAGTTAACAATGGATATGGCATCTCATGCTCTTTGGGAGAATTGCAACGCATTCATGATGACAATGGTTCTCTATAGATTTTGAAGGTAGCAGTCTGGAGTTAGTTGGTTGTTTTCACTGCAAACTTATCAACAATGCACAGAGCTCTTGAATGCTTGTCTTTAGGTGCAGTAGGCAGTGCATATAATGCCTTGAAATCTGAGGAATTTCTTTTTAGAAAATTAAGTAGTTTCATACATTATAATATTGCAAACCCTACATTTTTTAAAGACTGACAAAGGCAACACTAAATAGTCAAACTTCACATTAAGACAAACACTGCCAGTAGCTTAGAAAACACTAATGTATTTTATTGCCCATTCACTCACCTCCTATCACAAGGATAACTACTTTTATCACTTGCGTGAGAATAGTTATGTTTTCTTTTATAATATCAGCATCACATATATTTACTATTAGCATTTTATTCATTGATTACATTTGTTCTTGAAACTTATATAAATGGCATTACATCATATGAATCTTTGAGCTGTGTGTGTTTTCTGCACTACTGTGTATGATGACACTCACTTCTGGTCATGTTTAGAGCAGTGTTTGTTCATTTTATCATTGTATATGTTATTGAACAAACAAAATAGTTCCTACTTTACATATCTAATTAAGACCTGCACTATCATGAATTTGCTTAAACACATCTTTTGGTATTCTTGAAGAGATTTTGATAATGCATTAAAGTCTCATAATAGAATTGGTAGGTCTAAAAGCCATGATTTCACATCCAGATCAGACCATTTCCTGAAGAAATGCATTCCTGCTTTCCAAAGTTTGTAATATGAACCAAGTGATTGTTAGAAGGTCGTTGTATGACATTTCTTTATAGATTTTCTATTTGTATTCAAGGCTCTTTTCACCTACTTATTGTTAATTGTTAATACATCACTCAAAACTTTGCTCTGGTTTTTTATTGAATTCTTTGCAGCTCTCTTTGGGATATTAATCTTTTCTCTACTTTATGGGATAGAACTATATTCTTTGAAGTTTTGGCTTTCCTTGGGGTGTCCTGATAAGGAGAATATTGTTGGGGTAGAAATATATTTTGTGAGTATGAATGTTTTAACTACATGTATAGAAGTATACCACATGTGTGTTATACAGAGAAGGCAGTAGATCCCTAGTAAATGCAGTCAAAGAAGTTGTCAGCTTCTGTGTGGGCTCTGGGAACTGAACTTAGATTTGAACTAAGTGCTATCCTGAGCTTGTTTTGTTAGTCCCTGTTGACCCCTTTAAATTATGTATTTATCTTATTTTATGTGTATGAGTGTTTTGTGTCATGTACATTTGTGTACCACATGCATGCTTGGTGCTGACAGAGTCCAGAAGGGATCACTGAATCCCCTGCAACTTGAATAAGAAGTGACCATGGGCCATTATGTGTGTGCTGGGCACCGAACCCAGGTCCGTTGCAAAAGCAGTACAAGCTTTTAATGGTAAGCTACTTTTGCAGCCTTTAAGTTTGTTTTGGATTTTACTTCTTTAGAGTTTTTCTTTTTAGAGATGAGATAGCTTGAACAGGCCTGGAACTCCATTGCCAAATTGTCCTTCTGGCATCTGCCAATTCTCCTCGTTCATCTTCCCCAACTCTGGGACTACAGGATACATCCACTGCAGCCGGATGGAATATTGTGCTTAATCTTATCACTGGACATTTCAACGTCCACATGTTGCTAGCGGAATTTCAGTGTGCATTTCCCCATTCTCAGTGTTAAAATCTACTCAAAATTGATCTTTTGATATGGTAAAATAGAAATCTGTCAAGGACATATATGTATTTGAGTAGTCTATTGAGTGTGTGTGTGTGTGTGTGTGTGTGTGTGTGTGTGTGTGTGTGTGTGTGTGTACATCTATGAGTCTGTTTCTAGGTCAATTTAATTCTAATAGTCAATTAGCTTAAATGGCATTTTAAGTAGAAAAGAAGACACAGAACAGGAAATGAAATTGAAAACACTTATACTTTCAAATTAATTCATGTCTGATTGTGCATACATGTTGTAGCTGTTTCTTTAACATCAGAAACATTACAACCCAGAATAATTAGGCAGAATTTCATGGTAGATCAATGGGGTCTGTTGCATACTTTGTGGGGTGCAAGGGAGAATGAACATGTAGGAACCTTCACTCTAAGCTATTTATAATTTCAAGATGGGCCAGAAGAGCATTAAATCAAAGAATTCTGAGAATGGGGAAATGAACACCACAATTCTGATACCAACTTGTGAAGGCATGGTTCTTTTTTTATGTGAAAATGAGAAAATAAGTCAAGAACCAACCATGACTTCTTGCAGAAATCTATTTTCAATCATGAATAAAAATTATGTTGAAATAAATATCTAGTCTAGAATCAGGGAGAATTTTAAGCTTCCAACTGAATTCAACACCAGTAAAGAAATACCTCTGTAGAAACAAGGCGTCCTGGTACTAACAAGAGGAGGCTTTGATCTTCAATTACTCTGCTTTTAGTCCCCATTCTCTAATTACAAATTTGGATTTCTGACCTTTACATATTCTCGTGTTTGACTTGACTGTAGGGCTGTGATCTATGGAACACTCATTTGAGATTCGGCACTATGATACACAAGCCCGAATGTGTTCTCTACAAATTCCCGCTGTGTTTTCTTTATGGTGCTTTAAATGAATGTTGAAAGGAGTTTATCGTCTCAAGTACTAGCTTCTGAGCCAGAAGTACTTAAGTGAAAGACTATTTGAATAGGTGCCTGTGGATATATCCTCTCACGGCCTCTTATTCAATACATGTCTGTACTTCCAAAATAATAAATAATTTCATGTTCCTTAAGTTTGACTCAGTCGGGCATGGGATCCATTAAATAAAGTCTCTATTATTCAGCATAGTCAGAACTCTGGTGTTGCATGCATCTGAATTTTAATGAACATAAAAATTGTAATTTAATAATAAAAACTTCAAGCTTTTACCATCCTCTTTTTCTGTGTTAAGCAAAAAAGCTGACTCAGTCTTAGAAGTTGGTGCCTTACCTTACTGAACACTGTATTTCAAACATGATTTTCCCATTTCCTTGACTATGTGTAGTTATCATTCTGGACACTAATAACTGGGCTCTGTTTACTGTGGATGCATTGAAACTGCCTTCCATTGTCTCTTGTTATGTAGCTGAGACTTCAGTGTATTCTTGGATTCCAAGAATGTCTTTGGTGCTTAATTTGCCTTTGTTAATTTATTGTGGGCCAGCCAAGAGTTGCTTTATAATTTATAAATATTTGTGCCACTGCTTGGCACAGCCCGCGTCTAAGAAAAAGCCCAGTTGATACCTATGGGATCATAATCATTAATGAAGCTTTTACATTTGACCCATTTGTTCTTCATTTGCAGGTCCTTTCTTCTTCTGCTGTTGATTGTGCTACCAGCCTGCTGAATTATTGCATTCCGATACTCAAATGAGCAGCTAGTCCTTGAGGTTTATTTGTTCCTGAATATGTAAAATTATAAGAACAATGGCAGTTATATTTGCTAGGAGTTTCTATACCTAGATAGAAGTTGATTTAGCCATACGGAAAATGAAGAAATTTACCCACTAGTAGCTTCTAGATTATACAACCGAGTCCCAGGTGTGTTATAGAAAATTACACATCTTTGTTTATGAATCCAGGTTAAAGTGAGTGTGCGTGAGTGTGCTCAATGGCGTTGGATTGTGGCAATTGAAGATTCTCAGCAAACGCTTAATAAATAAATGTTATCTGAAGTCTGTTTTCAGTACACCAGATGTTTTGACAATATAAAGAGTGAACGGGGATCATGAAGTTAGGAAAAGGAAGCTCTGAGAATAGCTTTAGTCCTCATTTAAAACATTTGCACTTTCTATTACAGAGATCGTATCGTGAATGGGTGGAGTAAATATTAAAATCTTTAGAGAGATTCCATTTAAGTGTCTCTGAATAATTGGCAACATTCCATAACTAGAGAGAGGGAGAGCGAGAGGGAGAGGGGGAGGGAGAGGGGGAGGGAGAGGGAGAGGGAGAGGGTAAGAGAGATCTAAGTTATACACATATAATTCTTGAGAATATATCAAATAATCTGCTATCATTGTCAGTTTTTATAACAACATTGCCCAATAAATCAGAAATGTCAAATTTCCAATACTACAATCTGCTGAATGAGATGGCATGTTTCCCAGTAAGATTCTGATACTTACAAGCTTAATTTACACTGAAATGTTAGAAGAGAAAAATTAACTACTTTGCTTGTCTGTGGATTGTGCCCTTCATGAAGAACTCACTAGCACACTGTGTGGTCTCTTCAAGGGGCAGTGGATGAAGCACCTGACACGAGGCGTTCCAGGTATAGCCGATGAATGCTATGCTCCATTAAGGCATGCGGAATATACACAGAACTGAAACACACAGGAGTAAAACTACCTTAACATGAAATGCTTTCAGAGCCATTTAAAAGAAACAAGAAGCCCAGACTCAGGCCAGGAATAAAACAATATAGCCCATTGACATTGCTCTTGTTTACTGACCAGAACTTAATAGCAAGACTCTATTAATAGAGACACCATACTCTTTGGTTACAGGACGTGAAGAAATCTAACTGGTACTTACTAGAAGTTTCTTCTTTTACGGCTGGCTTTCAAATACTGGGAGGCGTTAAAAAGGCTTTGGGGGAAGAAGGTCACTAATATACTTATCCAGCGGTAAACACCAGGGCTATAATAGAGACTAACCTGGCAGGACATGACCATTGGTACACTATTCGCAAAAGGTTAAAGGGACAATCAACAGTATCCTAATGGGTCTTGAGACCACTTCCATAAGAGGGATCTCATACCTAGTACTGTAGACCTGAAAAAGAATATCTGGCTATGGCTGAAGTGCTCAGAGGACCCAGACAAGAGCCATCTATAATCATTTTGCTATAAGGGCACATGGTATCAAGATGCCTTCTAAATATTCATAATTAAACCCACAGATTAATACAACCCTAACCCCTCATAGAGAAACTTCTTTATGTAGTAGGTCATGGATAACACAGAGACTCATAGCTGATCAAAACTTAAAGAATAAACAAATGAGGCATGCTGAGCCATAAATGGGACATCTCTATTTCACTCCTACCTACAAGGCTCGGAGGGAACAGAAACATTACAAGGGCCAGAGGTTGGTGAGGACTTCGGTAGCAGCAGAGTGTCTTAGGGATATTTTTCTCATGAACTCACAGCACCTATGGTTGCTTGCATAAGACCTGCACAAGACCAATCTAGTCAGCATTCTGGTATGCACAGAGGAGGGATTTATTAAGTTCCACCCCTAGCTGACGAGCTATTGGCAGTTTATATCTGCTGGGCAGATTGGATTCAGTTTACTTCATGAATATGAGCCCTGTGCTCTAATGGAAAGCCCTAAGCCATTCAGTCACCACTAATTGGACTCACTGGGATATAACAATTGTTTTAGAGGATATTGGTAAGCTCTAAATATATTGTATACATATATGAAATTACAGAACCAGAAAAGCTCTCTCTCTCTCTCTCTCTCTCTCTCTCTCTCTCTCTCTCTGTGTGTGTGTGTGTGTGTGTGCGTGCGCACATGTGTGTGTCTGTGTGTGTGTGTGTGCGTGCGCACATGTGTGTGTGTGTGCCTGTTGGGTACTGGTTCTGGATTTGCTAAACTATGATTAATTTTATATATTTGCTTTAGGTCTATTACTTTGTAAACTCTCTAATCTTCCCCCGTGTCAGATATACCTTTACAAAGTTGCTTTTATGTTAGCATGTGATTCTATAAAGCATTCATTCGAGGTCCTCAAGTTAAAACTATCATTGTATGCTGATTCTAAATATATGGAAGAAAAGATCTGATTGGCTCAGCTAGATTCAGATATCCTATCCAAGTAATCTTTCATTAGCTTATGGTGAGTTTTTGTAAAGTATACAATGGTACCCTCAGACCTGGGATTCTGTTCACATGAGTATCGTTGGCCAGAGTGTGGCTGAACACATTTAGCATGAAAATCACTATGGGTAATGCTATGAAAACATCCACCTAATATGTTTTTGGAAGCATATCTTTAGACATAGTCCTTCCATAGACTGATTCTGAATTTTAGATATTTCTTGAGCCACAATTGATGAACCAAAGTATGTCCTTTGGCCACTAATACATTCTGAAATTAAAATAAGAAAATCATAGTCCACATATAAAGTTCAGTGGAATTGAAGATTATCTTCCTTGCTTGTTTTAAAACTATCTCTATAAAGGAAGTGGCATATTAATAAAATGTTAATTATCTATAGCCACTTAACAAATTACTATAAAGCAAGTGCTGGAAACAACAAATTATTATGTCATAGCGACTGTGGATAGGAACTGGAAGTTTCTCTGCTGGACATTGTATGGTTTCCTGTTTCAAAAGGTTGCAGTTGAAGCATGGATCAGGGGCTGTAGCCATTCCACAAACAATGTGGAGGAATATTTGCGTCTGAAGCTATTTGTAGTACAGATGGCAGGCTTGTCACTGCTTTTCACCCTCTCTGGTAGCTAATTCTTCACACATTGTGGGTAGTCGGCCATTTTGATTTTTAAGAGTAAAGTCACTTTTTAAAATACAGTTAGCAATATACTGTGGAAATCACCATTTCTGTTGTTCTTTCTCATTATTAAGTTGTCTTTAAATTTCCTCTACTTCTTTTTCTCTAAAGGATCAACAGATATCTTCAACCACTCAAATGTATTGTTAGCAGTCATCCACTTTTGTCTGGTTTGGGGGACTTTCTTCCTAGCATGTGATGTCATTTGGTTCTAGTATGTGATGCCACTTTTAGCTAGAAACTGTAATTTTCAGAAGAATAATTCATAGTCTTCATTATCTAAAAGTCCAATGGTAGTCTGGAGGACATGGAGAAACTGATAAATATTTATCCCATCAGACTGTTTACAATGTTTACCACATGGACCAAAAACATTATCCCCAGCTGTTTACAATGCTGATAAAGAAGCACTCAGGCCTAGGAAGATCCAGCAAGAACAAGAACTTCAAGTCTCAGTATTAGAAGTCAAGGACAAAGTTATCTAACTATAAAAAGGGAAGCATGCTGTGTGCCAGAGGCTAATAAGAAAAATTCCGATTGCCTGGAATACTGGAACACAACACTAGAGAGTTTGTGTGGGGAGAATAGCAAATAGAGAGGCTAAAAGTGGAGCTGGAGACACTAAGGGGTTTTCTTGGCAGCAAACGTGATTTTATGTATGAAGGTGACGTAATCATATTTCTGTCTTTGTAAGAAGAGAAAAGTGAAGGAAATCAGTGGCAGGCAGAACATTCTAAGGATGAATTCATGCTTCAGGACAGGGTCTATACCTTTGGCTATTAATTTCTGGAAGTCAGAAAAGGAAGAGAGACACCATGTGTCCTCAGAAGATGTTCTTGATTACTCATAACTTTGGAGTATAGATCTTCATTTGTGTCATACTGTGCTTGCAATCACTCCACACTTGATCAGAATCCCAGATCCAGCTTTTAGGTACCTTGAACCAGTGCTGATTTAACCACAGGTAACCATTTAGGACCTATCAAAACCATATAGGCATCCAGTAAGGACATACACCACACACACATAAATAAAAGCTACAGTCTTAGACTTGTCAAGCAGATGAATATACTCTTTGGGCTGTGTGTATTTCCAGAAATAAGAAATTGACCTGTTATACTCTCTTTAGCATCACATATACTAAAATTGGAGCAATAAACTAAATTGGAACAATACAGAAAAGATTAGCATGGCCTCTATGCAAGGATGACACCCAAATTCATCCCCATATTTATTGGCACACCTTGAGACCCATATCATGAGAGAGAAAACCTACCCCTGACACTATAAATGATATTTTGATATACTTGCTGGCATGAGACTAGAATAACTGCTATCTGAGAGGCTTTACCCTGCACCAGATGAAAACAGGAATGGAGACACACAATCAAACATTAGGCGGAGCTTGCGGAATACTGTGGGAGAGGGAAGGAAGAACTGTAGGAGTCACCAGGGTCAAGGACACCACAAGAAAACACATAGAATCAACTAACCTGAGCCCATAGGTGATCGCAGAGACTGAACTGCCAATTAAAGAGCACGCATGGGACTGACCTAGGCCCTCTATACATACATAACAGTTGTTCCCCTTAATCTTCATGTGGGATACCTAAAAGTGGAGGTGGTCTCTGACTCTATTGCCTGACTTTGGGAGTCTTTCCCCTAAGTGGGCTGCCTTGTCTAGTCTCAATAGAAGATACATACATCTAGTACTGCAACTCGATATGCCAAGATAGGTTGATATTCATGGGAGATAGCAACTTCTCTGAGGAGAAAGGGAGGGGGTTGCAGGAGGGGAGGCAAGAGGGAGGAACTGGGAGGAGAGGCTATGATCAGGATGTAAAGTAATCAATTTAGGAGGAAAAAATAAATGAAGTTGACCGGTGGATTTCTGTAGCATACACCAGAGGTACTCAGGAGGGGTAACTAGATGACTGGTGTGTATACTACTTATGAACTGATAAGAAATGCAGATGTAAGTGTTTTCTCCCAAATACCCTGAATCATAACCATCAGTTTCTTAACATCGGTTAAGACAGTTAGTGTCTTAACAAGCTTTCAGGTCATTCCAATTCAAGTGAAACTTATGATGTAGTCTCCTAAGTCCATGTATATAATTTTTTTTAGTCCTCCGTGTCTTTCTGTTGTGTAGTTCAAATCTGTGCGCAAGTGTCTTCAGTGGAACTGGTCTGTAACAAAATACAACAGACTAGATAGTTAATAACCAACCGAAATCTACTTCTTACAGTTCTTGGAAATGAACAGCCAAGTTCAGGATGCAGGATGACAACAGGCATGGATCCCGTTCAGAGCTCTATCTTGTAGTTGCAAAGTGACAAATTCTTGTAGCTCCCCTATATTTTAAAAAGGTGGTAAGAACACTTTCTTGGGCCCTTGCATGAGGACTCTATTGTCTCTCAAAGTTCCTACCTCATAATAATTTTACACTGTGGAGAAAAGATGAAACGTTAATTTTAACAGGACACATGTATTCAGTCCACAGCACTGGGTTGCACAGTCTGGTGGTAATAGGAATTGAGGTCTTGCATTATTGTTCTGGGTAGAGGTTTCAATAATCAATATTTATCCAGTTATGAAAGGTCTGCATGTTGATTAACTTTACTTTATGAATAGAGACATATTTAATGTAACCAATTCAATGACTCTTTTGAGAAGTGCAATTGACCCATATTACTCCTTGAGGGGCAGGTCTGATTTTCATTGAGTAGCAGATGTAGAGAATCAGCCCAGATCACTCCATTACCATTCTGTGGGCTTCTTCTGGTTCAGTTCTCTAATAAGGAGAGCTGTGGCCACCGCTGTGTTAGAATCAGCACTGTTTCACCAAAATGTGTCCTTGTTTAATTTTATTTCCATTTCGTCTGGTAACTGCCAGAATTATTGCTCGATTTCAGCATTTGGCCCCTCTCTGCCAGCCAGGCCAGCATGGCATTTCACTCTGAATCTGAGTTATAGTCTCTAATGAAAATATTGCCATGATGGCTATAATTTTTTATTAAGTCGAGTATAAATGATAATGCTAGGAACATGTTATTCTCATCAAGGCAAGAAATGATGGATTTTAGAAGTCACTATAGGAAATCTTAAACAGGTACGTAAGAAAATTCTTGTGCTCTACTCTTTGGTTCCTTAGTATTTTAATCATTTCTTGTTCTGTGTCCCACCTCACAGTGAATACACATTATACAGCTCAAGCATACTGATTTTCACTTCATGAATCTATAAACCCTATAATTCTTACCCCAAACCTGGCAGTTTAACCTGTCTTGGAGGAATGATTTAATAACAGAGACTTGTAATGAGAGCTCTTATCACTAAAATGTCACTGTATTTACAAAATATACTGCAGGGCACTTACTTATATACTACGAAACGTTACCATAAATCATTGGGCATAGGCTGCATTTTTTAAAGTACACGAATAAAATAGAAGAACCTCTGTATTCCCAAGTTCGAGTCACTTACTCTTTCTGATCTAAGTAACTTGAGTGCTCTCACTAACTATAACTTCCATGCCCTTCATGATTCTTGACCCTGTGTCATTTTAACTACTCATTATTAGTCATATAAAATAACAATATGCTGAGGCTTAAGCACATGAAGAAAAGAATTTATTTAATACATAATACTAACAACAATATTGCTTCCATTCTTGTATCTTATAAAGGTCTAAAGCAGGCAGAATGCTAAGGTCTCTAAGTGCTCTCACCATGCAGAATTACCTAAGACGATGGGTAGTCCTTTGCTAATTTAACTGGAGTAAGTGATGTTCTATATTGGTGAAACATATCTGTGTGTCTGTAGGGATATTTCCAGAGGTGATTTATATGTGACACAGTCATTGGTACAGTCAGACCCACCCTCAAGTTCGAGCAGTTCCTTTTGGCAAATTGCTCAGATGAAAATACTCAGTTAAACCTTTAGAGAGGACTTACAAAGTGAGTGTTTTGATATCACTTTTGTAGACAGGAGGCTACAGCAAAGAGAGGGAAATTGCTCTTTGGAAGGTAAAGTAGCTCGTCAATGACTAACGTGGTTTTGAACTTTATTCTGTGGTTAAGTAGTTTACAGACATTCCTTAGAGGTTTTTCTTTTCTTTACCCCTTTGAATGAATAGGGGAAGATTAACTAGCCCTTTGATTCAGAAGCAAAAAGGTATCCCTACAGTTTGTTTGTTGGGTAGAATTAGGGAGCTTTGAGATGCACAGTTTTAGAAGAACTAGAGAGAGTATTTCTAAGAAAGACTAGAATTTTCACTACAGACTTGAGTCACCCTCCCATTCATGTCCTGAGTTAACCTTCACTATCACTGTTATTGAAATGTATGCTATTACACAGTGTATTATACAGCTGTATAGCAAGATAAGAATAGATCAATCAGAGGTGGAGCCATGATTAGGTCTGTATCATTATAATGAGATATAAGTGGTAGGTCCCTTGGTTTCCTAGCTATCTATCTGCTATGAGGACATTGGGAGAGTAAGACCAATGTAATCCAGGAAAGTGACCTCATAAAGATACTAAATTCCTGGCTCCACTGCTTGGACTTTTAGCCCTCTAGAAATGATAAGAAATGCCTTTCTTCTACTTAAGGAATTCCCTCTCTCCTATTCATTATAGCACCCAAAGTGGCTACCTATCTCCCGAGCCTTTCACTTTCTAAGTAGCCACAACTGACCAGGACATTTACTGTGCCCAAAAAGCACTTCTTGTCATTACTGAAGAAACAAGGGTGAAGGGAAATGTCTATCGTGGTGCATTTAAGTGCTTGGGCAGATTTCAGGGCCTACCCAAGGATCTGGAGTTGTAAGAAGCTCACAGATGTCAGTTCATTCTTTTTTTTTTTTTTTTCCGTAGCTGAGGACCGAACCCAGGGCCTTGCGCTTGCTAGGCAAGTGCTCTACCACTGAGCTAAATCCCCAACCCCCAGTTCATTCTTAAAACCATGTTACTTTCTATGGCACGCATGCTGGACCTTTTGCAACAGAGGTGAAAAATCTGGTGTACGTGTTGCTCAACATATAAAAAAGACACGTGCTCCACTATGTTCATCGCAGCCTTATTTATAATAGCCAGAAGCTGGAAAGAACCCAGATGCCCTTCAACAGAGGAATGGATACAGAAAATGTGGTACATCTACACAATGGAATATTACTCAGCTATCAAAAACAACGACTTTATGAAATTCGTAGGCAAATGGTTGGAACTGGAAAATATCATCCTGAGTGAGCTAACCCAATCACAGAAAGACATACATGGTATGCACTCATTGATAAGTGGCTATTAGCCCAAATGCTTGAATTACCCTAGATCCCTAGAACAAACGAAACTCAAGACGGATGATCAAAATGTGAATGCTTCACTCCTTCTTTAAAAGGGGAACAAGAATACCCTTGGCAGGGAAGAGAGAGGCAAAGATTAAAACAGAGACTGAAGGAACACCCATTCAGAGCCTGCCCCACATGTGGCCCATACATATACAGCCACCCAATTAGGCAAGATGGATGAAGCAAAGAAGTGCAGACCGACAGGAGCCGGATGTAGATCGCTCCTGAGAGACACAGCCAGAATACAGCAAATACAGAGGCGAATGCCAGCAGCAAACCACTGAACTGAGAATAGGACCCCCGTTGAAGGAATCAGAGAAAGAACTGGAAGAGCTTGAAGGGGCTCGAGACCCCATATGAACAACAATGCCAAGCAACCAGAGCTTCCAGGGACTAAGCCACTACCTAAAGACTATACATGGACTGACCCTGGACTCTGACCCCATAGGTAGCAGTGAATATCCTAGTAAGAGCACCAGTGGAAGGGGAATCCCTGGGTCCTGCTAAGACTGAACCCCCAGTGAACTAGACTATGGGGGGAGGGCGGCAATGGGGGGAGGGTTGGGAGGGGAACACCCATAAGGAAGGGGAGGGGGGAGGGGGATGTTTGCCCGGAAACTGGGAAAGGGAATAACACTCGAAATGTGTATAAGAAATACTCAAGTTAATAAAAAAAAAAGAAAGAAAGAAAGAAAATTTTACACTCAGCATGCTTTTATATTGACAGGAACTAATTAGAGATCACAACAACTTCATTTTCTACAGAAGCTCAAAAAAATCCAGATGACTCAGAAAGCAATCTAATATTCACACGCAAACAAATACATAAAATGTGCTCAAATACATGAGACAAGGAACACATGCGTATGTAACCAAAGCATGTATGTATGTATGTGTGTATGCGTATACATGTAAACATATGAGAAACCGTGCAACAGTCAGGTGAGAACAGGAAAATTCATCATTAGAAGGAAGTCAGTTGTCTCTGATTTAAACTAAAACCTTAGGGCACTTCCTCTAAGTGCACTTTACTCTAACAAAACTTAATATTTAACAAATTTAACCAGAACCAAGTAGAAGGCCTCATTTTAGGAAAATTAACATGACTGTAGCAGCTGATAACTTTGACATAGGTGCTGTCAAATATAAAGATGGAAGGAAATATTATAGAACGTGGCGCTATACACATGCACAAAGGAAGCAGTAAGTAGGGAATGCGTCCTTAGATGGTCAACTTACGCTTGCCTGCCTGGTGAGGTTTGAATAAGAAATATCTTCCATGAACTCCAGTGTTGGATCACCAGCTCACCAGTTGGTGGCGCTGTTTGCTAGAAGGCGTGTCCTTGCTGGAGGACAGGAGGACTAGAGGTGGGCTTTGAGAGTTCGAAGACTCAAGCCATTTCAGTTGTACTTCTCTGCTCTCCGCTTGCAGCTTGAGATGTGAGCTCTCATCTTCTTTGTCCACTTGCCACGCCTCTGCCCCACCACCATGGAGAAGGCATTCCTCTGGAACTATAAGCAAACATAAACTTGGTCTTCCTTAAATTACGTTGGTGTTTTATCACAACAACAAAATGTAGCCAATGGAATGCTGGTCACTAAGAGATGTCTAGGTAACTTTCTATCTACAGGGAGGATTATATTGTATAATCTTATTGCAAACAAAACAAATTCCAAGGACATAAAATGTGCACGAGAAATAGTTCTAATAAGGAAAAGGATATGGAACATGGAAATATATCCTCAGCTGGCAAAACCACAAAAATATAAATCTGGATACTTGTTATTAAGAATACTGTATTTCAAGAGCTGCCATGACAATGTATCGAAAGCACGAACAATGGAAATATATTAGCTGTGATTGATGCGATCCTGATTTCCAATATTGATTTACACAAAATCTTAACATCAAGTATAAAAATATAAACTATCTGATCTGACAAGTAGATATGGTGTAAAGATTCTTTGAGCAAGAATTAAAATAGCCAATGTCAACATGGAAAGATGTCCACCAACAGGGACTCCAAATGAGGGTGATCATGAATTTCTATTTCATACTCATTCAAATGTCTAAAGAAAATCCGTTAGTGTAAACCTTTGGCAAGGATGAAACAGGAATTCTCATGAAATGGGAGGGTCAGGAGATGACCAAAACCAACAAACACAAGATGACAAATATCAGAGGACAAGCAAAAATGAATAGATAATAAATAAATTAATAGAATAAAGTAAAAACCAACCAACAGTAACAACAAAACAACAGGTGACATGCCCATGGTGAGTTTAACAGACTCTTTAGTGACTATTCACAAATCAGAGGAAAAACTTCAGGAAACTGAAGGAGGCTCTGAAATGCCAGAGGATTAATTAGAGCAGAACTCTGTGCCTACACATAGTCTGAGGATCTCACAGGAAGAGCTGTCTTTACTGGATGTGCCTACTCTGCTGAGACAACAGTGCTGCCTGAAGAATAGTCTATCACAGGTGGGTCCTGCTTTCAGTCAACTCCTTCTTCCATCATCTCACAACTGCCTGTGTCTTCTGTGAGCCAGGGAAGAGTTTTGGGGAAACTCTTTTCTGAGAAGTCAGCTCTTGCAAGACTCGGGCAAGCTCACCCTTCCCAGGCCTTTTATGCAGGCCCATTGCCATGAACTCTGAAATCTCAGATCTTGGTACTTAGGCCTGGAACAGAAACGGTCATGCCCCTAAGCTACCCAGTGTCAGTTCACAGACTCACAGGCTTTGAGTTTAACTGTTTGCTTCAGACATGTGAACTTTATCATTCTTCCTTCTGTGCCTAGACAGAGAGAATGAACAACAATCTGACTATTGTCCAGTCTACGCTAACCCATCCTGACCAGACACCTGGAGGGTCTATCTCCCTGGCTCATTTCACTCCTAACATGTCAGATGACCCTCAAGTTTTTTTTTTTTTTATTTTTCCTTAGCCACTATGGCTCCTTGCTCCATGGGGACTATCACTTAGATGGGATTAAACTCAGGAGCAGCTAACACAGCTTCGAAGACTGCTAGCCTGTCTCTCTTTTGGCACAGTCCCAGCCTTCTCTAGCATAGTTAGGGACAGTCGGGCACATTATAAGTGAAATAGCTTTTCATTCTGTCCTAATGTCACCCAGATATAGGAAACATCAAGGTGTTCAAGACAGTCTGTGAAGCTGTCGTATATGCTTTAAACATGACTAAGATTATGACCATTTGGCTAAATTAAAAAAAAATGATCTCATATTTTCAAATATGTCTTTATAGGAAAATAAACATGTAAACATCTATTACATCTTAAGTACTGATTTTTTTTTCTTTTTGCATTCATCCTACCCACTTCTAATTCCACTAATTGTATTAGGAGCCCAACAGGGCAGAAATAGGCTTCACTTCAGAGGTCATTGTTTGATAGTGTGAAAACAGTCATTGGAATATTGAAATAGGCCCAAAAATTCTCGGAAGCGCCAAAGGGGACCATTGTAGCAATTCTAAATTTTCTGCAGATTTCCCCCTCGAAGGTTATAAATATCCTTAGAAAACCATGTGAATTTTATCACAGCAGCTCAGGGGGCAATGTTTGCTTCTTTCTCAGCTGAGATATTTCTGTAAACAATAGGTCCTCCTGAGAAAGCCAGATTCCCAATGTGCTTGATAACGGTTCGCTGTGTTTGTCAAATTGGCAAGTTGGGCAATGTTCTACTTTTCTCTTTGACAGGAACTATTTCTCCCTTCCAAGAGACTGAAACGATTTCAAACCCATATGTAAAATGAACAAGGGATTTACCTACAGAACCTCACAGTTTCCGAGGATTTTGGAACCTTTAATATGCCTCCACATGTTACACCGCTGAGCATCTACAGTTCAAATTTGCTTGATTAAATGTGAGAATTGAGGACTGGGCTTCCCTTTGAACGGGTTGCCTATACTTAACACCCTTGGGGATTTGGGGCTTGGGAAGATGTTATTAGTTTCCTGTTTTCTTCAAAGTATAAGAAGATAATTATTAATGGTGATTTGAAAACCAAGACTCTAGCTTACAAACTTTCACATGCCGGGCTGCTCAATCTGAACAGATTCTCTCTGCAGAGGTGCAAGAGACATCAATCCAGCCTGTTCCGTTTTATGGTCCGTCCCATTATCTGTTCTCCCATAATTTGTGTGCACATTTTTGCCTTCGATCCCTCAGCTCTAAGGTCCTCATTCATACCGCGGTTGGAACAGACAAATCAGGCGGCTTTGACACCCAGGTGCTGTTACCTATGATGCATTTGCCTCCATGCAAATGTCAAGATGTAGCAGCGGAAAGGTTACCTCCCCACACTGCAGGGACAATCACTCTGCCAAGTGCCAAACTTCCATGTGCACTGTCTTTTTCTTTGTGAGTTGGGGAGGAAGTGGGGGTGGGGTGGGGGAAGGGGTCCTAGCATCAGTCACAGAACCTGATCCCTAAACCCACGTCTCCTGGGACAGTCAAATTGTTTTCTCAGAAGGTTCAGACTTTCACTTATGGACAGCATGGGCGGGTGTGATTTGCAATGGTCCATCTTTGAAAATTCGGACTTTTATCTTTTGTCTGGTAACAGCTTCAGTTTTAGAGTGGACGTCCTTTGCCCCTCGGGTTGAAAGTCAGGAGTCCTTGTTGTCTGGATCCTCTGTTGTCTGGATTCTTCATTGATGTCTGCGATCTTTACCTCTTTTCTGACTCGAAAGACCTTATCTCGAATTATCCCACTCAAGAGGAAAACAGGTGAAACCAGAGGCCCTTCGGGGGCTCTGGAGACAGGGAGGCTGCAGTCGAGAGAGACACTGAGGATGAGGAAGTCTCTTTTGCTCCGGCTGGTTTTTGCTATTTTGTTCAGCTCACCAGTTGGGAGGAGAGGTGGGGACACACACGCTGGCTTTCTCCAAGGCGCAGCTGAGACCTTTAGGAAATCACTGTGGAGGCAGAAGCGGCAAGCCGCTATTTTTAGCTCCAAATTGATTCAGCTGCAGTCCCTGCTGCCTCTGACTTCATTGCCTCCCGGTCCTCCCCCTTGCTGTCCTCACTCCCAGCTTCAGCTTGGCTTCCTGTGCCGCCCCTTTTTCCACCCCACCCCCACCCTCCCCACCCCATGCTGCTAGCTAGCTTTCACTCCCTCCTGTCCCGGGCAAGGCTGGGCACAGGCTGGCTGCTAGTAAGTCCAGTTTATAGCGAAAGCGACAGGGGCTGATAGTGCCTCAGGCTGTGACAACCCTCAGAGGCTGCAGCTGGCCAACAGCAGAGCCTCTCTGGGACCAGCCAGCCTCTGATTGTTCACCCGTCAATTGCCCCTGGCCCTTGGGGACAGAGTTCCAAGAAGAAAGTTTTTCAGTTGCAATGCTCCACTCTTGAACATCTGCCAACCGCGTCCAGTCCGACCAAGGTCTATGCTTTCAAATGCTATGGCTAGGACGAAAGGACACGCACAGGGTGGCTTTTCATCTTCATCAGAATGATTGTACAGATGTGCCTGTAAAAGGTCCCTTGCTGAGAGGAGGGGTGTGGAACAAGCAAGGCAGAACGGACCAGGCCACCTGCCTTTGTTTACATGTGGGAATAGCAGTGGCCCCTTTCCTCTGGACTTGAAGACCCCTGCGGATTCTCGAGTAAAGTAGAGGCCTATTCATTTTCTAGTTATGACTCCATTTTCTATGCCTATTAAGTAAGGCAGTGGCCCTCAGAAACCCTAGCTGCACTGACATACTGACTGAGTGGAAATTTGAAAGCCAAACAAGAAGAGCATACAGATGCTTATAGGCTAAGGACTAGACGGTTCCAGGTCCTTTGTTAATTGTCCTGGATGGTGCACAGCCTGGCAAACTTTGGGCATTCTACTTGAGTGGTAAGAAAGAGAGGTGGCCATTTCCACACCAGTAATGTGGTAGATTCAGAGTCTGCTCTGGCGGCTGTAATAAATGGCGCAGCCATCGGTCCTCAGGAGATCAATTAAACATAAGGTAATAGTGAAGACAGAGAAAGGAAATTTATTCAGTGTGTCACACTGGGAAGAGAAACAAAGTCCGTCTTCCAGGTCCTGACATAAGGTTCAGGTTTAAATGGATGGTAAGATGTATGCATGACTGAGCAGTCCAGGTCAAGGTCTGGGCGTGCCACCATTGACCCATCTGCACTCCCGTGGTCATAACTGTGTGAAATCTCTTCTTGGAAGACAAGTTCCTCCTCCTGAGGAAACTCACAGAGTCATTTCAACAGCTGGTAACAAAAGAGAAAGAGACACACTTGTCTCTCCTTAGAATATTTAAATGTCTGCCTATGAAATTACAAAAGTAGTGCTAATCTTTCAGTAAAGACTTTTGAATAAAAACAGTCAGGTGTTCTAGGGATACTGATCCAAATAGGACCGTCACTGCGAGTGTGGGTATTACTAAGATTTACATCTTGAAACAGAATCATCAGTATGAACAATGAAGAGATGAGGCCTTAGTGATTGTTGACGCATGACTACAGAGCCTTCATGAATAAGATCGGCAGGAAAGAACGAGTTCATCATTGGTGTCTCTTCGGCCACCTTTGTCCCATCCACAGAATGTATCATCCAGGTACCACCGTAGAAGCAGAAAGAGAGTAGTTTAGACAGACATAGAACCTTCTCTTTCCCTTGACGCAAGACACTGTTGCTCGATCTTGGACTTCTAGTCCAGTAAGAAATAAACTCGGGTTGTTTCTAATTCCCAGCTTATGATATCTTGATATTACAATGGGCTAAGGTGCTACCAGATGGAGCCTGTCCCTTAATAGAAAAGATAAAATATGAGCGAGCAAAAAAATGAAACTTAGAGGTTAGAGAAACAGGAGGAGCTCTAAAGGAGAGCCCGAAGGTTGGCTTCAAAGATTGAATGACCTGTGCATTAGATAAGAACAAGTTGCTGGTTTTAGATATAAAACAATAAAGGCAGTAAACATTCAGGTCTCTGTTGGGCACTACTGTAGTTTCTGGCCACTGGTGACCACTTATGATTAAACTTAAATCAACTAAACCAAATTAAAACCTCAGTTCTTTAGTCCCACTTGCCAGAACTCAAATACTCGGTAGCAACTTGGGGCTAGCAGCTGCCATATTGGGTAGCACAGGTTCATCCCTGCAGAACTTGCTAGTAGACAGTCCCCCCCTAGAGTGAGGATCCTGAAGAAAGGCGCCATACTAGCAGAACTCAGGAAACATTAAACAAACAAAAAGACCAAAGACAGCAACAGCAAAGCTCACTCAATGATGCGGGATAAATGAAAGAAAGTTGTTGAAATGGAGAGAACGTAGGATATAGATGACCAGATTAAGCCTCAGACATTCAGTGTGATTTAGACATACTGTGCCATCCTGTCCTGTCTACAGTAGGGAAGGGATATGAACAGAGCTGGGCTTTCTAAAATAGAAATGTAAGAAGTGTTCAGTACAATTGGAGGACTTTTTCAGTCTTTCGAATCCTCAGACACCCATTGTCTTGCTTAATTCTCAGAACAAATCTGAATGAGCACACCAGGTATGAAGAAAAGATTTCTTCCAAGAACGTGACCGACGTTACTAGGAATAATGCTGAAGAGAAGCCACATAGAGAGAAGCAAACAAAACCCTTATGTTATTTGTGAAAAGCAGCTTCCTCCCACCGTCGCCCTGATGGCAAATTATCCTCCTCATTATCAGGAGCTACAAGAATTAAAATTAAGGTACTAATTAATTACCTACAACCTCTAAGAGGAGGTAAAAGGTCCTGTGACGGTGGCTTCAATTTTGAGCTCGAGTAGCGGAAACTGAAACAACCTGATACTAAAAAATAAATAAATTCTGAGGAGAATTTTCTAAGCCAGCCAGGGCTGTCTCAGGCCGTGTGAATCATGTCCGCCTGGTTTGTTCACACCCAGCAGCAGGCCACATCAGCACCAACTGGAGGAAAAAGCGGGCACCAATTCAGTACTGAAAGAAACTCAGACTGGGAAAGCTTCTACCTGATGACAGAGTGGGCACCTGCGGGAAGGCAGCGCTGAATTCCAGTATGGTTCATTCTTCTGGGAAGACAGCTTCATGCAGACCCTCAAGTCAGACTTCTTGGGTGACTTTCAAACTGACATTGAGGAGAGTGTTCATTTGGACCTCCAAGCATATTGGGATCCTCCCCTAGTCTCGGCAGCTGCTTGTTTCTCTTGTATCTATAAACTCATGATAGCAATTAAGTATAAAAAACGCTCAAATGATTCCATGAGGGAGATACAGAAACCATATTGTGGGTTAAATGTCTCCAAAGATGGATTTTTCTTGAAAGAAAAAAAATGTACGTGCGTGTCCAGATGGAATGCTCAGGTTGTCCGTGAAGACGAGACGCACACTCATCCCATACCAAGTCAAGTCTCCGATATTGTGGCCTAAGAATTGTAATCTCTTTCCTGGACAAGAAGAAAAAGGAAAAAGAAAAAAAGAATATTTTCCCATTTTCTTGCTGAGAGACTGTAAATTCCCAGACAAAATATTGGATTCCTCAGCCATCAGTCAAGCCATGGATGTAAACACGAGCTGAGGTAAGCCCCTAGGAGGCTGATAGTGGCTTAGTAATGTGGAGGCCCCAGCGCAGAAGACCGGTGAAGCCCACTACTGATGCGAGAGCCTAGCTGCAGGCCTCAGGTCTGTTCACTTCTGTTTTGAATCCTTCTCTCATCCAGACCAGGTAAATGGAGCACACTGACTAGGCAGCTGAGTTCCTTTATGCTATTGTACATTTTCCTCAAGGATTCTGGACTTACATGAGCTGCCAGGATGTATAGGCCAAGTTTCTCTTCCAGGAGACAGTTTGCTCACAGTGTGGTAGGTCCATAAGTTGTCTCTGAAGCAGTTTTTTTACCCATTCCCTTCCCTGTGAGGAGTTTTTCTTCTAATATCCACCAGTTCCCAATCTCTTAAGTAGAAAAGTAAATGAAAACAAAACAAATAAACAAATAAATAAAAATAACCTCAAACCAAAATCAAGACAACTGGTTTAAAAACAAAACAAAACAACAGGAAATACACTATCCTTGAAGCGATCGTTGCATAAAGATTGGAGTAAATTCCTTTCAAGGAGGGATGAGTAGACAGTCCCTTCCCCCTAACCTCACCTTGCAAAGACTCCTCCCTGCTGCCCAATCCTGACTTGCCAATTCCGAAAAAAACATGGAAGCTACATTCATCTTCCAGAAGCAGCTGAGAGCCGAGAGCATCCACTGCATTTTGTCCAATATCTTTTTCCATTGCCCAAGACTCTAGATACTTCTGAGTCTCTGGCCGTATAAGTCTTTTTCAAGTACAGATTGGGTAGTTACTAGAATAACCAGCTTATCAAGAGGAATTGCACTTAGAGTTGCTTCCATAGGGTATTTGAGGGGCCAAAGGGGGCGGGGACTGAGATTTCAGTTTACCATAATTATGCTTGGAGCATTTTCTTGCTGTTTTTCAATCGCCGCCTTTCTAGTCTCAGGAGTATCTCAGTCTGAAGTGTACTAATGAAGGAACGACACCTTGCCTGGGGCAACAGAAATCTGGCTTGTCTGAGCTGAAAGTTAGAGTCAAGCAATCCATCACAGGCTGGGTCTGTCTGTCGTCTAGTCCCTGCAGAAAACACCAGGGAGGACACATTCCATAGCTTTTACCAACAGGGCCGCTGGATGCCCCTGTGGACACCTGGCAAGACTAGGAAGAGGAGTGTTTGCTTTACACAAGGAGGGTTGCTCATCTGTCCCCCCAGAACACGAAACCTATTCAGAATGACACAGAAGAAAGTCCAAGAAAAATGGCAATGAAGTATTCTGACTGGAAGCTGAGTGTTTGAGTCCCAGCCATGATTCTAGCTTGTGAACACCTACACAGGCCTGATTTGAAAAGATTACCTTAAAAAGGAACGAACTGGTTTCTGAGTAGATCATTGGCCAGCATGGTTTGACTATGAAACAAGTCACTAAGTACTCCTCTTAACTTCTATTTCTCCATTGCCAATGCCAATGACAGATTCAAAACAGAAAAAAATCACCAGTGCTTTCACTTCCTCTCATAGAAAAGAGCCATGTCTTTTGCCGAGAGCAGCTGAGATCGTTCTTAAGTCCTGACGGTTCTCACATAGATGAGAAACAGCACAAGCACAAGCAAGACAGCATCCATAACCCACGCCCATTTTCCTAATGGAGGGGCTCATGTGACACACATTCTGGACTTCTGCTGGGCTCTATATAGGCAGGATTGTCTGCTTTGATATTTAACATGTTTCAGTATAGGGATATAAAACAGGATCTATGAAGAGTTCATAACTATTGTGCTTTCCATGATTTAAGTACCAGTTTCTTGTTGTGTATCCATGTACGTATTCTGGTGTGTATATGTTGTGTTTTATCAATCTAAACACTGGGTACTATTCCTCAGATTCTACCCACTTAATTTTGAGACACAGTCTTTCCCTTTCCTTGAACCAACCATTTAGGTGAGGCAGAAAATTGGAGATCTGTCTGGCTCTGTCTTCCCAGTGCTGGGATTTTGAGCATGAATCACCACAATGTTTTTGATTTTTACCTGAATTCTAGGGATTAAACACAGATCCTCACATTTATAAGGCAAACACTTTACCAACTGAGCTATGTCCCTAACCCCAGAGACTATTTTCATTCTCTGAACAATAAAATTATAAACGTGAGGGAGTCATGAAGGAGTTAAAAGTTCTTGACCTTTAATATCTCATTTTGTAGATTATAGTGCCTAAAGGCCTTTTTCTATAAGAATTTCTATAAAATTTTTCTATAAGAATTTCCAAAAGAATTAGACTGGGCAAAATAATGTGTGTGTATTTGTCTACCAGCGGTTGGGTGTGCAGGTGTTTGGAAACGTTTTCACTTCCTTTCAAAGCATAGTAGACATGACTGGATCTCACTGAGGGAATCATTTACTGGGCAAAGTAGATATTTCCACAAAGAAAGGCTAGAGAAATGGAAAAGAGTCATGTACAGACCATTGAACATTGTGGTATACCCTAACTTGTGAAGAATAAACAGGTTATTCTTTTGTAACAAGGAGACTATGTTGTCAGTTAACCTTGGGAAGGTTGGTGTTCTTTGAAGAAAGATGGTGTGGTGTCTTAGTTGCTTTTCTACTATTGTGATAAATCACCATAACCAAGGCAAATTATTAAAGAAAATACAGTGTAGGGCTCACAGTTCCAGAGGGTAGTAATGTATATAATCATCTTGGTGGGGAACATGGCAGGAGGCAGGCAGGCGTGGTGCTGAAGTAGTAGCTGAGATCTTCCACATAAACCTGAGGCAAATGGTAGGGGAGCAGACGTTAATGGGGAATGGCATGGGCCTTACAAACATGAAATCCCACCTCCAGTAACAAATCTCCAACAAGGCCACACCTCCAAATCCTTCTGAAACAGTTCCATACATTCTACTATATGAGCATATAAGAGCAATTCTCATTCAAACTGTCAATATACACAAGGAAAATATAGGCCAGAGAGTACGAGAGCTATGATACTGGTGAATGCCATGTAACTGAAGCAGAGCAGCTAAACATTGTAACTGATACTTTGTCAAATTGTAGTTAGAGTTTGTCAAATATGTTAGTGTATTAGCATTAATATCAATACCATTTAGTAATATAGCAATCAACCCCCATGGTGAAGTGATGGATGCAGGCTGCTAATATTGATCCAAATTAATAATGATAATAATAATAATAATAATAATAATAATAATAATAATGTAAAGAAGAGCACAGAGGAACAGATGTGTGACTGGGACTACCTGGCACCTATGATATGAGACAATTCCTGCCGTCCTGGAAACCTGAACAGGGAAATATCAGCATCACTATTTAAAGATGGAAATTGTAAGTTAACTTGCCAAATTAGCTCTGAAGCAATTGAATGAGAAATGGGACTGGAGTGTGCTTAATTTTAACGCCTGACCTTCCTATTTTGTGGATTCCATGTTTATATTCCTCATACATTTAAACTAACTATAAGTAAAACGTTATATGAGTTGGACTTGGGGGTGAAAGCCTTTTATCTCAGCAGTCATGAGACAGAGGCACCAAACTCCTGTGTTTATGTCAGTCTGGGCTACACAGACAATCCTGTCTCAAAGAAGACGACAAAACAGCCACGGAGTTTATTCCATGTGGTGTTTTTATTTGTTGTCAATGAGATATTCTGTTGTCTTGTGAGAATTCTACATAAAAATGTTACATTCACTTATCCCTAAAGATAGGAAGCAAATCCAAGGGATTTCTGTGGAGGGTTATCCAGATGAACAGTTTAAGAGAAACCATAAGTATAGATGTTTCTCTCAACAAGTAGTACATCCATGGCAGAGGTTCAGATGAAAATAAGTAATCAAATATCATGCAAGGCAGCACAGTGGTTTGAAATGTTGGACCTTGTCTTCACCTGGACCTTTGACTTTCTTCTGGAAGTATAAGCTGGTTAAAGAAAAAAACATGCATAGCTTGAAGGGGAAACCAGGTGCACACCAATCTGGGACTGCTAATACACCCCTACCCTACTCCATCCCCATACCCTCTACCTGCTGTCTTCATTGAGAGGAAGTCTGAAGAGTTTCCATTGCATAGATACCTATCTTGAATATCATTGAGGTAAGCTGTCCATATCTGCAAATTTTTAAAAGGCTTGTCCCAAACTAGTACATGGTGGAAATTTAGAGGTAACTAAGACATGGTTCCTGCCATCAAAAATGAGCAATCAAGACAGCAAAATCCACTGTTGTAATAAATAATGACTGGCCTTGCTCCCTTGTCATTTGTCACTTGGCTATCATCCCCTGACAGGTACCTGAACATAACCCTTTTGTGCATAGCTTTGGTCCTCATCTTAATGTTTACCTAGTAGAGGGGCCTGTTTTCTTAAATATTAAAACTCTCCAGCCAGGTATAATAGAGCACACCTTTAATCTTAGCATTCTGAATTCAAGGCCAGCTTGGTCTGTAGAGAAAGTTCTAGGGGAGCCAGGCCCCACACAGAGAAATCCTATTTTAATCAACAAACAAACAAATAAATAAATAAATAATAAACAAATAAATAAACTCCATGTCCAGCATGCTCTCCCATTAGAAAAAGGAGGCTGGAGAAAGTGGAGAATTCTAGCCTTCTGTATTCACTTATAGTTTTTTGGCATTTAAAGTAAGCTACATTAAAAAAAATAAAGTGTTTCAGATCGTATTTTATATTTATGGATCACAAGAAAAAAATGCCATACAAATTTCAAGTGTTCTGAATATATATTATGCAGGAGAAGGACAGAGCTCCCTCTAGTCTAGGTGAGGAGGATTCCCCACATCACCAGGCACTTTCTCAACGTGTGGTTTAGGATGTACACAGGCATCCTTTCCTTTAAGTCATCTACCAAGAGTTTCACGTGAATGGTGCAAAAAAGCATCCTCTCTTTTAGCTACCATAGTTCCATTCAGCACACACATCGGGTAGAATCCTTAAGGAAACAATTACATGCAAAGTAATTACAGTACTAGGATGACATTCATTATGAAACCTAAGAAACACACACACACACACACACACACACACACACACACACACAGTCATATGAGTAGACGCATGTAAACACATCCAGTCTGAAGCAGAGCCTGAGAACCATGATAAAAAGCAGTAAGAGTAAGGGAGCACATTTACAAGGCACAGAAATGAGCAGTGCAACTATAATGCAAGGCAGTATTTGGGGTCTTTCCTGTAAACCTGTGGGTGTGGTTTCTGTTTTGACGTTTTAGAGGTGTTACAGTTCAGCAGAGTTAGCCTTCCCATGCTCTCAAGAATACACAGTGATGAAGATGTCACACCCAGGCGGTGGCCCAGCTATTTGATGATTCAGGAAGAGGACCAGTTTTCTACAGCTCACTCCGTATTCTTCTTTCTCTTCGTTCTAGAGTCAGGATGCTGGAATTAATTTCCTGCTCTCTCCACTCTTCAACTGTGTGACCAAGCAAATTTCGATTCCTGCTTCTGTTGAGCGTAGATAACACTAGTACCTGTTTTATAAACCGCTACCGTGATAAAATGAGTTAATAAAAGTGGCATGCCAGAACAGTGCTAAATACAAATATTTCAACAGCCATCATCTTCATCACCCATGATGACATCACCAGTTTCCCTCCAATCAGTCCTGCTCAGTGACAGTACGTTTCCACTAGTATCCTATATATATTCATCTCCATCCCCCCTCTCCTGCATCTAATATCCTACATATATTTTTTGAGTAAGAGTCACCAAGGACACTGATTTTTTTTAAATAAGTTTTCCTCCCTTTCTCTCATATAGTTTTTCTTTGGGTCACTCCAGTCTTTTAGGCTTTAATATCATATTTATGTGACATTGTTTTACTTATCTCTATATGTGTGTCCTATGCCCATATCAAGCCCCGTGCATCTAACTGCTATTGACTGCAGATGGAAGACAGAAATCTCAAAAGGCATTTGCATAAGCTTAGCAGCTGTGTTATTATATACACCCCAGCTTCCCTATAGAAGCCCTTGCTGTCTATACAGAAGCTTCCAACTGACGGATAGTCTTCCCCGCCTGTACAATCCACAGACTCAGACTCACTTCCTTCCCACTTCAGAGAGTCAAAAAACAATTCATTTTTTTCAAAGAATTTTCTCAAAAAAAATAATGGATCTCTAATGAGAATTGTGTAGGTTATGTAATTGACTGACTGTCTTAGTGTCTGTTTAAAAATCAAATGTCCACTCTCGTATATTCTACTGAAAGAAAATAACTGTGGCCTTCCTATTTCTGGCTTTCTCCGTATTCTATGTGCACTTGAATTTGTCTGAATGTATGTCTATGCACTACTTGCATGTCTGGTGCCCAGGGAGGCCAGAAGAGAGTTTCTGATTCCCTGGAACTGGAGTTTCAGAAGACTATGAATGCTGGCCATCAAACCTGGAAGAGCTCCTCCTTATCCTAAACCCTTCCTTTGCATTCTATTTAATCATTCTTCCTCTTAACATGATCTGACTGGCAATGCAGCTTAGTCTTAGAGAAATCCTAGAACTCTGGGAGCTCTAGCTTTGATCTCCAGCAAACCCTTCCACACTCTGATAACACAAGGAATCGAAGCCACTTCCAACTCTTGTATATTTTGTAAACATCAGTCACTAACCTTAGTCTTGGGGACACGAAGAGATCCAAGATCTTAACCACAGGACAGTTCCCTAGGGAATGGAAATTTACAAAAGCATTTCATATATAATTGGGCAACAATTCCTCAGATAGGAAACCACAGAGGAATGTAAAGAAAAACTGGGGGAATTGTCACCTAACATTGTACAGTATACAACATATATATCGACAGTAAACCAATACTTTCCATTTTGATAAATTATAGTGAATTGAATAGTCTAGAGGAGACTTATTTTTTTAATCTTTAAAATATTACTCCTAGTTTATTCGTACCCCACCCTGCCCCAAATTGCTCACGGTTCAGTGTGGCATCCTCTGTGTACCTTCTTGGATTTAGATTCGGTCTTCCTTACTTTCTACCTAGGAGTGTCTGAGCACTAGGTAAGAATCTCCCTGTGAGCATGAACTCTTTCTGAGGAGATACAATTATCCCCTGGCTAGTTAACTAAACAGTGTGGGCCTCATTTTCTAAAAGTAGTCACACATGCACTTAACAGTTCTGGAACTACATTGTGTTTAACTGACACATGCACTTCTTGCCTCCTGCTTCCTGGATTGCCAAAATGATCATGAAGACACTCCACTATGCCTTCCCCACTGCGAGCTATCAAACCCCCTGAAACCAAGAGCTGATACAAACCTTTTCTCAAAAAGCCGAACCCAAACCATCTGTTCTTCACATTAAAATCACTTGAGGCACTTGGGATTTTCTTCCACCCAGCAATGCATCTTTTACACCCTCATAGAAGCGGGGGATGGGGTTGGGAAAGGGGATAGGGTGTTTATGGAAGGGAAACTAGGAAGGGGGCTAACATTTGAAATGTCAATAAACAAGCAATAAAAATAAACATAGATAAGTAACTACTCTGTCCTGAAAGCTTACTCTGTAGACAGACCAATGAGGCCATTTACCGAGTGGTTAGTTCTTAATAAGAACCAGGTGGTTCATTTTGTATGAGCATTACTCTAGCTTTCCTGGTGTTTTTATAAGGTAATTGCGTTCCCTAAAATGTTTCTTTTGTGTAATGAAAAAAGTTAGACATATCAAAACTTCCAATATCATAGACATAACATAATCTCTATCCCTTGGGACTTGGTCATTTAGTGCAAAATTAAGAAATATGATAAACCCCTTTACTGTACCGGGCACATCAGATTTAAGTGAAATTACAACCACCTAAACTGAAAAAAAAGTCCCCAAAAGTCTTGGTACTTTTAAAGTATTATTCCCAAAGCACCGAAGTTCAGAGTCACTATGTTATCTCATTCGGTAAGCTCATCTCTTTATTCAAAATTTTAAAATCTTCTGATCTATGTAAACACTCATAAGTTCTTACTATGCCAAGTATTAAGCCAGATGCTGCAGTTGCTATGGAAAAAAAACAATATCGAGTGCTGGGTTTCCAGAAAGTGACAGGTGTGTTTCAGTGTTAACCTCTCCTCATCCCACCAGCTAGATCTCTACTCCTAGAAAGGTCTTCGATTCTAGTAAGAAAGAAGTACCTCTCAAATCGGATCAAATTTATAGGGTCATTACCATCAGCAGATAGAGAACACTGTGTTGTCCTTGGCACAGGCTGTGCAGTGTGAATTAACAGTGCGCTTAGTAGAAAACATAGCAGCTGACCCAGAAAAGATAGAGGTACTAGCCCACACCGGGAACTCTGCAAACAGCCCTTTGGTTGTGATTAAACCCAGCAAGCATTGGGAAGACTCTATCTGTGCCACTGGAAATGGGATCCTATGGAAAGATAAGTCCAGACCTCACATTGCTGCTAATCCATTGGAAAATGCTCAACTCTCAAATCACAAACTTCTCCTACAATATGCTGCCGCTTGTAAACATTTTTAATTGTCAGGAACCAAATTTCAGTTTAATTCTGGGCAAGACCTTTTGAATGTGAATGTTAATATTTTTCAAAAGAATAATTTTGGGACACTTTCCAGATCAGCATCTGGCTTTTTTCAGAGTTCCCTAAGGGAAGGATTTACAAGGGAAGCTGAGGGATAATTGCATTTATTAACAGTTTATTTTATGCGTGATTTTTTTTCTTTGCACATCTGTACACCAGCCACATGTTCTCAGGTACTGAGCCATTCTGTTTTATTTGTTTCAGAGTACCTGGTTTGAATGATGATGCCTTCAAAAGCACCTTGCCTGCACAAACATGCACCGTCAGTGAGGATTTAATAGGATTCTGTTCCTCAATGCATGTCTGTAGTTTGCTGGACAGAACACATTTTTCCAATACATAAACTCTTCTTGTAGTGGAACCATCTTGAGTCATACTAGTTTAAATGGGGAACAATCAAATCAAGCATCGGGAAGAGTTAAACAGCCCAGATGTGAAGACAGAAGTAACATGGTTGTGCGTGTGTGTCTGTATGCGCGCACTAACACACACATATGGGGGCGTGTCACAGTTTTCTCTAGCGTCACTGAGGCAACAAACGAAAATCAGAATGACTATGCAATTGATTATAAAATATGAGAAATATACTTTTCCCGTAATGAAAGAGTTGTAGGCTCTATTAGGGTCTGAATAAAGCACATTGTCTCAACATTTTTAGTCTTCATTATTGAAATTGAGATGACACAAGAAAATGAAGATGCTATTTCATTGTTTAAACAAGAATAATGGAGGAGGGGAAACTGTGGTTGTGTAAAGTAGATTAATTAGTTGATTAAAAATAACAATGGTAAGTTAAAATTTTCAATTTTGTAAAATTTACTCTAATAACAAAGCCTATGTGGGCACAGACAAATAGAGACATTTCTAGGTGCAAGAGAAGCATTGAATTGTGAGTCTGGTGTAAATAAACAAACACCTTTAATACCAAGAATTGAGAGCAATGTCGAACTCAAAGAAGAAAAATTTTGAAAAAAAGTCACAAATAAACAGAACCATGAGTGATGGGTGGATTATCAGTAAGTTGAAATAATTGTATAATGCCATCTCTTCAGAGAAGTTTCAATATCAAAGTCAAAGAGGTAAATAAATTTCCACAGAGGAATAGAAGGCAACCTTGGAATATATATATATATATATATATATATATATATATATATATATATACATACATACACACACACACACATATATATACATACATATATATATATATATATATATATATATATATATATATATATATATAGTCAGATGCAGATATGTGCCTCCAACCAATGAACAGAAGCTGCTGACCCCTCTGGTTAAATTAGGGAAAAGCTGGAGGAACCTAAGGAGGAGGGTAGTCCTGTAAGATCCTGTAAGAGGACATAGCTGTTTCAATTAACCTGGACCCCTAGGATCTCTCAGACACTGGATTACCAACCAGGTGCATATGCCAGCTCAGATGAGGTCTCCAACACATATACAGCAGAGGACTTCTGGGTCTGGATTCAGTCAGAGAAGATGTACCTAATCCTCAAGAGACTGGAGGCCCCAGGAAGTTCTGATGGGGTGGGTGGGATGGGGACATCCTTGTGGAGACAAGGGGGAGTGCAGGGGGCCAGGGAGGAGGTATGGGATGTAGAACCCTTGGGGGGTGGACCAGGAGGGAAATAAAATCTGGAGTGTAAAAATAAATAAATAAATGAATAAATAAAAGGTAATTCTGTTAATGAAAAAAAGTACATTTTTCTAACTGAGGAACACGTGTTATAAAGCTTATGTGGTGTTTAACTAAAGGATAAGGTCTTATTATTGGGAAATATTGTTTAACTATTCATAATAGTGGTTTTACAGATGTAAGTGTCAAGATTTGAGCTTTGAGAGAATTCTATTAATATTCTATTCATAGGGGCAAATGAAATACAAGCGTCTACTTTATAAAACAAGAAAGGAGAAGAGCAGGGTCTGGGTGATGATGTGTATTTAGCAAAACGATCAAAGAAAGACGGAAACAGCTGAAGAGAAATCAAAGAGAAGCTTAAAGGTTAAAGAGAGAGACACATCCATTGCAGTTGTTTTTGTAGTCTGCATGTGTGCATGCATGCGTGGTGTGTGTGGTGTGTGTGGTGTGGGGTGTGTGTGTGTGTGTGTGTGTGTGTGTGTGTGTGTGTGTCTGTAAAAGCACACCTGTGTAGATCGGAGAACAATCTCAGGTGTCTGTTCTCACTTTCCACCTAGCTTAAGATGGCTCACGCTCACTGCCCCGCTAGCTGGTCCACTGACTTCTGTGGATTCTTACATGCCTCCTCCCCACATCACCGTACTGCACATACACGTGCCGAGACTACTGCGTTCAACTTTACATGGTTCTCAGAATCTGAATCAAGCCTTGCACTCACGTAGTAGAAGCTTTACCCACTGAACCCTCTCCCACTTACAATGAGTTTTACGTTATTTTCTGAATGTTCGCCATGTTGATGCTTTTCCCTGCCTTTCCTACTGCAGGATATTCTATAGCAGATCTAAAGCAACGAGGAGCTCTGTATCCACAAGGGCATTGCTCTAAATAGAAATTCTGTAAACTAGTTCCTGTTACCCTTTAAAGGAAGAGTTGGACCTGCAGAATGAGTCAGGATTCCACCTGCCAACAATGCATAACGTCGAGTTTTTGTTTTTTTTAATTTGTTTGCTTGAATCAAGTCTATGCTTTAGAACCATATCTCTAACAAAAATGTCACAACAGCCATGGAAAGGGAGGTTAGAAGGGAACAGAAGGAGGAATTTTCTGACTTGAAATAAACTTCTTCAGGAGGATTACTGCACTATATGAGGACCGATTGCTGTGAGGGGAATCAGGCAAAGTCAGCTTTCACAGGTGGTCACAAAGGTCAAAGAAGTTACCATGTTTATGCTGCCCGTTTGAGTAAGTTTGGAAACCTCATACCCAAATCAGCCCCAGGCTGTGAAAACACAAGCTGCCTCTCAACTGTCTTGTTTTAAGAAATAATGTAGTTATCGCAAAGCTATTTTATAAACACATAATTCTATTAAATTAAAAACGAGCATTTTCAGCAGGAAAAGCCGAGAAGTAATGAAATAACTGTTTAACTAAGGAAATGAAGTGAAAGCCTGTGACCTTACATCTGACTTTGAATATAAGTATAAAGGTGTCCATTTTCTTCTCGTAATGGTATGCACGTTTCTTCCTGTCCTCTGAAGATGCCTAGAAGCAATGACTAGTTGTAAAACTTAGCATGCCAGCTCTTTCAGCACAGCCTCCATGTCCACGAGAAGCTGGACCCATCCCAAAGTGGTTCCTACCGGCCAGAATGGAATTATTTGACAGGAAGCACGCATAACTCAGAAGTAGAACATTCAGGAAAACAAATAAGCACATTTTCTCCAAAACTCGGGGGCTGTAGAGAAAAAGGATCCGCGTGCAATTACAGGGCAGAGCCGTTTAAGAAACAATAACTAAACGCAATCCACGGTCCTTTAATTCTACTGAAAATAAGAAGTGATTAATTTATGTTTGATGCACAGGAAAACATCACTGACTATATTTAGAATCTTCTGTCATTTCTCTTTATTACACTATGAGGAAGGGAGGGGCAGGGGAGATGTCATTTCTAGTTTACAGTGCATGCTGAGGTTTCTTCCTCTGGTTGTTTTGGATGACATTCCATGGAGCGTAGAGTTAGACGCAGAATGAAATACAGTATGTGTGGAAGTCAGCTGTTACGATCGGGGAATAGGGGAATAGTGTACAGAGCCAACTTAGCCCACTGCTAAAAATCGTTCAAGTTGGATGATAGATTTGTAAAGTGGATTATACTTTTTCTCTAATTCTGGGCATATTTAGATATTTCCACAAGATAGGCGCAGTGCAAATATAACAGTTAATCTTAAAGAAGACCATTTTATAACCATATACATACATATACGTACACACACACACACACACACACACACACACACACACTTTGGATACATTCCCAAGCTGTCACTGTGTTCCTTCCATTTGAACATCTGCTGATCATGGGATCCATTGGCGTCTATAGTTTTGGAAGACCCTGCCCACACTTCACATTAGATGGAAACAAATATCACACAGGGACTGTCATTTCAGGTCTCCTCCCCCTCCTCCCACATCTCCACATTTCTGTGTCCTCTCCTGTTCTTTTCCACCCCCAACCCCCTCTCCTTATTCCCCACTTCTTCATTAAGGTAGTGTTTTAGTCATGGTTTCCATCGCTGTGAAGAGACGCCATGACTAAGGCAACTCTTATGAGGGGCAACATTTAATTGGGGCTGGCTTGCTGGTTCTGAGGTTTTTGGCATTGGAGGAACTGAGAGATCTACATCTTGTTCTGAATGCAAACACAAGAAGACTGACTCCCACGTGGCTAGGAGTGGGGGTCGCAAAGCTTACTGTGACAGTGACACACTTCCTCCAACAAGACCACACCTCCTAACGGTGCCACTCCCTATGGGCAAAGCATATTCAGACCACCACAGGTAAACACAAAATTAACCCTTATAGAATTTACAGTTTGATGAAAATTAGTCCGTTCACAATGCTGATCAAACACTACTTCTGCCTAGTTTCAAATATTTTCATCATACCCAAAGACAATCCAATGTTATTTTAATGTCATCTTATTCTAATGCCATGTGTAGCTATGTCTTTGAACTGGTGATGCATTGGTAAAATGATTTTCTTATTTAACCTTATCTCATTCTGTTTTTCTCTAATAGTTCCTCTCTCCACCACAGCTCTCAAGTAGATAATTCACATAAAGTGCAAGCCAAACTGTCCTTCAGTCGAGATTCTACTTAGAACAGTGAATCTGATTTGATCTTCCTCCTGCTTTGAATTTCAGCATTAATATGAAGACTAGATTCTTTCATATGATTATATTGAGGAGAGGATTTTATTTCAAAATTTATTATTATGCTGACAATAGAGCCAAAAACCCACACAAGCAAGGGTAGCTTAAACCAATCCATTTTGTCAGTCATTATGTCTAAGGAGAGGGAAGCTGAACTTAGGATAATGTTAAAGCAAAGCAAAACAAAACAGAATTCACACCGGTCATAGGTAAGTGCTCTGGGAAGGGGAACACTCCATGAAAGTGGGAGAACGGTGCCAAGATGGTCAATGTCCGGTGCCAAGATGGTCAATGGCAGCCATGCTTCTAGTTAACAGGAATTCTCCCGAAACACTTTAAAAGATAAAGTGAAGCAAAATGTGGAGTGAGACTGAAAATAATAATGAGGAAAACCTGTGGGCATAAATGCTGTGCATTCGAAAATGTTTCCCGGGGGGGCTGGGAGCCAGTGCATTGCTGTTTGTTGGGTAGAGCTGGTGTTCAAGTCATGCAGGAGAGGCAGAGACTTGCAGAGCTTCCTGGAGCTCCATTAGGCTCTACCAGATTTATGGTCCCCAACTCCGATAGGAACAAAGGCCAGCAAAAGGTGACGATGAACCTCCAATGGCATACAACCCTGGAATGTCAGAGCCAGTGTGTTGTAGAGATAAATGGTTCTGTTTTTATTTAGTTATTTGTTTATTTACGCCCCAGCCATTGCCCCCTCCCAGTCCCCCCACAGTTCCTCATCTCATTCCTGCCCCACCCCTGTCTCCAAGAGGATATTCCCCAAGGCCTCCCCACTCCCTGAGACCTCAAGTCTCTCTAGGGTTAGGCGCATATTCTCCCACTGATGCCAAATTTGGTAGGCAGTCCTCTGCTACATATGTGTCAGGGGCCTCGGACCATTGTGTGCTGCCTGGTTGGTGGCTCAGTATCTGAGAGATCTCAGAAGTTCAGGATAGTTGAGACTGCTGGTTTTCCTATGGGGTCTCCCTCCTCCTTGGCTTCTTCTAGCTTTTCCCTAATTCAGCTACAGGGGTCCCTGACTTCTGTCCAGTGTTTGGGTATAAGTATTTTCTGAGTCTGTGAGAGACTCTCAGAACTCAAAAGGAGGGATCTTAGATGAAATGTCCAACAGTGGAGAGAGGGAACTTGTAGAGTCCACCTCCAGTAGAAAGACAGGGCCTCAAGTAGAGGGATGGGGTTTAAGTTTTAATGAATTTGTTTGCTTCGTTTGTGTTTATGAGTTTACTCTTGTCAAAAGTCGACTTTGTAGTTATTCTTATAGAGGAAAAGAGACTCAGATAGATAGATAGATGATAGATAGATAGATAGATAGATAGATAGATAGATAGGCAGACAGATATATGATATAAAGATAGAGATACAGCCTTTAAAAACCATACATACAAGTAACATTAAGCAGACTGAGTAGGTTACATTTATATACATATATCAATACACTAAAATTAATGAAAAAGGGAGGCCATGAATTAGAAAGAGTGGAAGAAAGGGTATATGAGAAACTTTGGAAGGAGGAAGGGTGGGGAAAAATAATGTATTATATTATGATCTAAAAAATAGAAGAAAAAATGAAGTAAAATTGTACTCATGTAAGTTTCTTAGAATTGCCAAGTACTGCATTTTCTATATATCATTGTGCTATAGACGTAATAAAAAAAAAAATGAACACTGAAATGAATACTGGCAAATAGCATGCCATAAGCCGGCCAAAACAAAACAAAACAAAACAAAACAAAATTTAGGTTGTAACAGAATCATATACTTCCCTCAGATTACATTCAAGGACTGGGTGTGGTGGCTCGTGCCCCGTTCTTCAATCACACAGGAGGCTGCTGCAGGTCTAGATGCCAATTTCAAGGTTTATTCCATTTCTGGAAAAAACTCATGTTTCCACTGGCGTCATCCCAGGAAGTTCTAGGGGAGGGGCAAGAAGACAGATGGAGACAGAAAACAGGCTCTCATCTCTTATTCTAGAGATATTAATTCCATCAGAACAGGGTTCTATATTTTGTTATCTTGTATAACATGGATGGTAGTCACACTGAGAGTTAGGGCTTCAACATAGGGATTCCCCTTGGGAGGACACAATTTGCATTTCAGCCTGCATGTTCACAGTGTTGCCCTGTGAGTGTGCCTATGTCTGTTTCAAGTATTCCCCTTTTAATAAAGATCCTAGTCATATTAGATTTGGGAGTCCATATTATCTTAACCAGTTACATTTGCAAACAACCTTATATTCAAACAAGGTATGAGTGTTAAGACTTCAGTTCTTGTGAGGGATGTGATAGAGCTACTGCCAAGAATTTACAAAGTCCTGGGTTTGAATGTTAGCACGGAAAAGCCTTTGAAACCCGGTAGTTATTTGGGATATCCGAGGGCAGAAGTGGAGGAGTGACCGAGAGACTAGTTACATTATGTGTATGAATGAAAATGTCATAATTCAATCTTTTACTTAGTAGGACTAATATAGGTGAAGTAAAAATGAAAACAAAAGAAGAGAAGAGAAAGGAGGGAAGGAAGAAAAAAGGGAGAAGAGAGGAGGAGGGATGAGAGAGAGAGAGAGAAAGAGAGAGAGAGAGAGAGAGAGAGAGAGAGAGAGAGAGAGAGAGAGAGAGAGAGAGTCAGCAGCACAGTGTTACTGGGAAAATCCTGTTGATCCCTTGGGAGAGAGATCTGGGAATAGTTAAACAACAAAAGTATTTTTACCTTTGTCATTATCCCTCTCATCCTCTCTCATTCTCTCTCTCTGTCCCCATCCCCCTCCCTCCCTCTCCCCCTCCTCCTCCCTCTCCCCTTTCTCTGTTCTTCCCTTTCTGCCTTCCTCCTTTTCTCCCTCCCTCCCTTCCTCCACTTCTCTCTTATCCTGGACATACTGTCCCTGGGGAGAATGCATATTCATGAGTAAAGACAGAAGCCATTACCACACCTTCCTTCTAGCTCTGCTCCTCTGATTCCCAATCTGGATCCCTGCTAGCATCCATTTGTCAGATTTGGACAATACTTATAAACATTCATGTTAAACAAGATTGTCTCCAATCTCATCTGGCATCACAAAATCTTTTACAGCCCAGCCCCATGCTGGGTATGTTTTCTCAACTTAGAATATGATTCTGAGAACTAACTACAGTATTTATCTGTTATACATTCCCTGTCTGTCACAGACAGAGAAACAAGTATCCACAACACATATGGGGAAATGTTCAACTTGTTTCCTTGTTGTATTTAGTAATTGTAATTTGTATTTATATCTTATCAGTCAATGATCCCTGCTGGGAGAAATTCCATCTTTGCTTGGAAGAAGTTTTTTGTTTTTGTTTTTGTTTCTTTGCTGTGAATTTTTATTCCACCTCTAAAAGTCCTCCTGGACCATTTAGCTCATATAAATGACTGTGATGAGATTCAAACAAAGCAATCTACCTCAAACCCTCTATTGGGATTTAAAAGGCTTGTTCAGAAGCACAAAGAAAAGACAGAATTAGTAACTATGCACAAATTTCCTTCTTCAATTATTTCAGCCTGTCATGGCAACGACAATGAGTAGCATTTCCAGATGCCTGAAGCAGGAGACGGTCAGTAGGCAGGAGCAGGAGGGCTAAGTTGTGTCAATTCCTTCATGTATTGGGAAAAAATGAGAACAGAGAATTGGCTATAGGATTTGTCAAAACAGAAGTACTGCAGGCTTGATAGGGGTTGTTTCAGCAGAGTGCTGCAAAGAGAGATTTGATGAAAGGGGGTTGAGTAGAAAAGGGAGAAGATAGAAAGTAGGAACAGAGTCTCGACTGCCCTGGTGACTGGTGTAATTTTCAGAAGAAGCAGAAAAAAATAAGCAGATTTTGGAAAGGCATATTAAAGCAACAGGGGAGAGCATGACACACACTCATATATTTTTAATTCAGACAATTAATGCTTCCAATTGAGCCAATGAGTGGAGATTCACTTGATACCTTTGATACTATGCAACAACAAAGAGGGAATATTTAGTTTATATTTAAGTAAGATAGTCAAACATTCAAGTGTCTCTTATTGGACAAGGACACTCACTTATTGAACCTGGAGAGCTATCAGACTGATCTTTTTGACTGTGCCATTTTCCTAATGAAATACTAAGGTCATCTGTGCGTTGAAGGAGCAGGGAAACATGACTGGAGTTGGGGCAAAAGGTTGTGCTGGTGTACTGCTTTTCTGTTGTGGGAAATATCACAAACTTTGAGGCTAAAATAAGTTTATGCATCCACAGTTTCAGAAAACAGAAATTCAAAATGAAGGAAAAGATTGATGCTTCCTTGGAGGATTGTGTCTGGAGAGGCTTTTCTGGTCTCTCCATTCAATATGTACCTGTCCATCTTCATATGATGATCTTTCTGGGACTATTGAGCTCCAAATCCCTCTCTCATATCCTAAGGATACATCATTGAACACAGAACCCACTCTAAATCCAGCATCATCTTATTATGGGATCCTTAATTATACTGTCAAGAAGACTGTTTTCAAAGAGGTCACATTCACAGGCAGTAGGGATATAACACCTATTATAGTTATGATATATTATAATCATCTAGAAGAATCTGGAAAGTAAAATAACTAGGGGAATGTGTTTGTAAGTTTTCTATCCCTGTGACAAATGCCTAATATAATCCTACAAGGAGAAAAAACACTTTGTCTCATGCTTCCAAAGTTTTCCACTCGTGGTCATTTGACGATCTTGGTTTTAGCTTGTGGTGGCACAGTACATTGCTGTGGAAGGACAGATGAGAGCTGTCTTTGGTGACATTGGATTCCTTCGAAGCATCCAGAGAGGTAGAGGCCATAGTCCCAATATCACACACCATGGCATAACTATAATATTTTCTCTTATTAGACTTCACCCCTCAGGAGTTTAAGAACCTTCCAAAAGCATCAAATTTTTGTAAAAAAAAAAAAAAAAGTCTACCACAGAAGACTTGTGGAAAACAGGTAAGATTCAACTTACACGGGGAAGTGTAGAGGGGCCCACTTAGCAGTGTGAAGAATCTACACGAGCATCACATAATAAATTGAAAATCAGACTGGTCCACAAAATTGTGTGTCTTTTTTTTTTTTTAGCTGTGTTCAGCTACTAGGATGCCAGAAAATACCTAGGTAGAGTGAATTTAATCAGAGCTAAGATTTTGTCAGGTCAATATGATAAACAGAAGGAAAAACAAGACTATCATTAGCTTTGGATAAAGTCAGCCATGTAGTACAGAGCTTCAGTGTACAATATCGAAGAGGAACTAAAGAATGAAATGATTTTTTAATATATCAGTGGTCTGATGAGAGGTCATTGTGGGGATAAAATGTCAATAAAATGGAAAGCGGTCAAATATGGATTGGGAGAAAGTGTGGCCACTGAGCAGAAGGCTTTAAATTATGATTTTTAGAGATTAGGTGTATAGGAATCTTAATCCAGCAATATAGCTTTGGCAATGGATCATATCCAAAGCCCTCATAGGTCTCTGTGATACAGGTGGAATATAGACATGCCTTTGGTACACGTCTTTAATTCCAAACAATGAAAGTAAGGTTAGTCTCCAGAAGGAGGCAGACATATTTGAAAATGGTGTCTAATTGAGAGGCAGACAAAGTGATGAATCACGGAAAACTTGACAGAATGAGTCAGAGGTAGAATATGACTAATTCTCACAAGAACGGACAGAAAGGGAGGCTATTTAAGACCAGTGCAGGGAGAAAGGCACTTCTGTGAGTTCAGGGCAGTGGCCTCGAGTCAGCCAGTTGGGAATCAGTGCAGTGAGTGCAATGAGCAGAGTTGAGTTCCTTCCTGAGTTCTGCAAGTCAGCAGAGACAGTTGAAGCCAGAGAATAAGACGATTAGAACAGATGACCAGAGTTAGTTTGAGACCAAACAGAGCAATTCAGTGAGGAGACGAGAGAAACCAGACTGAGTCAGTCAGCTGGGAGAGGAGTTTGAACCAGAACAGCTGAGTTGAATCAGTCAGCCAAAATTCAGAAAGACCTAGCAAGGCCAAGCCTATTCAGCAGTAACCGTCCAAGACTATAATTACATTTGGTGAATAAAAGTTATATTTACAATCAGGATTTTCTAACCCTAGCTACCCTCTAGAATCAGAAACTCTGAATTATTCATGTAGGCTAGGGGCCTATGATTCCTGTTTGGACATGAGTCCATGAGCATTATTTCTCACTACAATAGAGGAAATAAAAACTGGTGGATGAGGGCAGGTGATAAGAATTTTAACACTGTCTTCCCAGTGTTAGAGAGAATGTAATACTTCTGGAATGTGGATGATGCATGGCCAGAAGTGATGGGAGTCCAGAACAAGTAGTCACGTTATTGATCTGACAACAGAAGGAATCAATAAATCTATGTGAATTCCTGGGTATCATTGATGAGTCCCAAGTCTGGAAAAGTAATAGCAGCCAGCAAGTGACCAAATTATTATTGATAAATGGCAGTTTTAATTTATGATTAAACCACTTTTACCTAAGTGACCAAGGAGCTTAGAACCTAGGACCATTGTTAATACCTTCTTCTATCCTCCAGAAAGGCAACAGAGCACTGCTGTTAGATTGGTCAGTTCTATTCCCATTGTCTCATTCTGTGTGCTCAATACAGCGGCTCTCAGACATATGGTTTATGGAGTAATAAAATTTAGTACCTTATCCCTTAAGCATCTCTACGTACAATGTTTCCTCTTACTTAATACTTCATAGACTCCCCAGTGACAAACTCTACCAATTCTAAGATGCTGTATATGATAGTCTGGGCATACTGACTTCTTTTTATTTATTACCAAAGGACAGAAATGATAAGATAGCCCTTTACAGGTAGGGTTACACAGACATTAAGTGAAATACTGCTTCCTACTGGCAACCTTATTTTGCCTGTCTTGTTATTTTTAAGTGCTCTCCACAATACATGAGGCTTTTTGGGAACCCTTAATCTCCAATAGACATTCCTAAAGTCTCCATTCGAACTTCTACTACATGTCTCTGCCAGATTCATCATCATGGCTGTCCCTCAGGACAGTCCTAATCACTGTTTGTTATACATTATGTGGTAGTTTCATTTCTCCTAAGCAAGGCTCCTTACAGGCTCTAGTCGTGGCCTACCCAAAATTCAAGGCTGCTGTCTATTTCTTTTAAATTTATTACTTGCTACCAGGTCACTTGGGAATGTGACTTTTTACAAAGTATAGAAACTGTTCTTATCTATGGAGTATTACCATATATTTCAAATACTCTGTAAAGCATATACTGAGAGTTTGCTGACTTTAAATACCTTTTAACAGTAACCAGTTTATTCCACTGTGCAGACATAATAAAACCTCAAAACAGTCTCTTGTAGCTTCAGACTGGTGTGCAGCCAGTGATGACCTAAAACATCTGAATCTCTTGTCTCCACCTCTTGAATGTTGGGATTAAAGGTGTTTGCCATTGGGCTATATAGTATTATTATTTTTTTAATATATGACCATATCCATGTTAGAGTAAATGATGAAAAACCCAATGCATTTAAAATGAGTCAGTGGGACGTCTATTTCCACCTTCCCAGTTGGACAAGTGCTTGGTCCTCTCTTGGCCGCTGGTCCTGGAATCTATTTCTCAGTTTTTCTTGAGGGAAAGCTCTCTACTTAAGAGACAATGTAGCTGGTGATAAATTAACCTTCACCATTACCCAGAAACACTTAGTAATGTTTACATAATCCCATATAGTACCAAAACATCTTTTATTCTTTGGCTTCCTCAAAACATCTAGAAGCTAAATGTGTGTTACAAAAAAAAAAATCTCTTTCTCGTTTTTTAAATGAGAACCAATCTCAGTAAGGTTAAATGATTTGTCTAAATCCTTTGTCCAGTAAGCTGTGATACCAGAAATTGAACAAGGTCTTCTGAGGTCAGGCTGTGACTGACTGATGCCCTCCTGCACTAGACGATCAGCAAGGAAATCTCTCCTTTGCACATGAGTAAACTCAGCTCTGAGAGGTTTTGTTATATATTCTCGAGCCTTCGGAGGGACTGTTCTCTTGCTTTATTTTACATGGAAAACAAAGAAAGCCTCTTTACCATGTGGAGCGGTCTGTCGCTCATCTAGCTCATTTGGGTCTCACATGACTGAGTTTGCTGTGTAGGGAATCATCGGGGTGTTATTCCAAATAGAGAAAACTCAGATAAAACCCCGTGTTCCTGGCTGCAGCCCGTGTGATTATGAATACAATACTGTACTTACAGTAGGAAGCCGGAGTGAATAGGGGCTGCTGTCTTTGGAAAGATGAGCATTCGCTCTGACCTAATAACTATCTGACGCTGGGTACAATTATCTTCCTCCAAGTGGAGCATTCTAATGTGACACATTAATTGTTGTGTCATTTTTTTTTCCTGAAAGGCACGTTGGGTGTCTAATACAAACCAGAGGCTTCATGAATTATCCATAGCAGTGTGCTCGTAGGCTGCCTCTCTGATTTACCTTTCCACACTAAAAATTAACCCAGGCATATCACCTGTTTTCAATGACTGCTGGCAGACCTATGCTGCCCTGTGACCCCCAAGCTCATCTTTCTGGGCCTCTGCGTGTCCAATAAATCTAATGATGCACTAACCCGCTGCAGCTAGGAAAGCTTTCCTCCTTGTGGGCAAACCACAGAGACACGGCTTGGCAGAGTGGACCGCAGCAAGACAGAGTTACTACCCAGAAGACAGTCATGGCTCCAAGGAGCGATAGAGAGGTCTCCTTTCTCCGCGTGCATTCTACCTTGGTACCTTCGTTTTTAAAGAGGGGCCTTCTGTATAGGAAGGCTGTGAGACACAAAGCCTTTTTGGCCCCAGTGAGGCCCTCCAGCACTCAACTCTGGATGTTCCTCTTCCACTGCCGCAGCTGCTTCCTTGGCAAGCCCGCACAGGCTGATGGGCTGGCAGCCCTGGTTTTGCCTCTGGGCCTGTCATCTGTTGTGTTGTTAGCCTGCTGATGGGCTGTCTCAGTGTGCCCTTTAAGCCTGCGCTTTCCTGGCTACCAACTTTGGCTCCTACCACCAGAGGAAAAGCTACCGAGCCCCCATCTTGCTCCAGATCCCAGGCTCCCGGCAGCAAACAACCTCCCCATTGTCTTCCCCAATACCTAGGGTGTGAACGGTCCACAGAGCTAAAAACCATCAGTATTCAAATGTACTTCCTGGCCCAGGGTTGGCTGTTATTAATGCACACAGCCCCAAAGACTCATCTCCCTTTTTGGTTTTAATTGGGCTTCCTCCGGTCGTTTTCATTTCAGTTTGCACCTGACTCTGACATATACAGCTACTGATTACCAAGTAAGTTGTTCGGTGAGCTGGAGGTATGATAAATTAAATATGATTTGTATCACTGAGCCCATCTTTGGCTGCTTCACGGCACATTATAATTTGGGAAGGGACGATCACAATAAAATATTGAAGAATAAGCAGGGACAGCCCACTGTTCACATGTCCAATGGCAAGAGAAAATTACAGGTTTCATTGTCTATGCGGCACCATCTGCCTCTTTGCTGAGGCTGAGCCTTCGGCTCTCCCAGGGGAAATCGCTGCGGATAAGTTATTCAATTAGAACAGCATTATTGGCCAGCTACCTTGGAGAATTCGGTTGATGATGTTGTGACTGCCCTGATCCACATTCCTTCATGTCCCCAGCAGGCCGCAGCACATGGCAACTTCCCCGAGTGTTTCCTGAGCCCCATGATAGAGGGGAACAATTGAAATGAGGAACATCGAGGAGGGCTGAAAGAAAATCAATTTTGAATGAACTTTTCGTGCTTAGCCACGGCTCCGATATTCTGAGTCATACTGTATTTGGGGGGACTTTCATTGAATTAAATGACAGAAATGTCAGGAGGGAGGAAAGTGGGTTTCATGATATGTGTTTAGCCTGTGGCACTACACAAAAGAATTCCTCTCATACAATTACAAGGTAGAAATACACTCAGGCCTCTTCCGACATGGTGTTCGTCTTAGGGATGGAAAACCTTACAGGAGCACGGTAGCTTTCTAGTGAAAGTTTCTGCTATGCTTCAAAAGCCTCTTTACCCAAAAGGGTGATGTTTATTTACAGCATTCCCTAAACAGAATCTTGATAGGAGCTTTATTATCAACCTTAGGATCTTGGTTTACAAACAGAAGAGCCGGTGGTATTTCTCTTATGCGCATGCACGTACTTACATGTATTTTTAATGATAGACCACGACTCGAGAAAGCTGGACATATATATACATGTGCAACCATGTTTAAAAATTAAATCTCAAAATTATTTATTTTCTCACTATTCATAAATATTTATGTGTACTTACATCTCATGTACTCATTGCCCACCAGGTCGGTTCTGGCAATGGTTGATATTTGAGCAAGGAATGCAAACATTCTCCTTGTTATGGGTTCATTTGCTCATAGCTGTAGAGGGTAACTATAATTTTAATATCTAAATTTATAACACTTATGAGTTCATAATCTTTTTACTGTGCACGTGATGCTGGCACTTCAAGTTAATCATTAGAGTTTAAATATTAAGACACCAGTCCCTTACTGAAAAACATTGTTGTCATTTTTAGATTGTGATTTTTTGATATCTAAAGTATTATTTTCTGGGGATGTAATTCCGTAGTATATATTTGCTTAACAGGAGCATGGCTTTGGGTAGAAGCCCCACCCCTATTTAAAAAGTGCTATTTCGGGGTTGGAGATTTAGCTCAGTGGTAGAGCGCTTGCCTAGCAAGCACAAGGCCCTGGGTTTGGTCCCCAGCTCCGAAAAAAAGAAAAGAAAAAAAAAGTGCTATTTCGTACTCATCCTATTTTTCACCTGGATTGATTTTACCATACTGTGTTAGGAAGCCATTCTTCCCTTAAGAAAATGCTAAATGTTTTCGTGTTTGAGAAATCGGGACTTGTTTTCTCTGAACTATTTAATCCATCAGCTAACCACGTTTCCCTCTGTAACCATGAGATATGATCCTCACAGCTCTAGGTAATACTGAAATCTTTATATGTGCAAGATACTTATGTAAAACTATGTAGCATTTTCAGATAGACAGCATATATGCTCCCCGATGCCGGGCATCGTCTTTAGGTTGCTCTAACAAATGAAGTCCAGGGTGCGTTCTTTTCACATGAAATGTGATAATCACAAGGTAAACTCTATATAGATTTGATACAGATGCATTTTCCCCCCTCACTTCTGTTCCACAGTTAGTTGAACTTGTGGACGTAGAGCCCACAGATACAGGGTTAAATATGTATGTATTTGCGTGTACAATTGTATATATTTATAACTTTACAGACAAGGCACATTTGTATCTATGCACACAGGTTGTTATCAATTCCCTCATGTCTCGGTGGATCGATACACATTTCCCTCTTTATATTGAACCCACCAGAGTCCTAGAACCTCTTGCACAGATGTACCCTATGTGGTAAACTCAGCTTTAATGGCTGCTTCAATTTTATTGATAGGAACACTGCGCAGGAAGAAAGGAAGTAAAAAGCCCTCTGCAGGCATATACTTCCCTGGCAGTGTTGGAGACAAATGAGTATCTGTACGTCCACTTCCCCTGAGACTAAGAGCATCATAGATAATACCTATCATGTAGGTATCAGCAATACCCCAGTAACTAGGAATTTAAATATTTTAAAGGGGGACAGACTTTAAATACTGTAATGGAAAAGCTCCTTAGAACTCATTTTCAGATATTGCAGGATTGAAAGCAAGCCAGCACCTGTCTTCAGTAAATATTAAAGATACACACTGTGCTTTTGAGTGATTATAAGGCTAAAGATGAATCAATACCAGGGCTTTAAATTGACCCCCACCTAACAAAAATACAAAGTTGATAGTTTTTAAGCAAATCCCAAGTTCTACATCACCCAGACCAGCACTTGGCTAAGCACAAAGTGAAACCAAATCTTACTAAATAGTGTCATGGCTAAGCCTAAAGAGATGGAAGCCTGGTGTTCTCACCCTTTAATCACCCTAGCAGTAAGGCAATGGCATGGCCAGTAGTGAAAACTAAAAGAAGCCATGGCCCTGGGCACCTGGTTCTTTCTCTCTTTTAAGTGTGGCTACTTGAACTTTTGTGAGTCTCATCATTCACTTTCCTCTATAAAGGCTGTAACTGTCTCCTCTCCTCTCTTCTGGTCATATTATGACTCCTTGATGCCTACAACTTCACTGGACACTGGTGGACTCACGATGGAAACACAGGGAATTCCATGTACAGCCCTATTGCTTTTGTACTCGGAAGTAACACTTTTCCACAGTCAACACAGCTCATCTATCAGATGAATCTTCTAGCCCTGGTCCACTGAAACACAGGCAAGGGAAAGAATCAGAAACATGGATGAAGACTTGCGGTGTTGGTAACGAACAGCCTATGCATCTGTGAAAACTTAGTTCGCTCTGGCTCCGCTGTGAGCCCTCCTGCTATTTCCCATATGAAATGGAGCGAAGTTTGGTCTAAAGATGCTTTCCTAGATTTTATAAGTATGGCCTAAAAATGTTCCCATAGGTAATGAATTGTAAGCAAACTTGACTGTGAAAAGACTGTAAATTACTCCGGACCCAACTGTCCAAGTCTCCACCAATTGCTGTAGCGAAGGATCTGGCAACCGTAGGCACACAAACTTCAAGCATGAGACAGACACCAGGTGACCCATAAGTCCAGCTGTCCTTGCACACCATCCCCTACCCAATTCTCTCTGCCTCCCCTCTCCTTCTCTCTCTCCCTCCCCCCACATCCCTTTTTTCTTTCTTTTTTTTGTTGAACTTCCTCCCCCGCCTCATCTTTATTAAATTGGGTATTTCTTATTTCCATTTCAATTGTTATTCCCTTTCCAACATCCCCCTAACCCCTCTCCCTCCCCTTCTATATGGGTGTTCCCCCTCCCCATCCTCCCCCCCATTACTGCCCTCTCCCCAAGAATCCCATTCACTGGGGGTTCAGTCTTGGCAGGACCAAGGGCTTCCCTTCCACTGGTGCCCTTACTAGGCTATACATTGCTACCTAAGCAGTTGGAGCCCAGGATCAGTCCATGTATTCTTTTTTTCTTCCTTTCTTTTTCCTCTAGGTGTGTTCAATAACTAAACTGTCTTTCCAAGTCTCACTCTGACTTTTTGGAAGACAACTTCCTTTTGCCTGTAAATGTTACTCAACTGCGCGGTAACTCAACCACGGCACTGAACTGGTTTGAACCTGAGGTTTGCACTATTGAATAACTGGTTCTGTTGAATTAAACCATGGGGCATTTACTAATTCTAATAATTTTCATGTATTATTCCCTTATAAGTGTCTCTTTTGCGATTAATCTATTCATGTTTTGGGCCCATTTATTTAACTTGTGTGTACACGTGTGTGCTTTGAAATGTTTTTATTATTTCTTTAAGAATTTTTTACCATGCGTGTTGACCATTTGTTGATATATAAGAGGGCCCTTGAATAGTTAGGCATCTTCTCCTTTGACAGTTATAAAAATTGCAAAACTATATTTCCCAGACCTGAAGAGTTGTGTGGTTGGTTTGGTATGGATGAGTCTCACTTTACCCCCAAACCTCAGCTGGTTTCAGACAGAACCTTCCTTTCTCACCATTCCACATAGTTGGGATTGCAGCTCTGTGCCACCACGTCTGTCTGACATTTTCCTCTCGTTTTGTTTTTTTTTCATGTTCTATATATGTATTTTACTTTATAGAAGTTTGCATGCATGTGTGTGTAACTATGCTTCGTGGCTTGTGGCTTGTATATTGGACTTCCCCTTTTCCTTAGATCACTATGACACCATGCAATAATAATTTTCTTCTAAAATTTCAAATTATTTCACACATTTATTTACATGGGTTTGGGCTTTGTAAATGTGTTGTAAGAAAGGAATGTTCTAGATTTACCAGTTCTTTACAATACCCATAGGCTTCTACAATGTTCATCTTGCTTCTAAATGCTTATGTGCCTGCCTTGCCACGTGTGTTTCTCTGTCTTAGTTTTCACTCAATTTCTCTTTGGTAAGGCTGAGGAAAGAAACAAGGACCCTGTACACTCATCACTGAGCTCTACTCACTGCCTGTAGTCAATTAATTATCTTGTTAATACTGCCATTAATCTCTTAAAGATTTATAATATACTCTAATTTTTATGGAATGAGAAAAGAACCCCCTACATTTCATTTATAAAACATCTTTTCAAAGTTATTTTTCTTACCTGTTCATTTTTCATACAGTGTTAATTGACTAATCAATTATAAGGGGGTTTTCATCTGGATGTTATTAACCACATATTAAATTAAAATAATTATATTTTAGATACTCAAATCATCCCATCTCCTAATGTACTTTTAGAATTTTTTCTTCCTGGGACTGAGAAATAGGTTGGTAGTTAAGAGCACTGCTGTTTAGTCCCTGGGAGCTCTGATTGGTTGATATTGTTGGTTGATATTGGGGTTGCAAACCCTTCAGCTCCTTCGATCCTTTCTCTAACTCCTCCAATGGGGACCCCATTCTCAGTTCAATGGTTGGCTGCGAGCATTCGCCTCTGTATTTGTCATGCTCTGACACAGCCTCTCACTAAACCACCATCCAAAGAGTACACATGGACAGACCCATGGCTCCAACTGCATATGGAGCAGAGGATGGCCTTGTTGGGCACCAATGGCAGGAGAAACCCTTGGTCCTGCCAAGACTGGATCCACCCTCCCCACTCAGTGTAGGGGAATATCAGAATGGAAAGGCAGGAAGGGACGGGTGGTTGGGGAGGGGGAACAGCTGATAGAAGAAGGGGGAGGGGGATGGAATGGGGGGTTATGGATGGGAATCCAGGAAAGGGGTAACATTTGAAATGTAAATAAATAAAGTAGCCAAAAAGCAAACAAACAAGTGGAATTGCTGTTCTTCCAGACAGCCCAGGGTCAGTTCTCAGCACCCATGTGGTCCTTCGCTCTCCTCCTCGGCACTAGTCCGCGGGATCTGGCGCCCTCTTCTGGATCCGGAAGGCACCAGTCATACATTCAGTACACACACATATTTTGTCTTAGGATTTTATTGCTGTGAGCAGACACCATGACTAAGGCAAGTAAAAGACAACATTTAAGTAGTGCTGGCTTACAGGTTCAGAGGTTCAGTTTAATATCTTCAAGGTGGGAACATGGCAGTGTCTAGACAGGCCTGGCACAGGAGGAGCTGAGAGCTCTACATCTTCATCTAAAGGAAGCCAAGGAGCAGACTGTCTTTTAGTCGGCCCACCCCCACAGTGACACGTTTCTTCCAACAAGGCCACACCTAACAAAGCCATACTTCCTAATAGTGCCATTCCCTGGGACAAGCACATTCAAACCACCACATATATATTCAGGCCAAACACTCACAAAAATAAAAATAAATAATTTTTACTCTTTAAAAATAACTTTCATACTTCTCTATGACATGCTGTCTTTTTTTTTTCTTTTACATAATTCTTGTCTGTGTTCTGCTATACGTAATGTTTAAGTACTTTGGGTTTTTTTGTTTGTTTTTGCTTGTTTTTTGCTTGTAATTTGTTTCTTCTATATTTCATCACAATGTTTAGTTCCTAATTTATAAAGGAAGAGAAAACGAACAATTCCTTCACAAGTCTAGATACTATGCTCCTAACTACTTACACAATTTTTATATTCCTTTTCTGCATCTAGCAAGTATATACAATCTACTAATACAAATCTTTTATTTCTTTCCTATCAGTATTCAGCTAATCTCTGTCTCCCATTTAATTGTATCCTTCAGAATCGTAATGGCAACATAGAAGCCATAGTCTGCTAACAAGGATCATTGAGTGATTAAAGATGTTCATGAAATGCTCCAAGTATTTTAAGTCAATTACAATGTAAGTTCAAGCTCACAATTTTTATCGTGACGAATTATCTATTTACATCTACTTAAAAGTAAAACAAACTAGGGAGAGCTTTTGAATTTCATCCAAGACCTTATGTCCTTTACTTGATAGTCACATGAGTTTGGGTTTGCAGTTTCAATTTTACTCTTGAACACCAGTGTGCCAGGGTGGGCACTGGGAGCTCTCTGGACTGGAAATAAGCAATTGTTTAGAATTTGGATCACAGAGCGTTTTGTCTGGGAGAAATAGTTTACCACAGGCATCCTTTATAATTACCAGTGCCTGCTTATAACAAGAGGCGCGTGCGTGGGGAGGGGGGGACACTTTAATTGTATTATTGTTTCTGGATTCTCTCTAGGCAGGCACCCCTTGTTCTTATAGCCACAGCTGAGATCTTAGCAGTCCAACCTTTTTTTCCATAGCCATTGCCTATCACAGTCTGAGACAGGATGGTTTCCCCAGCACCCAGAAAACCAAACCAAAACAAAACCAAAGCTAATTTCAAAACCCGATGTGTATGTGCTCCATGCAGAGTTCAACTGTAGTGCTGTTACTTAGTATTGCTGCTTTTGTGCTTAGATTCAGGTTGGCTGTATGAGGTCGGAGACGACGGACAGACACAGTTCCCTTGCACACTCCGGACTGCCTTAAATACAAAACATAATTAGCTGGCTGTCCTTTTAAATCTCAGTATTCATTCTAAATTTCACTTAATAATGAACAGGATATGGAATTTATTTATTTATTTATTCATTCATTCATTCATTTAAAGCTTGGAAAAGTGACCCAAATTCATATACTTATCTAGATATTTACTCGATAAATTAAATTTTTCCAGGTTTTTAAGTTTAAATTTATTTTATAATAAAAATATAAACTTTAGACTGCTAAATTATTTATCAATATTTTAAAATTTTATTTTAGTTAATTTCTCTTGCTATTCCCTCTATAGCCTAGACATTGGCATTTTTATAGTTTTTAATTTTTTCCATATTTGATTATAAAGAATGCTTTAAAATACATGTTTAAAAAAAAAAGGGTTGCTTAGCCCAGTGTTTTCTAACTAAAATAAAATAATTTGCCATCCTGGTATAGTCAGACAAAACAAATACACCTTTTTTCTTTTTCAGGAATCAATCCTACAATAATTTTAATCGAATACATTCTGTACCAACCATTCTTTGTGTTTGAGGCCAATAAGAAAAGAATGCAGTAATTTATCCCAGCTCTGCTATTTACTAGTTTGTGACCCTGGACTTGTCATTTAAATTCCAACCTCTTATATAATGATAGCCACTTGCAGGGGTCATGTGAGAGTGAAATGAGCTATTGAAGGTCTAGGACTCTGCCTGTAGAACCTTAGCACTGAAGGAGTGTGGGTCTTTCCTGTTTGCGTTACTCAGGGACTAGCTCTCTGAGGCTCTCCCGAGTCTTTTTCATGCCATGCTGTGACCAGTTTTTTATTCTTCCTGTTGGCTTTCCACTAATTCCCTTTAAAATGTGCAGCGCACGTCAGTCGTTGAAGCAACTTTCTACCTTCTCAGCTTTATAAAAAAAGAACAACTGCTGTCCTTAGAGCAGTCATAAGCTAAAATTTTCTCACCTCCCTGGAACTGGAATTCTTTAACATCCCCCTGTCTAACACTACAGGGAGAGCAAGCACCAAAATGTAATGTTTGTGTGATTCAGAATCTGTCGTGAGCTCAACAGGTCTCTTCTAGGCATTTACAACCAATTACAGGATTACAGACATAATTTTCTACTCTAGCAGTTTTTCATTTTGAAAACAGATATAAGGAGGCTGGGGAGAGAGTTAAATAACTAAAGTGATTGTGTTTGCCACGCAATATCTGGAACCCACATCAAGAAGCCAAGCATGGTGGCCTGCCCTGTGATGCCAGCACTAAGGAGGCAGGTTTATTCCTGCAGCTCATTCGACAGCCACCATGGCCAATCTGACAAAGCCCAGTCCAGGGAGAAACCTCATCTGAAAGAACAGTATATGGCACCTGAGTGAGAAGCACACTTAGGGTTCACCCATGCAACATACATACATGCCCATGCACATGAATACATGTATCTACATGCAAACATGCCTATGTACACACATGCACAGAAAGAGAAAACCACTGCAAAACATTAGCTATTGTTAAAACTTCTGATTAACTTAATACTTTTGACTTGTTCAAGAAATGAGATGAACTAGAGCTTAGTATAATTAACGCATTATGAAATATTTTCTTGACTACTTGAAAATTTATATTGTAGCCCAACTATTTACAAAGTAACATATTTATTATTTAATGACCCATCTTGATTTGTTGATTTTAATTTTTGAAATAGTCAATCTGTATGATGTTTAGAAAAATGCACTAATAGTAAGTTTTGTTTTTGTTATTGTTGTTTAGACATAGCTAGAAAATAACTTTTACATTATTAGCTTTTTTTTTTTGGACACAGTATTCATGGTTTCACTGCCTTTGAGAAACTCAAATCATTCTTTACATTAAAAACAATATGTAAACAAACAATAACAGAAGTCAATACAACAAAATAACAACAAATGAAACAACAACAAAAAACACATCCACACACATACATACAAAAATTGGTGTCTGTTTATGTTGCCCAAATACTCCTGGACAGGGGACTTCCCTGGAGTGAAGTCAATATTTATATAGAGAGTGATAGTGTATTGTAGACAATTGATGGTTCCCTTTCCCAGGAGGTATCAATTACAAATAGCTTTTTGATTTGGGGTAGCACTTTGATTCTGTTTATACTTACCCCCTCTCTATGTTGGCCTTTTGTCCGATCTGAACTTGTACATGCTGTCACTGTCTCTCTCAGTGGTTTGGCTTTGGTGTTTTTTTTTTTGTCTGTTTGTTTGTGATGGAGAGGACATCAAGTCAGACAGGAAAGAAAGGGAAAATGATCAGAAGGCACTGTTTGAAAAAATCTGCATCTATTTATTAACAGAGGATCTGTAGACTGTTGTTTGTTGTTTGTAGAGGCTGTCGTTTGTTGTTTGTAGAGGCTGTCGTTTGTTGTTTGTAGAGGCTGTCGTTTGCTGTTTGTAGAGACCCTTCTGCAAGAGATATCATCAGGAAGACATGGCAACACACTGTAAATAATCCAATATCATGTGTTCCATTATAGTCGCCATTTTTTTAGAAGTATATAAAAATACTTAAAGTTGAGCATTTATTTCATATCTACCCAAACTGACCATCAGCTGTAAAGGACATAGAAACATGGTTGTGTTTTTATTACTATTATTATGAAGCTGGATTGAGCGAATCCGGTATGCATCATTTAAATGCTCAAAGCATCACCTAAGAGGCCCAGAAATGTATTGCTCTCCCACTAGCGCACAAGCGCTTCCCTTTGGTATTATTGACCAACAACAAGGCCAAGTTTGCGTTCTCTACTGCTGTGTTTTCCATCTGTCTGGACTTTATGGTTTCTAGCTGTTGTGTGTCTATATGTCTTTCCAGCCTCACTGTGGTCAAACTGTCTCTTTTGCTGTGTCTTGTCTGACGTGTGAGTCTATCTTGTTCCCACGTCTCCCTGGTGTCTCGCTCTCACTAACGAAGGACTTTGCTCTGTATTTATTATTAAGCATAGAAAGTATCTCACGAGGAAGGTGTGAGTGATGCTTTATAAAAAATTTTAACTGAGCTTCAGAACAAATTAAATCATTTATTCATATTGACCCCAGAACATTTAGTACTGCAAATATACCATTGCCAATCAATATCCGCATTCTGTTTCCAATATTTATGACAGATATTTTTTTAAATAAGCTCACTTTTGACCATTCACTGTTTTCAGTAAATGATTGTCATAACGCATCCATACACATAATCTTACATTTCTCCCTGGGTCAGGGTCATGGAAAATACATCATTTAATATTAAAACTATACATTCACTTAGGCTGGATAAGTGGATTGCCAGGAAATTCAAGGCAAGTAATATTGGTTGTTTAATTTTTTTCCCTTAAATGCAGGTTAAACAAAGAGGGATAGTAATGTGTCTTGAGAGATGGTCAAGGTGTGTTAATTTGAGATCTAGGAAAAGTTTTATTTTCTTTAACTATAAGAAAATCTTTCATAAAATTGTACTGATATTTCAATAGAGAATTAACCTCCGAAAGCAAAATATAAGAGAAATATCAATTTAGGGCTTAGAGCTTTATAAACCTGTTCTGTCGTAGAACTAAGATTGAGAGTGACTTTAAGAGGGGTTGGGGATTTGGCTCAGTGGTAGAGCGTTTGCCTAGCAAGCGCAAGGTCCTGGGTTCGGTCCCCAGCTCCGAAAAAAAAAAAAAGCAAACAAACAAATAAACAAAGACAGTGACTTTAAGGAATAGAGCATGGGTGAAATTTCTCTATGCTCATAGGCATAGCATAACCAACAAAACTGATGGGAGAAAACTGTGTATAGTGACATTGTGTCTATATGTGCACAAGAGGGAAAGCTGGGAAGATGGCTCAGTTGGTTAATTGCCTATAATGGAATAGAATTGAAGATCCAGAAATGAACCCACACACCTATGGTCACTTGATTTTTGACAAAGGAGCTAAAACCATCAAATGGAAAAAAGATAGCATTTTCAGCAAATGGTGCTGGTTCAACTGGAGGTCAACATGTAGAAGAATGAAGATCGATCCATGCTTATCACCCTGTACAAAGCTTAAGTCCAAGTGGATCAAGGACCTCCACATCAAACCAGACACACTCAAACTAATAGAAGAAAAACTAGGGAAGCATCTGGAACACATGGGCACTGGAAAAAATTTCCTAAACAAAACACCAATGGCTTACGCTCTAAGATCAAGAATCGACAAATGGGATCTCATAAAACTGCAAAGCTTCTGTAAGGCAAAGGACACTGTGGTTAGGACAAAACGGCAACCAACAGATTGGGAAAAGATCTTTACCAATCCTACAACAGATAGAGGCCTTATATCCAAAATATACAAAGAACTCAAGAAGTTAGACCGCAGGGAAACAAATAACCCTATTAAAAAATGGGGTTCAGAGCTAAACAAACAATTCACAACTGAGGAATGCCAAATGGCTGAGAAACACCTAAAGAAATGTTCAACATCTTTAGTCATAAGGGAAATGCAAATCAAAACAACCCTGAGATTTCACCTCACACCAGTGAGAATGGCTATGATCAAAAACTCAGGGGACAACAGATGCTGACGAGGATGTGGAGAAAGAGGAACACTCCTCCATTGTTGGTGGGATTGCATACTGGTACAACCATTCTGGAAATCAGTCTGGAGGTTCCTCAGAAAATTGGACATTGAACTGCCTGAGGATCCAGCTATACCTCTCTTGGGCATATACCCAAAAGATGCCCCAACATATAAAAAAGACACGTGTTCCACTATGTTCATTGCAGCCTTATTTATAATAGCCAGAAGCTGGAAAGAACCCAGATGCCCTTCAACAGAGGAATGGATACAGAAAATGTGGTACATCTACACAATGGAATATTACTCAGCTATCAAAAACAACGACTTTATGAAATTCGTAGGCAAATGGTTGGAACTGGAAAATATCATCCTGAGTGAGCTAACCCAATCACAGAAAGACATACATGGTATGCACTCATTGATAAGTGGCTATGAGCCCAAATGCTTGAATTACCCTAGATACCTAGAACAAATGAAACTCAAGACGGATGATCAAAATGTGAATGCTTCACTCCTTCTTTAAAAGGGGAACAAGAATACCCTTGGCAGGGAAGAGAGAGGCAAAGATTAAAACAGAGACTGAAGGAACACCCATTCAGAGTCTGCCCCACATGTGGCCCATACATATACAGCCACCCAATTAGACAAGATGGATGAAGCAAAGAAGTGCAGACCGACAGGAGCCGGATGTAGATCGCTCCTGAGAGACACAGCCAGAATACAGCAAATACAGAGGCGAATGCCAGCAGCAAACCACTGAACTGAGAATAGAACCCCCGTTGAAGGAATCAGAGAAAGAACTGGAAGAGCTTGAAGGGGCTCGAGACCCCATATGTACAACAATGCCAAGCAACCAGAGCTTCCAGGGACTAAGCCACTACCTAAAGACTATACATGGACTGACCCTGGACTCTGACCTCATAGGTAACAATGAATATCCTAGTAAGAGCACCAGTGGAAGGGGAAGCCCTGGGTCCTGCTAAGACTGAACCCCCAGTGAACTAGACTGCTGGGGGGAGGGCGGCAATGGGGGGAGGGTTGGGAGGGGAACCCCCATAAGGAAGGGGACGGGAGAGGGGTATGTTTGCCCGGATACCGGGAAAGGGAATAACACTCGAAATGTATATAAGAAATACTCAAGTTAATAAAAAAAAAAAAAAAAAAAAAGAACACCCATAAAGAAGGGGAGGGGGAGGGATTAGGGGGATATTTGCCCGGAAACCGGGAAAGGGAATAACATTCGAAATGAAAATAAGAAATACTCAAGTTAATAAAAAAGAAAAAAAAAAAGAATTTGGCTTCAACCCTACCCCATAATGACAAGAACCATGACTAAAAAATTCCATTTAGGTAAGAAATTCCTAGATTACCAAGGACTTGTCTGTGGACTTTGGACCCCTGTGTTTGGACTCTGTAACTAAATACAGTAGCTCCTGGCCTTGCCATAAAAAAAATCCAATTCTCACTACGTTGAAAATCTGGGTTGGTCAGTGCAGTCTACAACCCTGGAACCTAAGCAGGATGGCACGCAGACAGGATGATCCCTGGATCTCAAAAGCCAGTCTGATTAGCTAAATCCGTGAGCACCACATTCAGTGAGTGATCTGTCTCAAAGCCTAAGATGGAGAAACATCAAGGAAGATACCTGATATTGAAATTTGAAAATTTAAATATGGACACACACACACACACACACACACACACACACACACACAAAGGGAGAGGGGAAGAAAAAGCATTCCGGTGGATACCAAACTGTCTTGTATGTTCTAAGATGACCTAATAGAGCTTAAATTTTTTAAATTAAAATATAACTGTGACACTTCCTTCTTTGTTCTCCTTCCCAAGTCCTGTACATACTTTCTCTCTTTTGATTAGTGATGTCACATTTAAACACTCAGTGACACTGAGGAAGACATGTTGGAACATCATAAGGTCTTCTGTGAGTCATGTCTACTGGAAACCACAAGGAAGCTGGGTAGACTTTTGTGATAAAGTCAAAGTGAGGAGGCCAGACTCATCTACATAATGAGTTCTAGGACAGGGAAAAACTGTATCAAAGAGCAAAATTCAAACAATATAAAATAGAGAGTGAAGCAAGTAAAAAGCACAAAACTTCAGCTGGAGGCACTATCCCAGAGTGCAGAAGTTGGCTCCAGCTAAAGGAACTTGGTTAGTGCAGTGAGGTCTAAAGGATGTCTTATGCTTGGCATTTTCATCCTATTCTCTGCTTTGTTTGTCATGTGGTGACGAACCTCCTCCATCATGTATTTCTACCACCATTATAGCATGCCCTACAATTGGAGACAAAGAGGTGCACACCATACACATACAAACACACAAAATCAAATGCAAAAGCACACACATACACAGGCATGCATGTGTATACACACAGGCACACATATACAAAGACACACACACCAAACATAGATACACACATAGATATATCACATACACAGATACACACCACATACAGAGACACACAGAGATATGTACATGCTACACACAAGCACACATCCACCCATGCAACACACACTTATATAACCAAACACACACGTAAATACACACACATAAACATATCACAGGCATATACACACCACAGATACAGACATACATATACCACACACACAAGACACAGAGAGTTAAATGCATAAAACAGATAGAGACACCTCCCACATCCACACAGAGACACACCACACTCACAGACATACACATACCACACGCACACACAGATATACTGCATACACACAGCACACCACACCCACACAGGCACACACACAGAGGCATGCATGTACATGAATATTCACATAGATGTACACATAAAATTTGGCAATTGACTTGTATTTATAAGATATACACAAAGATATGCTATAGGATTATAAGTAATAAAGGGAAATTATTTTAAATTGGTGGAGAAGGAAGTAACCATTCTATAAATCTTAAAGAAAATAATACAGATGAGTGTTTTTGTTTCAAGGATTGGCCAAAACACTCTAACCAAATACAGGCAAGCTCATTCAACAGTATTCATTATGACAGAAAGAGTACAAAATACACACATTGAAAGAAACCAAGAAAGTTGATATATGATGTTAATCACTGTCATTTAAATAATTTCAATGGACATGCATACATTTAATACCCAACAGCGTCTTTCTTAGGACATTTTTTTTTTGTAGTTCTAGGGCACAAACCTAGGACCCTGAGCAAGCTGAGTATGTACATCCTCATCCCTTTACAATTTTCACAAGGATGAAATTATAGAAAAATTGCAATGGGAAATACAATATTTCACATGAAGAACACTAAGAAAGAGAGTGGACCATGTAATAAAGTACACTAGTATGACAGAAGTGCTCAAGTGCAACCCAGCAACATATCGACAATTGAAAAAACTCTTCTGTCCATACAGTGAAGAATCCTATGAAAAAAGAATTAAGTCTGTTTATATACTTTTGTGAAGTAATAGCCAGATCGCATTGTTAAGTGAAAGGGGAGTTAGGAAATAATATGCCCATACTTAAACACTTACCTAACAAATTGTGTGTGTGTGTGTGTGTGTGTGTGTGAAAAGATAGAGATAGATAGATAGATAGATAGATAGATAGACAGATAGATGATAGATAGATATGGATGTATATGTTCTTACACATGGCAATGTGTGTGCAGATGTTCATAGCTATGAATAAAAAAGTAAAGACTTTAAGAGTGAAGTTTAAAGCTTGAGAAAAAAGGTATCCTTAAGAAGAAACAATATAAGCTACATGTGGTGGTACACGCCTATAATATAAGCCTTTTGAGGGCTAGAAAGTGAAGACCTGGAGTTCAATATCACCCTCAACTACATAAGGGAGTTAGAGGATATGCTAGAGTGCATGAGATCCTGCACCAAAAATTGCTATGCACATATATGCATTTAAATGCATATATGCATATATGCACACACATGTATATACAATACATATGTACATACATACAGGCACACACATTTAAGGCAAAAAATCTGTATTCTTTGAAATATTCTTTATTTTTGCTTGCCTAGAACACACATATGCATAGATAACCTAAATCTATTTATGGATGTTTTAATGCCTTGACAGCCAAAAGTTTTACGGTTCATCGAACTACAACACTTACCTTAATCAATTCCCTTTATGTGGTAACATAAATAGAACAGTCATTGAAAGGACACTTGTATAAGGATCATCTGTACTGATTTTAGGATCAACACTGAGAGCTCAGTCACAGAATTTGATAATGGTCTAACCTTGGTAGCACACAGTACACTGTACTAAAGAAAAAAATTGATATGACTTAAGGATTTTCTAAGAGTCATGAACATTCCTAAGAGGACTAATGGAATGATGTGTCAGTAGACAGGTATGGTGTAGGACTGAGACTTCAGCCTCGATGCCAGCTATCAATCAGAATGCTTGACTTCATGTATATTTTAGATTTGATATTAGACTACCTTTGTACGGCATGAGTTGCTTTGTACATGAAGGAACTGGAGAGTCTTGATTTAGAGAAGAAAGAAAATATCTTAGGATTTTCTCTCAACAAGTAATTCTACATACATTTACATATTCATTTGATTACCTGAGTGTGTATTGCAACAAATACAAACATGGTAAATCTAGTTTTCAAAGAGATAAACGTAAAGAATTGCATAATTAAGAATAAAAGGAGATACAATGTCCCTGTGACGTGCCAATACAGTTATACACACTATAAGAAGTCAAAAACTAAGGTAGCCGCATGGCTTTTATTCTCAGAAAGATAGGTGAATACAAATTACTTCTTAGTGCTATATATTCTGAAAGAAACTTTTGGAAAATTAAAAGTGACTTTATTAGGTACACACCCTCCCTCTTCTAATAATAGACAAATAGCTTGAATAACTATGATAAACCTGAGAAATACAAATAAGATAGGTCTACTTTCAGAAACCTAGAAAATGTATCTCTTGATGTCAGTCTTTGGTATATTATCTCCTTTAGATTAACAAGTCTATTGAAGAGAAGCTAGAACCTGCTGCCTTCAACAGAGCAACACAGTGTAACTGACTTCTCTTAGTAAAAGTTATGAATGGATGGATGCTGGCACACTAAGCATAGTGATGACCGCAGTCACTGCATGGAAAGTATCCTCTTCATACAGTTTGTGATTATCATAAGGATACATTTCATATGTGTATGTCCTGGTAATCCTTGTCAGGAACTAAATCAGAGGCCATCTCTGCCAAAACCAAGCCTGAGTATACGTTTATCTTTATCCAAGGAGATTGAAGAAAGAACTTGTAAGTGGGTGGAATGAAAACTCTTCTCTTCAGTTACATTTGTTTGGCCAACCCAGGTTGACTCCACATTCACAACAATTCTCCTACTTCAGCCTCTAGAGTGCTGGGATTATTTATAGGTAAGTGCTATCACATCCAGAAAATTGTTTAGTGTTTTCTTTTGCAAGCCTACTAGAGTAGTAAAGTTGAATTCTGTAATACAAATTCAGAGAGTTGAGAAGCAAGGAATAAGAGGCAGAGGGAGCTACTGTGCTTCAAGATTCGTCAACTTGGAGACCCAGGGGACAGGAAGAGGTTCATGTAATGTTTTAACCAATCTTCCCTAATTAGCACTTTTTAATTGTACTGACAAACTCACTCAAGAGGCTAGGTAGCAAATTATTTTAGGTTACAATCTTGAATGTCCATATTCTATAAATGTTATTTTTCTTATGAAGAAAATCAGATTTTCAAGGATGATAGCTGTCAACTGCTTCTACAATTTTCTTAACAAGGAGAACCTTCCCTTCCTTCTGGAAGTGGCCTGTACAAATTCTTAGGGGAATACTGATTCCTATCTAAAGATCTTTTAAATAGGATGTTCAAAAAAGTTTGGCAAAGATCATGAAATTAGGATATGTGCTGAGGTTTTTCCCTTGGAGTATTTTCACAGTGTGTATGCCAGAATAGCCCCATGGCCCTGGGGAAATCTCAATAATATTTCATCGTACCTATCAGAGTTAAGGCAGAATGATTACATCACACTAGTGTACCTATCATTTTAGTGACCAAAGACATGTTGTAAGATCAGTGGGGCTACTCAGGGTAACCATGTAACACTAGAGAATGTCAGCCACAGTGCTTCAGTTTCCTTATTACTAGGCTGTGCCCTTCTCTATGGTAGCATGATGCTCTAGAACCCTCTGTCTCTTAAGGACATGTGTGTCACACCTCCTGCTGTGAAAGTAGGCATTACCTACTAGAGGCCTATAAATACAAAATATCTCAAATAGAAATCAGATTACATACCTATACATTTTTAAAGAAGGTGTGGTTGTTTGAATGAGATCAGCCTCCACAGACGCATAAGTTTTCATGCTTGGGTCCCAGCTGTGGACTGTTGAAAAGAATTGGGAGGTGTGGTCTTCTTAGAGGAGGTGTGGTCTTCTTAGAGGAGGTGTGGTCTTCCTAGAGGAGGTATGGTCTTCTTAAAGGAGGTGTGGTCTTCTTAGAGGAGGTGTGGCCTTGTTGGGGGAGTTGTGCCACTAGAGCTAAGCTTTGACATTTCAAAAATTTAGACCAGGGGTTGGGGGGGAGACAAAAATTTAGACCAAGCTCTGTCTCTCTGTCTCTGTCTCTCTCTATCTGTCTCTCTCTCTCTTGACCTGTGCCAACCTATGGATTGGGATATAAAGTTCTCAGCTACTGCTCCAGCACCATGCCTGCCTATATACTGCCATGCTCCCTGCTATAACGAAAATGGACTAATATGCATAGACTATAAGCAAGCCCGCAGTTAAGTGTTTTCTGTTATAAGAGTTGCCTTGGTATAGTGTGGTGAAAGTAATTTTCTCCTCCAACTTTTCACACCCACATAGGAATGTAAGCAGTTACATGTGTTCATACTCTAGCCAGCTCAGCAAGTTTCATTGTCCAGTTATAATAGATTTAGAAGATGAAATTCTTCTACTGGAAAAGAAAACGCTACTGTGCCCTTGTCAAGCAGTGTCCAATACAAAATCTCATGAATTTCAGACTTGTGGCTTGGAGAGGAAGCCCTTGCACACTCTGGAAGAACTGAGAATTTAAGTGGTACCAGCAATGTTATGTTCACATAACATGCCAGTGTTGCTATTAACATGACATGGGTTTTTCCATGACTGTTAGCCTGTGTGGTTAAGCAGTTTATAATTTTATCACGCTCTTTCCTAACTTTGTTCCTAGATCTATCACCACCTCCCCTCTAAAGAACAGCAATGCTTGTGTTTAGTGTCTTCTAGGATTTTCACTGATCAACATGTTTATTTTCTTTGAGTCTCTGGCTATGATTGACAGTACCCAGTAAAGATTGTATGAAGAAATCTTTCCAGTTTGGATATCATTCCTGAGAGGTGATCCCTGGGAATTCCTGCCTTGTCCTCTATACAATTAGGCGACTTCTTGTTTGGCCTGCCATCATCACACACACAGACAGAGAGTTGTTAAAAACCTTGCCTTCAACATCTCTATTACTGAAAAAATGTCATCAGTTCGTTAATTGAGTTTGTCTTCCCATCCAGACTTTTGTTCTGAAATTAGGGACCTGACAAGAAAGAGAACAAAACCATTGATGTTTCCATTAAGCCTAGTGTAATTAATAAATTGTTTACATCATAAAGAGCAAGCATGTTGGTAAGAGTAAAAGAGCTGAAGAGGCTTTCAGAGATAGCAACAGTGGCAGTCCTGTGTCATTACCAAAGTAGAGAGGAGAAGGGAAGGAAGTTCCAGAGATGGGGGAGAGAGAGAGAGAGAGAGAGAGAGAGAGAGAGAGAGAGAGAGAGAGAGAGAGAGAGAGACAGAGAGACAGAGAGAGACAGAGAGAGATCAGGGAGGACAGGAGTCGTGTGTGGAAGGGCACCACTATTGGCAACCAGAAACTGGAGGTAGCAAATAAGGATAGGAAGGAAGGTGGATAAAGAAATGTTTTCCCTTCATCTGTTTTGTCACCCCTTGTTGGTACTCCCCATTATCTACCTTATTAGACTTAGAATCACCATGGATGTTCGGGTGTATCTGGGAACATGTTTCCAGAAATAGTTAACTGAGCAAGGAAGGCCTGGTGGGAACCTGAGCGCGCGAAGCCACAAGAAAGACTGAAGGAGGAAGTGAACGCCTTACCAGCCCTTTGCCCATTGGCTGCAGCTGCTTCACAATTCTGCCCTCAGCCCCTCCCCTAACCAGGGATCCAAAACAAACGATGTCTTCCGGAAGTTGCTTTTGTGAGGTGTTTTGTCACCTAGGCACCACAGAGAGGGGTGGGGGGAGACTGGCTGAGCTTGGAGAGGCAAAATCAGAAACCCTGGAATCATTCTATGTGGTTTTTAAAGTTGACACTGATTTCTCATGGTTACCAAACTTTAAGCGTCAGATGCCTAATTACTTTCTTTCTTTTGTTTTGGGTCATCTCTCGTGGAGCTTGGGCAATGAAATGATGAAGAAATCCACCAACAATTACTCTGCTAGCTTTTAAAGACGTGATTCTGCCTACTTTCAAATTATGCCCCTACTACTTAGAGCATTCCTAAATTATTTTCCTCTTGAAACGAGGTTTTCCTATTTGACAAGTGAGATAAATGTATATAATTATTAGGAAAAAGATAAAGAACCTAGTTTATACTAAACAACAATCACAGTGACCTGCTCAAAATAAGCATTTTGTAAACACTGACTATTATTATTAAGAGTTATAAACTTGGCTATTTCAACTGCATAGCTCTGAATACACTATTAGTATCTACATCATAAATTGTGAAAATTAAATGAATTAATAAATGTAATACATTAGAGAAAAGCCCTAAAGCTATTATCATCATTATTACTTAACATCATGCTTTAGGAATATAATCACTGACATTTCAAAACATGTTCACGAGGCAGTGCTATGCTTTAAAAAGTAGGAGACGAATGAACAACTGTAACGTGCTTGCAGTTTTGTAGAAACGTCAAGTACCATGGTGCTCTGGGAAGAAGTTTAAACGAGTACACTGAGAAGTTGCTATCAGCTAATGGGAGAAACAGCAAACCACCTCTATGAAACATGACCCTGTTTGGAAAAGGACATCAGAATGGCCTTTTAATTTTACTCATTATAGAAAACGACCGTCATCATTGACTACACCACTGCTCTTGAGCGGCCACCCTCAGGGGATTCTCCGTTATAGACTGCAGTGCTGACTCTAAGAGCAATGATGTCTGGTGCCTATTTAATTATCCACTTTGGCATCATAATTCTTTTATGATATGAAGTCTATCTTCAGCCTCAGGCTCCAGGAAGAGGTTCTGTCTATTTTTGAGGGGCAGTAGACTGAAGCATGAAGGACTTGCTCTGAGAACAATGAAGCGAACCATGTAAGTGGGAGAAGGAAGGATCTCCTCAAATAAAAGAGAAATAGACGCCTCAGTGTTGAAGAGAGAATAGAGGCGAGGCCATTATGGTTTAAAATAAGGGGAGAATTTGGGAAGAGTGGGGGAGGAGAAAAATATGATCAAAATTTATCACATTAAAAAAATTCAGTAAAAATTTTATGTTTTATGCTTGAATGGAAACATTAAATTGGGAAAATTTGAGGCTTCATTGTAAATAATTTATGATACATAAAGATTTTAGAAACATAGAGATTGACAGGCAGATGATTATGCAAGAGTATCTAGATTAAATGTCCGCCTTCTGAAATGTTGAAGGCATTGATTTAATTTTCCCGAACAAATTGAATTTGAGAAAAGAACCCAGCAATCATGAAAGATGGTATACAAATATTTTCTGGTCAAAACTATGTTTGCAATCCTGTCTTCGCTGTAATTGCTCCACTCCAGACATCACCATGGCTCCCAAGGACCTCCTAAAACCCTTCAAAGGCCTTTTACATTTGAAATAAAACAGAGACCTCACTCACGCTCTGACATTTAAAACTACCCAGACCTATTTCTGCATACTACGAAATCTAGTCACACTCACACTCACTGATCAATCCAGAGCCCTACTTGAAATAAGCAAATGTTTCCTCCTACTTCTGGGACTTCACACATCTTGTTGGGATTCTTTCCCTAGAGGTGTTTGCCTTTTATCCTTTCTTCATTTATTTTAGCCCCAGTTCAAATGCCAAGTTCTCAAAGCAGCTTTTCTTAATCATCGTTTCTAAGGTGATTTAACAGGTTGGTTTTTTTGGGTTGGGGATTTAGCTCAGTGGTAGAGCGCTTGCCTAGCAAACGTCAAGGTCCTGGGTTCGGTCCCCAGCTCCGAAAAATAGAAAAAAAGGAAAAAAACAGGTTGGTTTTTACTGGGGTTCAAAGCACTGTGTAGAACTAGAGAATTTCTGCCTTGCTGTCTGGAGAATGTTAGAGGAAGTGTAAACCAGGCAGTTGAGATGCTCCACTGGAATACAGAGTCAGTCACAGCCTAAGATGCTGCCTTTTCTATATTCTGGTAATTATTATGGGGTACTTGACTGAATATTGGGAAGTAGAACGATTGGCAGTTGCTCCTCTTGAGTGACGGTCTTAAGAGTTTATCCCTTTCATCCTTGTCAAGCACCTGAAAATAATACCTTATTGTGATATATACACTTATAAAATGAAGATCTCTAAATAGATATATGAGTGGATGATGCATACATGATAGAAAGATGCATAAATGCAAACAAACACAAACCATCCATAGGTATACTGATAGGTGACTGATAGATGGTAGATAGGTAGATAGATAAGATAAACGATAGATATAAATAGAAATAAAAATTAGAAAAAGTACATATATATCCCAGATATATCATTAAAGATTGGGAAAGAAATAGCCCAGTTTGTAATGTACTTCATGCCTAGGTGTTGGAGTACATTTTGTGAAGGTGTGTCTGTGTATATGCAACTGTTAATTCTGCACCATGAGAGAGCTAAATACTGGTTGGATATTGATATTATTATTCCTATGGCCCATCACCATATTTGTTCCTTCCTCCCCTCACTAAGGCAATCTAGAATTGTAGCTAATTGGCTTTAATAAAGATTTCACGGCCCATCGCTCAGCCGGAAGTGGAAGGTGAACATCTGGGCAGAAACAGGGAGTCTGAGAGAAGAACCAAGGTGTAGGAGATTCATCAGAGGACACACACATGATTCAGCCAATGGAGTAGAGAGGTAGGCCTAACTACATGGCCGAATGTAATGCCAGGTTTAGTCAGGATAAAGTGGTAGGGAGATTGCTCAGTTAAGACCTAAGACATAATATCCTCATATGAAGCTGGGCATGGTGATCTATGTAATCACACAGTTAGTAAGTAGGTCAAGGAGGATCTGGGCTTGCTGGTTAGTCAATGGGGTTGAACCAACAAGTCCCCACTCGCAGTTAAGAATCCTTGCTTCCAAATATTTATGCAGTTGTACTTAAGGTATGACACCAAAGCAGATCTCTGTCCCTACCACATTCACTCATTCACATAGGCACATGTACGCATGAGCACACTTCTCTACACATGAACATTCACACCTGAGCACACACAAGCACACACAAGCTCATACAGACACATGTGTGTCATTCATGAAAGGACAAGAACTGTAAAATGTAATTTAATCAATACCAGAAAGGAGAATAAAAACAGATAAATTAGTGTTCTTACCAATTGTACACATGTCTTACAATCCGACAACCCTATTTTCAGAGATCTGTCCTAAATATATTCTCATGAATGAGAAATTTGTAGATTGTTTGCTGAAGCCTGTCTTCCATTGACAGGGAGTTGGAGTCAATTAAAGAATCCTTCAGCTTAGAAGAGATAACATCAGGAGAATACAAAATAGCCAAAGAAGCCGTGGAAGAAGTACACATAGGTACACACGGAAGGATCTTAAGCACCTAAGCCTGCGGGAATAAAAAACACAGTAAGAGCATTTCCTGGTGCCATCAGAGTATATATACATTTCACAAAGACAAATAACAATGCATATTTCATGAGAACACAAATCCTAAAAGCTAGGTAGCAGGTTAATTGAGATGGAAAGAGGACGAATATGAAATATAGAACTGAAAAACAGGTGAAAATGCAAATAAAATATTTATATTTTATGATCTACAGAAGGTAGAAACAAATACAGAGAACCCTCAGCTCGGGTCTAACTAATCTGATTGTTGGGGCTTGATGTTTGGAACTAGTGAGGAAGCTAACTTCATTCTACCTCCTTGGGCAGGTGATCCGAAACCTTGTTGCCGGGGCTGCAGGTGGGAAGTGAAATGGTTAAACCTGGGCTGCCCTGTGCACAGATCCACAAGATAAATGAGGAGAGGATAGCACACCATTGGTTCAGCACTGTGTCCATCTTTCTTGCATCGTGACAAACAAGACAGCGACACATTGATTTACAGTAGAAGGGCCTATCTCTGCTACCAGAAGGGTTGGAAACTTTATTTTTTCCCCGGTGAAAGCAAATCATTCTTTTAAGAAAGTCACTGAACATCTAAAAGGAGTCTTTGGAAAAATAAATTGATGGAGTGGGCGACTTCCTCACGTGTCTCCTCAAACAGCCTCATCACCTTCCGCCTGTTAAAGCTATTTTTTCCTACCTTACCTGGTCCAACTGCAGCTTCGGTGGTGGTCAAATTTGCAGCAGGTGATCCTGAAATGGAGAGCTAGCCATAGGCTGTGTCACTGGCGTGAGTGTCCTTAAGGCACAGTGAATAATACGTAGCATCATTATTATGTCTTAGAAAAGCTGTGGATTGGGGCTGGACCATGGAGAGATAAAGGTAAAGACTTTGGGATGAATCCCAGAGAAGATGGTGGTTTTAGAAAAAGAAATGATTCCTGTTCATTAACAAAATACTATCATATCACTTTGCTACCTCAATTCTAACAAGAAACTGACCTTTCTGTCCATCCAGAAAGTCAGTCTATTCAGTTGATGCCTTTTGACTGGTTACATGAATTTCATACAATTTCTACTTCAAAACAAAAAAGACCCTTTTAGCTTCTTTATCAAGGGACCAGTTTTAGAGCTAAAAATTAAAAACAAAGTATCTCAGATTTTGACAAAGTTTCCAAAATATCTTCTTTAGAAATCTGAAATGACATCATTAAACATCTTGATAGAAGTATCACATTTATTGCAGTGAGACAAAATAATGTTTCCTCTTTACCTGTTGGGAACTAGAAAGCATTCATTGGGAGAAGATACAATGTGTCAGCAAGGTGATTTCCAGGGCTTGGATTCAATGCACTCAGGATAATAAAATGCAACTGTTGGATTTTTTTATACCTCCAACATTTATGTGGATGGATAAGGCTCATAGCTATAGGATGTAATATATCAAGGTATGCTGAGTGTTGTAAAATATCACACAGATATCATGAAATAAAGATTCCCTCAGCCCTGCTCTGATGGAACTGAAATATCAAAGATTACAGCAAAGATATACACTTCAAATTCTTTTAAAATATGTTAAGAGAGATGACACAGTAGCAAGCTAGAGAAAGTAACATGTGCACAAAATAGAATGCAGTGAAATTCGTTTCTAACAAACAATCTGGAATAGCTCGTGGAGAAAGAGCATGTGAGCAGGAAACCTTCTAGGGTGGCAGTCAATGGATGAGGAGGTCAGTTCCATAGCAGCAACTCCACAGACTGGCCAAGGCAATGTGGGTATATTTGGGAAACAGATTTCTCCCTGTGTCTCTGCCTCTGCCTTTGCCCTCTTCCCCCTGTGTCTGTTGTGTGTGTGTTGTGTATCCACTTGTATGTGTGTGGGTGTACATGCCCCTTCAAAGGCTAGAATGGTATCACTTTTCACCTTGAGACAAGGTCCCTCATTGAACATGGAGCTAGACTGGAGGATAGCAACCTCTAGCAACACTCCCATCTCCTTCCCCAACAGTGGTGTGCTTGCAGGTGCCATGATTGTGTTGGGAATTTAAATTCAGGGCCCCATGCTTGCTCAGTAAGTGTTCTTACTGACCCATCTCCTGATTGAGAAATATACACTCATGCTGAAATTATAGTGCAAGTGGATTTCCCAGGACACAAGAGCCAGATCCTGTCCATGGAAGCCCTAGTTTTTATTCCCAGGGGCCTGCGTTTGTGCTGTGGAAAATGTTCAGCCTTCCAAATTTATCAGAGCAGGATAGCAGATGCGACTCTGATTCTCGAATGATGGCAAAGATGAATTTCTGGGAATAGAATGCATTGATGGCAATTACTTAGGGATTTCAAAACTTTCCAAAACAGCCAAGAGGAGAGACTGCCTTCAGACACCATCTCAGGAATATATTTTGAAGTATATTGATGTCCACTCTTCTTTTTTTCTTTCCATTCCACCTGTTCAATTACAAACAGGCATTTAATTTGGAATAATTGGGTTTGTAATGGTAGTTACAAGTGGACAAAATGAAGAGATGAAGCCCTTAGCCATTGAAAGAACATCTTGATAGTGTTCTTGAAGAGAGACCCTCTTACTCCAAGAGCATTACATATGAAAAAAGCAAATAAATGAAATCTAGAAAGTCTGGACTCTGTTGCAGGAGAATGTTGTGGACTTGAAAGAACTCAGAACTACCAGGTTTCAGTGCTGTTCCCGATAACTACATTGAAGCCACAGACATAATGAGTTCAAAAATAAAGGAAGTTAGAAAACAGATAAAAGCTGCAAATTGCACATTATCCACTCTGTACAGAGCCATCAGCATATTCTGACTGATTTCCCAGTGCTGCCGTAAAAGAGGAAGAGGATTCAGGATATAGTAGCTAGGCTTTCAACACTGTATTACAGAGAGCATGACTATAAAGCGGAAAAGTAGGACTTATAGGATCAACTCAGAATCTTTTGTGCATACAACACCAAGAGCATCCATTGTGCCAACGATCAGAAGAGCATTGGTGTTCACCTAGAACCATCCCGTCACACTGACCTTAAAGCTCCCTGCAGCAAAATACAAGTGGATGAAAAAAAGATGATCAATTACCCACAGAAAAATCCTTTTGTGGTGGGTATGTGTAGTAAGAAGGATGGGAAGCTGAGGCAGATGTGGAGAATGCAAGCAGGGAGGCAGAGGTACACTGTGTGTCAGTGAAGAGGAGTATTGGGTGAAAGGGCTTAAAGGCTGTAGGAATGGTAAATAGGACAGGAGAATGTCACAGCACATGGCTGCCAGTGGTCCCCGGTGAGATCATCTGATATACTTTACTTCAGCAATGCCTGTGTTCTGTCAGCGTTGGTCTCTAAATGACAGTATCACCGGGGCACTCGAAGGCACTTCAGCTGAAGCACTTTGCCCTCTGCTTAGCTACTGGTGCGATGGAAGGGGACAAAGTTGTTCAGGAAGCTGGAGTTGGGAAGTTAAATTAAGGCCTTCCAGTAAGAGTTGCTCTACTGACCAAAATTATGGTCTTGAGACCTGTCCTAGTTAACAAAGCTGCCCATGTGCTTAATTAATGGGCAGGGAACAGTATTTGCAAAGGGGGATTTCCTGTGCCATAAGCTCCTTTCTAGCAGTAAGTTTTCTACAAAGGTATCAATTAGTGACCTGCAGCCACTAAGTGGATCTCTCTTTCCATCTTCAACTAAATGACCTCCAAATCTACAATTGCTATAATCAACCACCGTGCTGTTGTACATAGTACTTAGGGCTGTCTTCCTATGATATTTGTAAATTCCTCGTACGCTAGCATTATGTATTTGAATTCAGGCACTCCAATTTTGAATTTCCAACAGAATCCCTTCACCCTTTATTATAATATCAGACAGATCAATAGTAAAAGGCAACCCAACAAAACAAGTGTCTGAAAATAAATGTACGTTGTAGGTTCAGATAAAAAGGCAGTGGTTGTCTTAGCTCACGTGGACACAAAACTATGAAACCCAAACATGACTAGGCTATCATTTAAAATTAAGACAAATGTGTACAGTTAAATCGCATCTGATGAGTTGAGATGACTGTGACCATATCTAAGGGTGGGGGAGTTTTAAAATAAGCCCCCTCAACATTTTGCAGAATTCGTGAAGAGCTTAGAGAAGTCCTGTTCACTTTCGATAAGGAAGCCTAGAAACAGCTAGAGCTTCTTTTCCATTAGTGCTTTATTCCTTTTCAAAGAAGCCGATCCTGACATAGGGGAGAGCTGATAAGAAAAGACAAATCCAGTGGAGCGTACAAATACTTAGATTACTAGGCAACAAACAGTCAGACTTATTGTGTGTCTCACTGTAGCTTTAATTAAGGAATAACGATGGCGATGGAGGAAGATGATAATGAAGAGAGAGCAGAAGGGGAAGAAGAGGAGGAGAAACATCTATGTGTCTGCTAATTTCTGCTAGCACTGCAGATGTCTTCCATTAGCCTCACCATAACTAAAATAGATATTAACTTTCCTATTGCAATAGATATTATAGGCATCACTATTGTTCAAGAGAAGAAAGCTAGGCTTCAGGATGCTAGATTCCGTATACTGTGACCATTTAATAACTATATTATTAGTAGTAGTAGTAGTAGTAGTAGTAATAGTAGTAGTAGTAATTATCATTATTATTACTGAAGTACCTGTTCTCATTGCATGGATATAGTTTATATGTTAATGTTCTCAGGGAGTGCAGTCACTGCCAAGTGAGAGAAGTTTATCTCGTCTCCTTCTTAAGCCCACTTGTGAGCCATGCTTTTATTTTTCATTGATTTTTCTTCCTTCTCTTGTAGATAACCTTCAGGGCCTAGAACCAAACCATACTCAGTATCCTTCACTTGAGCCAAGGGAAGAAAATATCCCATAAGTACCATATACTCACTCACATGTGAGGCTGTAGAAGGCAGAGTAGAATAGTGATCACTAGGGTCTGTGGAGAATGAGAGGAAGAGGTTAAAAGGAGGTGACAGTGGGGACCAATGTTGTGCAGTTCCTGAGTAGGACTATGTCTGGCGACTGGAGTTCACTTTGCACTTTGCTGCTGTTGCTTTCGTTTCGGTGTCCTGGAGAGATATTTCTCCCATGTAGCGTAATCCTGCCTGGAGCTTACTATAGAGGAAACTGGGTTCCACCTCAAGATTCCCCTGCCTCCCTGAGCAATAAAAGGGAAATCTCTTTCATCCCATCCTGCTCTTGTTCTATAACGCAGAAAGGAGATGGACAGAGATATCTGAAGAAGCCCCGCATAAAGAGCAGATGGATATTTCAGGATAGAAAGCTAGATGCTGTCACTTGCTCATCTTACATCATCACACATTTACACATCACTCTGCTGCCCCTCGACATGTATCATTACATATGAACTCACCTTCCTTCTTCTTATTTAATGGGTGCGGATGAATTCTAACTCAGATGGTGAATAGCTTCAGACAGTTTCCTCAGCTCTTAACTGTTATTTTTCTTACTGAATAAGAATGACAGGAAACAGAAACTATGGCATGAAACATTTTTAAAATAAAACTTAACATTTGCAATTCATCTTTCAAAATTCCAAATTGGATTTGATTGCTCTTATATTCATTACAGATAAGCTATGTTAACTATTTAAGATGTCATAGAAATGCTTGTTGTTTCTAAGCACCCCTCCTTGTCTCATTTCTGCCATGAAGTATAATTTCACAATCATTAATGTCTTTATTCTACATAGCTCACCTTTTGGCTGAAGAAGTCAAATGATGCAGTGGATGAAAGGCATTTTGCAAACTGAAGCACATCATAAAAACATGAGTTTTTTTTAGCTACCATAACTTGGCTGAAATAATCCATTGTGATATTAATGCTTGGTTCCAGTGGTAGAGGTGACACAGCATGCAACCATTGCTCTTGTAAGAAACAGAAGGAGAAATTACAAGCCGCTCGATGGCCCATTGGACCATGATCCTGAGCTCACAGTTTATTTTTGAAGGCAAGTCCACCTTTATTCTATCCCACCTTCCCAAACGCTCTTTCCTCATCTCCATTTCTCTGTACCAGTTACTGGTTTAGTATTAAGGCTACAGTGACTATAACTAGTATCCTTCCCTCGTTGCATGTGCGTGCACGCATGTATTAGTGAATGTGTGTATTGTGTGTGAGTACGTGTGTAAATGTGTGTCTCTGTGTGAATATCTCTCTCTCTGTGAGTGTGTGTGTGTGTGTGTGTGTGTGTGTGAAAGAGGGGGGGGAGAGAGAGAGAGAGAGAGAGAGAGAGAGAGAGATTTTCTTATTTATTCTTCAACTTCAGAATTCAAAGGAAGAATCAGGTTATTTATTTATTTATCCCTGTTATTCTTTCCACAAAGTATTTAGGGTACATAAGAATTCAATTATTTGCAATCTGTCTTTCATTATTCAAATTATATACATGATAAAGAGTTCAGAAGACACTGCTGCCAAGAGTCTTACTCCTGCTTTAAACCAACTCAATTGCTGTTTCCTTGGGCACATGATCATTATTTTAATAAAAAGGACATGCTGCCACTTAGTAGAGATCTTTTACATATCAAACAATGTATTGGGTTATTTATTGTCTCAGATACAAGTATTAATAACTTTACAGAGGAAATTTTATTATCCCCCATTATCTGAATGAGGAATGGAGGCTCAAATTCAATTTTGGCTGACACCAAAGCCATCAACTAAGAGAATCTGATTTTGCTTGTTGTGAAATCATTCACTAGATTTAAACACTGATTTACTTCACAGTAGAGAATTGCTATGAGCCTATTGATGTTATACAGAGGCCATTTGCTCCAGTTCCCTTCATAACTGAATGGTGTGTGCAATATTTTTTATTCTTTTTTATTTTCTTGGTCCCATTTTTACATTCCCACAATGCAGCATCTTAAATGCCACATTTCGACCTCATTTGGATTATGAGAGGATGCCTTCCATATTCTCTCATCTCCATTCTTACCACTCAGAAGTATCCTTTGTCTATCACAAAATGTATGTAGGGCTTTAGTCAAGGTTCACTGATCACTCAGGACCCTTCATTGCCGGCTAGGTGAGTGCCCCCTTCCTCCCTCACTGTTCCATGGGCATCCCTCCTGAAGCTGCAGGCTCAGTTGAAGAGGACAACCTTTCTGAATAGAGGAGGACCAGTCTTTGGTCAAGGGTATACGAGGAGCTGTGCTCCCCTGCTAGAAGCTCCAAACAGGCTCTCAGTTAATGTTCTGTTGATTGGAATTTTTCTACTATATAAATACTTTGAAAATTCTCCTATCTTATAAACTGTTCACTAATTCATGAATCCCATCTCTTCCTCTATTCTAGTCTCCTTGGGATGCTCTGAAAAATATCATAAACTGGATAACTTAATAAAAAGGAGAATTACTTCTTACAGTTTGGGGTTGGGTGGGGGGGATTAGGAAGCCTGGGCTCAGGATTCTATCAGACTGAGACAGAAAGCTGTTTCTCATAGAAGGCACTTTCTAGATAGTAGTGTGTGGAGCTTCTAGCTGGCCTCTTTTATAAAAACACAATCTCATCTATGTGTCCTCTGACCTAATGACCGAATTATCTCCAAGTGCTCCCTGCTAGGGCATGCATTGTTATGTGTGTTCATACACATTCTGAATATCGGGTTGGGGATTTAGCTCAGTGGTAGAGCGCTTGCCTAGAAGAACAAGGCCCTGGGTTCAGTCCTCAGCTCCAGAAAAGAAAAAAAAAAAACAAAAAAAAGGAAAACACATTCTGAATATCACATCCACTTTGCACTGATCACAGAATCCCTTCAACATTTTCTACAATTTCACTTGAGCCAATAATTCATTCAACTGTTTTATAATAACTTGTACCCTTGTATTTCTCATATTTCCATTAAATTGTAACTTTTTGTCTTGTTTTGTTTTTCAAAGAGGGACTTGCTTTATAACCCAAGCTGGCATCCAGGGTCTTGCCTCAGCCTCCCGAGTCTGAGGATTGACCACACCTGTGTTACCACACCTGGCTATGACCTTTCACATAGCAGCAGCTGTTTCTTCAGATTCTTGTAGTTTCTGTGTGTGTTTGTAGCTATATGGGCAGGTGTGGATGTGCCTACAGCGGTCAGAACACAAACTCTGATGTGGTTCTTTAGGCGGTGAAACAATTGTTTTGAGATGTACTCATTCACTGGCCTAGAAGTTGGTGTGTAAGTCAGGCTGACTTGGCCAGCAAGCCTGAAGGATCTGACTGGCTCGGCCACCGCAGTGGAAGCTCTGAGTTCAGTGACACACACTGTCCAGCAAAGAAAAGTAGAAAATAATCAAGGAAGGCCCCCAATATTGAGTTCTAAACTCTGTACTCACTGGAATACCCATGCATGAGCATACACACACACACACACACACACACACACACACACACACACACACACGATCTGTAGATATATGCAGGATTTTTTTTCAAATTACATAAAAGACAAACTTAATGCAACCACAAAAAATACATAATTCATTTTTAAATTTGGAATGTATTGTAGGTGAATACAAACACCAACTTGAGAAACAAAAGGGTTTGTCGTTTTACAATGTATAAAGGAAGATATCTTTTGTATAGTTGCCTCTCTCTCTCTCTCTCTCTCTCTCTCTCTTTCTATAACAATTTGATTTCATCAAATGGCCAACATGATTTGATGTTATTTTCCACGTATCACGATAAATACTACTACCTGGCTATAGTTTCTTTTTCCATTTTGTCCAGATGAAGTGCTCAAATATGTTTACCCATCCTGTAAGTTTGGAACCTCATTTCAATGTGGAGTGAAAGTTTAGAAAGTTGAATCGTATCCAATTCTAAAGCCCACATGAGGTTATAAGAAGGATATGAATCACTCACACTCTGAACCATGCATATTTATGAGTATCTAAGCCTAAATGGTTATTTGGTCATTTGCCAAGAACAAAACTGGTTGCTTAAAAAAGTGTGGAAAATGCCCAAGTTTAGACACTCTTTCCTGAAAATGTTTCTTCTCCTCCCCATAGGCAATTTAATAAAAAGCTTTGACCTTTCACCCAAGTTTGGGTGTTTTCCCAAAAAAATGCATATTTGGAGGTTTCTTATAAATTTTTTTTCCTTCTTGTATCCACTTCTCCTTCAAGCAATGCCACTCACTGGAGCTAGTCTTGGCTTCATTAAATGCCTTTTCCTTTACACGGATCAAAATGGTATTTGAGGAATAGTTTATTGCCCTTGCTTTCCTGAGCACCCTTCCACCAGCACGCTGCTCAAATGGCAGCTGTTGGTGAAGGATACTGGAAATCAGCTTAACCGACTTAAGTCTACTGAAGAGGTAAATGTGAGGTGGTTTGCAATTAGCAGTGAAACAGCATCTCTGTCTTGGAAAAGACTGACTGCCAGAAGTTCGCCAAATTTATTGGTTTTATCCTTGGATGATACAAGGATACTCCTCACCCTTGTAAACCCATGCAGAATTCCTCTTATTCCTTCTATTCAAAACCTTTACAGGCAGAGGAATAATTGGATAGTGTTTACCACTTTCCAGTATCTTCCATGCATTTCACCCAACTCTGACCCTGCAGGATGGCTGAGACAGACTTGACTTACAGATTTCACCGTTAGTATTGTGGGTCAGTATGAAGAAACTCGAGACCCCGTTTAAGGCCTCAAGGGAAGAAGCTACTGATATCTACTTAAGACTGTGTCATCAAAACACAGAAAAATGTAAATTGTGAAGCCACCAAAATAAGGTGTTTGTCAGTGTTGATTTCACCTAATTAACACAGAACAAGTACTTCCATAAGAAACATCTGAACTATTTACTGCTCACTGGCTTTCTTCTAGGATGTCATTTATGTCAGAAGCTTGGGGAACTTCTGAGGAGAAAAAGCTTCCTCCATCCCAGAGTGGTCAAACCAGACCATCTCATCAGTCAGAGAACAATGGGATATCTCTCAATTGACACCAAAGCTTATGCCCAGGCAGTGCTTGGAACTGATAGAAAACCTTCAAGCTTTGCAGAATGAAAAACCAGAGGATGAATTTCAGGGCTACGTCATAGCCAAGTGAGGTGAACTAAAGAAAGGGAAGATCTTGGGGTATGGAACTTTGAACTCTGCCCAGATTTCTTGATAACCCCTGAACTAGACGTTAGTAGAGAAGACTTCTAGCCTCAGGGCCACCTAGGTAAGTTTGGATGTGTTAGTTATATCCTCCACAAAAGATGGAGTTTCCAGTGTACCCCTCATCTACCACAGAAAAGAAACAAAAAAGAAAGCAGGTTATCAACACAATACAATCATGCCCAGAGCCATCATGTAAAACATTCATAATATTCACTATGCCATTCAAAAGAACGAATAATATAAAGAAACCAGGTAACACAACTCACCCTTAAGAGAAAAGACAATGAAAGTCAACACTAGAGTTATAATAAGTGACAGTGGAGAAAATCTCAGCGGAATTACGCATGCTACTAACAGCAAGCCTTGAATTTACTGAGATGATCTGAAACTTTAAAATTCACTGCGTGGCCTTAGGAGAAAAGTGAAGATGGAAGATTCATTCGTGAACTTGAAGATAGCCCCATAAAAATTCCCCAAGCTAAGACCCCAGAGGGAAAGGATTAGGAAAAAATGGGAACTATCCCGGATGCCTATAGAGTAACAGCATCAGCTAGGATATGTGAGTAACTACAATCCCAGTAGATGAGAAACAGAGCAGCCTGATATTTGGATAAATAATGATTTTGAAAAAGATACAAATTCATGATTGCCTAAGGTGGACATTCAAGAAAGATAAATGCACATGTAATCAAATTTAGGATTCCCATGGTTAATTGCTGAAGGAAATAAAGAGAAAAATCTTGGATGCAGCTACCAAAACCTGACATGTTTCCTGCAGGAAAACGGCAGTTCGAATGACCTCATAGTTTCATCAGGACAGTGAGACCAGAAGGTGATGCGAAGTTCTTTTAAATTCCAGAAAGATTTCAGGAAAAGAAGGTATAGAGGAGCACAGCGCCATAGAGCTAGACGACCAAGAAGCCAGTCAGGTACTCATGAATCCAGGCAAAATTACATGTCTTTTCAAATAAAAGTCAGATAAGGAAACGATGCGATAGCCTTGTCATTCATGGCGAAATTAAAGGTAAAGCTGGGTGCACACTGAGGCTAAGCTGGAGGGGTAGTGGTGGGAAGTGGAGAAAGGACATGTCCTGTACTCACGGAAAAGATGACAAGAAAAGTGGTTATAGCAGCAAAAATGGAAGAAGAGGAGGAGGAGGAGGAGGAGGAGGAGGAGGAGGAGGAGGGGAGGGGGAGGGGGAGGAGGAGGAGGGGGAGGAGGAGGAGGAGGAGCAGGAGGAGGAGGGGGGGAGATGGAGGAGGAGGAGGAGCAGGAGGAGGAGCAGGAGGAGGAGGAGGAGCAGGAGGAGGAGCAGGAGGAGCAGGAGGAGGAGCAGGAGGAGGAGGAGGAGGAAGAAGAGGAGGAGGAGGAGGGGGGAGAAGGAGGAGGAGGAGGAGGAGGAGGAGGGGATGTGTTGGTGCTGCTGCTGGTTGTGGTGTTGAAGCAATGGAAGAGGAAAAGGAGGAAGGAAAGGAAGGAGGGGAAAGAAGAGGAAGAGGAGGAGGAGGGTGGGAAGGGGAGTCAGGAGTAAGGAAGATAGAAGCCCAGGAACTGGAGTCCTTGGGAGCCTAGGACAACTGACTGGGATTTATTTGAGGAATGAAATTCTGTTTTATAAACCCACAGAGACTTTGAGGTTTTTTTTCTGTAAGAGCTCCATTTATCATAATTAATACAACAATTGTAACTTTCTTTTGATGAGAATCTGCCTCCATGCACTTGTAAACCAGGATAAGGAGCCTGCTCATGCCTCCTAATTCTGCCATACTGTTGTGTGTTTACTTAGCACTTTGAGAATTAGGATAACAACTTAATAATTTCCTTTTCATATTTATCTTGTTAAATCAATCCTGCATATGGAAAGATGCAATTAAAATATGCTGTTGATACAATGTAACGAAGTGAGAAGAAAATCTATTACATTGAAAACAATAATATCAGAAGAGGTTTTTTTTATCTCATCATCATCATTAACAAGATGGTATTTTTTTTTATTTCTTCTTTCTTTCTTGGTCTAAAGAGAATGGGAGTAAAATGAAGTTTCAGGTTTCTAAAGTACCACAAAGGGTAATGTGGAAAGTGAGTGGCTTGTTCAGGCAACAAATTCTTTCTTCAAAGAATGTAATTTTATTTCTTGAGCACAGAAAAAAAATCATTTCTATTCCTGTCAGTTACCTCCTCTTCTAAATAATCCAAATGTACCAAAATTGTGCTTTTTATTGTTTTTAGAAAAAGATATTTTTTGACTCTCTAAAGAGCGGGATATGAACCAAGCTTAGCGGACACACTCACTAATCAGTGAAGTTTATGAAACAGTGAACTTTACTCACCCATTTGGTATCGTGAAAGAAGAAAATTCAGTCTTATTACTCAAGAGGACTTAAGTAGTGTCAGCAGAAATAAAAGTTTAAGTCCATGAGAGAAATAACATGTGGATTATTTTTACGTTTATTTTTTGCAACGACTAATCCCATCTCCTTCCAAGCAGTCATTGCTTTCCATTAAGGTCTAGTATTATGACTGAGTCAAATAAAAACACCGATCCTACCTTCCCTACCAATCTTCCCCTCTCTTGGCTCTGGATCACACTTCACCCTCAGTAGAGGAAAACTTCAGTGAGAGTAGAGCAGAGATGCCCTCTGGAAGAGGGCCAGTCTTACTTTTTCTGCACTTGTAGCAATGAAATTTATAGGGCATTCCAAGGAAAGGAGACTTTTCCCTTTAATGAAACAGTCTTCTAGTTTGTTCTCACTTCTCTGGATCTCTTCTTTTCTCTCTTTGTCTATCTGTCTCTCTCCATCTGTCTGTCTGTCTGTCTCTCTGTGTGTGTATGTACGTATATGTGTATAATACACATATATACATGCATGTGCAATATACATATACACATGAATATATGCATATTTATAACATGCATGTGTGCATTGTGTGAGGTCATGTGCGTGTGTGTTTGTGTGTTTCCCTATGTAGGAAGTAAGTGACGTCTTAGACACAGTCCATCAGTTTGGGCAGGAGGGAGACTACTAGGGTTGTATATATGCCGAGGGATGTATGGGGCCAGATCTTTCACACTGACCTAACTGCCAAGGAATGGAGAAGATGGGGATTCTGCTGGTAGACCCCTCCTGATGCAGTGTGCAAACAAATTTACCACTTCACTTAAAGCCCCCACATTTGTAATCATATAATGCTTTTAATGGATAAACTAGAAAAAGTAAATAATTTTAGAAATACTTATAATGTCCAAGAAAGTCAAGGATGTAAATTCACAAAATGCTACTAGTGGAATTTAACATTTATGTTATGATAATATATAAGAAAAAGTCACGTGATGCAATAGCCTTAAGAAGTAACCCATCAGTGTGTTTTACATGATAATATTAATCTTATTGCCAAACATGTACTATGCATATAAGGAATATGTTTATAGGGTCAGTAACACATTCATATTTTATATTCGAATTCTCTTCAGTTTGTATTCAACAAATTAACATTATCTAATATTTGTACAATGTTTTACTGAAGACAAAGCAACTTATTATTATTCCATTAATATATTAAAATCTGTAAGAAAGATCTTAACTCTCCATTTTCCACAGAGGTTACAAGCAACTACACAGACTTGCATATAGTAACAAACAATTCAAATTGGGGTTTAAAATCATATTCCTTCATACAGAAGTTTGATCCAACACTACCAGTTTATCCATTTTTAGGTGAGTTAAGCAGATCAGGCCATTTTAAAATTCATTTCATACATGTGTACATCAGGTCAAAAGATATTTATTGAAGTCTTTTCTCAAACTGAGAATTATTTCATGAAGGTACTAAATAGATAACCATTCAGAGTGAAATATTATATCACACTGAATAAATCTGACCTGTGTCTATAAGTCCATGCTTCACTTATTGTCTGAGGAGATCCATCAAAAAGCTGAGTCAATGGAATGGGCACAGAACTCGTAGACTGGCAGACATGGGGATGGGTCCAGTCACTGCTAGTTACTATTTGTATAATTAGATTCATATTTACAACATCAATTATATAATTTGTAAAATGGTGTTGTGGAAAGGATGATCATTACGTTGATGATTATGGGAATTGGCTTGGCGCTTCATCAGAACCAGTTCAGCTGCACATGGACTGACCACGAGAACCTCGCTTCCACATTTGGCAATTGTACCTTATCATTCTGACGAAATCTTCAGCCTTAGACTCATCTCTACACCTTATAGTTTACCGTACATAGAAACTTAATCTAAGCCACTTCACATCCCAGTCAGTCCAAGCACTACGAACAGAATGGGAGGTGTGGGAAAGTCCCGAGTATAGTATATAGTTCAAGTCTCGGTCCACCTTATATTGGTAGAACCTCAATAAGGCAAATTGCCAGCCTGATCACAATTGTCCTAAGTCAGTACGGGGTATTACAGTAACATTGCTAAGACATGGAGAGATGGGATGAAGTCACCTGGCTGCTGCCTTTAGAGTCTGCTGCATCGCTTTTGATCATCTTACAACTCATTTACAATAACCAATTGTCAGGTGCGCATTATAATTCACCACTTGTTTTATCTAATCCATTTTATTGATCCTGGACGTGTCTCAATTCTTTTAATCCTAATTCTATTTTCCAATAAATAATAGTGTGCTGGGGTTGTGATTTTTGCATGCACCCTACATCTGTGCAGCTTATTCTGATACAAACGAAGACAATGTACCGATGATTGTCCAGCCAGGTTACAGAAGCAGGTAAATATCGACTGCCTGATTTTCAGGGTATGCCCCAATGGTCATCAAAGCAGTTGCTTAATGTGTGTTCCTTGGGCCAATGATGTGTCCCTTTGCTATTTGAAGAATGCTGCTCCTTTACGTAGACAGAAATTTTGCTCACACTCAATTGGCCTGCCCTTGACTGCTGGATCCTGTACGTTCTCTTGGCTGCAGTGGTTCCTCCGTTCTGGCCTCTGACGGGTTATTACTGCAGGCTGTGAACTCAGCAAACGCTTCCAATACATCGTCAGGCACTACTCCTCAGCCCCGTCCTCAACTCCATCTAAGCTACTTTTTGTCCCTTTCTTCCTCCATCACTCATAGCCTCTAAATGTCGAAGGCCAGCAAGGGTCAATTTTCAAGTTTTGAAATTTCATATCTGCTGAAAGCCTTTACTAACCAAATGTTACAAGGTACAGTTTATGAAAGAAAAGACCAGAGTTCCCCCAAACAACTCAATAGGGACGTGTACAAGGGGCCCCAGCCACAGAAGTGCGAATGGACAGATCCGCAACACAGATTCAACACAACTCTGGAGTTTCAGGGTCCGAACCAAGAGGATGCCGGCCTCCAGGGATGCATGACTAGAATTTCAGGTGAAATTTAAAATATAAGATGAAGGGGAGGGGGGAGGGGGATGTTTGCCCGGAAACCGGGAAAGGGAATAACACTTGAAATGTATATAAGAAATACTCAAGTTAATAAAAAAAAAAAAAAAAAAAAAGATTGCCAGCTTCCTGGGCATGACGTTGTTTTCTGTAGCTTGATAGCAAATGTGGGTTTAAGTGAGAAAACTCTCTCTTCCTGGTGGAGTGCTGCAATATTTACAGTATCTGAAAACAGAGGGGATTTTTTTCCCCTCTCCCGTTGCTTTATTTGAAATTGTGAAACACTTTACCCTGAACGCGACCCAGGCATTCACTGCTATCCAAGTTGATTTGACTTCGGTTTCATGCTTTTTTGACCACTGTCTGGTCCAGGAATCCCTAAAATTGCTTTGAATCACAAGAGGTCAAATCAAGAAAGACTAGTCACAATGTCAATAAAAAGGAAAGCAATTTTGGGTTAGTAGACCTGTCAAGAAATCTAGCATGACAGGCCACGTGCTCTTGCAGTAGCCACAAAAAGGTGAGCTTGCTCCGTTTTGCTGCCTGACTCCTGCACTGCTGTGCCTGTCACTAATGGAAAATATTTGTCTTTGCCTTCACTGAGATACAGCCATACATTTTCACCACCAGTGCCATTTCCAACAAGACAGGTGCATCCCAATATCGCTAGGGAGGACTCATTTGAAATGTTTAGGGTTAATACATAGGTGTTTCCTTAATCTCTTTCCTGGGTACTGAACTACCTGATCTCTAAAAGTTCTCTGTCATTTACTCTAAGAAATCCAGGGGACCTCCTAGCTAATAGAACACGTAAGGCAGAGGGTGGGTGGCCGGGGCTCATTTCTATGCGAGTTAGCTTGTTAGCCCCTGGATCCTCCTGTTCCTCGAAAGGGCAAACTAATGTTCTAATTTTCTCAGACAGTTCTCTGGAAGTTCCTTGTGGGTCTTCCGTAATTATATTCCATGAGGTAAAACTGCAAATGGATTTTATTTGATAATAAAAGTCACACTTAAGGCCGTATGGGTATGGGCAAGTCTCCTTGAACTGTTGTACCTCGAGATCCTGCTCTGCCCTCTCTCCTTTTGCACCCTGTACTTTTTGCTGCATTTCTTCTCATCCGCCTTCCCCCTCCTTTTATAATGTTTTTCTTTCCGCGGCTCGTTTTATTTCCTACCTTTTATTGTCTCTATCGCTTGTGACATCTCTGTAGAGAGTTTTTTTTTTTTCCATCTACCTTCTTTGCTTTGTGTATGTAAAGAGATGCAGGAGCTGATGTAGGAATGTGTCAAAAATGAACTCAGTAGGAACAGAGATGGGGATGGTAGATGGGGATGAAGCAGAATTCTTCCGACTGGCTCATATGTGAGCGTCTTTGAAAATTCTCCCCTAAAGTAATCCAGTGGACCTTTGTTAGTTACAGATAATGATGAGAAATCTCTTCAGTGTTAACTCGGAATCTTTAAACATTTAATGTACTTTTTATTTGCCCCTCCAAGGCTTTTAAATGCCGAACATTTCAGCTTATACAAAATGCATAATTTACTCTAGTAATGATTATTTAATTTTTTTCTGTAAGGTAGATTTTTCAATGGCCTGCCTCTGTTTTCCTTCTTCTCTCCATTTGGGAACGGCTTTTTTTTTTTTTTTTTTTTTTACCTGATCTGTCATGTGCATTTTCAATGAGGCTCCCTGAGGTGAGAACAGTGATGAATAGGGGTGGCGGTACATTTGTCCTACACAGCCCTCACTGATTTAATGAGAGCCTTGCCATGCTCCTAAATCAAGCCCATCATTTCTGAAAGCCTTTGATTTTTGTAAGCATTAATACCAATTACCATGTTGATGTCAGCAAGACAATAAAGTATCCAGAATCACACTGGTCACTGTTATATTTATGGAAGAGGGGAGAACCGTGTGGACTCAGATGTCACGTTAGCTTTCTCAAACGGGAATGTTTTTCTTTCAGAAAGGAAAAGAAAAAGGAAAAAAAAAACAACTTTAGCTTCTCAGAGAAATGGAACACAGCTATGCTTTGATTTTTCATTTCATTCGAGCAAGATTTGGGGAGAGTCAGCGGGGCAGTCCTAAGGACAGTTTCCAATTTCCTGTGTGGTTCTCCTGAAGCACAGTAAGCTTTCAGAAGCATCAATGGGGAGACAGAGAATTGATTTGGGGGGTTTGAGGTAAGAACCGAAATTACCCCTTTGCCTGTCCCGCTTCCTGTGTTTTTTTCCTCTCCTGGCTGCTACCTGCTGTTGTGTTCCCTCCTTTGCTCTCCTCAGCTTCTCAGATCTCTCCTACACACACACTCACTGCTTACTGCCACCAAGTACAGTTTGCTCACACCAGGACTCAAAACATGGCTGCCTGACCACCCATTCCCCGTATTCTGTCGGTCTATTGTTCTCCTACCAGATAAGCAGGAGCGGTGCGAGGGATTAATATCGTGTCATTCTCTGTGCTGTTTGTGTGCTTTTGTGAAGTACAAACACGACTACTTGATGATGTGGTACTTAGAGAACTGATACCATCAGAAGATCGTCTTGCACTTTAGGAACCTTGAAAAAGGTGGTCAGTTTGAAGGCTGGAACTCAGGAGAAAATCAGAGGAGTCGGAGCAGCAGGAGAGCGGGAATAATCGTTTGCTAGAATAAGCTGTGTTGCTTCATCTTTGTTCTGAAAGCTTATCTGCCCTTTTGCTTCAGAGAAATTGCACAGCACAGAGCTGCTAGGTCTACTTAACCTTCGGGTAGACTCCCTCTCCACAGGTTCTCACCTGGGAGGAAGAAAGGGCAGGCCGCTTGCTAACAGCCAAAGCAACAGGTGGAGACACCGAAGAGTTGAATCTTTTATCAGTTGCTGTGAAGCCTGATAAAAGCCCACTCCTCCTGTTTTCACGGTCCCTCAGGGAACGGCGTTCAGACGCAAGGTCAGGGGTCAACACTGATGTGGTGTCACGCAGTGTTGAGGGAGCTTTATGCACTTTGCAGCTGGACAAGAGGACAAGGGCTAAGAGCATGGGACAGGGGAGGAGTTCAAGAGTCAGGAAGACTGGGTAACTTGTCTGGAATTATGGAGCAAATTCCAAAATCCACGATCTTGCTCGGAGCCACACATTTCCAACTACTCAGGTCATCCACCTATGAGGAGTTGTCCCTCAGACATCTTAGGGCCGGAGCTTGATACCTATCTATGGGTAACCTCATCTGAGCCATGTGACTTACTGTATTGCTATATCTGAGTCTGTTGCTTCTTATCAGAGACAACAAAGTTGTTAGCCTGGACCCTTTGAGCTTGCCTCTCAATTTCTTCCTTGTAGTGGAGCCAAAAAAAATTATAAGAGTCACATAGTAGATGATTATTTAATGATTGCTTTGCCCTATTCTCATGGTAACACTGTAGTTCCCAATGTACTAAGCAAATTATTTTGTGGAAAGTTTCTGGCTGTATATAAAGAGTTATTTACAAGAAAGAAAAATAAACAGGATTTGACCCAAACTTAATGTAATTATTTTTCAGAATTTGCTGTTAGAGTTCTCTGGTTATCTTGACCTTTAGGGGCTGAATTGACTTGAATACTTGAGAAGTTCATTAGTGAACAGATTTTAGAAGTTATAAACCCAGGATCCCCACATGTAAATAACAATTTAAATACAGTATTTTGAGCTAAGGGTGATAGCGCATGCCTATAATTTCCGTTCTTTGGAGGCAGATGATGGAGGATCACATTGTAACATCACTCTTTGTTGTTTAATGAATAAGAGCAGCCTGGACCACCCTGTATTTTTAAAAGCAATTAATTAATGAATTAATAAGTAGCAATTCGCAGAGTGAAAGGAAAGTTATAATTTTATTATATTGACTGTTTCGGTGCTTTGAGAGCAACATCAAATACCAAAGTCTTTTGGAATTTTGAAACAATCTCTGTTTTACTTCTATGAAATTACATCAAGAAAGAGTCCTGTCTTAGTCAGTGGTAACCAATAGGGTAGTGAGAAAATACCATGTCCAAAACAAATCTGTGGAGGAGAGGATTTATTTCACCCAGAGTTCTGGGTAATGTTTCATTGTCAAAAGCAGCAATGGTAGGAACTCAAGCAGTGCAGGAACCTGGAGGCAGGAGCTGATGCAGAGGCCATGGAGAATTGCTGCTTGATGGTTTGCTCATCATGGCTTGTTCAACTCCTTTCGTATAGAATCCAGAATCACCAGCCCAGGATGGCACTGCCTAGATGGGCTGGGCCCTTCCCCATCAATTAGTAATTAAGGAAACTCCCTACAGTCTGATCTTATGAAGGCATTTTCTTGGTTGAGGTTCCCTTGTTTTCAGAGATCTCTAACTTGTGTCAAATTGACATAAAATTAGTTAGCTCAGGCCCATATCCTTATATTCTTCACCTCAATTTATTGGCCACACTTCATTCCAGCTGTCCTATGCTACTGCTTGCTGTCAAGAACCAGCATGACTCCATCCTGATTCCAACACTGAGAATAAGATAAGCACTTTCCAGAAATGTGTGGAATAGCCTAGGACTTAAAAAGTGGGTAACAGGCCACACTGGTGAATAAGACAGCAATTCAATGTGTCTTCAAGCCTCAATGTTTTCCATGATTTTCCTTCTGCTACCACCACTGCAGAACTGGAAGGAAAGGTAGGCGGGTATGAACAGAAAAGCTTGAGACATCCTGGCGTTTTGATGTGGAGAATAAGAAAGAAGTTGTGAGCAGAAAACAATGTTTCTTTGTTTGAATTGGTCTTTGGCGCTGCAGCTTGCAGACAGTCAAGTTGTAGCACAGCTGCAGCTCAGACAGCGTGTGAATGCAAACTCCAACAGGAGAATCATTTCCACCTCCAGTGCCTGTGGTCTGGATTTCAGGGGGCATTGCATGGTGGCTTTTTTGTTCTTCCCTCCTAATCACCTGATCTCAAATCTTCAGACATGATTGTAAGAAGGATATGGAAAAAGAAAGAAAGAAAGAAAGAAAGAAAGAAAGAAAGAAAGAAAGGAAGGAAAAAAGAAAGAAAAAAAGAAAACTAACTGCTCTCTGACCTTCAGCCAAGAAAGGAAAAATGAATCCTGGAGGAACCAGGAAAGAATGAAGTGGATTCTAAAGAGGACCAGAGCCACATTATGAAGTGTACACACATATCCAGCCCACCACTGCTTATGTTAGACTCTAAATAAGAATAGAGAGATAGGACAAATGGTTCCAGTGGGTCCAATGTAGAATAAAGAACAGTTTAAAGGCCAAAATCTGAACACATGTTGACATCACGGGAAACCAAACACTAAAATAAGAAAGAAATGTAGGACTAGAGATATAACTCAGTGAATAATGCTTTTGGCACATAAGCGTGAGAAACTGAGTTCTGATTCCAATCACTCACATAAGTGCCAGGCAGGCTTGGAAGGCCTGCAGGTAACATGAACACTTGGGAGGTGAACGTAGGGGCTCTCCAAGGCAAGCCCATATAACTAGAATTGCCAAAACGAAGTTAGCAGCTGGTTCAGAGAGACCCTCCCTCAGTACATAAGGTGGAGAACAATAGCAGAAGACACGTTGTTATAGTAACATCTCTCTCTGTCTCTCTGTCTCTCTCTGTCTCTCTCTGTCTCTCTCTGTCTCTGTCTCCCTCATTCTCTCATTCTCTTTCTCTAACACACACACATACATAAAGAAGAAGGAGGAGGAGGAGGAGGAGGAGGAGGAGGAGGAGGAGGAGGAGGAAGAAGAAGAAGAAGAAGAAGAAGAAGAAGAAGAAGAAGAAGAAGAAGAAGAAGAAGAAAGTTGCTTAAAAATCAGAAGAGATATAGGGAATCTAAGGAATACTTTCAACCAACAGTACATAACACTTATAGAACATTTTATTCAATGCTGAATATAATGTGCACTATTTTCAAGTATACAGGTAACATTTATCAAGTTAAACCATATTACAAAAATTTTAGAGTCTGAGACATTTTAAAGAATGTATGTTATATAAAGCAATCTCTGAAGATAATGAACCAAAACTAGAAAAAACAAAGAAACAAACAAACAAAGGCCAACCACCACCAACAACAAATAAAAGTTTTGTTGATAGATTTTTGTCTGCATGACACAAGCTAGAGTCATCTGAAAAGAAGGAACCTATCTCAACTGAAAAAAAAATGTTTCCATCAGTTTGGCTTATAAGCAAGACTGTGGAAAATTTTCTTGAATAGTGGATGATGTTGGAGGGTTCAATCTATCACTGGCAGTGACTCATCTGGACAAGTGGTCCTTGGAGTATTAAGAAAGAAATCTGAGCCAGCCAAAAGGAGCAAGACAGTAAGCAGCCTACCTCCATGGTTTCTGCTTCAGTTTCTGCCTCCAGGTTACTGCCTTGAGTTTCTGAACTGATTCCATCTACAACTGTAAATTGAAATGAACCCTCTTTTTCAATGTTGATTTGGTTGTGGTCTGTATCACCTCAGAGGAAACCTACCTGGGACAGAAGGATAACTACCACATGTGTGGACACATAGAACTAAACAGCATAGATTCTAACACTTCACGGAACAAAGAGAGTGTCTCACGAGAAACTAGAAAATATTCTGAGGTGACTGAACCTAAAAATATTGCATTTCATAATATACGTGATGAAGAAACAAATGAATGTGGGAAAACAATAGAGAGAAGTAACTGAAGGATGCTTGTAGGCTTAGATTTTTCCAAACCTTCTTTTAATAAAGGTACTTAAATGCTTTAACCTCTCCTCTAGCCCACCACCCACCAACATTCATAGAAAGGAAGGGTCAACAGGGCAAAGGAAGATATAGAACTGTTTGGAGCAAATCCAATTTATATTGTCAGGATATCAGGAATTCAGTTCACACATATCAGCAGCAGCAGTTTGATCCAGAAGAAACCATGAGGCTCTGTCAATCTGCCTAAGTCTGTGGAAATGGCAAGAAGCCAACAGAATACCGAAGAAGCTTTTGAGTGTGTTTCTCTCTATGATGTCACGACAGACAATGACCATTAAAGAATGGCAAGGCAAACCAATACCATAGAGCAGCATCAGTGAAGATCAAGATCAGCAGGGCTGAAGGATGACTAACAAAGAATGGTAAGATGGTCCAGCCTCATCCACTGTCTGTTGGGTTTTATTTATACTCTTTCTAAAATATAACATGTTCTTTCAAGCATCTGCTCTAGCAAAACATCACAGGTCCTTTTTCCAGGCCATTCCAGAAGAACAGCACATGTCTGTTCTTGCAAAATGTCCTTCCATGTGTTTCCTTTAGCAAAAACATCCTTTCCTAAGACAGTTTTCAGAAAAATATCAAATGACACATTTGAATCTCCAAAGAAACTAGAAATTTCCACTTCAGATGCGTCTTTAAAAGATGAATAATAATGATCAAAATCTATCAAAACATAAGTAGAAATAGTGATATAAAACACAAATTACCAACACTTGGAGGGGGAGGCCCTCCAATAGATTACAATATTATAATAATAGAACTATAAAAGTGACACAATACTCATGAATTATGATGATTAATTCTTTAGGCATGTCACATACCCAAAATTAATATTTTACCATTTACCAAAATGAAATCAATAATTGCTGTAGTAACTGAATTCTTAGTTCTCCCCAAATTCATCCACAGGCATTGTGATTTTGCATTCCGTTGGAAAAATGACAGGGTTTTCTTTTTATATAGACAAGCTGGTATTAAAGGCAGTATGAGCCGGCTACATAAACAAAGCCAAAACAGTTTTAAGAAAAGAATAAATGTGGAGAAATGGCATCTTCTGACTCTTAGACTTCTATAAAGCTGCAGAACCCAAGGCAGTGGAAGATCGTCTAAATGGTTAGAGCACATAAGCCATTCAAACGAAGCAGACCAGCTAGAACCAGAGCTTCATAGTCTATCAAAAACCCACAGCCCACTCCAAAGCGAAAGGACACTCAACAAACAGTGATGGGAAAAAGTACCCATCCGTGTCTTAGCTCTAAGTGGTATATCAGAATACCATGGACTGGATGTCCTAAATAGTAGACATCAAGTTGACATAAAACTATCCAGTATGGGGTTCCAAATGCTCCAAATTATTTTTCCCTGACCCTAATGCTGAGAAGTGTTAGTTGTCTCAGCTCTTGAGGAGAGCTTCTTTCCTGGCTTTTGGAATTTCATCTGAGTCTAAAGATACTCCTTGACATTGTTTATTTAAGAAACTGTGTTTCTCATGTCAAATACAGAGGCAAATGCCAGCAGCAAAACACTGAACTGAGAATGGGACCCCAGTTGTAAGAATTAAAGAAAGGACTGAAAGAGCTGAAGGGGCTTGCAACCCCATATGAACAACAATGCCAACCAACCAGAGCTCCCAGGGACTCAACCACTACCCAAAGCCTATACTTGAACTGACCCTGGGCTCCAACTGCATAGGTAGCAATGAATAGCCTTGTTGAGGCACCAGTGGAAGGGGAAGCCCTTGGTCCTGCCAAGGTTGGACCCCCAGTGTAGGGGATTTTGGGGGGCGGTAATGGGAGTTAGATGGGGAGGGGAGCACTCATATAAAAGAGGAGGGGGAAGGGTTAGGGACTGATGGACAGGAAACCAGGAAAGGGAATAACATTTGAAATGTAAATAAGAAACACCCAATTTAATAAAAATGGAGGAAAAAAAAAGAAACTGTGTTTCTTAGAGCCTGAATCATTGGTACTCTACTCTGTTCAGGAAACTTTCTCCTATACCAATGTGTTCAGGGGTATTTCCCAACTTCTCTTCTATGAGATTTATTATATGGGTTTTATGTTGAAATCCTTCATCCAATTGAACTTTGAGTTTTGTGCAGGGTGATAAATATAGATCTATTTGCATGCTTCTACATGTAGATATCCAGTTAGTCCATTTGTTGAAGATGTTTTCTTTTTTCTGTTTTATGGTTTGGGCTTCTTTATCAAAAATCAAGTATCTATAGGGCTGGGACTTAGATTTGATTCTGTCTATTTCTGTTCCTATTCCGTGCAGGTTTTCGCACTATTCCTCTGTAGTACAGCTTGAGGACAGAGTTGGTGATTTCTCCTGAAGTACTTTTATTATTTGGTATTGTTTTGGCTATTCTGAGTTTTTGTTTTTCCATACAAAGCACAGAATTGCTCTTTCAATGTCCATAAAAAATTGTGTTGGAACTTTGATGGAGATTACATTGAATCTATAGACTGCTTTTGGTAAGATGGTCATTTTCACAGTGTTAATCCTACCTATCCATGAGCATGAGAGATCTTTCCATCTTCACATACCCAGGTTGGCTTCCACTTCCAACCTCTCTAAAGAGAAGGGAAGGGGGCTGGGGGAGGATTGTAGGAAGCGGTGACCAGGAGGTAGGCAGTGAGGGGAATGTAAATTGAGTAAGTAAGAAATAAAATACAAAGCTTTTAAAATTTAAGAAAGATGAAGAAATGGGGACTGTTTTATTTTTCGAGAGAAATGATGATTCGGAAATAAATTTCAATTATCTGGAAAAAAGAATCTGAGCTTCAATATTGTCATGTTAGAGAGACACAAATATTTAGTTCACAACAGCCCAAACAAACATCAAGAAAAAAACAGTTGGATATAAACTTAACACCATGTACAAAAAAGATAAAAAACATCATATATTAAAAGATGAGATCAGAAAATATAAATCTTGTAGCATAACACAGAAATGTTTATGCCATGGGTTAAGGTATGCAAGGTTCTTTAGTGGTGCATACTGAAATTTAAATGCTTTGTTCTGTGAAAGTCACTATGGGTAGATCAAAAAGATTTAGTACATTGTGTGAGAAGATATTTACTAATATGACAAAAGGATTTGTGTTTAAAATATTTAATACTTGCATTAACACTGAGAATTTCATACATTGTGTTTACTGTCATATTCACCTACTTTCCCCCTAAACACCCCGAAGATCTATCTTTCCTCAATACCTACCCTAACTTTGTATACTTAATTTTTAGAATCCCATCAAGTCTAGTTTTTGCTGCTAATATAGGTGTGTGATCCTCCACTGGAATGTGATCTACCTATCCTTGTTCATCCCCATAACAAAAATTAACTCCCTTCCCCTAGCAGCTGTCATTCACCGATAGCTCCCAGTTCCTCCATGCTGGGAATTTGTGCGATCTGAGCTTGTGCTGGTCTTATGATACCTGACACACTATCATGATAAAAAAATATTTTTTAAAAACTCCAACTCATCCAAAGGAAAAAATCAATTCAATTAGTAAAAATTAAACCATATACTTAAATAAGCATTTTGCCAAGATGATGTCAAGATAGCATGGGCATACGTAAAGACATTCAGCATTGTTGCAATTAGAGAAGACAGACTAAAACTGCACATAGACACTCTACTCTTGCAGATAGCCAAAATCCTGAAAATCTTACTTTCAAAGGCTGAGTGGGTAGAGCACAGAGAATTTAGAACCCCATGCTGGATAATTTTATGTCAACTTGACACAAGATAGAGTTACCTGAAAAGAGGGAACCTGAATTGAGAAAATGCCTCCATAAAATACAGCTATAGGATTTTCTTACTTAGTAATTAATAGGGGAAGACCCAGACCATTGTGGGTGGGACCACCCATGGACTAGTGGTTCTGGGTTCTATAAGAAAGAAGTCTAAACAAGACTTGGGGAGCAACCCAGTAAGCAGCACTCATCAGCTGATGCTTCAAGTTCCTACCCTGTTTGAGTTCTTGTCCTGATTTCCTGCCATTATCAACATCAACAGGAAGGTGTAAGCCAAATAAATCTTCTCTTCCCCAACTTGCCTTTTGGTCATGGTTTTTCATCAGACTAATAGAAGCCCTAACTAAGACAGACCTTCATATGTTATAGGTTATTGATAATGCCTGTTCTAAAACTCTATGAATATGTTGAAATTTGATATCCCATGAAGTATTCGTTTGAACATGGGGTCCTGCTAAGGAAGTCAACACTATTAAATGAGGTCATGAATATGTAGTCTGATCCAATAGAGGCAGTTATAACCCCTTAGATGAAAGCCCAGAGAGCTGTACTTTTCCATTTGTGAAGTCACTAAGAAGATAGAAAGACAACCCACTACTGTAAACCAAATCAGTCAGAAACTCCATCTTTTACTCACAGACTCTAGAACCATTAGAAGGTAACCCAAGCAGTCTTTGCAGTTAGTTTAGTTTAGTTTAGTTTAGTTTAGTTTAGTTTAGTTTAGTTTAGTTTAGTGTTAGAGGAGTGTATGTCTGGGCTGGCAAGACATCTAACTAGATAAAGGAAATTGCTGCCTAGCCTTGTGACCTGAGTTTAGACTTTGCCATTCACATGTATAAGAAAAGAAACTACCCTGCCCTGTAAGGTGCTCTCTCGCATATGCAGGTATGCCATGGCATGCAGCCTGCATGGGCACATAAATAAACAAATGCATTTTTAAAGTTTGCTCACTCTTATTCTATGAATATTTTTGCTTGCCATCTGTGAATATATGTGTACTATATCAGTTCCATGCCCATGGAGGCCAGAAAACTGTGTCAGTTCTCCTGTAATTGGAGCTCTGGAGATACCATGTGTGTGTTGGGAACCAAACTCATGTCCTCTAAAAGAACAGCCAGTGCTATAAGCCAATGAGCTTTCTTTTAAAGTAAGAAATAAAGTGAGGCCATTTTATAGCCAAAACAGTACAGAATACCCAGAAAATAGTCCACAGAACTCAAAAGGCTTAACAAGCCTAAGGGCCCAAGTGAGGACTCCTCAATCCTACTTGGGAGGGAGAAGAAAGAAATCGCAGGAGGAGGGAAGGAAGGAGGGACCTGGGTGGGAAAGGGGACAGGGAGGGGAAGAGGGGAACTTGATGTTGTATTGGATTGGGGGGAAAGGAATGAAACCCTGAAGGCCAATAGAAAAAATAGAAATAGGCAATCTCGGGAAGTAGGAGATGGGGTGACCCTCCAGAATGTACCAGGTACTTGGGAGGTGAGAGACTCTCAGTACTAAAAGAGAGGAACCTTAGATGAAATGCCCTACCCATAGGGAGAGGGAACTTGTAGAGCCCACCTCCAGCAGAAAGGCAGGGCATCAAGTGAGGGATGAGGTTGCCATCCCACGGTCAAGGATTCTGACCCATAATTGTTCCTATATGAAAGAACTGCAGGGATAAAAATGGAGAAGAATCTGAGGAAAAGGAGGTACAGAGTCAGGCCCAAAGTAGGATCCAGCTCAAAGGGAGGTCTCAAGGCCTGACACTATTACTGAGCTTATGGAGTGCTCAAAAAAAGGGACCTATCATGACTGCCCTCTGAAAGACCCAAGAAGCAGCTGAAAGAGTCAGATGCAGATATTTACACCCAACCAATGGATAGAAGCTGATGACCCCTGTGGTTGAATTAGGAAAAACCTGGAAGCTGAGGAGGAGGGTGACCCTGTAGGAGGACCAGCAGACTCAATTAATCTGGACCCCTGAGATCTCTAAGACACTGGACTATCAACCAGGCAGCATACACTAGATGATGTGAGGCCCTGAACACATACACAGCAGAGGACTGCCAGTTCTGGGTTTAGTCAGAGAAGAGGCATCTAATCCTCAAGAGACTGGAAGTCCCAGGGTGTAGGGAGGTGTGGTGGGGGTGACCTCTTGTGTGTAAGTGTTGTTTCCTGTGGTTGGGCAGGGCTCTGTGGCCAATGGGATGTGAATGAAGCTAGCATGTACTATTTCCAAAGCCAAATGTAAAACATTTGGTCAGTTGGTGCAAACATGCCAGTTGTCTTGCTGTTGCCCATACAGGGAAGCTCTGAAAGTGTAAAATGTAAACCATGCAAGTGAACAAAGGGGATTTTGGACAGCCTGAGTACGTGGATGACTATTTATTAGTTATGTCTTTCAAGTAACCCAATCATTGCACATTGGAGATAAAGGTATGTATCATAAACATGTGCTCCATCTAGCCTAACCAATATAGAAATTAGTTAAACGAGCTGAGTGCTTCTGTAGCAGAAAGCGAAAATAGGTCAAATAGGCATGGCATGCACGTCAACAGCAATGGACGCATCAGAAGCTATGATTAAGAGGCCTTACATTGAAACAGTGACCAAGCTATGTCATTGGTGGAGCAGATAATATTCCTATTGCAAAGCAAGTCTAGGACAGTGGCTTTGAGATGGGCAAGTTGGGGCCCTCTGGGGCTGTCAGAAATTTTAAAGGTAATAATCAATCCTTCAAGAGAAAGAATGTTGTATTCCAAATACTGCTTGTATTGTGCCCGAAACACTCTGGTCTTGAGGAAGACACATTCACTATGCTTGAGATTGCAGAATCAAGAGGAGAAGCTGGGCAATTTGAAAGCAAAAAAGCAGAGAATAAAATACTGCTGTCATCCGGCTTTTTCAATATTGGAAGGTTGTTGGTATTACATTTTCAAAAAGGAAGACAGAAAACTGAAAAGACTCCATAAAAACTAAGACTTTTGCCAAAGGGTCAGTCAGTAAGTTTGGCTGACATATCTGTGGCTGATACTTCTGAACGAACACAAAATAAGCCACAGGTGAATGACCTACCTTGAGACACAGCACCCAGTCAGACTTGAGGATAGAGAAAGAAGCAAAGCAGACAGTTAAAAAAGAAACGGCATTACTTTTCCTCACAAAACTATTATCTATTAAAAGAAAAAGGAAAGACAAGTACAGTAAACTTGTAAAGTTTCTCAAAAGGTGCTAGACTATATCTTCAGAAATTTGGAAATGACTGAGCTAAAAATAGATTGGCTAATAAACTTTTAAAAATCTGTAGTTTCACAGTGGACAAAATCTGGGTGTCTTTCCTGAAAAAACCTATGCTTAATGGGATACTTAAAACAAGACTTGGGTTTCCAAAACTTGAACAAGAAAGAAGCAGACTGAAAAGCTGTCTGGTTTCAAGGTGAGCAACGGTGACCTTCTTGGTTGTCCAGGATGACTAAAAGCAAAGGACATGGGAAGATGAAGACAACATGTCATGACTTAAACCACAGTGAGTAAGGCATTTCCCTGAACTGAATGCGCCAGCCCACAAAACACTCTTGTTTGGATGTGCCCTGCACTGAGGATAGCTGGGTGCTGTTCTGAGCAACTGTAAACCTGAGAGTTTCTTTTCAATGCATTCTTCTCAAGCAAAAGATGATGCTTCCTCATTCTTATGCTGCCCAGCCAATAAGAGTTCAGAATATAAAAGAGCAGAGAACACTTAGATTCTTTTTACCTCTTCTTCACTAGGAAAGACTGTGTATTGCAGTTACTATTTTCCCTGCACTCGTGCTGTGTAGATACACGCACACCCACATACACACATACCTAGGAAGAGAGGAACTAATATTTTATTTCAAAATTGCCAGAGTTAAAATTGCACCAGGTCCCACTCCTAAACAAAGATCTACAGTCACTTAATAACTGGTAAATAGAAAACCAGTTTGCTCCAGAGACAACCCCCTGATAGATTATCAACCCAAACATTCAGCTTTAACTTATACACATACAAGAACACTATACAGACACGCCAGGTTATATTCATACATACACATTTATTTTATACACATAATTATAATAAAAAAGAAAGAGATTATGGAGTTGAGAGGGAGGATACAGAAGGAGCTGAAGGGAGTAGAATGTGAGTAGAAATGATGTAAATGAAGTAATCATGTGTTGAATTTTGAAATAATAATGAAATCGATGTTTTTTACAACTTGTCTTATTGGTTATTGCAAGAATAAAATTCACAACTCTTTGAATACACTGTTAACATGCCTTAGACTAATTATATGTGGAAGGCCAAAATGTCTTTCTGTACTTCTGTTTAATCAACATAGAGCAATCTCATAGATGCAGAATTAAATTTCTGACCTATCAGTGTAGTGAATTTTTCAAGACGCTCAAGAGCTTTGTCATAATGTAGAATCACAATGTTTCTTCAAAGCTGATGTGGAAATGAAGGTGTTTCTCTTTTAAGATTAGGTGTTGTGTAAACATGAATTTGATTATGTTATTTATATTTAATTATAGTAATATTAATATTTTTAAAAATGCCCTAGGAAAATACACCTCATCTCTGTCAGTTGTAAGGGATGTCATCACTCTGAGGGACTGAGTTCAGAGCTCTGAAGTAACTGACTCCAGGGATCATGCGGGTGAAAGAAGGTGGTATCATGAGGAGGAGGTAAGTGAATTCCTTATTAAATAGAACTAGTCAACTTAAATGTTGGTGACTAGAAGGCAGCCCTGGTACAAGAGTGGCTCTGGGGGAAGCACACACAACGGGGAATGATAAAGTCAAACATTTTCCCCTGCTGTGCTGTAATGGCTAGAGTCAGCTTTGTGCAACCACAAGACGGTTAATCTCTATCTCTGGGTGACTACATGGAATGTAGACCACATCCTCCCTGCCAGCCCTCCTCAGGCATGTAGCAAGAGTGATGTCTTCCATTTTATATATGCCAGAATGCATCCTGGCAAGTTACTTGTAACCCAAGAATTATTTGAGGCATTCAAAGAAGAGAAATAACTAGGAGATGTTGAAGAGACTAGCAAAATGCACAAAAAAAAAAAAAAACCAAAACAAAAACTACACAACATAGTGACTCCAGGGCCACAATGCTCAAACGTCGACTCAAAATGGGCCCGTAGCTCACAACAGTAGTTCCTTTGCTGTTTCAGTGTCCTGTGATGTGGAAGACAGCCTTAGACACTGCAGTGGTTTGATGAGAAATGCCCTCCGTAGACTCGAGTATTGAACACTTGCTCTGCAGTAATCGATGCTCTTTGGGGAGGTTGCGAATCCTCGCTGAGGGAAATACATCCTTGAGGGTAGAGTCTGAAAGTTCACAGTCTCACCCCACATCATCCACTGGTTTGTGTTTGTTACTGCTGTGACCCATCCCTTACCTCCCTGCTCCTCTTCCACCGCTGTAGACTCTCTCTTAGAGCCACAACCAGAGAGAACCACTTCTTTCTAGAAGTCGATAGCAGCATTTTACTACAGCAAGAAGTAACTAATAAGAAATACAGTTAGTTCCTGAATCATTTCCACTCCAGACTAAGAATGTGAATGGTATGGTCATAATCCTGGCTTATGGGGTGACTGATAAGTATCACGAGGAAGATAATTCATGATGCCTGTCACTATTCACACACCCCTATCTGCCCCCACCTTAACTTTTAGGCTAAATCCAATATTTATCAGTAAGTCTCTGCTAATAGAAGTTTATGCATTTTGCTCCTTTCATTTGGGCTGAATGTTTTCTCAAGTGAATAGGTAATGTAGGAGAAGGCTGGCAACCACTGCCTTTTGGGGGAAAGCTCTAGTTTTTATGAGGTTGGTGCAGAGAATATTTTGTTTCATTTTTCTCCCTCTGCAACTGGGACTGTGTGTTAGTTTCATTTTGATAGATGACAAAGAGATGTACAAACCGCAAGATATATTTTTTATAATATATTTGATAGAATCGGAGACCTTTTGCCCTTTTATCTACTGCCTGGAGAAGTCAAATCAGACAAATGTAATAATTTGGTTTCCCCAGACTTTGTTAAAGGAGCTAGGTCTGAGAGATAAAACTGTATCTGGTTTCTTTGTTCTCTGTTATGAAACACAATCATAAGACAAATTCATAGATCAAAGGCTACACAAAAGATGACATGTCTGGTTTTCCTTCATAACGGATTTCCTGTTATAGTATAGATACTGTATACAGTCAGCGCATGAAATACATAAAATCTTGACAAGTTAACACCACAAAGCTGCATTCTCCAAAGATTTATTCTGTTTCCAAAATTTTCTCAGGGGCAATAACTCTCCTGTTCTTAAGAACTAAATTAAACAGGAAAAATTAAAAAGCATATCTCAAACCTTCCTTTTTGCTTTTCCTGAGGTCCAAAATGAGAAAGTAGAGGTGTTAATGTTTGTAAGATGCTTCTGGTGGTCTAATAATAGTTTGTTGTTTGAAGGTCTGATAAAATTGTAATTACAAACAAGTGGGTCAGATAGAGTTTTCTGCACTATCTGCTTACCTTCAGGATTTTAGCCTGTACGGACATAATAACATAAAAAGTATTTTATTTAAGAAGTAAATGAAATGAAATTATTGAATAAGGCATGTTGGAACACTGAGCATCTCTCATGCAGTCCCCCAGCCTCAGTTGCTTCTAGATCCCCAACAATCCCCCTGGCTGGAGTCATTCCAGGGCACGTCTCTGGCAAAGCATCAAAGCTGCCATCCTCAGTGAGACAGGACTTGCTCTAATGCCACCATTTCTTGCTCATGCCTCTGTCTTGCACTAATTTCCTCTTTCCATCTGTGTGTGTGTGTGTGTGTGTCCTAAAAAACTAGTTACACACTTAATGGATGTTTACCAGATGGCAAATATCGCTTGTGATAAACAATTCGAACCTCTGTAAATGATAGTTTCATTACTCAATCTGAAATGAAAGTATGGTATCTTTAGGAAATTGACTTGCAGACTCCCACGAACACTGAAGCTCACAGAAGCTCAAAACCAAGGGCTGGGAAGGTGGCTCAGTCATAAATGTGAGGACCCAAATCCAGTCTCTGAAAACACCCAGGAATTACATCATTTGTAATTCCAGTCCGGAGGAGATAAATCCTGGGGGATTCCTAGAGATTGGTCAACTTCAGTATATAAGTCTATGAGACCTAAGCCAGAAAAAGACTCTGTCTCATAAAAAACAGGGCAGATAGTCCTACAAAATTACTCCATAATCATGCATGTGCTCACAAAAAGGCAAGTGATGATGTACACATAAACACAAATGTAGTTGCACACATAACACATAAAACACATACACAAAATAGCAATGTTCCTTGGAACTTATGCATATTCTCTAAATTTCACACTATGTCTAAATTTCTTATGCCTAGTTTAATAGACATGTTGTATAGATAGTTGTAATATTATTTAGGAGAAAGAAGAAGTCAGTATACAGTAGTAAAGATGCTTTATAAAAGCATATACAGGGGCTGGAGAGATGGCTCAGCGGTTAAGAGCGTCCGACCGCTCTTCCAGAGGTCATGAGTTCAATTCCCAGCAACCACATGGTGGCTCACAACCATCTGTAAAGAGATCTGATGCCCTCTTCTGGTGTATCTGAAGACAGCTACAGTGTACTTATATATAATAAATAAATAAATCTTTAAAAAAAAAAGCATATACAGTATCTATTCACACTTGTTGTATCTATGCATACAGAGCCCACATGCACAATAGACTGCACTTCGGTCAATGTGATTGTCACCTAAGAAATAAGGTCATCAAATGCAGAGTCACACACTCGCTGAGGTTGTGAAACTAGCAAATGGCTAAGCCAGACTCTTGAGTCAGTGGCTTTACCCAGTATTGCCATTCACCATCTCAGCACACTGCCCAAGATTAGTCAATGTTGTCAAGGTGTTCTTTCCTCTACAAAACAAACAGCAACAAATTAACATATACCAATCCAGGGAAGAAGGAAGCAGGCAACTTTCCTCTTATGTTCAGGCCTAAAATCTCCAAGAATATTTTCAAACTTCTCAGGCAGAGGAAAAACATGAGAAATAAAAAGGCTAGAGTGGGAACAGACAAGAGAGAGGCAAGGTGAGAGAGGAGTCTGGAAAAGCCTCAGGGAGAATTTTAGAAAGATAACATTCAAATCAGTAAGAAAAGCTTATCACCGGATCACCTCGACAGCTTCTGTGGTAAGGGACAGTTGGATACCTTTCAGTGAGGAGAGTGAGTAGAAGTTGGGTAGGTTGAGAAAGACAATGCACTGGGAGCTTACAGGGAAAAGAGGAGAGAAAGGAAATAAATTAAAAATAGAAAAATAAAAGAAAATGTTGACAGAGATGGTCCACTCTGAGATTTGAAGAACAGCTTTCTGTAATTGGGAAAGAGAAGAGAAATCTGTTGGGGGCGCATCTCTGGGACAAGCCTATAACTATTGATATTTGTTTTTCTTTTAGAGTCCCTTCAATCTCTGGTGGTTGTGATGTAGTCTAAGATGAGTATCTCTCAGTGAATCTGAGTGGTTGGTTCTATACAGAACTCTTTATTCTTTATAACTCTCAAAGGATAGCCATATTATATTTCTTGCCCATGGTCTATGCATTTATTGATATATTATAGGTGGATTCAATTATGTTTGTGCTTCAGAGAGACATTACCTCACCGTTTCAAACAGCATTTATAGTTTTAAAAGAGTGAATAGCTCCTTGGTACAAGACTATCAAATACCTCACTTGAGAAAGTAAGGTTTAAATCACAATTTTGTACATAATCAGATCAAATTATAAAAAAAAGACATTACCATATAAAACTGAATAGGACATTAGCTGATAGCTTCTAGAGTATTATTTTAAACTACATTAAGTTTTTCAAATGTACTAACTACATCTAAAAAGTTATATTGAGTTCCTAATTGCTTTTCAAAAGAATAAAAACTTTGAAACTTATCGAATGACTATAACTACACATTAAATTAATTTATTTTGTGCTGTACTTGAGTGAGAAAGTAAAAACCAGTTGATTCTCTTTTCCGAGAAAAGATAGTCATACTTACCCACAAGTGGACAATATAAAGACAGTGAATGCCATTGGAGCACACAGCCACTAACAAAATGTCTTCATCAAACCCTAACTCTTAAAGCTAGGGCAGCAAAGCTGAAGAGGAGTGGGAAAGGTTTTGTACAGTAGTGGATGATGCTAAGGCAAGCGTGTCTCCCAGACAGAAAGTGAATGACACACTTGAACTCACTGGGACTACGACAGTTTTAGAGGACCAGCATAGGTTCAGAACAAACTCCCAGCACTGAAGGGGGGAAGTGTGACACAAAGTTCCACCTGTCACCACAAACATATGCACAATCAGTATCTTCTGAGAAAAGGAAAATGACTTTTCTCTAAAAAAATGTTGCTGAATAGATCACCACACTCCAGGGTAGGCCCCATGCACAGGAGTAGCTGGCCAAGACAAAATGGAACCACATGTACTTGTACAGCCCTTGTTGTTTTGTTGAGGTATAGTTTTTGTCTTAATAGGTCTTTGTTAATTTTTTTATTTTGTTTGTTTATTTTATATTTATCTTTTTTTATAAATAAAGAGAACATGAAGTTGTCAGTAACATAAAATTGAATGTATACAGAATACAGACGACCTAGAAGAAGTTGCAGGAAAGAAAGGAATATGATCAAAACATATTGTAGAAAAATTTTTAAATCGAAATAATTAAAAAGGGATTATCCTGATGGCAAAAGACTGATTATACATTTTAGTAATGCATTTCTTTTATAACTTGAGATTATCATCATGTAATTTATTACTATATAGTCAAAAATCAGTAAAAATATACAAGATATACTATTATGTAAATCTACATAATTTGTCTGAATTGTAATATAAACAAAATGAACCATGACACTCTTTTTGTTGTGTAACTATGTTATTTGTATTGGAATACTCCCCTCTGAAAGGAGCAGAAAGGCTCATGAGACTCAGGAAGTTCAAGAAACTTACAAGACTCAGAGAGTTTATAAAAGTTACAATTTTCTCAAGGCACAGTCCCCAGATTATAAAAGCAGTAAAGAATGGTTGATGGATGACAGCTTTCATGAGACATTATCCATGGGCCTTTCCTGATGTAGCTGCCTTTGAGTTAGTCTTGTTTCTTTAAGTGCCTTGGTGAATGCATTATTTTGTCGATGAGCTTTACTGGTGCAGAATCTTATCTTTAGTTTACTGTAGATGTCCTGTGTAGGGTGGAGAGAAGTTTGTTCTTGTCTCCCCAGGAGACACCAGAGAGCAGTAGTTAATTAAATTTTGAGAGATTCTTTTCAAATCCAAATCTTTTAAAGAGCAGAGTTCTTTATTTTTTCTTTCAGAAAGATTCTATTTACTTCTTATTTACGTCTACCTTTTCCAGGACTTTCATCTCTAGGACGAAAAATATCAATAGAAAGCACATAACATATGAGATATATATATATATATATATATATATATATATATATAATAATTTCAGGAGGCAGTATTTCAATTCAGACTGCATAGCTACACAGTCTGATGATGCATAAACTGGGGATTTCTGTAGGATTCAAGGCAGGCAGTGATCCATGAAGCGGTAAGAATAAAACCTTGGTTTAGATTGATTTCATCAACCTGGATCAAACTTCAGGGAGACTGATCCCAGGCAATTTATTGCTGGTTCATTTAAAGCAATATAATTTTGTAAAATGTTTCCCAGTCTAATATCAGTGAGCACATACCATGTATGTCCTTTTGTGACTGGGTTATCTCACTCGGGATAATATTTTCTAGTTCCATCCATTTGCCTAAGAATTTCATGAAGTCATTGTTTTTAATACCTAAGTAGTACTCCATTGTAAATGTACCACATTTTATGTATCCATTCCTCTATTGGAGGACATCTGGGTTCTTTCCAGCTTTTGGCTATTAGAAGTAAGGCTACTATGAACATAGCAGAGCATGTGTCCTTGCTATATGTTAGCCCAAAAGCTCGGAATACCAAAGATAACAATTCACAGACCACATGAAGCTCAAGAAGAAGAAGCCCAAAATGTGGATGTTTCAGTCCTTCTAAGAAGGGGAAACAAACTATTCAGGGGAGGAAATACAGAGATGATGATTGGAGGGTTGTAGGGACTTGGGAGGAAGAGAGGAGGGGAAGGGGGAAAAGTGGGGCAGTATCAGATATGGGAGGAGACAGGGACAATATGCAGAGGGTCAGGAATTTGAACAGAGGTGTGTAGCAATGGCAGGGTTGGGGGTGGGTCGAGGGAAGGGGGACTAGGTAACCAACAGCAAGTCCCTGATGCCAGAAAAACGAGAGGCTCCCAGGACCCAACAGGGATGAGATTAGCTGAAATGCCCAACAAAGGGGAGAAAGAACCTGTAGAGACCTTATCCAGAGGTTGGGCAAGGTCTCTGGTTGAGGGATGGGGTCACCCACTCATTTCCAAAATTTTAAACCAGAATGACTCCTCTGTAAAGGAAATATGGGGACAAAAGGTGGAGCAGAAACTGAAAAAAAGGTTATCCAGAGACTGCCCCACCTGGGGATCCTCCCACATAGACACCAAACCCAGACACTATTGCTGATGCCAAGAAGTGCTTGGTGACAGCAGGAGCCTGTTAGAGCTGTCTCCTAAGAGGCTCTGCCAGAGCCTGACAAATACAGAGGAAGATGCTCACAGACAACCTTTGGACTGAGCATGGGGACCTCAATGGTGGAGTTAGACAAAGGACTGGAGTAGCTGAAGGGGATTGCAGCCCCATAGGAAAAACAACAATATCACCAAACAGACTCTCTGAGCTTCCAGAGACTAAATCACCAACCATAGAGTACACATGGAAAGACCCATAGCTACAGCCACGTGTGTAGCAGAGGATGATATTATCTGGCATCAACAGGAGGAGAGGTTCCTGGTCCTGTGAAGGCTTGATTTCCCAGTGTAGGGGAATGCCAGGGCAGTAAGGTGGGAATGAGTGGGTGAGAGTGGGAGCATCCGCATAGAAACAAGGAGAGGGGAGGTATGGGATAGGGGATATCTCAGAGGGGAAACTAAGAAAGAGGATAACATTTGAAACATAAATACATAAAATATCCAATAAAAATTAGTTTTCTGATATAATACAATTCCAGTGCACAAGGAAGAATAATTATACAGAAATTCATTTCAAGTAAATGGGTTCTAAGGATAGGCTATTTGTATTAGTGTAAGGGCTTAGGGGGTGACCCAGTGTGGTCTCAGTCATACAGATAGTATAGAAGTCATTTGAGATACTAGCTACCTCTGGCTTTGGTTTTTGGAAGCTTGGGGGATTCTCTGGCTATACAGATTATATAAGGGTCATCAACAGTATTAGGTGCCACCAGTCCTGGCTGTGGGAGCTTGAGGGCACTCCTAGATACACAAGTAATGTAGCAGTCATCTAGATTATGAGCCACCTTTAGTCTTGAGTGTAGAAGGTTGATATGCCCTGGCCCGATGATAAAACAGACCATCTGGCTATTAATCACCTCCTTTTCCCACTTTTCTGGAAAAACATGTTGTACAGTCCTTTTCTCTGAAAGGATGATTCTGGATGGTTAACATTCCTGGTTTCCCTGGTTATCTGTGAGCACAAGGACCTTCATGTTCCCAATGCATAATAATAAAGAAAGCATAAATACCACACATAATGAATGAAGCAAAGCACATGCGTGGTTTTATTACCATCATGCATAATTTCTCTTATGTTTTCATGTGTATTCTGAATACGTGCTATTTTGTCTAGACTGATTTTGTAATCATAACGTTTAATTTTCAAACTTGTTGCCAAAGTTGAAGTCCAAAGTATGATACACATACACACACGTATATGTATATGTATTTGTATATGTATATGTATATGTATATGTGTATGTGTATGTGTATGTGTATGTGTATGTGTATGTGTATGTGTATGTGTATGTGTGTGTATGTGTATGTGTATGTGTATGTGTATGTGTATGTGTATGTGTAGGTATAGGTATAGGTATAGGTAAAGGTATATGTAATGTATTATGTTTATGTGTGTATATGTGTATGTGTGTATGTGTATGTATATGTGTATGTGTATGTATATGTGTATGTGTATGTGTATGTGTATGTGTATGTGTATGTATATGTGTGTGTATATGTGTATGTATATGTGTATGTGTATATATGTATGTGTATGTGTATAGATGTGATAAGAGTTTACACTAGTTGAAAATAAATACACCTGTATTCATCCCTACCTGTAACTTGATGCATGGCCATTAAAAGGTGAAACACTGTGAAGAAAGTAACCATTATATAATCTTACCCCCAACTGGAGAATAGAAGTTGCCTTTCAAAGTCTTTCAGGGGCATCAAAGAGGAGTAGCGCTAATAGACTTGCCACTCCTGTACTCACAGGAGAGTTTAGATAGAGACCTGCTGACAGTGTTCTTAAGCTGTCTCATCATCAAAGGTGCCTTGAGAACACACAAGTTCTCATTATTTACTAAGCACTCATCTGCTGTACTACATTACATTACGTGTGTGTTTGATTTTTTCTTTTGTAAAAGTGAATCACATTAGCTTTTAGAACAAAGACACTACTTAAAAGCATTAAAAACGATTCAAAGCAGATTTTTATAGCTCTGAACTGAGTTTTCAAGACCATTTATCATCTTATGTTTTCTTGTTCATCATCCTACAATTCATTATCACAGCTGATGGAAAAATTATGGGATGTTGATTTAAATATTCACTTTCTCTTTTTACGAGGTGAAATATTTATCTCTCCATTGTTAATTTAATCCCCTGTCAATTTTTACATATGTCTACTCATTCAAAATTTCAATAATAAAGATCTAACTGGTTTGTATTGGTGTTTCAAAGAATGGGCAATAGCCCTTCTGTGAGTAATCAAGGATGTTGTGTGATTGGATTGTAAAGGTGAGGTCCTATAAGGCAGCTTGAATGAGAATATCAAAGTCCATCTCACTTCATGTTGTTCGTGGTTACTTCCTTGACAGGGTTAAACATGAATTTTTCATTCTGGGTTGATCTGATCTACTGAGACCTAGTTCAGGAGTTCAACACAAAACAATGGTTTCCTGTAAATTTTATTTGACTATTTCTATACATCTTACTATCCATTCAACCCACTACCAATTTATCTAGCTATTAAATATGCTTTGAAGAAAAGTATTTGCTTCCTTTATCAAATATGTACTTATTTAGATATACAAGAAGCATATTTTCCTTCATAAATATGGTTCCCTTTATCCCTGTTTCACATAGACACAACTAATAATACAGGTATGCCAAAAAGAACAGATTTTAGGAAATTGTGTATCATAGGGACTGACAAGAAGTCTCAGGTGGTAAAGGTGCTTTCCCTGTGAGCTGTCCAACCTGAGTTCCATCCACAAGAAACACATGATTAAATGGGAGAACTAAGACCTACAGGTTGTCCTCTGACCTCCACATGAGTGCTGTAACAAAAACATGCCCACATCCACAACCTATGTGCACACAAAATAAATATATTAATAAACAACTAGTTATATTTTTAGAATTTCTATTCATTTAAAGTTAGGGCAAGGACTATAGGAGATGAAGGGGTTTGCAACCTCATAGGAAGAATAATATCAACCAACCAGAACCCCACAAAGCTCCCAGGGACTAAACCACCAACCAAAGAGTACACGGGAGGTACCCATGACTCCAACTGCACATGTAGGAGGGGGTTGTCTTACCTGGCATCACTGCGAGGGGAGCCCCTTGTTTCTGTGGAGGCTTGATGACTGAGCATAGGGGAACGCTAGGCCACTGAGGCAGAAGTGGGTGGGCAGGTGGGGAGGCACCCTCATAGAGGTAGAGGGAAGGAGGAGGAGATAGGGGTCTTGTGGAGGGGAAACTGGGAAGGGGGATAATATTTGAAATGTAAATAAAGTAACCAATAAAAGTGAAAAAAAAAGAACACATATTACAAAAAAAAGAAAGAAACCTTAACATTTACTTTGATGGTTTGAATACGAATGTCCCCCATAGGGTCATCATATGGCTCCCCAGATGTTGGAACTCTTTGGGAAGGATTAGGAGGTGTGACCTTGTTGAGAGAAGTAGGTCGCTGGGGATGGGCTTGGAGGTTTCAAGAGCCCATATCATTTCCAGTTTAGCTCTCCTTTTCTCTGTCTTGAGCTTATGGTTCACTGGTAAGTTTTCAGCTACTGTTCCAGCAGCACGCCTGCCTCTCTGCTGCCATGCTCTGTGCATTGATGGTCATAGAGTCACCCCTCTGAAACTTTAAGGCTGAAGTAAAAGCTTTTTTTTTATAAGTTGCTTTGGTCATGGTGCTTTGTCACAGCAATGAGTTGCCGCAAGACAGCTACCTTAATAAATTTTATCTTACATTTTGCTATGAACTTTTTTTGTACTATGATTTAGGTCTTGTGTCAGTAAAACTGTTAGCCCTGTTTGATTTTTTGGTTTATATTTACTCTTAACTGGAACACAACAAATGCATAAATATAGAGGGTGTACTTCACCATTTGGATGTACATGAAGGGTACAGGTTGTGGGGCGATTCAAATAAAATGATTAGCCTTTCCATTGTCTCATGTATTCTACAAGCATTTTTTAAATCTCTTCCTGTTGATTGTGAGCCTCGCCTCTGTGGAAGAGACCTGCAGAGATTTGATGTATCAAGGTAGGGGCTTACCCAGAAGGACATGCCACCCTCTTAGAAGAAAAGGGAAGAGTAAATAGGGGGAGAGAATGTGTAAAGGGGGACCAGGAAGTGGCGTGGCAGTGATCCAGGTGTAAAGTGAATAAATAAATTAATGAGAAAAATATTTTCCTTCGTAGATGAATGTATTTTTTATTTTAATCAAATTCATTCGTTCATTCATCTCATCCAACTTTTTCCAGGCCTGTCCCCCATATCTCCCATATTCCTCTACTGGTATTGCCCACATGGCTGTGTGTATGGCCTACTTACTGTATCATGAGAAACCTAACAGAAGCCACACCCCTGAAGAAAACTGACTTCTTTTATCCAGCAGTTAAATAACTTCTCATACCTCATTTAATTTCAAAGAATTTCCGGTATCTATATTTATTAGTTGATGATGGTCGTGTCTCACTACAATCTGGAGTCTATTATTATTTTAAATTTTCTTTATTCTTATAAGAGTTAAGACTAAGCAAGAGACCTACAGTATTATGTTGATAAGAAGAATTGGTAGAGCGTCATCAAGAACAGGTACATAGTGTATACTAAAGTCTTTTGATGTAGTAATCTTTCACTTTTTAAGGGCTTATCTTTGTTATGTTTAAGGGGTGTGTGTGTGTGTGTCTGTGTGTGTGTGTGTGTGTGTGTGTGTGTCTGTGTGTGTGTGTGTCTGTGTCTGCATGGCAGTGCAGATACCAGTGAAGCTTACAAAAATGAGATCTTCCTGGACCTAGTATTATAACTGGCTCTTAACTGCCTAGAATATGTGCTGGGGCATGAATTTGCATCTTCCTGAAGAACAACATGCTCTTGTAACTTCTGAACCATGTCTCCAGCACCTTCTTTATTTTCAAATTGTTGCACCATTTTAACTGACAACTAGAGACTTAGAGGCATGGACACGAACTGGAGGAACAATAATCCTAGTTACAGATATTTGAAGACAGTCTATCAATCCTAATCTGGAAAGACTTCCAGAAGTCATCAAATCCATCATTACTTTGGCTTGGTTACAGACAGAACATTTGACATGACACATATCAGGCTGGAGTATGGCTGACTAATTCGCTGCTAAATCTCTTTCCAGAACAGGTAGTGTGAGACCAAACCTCAGGCTCCCTGTGCTGCCTCTCATTCCTGTGCGTAAATCGATATTTCCTTCACATTTTCCCCCTTTCTGTCTGTGGTCTCTCTATCACCTTATGTCCTACTTTAGTTTCTGTTGCTGTAATACAGACCATGACAAAAGGTAACTTGAGAAGAAAAAAACAAAAGCTTTTACTTAGTTTATGAGTTACATATCACTGTTGAAAGAGTCCAGGGCAGAAGCACAAAGCAGATACTATGGAAGAAAGATAGTTACTGGCAAGATTCTCCTTGTTTACTTAGTGTCTTATGTAGCCCAAGCCTACCTACCTATGGTCACCACTGATTGCATTGAGCTGGGCCCTCCTTCATCAAATAGTAATCAAGAGAACACCCACTGGCCAGTCTAATAGAGACAATTCTTTAACTGTGATTGCTGCCTCTCCGGTGTGTCAGGTTGATAAAAATTCATCTGGATGCTTACGAATTTGTTAGCTCTTAGCTTAGCTGGTAAAAATGTCTTGAAGCAGCACTTTGTGCTTAGGACAACACAGGAAGAGAGTAAGGTCATCAGCATGTGCTGCTGGCCACACACTGAGATGAGACTCTGTGGACCTTGTCCAGCTCTGTGTATCAGTTCCCGTCTCTCCAGGGACTTGCACCGAGCGACTCAGTTCACTCTCCCGGGTTGACATTTTCAAACTAACAAAAAAAGATTTGGAGTCTCTCAGATCTCAAAGCTCACTAAAATCTAAATGACTACTCCTGGTTTTCAGATGGTTTCTGAAAGATTATTCTTTATTTATAGGCACGCAACGGAAGGAGAGAAAAGAAGATTAAAAAGTCACATGGAGTGCCTACTCTTGCAAATTGATAAAAGCTCATTTCCACTTCCAGACACAATAGCTGGTTCACCAGGACAAACTTGCGGCTTTTGTAGCTTTCTTTTGTGTAACAACTGCCAAGCAGTGGGGTTTAATGATCTGCCGAGTTCTGAGTCTCACCTTACTTCTTGATTGCTGTTTCCTTGTAGGGATGCCATAGCAACAAATGTAACAGCGGCAGCAGCGGCAGCTTCCCCCGAAACACTGCCTCAACTGAAGGATTCCTATTCATTTCAGAGGAGGAGAAAATATGCTTTGAGGACTACTTTTTCATAGATTGTTAAATGGTTTAAAAATGAGATACATCCATATGTTAAAACATAGGATTAACTAAGAGGCATAGAAAAAAACAAGAGTGACTAGAATATTTAATTATTTGTTTTTGTGCATGTTAAATTTGGGGTGTGTGTGTGTGTGTGTGTGTGTGTGTGTGTGTGTGTATCTGAAGAGAGAAAGAATATGAAGTTGGATTAGTAGGCAATGGGGATTTGGGAAGAGTTAAGGTAGGATAAAGAAATGTATAAACTGTAAAAATATTGTTTAAAGTAATCATAAAGATGAAGAAACAAAATACCGTTAACTTGGGAAACAGGAGAGTGGGGAATTGATGGCAGAAGTGGCATTATGCTTTTGAGATATTTGACGTTCTGACCTCAGCAAATCCAGCTCAGAACGGCTCCAAAACTTCTGAATCTCGTCCCTCTTCTATCCTTGGTCTTCTTCAAAGCACAGAGACTCTGACGTTCTTTATCTAACTGTAGGACTGTCTCTCCCTGAAGACATGCTGTTGTCATGACTTCATATTAACCAGGGAATTTTAACAAGAGACAACAAGTGAAAAGTCAAGCATCACATCCAGGCCCTAGAAGAACTTTCTCCTAAGGCATTTCTTATTGTTGGAGCCATTCACTTCCCCTGAAAAATAATGTAGTTCCCTTTTAGCCTTGCCTGTGGCCACTTGGTTCTCTCTCCATCATGAAAAAGGCTTTTAGGTTTTACGTTTGTTTGTTTGTTTGTTTGTTTGTTTGTTTGTTTGTTTTTAAGACAAGGTTTCTCTGCGCAGCTGTCCTAGAACTCACTTTGTAAACCTTGATAGCCTGGAACTCAGAGATCTGCCTGACTCTACCTCTAAAGTGATGAAATTAGAGGCATTAACAGCAGATACCACCATTGTTCTGCATGAAAAAAGGTTTTAAGTCTCAATATTCTAGACTTTCTTTGGACTTGTATTTTGTATGGCTCTTGTAGAAATGAACACATCAAATGCATTATTCGGTAAACCCTCAGAGAGAATCTTTAAACCTCACAGCAGCGAATAAGGCAAGCTAGAGAAGGTCATTCTAAAACTATTTTTATGTCTTTGTAATTATGTTTAGGTCATCACAGCAAATACCAAGGTTGGCACCTGTGCTAGTTTGAGTTCGTCAACTTGACATAAACTAGAGTCACCTGAGAAAGAGAAACTGTGATTGACAGATTGTCTTCTTTAGGTTGTCTGTAGACAAATCTGTGGGGCATTTGCTTAACTTGCTTTGTTATACCACCCAGAACTACCTGCCCAGGGGGCACCATAACAAGCCACCCTATGCAAGTGACCTCTGGTGGTATAAGAAAGCAAGATGAGCAAACCATGGGGAACACGTCAGTTAGCATTGTTCTAGCCTTTGATTCAGTTCCTGCCTCCAGGTTTCTGCCTTGTGTTCCTGCCCTGGCTTTGCTTCATGATAGACTGTAGGCTGTAAGATAAAGCAAATAAACAAAAATAAAACAAACAAAACCCAAACCAAACTCTTTCTTCCCCAAGTTTCTTTTACTCATACTGTTTAGCACAGTAACCGAAAGTAAACTACGGCAAACCCAAGCTGTAGTACATACAAGGCTATGCCCTGGACTATATTTGCAACTATGCAATGAATTTTGGACAAACAACTGACGCAAGGTGTATAAAATAAGCACGTTACCTTGGATCCATTTCTTAAATCCACGCAATGGATCAAAGGTCCAAGCTGTTTTTTCTATTCAGGAATAAATGAGTTGAGAAATTTCCCTAGAATGTCGAATTGGGACAGAAGATGTTAAGATATCTCCTTCCATCATATCTTTTCAAACACTCCAAGTGCTGTTTTTCTCTTGTTCACTTTTTTGGAAGGTACAACATACAACACTGGGACTAAGCACCAGAGACAGTGAGAAGTGAAAGACACACCCCCAATAATGTTTGGTTACTGGGTTTCCAAGCAAGTTTCTCTGGCTACTTTTTATTGTATTTCAGAATATAATTTCATAAATAGCAGAGGCTGGGGATATAGTTCAGCATGAGAGAGAGTTTATCAATCCTGTGAAAGGGTGCAAATTCAATTCCTGTCACCACTGAATGAGAGAGAGAGACAGAGAGAGAGAGAGAGAGAGAGAGAGAGAGGATATTCCAGTATATTGTCTGTGTAAGATAAGGGTGAGGTGTCAACTTGAGGTCATTGATGATTTCTATTTATTTCCTCTTGTCTTTTGAGAACTTATCAACAGACCAGAAAAATCAAGCAAACCAAAACATTAAAATGAAGCTGGTAATAGGAAGATTTGGCAGATTCACAAATTGGCAGGGATGTTTAGTTTGTTTGCTTTTTGTTCAGGATTTTCTGAAATGACTTTCATCTCAACAGCCTCTGGCTATTAGCATCGGAAAAGGAAGAATAATAGTCAGTGCTCTGGAAATCTATTAGAATTATAAAAGTGCACTCATTTCAAAGACTCTGGGCATATGTACAAAATAAGCATGTGAGTTTGCTCCTGGGAAATTATTTTATGAAACCTCTGTCTAATTATAATCTCTCAGGTAGCCAGGATGAGCCCTGCTAAGGGGTCATTATTGGCTCAGATACCACAAAGTTGTTGTTTTTACTGTAATGAGATAAGATACATTACAAAGCTTTAGACTCAACTCCATCAGAGACACTCAACTTTCTTTTGTGAAATAGATTTCTGTGACACAAGGAAATGTGTTTGGTCTCTCATCTCTCCAATTTCCTACTCTTGACTCCTTAAACTTGTGGAATCGCTACATAATATGATGCTAGATGCATTTTCACATCTAAATCGTGTCTTTGGTTTCTGATTCAGATGCTTTTTAAAAAACCTTTGAAATACCTATAAGGATGAATATTTGGCATGCTAATCATATTACTGGTGGCATATCTAAGTAGCTTCAGAATAAGGGCTGATCACCAAAAAGACTATGGCATTATTAGAAGGTGGAGTTTCAGCCCCGTCTCCTTCTGAAAGGATGTATCATGCTTCCTTGACATCTTGTGCTTTGTGGGTCTACATCTGAACAGGTCATAGAATAGTACAGTATATACTTCAACTGTTATGGAGTTCCTGCAGCTTTGGTAGTTGTATAGTCATTGAGTCAGAACTCAGCGACTGAATTAGCTTTCTGTGGATCTCTGTATCTGGTAAGGTTATCTTCTTTGAATTGGTGTTGAATTACTCTTTGCCTTTGTATTTTTGAATAAATATTTAAGTATTCTCATTTTCCACAGAAAATATACTGAATATTTCATTGATATTAAGATTGAATCTACTGAATGATTGGAGGTAAATGGGCACCTATATAATTTGGAGTCCTTTCAATTCATAAGCATGTATGTATTTATTTCAGTTCTCTTCAATTATTTCAGTAATATTATCTTCCCCATAGAAGTCTTACCTGCCTTTCTTAGATTTATTGCTGGTTACTAGGTATTTTTTTCCAATGTAAATGCCAGGGTTTTATTTTATTTTTCATTTCTAACTGCTATATAAAAGTAAAATTAAATTTTATGCCCATCATTTACAGCAAATGTCTGTCTCAGTATCTACATAGAAAATACTTTGGATTTTGCCTGCAAAGAATGATGTTACCTACTAGATAAATATTACATAGTTATGATTATATTTCTCAACTACTTTAAGACATAACTCACATGGATATTTATTTGCTTGCCTTAATATTGTAGCTAGGCTCTCCCATGTATTATAACAGTGACTTGGCCTCCAGGCAAGATCATGTTATAGATGTTTCACAACATTAAGTATTATGTTAGTGGTAATTTTTCCTCAATAGATTTTTAAAATATTTAATTATATATATATATATCCAATTTATTATTATCAGATTCTCTAGATTTGTTTTATACAGATACTCCTCAATTTATGATGGGTGTGCCCAACCTCAATTCAAAAATATTTTAAGCTAGAGACATATTTAAAATCTTTAACCTTGTGAATATCATGACTAGCCCTTGCCTGTATTAAACACACTCAGAAACTGCAACTATATCTATAAAAATTATCTAGGACAATGACTATTTTATAATAAAGTGTTGAATAACTCAGCTTATTTAATATTGTTTTAGAAATGAAAAGCAGAACAGTTGAAAAGATAAGCCTTCTCCTCACAATAAAGCTAAAACTATAAACAATTGGATTGATAGTTTTGATGGGTATAATAATCTTGACTAGCTTCTATGGCCTTTCTCAACTTGAAAAACATCTTTCTAGAATCTTCTAGTTTTCAACCTTCTTTGAAAAATGGGTGATATTCTAATGGGGCCTGCCTATGAGTATAACTTTTTCTCTTTTCCTTGGAGATTTTAGTATCTTTTCTTTTTTCTGTACATTTAATGTTTTGATTGTGTTTCTAGAGGGTAATTTCTTTTCTGGTCCAGTGTATTTGGTGTTCTGAATGCTTCTAGGACTCCGATATGTAACAATATCTTGAAATTTCCTATGGTTTCATTAAAAATATCCTCTGTGCCTTTGAATCAAGTTTCTTCTCCTTCCTTTATTCAGATTATTCATAACTTTTGTCTTTTCACAGTGTCTCCAATTTTCTGGGCACTTTGTGTCAAAGATTTCTTAGATTTAATATATTTTTGACTGAACTACTCAATTCTTTCTGCCATGACATCAATAGTGTAAATTCTCTCTTCTACCTTATTCAGTCTGAGGCTAATTTCTGAGATTTTTTTTGACTTCTTGAATTTTTTTTATTTCAAGTTTTATTTTAGTTTAGATATCTTTAAGGGTTCTCTTTCTTTGCTAATTTCTTTTTTTTTTTTTTTTTTTTGGTTCTTTTTTTTTCGGAGCTGGGGACCGAACCCAGGGCCTTGCGCTTCCTAGGTAAGCGCTCCCTAGGTAAGCGCTCTAACCACTGAGCTAAATCCCCAGCCCTGTAATTTCTATGTCTATATCTTGAATTTTTTTCTATTATGTCATAGATGGTGATACACAAAGAGACCCACAACCAGAGAATATGTAGTGAGAGTGAGACTGATCCCTATATGTGATAGGTACATTACACCCCTCCCCACAAGGCTCAGAGATCTATGTAGAACAGGAGTCAGAAAGATTTTAAGAGGCAGCAATGTTAGAGGACTCAAGAAAACAGCACTTTTCAGACACAACAGGGCCTATGCACATAAGAACGCATAAAAACTGTGTCACCATGCACAAGACCTATTCAAGTCTAAGCCAGACAAAATCTCAACATGAAAAAGCTATGCTCCATGCTCAGAAATAGTTGGCCAACACAAAATGTACTCTATAGGGTGGTGGTTTCTTCCTTTGTTTGTCTCTTTTCATTTTGTTTACTTTTTGTGGTTTTGTTCTGTTTTGTTTTTAAGAGAAGTAAAATTAAATGTGGTGAGTAGGGTTGGGGGAATCTGGGAATATAAGCTTAATATATAGTATAAAAATTTAATTAATGTATAAAATAACAAGTGTTGAAGCAATTTGTTGCCACACTTACTACATCATCATTTCCGTATTTCCTTATGTTGTGTCATTAGCATTTGTTAAATATTCAATTGTTCAATAAATGATACAAAATATTATTTACTTTTGAGTTTGACACTTGTGTGAAGAATAAATACATACTAAAAATAGAATAAAAGAAATAAATAATAATGGGGAAGCACTTTGTCTAACACCAGATTTTCCCGTCACCAAGGTTTTTCAGCTGCCTTGCTGGCTCTGGCTCCCATGGGAATTTCTGAGGGGATTAACTCTGTTAATTTGAGCAATTTCGTATTCTCTGAAAACTTTCTGTCTCACTCATGTTATTGTGACCTGTGACAGAGCCTGCTAATTGTCTGCCAGTATCCATTTCCTCTTTGATTATTAGAAGCAGAATCCCCTTCCTAACAGGCGTCAGCATGGCATATCATTGCCCAGATATAGATTACTTTCTTCTACCTACTTTGCAGTCAAGTGTGACTGATTAATTTCTGGTCAGTGATATTTGGAAAAAAATGATACTCTGATCTTTGGAATCATGTCCTTCAAGCAGAATGCTGTTTGGTTTTCTGCTCACTGGCCAAGTGCTTCATTTCCTTACAGACTCAGCCTTTTCCAAGGTATTACCTTTTTTGCTCTAAGAAACATTCTTTTTTTCCCCCAGCTCACCAAAGTTCTTATAAGCAGCTTTGAAAAAGACAGTTTTAAGAATACCAGCTCAGATCTGGCAAAGTGGACATTGTTGCCATCAACGACCCCTTCATTGACCTCAACTACATGGTCTACATGTTCCAGTATGACTCTACCCATGACAAGTTCAACGGCACAGTCAAGGCTGGGAATGAGAAACTTGTCATCAATGGGAAGCCCATCACCATCTTCCAGGAGCGAGATCCCGCTAACATCAAATGGGGTGATGCTGGTGCTGAGTATGTCATGGAGTCTACTGGCATCTTCACCACCGTGGAGAAGGCTGGGGCTCACTTGAAGGGTGGAGCCAAAAGGGTCATCATCTCTGCCCCCTCAGTTGATGCCCCCATGTTTGTGATGGGTGTGAACCACAGGAAATATGACAACTTCCTCAAGATTGTCAGAAATGCATCCTGCACCACCAACTGCTTAGCCCCCCTGACCAAGGTCATCCATGACAACTTTGTCATCCTGGAAGGGCTCATGACTACAGTCCATGCCATCACTGCCACTCAGAAGACTGTGAATGGCTCCTCTGGAAAGCTGTGGTGTGATGGCTGTGGGGCAGCCCAGAACATCATCCCTGCATCCACTGGTGCTGCCAAGGCTGTGGGCAAGGTCATCTCAGAGCTGAACGGGAAGCTCACTGGCATGGGCTTCCGTGTTCCTACCCCCAATGTATCCATTGTGGATCTGACATGCCGCCTGGAGAAACCTGCCAAGTATGATGACATCAAGATGGTAATGAAGCAGGTGTCCGAGGGCCCACTAAAGGGCATCCTGGGCTACACTGAGGACAAGGTTGTCTCCTGCGACTTCAAGAGCAACTCCCACTCTTCCACCTTTGATGCTGGAGCTGGCATTGCTCTCAATGACAAATTTGTAAAGCTCATTTCTTGGTATGACAATGAATATGGCTACAGCAACAGGGTGGTGGACCTCATGGCTTACATGGTTTCCAAGGAGTAAGAAACCCTGGACCACCCACCCCAGCCCAGCAAGGACACTGAGAAGAGAGAGGCCCTCAGTTGCTGAGGAGTCCCCATTCCAACTCGGCCCCCAACACTGAGCATCTCCCTCACAATTCCATCCCAGACCCCATAATAACAGGAGGGGCCTAGGAAGCCCTCCCTTCTCTCTTGAATACCATCAATACCCCCCCAGAAAAGAATACCAGCCCAGCATGTATACTTAGAATTTCTTGAATTTTAGTTCTATGAAGTTGATTGGTTCTAGCTAACTAGACAATGAGAACAATGAAAGAGGTAATGTGGGGTGAGAAATAGTTGTTTCTTGAGTAGTCTGATGTTTATTATGGACTGCAATTAGAACTTTGAATTTTACCATATTAAGCTCTGCCAGAGCCTGACCAATACAGATGTGGATGCACTCAGCCAAACATAGGACTGAATGTGGGGACCCCAAAGGAGAAGTTAGGGAAATGACAGGAGCTGAAGGGGTTTGCAACCCCATAGGAAGAACAACAATATCAACCAACCAGACCCTGCTCCCAAAGCTCCCAGGGACTAAACCAACAACCAGAGTACACATGGGGTGACCCATCACTCCAACTGAATATGTACCAGAGGAGGTCTTATTGGTCATCACTGGGAGGGAAGTTCCTTGGTCATGTGGAGGCTCAGTGCTCCAGGGTAGGGGAATACTAGAGCAATGAGGCAGAAGTAGGTGGGCAAGTGTGGAGTACCCTCATAGAGGCATGGGGAGAGGGAGGGATGAGGGCATTTGCAGAGGGGAAACTGAGAAGGGGGATAACATTTGAATGTAAATAAATAAAATACCCAATAAAAATGAAAAAATATGGTATTTGGGTTTTCCTTGTAAAATTAAATTCTATATTGTGCTATGCCATTGAGTATTCAAACCTGTTCATTCTCTATCTTACATTGCTTGAGGCGTGGAACAAGGAGCACTTGTGTTGTTGCTGGAAAAATACTGTTCATACCAGCACTAAGTTGTAGGAGTTAATTACAGACCTAGCAGCAACACTAAAGATGTACAGAACATCATAGAAGAGTCTTAGATTCATTTTCTATGCAAGAGTGTTGAAGTCATACCTGCTCATGTAGCTTAAATTATATCCAACAAAAAACCATGTTGAGGCCAATATTTTGGTGCCTATATATGTGACTTTACTTGAAAATAGGGATTTTTATAAATGTAATAAGGTTGAAATGAGATAAATGTAATAAGGATGAAATGAGATAAATGAGATGTTCCTCTAGGAACATCTATATAGTATATATACATATATACATATATATAGTATATATATGGGAACATCATGTAAAGATAAAAGACAAAGCCTGAATTTGTTATGGAAATCAAAACAGGCATCTAAGGAGTTCAGTCGTAAGCTAGGGAATTCCAAACACATCTGGCCAACACCAGAAGTTGGAAAAAAAGAAGGAAGGATTCTCTTTCATAGTGCTCACAGAAAGCATATTTTTCTAACACATATAGTTGGTTTTTCTGTTCATATGGGTATAGGTATCATATGTATTCCTGTTTCCTAAATAGGCCAGAAAAGGGACATAGTCCTCCTTGAGCTAGAGGCACAGACAATTATGAGCTTTCATGTGGGTGCTGGGAACCAAACCTCCAAGTCTTCTGCAAGAGCGCCAAGTACTCTTAACAGGCAAACCATTTTTGTCATCCCAAACAATACATTATTATTTGTTAAACTGTACTTGAGAAAACCATTCCACCCTACTCATCCATAGGCATAATTACTCAGTAGAAAAAGTTTGGTTCCATTTTCCCCTCTAAGTTTTCTCTTTCCATGTCACCTTGCTTATCTTGTTTATTCCTCAGAGCTACTCAATCGCTATCAGTTTTGTCCATTTATGTCTTCCTTATCCCTTTCCTTCACTAAAAATTATTTGTATTCTGCTCCATGCTTTGCATCTCTAATTTTTCATCCCTAAATTTTTTGAAAAGTGTTCTCTGTTGCTATTAACCTCACATCTGCCACTTACTCTAACATTTTTTTCATTTTTTAATTTTTTTTATTAACTTGAGTATTTCTTATATACATTTCGAGGGTTATTCCCTTTCCCGGTTTCCGGGCAAACATCCCCCTCCCCCTCGCTTCTTTATGGGTGTTTCCCTCCCCATCCTCCCCCCATTGCCGCCCTCCCCCCAACAATCTAGTTCACTGAGGGTTCAGTCTTAGCAGGACCCAGGGCTTCCCCTTCCACTGGTGCTCTTACTAGGATATTCACTGCTACCTATGAGGTCAGAGTCCAGGGTCAGTCCATGTATAGTCTTTAAGTAGTGGCTTAGTCCCTGGAAGCTCTGGTTGCTTGGCATTGTTGTACATATGGGGTCTCGAGCCCCTTCAAGCTCTTCCAGTTCTTTCTCTGGTTCCTTCAACGAGGGTCCTATTCTCAGTTCAGTGGTTTCCTGCTGGCATTCGCCTCTGTGTTTGCTGTATTCTGGCTGTGTCTCTCAGGAGCAATCTACATCCAGCTCCTGTCGGCATGCACTTCTTTGCTTCATCCATCTTGTCTAATTGGATGGCTATATATGTATGGGCCACATGTGGGGCAGGCTCTGAATGGGTGTTCCTTCTGTGTCTGTTTTAATCTTTGCCTCTCTATTCCCTGCCAAGGGTGTTCTTGTTCCCCTTTTAAAGAAGGAGTGAAGCATTCACATTTTGATCATCCGTCTTGAGTTTCATTTGTTCTAGGCATCTAGGGTAATTCAAGCATTTGGGCTAATAGCCACTTGTCAATGAGTGCATACCATGTGTGTTTTTCTGTGATTGGGTTAGCTCACTCAGGATGATATTTTCCAGTTCCAACCATTTGCCTACAAATTTCATAAAGTTGTTGTTTTTGATAGCTGAGTAATATTCCATTGTGTAGATGTACCACATTTTCTGTATCCATTCCTCTGTTGAAGGGCATCTGGGTTCTTTCCAGCTTCTGGCTATTATAAATAAGGCTGCGATGAACATAGTGGAGCACGTGTCTTTTTTATATGTTGGGGCATCTTTTGGGTATATGCCAAAGAGAGGTATAGCTGGATCCTCAGGCAGTTCAATGACCAAATTTCTGAGGAACCTCCAGACTGATTTCCAGAATGGTTGTACCAGTCTGCAACCCCAACAACAATGGAGGAGTGTTCCTCTTTCTCCGCATCCTCGCCAGCATCTGCTATCACCTGAGTTTTTGATCTTAGCCATTCTCACTGGTGTGAGGTGAAATCTCAGGGTTATTTTGATTTGCATTTCCCTTATGACTAAAGATGTTGAACATTTCTTTAGGTGTTTCTCAGCCATTCGGCATTCCTCAGCTATGAATTGTTTGTTTAGCTCTGAACCCCATTTTTAATAGGGTTATTTGTCTCCCTGCGGTCTAACTTCTTGAGTTCTTTGTATATTTTGGATATAAGCCCTCTATCTGTGATAAGATTGGTAAAGATCTTTTCCCAATCTGTTGGTTGCCGTTTTGTCCTAACCACAGTGTCCTTTGCCTTACAGAAGCTTTGCAGTTTTATGAGATCCCATTTGTCGATTCTTGATCTTAGAGCATAAGCCATTGGTGTTTTGTTCAGGAAATTTTTTCCAGTGCCCATGTGTTCCAGATGCTTCCCTAGTTTTTCTTCTATTAGTTTGAGTGTATCTGGTTTGATGTGGAGGTCCTTGATCCACTTGGACTTAAGCTTTGTACAGGGTGATAAGCATGGATCGATCTGCATTCTTCTACATGTTGACCTCCAGTTGAATCAGCACCATTTGCTGAAAATGGTATCTTTTTTCCATTGAATGGTTTCGGCTCCTTTGTCAAAAATCAAGTGCCCATAAGTGTGTGGGTTCATTTCTGGGTCTTCAATTCTTTTTTTTTTTTTTTTTTTTTTTTTTTTTTTTTTTTTATTAACTTGAGTATTTCTTATATACATTTCGAGTGTTATTCCCTTTCCCGGTTTCCGGGCAAACATCCCCCTCCCCCCTCCCCTTCCTTATGGGTGTTCCCCTCCCAACCCTCCCCCCATTGCCGCCCTCCCCCCATAGACTAGTTCATTGTGGGTTCAGTCTTAGCAGGACCCAGGGCTTCCCCTTCCACTGGTGCTCTTACTAGGATATTCATTGCTACCTATGAGGTCAGAGTCCAGGGTCAGTCCATGTATAGTCTTTAGGTAGTGGCTTAGTCCCTGGAAGCTCTGGTTGCTTGGCATTGTTGTACATATGGGGTCTCGAGCCCCTTCAAGCTCTTCCAGTTCTTTCTCTGATTCCTTCAATAGGGGACCTATTCTCAGTTCAGTGGTTTGCTGCTGGCATTCGCCTCTATATTTGCTGTATTCTGGCTGTGTCTCTCAGGAGCGATCTACATCCGGCTCCTGTCGGTCTGCACTTCTTTGCTTCATCCATCTTGTCTAATTGGGTGGCTGTATATGTATGGGCCACATGTGGGGCAGGCTCTGAATGGGTGTTCCTTCAGTCTCTGTTTTAATCTTTGCCTCTCCCTTCCCTGCCAAGGGTATTCTTTTTCCTCATTTAAAGAAGGAGTGAAGCATTCACATTTTGATCATCCGTCTTGAGTTTCGTTTGTTCTAGGGATCTAGGGTAATTCAAGCATTTGGGCTAATAGCCACTTATCAATGAGTGCATACCATGTATGTCTTTCTGTGATTGGGTTAGCTCACTCAGGATGATATTTTCCAGTTCCAACCATTTGCCTACGAATTTCATAAACTCGTTGTTTTTGATAGCTGAGTAATATTCCATTGTGTAGATGTACCACATTTTCTGTATCCATTCCTCTGTTGAAGGGCATCTGGGTTCTTTCCAGCTTCGGGCTATTATAAATAAGGCTGCGATGAACATAGTGGAGCACGTGTCTCTTTTATATGTTGAGGCATCTTTTGGGTATATGCCCAAGAGAGGTATAGCTGGATCATCAGGCAGTTCAATGTCCAATTTTCTGAGGAACCTCCAGACTGATTTCCAGAATGGTTTTACCAGTCTGCAATCCCACCAACAATGGAGGAGTATTCCTCTTTCTCCACATCCTCGCCAGCATCTGCTGTCACCTGAGTTTTTGATCTTAGCCAATCGCACTGGTGTGAGGTGAAATCTCAGGGTTGTTTTGATTTGCATTTCCCTTATGACTAAAGATGTTGAACATTTCTTTAGGTGTTTCTCAGCCATTCGACATTCCTCAGCTGTGAATTCTTTGTTTAGCTCTGAACCCCATTTTTTAATAGGGTTATTTGTTTCCCTGTGGTCTACCTTCTTGAGTTCTTTGTATATTTTGGAAATAAGGCCTCTATCTGTTGTAGGATTGGTAAAGATCTTTTCCCAATCTGTTGGTTGCCGTTTTGTCCTAACCACAGTGTCCTTTGCCTTACAGAAGCTTTGCAGTTTTATGAGATCCCATTTGTCGATTCTTGATCTTAGAGCATAAGCCATTGGTGTTTTGTTCAGGAAATTTTTTCCAGTGCCCATGTGTTCCAGATGCTTCCCTAGTTTTTCTTCTATTAGTTTGAGTGTGTCTGGTTTGATGTGGAGGTCCTTGATCCACTTGGACTTAAGCTTTGTACAGGGTGATAAGGATGGATCGATCTGCATTCTTCTACATGTTGCCCTCCAGTTGAACCAGCACCATTTGCTGAAAATACTATCTTTGTTCCATTGGATGGTTTTGGCTCCTTTGTCAAAAATCAAGTGACTATAGGTGTGTGGGTTCATTTCTGGGTCTTCAATTCTATTCCATTGGTCTATCTGTCTGTCTCTGTACCAATACCATGCAGTTTTTATCACTATTGCTCTGTAATACTGCTTGAGTTCAGGGATAGTGATTCCCCCTGAAGTCCTTTTATTGTTGAGGATAGCTTTAGCTATCCTGGGTTTTTTGTTATTCCAGATGAATTTGCAAATTGTTCTGTCTAACTTTGAAGAATTGGATTGGTATTTTGATGGGGATTGCATTGAATCTGTAGATCACTTTTGGTAAAATGGTCATTTTTACTATATTAATCCTGGCAATTCATGAGCATGGGAGATCTTTCCATCTTCTGAGGTCTTCTTCAATTTCTTTCTTCAGAGTCTTGAAGTTCTTATTGTACAAATCTTTTACTTGCTTGGTTAAAGTCACACCGAGGTACTTTATATTATTTGGGTCTATTATGAAGGGTGTCGTTTCCCTAATTTCTTTCTTGGCTTGTTTCTCTTTTGTGTAGAGGAAGGCTACTGGTTTATTTGAGTTAATTTTATACCCAGCCACTTTGCTGAAGTTGTTTATCAGCTTGAGTAGTTCTCTGGTGGAACTTTTGGGATCACTTAAATATACTATCATATCATCTGCAAATAGTGATATTTTGACTTCTTCTTTTTCGATCTGTATCCCCTTGACCTCCTTTTGTTGTCTGATTGCTCTGGCTAGAACTTCAAGAACTATATTGAGTAAGTAGGGAGAGAGTGGGCAGCCTTGTCTAGTCCCTGATTTTAGTGGGATTGCTTCAAGTTTCTCTCCATTTAGTTTAATGTTAGCAACTGGTTTGCTGTATATGGTTTTTACTATGTTTAGGTATGGGCCTTGAATTCCTATTCTTTCCAGGACTTTGATATGTCCTGAAGGGGTGTTGAATTTTGTCAAATGCTTTCTCAGCATCTAATGAAATGATCATGTGGTTCTGTTCTTTCAGTTTGTTTATATAATGGATCACGTTGATGGTTTTCCGTATATTAAACCATCCCTGCATGCCTGGGATGAAGCCTACTTGGTCATGGTGGATGATTGTTTTGGTGTGCTCTTGGATTCGGTTTGCCAGAATTTTATTGAGTATTTTTGCGTTGATATTCATAAGGGAAATTGGTCTGAAGTTCTCTTTCTTTGTTGGGTCTTTGTGTGGTTTAGGTATAAGAGTAATTGTGGCTTCATAGAAGGAATTCGGTAGTGCTCCATCTGTTTCAATTTTGTGGAATAGTTTGGATAATATTGGTATGAGGTCTTCTATGAAGGTCTGATAGAATTCTGCATTAAACCCGTCTGGACCTGGGCTCTTTTTGGTTGGGAGACCTTTAATTACTGCTTCTATTTCCTTAGGAGTTATGGGGTTGTTTAACTGGTTTATCTGTTCCTGATTTAACTTCGGTACCTGGCATCTGTCTAGAAAATTGTCCATTCCCTGTAGATTTTCAAGTTTTGTTGAATATAGGTTTTTATAGTAAGATCTGATGATTTTTTGAATTTCCTCTGAATCTGTAGTTATGTCTCCCTTTTCAATTCTGATTTTGTTAATTTGGAAACACTCTCTGTGTCTTCTCCTTAGTCTGGCTAAGGGTTTATCTATCGTGTTGATTTTCTCAGAAAACCAACTTTTGGTTCTGTTGATTCTTTCTATGGTCCTTTTTGTTTCTACTTGGTTGATTTCAGCTCTGAGTTTGATTATTTCCTGCCTTCTACTCCTCCTGGGTGTATTTGCTTCTTTTTGTTCTAGAGCTTTTAGGTGTGCTGTCAAGCTGCTGACATATGCTCTTTCCTGTTTCTTTCTGCAGGCACTCAGCGCTATGAGTTTTCCTCTTAGCACAGCTTTCATTGTGTCCCATAAGTTTGGGTATGTTGTACCTTCATTTTCATTAAATTCTAAAAAGTCTTTAATTTCTTTCTTTATTTCTTCCTTGACCAGGTTATCATTGAGTAGAGCATTGTTCAATTTCCACGTATATGTGGGCATTCTTCCCTTTTTGTTATTGAAGACCAGTTTTAGGCCATGGTGGTCCGATAGCACGAATGGGATTATTTCTATCTTTCTGTACCTGTTGAGGCCTGTTTTTTGACCAATTATATGGTCAATTTTGGAGAAAGTACCATGAGGAGCTGAGAAGAAGGTATATCCTTTTGCTTTAGGATAGAATGTTCTATAAATATCTGTTAAGTCCATTTGGCTCATGACTTCTCTTAGTCTGTCTACATCTCTGTTCATTTTCTGTTTCCATGATCTGTCCATTGATGAGAGTGGGGTGTTGAAATCTCCTACTATTATTGTGTGAGGTGCAATGTGTGTTTTGAGCTTTAGTAAGGTTTCTTTTATGTATGTAGGTGCCCTTGTATTTGGGGCATAGATATTTAGGATTGAGAGTTCATCTTGGTGGATTTTTCCTTTGATGAATATGAAGTGTCCTTCCTTATCTTTTTTGATGAATTTTAGTTGAAAATTGATTTTATTTGATATTAGAATGGCTACTCCAGCTTGCTTCTTCTGACCATTTGCTTGGAAAGTTGTTTTCCAGCCTTTCACTCTGAGGTAGTGTCTGCCTTTGTCTCTGAGGTGTGTTTCCTGTAGGCAGCAGAATGCAGGGTCCTTGTTCCGTATCCAGTTTGTTAATCTATGTCTTTTTATTGGGGAGTTGAGGTCATTGATGTTGGGAGATATTAAGGAATAGTGATTATTGCTTCCTGTTATATTCATATTTGGATATGAGGTTATGATTGTGTGCTTTTCTTCTCTTTGTTTTGTTGCCAAGACGATTAGTTTCTTTCTTCTTCTAGGGTATAGCTTGCCTCCTTATGTTGGGCTTTACCATTTATTATCCTTTGTAGTGCTGGATTTGTAGAAAGATATTGTGTAAATTTGGTTTTGTCATGGAATATCTTGGTTTCTCCATCTATGTTAATTGAGAGTTTTGCAGGATACAGTAACCTGGGCTGGCATTTGTGTTCTCTTAGAGTCTGTATGACATCAGTCCAGGATCTTCTGGCCTTCATAGTTTCTGGCGAAAAGTCTGGTGTGATTATGATAGGTTTGCCTTTATATGTTACTTGACCTTTTTCCCTTACTGCTTTTAATATTCTTACTTTATTTTGTGCGTTTGGTGTTTTGACTATTATGTGATGGGAGGTGTTACTTTTCTGGTCCAATCTATTTGGAGTTCTGTAGGCTTCTTGTATGCCTATGGGTATCTCTTTTTTTAGGTTAGGGAAGTTTTCTTCTATGATTTTGTTGAAGATATTTACTGGTCCTTTGAGCTGGGAGCCTTCACTCTCTTCTATACCTATTATCCTTAGGTTTGATCTTCTCATTGAGTCCTGGATTTCCTGTATGTTTTGGACCAGTAGCTTTTTCCGCTTTACATTATCTTTGACAGTTGAGTCGATGATTTCTATGGAATCTTCTGCTCCTGAGATTCTCCCTTCCATCTTTTGTATTCTGTTGGTGAAGCTCGTATCTACAGCTCCTTGTCTCTTTTTTTGGTTTTCTATATCCAGGGTTATTTCCATGTGTTCTTTCTTGATTGCTTCTATTTCCATTTTTAATTCCTTCAACTGTTTGATTATGTTTTCCTGGAATTCTTTCAGGGATTTTTGTGACTCCTCTCTATGGGCTTCTACTTGTTTATTTATGTTTTCCTGGAATTCTTTTAGGGATTTTTGGGATTCCTCTCTGTAGGCTTCTACTTGTTCTCTAAGGGAGTTCTTCACATCTTTCTTGAAGTCCTCCAGCATCATGATCAAATATGATTTTGAAACTAGATCTTGCTTTTCTGGTGTGTTTGGATATTCCGTGTTTGCTTTGCTGGGAGAATTGGGCTCTGATGATGCCACGTAGTCTTGGTTTCTCTTGCTTGGGTTCCTGAGCTTGCCTCTCTCCATCAGATTATCTCTAGTGTTACTTTGTTGTGCTATTTCTGACAGTGGCTAGACTGTCACATAAGCCTGTGTGTCAGGAGTGCTGTAGACCTGTTTTCCTGTTTTCTTTCAGCCAGTTATGGGGACAGAGTGTTCTGCTTTCGGGCATGTAGTTTTTCCTATCTACAGGTCTTCAGCTGTTCCTGTGGGCCTGTGTCTGGAGTTCACCAGGCAGGTCACTTGCAGCAGACAAGTTGGTCTTACCTGTGGTTCTGAGGCTCAAGTTTGCTCGTGGGGTGTTGCTTATGAGCTCTCCCTGGCGGTAGCAACCAGGAAGATCTACGCTGCCCTTTCTGGGAGCTTCCGTGCACCAGGGTTCTAGATGGCGTTTGGTGTTTTCCTCTGGTGTCAGAGATGTGTGCAGAGTGTAGTCTCTTCTGGTTTCCCAGGCGTATCTGCCTCTCTGAAGGTTTAGCTCTCCCTCCCACTGACCAGGCTGTGAGGTCTCTCTCCCACGGGGTTTGGAAGAAGAGAGCTGCTGCTGGCCGGGATCCGAGGGTTTGGGACTCCCGGTAAACACTGGAAGTGCCCGGTCCTAGAGGAATTCTGCCTCTGTGTGTCCTGAGTTCACCAGGCAGGTCGCTTGCAGCAGAAAAGTTGGTCTTACCTGTCGTCCCGAGGCTCAAGTTTGCTCGTGGGGTGCTGCCTACGAGCTCTGCGCCGCCCTTTCCCTAATTTTTTAATTTTAACTGTGAAAGTTAATCTCAAATTTTAAAATTGAGGAGATCTAAGATTTCCTGAGAAATCAGCCTATGCACATTCCCTCAAGGGATTCTTGATTGGGTTAATTAAGGTGGGAAGACCCACTAACTGTGGGTGGCAACATTCCCTAAGCTGAAATCTTGAACCACGTTAAAAAATGTCAATTACGTACCAATATCCATGGGTCTTTGATTCCCAGGTATAGCTGCAATAACAGATACCCCTTGTTCCTCTTCTGTGGCTTCCCTACCACAATGGCCTTTAACCTTTAATACTGAGCCAAAGTACTTCTCTTTTTCTCCTAAGTTGCTTTATAGGGCATTTTATAATAGTAACAAGAAAGTAATTAAGACACTAGGCTAATTTTCTCCCTTATCAAAACAATTCTCATGGAGATCATTGGCAACATCTGAAGAAAGAGCTTGCCTTAACATGGCTGACATTTCAGCTACATTCTACATAATTTCAACAATTTCTTTTCTGGGCTTGAGTCACTTCTGCCATTAAGAGAAATAGTCCTCCAGTTCACTCCTCATTCTGGGCTCCTTCCATGAGTTTTATTTTTTTTTCTGCATGTGTACCTCACTTTCTACTTAGCATAAACCCATATGTCAAGATGGCATGCATAGACCTCAGGAAATTTGCTATAGCCAGACATCAGCTGAGTTCATGAAGATAAGACTATAAAACCAAAATCTGGGAATGAAGCTCTGATATGCCAAAAATAAGATTAAAAATGATGGAAAAGGGTGACAGTAATAGAATCTAAAGTGGACCACAGTAAAAATAACATGGTGGAGAAGAAGGAAGGATCCACAGCGAGAACAAGAACACTGAAGTGGGCTGGATAATGTGTCTCTTTTTCTTCTTGCTGCACCACACATTCAAACACCAATGAACTCTAAAATGGGATGGTGCTGAGAGATAGTATGAAGAGAGTGGGTTGGTGACTATACAATAGTGACAAGGACCGCTGGGGAGGTAAAAATTACCCCAAATCTACACCAAAGAAAGAAAATGGGTCTAGAACATGTAGCAGTAACATCTAGGATGCAAAAATTGTTTCCCTGCCAGGACAATTAAGTCCATGTGAGAAATCTCTTATACAAGAATTAGGGTAATGCTAACACTTGAAACAAATTCAAAATTATGAAATGGCTCATGTACAAGAAAAATTAGTTCTCATTTATATTAAAAGCAAACATGTGTTCCTTGTTACCAAATGGACAGCTCTCCCTGAATAAAGAACTAGGACCTCAATTTAATTCTGCATAGTTCTTGCTTTCCATCTTTATGGCCACTGTGCTCACATACATGAAGCCAGCAGAAGAGCTGACATCATAGAAGAACGTTCACGGAGGACTTGATAGGCTGAGTGTAAAATATGTATTCTATTGACACTTCTGTGATTAGGTATCAGTTACAGGTTAGCCCTGTAGTTCAGTAATAGAGAGCTTGCATGGTTAATGTGAGGCTTTGAGTGTACTCTTTATCTATCTTTTATAGATAGACAGACAGATAGAAAGACAGACAGACAGACAGACAGACAGACAAAGGCACAGTGTAACAAGAGAATGCAAATGTTTCTTAACATAAGAGACTTTAAGCATGTGATCAGATCTAGCCAGTTACTTATCTGTAGCTTGAGTACATGAGTTAATTCAGTGCCAAGATGGTAAACTGTAATACATTTTATCCCAGTGAACTCTTACTTTCTTAAAATGGGGGCTACCCTCATTGTCCTTTCCTTAACCTTGATGCAGAGCAGCACATCCAATATGGCAATTCCCCTATTATCTGTCGCTATAGTGATGTTCTGTACACAGCATTATTTGATTGTGTGTGTGTGTGTGTGTGTGTGTGTGTGTGTGTGTGTATGTGTGCGCGCGCACGTGTGTTGCTCTCTCTTTCAGTTTAAAAGTGCAATAAAAGCCCTTGTACTTCTAAGGAAGACCCTCTCAATCTTCAAGGTCTTAGAACTTCTTTTCAGCTTGCAGCCAATCCATCAATGGATTAACTGCAAAACTGAGGACCTTTACTCAGAAGACTGGGAAATTGAGAACTGAAGTACTCATTACCTTTGGAAGGAAGTCACTCTTACACATCTGCAGTGGCTATCCTTCTCCTATGGTGAAGGAAGATCATTTGAAACTGGGTTCTCAGTAACTGAGTTGACAACGAAAACAAGTTAGCCTTGTTGACGGATTCTGTCTTTCATGTGCAGTTTTGGCCAAAAGGCATTTTGCCTCTCCCAGCGAACATGACATTTTACCAGTTTGAAAATACACATGATGAATGCATACAGCTCAAGTCTACATTTACTGCAAATGGAATACATATGTTTTAACATAAGCAGTTAAGCAGCATACCTGTTGTATGATAGATTTTTTTCCTGGGTAGAGGCAACACTCACCTTAGGTAGGAATACTACAACAAACCAAAATACAGATATCACTGAAGCCCAACTTGGTGAAAAAAATGAATTTATTGGGATACTTACAGAAATATAGGTGAGGGGTTACTTCCAAGAGCAAAATGACTCAAGGATAGCTGCATCACTGAAGCCTAACCCAGCATGGGTAACATCTCACAAAAGTGGAAACCTAGAGCACTCTGTACAGTGTATAGGCAGCCCAATATGTTGGAGTGTGTCCTTTCTAGTTCACTTAGTTATACCAATTCAAGATGGCTCAGTTGTCTTCTGTTTCTTCCAGCCAACTTCAATACTCTTCTTTGCAGCTTCATTCCTTCTCTTTGGAAAGTGATTCTCAGGAGTTTATACAACTTACTCTTTGGGAAGGAGGGACCTAGTGAATCTGTTTAGTTTCAGGGACTTCCTGAAGCTATTTTGAGTTGTTTACTTTCTGTTAAAGACATTGAAGGATAAAATGTTTAAATCTCAAGGAAACTGCTATATAACAATGCAAGGCACAAAGAAAGTAACAAAGTTAAAGACTGAATGAATCAAAGCTTAGAGGGCTGGAGAGGTGGCTTGGCAGTTAAAAGAGCCTGCTGCTCTTTTAGAGATCCATATTCAGTTCCTACCCACATTGAATTACTCTCACCTACCTGTAAATTCAGTTTCAAGTGACTCTATAACCTCTTCTAGCACCTATGGAAGCTCCCATGTACATGGTGCAAATAACATACAGGCATAAATACATAAATAATGACAAAGGTCATAAAGGTGATGATAATGGCGATGATGATGATGATGACAACGATGAGGATTATGATAGAAATAGAATTGTGGTACCATCATCTGTCTCTCAAAAGATAGTAAAATAATTTTAAACAATTTTTAGATGCTGCTAAATGTAGAATGCTTCATATTCACAGGTCTTTGTCATGTTTCAGATATATAGTGTTTAGTAAGATGAAGTTAATCTCCCTTAATAATAAAATGTAGGAATAAGAAGAAGTAATAAGTTTTATATATGCAGAGTTCAGTGGTTAAAAAATAGACCTCCACATTCCACAAAAGGAATCTGGAGTGTTTAATTATTCATTTATTCAGTTAGTCAATAAATCTGTTGGGATCCTGTAGGACTGTGTTAATCAAAGTGTAGTCAGCAAAGCAGCAATGTGGGCATCACTGTTAGCTTGTTAAGAATGCACCACATTAGAATCCAATGCAGAGTTCCTGAATTAGAACAGGATTATAACAAGATCCCCAAGCGACTTCCATGCATATTACAGTCTGAGAAACGCAACAGATCCCGAGAGAGAGAGAGAGAGAGAGAGAGAGAGAGAGAGAGAGAGAGAGAGAGAGAGAGAGAGATATTACTGTGGAGGTTCTCAACCAGACTGATGTGGCAATATCTGAAGATATTGGGTAGGTTGCTATTGGTTATTATTGGTATCAAGTGAGTAGTGGCCTTTGATATTATCCTGTCCAAAACAACAAGAGCATGCTATACAAGAACCAGGTAGTTGGTAAAATTCAGGCTGAATCACAGTGATATACAGAATGTTTTTAAGAAACCTTGTTCAGCAGGACATAGTACCACCTGGAATCTCGTAAGTTGGAAGGATGACGAAAGAGGATCATTGTGGTCAGTGCCAGCCTGGAGTACACAGACTGTCAAAGAAAGGAAGAAGAGAAACTGAAAAGGAGAGCTCAGTAGGTTTGGCACTAAGCATGGAAGTCTGTGTTTACTGTAAGACCCCTGACTCTAGTCATTTGAGAAATATGAATATTGAGTTCCAGGACAGCACATGTAGTTTTCTTCTTTATCTTCTTCATGATTCTGAATGTCCCTGCATCCCAATCACCTTGATATTCTTTTTGTTTAACTTATTCACATTACATCCCATTCACTGCCCACCTCCCAGTCACCCCATTTTACAATCTTTTCCCCCCATTCCCCTGCTCTTCTCCTCTGAGAGTGTGACATCTCTTGGGTATTACCCCACCCTAGTACTTCAAGTCTCTGTGAGGCTAGGCACGCCCTCTCTCACTGAGGCCAGACAAGGCAGCCCAGCTAGAACACATCTCACAAACAGGCAACAGCTCTTGGGCTAGCTCCCGCTCCAGTTGTTTGGGACCCACATGACCACCAAGCTGCACATCTGGTACCTATGTGCAGGGAGGTCTAAGTCCAGCTCCTAGGTTGGTGATTGAATCTCTGAGAGCCCCAAGGGTCCACATTAGTTGACTCTGTTGGATTCCCTAATCAGAGCTTATCAAGTTACCTACAGCCCAAAATACATTGATACTTATAGGTCGACAGAAGATAAGCAATCAGATGCTTGCTGGGTGGCTGGAAGCCATGGTGAGGATTCAGGCAGAGCTCAGTACAGAGAGACGATACAGTGCTGTTGTCATTTACAGATGATACCAGATGGCAGCTAAATTCAGAGTCCAGACTGCCTGAGGGGCTCGCTAATTACAAGAGGTTTCAGCTGCAGGAAATACCCTAATCACCCCAGTGGCAGCTGGACAGCCCCAGGGAAGGCCCCAACTGCCAGAAGAAAATCGTGTTTGTTATAAAGTAGGATTTGAAGGATATGAACCACTAGTGCAATTAAGACTGTATTTAAGAGCGACTCGAGGGTGGGGATGAGAAGAAGGGACTGCCAAGAAACCATCAGGGGACACAGGTAGGTCTGTTTCGGCTGAAATGAGAACCCAGGAGAGACTGGCTGTAGAATCCAGATCAGGCTCGAAGATACCCCTCCCTCTTGACCCAGAGAGCCAGGCAGAAAAGAACAAAGGCCTTTGCAATAGAATTTATGGTTTCCGCTTACCACCTGCTGTATACTCTCTACTGCCTGTTATTCCTTTCAAAGGAAAGCCTATTGATTTATCACCTTTAGGAAGGTGAAAGGCATCCTCTGCTTTGTTTCATCAGCTGACTGTCTGTCTTTGATTGGCAACCAGCACTGCGATAATTTTGTTCAACTGGGTGGCGTTTAGCAAACCCCTAGGACTGAGAATAAGGAAAAGCAGCAGGCAGGGATAGGGACTCCAGCAGCTGCTTGTAGGTGACATCCCAAGTTTTTGGGTCTGTGCCAAGTTGGGAATCTGCACCTCTGGCAATGTTCCTAAGATTTCCTGTAACCTTGGGATACAGTGAAGAAATGCAGGTAATTCTTCTTGTAGTTCTAGGTAGTTGCTTACAGGCTCTTTAAATGAAGTTTAATTGTACAATGAAAAATTAGTAGCAAATATCCCGTTAGGATTCCAGCTGGAAAACCACGAAGGCTCTCTGCCTCTTCTGTTGTGTCCTGTAATTTCCTGAAGTGAATAGAAGAATAGTTCATTTTCAAAGAGAAAGTGCTTGTTAATAATCCTCTTCAAACATACTTTTCTCTCATGGCTAAAACAGTTCATCTAGACAAGCCTTTCCATCTGCCACTCTCCTCAAGATCTCGTCAAGCTTCTAACCACAGGCTGAGTAAGTGGAGAGTCCCTTTGGATTCCAGAATCCAGGAAGACACACACTGGTTACAATGTACTCGGGAGAGATACTTTTGATTCTTTAACTGTTCGGTTAACAGTGAATAGTCCCTTTCTGTTGCTTCCCTAGTCCAATGCATTGATGCCTCTTATTTAAGTTCTAAGTCTCCTTCCTCTAAGCTTGAGTAGGTGCTCCCTGTTCAGCAGCTAGAGAAGCTTAGACGTGACCACGCCATCCTAAACAATGAAAAGATGAGTACATCGGAAATGCACTAGCTCTTCTTAAATCTCTAGAAGGAAGGACACAAAACCAACCACTGCCCCCAAAATGACTAGACTTGTAATGAATATGGAGAATCAGAACTTAAGATAGCAGACACTCATGACCTGAATCATGTCTGCAAAAATACGGGGAACCTGGGAGGCAAACTTGAGCACTAAGCACAAAGACATTCAATAGACAGAAAGACACAAAAGCCCCGCCCTGCCAGCATTTTATGGATGATGCAATCCTGCATCCCCATATTGGAGATCCCCTGAGCATTCTATTGTGGCTATTAAAATGCTAAATTTATGGTCTATTTAAAAGAAATTCCCAAATGTATAACTTCAAGTGAGACACTCCATAGCTGTCGATATCTCTGAGCAGTACTGTGATGAGACAACACTATCTCTGTCTAAAGGTAGGTGTTTCACTAAAGGGCAAAGCAACATCATGTTCTCTTATCTAACTCTTACTGTGAAACTCTCTACTGAAGAGCTGAGGATATGGCTCAGTTGCTAAAGAGCTTATCTTGCAAGCATGGGGACCCAACCGAATCTCCCTGTGATGGGGGAAAAAGCCTACTATGGAGGCACATCTTTATAACCCTAGCACTGTGCGGACAAGGCAAGCAGTTTCTTAGGACTCATTTTCTGGTCAACTTTGGATACTTGGTAATTCAGAAGTGTGTAGGAATGGTTTTTAGAATAAAACGTAAGACATTTTGTAATGACTCAAAAATCTTCTCTTAACATTCCTTCAAAAAAATGTTAGTTGACTGACTAGTGGGACATATCTCTGTGCACAGAGACTTGTCTCAGAGAAAACTTGAAGCAACAATGACTCAGGTTGTCCAACTGTTGTCAAGAGAATTTAAGAAGTTGGTAAGACTCCTGAGCAATGGTGAATCAGAACAGAAATGGGAAAGAGCGCTTAGCTTCTAAAGAAAGAAGGAGGAAAAACTAAAGACAAGAAATGCTTCATGAGGAACGATACTAAAGATGCCCTTGGGCCTCCCACATGGCATACTCACATATGTGTACCTACATACAAACTCCAGCACACACACACACACACACACACACACACACACACACACCACACTCCTCTACTCAAAGACATATGTGTGCAGCATGCTACAAACTTTATGATCTTGTGCTGTTCCCTCTATAAATCGTACATACAGATAAAATCCTTCATCCGTGTCTTGTGTCTATGTATACTACATGTCAGAACAACTGGGACAGCAGTAAAATGCTGACGTGTAACTCACAGAGATGGGTCGTCACGGGACTCTTAGGCCTGCTGCACTGCAGACATTCTGGCTTGTGCAATGTCACAAAGCTATTTGCACAAGTAAAAATTTTCTAATGATATAGTTCTCCCCAAACTTGCCGTCGTTATTAAGTTTCACATGACTACTAAATTCCTGCTGTTATTAAACTCCTGTTACCTTGGCAACTTTAATATTCTGCTGGTAAAAACCCAGATCCCACCATTATTCACAACATCCCCACCATAAATTTTTAGAGTGCTTTTAACCCGTGAAAACAAAAAATATCTTGTTTTGTATATAAGACCTGTCCAGTTTGGGTTTTTGTTTTTCTAATGAATAAACAAAGTTTTATATATATATATATATATATATATATATATATATACACATATATATATGTATATATATGTATATATATGTATATATATATGTATATAATTTTCTGTTTAGAGTCATATTGTCACTTCAGAATTAGAATGGAGAATAACTTCAATTAGTTGTCCCATATCCAAAGGAGCTGAAGGAAAGTTCAGGGCTCCAGTGGTGAAGCTAATAAAGCTGGCAATTTCGGCTTTTTGTATTGTAGATTAAGAGATATAACCATAAGCTCTTGATCTTTTATCATACCTATAAACATGTTTTATTCAGTGTTTTCAGTGTTCCTGTCGCTGGGCATGTCCCTTACCTAGAGCAGGTGGGATAAATCCTGCCAACAGAGAGAACTTTCTGTGTAACCTGTTATGCTATTTATTATGCCTGTGGTAGAAGGATCATAACTAAGTTTACTAGTTTAATAAAAATTCAGGACAGTGTCTTAAGAGATGCGCAGATGGCAGAAGTCATTCTTGGTGCTAGCCGAACCAGTTCCGAGAATTCTCTCTAGATAACAGCGTTCACATGTGTGAGAGTATTTTCTGGAATACAACAAGAATAACTTTGTGGTGACTCAGAAAATTTTATTTCTTGTCAACAATTCCTTCAAAATAGAAAAAAAAAAGTTAACTGATTAGTCGGCATAGTATGTTCCTACGCAGAGAAGCATTTATCTTGAAGAAAAAAAAATGAAACACTACTGTGTCAGTTTTCACCAGTTGCCAGTTGAAAGTCTAAGAATTCTGTAAGAGACCTCAAGTGGAGTGTGGCGCACAGTGTGAGTGAGCTCACTTTCGTGAGGCAAAGCGGGGCAAGATGGTGACTGGGTGCGTCTGTTTCCCTTTGGTCTTCACCTCTTAGCCTCGTGAAGTCAGAGCTATGCTGTCGTCCTCATAGCTGGGAGTTTTCAGTGCTCAGAACTTTTTACCCCTAAGGATAAATTCAACTTGAGCTTGGAATAGTTTTGACTTTGCACACATATACTCATATATAATTTTATTGGAAAACACAAGAAGTACAATAAAAATATCCTTATACAACCCATTAAAAGTGTGAATGGAAAAGATAAAGGAAGAACACTGTGTTTTAAATTCAGATCATTCGATGGTGAGTTGCCCACCTCCCAGTTGGAGGTCAGCCCCACTGCTCCTCTCACTTTCTCTCTGCTCTTTGCCTGAAGCTGTAGGCAGTGTGTAACGTGCGCTGACATAGAGAGAGCAGTCCAAAAGGAGACCAGGTAGAAAGGTGGTCTAGATGGGAACCATGAGGCCCTGAGGCACTGGCCTCAAGTTCACAATTGTTCACTTTATGTCAAGTACTCTTCTACGTGCCTTGTATTAACTCTGTTAATATTCAGGTACCCAAATAGAAATCAGCATTACTGCTACACTTGTATCCCAGACAAGGAAACTCAGGCAGCACAGAGACATGAAATGGCACACTGAAAGGTTATCATGAGCGAGTGAGATAGCTGTGAGCCAGTGATTTCTGAAGCTGGGAACTGGAGGGGGTGAGTTTTATTATTTATATGAATTTATTTAATTGGACAGGGAAGGAAAAAAAGATTATGTCCAGGGGACTATTAATGACTAGAAGCAGACACAGCAAACTCAAGAAGCTTTCCAAAGTCAGCCTAAGAAGTTTCGCCAAATAAACACAGGGCAGGTGATTTTATCAACTCTCATTTTTCTTTAGGCTGTAGTTCAAATAAACCAATTACTTAGTTCCCGAAGAGCTATGGGGTCAGTTAACCTAGGTCGGTTTCTACATCTACAAAATGAGTACAGTAATAAATAATTCCTGTCTGGCCTCATTCCTACGAGTTGCTGGGTCGCTGGGAGGATCTAACAGATAAAGCATGGAGAGCACTACTGTCTCAGTGTGGGAGATGCCACTCTCCGGGCTATTTAACATGTATCCACAGAAAGTTCCAGACTCAGTACTTATTCAGAGCACTACATGGATATGGCCCTTTAACTGTTGATTTACTTACAGTACAACTGCTAAAGATCCAAAGACCCACTGTGTGCCAAACACATCAAGGTATTCAATGAGTGAAGCCCTCTCCCCAGAAATCCTGTGAGTTCTATTTCCCTTCTACACATGGGGAAACTGAGGCATGATTAGGTCGCTCTGCTCATTGTTATACTGGTACAGAAAATAAATGAACAAACAAGTTTAAAAATGTGCTCTCCAAGAACGTGTTCACGGAAGAATGATCGATGTACCATGAATCTGCCCTCTTAGGCACAGGAGCCCCGTGAAAGTAAATCATGCAAATGTAACCGTAATAATTAAGACTGTGCAACCACTTCCTGTTATCCAAGGGTCACTAATGTGCATCCATTTAATGGAAGGTCTACTACATATTCTCTAGAGGAAATGAAAAGGACACAGACTCTTCTCAACCAGGGATACCTCATTAGGGATTGCAGGAAGCTGTTAGCACTGGTAAATGTTTTAAGTGGTGTGTGTGTGTGTGTGTGTGTGTGTGTGTGTGTGTGTGTGTGTGTGTGTGTGTGTTGTGTATGTTTTTGCTGCATGCATCTGAGTGTGCAAGTATATACATTTATACTTATGCATGTGGGAAACAGAACAGGATATCCAGGCTCTTCTGTTGCTCTGGGTCTCTCATCAAACTGGAGGCTCATGGTTTGAACCAGTCTGGCTGTCGGGTGCGCAGTCAGGGACCATTTGTGTCATAGGCCTCATGGTGCTGGGATCACAGAAATAAGCTGTCACGGTCAGCTTCTTATTGAGTGCTGAGGACTCGCATCCATGACTCCATGCTTTCAGAGCAAGCACTTTTCCACTGAGTCATCCTCCCATCTCTTATGCAGTGACAATATGGATGAGAATAAAATGGGATTATTAAGGGAAAACCACATTTCTAAGATTTTAGTGCCATTTTATGGACAATTGTTCAACATGTACTCGCAGGAATATAACCATGAATACTTTCACGGAGTTCAAAGTCCAGTATGATAAAATACTAAAGAAATCACTTCAATGAAACATCACAAAATTATATGGGAACACCAAAAACAGACTCATATGCAAGTTACTTACAGAACATGCAGAAACGGAAGCCCTCGTAGCATAGCTAGAAATGTTAATCTCTAAATTCATCTAAACTTCAGATGAATCTGCTCAAATTTACCAGCTCTGTAAATCCTGTGGAAAGAGGTTATCCTGTGGAAAGAATGAGCAAAAGAGAAGACAGACAAAGAGTGAGAATAGAGCTACAAGTCAAACGTCTTCTGGTCAGTTACTTTGTTCCCTCCAGGTCACAATCCACTCACTGCCCCATTGCTTAAGTTTTTTCCCTTCTGTTCTTCGCTTTCCATCTCTGGGACTCTTGTTATATGTATTTTGCTCTGGTAGTTTTTGTCGAGTCCTTAGGTGTTGATTCTTCTGCCTAGTACTTTTTAATAGACATGGTTTACATTTACAGAAAATTTGAGTAGAAAGTCTCAGCATTTACCATTAGCTCCCATTCTCTGTCCCACATACAATCTGCTCATTGTGTGCATTTAGTGTTAATGTTGTACCTTCATTGTAAGTCATAGACTTCACCCTGGCATCAGATCTCAGTCTTTGTGCTCATCATTCGAGGCTCCCTTAGAATACACACATATGTGCAGGTATGCGCTGCCGCAATATCTCAGAGAGTAGTTACGATGCCTTAACAATACACTGTGCCCACCTGTTCATCTCTGCTACCAGTTGGCATGTACTAAAAAATAGAAAGAAAGAAAAAAGAAAATTCAATACATTTCCACTCAAAAAAAAAAGCCTATGAGATTTTATTTTCAGTCCATATCCTTTATTGTTATCTTTTATTTAATAGATCATTATTGTCATTTTCTCTAATTCTTTAGATGTCATTTTCTTTGAATACAATTATAGTAGCCCGTATAAAATATTTGCTTTGCACACCAAGCATCTCTAACACTGTACATATTAACTACTTTCTGGGCCATATCCCCCACCCCTGTTTGTTTTTTACATGTCTCATGATTTTCTATTGAAAAATAAAGACTTTAATCATTTAAATGTGACAAATCTCAAAGTCAGTTCTTTTCTCTTTATGGTTTGGTATTCCTTATTTATTGCTATTATTATTGCTATTGTATTTTGTTTAGTGACTTGCTCAACTAAATCTATAAAATGTCTATTCATATTTGGCCACTGAAGACTCATCATCTCAGTTGTTAGCTAATAATTTGGACAGATTTTTTTAAATGCCTTTATTTAGTTTCTTCAGCTTTGTTGGGTGGTCTCTGTGTGAGCCTTGGGGCACACAGTTAAAGCTTGGATAGCTCCCAATACCACTGTAACCTTCATTCCTGCTCCCGCTGAGAATCTCAAGGTTAGCCAAAGGTGAAAGATACTTACTCTCAAATTTGGTGTGTGACTGGCTTTCTGGTTTCTCAGGAAACCAGAGCATTTAAGTCTCCTATGGACATCTTGCACTCATCTTTCAGTTTTCTAAGTTTCTTTTTTTTAATCTACCCTTTGCTCGCTCCCAATATTGTATTGGTCACAGGTATCTAGAACGAAAAACAGTGACCATTGATTGCTTTCAGCAATTGTGTTTGAGACAAAGCTGTTCAACACTAAGTGAATTTGGACTTGAGTCAAATAAAGACTATGTGGAAGTGCAGCCCGGGAAGAGCTCCAAACCCAAACAACATTGCCAGAGCTTTCTAATCTGCAGCTTTGCACAGTGGAAAACCACTGTGAGTTTTCCAGATTCCCACAGACCTAGAGAGAGGGCACTGAGAGGGAGGTGAATTAAGATACCCAAACACTCACTAGACTTACTGGCAGATGGTGTTTTTCTTGAATGGGTTTCTTACATTCTTGGCTTTTGCCTAATGTCTAGAGCTCTGAAAAAGTCGATTTTGACCACTATTACAGCTTTCTTATGGTTTTCATAAAGTAGATTTTCAGAGAGACTTTCCACACTATTCCAAGTTATTTTGTGATTACTGATTCTTATATCCAAACAACAGTACCTGCATTGCCCCCAAGTTGTGAGGGATAACAGAACATATGTATGAAGAATCTGAAAGGAAGCCCAAGAGAATATCTAAACACCAAGTGATTCAATATACTAACTACGGAGGGGCCATCTGCTAGGATTTAACTCATTTGCTCATTGCCATGTTGTTCAATTAATTTTAGTTATACTAAAGTCTATTATTAAAATCATGGGCTTATTTTCTCTAAATTAAGCAGAGAAATAAAGCACCACTCTCACCTGAGTGATCTGAAATATATAGTTCTCTAAATGTGGAAGGACCCTATGGGAAATCCCAGGAAGAAGGGGAAACCTATAATGCTGGCTCCCAAAGAGAGCAAAGTGACAATTAATATACTCATAGAGCAATATATACTCATCATCATTTGCCCAGTTTCTAAGTAGTATCGACCATATCTGCTCCAGGAATGATTGGGAGGCCAGATACAAATGGTATTTGTGGTGATTTAAATATTCTTGTCCCAGAGGATATCACTATTAGGAGGTATGGTCTTGCTGGAAGAAGTGTGTCAATGTGGGTGTGGGCTTTAAGAGCCTCTTCCTAGAAGTTAGTCTTCTGTTTGCCTTTGGAACTAGATACAGAATTCTCAGCTCTTCCCACATCATGGATGCTGCCATGTTCCCACCTAGATAATAATGGACTGAATCTCTAAACCTGTAAGCCAGCCTGAATTAAATGTTGTCCTTTATAAGAGTTGTATTGGTCATTGTGTCTATTCACAGCAGTAAAACCCTAAGACAGTCTTCTTAGAGGGAGCGAATATATTCTCCTTAATAGAGGAGCTAGACAAAATAGAATACTTTGCTAACTCACAGAGGTCTCCAGAATAAAACAGTATGATATCTAATGCATAAATACTAAAATCATCATTTCTCTGCCATGACCCCATGCTGGCATGGTTTGTTTCATTGGCCTTTGAAACACAGCTGGAAACTGGTGAGAGTACAGCTCTTTCTTTCAATATTAATTTATGAAATTATCTCATTCACTTTTATCTCATTGCTTGTAGAACTCCAGTTGATAAAAACTACAATGATTCAAATACTGCCTTAGAATTAAAGCCTTTGCGAAATTTGTCTTTTACTCTTTAATCTCATAAATGCTTTAAATATTAAAATTTTGACTTGCCATCATTATCATAGGGTAGTACTTCTCCTTGTGCACCATGAAGACCAGCGGTCCACTCTTCCAGGATAGATACATCCCAGGCTCCAGTGACTGCTTGGAACCCTGGGTAACACCAAATCCTATAATTTCATGGCATTTTTCATCTTTATCAAGACTTTACAATACATTGCACCTTATTAACTTCTTTTCTTTGAAGCATGATAAAAGATTGAGTATCTTTTTTTCTTCCAAATTGTACTGAAACGATCTTCATAGAGCTTATCAACTTCCACAAGTGACTGTTTTTCTTTCCTTGCTAAGGTGGCATCTTTCATCTTTTCACTTTGAGGGAGCATGGCACAACTTAGCTTTGACATGTCTGAACTGCCAGCATCACTATACAGACTTTGAAGCCATTAGTAAGTGAAATAAGGGTGACCAGACCGCAAGTCCAATCAGAATGGTGGATCTCAGATGGCAGCTCAGGGACTATCCATCAGATAGCAAATACAGCATCTATGCATTATGCAAACATATGATATTTATGTCTGGGGAGAAGTGCTGGGATAGTAAAAGAGTTGATTGTGCTATTCCTAATAGCCCAAGGGGCTAGCAAAATGGATCAGTTGGATAATTATGCTTGCTACCTGATGACTGGAGCTCAATCCTCAAATCCTACAATGTGGGTGGCAAGAAAGAACAGAAAAGCATACAATTTGAAACTGACCATTTGTTTCTGGAATTTTCCACTTCATATTATTGGATCATAAGTAACCATGGTGACTATAATAGTAGAAATTAAAAATTCAGATAAGGGAAGGCTGAATATTTACAGAGTCCTGTAAACTTGTGAAAGAGGCAAGTAAATTCTAGCCCCAACACCACAGAATAATGTGAGAGCTTTTGCAGCCTCAAGAAGCCTTTATAGGAGAATAAAGCATGTGATCACAGCTTTCTGCATTCTCTACAGCATTTTCAATATTATCCTGATTGCTTTAATCCCAGAACTCAGGAACCTGAGACAGAAGAATTACTTTGAATCTGTGACCAGTCAGAGCTATAATAGTACCAACTGGCTGGGGCTTCATACCAAGACCTGTCTCAAAAAAAATATACTCCTCCTCCTCTTCCTTCCCCTCCTCATACTCATCATCATCCCCATCCTCATCATCATCACTACCACCACCACCACCATCACCATGTTCCTCCTCATCATTTTTTTCCCTTTTCTTCCAACTCTAATAATGTGAGAATATGTGAACCTGGCAACTTGAACATTCTGTTTCACTCCCAGTAGAGAAGCTAGGGCACAACTGAAGCAATAGGAGAGCCTCAGACACAGTATGGATTTGCCAGCTGGACAGAGACCAACAGCTGAAGCAGGTTTTTATCCAGCTTCTAAAGATGAGAGAGTTCAGCCAATTTGATAAGGCACACGAAGAGACATGGGAACTGAGTAATGAGACCAGAAAACAAATCTAGGTGCAAATTCAGGCCAGAGAGAAAGATATAGTTCTTTGGATGGAAGGTCTGTTGACCTTCACTACATAATTATGAAATATGTCATATTTAATGTCTGAAGTGTTCTTGTCCCTAAAAGCCCACTAACACCTGTTAGGACACATTATCATCTACCTCTTATGATTCAATTCTTATCAACAAAAGATTTGGTGTTTCTCTACTGAAGTCTTTAAAAGAAAGAAACAATATTTCCCAGACTTTCCGTATTGAAGTATATTTGTGAATTGGGCTTTCTTTCTGCAAACTGTGAAAATGACTCTGGCTAAACTATATAAACTATATGTATTCACATGAATTAAAGGGATATTAATGAACTGGGCTGTAAATATAACAGAAAATGAAGAAAACCACAAATGTCCCATTGCCACAAATCAGTGATTGGTTCTACTTTGTTTCTCTTTCTTTGTCTCATCCTGTCATGGTTCAGAGTCCAAAGAAGGAGAGTAGACAGGCTTGGTTGAATGATGATGCCCAATCATGTCTGGGGAAGAAAAGTTAACTTCACTAAGTCCTCACAATGTAAAGAGATCTCATTACAAGGGAAACCATTACTGAAAGAGAAAAGTACTGAAATTGGCAGACACAATGCTCAATATAGAGCAATACTCCTTTGACCTTGACTTATATAGAGTTCCTGTCCTAAAAGTCAGAAGTTGTGTTAGCTTCAGGATAATGCAAGGACAATGACAGTCCAAATGCATCCCTGAAAACCAGGGCCAGGAGAGTAAATTAAAGGTATTAATGGACTATCAATTTAAATAACATATGTCTACAGCATTGGGACAAGTCAATCATAGAGGACACAAACCAAGGCAAAAGAAGTTATGAAGAACATATAATTCTTATTTTCTCTAAATTAAGCAGAGAAATAAAGCCCTACTCTCACCTGAAAGACCAATAAACTCATGATCATCACTAACCATGGGAACTTCAGTGAACAAAAAGGTGACAGGAAAATAAATATAGGTGGGCGAGTGGGAATTGGGTATAAAAGAAAATCCCTGAGAATGAAGGAATAGCAGATAACAGATATCTCTTCCTTACATTAGAATGCCAAGTCATAAAATAGAATAGAGAAAAATATTTTTTTTAAAAAAGCTCTATCATTAAACACTAGAGTTTACAATCATTATTTCTGGAAAAAAATCATCTTTGGATGCTCAAGTTAGATGGCAGAAGTGTGATGATGAATGGGCTAATTCATAGAGCTATGCAGTATTTTCCCACAGGTCTCACTAATTACTTGGAGAAAATTAGAACTTTACAATTGAGAACCAGAGCAGTTGCTACCATAGCCAGATAATTAAAGTAAACAACACTAGTAATAAGACTCTCAAGCTGGGGCGATACCTCAGTGGATAAAATGCTTGCTTTACTGATTGAGAACCAGAGCGTGGATCCCTAGAACTCACATAAAATTTAGTTAGACACGGTGTTCTACTTGTAATCAGAGTACTCAACTGATAGAGACAGGCTTCTCCTGGAACAAGCTACCTATCTAGACAAGCCAGAGATGTCAAAGTTCAGATTCAATGGGAGAAGTGACCTCAGAAAGTAAACATGGAAATATGTGTATACCTCTGTGTAGGATGATGTCACAGGTGAGGCAAGTACAGGATAGAAGGAGGCCTGTCATTAGAGGAGAAGGAAGGATGGGCGGGAGAGAAGTTTGAAGGAAGAGGAGGAGACTAGGGGAGAGAGGAAGAGACAGGGCGGGGGAGAGGGGCTGAGAAGCCGTGGCAGGACAAGATGGCAGGTGATGTTAAGATTCTGCTCTGTGTATTTACAGGTTGTTATTAATGTTCTCAAGGGATGGATAGTACCGGGCATTGTATGTTTAAGTGGGCAATTATATCTTACCAATTGGATCTAAGATTATTGTGTTGTGTGTTCTTTTATGTGAGGGTTTGAGTGTAGGAAAGTGTGCGGCTGGGATGTGTTTCCGCCAAGATACCTAGCAGATATCTTGGGGCACCAAGGTGTAGACTTAGCAGGTAAAAGACACCAATACTTTTTATTATTATATTTTAACAACAACACCTCTGCATGCACATAATCCATTCACAAGAAAATTAAATGAACAAAACCCATTCACATTTCAGTAAAAATCATTGGGAAGGGTCCAGTATAAACCATCTTAATCTTCTTGACAAGGAGAAAAAAATTCAGTCTATTCAGATTCCTAAACTAACTAGGTAACAAACAGCTCTCTTTATGAAATACATATAGATAGATTCTGCAAATGTGACGGTTTTGTTTGTTTGTGAGACCCAGAACCTTGAAAAACATAATAGGGAACAAATGTATCAGAGGGACCAATCATGAGCAGTATACGGACTTTAAATGCTTTTACATTTCTAAATTAGTTCAAAACAAAGGGCATTTTTGTATGTTCCAACTACAGAGAAAGCATGGTAAGAAACAATGACAGGGAGGGAAGAATGAAAGAACAAACAGATGAAAGGAAGGAAGGAAGGAAGGAAGGAAGGAAGGAAGGAAGGAAGGAAGGGTGTCTGTCAGTCTAGCAACATTTTCTGTTAATGTTTTATTGTTTCTGTTGTTTACCTTCCCCTCATTGAAGCATTTCATACTGCAGAGAAGATCCTTAAAACAGAAACTAAACTACTCAAAATAGCTTCAGGAAGTTTCCGAACCTGATCAGATTCACTAAGCCCCTCCCTCCCAAAGAGCCAAGCTTCAAAGAAGACTCTTTTTTTTTAAATCTTTATTAACTTGAGTATTTCTTATTTACATTTCGATTGTTATTCCCCTTCCAGGTTTCCCTGACCAACATCCCCCTAATCCCTCCCCTTCCCCTTCTCTATGGGTGTTCACTGGGGGTTCAGTCTTGGCAGGACCAAGGGCTTCCCCTTCCATTGGTGCTCTTACTAGGCTATTCATTGCTTACGTATGCAGTTGGAGTCCAGGGTCAGTCCACTTATAGTCTTTGGGTAGTGGCTTAATCCCTGGAAGCTCAAAGAAGACTCTTAAAATCAGACCAGCTGCCTAGAAGAAGCAGAGACCGTCTGAGCTGTCTTGAATAAGTAGAGACAAACTGAGCCACCTAGAAAGGAGGCTCTCCAATCTGTTGAACTGACTGAAGGCAGGGCAGTGTGCTCTAGGTTTGCACCTTTTTGAGCTGTCACCCATGATGGGTTGGGCTTCAGTGATAAACTGTATTGGAGTCATTTCTGCTCCTCTAAGTCACCCCTCACTCACAGTCCTGTAAGTAATTCCAATAAAACTGAGGGGTTCAGTTGGATTTAGGTGATGTCTACACTCTGATCTATCCTGTGCTCCCTAGCTGGGGTGAGAAAACAGGTGTATTGCCTCTCCCCCCACCAAAAAAAAAATTTCTGTTGCACTATAGTTTTTGTGATCACTTTCCTCTCCTCGAGCTAAGTAGAGAAAGATTAACATGAGGACAGGTCTCATGCTACGCCACTTCATTTTCATACTTTCTATCTCCTGTCATCTGTCACTGTAAGCCTTACTCAGACTTTCTATCTACTATGGCTAGTACAGTTTTCCACAATAGAGGCAGTGCACGGATTTGAAGTGCATATATATGGATAGGTGTTGACTTGCTCTCTCTTTTCGTAGCTTCAGTGTTCCTATATGGTGGTGAGCTTTCTTCTCAGGCTTTTGTTGTTGCTACCTCTCTAACTCCTTGGTCATTTCCCACTGCAAACTGACACGGTCACTATGTCTATCTCTTTGCTCTCCACTGTGACTAACCAAATTGGTACTGCCAACAGCATTTCTCATTTTAACTGGTCATTTTGACACTGCAAAGCTGTACCCACAGCTTATTCTAAGAAATGTATTCCTTGTATTTTTAATTGAAACACAAATTTAGCAAAAAATATTTTCATATTCACACCATCCTAGTAATAACTTTTATTCATTCTCTAAAAAGAAACTCACTTAGTTTCTTTAAAAAAAATTTAAAGTTATCTCTTATCTTCTTTTCAACTCATGATTATGAAGAATAATGGCTTTTTACCACATTTTTCTGTAATATGTCCCATTCCTTTTGCATAATTAGTGCCAAATATTCATCAGCCTACACATACACAATCAAGCTATATAAGCAAATGATATGCAAAACAGTTTTCTACATTTGAAGCCATGCTTATGTTAATTGAGTTGCATTATACCTAATGAATATGTGCTATACAGAAATGAGATTTAGCTTTCTAATAATACAGTAGGAAAAATTTTTGATAAACTTTATGACCATGGATTGATTCCAATGACTTTCCACTGATGAATGTAGAGGGATAAAAAAAAATCATGTGGTAACAATGGGAATGTACCAAGCCTTCCATTCATAAGTTGTCTGTGCAAAACTTTAATATTCTTATGTTTCTTTTTAATTTTCCCTAAATAACACTTTCAAAGCAGTCATCACAATATTGTTGGCCACAAGCTATTTTAAAGCTAGGATAAATGACTTCTTAATAAAATAAATTATACTGATTCTATATACAATGAAAGCCTACTACTATACTACTCTACCATATTTATGTATTCATCCATCTATCAATGTGTGTGTGGGCATATACTCATATATGGAGAGAGATAGAGGAAGAGACTTAAATATAATTACTTACAATCATGAGTTGACTCTATTTAGGACTCTCATCTGTTTATTGTTTCTCAGTGCCCAACGAATACAGAGGCTAGTCACAGCTGCGAAAGAAGATGAGAATCTCAGATTTAACAACAAGTTTCCAAGGCAATAAAATATCTTCATTAAAGAAAACGTTTGGACATTATTGCACAAGGCCACCGCCAGTGACAGAGGTTTATAGTAAGTACATAGAAATAAGTAAGAGAAATTAGAAGTGTCTGTGTATCTAGCCTTCCAAGAAAGAAGAGTAATTTTCATATATTTATATTTCCATAGTAGCAAGAATAGTCATAGCGGAAAAAGAATTGGCATTTGGATTACAGCCTCGCTGTGGAGATCTTGCCGTCATTCTTCTTCCTTCCTGCACTGCTTACTTTGCTTAACTGCCTCCTCTCAACTACTGCTTCCTGTGCTCTGGCCCTTTGTACCATAATTGTCTCAACTCTGCAGCACCACGCAATTCTCACTTGTGCCTTTCCATTTCTTCATAATTTCTTTGGCATCATCCTATTTTGCTGACTTGTCTCTGGATAGCCCTCTGTTCCTGCATCATTCTCCATGGTTTATATTTAAAGCCCCCTCCTAAATCTAAGAAGAGCATCAGAATTGTCATTCACTTGTCATTCAGATTTCATTGTGGTCTTCTTGTTAACAGAGATGAATTTCCAGTATATGGCTGGTGTTTAATACACAACCTAGGCTGAGTTCATGAGTGTCAGCATTTACAGGTCAAAATGGACAAAGCACAGAAATTCCTGCAAAGGAGAGAGGGAGCGTAGCAATTTCTCTGCAAACTCTCAAAAGAAACTCACATCCATACTGCAAGGGTCGTCATTCCATTTTATTAAAGTTTGTGTCATTATAGATGCATAAAAATTAATTTTTCCACACCTACAATTGTCTCTCTTACTGGGATCATTGGTGGGATATGACACATCCACATAGGCTCTGAATGGCTGTTGTTAAACAAAGAAGGGCAGACTGGACTACAGAACTCAGGAGATTGTGCTGCAGTGCCCATCAGCCCTGTGTGCTAACCAGCTCAGCTAAGCAGTCTACTAGTTTCAACACTTAAACACAGCCTCACACCCAAACACAGCCATCACCCACAAAGCCATCTGTGATGAATGAGATTCAATCAGCCTCTGGCCTCCAGGGCTCAAGATAACATTTCTACTATTGATAATATCAATTTATAATTTAATTTCTGGTCCTAGCTCTTAAGAGATAAGACTGTTTGCAGAGCGAAAAATCTAATCCAGTTGAAGCTATTGGGCAGGGCTCTATAAATTCTGATGGCCACAAGATGCCCTGGTTTCCTTAAAAATGGCTAGAATACATTTTATAAACTTGGGTCTCTCTAATGAGCAATAATGAAAATGGTAACGCAAAATTTGATATTTTCTTATCCATTTATCTAAAAGCGCAGCCTTGTGGCTTTCACTGAATGTGCCCTTTCAAAAAGACAGAAAAATACACTTGCTGACTGGTCTCTGGGTAGTGCTCCATTTCTTCAGTACTCTCCTGTATCTCTCTACTTATTTTCGATTTAAAACTCCTTAAATATAAGAAGAGCATCAGTTCAAGCAAAAGGTAGCTCCGTCTTCATGGGGAAATGACACTGTATCTTCATTAGTCGTATTATTATTATTATTATTATTATTATTACTTGCTATTTACTTTTTTTAAAAAAAGTTTTTGTTAAAATTTCAAAATCTACAAAATGATGAGCAGAGGTCATTATTCACAGCTGGAGATCGAATTTTGAAGGCTCTGCCTTCTGCACCTTTATTTAAGACCCACCACTGCAGGCCCTGCCACCTTCAGGTCTCCTTGACAGTGCAGCCCCCACTGCCCTGTGATTGATGTAGGCGTTGCCTGAGATATCAGGCAGCTCCTGACCCATCCAACCAGGATAATTTTATTGCATGTCTGTTTAGCCTCTGTCTTGTGCTCTCTTGAAGACATCAATTCTCTCAGGTAAAGAACACAAATAAAATTTAAGAAATTCTCCCTGAGGCTAAGAGGTTAGGAAGCATGCCAAGATTTCTCTGAATGAAGTCACCCTCTGCATAATCTCCAGGGCTCTGGCCATCGCTCACCACCATGTGCTGCTCTTTGATTAGAGGAGAATTAAAGGCACCGTGGATTCACTCAGGGGTTTGATTGCCAGTCATTTTCTCCTCTAATCCATTGTCTGTTTTATAGTTTAATCCCAAGATGATCTTTTCTCTTTTCTTTCCTTGGCCACACCACACCCACACATGTATGTGTGTGCAAGTGTGTGTGAGCTCTACAAAATAACAACCATACACAATAGGCATCTCTTCCGCCTGCCTCCTTCCTCCCTTTGGAACAAAGAACTTTCAAGAAAATGCCTTTCTTCACCCCCACCCCGTGCCGTGCAAAATCATTAAAAAAAAATTATAGGGTGGTTTAGCCAATTTCTCCACTCTGCTCTGAATTCTTCAAAGCTGTAATCTTAGATGCTGCCCGCGTGTTTACTCCCCATTTGTAGCTTCTACCTTCAAGGTAAAAACAGCAGAGAATCCATACTAGTATTTATCCCTTGACACTCACCCTCTATCATTTCTCGGGCCAACACTCAACTCTATTAATCTAAAAGCATTGTATTCTGAAATAAGACCAATAGAAGTTCCTTGTTCATTTCTTTCTCTCTGCAAATCCAGACAAGGGCATAAACACCATTTTTTATTTTTTGCCATTTAGATGTAAATATTTTCCAAGTAAATTAAGAATATGTATTTTAAAAAAACCCACTTTTAATTAAAACTAAAACTGGAGCACTGAGGAGTAAAAAGAACAAAACTTTTGCTAATATCAAATGCTGACGATATTCTTTAAATGGAAATTAATATTCCCTTGGCTGTTGCTTTAATGAATATGGTTTTGAGAGTCATGAAAATTAGCATCTACCTGGTAATGTTTGTAACCCTCTCTCACACAGTCCTCTAACGTGAAGGGATCTGTTGAGTTATGCACTGCAGGATTATTTCCACTGGGGACCACCCAAGCATCTTCCTCATACGTCCTTATTTCTTCATGTAAATGAAATTAATTATAACCTGATGTATAAAATTGTACATATTCATGAGTATCATGTGCTGCTGCTGTGCATGTATACATTGCATAATATTTAAAGCACGATAAGTGGTATCAAATGTTTGCCTTTTCTTTTTGGGGAAAAACAAAGTCCCCCTAGTTTATAAACAGATGCAGCATGTGATGCACAGTCACCCCAACGTGCGAGACCACACCCAAACCTCTTTCTCCCATGTAACTGTAACATACGATCTATTACTCAATATCTCCCCTACCCCCTCCTATCTATTTCTCTGTATTAATGAATGCCAAAGCCTGTCTGGACATCAGCTTGATCCTCATTCTTTAAAGACTCAATTTTCAAGAGCAGAAGTCTGTTGAGAAAGTTCATGTTTTCTAACTCAGACTATGACTAAGAAATCTTAATTCTGCGGGAAAGCGTGACTATATCTCAGAGACTTAAGTAATAATGTAGTAAATTTGGTAGACATTTGCCGGACTCCTGTGGTTAGCTCTCTACTGGTTCTAAAGATGAAAGACTGGAAAAAACTATTAAGTGTTTAACCCCCTGAAAAATCCCAATTAAAGTCAAATTAGGATTTGAGGGGTAGGGGGATGGAAAAGAAAGAAAAGTTCAATGAAGAAATGAAAGTGGAAAAATATTTATAAATAGTTGAATAAGCTGATGAATATGTAAATAAGTGAACTAAATGATAAAATTTTATATAAACAAAGATGTAAATGAGATATTGTTCTCTCTCTGTCTCTCTCTCTTCCTCTTTCCCTGTGTATGGGTGTGTGTGTGTGTGTGTGTGTGTGTGTGTGTGTGTTCATTCATGCACAAATAAACATGTATTTTTTCAGATCATGGTACAGAACAGTACACTTGAATGTCTACTGTTGGAAGGTTACATTATGAGCTCACATGTAAAGGCCAGAGGTCACTGTCACTTGTCTTCCTCCGTCCTTGCTCACCTTGCCTTTGAGACAGGGTTTGTCATTTAACTGGGATATAGCTGTTTCAGCGCTGAGCATAAAGGGGGTACCATCTCCTCCAGGTTTGTGTGGGAGCTAGAGGTCCAAATACAAGTAGGTGCTCAGCTCCTGCTTGTATATCGGATACTTTGCCCATAGAGACATCTCCTTACCTCAGGGACTATTTTATGAACTATAATAACTATACTGTAGAGTCCTAGAAAGCAAGAACTTTATTTTGGTTTTCTTGTGCATGGGATCTGGCTTTGCACTTGAGAGGTCTTAAGTGCTAAGTCCAGGAGAATTGGAGCAGTGTCCAAAGGCATTTTCTCACTCCATGCTTTCTCAATGCAGAACACACATCATGTAAAATGCTGATTATTCTATTTAAATGGAGGTTGATATACTCTGGATCATCACTTATATTAAATACGATGTAGAGATACATGAAAATTATCAGCCTATTCTTCAAAGGAATCATGTTACAACACTTGGTAAAGAAAGGAAATAGATATTTGTGTTTCTTTATGGGTCCCCTCCACTTACTCCGTGACCATAATCACAAACGGCATTTTAATGTATTAATATTGGATGTATCTTACAGTTGTTCTTTTTTTTTTTTTCCGGAGCTGGGGACCGAACCCAGGGCCTTGCGCTTCCTAGGTAAGCGCTCTACCACTGAGCTAAATCCCCAGCCCCTCTTACAGTTGTTCTTAATGAGAGTATAAACTGAAACAATCTTTCTTCAAACAGTTCATCAAGATTTATCAAAAGTTTCAAAAATAACCACTAACATTTGCCTATAAATAGCAATTTTTGAATTTTCTTCAGCAAAATATTATGTTTACATGCAAAACTGTAGGCATAAATTCTTTTATTTAAGTTTTCTGATAATACTAGCTTTTAAACATATCTTCCATGTTTAACAATAGAAATTTTGTTAATTGTCTAAATTAGTCATCTTTATAGTAGAATACCATATCCCCAGAGAATTAAGGCATAAAAAATCATAATACACACACAACTAAGCTTAGGGAATAATATTTCTGAAGAAGTTAAATATGCACATATAGTTTTCTATATAGATTATACATTTGTATATATTTATGAATATGCATGTATAAACAATGTTGATGTTATAAAACAGCCACAGGGAACAGGGCCAATGACTCCTTTTAGGGTCACAGATCAGCTAACTGTCCAGTTGAATCAAGAAAGCACTTCCCCATGAGGTCACAGTACAGATTCCCTGTAAACTAGCCCATTTGTAAAATTCAGGTTTGTTTAGTCCAGGGTTTTTGTTTTGTAAGACACTTATTCTGTATACAGGTGACATGTGTCATTGGCCCTATGTCCTCCTGCTGAAATTGGGTCTCTGAAAACTGAACCGAAGTTTGCTGTGCTGGCCTATACTTCTGTTATGAAATCTACTTTCTGTCGTTACCCAGAGGCTTTGTGATTTTTAAATGTAACATGAATTGGTGGCAGACTATAGTTCCTGCTCACACATGCATGCATAAGTATACACCTGCACATACACGCACCCGCACAAAGAGAGAGAGAGACAGAGAGACAGAGAGAGACAGATAAGATAAAGTGAGTGAGAGAACAAGATAACAGAGACACACAGACAGGGAGAGACACACAGGAAGGGATCTGTATTCTATACATTTATAATTTAATAAGCATGGATGAATGTTCTAATCGGATGTTCCTTGTTCTACTATTTGGTTTGCTTATTTTATTTTCTTGTTTGTATACGCGGTTTTATGTTGGCCTCAAACTCATTTTGTAGCTAATGATGTCCACAAGGTTCTGATTTTCTGCATCCACCTTTGTAATGCTGGCACTCCCAGTTTAATGCGCTGTTAGGCATTGAAGCTACTAGGCTCCCCTAGTAGCTGTGAAAGCATGTTATAACTGCATCACCAGCCCTCTTGTTGGCTTCTCTCTACTTTTTTTCCAGAATCTAACCTTGAGGTGCAATGTGAAAATGATATTTTGAGACTAGTATCCTAGAGTGTTGGTTTCTCAAGGCAGAAAGACTGGATATGAGGCAGCTAAACCATTTTGTCCACTGGCAAACTCTTGCCTTCTTATGACCCATTTTGACCTATATCAAGAATATTGTAGAGCTCTGCTCTCTACTTGGAGCCTCTTCCAGTCTCCCAGAATTCACACAATCCACTAGGAACTCTTTATGGAGTGACGAGCTACCCTGATAGTGTAACCAGGTCTCTTAGAAAAATGCCATCTGTGTTAGCTCACAGAGAACTGAGGTTTAGTGAATAAAATTCAGAACTGGAAACATGTTGCTTTGAAGTCTAACTGATAAGTTTTCACTGTTCGTTGACAAATGATTCTGGGAACAGAACCTTTCTTTAAGGTAGATGAAACTTTATAGTTGCTGGAGGTCCCAAATGTTTTTAAACATGGTTGTGCATGCATATGTTCTCTCATCCCCCTTAGAGCATGGATATAAAACGTTTGTGAAAATAGCCTTGTCCAATGTAGCTATCTTTCTATCTTTTGAAGTCAGAGAGAAAGAAGAGAGAGGCAGGTTTGCTGAGGCAGCTCCCTGCTTCGGAGTACTTAATGCTGGCTCAAGAAGATCTCGGTTTAGTCTTTAGTGACCACATAGGACAAATCCCAACTGCTCTTACCTCCAGTTCCATGGGTACCTGTAGAGATGTGATAAACATAGCCCATGTACATATAAACATGTACACATAAATTAAGCATAAACAAATATGATTTTTAATGAACAGGAAGTGATGTTTCCCTGCCCTCTAAGCTATTGTGCATAAGGAGCAGAGAGGCTGAGAGCCTCTTATCATGAGCTTTAGAGAGTGCACATTAAAATAAGGGCTCTGAGACACCATTGCCTCAGTGTATCTTGAAGACAGGACAGGGTTTTCTATCTGTTGGGGCATTTCTTACCTTTTCTAAAAGTGTAAATTTTCTAATCCACTTAGGAAATTTGTCAAAGACAACTTGGGAAAAATCTGTTCTAGGAGGGCAATCATTCTGAGTCAGTGAAAGGCAAGTGACTGTGTTAGACACCAGGTAATAGAGCCAGGGTCTTTCTTTCTTCTGCTCTTCCGTTATCTCACATCTGCAAGATAACTGCACCCAGTGAGATCAAGGTAAAGTTCTATCTGGTGTAACTTAAGGCTGAAACCTAGAAAAGGAACCCATGCTCAACATCACCTGGATGACCAGGATCCAGAAGCTGCATGACTCAGAGCCCTAGGCTAGAACCAAAAACAACTGACAAAAAGGTAATGAAATGATTCCCAGTGATACTCTGCTCTCCTCTGCTATCCTGGTCTATGCCCAGCGCAACCGCCAGCAGGCTTCCTCTCAGCTGATGGGAGCAAATACAGAGACTCAGAGCTTAACATTAGAGGGAGGTTGGGAGCTCTGCAGAAGAGAAGGAGGAAGGATTATGAACCAGAGGGACGGAGGACACCAGGAGAAAACTGCCTGCAGAATGAACTAAGCAAGGCTCATGGGATCTTACAGAGACTCAAGTAAAAATGATGGAGCCTGCACGGGTCTGCACATATATGCTGTTGTTGTTTAGCTTGGTGTTCTTGTTGGACTTCTAACAGGAGGTATCTCTGAATTTCTTCCTGTTCTTGGGACCCTTTGCCTCCTAGTGGCTTTCCTTGTCAAACCTTGCTATGAAGGTTTGGGCCTAGTCTTATTGTGTCTTGGTATGTTGGGTTCGATTGACATCATTGGGAGGCCTGCTACTTTATGAAAGTAAATGGAGGGGAGAGTAGATTATGGGGAGAGGGGAAGTGGCGGGGGAGGTCTGGGAGGAGAAAGCCTGCAGCTGGGATATATTGTATAAGAGAAGAATACATGAAAAGAAAAACCTAGAAAATGAAAAACCTCATGGATAAAGTTATTTTCCATCATCAAAATTAAGAGAATCTACATTGCTGCAGATTTAAAACTAATGAACAAATATTTACTGAGAAGTTCCTGCAATGCTTCTTTTATTTTTCCTCACTTCTAGGTACTGAGAAGATCTGAAACCAGAATGATGATGAAAACAGGAGAAGGAAACTGGTCAAGCAGAGCAGGGACGCCAAGAGCTACCATTTGGAGGGAATGTACTTGCTAGAGGTTAGCCACACTGGAAGAGAATTCTGCTTGCTTGTTACGTCATCTCCTGGATCAGTTCCTCTGCTTGGAAGTTTTTTGTGAGTACAGGATAAAACTAAGGGAAGCTGAGTGGGCAGTTTAGCTCATGGCAACATCAAAACTGACAATCTCAAGCCCTACTTACCTCATCCCAGTTGCTGCTGTTGGTCCCCTTAAAGGACCTAGACTAGCATCTTAGTGGTATCCCTTGGGATCTGCACCTGCTGTATGGGTACTCTGCCTTTTTCTTTCTCATAAGCATCTGGAACAAAATACCCCTCCCTGATACTCATCATGAATTGCATCCTTTACATTTGAGAGATCTAGAGGCCACTGACTCATTTGAAGATTTTTGTTACTGTGAGCATCTGGCAATCTTATCTCCAGAGTTAGAGTTTCCATGGCATGAGGTGAAAGCTTCCTTCAAACTCAAGGACACCCTTCTCCCAAATCAAAAATATCTAAGTAGAAACCCCAGTCCTACCTCTCCTCAGCAAATGGTGCTGAACTAAGTCTTCTCCTCTTTATGTTTTCTTTTTACTGAAGCTAGCCCCTTCTTCACTGGTAACAGTGAAGGTCATGTTATGTAATACATGCACAAGACCACATACAATCACTAATATGCCCTGTATATTTTATCAACTGCTGTTTATATATTCTGTATATGTAAGAGTTGGAGTGGCAGGCTTTGACAGCTATCACAGTGATCAGATTCTACACCTCTGCAGGAAACAAAATGGCATCTATGAATCTTCATGTAAATTATACCCAGGAAGATGAAAATTGGAGGTGATTAGACACTCAAGAACATAAGAATTCCTCCCTCTGTGTGTCTCTGTCTCTCATCCTTCCTCCATCCCTCACTCTACGCCACTGAGACATAGATATCACAAAACATGATTATTAATCCAGTTTGTGAGAGTTGGGTTTTCTTAAAAGGCATTCAAATTTTGTTTGTGATAATTGATTGTAAATTTTATCTCACTTGCTTTCTGCTATATTTCTTTAGCTTAATGCCAACTACATGCTCAAATCTATATTCTAAATTATTGAAGTTATATTAATATTATCCACTGTATTTTAATACATTCATTTCCTCTGTAAGCAAGGTCTTACTAATTTTAAGAAATTTAGTGTTCAGTTTCATGTATCCTTTCAATGTTATGTGTTTGGGGTGTTTGTCCGTGGAGACTGGAGTGATCTTTCATATCTCCGAGTTCCTGCTGTCACTGATGCTGACCAAGTCCTCTGTATCATACACAGTAGAAATATACAGCCAATTCTGACTGTTCCCACATGTCTTTACTAAACAGTGCCCAGCCATCTTCTACCTATCTTTGTTGTCCCCCAGTTCCAATTAATCTCTATTAATTTTTATTTTCATTTACATTTTGGGATTTCACATTTATCTATATTATGGTTGTGTACTTTCAGACATTATTGTGCTCAGACATTATAATAAAGGGATTATGTCTTGATCATAAAATGATACTCCTTTTTATTCATTCATCTTCACTCACTATTTTGCAATAATATTTATTTTGCCTGTTATTAAAATTAAAGAGATTATCTCTAATAATTTACCTTTTCTTATTTTTCTCTCTGTGTGTGATGTGTACATGTGTGGTATATATGTGTGGGGTGTAGTATGTAGGTGTACCTGTGTATATGCAAGTGTGCTTATCTGTGGATATGTGCTTTTGGTGGCCAGAGGTCAGCATAAGATGTTTTCATTATTTTCATTACCTATTTATTGAGACAAAAACTGTTACTGAACGCAGAGCTCACCATTTAAGCTAGACTGGATGACTAGCAAGCTTCTAGAATATGCCTTTGGCCACTCTTGCCCCTGGACTTTTGTGTGATGCTCTGCCTGGTTTTTTTCGATGGGTGCTAAAAATCTGAGCTGAAGTTCTTGTGTTTTCTTGACAAACATCCTACCCACTGAGGCTTTCTCCAGTCCCATCCTTTCTTATTTCTTACCAAGCTAAAATATATTTTATATACAACCTCTATCAACATTAAGCCATTTTCTGTGTATCCATCAAAATTGCTTAAGGATCTCTAATACTTTGTATGTTTTTAATCTGATCAGTCTATCTCTGCTTCATTTATATTTTCCACATTTCCAGCTTTCTACCCATTGAGATTATCTTCTATTGATGTTTTTAGTCATAGATATTGATTATATTGTTCATACTTCCAAAATGCTGCTCCAATCTCTCTCTAGCCATGTACAAGTAATAGATCAGCCATAATAATATAAGATATTTAAATCCCTTCCATTTTATTATTTCCCAAATAAAATAACCTAAAATCACTTTCACAAAGTGAAGAATTTGTCAGAGAAGAAATTCCAAATGATTTCAAATAGAATCCATCTTCCATTATCTTGTTCAGAGAGACAAAACTTTTGTGTTACTAAGTGCTGAAGATGGGTTTTCTTTCTGTTGACACTAGAAAGAATATACAGAATTATTACATGCTAAAGAAATGGCGTGTTAGGATCTGATGATGATTTTAGATTCAGGGTTTTACTCAAATTCTCCAACAGTTTTAACAGAGTTGATGAAAGATTCAACTGTTTCAAGCTTACTGAGAAGTAATTGCCTTGCTCTTAACATTCTATCTGTGCAGATCTGTCACTGTAGGGATGTATTCTTCTCTCTCTCTCTCTCTCTCTCTCTCTCTCTCTCTCTCACACACACACACACACACACACACACACACACACACACAAACACACGTATAATTTACTCATTATCATAACATGGAATAGGAGCAAATTTATCTTTCTTTCTTTCTTTTTTTTCTAATGTTCTGAACAAGATCTTGTTACCAAACCCTGGCAAGCAGGAACTTCCAATACAAAGCAGACCGACCTTAAACATACAGAAAATCTACCTCGTGATTTCTAGGACTGCAAGCATACTTCAACATGATTCTGTATACAAAGTCACATCTCAAAACATACTTGCTCAAATGAAAGAAGCAATGACTGGATAGAGAAAGAATAAAGATTCAGTAGAAGACTCAGCCCATTCTCAAGCATACAGATACAGGAATTAAAGAAGTTATGGTCAGGAACACCTGTCAGGGTATCTAGGTTAGAGGACACATGTCAACTGTCTTCTTTACAATGAAAACAAGGCACTGACATTTGACTCACTGTAACTTTAAAGAAATTCTGTCAGTTTTCACTTAGCTCTTGTATGTCTCTTTTTGCAATGTCATTAATTTTAAAACTTGGGGGTTTTCTATTTTTTAATTAACATAATTATATCATTCCTACCCCTTTTCTTTCTTTCAGCAAACTCTCCCATAAATTCCTTCTTTCCTTTGTTCAAATACATTCATATATATATATATATATAGATAGATAGATAGATAGATAGATAGATAGATAGATAGATATAGATATAGAAATAGATATAGATAGATAAAGATATTAGGAATATATATATTCCTAAATACAACTGCTCTGTTATCTGTATAATGTTATTTATTGGTATTTGTTTTCAGGATTGACCATTTGGTATTGAGCAAACAACTGCCGCCCTCTTCCCTGGGGAAGACCATTTCCCCAGTCTCCTCATTCCTTGGCTACTGTAGTTGGTAGAGTAGGGTTGAGGCCTCATGGACTTGCCCTGTCCCCATCAGTATGCTCACTGTTGTCCTTGCTCAGCTCATATCCAGACAGTCTTGTTGGTGAGAAGTAGTGCCTTCGAGTCCAGAAGACGATCTTATTTTTTTTTTTCGGAGCTGGGTACCGAACCCAGGGCCTTGCGCTTCCTAGGCAAGCACTCTACCACTGAGCTAAATCCCCAACCCCAGAAGACGATCTTATAGCAAACTCTTCCTTCCTCCGGCACAGACTGTCTTTCTGACTCTTTTCTACAATGATCCCTGAGCAGTAGGTATGGGAGTGGGACTATAGATGTATCCATTGAGCTCCACAGCCCTGCATTTGATTTGGCTGTGATTTTCAGTAATGGCTTCTGTCTGTGACAATGAGAACATTCCTTGGTGAGTAAGTAGAGAGTAGGCTTCTCTGTGGTATAAGGAAAATATTTACAGTAGACTTAGGTATTAGACTTGTTTGGTAAAGTGATAGGTGTAGGGTCTGCTCACAAATCCGTGGTTTTAGCGTCCCTGAGTAGTTGGCTATGTTTCTGTTACAGGCACAATTTCCCTTTTGTTGAAATAGCAAAGTTTATCTCGGTCAAAGAAATTGTCTGAAATACAAAATGAAATTCCTTGGAGAAAAAGTATTTCTATATCACTCTGAGACAAAAAAAAGGGCTCTTTCTTTCTAGAAAAGAGGATGCATATCAAAACTTCTATCATTTCAACTATTTATTAGAACAGTAGCAAGACTGGCAAGCAATTATGGGTTTTTAGAGGTTCAGTCACATTCCTAGTATGTAGTATGAGTCTCTACTGCTCACAATAACCAAAGTCAGCAACTTAGAAGGAAGCTTAAGGGTGCGCTCAAAGGAAGCACACAATGTCTCAATTAAAAAATGTACTTTATTATTAGAGATGACATTTGTACTCTGGCTCCAACTCTTCAACTACCATGAAGAATTAACTTGAGTGACCCAGTTTCTTGCAGGGGTGTGTGTGTGTGTGTGTGTGTGTGTGTGTGTGTGTGTGTGCGTGCATGTGCGTGTGTGTGTGTGTCTGTGTGTGTCTGTGTGTGTGTGTGTGTCTGTGTGTGTATGTGTGTGTATATATATTTATATAATAGAAGGGCTTAGATTTCTGGCCCTTATTCTAAAATTCTATGTGTGTTTCCTCAAGGAAAATATTATATTTTTATTTCAGAACCAGAATTCTTATTTTAAGATATAATATCTTGGAGTGGGTCTTAAGTGTTACCTCATAGGATAAGCTTCCTCCTTACCCCAAGGAAAGGCATCTCATTTGAGCATGTCTCATGGAAAGAAAGTGGCACTAAATTACTGATCACACTTTATTTGTCTCTCTCCATCTCTATGGGCCCTCTCCTATGTTCTAATAGCCAGGTTCCAAGTTCCATATAAGATGTTAGAAAGAGAATACCATGTGATTAATCTATAAAATATAATATTGGGAACAGAGTTATGGAGAAAGATAATAGTACTGAATGCTGCAAGGATTAGCATCTGTACTTCAGAACCTTTGACCAGAAAAGAAGCATCATTGACTTTCAAATGTACCCACAAAGTTCATGGTGCCTCTAAGGTGACACTGCAGAGATGCCCCAATATGCTCTACTTCTGAAGGTAAGGGCAGGGCAAAATCAGATATTAATAGTACAGAATCCATAGAAGCCTCTCTCTGAGACAATGGTTAGACATATTAAGAAGGCAGTTTCTCCTGAGAGATGCTACCTAGAGCTAGGAGCACACCTAGAAAACGTAAAACCCTGACAAGAACACATTTTAATACTTCCTTTCCTTCTCAACGAAATCACTGTCAGAGGTTAGGGTAGCTCAGTGGTAGAGTACTATTTGCCTGGCATGTGTGAGACACTGGGTTAATTTCCCAAACTGCAATATATGATTTAAAAAAATTACACAAAGTTAAGGGTACTTGTTGCTCCTCCAAAGGACAATGGTTCAATTCCCAGAATCCCATGGTATCTTACAATGATCTGTAATTCCAGTCATAGAGGAGCCAATGCCCTCTTCTGAATTCCATGGGTACCAGGCATGCATGTGGTACACAGACATGCATGCAAGCAAAAGACCCACACACATAAAATAAATTAACAAAATTTTTAAAAATTATCTAATAATCCCAAAATATAACAAACTAAATAATGTCTGCAAAAGAATCAAAGGTATTGAAATTTTGCTAAACTTCCTAATTGGGGCAGTAAAATAATAAATTAAACAATAAAATATCAGATAAACATTCAATCATACAAAAAATGAAAATAAAAAACAGGATAACATCTATGACTGAAAATGAACTGTCTGCCATGTACTAGTTCCCTACAGCAATGAATGGATTCATTAAGATTTTAATTCTTGCATCTTCTACAGATTTGTCAATAATACCTCTAAGGCTGGTTTCTTCCCACAGGCATGATGATTCACAGGGCAAACTTGGCAACAGGTAGCCATTTACATTTGATTTTTTTTTTCGGAGCTGGGGATCAAACTCAGGGCCTTGTGCTTGCTAGGCAAGCGCTCTACCACTGAGCTAAATCCCCAACCCTTACATTTGATTTTAAAACATCACTAATAGTAGCAGAATATTACGAAATGGGTCTACATTGCAGCACACATGAACTTGAGGCAGGAGGATTTCAAATAGGAGGCCAGTCTCACAGACTTAGAGCCTATTGAAAATAAAAGATCTTTTCCAAAAGTCTTCTTAATTAAACCCTTAAGTGTACTTACATGCCTCAGATACTTCCAAAATCTCACTTTTACTATCAGCCCTGGGACTCGTAATACCCTTGAAATCAAATCTCTGTACAGCAAATACTTGCCACTAAATACCTTTCCACGAAAATCCATTACAATTTTACCAAAATTTGTAATCACTGGGCTTTCCTGTCTCTTCTTGTTCAATTGAACCCAGTACTGTCTAGTTCCCGAAGACTGGAAAAGATGCTCCCCAAAGAAACAAACAACTATGAAACATTACCAATTCATTCCTGAAACACGTGCGTGCAGCTCCTTTCCTGTGTTAGAAACCACCATCTAATTAAGGATTCTTGGAATTATTTGCCATTGCGAAAATCGTGAAAGCCAGTGTCAGCAATGTTCAATTAACCAGTGTCAAGCCATGCAAATGTTTTTAAAATTCTAAAACAACTATGGACATGATTTAGATCCTAGACCAATCAGAGAATCTTCAAGAGTGGGGCATATTTCCGCTATACTGTTTAACCTCCTGGTACCTTGTGAGAATGGTTTCTCTGCTGGTAGCAGGCTTTCTATAGCCAAATACAATTCCATTCTCTTTTGTCAAACTGGCTGAGCTCAACTTTGTAGCCACTTCCCAGGGTCAAATAGGCAGTTCTAGACCAGAAGTCTTCCAGAGGTGTGGTAGCATTCAGCTCTCCAAGCAAAGGAAGTCAATGCTATAGAATTATTGTTAATTATGGTTTTTAAATAAACTTTCCTACAAGGAACAAGAAGGTGTTTTTTTTTCTTTAGCAACTAAAAGGGATTAACAGCTCCATTAAATGTAAGACTGATGATCATAAAGATAAAAGATGTTGAAGGTCCTTTCATGAAAGTATAGAACCCACACCCAACTCTGTTACTTGAAGAGTTTATATGTATGAAGAGGTGACTCAGTGATCCAGAGAAGTGCTCTTTCAGAGGATCCAAACTCAGTTCTCAGCTCCCATATCAGGCTATTGATAACTACCTGCGACTCCAGCTACTGGGCATACCTTGTCCTTTTCTGAACTCCATATACCCCTGAACTGACATGAATGTTACAAATGTAGACATAGATTTACACACAATAATTAATTTATTATATTATTAATAATAATTAATTATTATATTATTAATAAATACTTCAAATACTTTAAAAGAATTGGTATACAATGAAACAGAGGCTTTCAAATGGGAGAGTCATGTTAAATAAACCTTAGAAATTCTTGTATAAATCTTTATATGAAAGTAATAAAAGTGCTTCCTTCCTTATTTGACATATAAATAGAATTGCTACACAAAGTTAGAATTGCTAAAAAGTTAAATATGTGACTTCAAATGGAAATTAACCACAGAAAAATGAGTTTAACAGATTTGGGGTCAAGAAAGCAATTAGAACACATGCAATCAACAATAAAAATCATTTTTAAAAGGACTCTCACAGTCAATAGCCTAAAAATTAAGTTTCTGTGTTTTAAAAACAAATTATAAATAAAATAGAAAGGCATATGGCATTCTGGGAAAAAGACAAATTGTGTCATATCAAAGTGATAAAGAGCTTTGATAAACTAATATAAAGTAGGCCAAAACATTATTTTCTAAAAAATAAACATAGAATATGCAGTATAACTTTCTAAAACCACAAAGTGAACATCCCTGAAAACTTCAGTAAAATAAAAGGCAAAACCAGCAATGAAATATTCGGCCCCCTAATTTAGAATTTATGTTCTGTCTGTTTTGTGTCGACAAGGGATCAGCAAAACAAGTATTATTTGACACCGGGCAAAACATAAATCACCCTTTAGGGGACTTATATTTGCAGTAAATATCAATAGCTTGTGAAATATGGTCTGCAGCCCCACTTCTAGGAATCTACACAGAAATAATTAGAACAGCACATGAGATTTATACACAAAAGTCCTCATTGTCTAATTTAATATGAACATAGAAATCATCCAAGTAGCACCTAGAGAACATGATTGGATGAATTATAACTTATCTGGTAAGAGGATACACTTAGTCACTGAAACAAAAACAGTATTGAGACATGTTGTAGATATATTAATAGTGTTCAGTGGGAAAATTAAAATGTAAACTTTTTGTACAGATGGCTTAACATTTTTAAGATTTATTTTATCTTTGTCAACATGGAGATGGCACTGCAAGCGAGTGTGAGAGCAGGTGCCTCAGGAGGCCAGAAGAGTGTGTCAGATTCCCTGGAGCTAGAGTGATGGTGGATGTGAACCACCTGATACGGGTGCTTGGAACAGAAGCCGGGTTCTCTGCCAGAAAAGTAGTGCAGTCTTTCAACGGTTGTGCCATCTTCCCATCCATATGATGTCTAGTTTAATAAACATGAAACCCTTTTAAATGTTAGTTATTTTAGGTGGTGGAATTATGGCTTATTTTCTATAGCCTACACTTACACGTTGTTCCCTTAGCATCCTTGACAAATTGATTTCAGAGCCTGTTCCTCTATTTGCAGTTTCCCAACCAATGGACATACATAGCCTTTGTGTAAAACAGTATAGCATTTGCATTGAATCTATACATATCTTCACGGTTACTTAAAGAATCTCTGGATTACTTGTGCTGGCTAATATAAACTCAATACTATATAAGCTGTCATACATTTGCAGGGAAAGTGACAAAAGTCAGCAATTTTTCTTTTAGATACTGATTTTTTTTCCAAATACATTCAATAGGCAGTTGGTTGAATGTATTTAAAGAGAGGGCTGACAATTGTTTCTTGCATGCTTGGAAATGAGCCTGTGATTTTTAGAAAACTCATGATAATAGCAGTGAGGTTATTACAAGCGAAACAACCATCATGATGTAATGGGGAGTTCTGGGCTACCACTTCTCACCATTAGGAAATGTCTTCAGAGTCCCTGAAAGGGAGAGTGATTGTATAGGTGAGTGAACTCAACAATGTCTTGATTATACAGCTTGCTATATACGATGAAGTGATTTTCATTCTAAGAAGGATGGAGGACTCTTCAGTGGGTTGACATGTTAACCTAAAAGTTCCTATGTTGAAGATATAAACCACAGAAACTCAGACTCAGTATCTACTCAAAAGAAGAGTTGTTACCTTTTCAGTTACTTAGGATGCGATCACAGTGGAGTATATTGGGCCCATAGGCCACCTGGACTACTGTTATTATTATAAGAATATTTGGACACAGGGACACGAACTAAAGGAAGTATGTGAAGCCATCCAGAGAAAATGCCCTGGGAAGGGGAAGGAAAGCATCAAAAAGACACTTCCAGAAGCAATGAGATATCAAAAGTGGCTGTAGACCAAAGGTAAGAGTTAGAGAACAGTACAGAAATATTCTTCCTCACTGGCTGCAGAAGAAACCAATCCTTCTAATATCCATATGCTAGGATTTAATTTAGTCTGTCCACTACTGCTCAACAGTTCATTTCTGTTCCTTAAGCCTCCTAGTTTGTGAGACTTTGTTACGGCAGTTCTAGGAAACCAATATGGACCCGAGGAAAATTGGCATTTCTGTTAGGCATCATTGGCTCTGAAAGTTAAAGCTACCCTGGAGGGCAGTTATTGCTTGGCTTAGGGATAATCCTTCTATAACCACATGTCTATCAAGCAGTCACTTCCTGGGGACATGGGTACACCTCAAATAGGTCCACATCTCCATCTCCCCAACTAAGCTATTTTATAATTCCCATACGACTTAAAATCTGTGCATATTTTTATGCCTTTCCAATCCATTTAGCTACTAGCAGTTAGATTAATGAAAACTGGCCATTTAACCTTGTAACAGCCCAATTAAATGGTTTCAATACTTTCGCAAGGAAAATGAATCAAAATGTCAGCCCAGCCTGTGAGATGGGATAAGCTGGTGCTGCTTATTAATACCTCTAGCTTTACATGCTCCTCCTTCTGGAGTGCCTTTCTGCATCCAGTCTAATTCCTAACTTCCCTCTAGCTTTAAATGTGGACATCACCTGTCCAATGGTCCTGAATCTAGCACATCTCCATTAAGTCATCATACCTGCTCTCTTTAATTCCTGGCTAGGCTTCACATGCCTATTGAAGGTTAATTTGACAATTTACTTTTGTCCAATTGATCATCCACATGTTTAAGTACCAAAAACATAGAGAGAGCTTTTCCACGTGTTTCCATATTTGTAGTGTTTCTATATAATGTTTCTATATTTGTGTTTAACATAATTCCTGATGTAATATAGCTATAATTTGATATGATCAGGAGGTCACTTGATGATATATTTAAATACACAGACATCAGGCTGGAGAGATAGCTTCGGAGTTAGGGGTTGTTTAAATTCTTTTCCCAGTACTGTATGGGAAGTCACGACTATCTGTACCTCCAATTCCAGGGGATTTGACACCCATTTCTGGCCTCCCTGAGCACCAGGCTAACACATGCTGCATATACCTACATACAGGTAAGTCACATACACATAAAATAAAAATTAATTTAAATTAAAAGAATAAAAGTACTCAAACATAATTGCAACTGGTTTTAGGGATGAGATTTTCATATTTCTTTTTAAGCAGTGATAAAAATCTTTCTATATAGATAGTGACGAGACAAAGACCACATCTTTAAATCTAGATTTTTTTTAACTTTCTAGACACTAGCATTAAAAAAAACAGTATATGCAACATTTGATAACAGTTTCTCAGAATCTATTATAATCTTGGCTAGAAGACACGCATAGTAATATGACTTTCTCCACTGAAGTCTCTTGGGTATTCATTCCTCACTTGTCCCTCTCTTTTAAATAACGGTTCATCACTTTTCTCATTTCTTCCTCCTGGTCTGTGTTTGACATCTGCTGCATATGTAATACTGAACCCACAATTTCTCAAATAGTAATAGTACCCCATTCCTGAACTGAGCTATTTGAAGGATTAAGGATTAAATCATTGAAGATGCGAAATTGGTTATGAGGCAAGAAAATGCCAGGTAGAGCCGGATTAAGTTAGCATTTTGGGTATGATGCAGCATACCCAAATGCTGCATCACCATACCATTGTTCAAAAAGCTCTCATTGTATTGGTATTTGTATGCATGTACCTGCAGGTAAGCTTAACTCCTACTAAAGAAGATTCCTATCATGTTTGAATTCCATTTATAAAGGGAAACAAAATAGTCAAGGGGGCAAAGGAAAGGAGAGAGGGATATGGGTGGGAGAGGGGAGAATGAGGGGGGCTGGATCAAGCATAGGAAGAGACTGGAGAGAAGCAAAGAGGGCCAGGAGAATAAAGGGAAAAATGCAGCTGCCAGAGCTGGGGGTTGGGGCAATTCTCTAGGAAGTCCCAGAGACCCAGGATGAGGGAGGCTCCCAAGAGTCAATGACTTTAGCCAAAATACCCAACAGTGGGGATATGGAGTCTGAAGAGACAACCTCCAGTAGCCAGACAAGTACCACAGTGGAGAGATGTGGGCACCAACCAACCTTCAAAACTTTTGACCCAAAGTTGGTCCTGTCTGAAAGAAACTCAGGGACAAAGATGGAGCAGAGACTGAAGCATTGGCTGACCAGTGACGAGCCCATTTTGAGTCCCATTCCATGGGCAGGCACCAATCCCTCCCACTATTAATGATGCAATGTTGTGTTTCCAGACAGCAGCCCTCTGAGAGTCTCTTCCCAGCAGCTGACTGAGACAGATATAGATAACCACAAGCAAAGACTGGATGGAGGTCAGGGACCCTTATGGAAGAGTTAGGGGAAGGATGAAAGGCCCTAAGGAGATGGCAACCCCACAGGAAGATCAACGGTGTCAAATAACCTGGACCCCTGAGAGCTCCAAGAGACTGAATCACCAACCAAAGAGCATACAGGGGCTGGTCCCAAACCCCTGGCACACATATATCAGGGGGCCGCCATGTCTGGCCTCAGTGGGAGAAGATTCACTTAATCCTGTAGAATGATGCACCAGGGTGGGGCAGAGGGAAGATACTCAGGGGTGCTCTCAAAGAACCACCAACCAAAGAACACACACATATGCACACTTTCACTCACACACAGACATTGGAATGAAAGCTATGCCACATATGTAGCAGATGTACAACTCAGTCTCCATATAAGCCCCCAACAACCAGAGCATAGGGTCTCCCTAAAGCTGTAACTTGACTGGTATCTGTTCTCCAATAGGGCTACCTTGTCTTGCCTCAGTGGGAAAGGATGAGCTTAACTCTGTGAGGTTTGATGCACGGGGTGGGACTGGGGGCTATAAGGGGTGTTCTCTCAAAAGTGAAGGGGATGGGGTACCAGGAAAGGAACTCATGGGGAAAGGATCAAGTGGGACAGCATTTGGGAAATAAATAAATAAATAAATAAATAAATAAATAAATAAATAAATTTATCTGGAAATAAAGAAATAGAGAAAAGTCCCACAAAACCAGCCTTATTAAGACAATAGAAGCCATGGGGGAGATTGATGAACCTTCAGAAGTGCAGACACTCCTGCAGAAATCAGGGGAGACCACCCTCTGCCTACATTCCCGACCCAAGAGGGAATCACCTAGTACCATCTGTGCCTCCTGGTGCAGGGACCTAGGAACAGTCAGGGACAGGACCCTTCTGATTCCTACCTGCACTGAGAGCTGAAAGACAGTCACCAGGAGTGCCTACACACCTGAAAGCAGAGGTAAAACCAATTTTTCTGCTCCAAGTGACCTGCCTGGTGGACTTAGGACACACAAAGACAGAAGTCCTCTGGGACAGGGCACTTCGGGTTTCTGGATGTGCCCGTAACTGAACTGATCCCATCCCACAGCTCTCTGCTCCCAAAGTCCATGGGTGAGGGAGCAGAGCACCCAGAAGTGCAGACCGTCCTGAGGCCCCAGGACAGACTGCCACTTCTGCCCACCTTTGCTCACATCCCTGGCCCAAGAGGAAACTGCATAGTGCCTCTGGATACAGGAATATCAGAGCAGTCAGCAGCAGGTACCTGTGGCTCCAGTCTGGGCCCAGAACTGAATTGAACTGGTCAAACAGCTCACAGCACCCAAATCCTGTGGGGAAGAGAGCTAAACCCTCAAAAGGGTAGACACTCCTAAGAAGTCAGAGGAGACTACTCTCTGCCAACATTCCTAACCCAAGAGGGAACTGGGCACAGGGAGCTAGGAGCAATCAGAGGCAGAACCCTTCCGGTTCCTGCCTGTGCCAATACCTGAAAGACAGTCACTAGGAGTGCGTACAGGCCAGGGAACAGAGAACTCTGTTTCCAGAACCAGCTGAAATAAACAGGAAAACAGGTCTCCAGGAGTGCTGACACACAGGCCCACATGAGGGTAAAGCCACCATCAGAAACAGCCAGACAGGCTAACACCAGAGACAACCCGATGGTAAGAGGCAAGGGCAGAGAACTAAGCAACAGAAACCAAGACTACTTGGCATCATAAGAGCCCAGTTCTGGGAAGTCCCACACCCGCGGATCCCGGCCTGCAGCAGCTCTCTGCTCCCAGACCCGGTGAGAGAGAGACCCAACCGCCTGGTCAGGTGGGCACTCCTGAGGCTGCAGAGCGGAAGAGACCACCAACTCTACTCACCCCTGCCCACATTCCTGGCCCAAGAGGAAACTGTATAAGGCCTCTGGGCTCCCGTGGGGGAGGGCCCAGGAGCGGCAGGAACCCTGCCTGAGACACCGCCGGAACCTGAAAGAAACAGACGGGATAAACAGTTCTCTGCACCCAAATCCCGTGGGAGGGAGAGATAAACCTTCAGAGAGGCAGACAAGCCTGGGAAACCAGAAGACACTGCTCCCTGCACACACATCTCGGACGCCAGAGGAAAAAGCCAAAGACCATCTGGAACCCTGGTGCACTGAAGCTCCCGGAAGGGGCGGCACAGGTCTTCCTGGTTGCTGCCGCTGCAGAGAGCCCCTGGGCAGCACCCCACGAGCTAACTTGAGCCTCGGGACCACAGGTAAGACCAAATTTTCTGCTGCAAGAAAGCTGCCTGGTGAACTCAAGACACAGGCCCACAGGAACAGCTGAAGACCTGTAGAGAGGAAAAACTACACGCCGGAAAGCAGAACACTCTGTCCCCATAACTGACTGAAAGAGAGGAAAACAGGTCTACAGCACTCCTGACACACAGGCTTATAGGACAGTCTAGCCACTGTCAGAAATAGCAGAACAAAGTAACACTAGAGATAATCTGATGGCGAGAGGCAAGCGCAGGAACCCAAGCAACAGAAACCAAGACTACATGCCATCATCGGAGCCCAATTCTCCCACCAAAACAAACATGGAATATCCAAACACACCAGAAAAGCAAGATCTAGTTTCAAAATCATATTTGATCATGATGCTGGAGGACTTCAAGAAAGACATGAACACACTTAGGGAAACACAGGAAAACATTAATAAACAAGTAGAAGCCTACAGAGAGGAATCGCAAAAATCCCTGAAAGAATTCCAGGAAAACACAATCAAACAGTTGAAGGAATTAAAAATGGAAATAGAAGCAATCAAGAAAGAACACATGGAAACAACCCTGGATATAGAAAACCAAAAGAAGAGACAAAGAGCTGTAGATACAAGCTTCACCAACAGAATACAAGAGATGGAAGAGAGAATCTCAGGAGCAGAAGATTCCATAGAAATCATTGACTCAACTGTCAAAGATAATGTAAAGCAGAAAAAGCTACTGGTCCAAAACATACAGGAAATCCAGGACTCAATGAGAAGATCAAACCTAAGGATAATAGGTATAGAAGAGAGTGAAGACTCCCAGCTCAAAGGACCAGTAAATATCTTCAACAAAATCATAGAAGAAAAATTCCCTAACCTAAAAAAAGAGATACCCATAGACATACAAGAAGCCTACAGAACTCCAAATAGATTGGACCAGAAAAGAAACACCTCCCATCACATAATTGTCAAAACACCAAACGCACAAAATAAAGAAAGAATATTAAAAGCAGTAAGGGAAAAAGGTCAAGTAACATATAAAGGGAGACCTATCAGAATCACAGCAGACTTCTCACCACAAACTATGAAGGCCAGAAGATCCTGGACTGATGTCATACAGACCCTAAGAGAACACAAATGCCAGCCCAGGTTACTGTATCCAGCAAAACTCTCAATTAACATAGATGGAGAAACCAAGATATTCCATGACAAAACCAAATTTACACAATATCTTTCTACAAATCCAGCACTACAAAGGATAATAAATGGTAAAGCCCAACATAAGGAGGCAAGCTATACCCTAGAAGAAGCAAGAAACTAATCGTCTTGGCAACAAAACAAAGAGAATGAAAGCACACAAACATAACCTCACATCCAAATATGAATATAAAGGGAAACAATAATCACTATTCCTTAATATCTCCAATATCAATGGCCTCAACTCCCCAATAAAAAGACATAGATTAACAAACTGGATACGCAACGAGGACCCTGCATTCTGCTGCCTACAGGAAACACACCTCAGAGACAAAGACAGACAGTACCTCAGAGTGAAAGGCTGGAAAACAACTTTCCAAGCAAATGGTCAGAAGAAGCAAGCTGGAGTAGCCATTCTAATATCAAATAAAATCAATTTTCAACTAAAAGTCATCAAAAAAGATAAGGAAGGACACTTCATATTCATCAAAGGAAAAATCCACCACGATGAACTCTCAATCCTAAATATCTATGCCCCAAATACAAGGGCACCTACATACGTAAAAGAAACCTTACTAAAGCTCAAAACACACATTGCACCTCACACAATAATAGTGGGAGATTTCAACACCCCACTCTCATCAATGGACAGATCATGGAAACAGAAATTAAACAGTGATGTCGACAGACTAAGAGAAGTCATGAGCCAAATGGACTTAACGGATATTTATAGAACATTCTATCCTAAAGCAAAAGGATATACCTTCTTCTCAGCTCCTCATGGTACTTTCTCCAAAATTGACCATATAATTGGTCAAAAAACGGGCCTCAACAGGTACAGAAAGATAGAAATAATCCCATGCGTGCTATCGGACCACCACGGCCTAAAACTGGTCTTCAATAACAATAAGGGAAGAATGCCCACATATACGTGGAAATTGAACAATGCTCTACTCAATGATAACCTGGTCAAGGAAGAAATAAAGAAAGAAATTAAAAACTTTTTAGAATTTAATGAAAATGAAGATACAACATACTCAAACTTATGGGACACAATGAAAGCTGTGCTAAGAGGAAAACTCATAGCGCTGAGTGCCTGCAGAAAGAAACAGGAAAGAGCATATGTCAGCAGCTTGACAGCACACCTAAAAGCTCTAGAACAAAAAGAAGCAAATACACCCAGGAGGAGTAGAAGGCAGGAAATAATCAAACTCAGAGCTGAAATCAACCAAGTAGAAACAAAAAGGACCATAGAAAGAATCAACAGAACCAAAAGTTGGTTTTCTGAGAAAATCAACACGATAGATAAACCCTTAGCCAGACTAAGGAGAAGACACAGAGAGTGTTTCCAAATTAACAAAATCAGAAATGAAAAGGGAGACATAACTACAGATTCAGAGGAAATTCAAAAAATCATCAGATCTTACTAAAAAACCTATATTCAACAAAATTTGAAAATCTTCAGGAAACGGACAATTTCCTAGACAGATACCAGGTATCGAAGTTAAATCAGGAACAGATAAACCAGTTAAACAACCCCATAACTCCTAAGGAAATAGAAGCAGTCATTAAAGGTCTCCCAACCAAAAAGAGCCCAGGTCCAGACGGGTTTAGTGCAGAATTCTATCAAACCTTCATAGAAGACCTCATACCATTATTATCCAAACTATTCCACAAAATTGAAACAGATGGAGCCCTACCGAATTCCTTCTACGAAGCCACAATTACTCTTATACCTAAACCACACAAAGACACAACAAAGAAAGAGAACTTCAGACCAATTTCCCTTATGAATATCGACGCAAAAATACTCAATAAAATTCTGGCAAACCGAATTCAAGAGCACATCAAAACAATCATCCACCATGATCAAGTAGGCTTCATCCCAGGCATGCAGGGATGGTTTAATATACGGAAAACCATCAACGTGATCCATTATATAAACAAACTGAAAGAACAGAACCACATGATCATTTCATTAGATGCTGAGAAAGCATTTGACAAAATTCAACACCCCTTCATGATAAAAGTCCTGGAAAGAATAGGAATTCAAGGCCCATACCTAAACATAGTAAAAGCCATATACAGCAAACCAGTTGCTAACATTAAACTAAATGGAGAGAAACTTGAAGCAATCCCACTAAAATCAGGGACTAGACAAGGCTGCCCACTCTCTCCCTACTTATTCAATATAGTTCTTGAAGTTCTAGCCAGACCAATCAGACAACAAAAGGAGATCAAAGGGATACAGATCAGAAAAGAAGAGGTCAAAATATCACTATTTGCAGATGACATGATAGTATATTTAAGTGATCCCAAAAGTTCCACCAGAGAACTACTAAAGCTGATAAACAACTTCAGCAAAGTGGCTGGGTATAAAATTAACTCAAATAAATCAGTTGCCTTCCTCTATACAAAAGAGAAACAAGCCAAGAAAGAAATTAGGGAAACGACACCCTTCATAATTAGACCCAAATAATATAAAGTACCTCGGTGTGACTTTAACCAAGCAAGTGAAAGATCTGTACAATAAGAACTTCAAGACACTGAGGAAAGAAATTGAAGAAGACCTCAGAAGATGGAAAGATCTCCCATGCTCATGGATTGGCAGGATTAATATAGTAAAAATGGCCATTTTACCAAAAGCAATCTACAGATTCAATGCAATCCCCATCAAAATACCAATCCAATTCTTCAAAGAGTTAGACAGAACAATTTGCAAATTCATCTGGAATAACAAAAAACCCAGGATAGCTAAAGCTATCCTCAACAATAAAAGGACTTCAGGGGGAATCACTATCCCTGAACTCAAGCAGTATTACAGAGCAATAGTGATAAAAACTGCATGGTATTGGTACAGAGACAGACAGATAGACCAATGGAATAGAATTGAAGACCCAGAAATGAACCCACACACCTATGGTCACTTGATTTTTGACAAAGGAGCCAAAACCATCCAATGGAAAAAAGATAGCATTTTCAGCAAATGGTGCTGGTTCAACTGGAGGGCAACATGTAGAAGAATGCAGATCGATCCATGCTTATCACCCTGTACAAAGCTTAAGTCCAAGTGGATCAAGGACCTCCACATCAAACCAGACACACTCAAACTAATAGAAGAAAAACTAGGGAAACATCTGGAACACATGGGCACTGGAAAAAATTTCCTGAACAAAACACCAATGGCTTATGCTCTAAGATCAAGAATCGACAAATGGGATCTCATAAAACTGCAAAGCTTCTGTAAGGCAAAGGACACTGTGGTTAGGACAAAACGGCAACCAACAGATTGGGAAAAGATCTTTACCAATACTACAACAGATAGAGGCCTTATATCCAAAATATACAAAGAACTCAGGAAGTTAGACCGCAGGGAGACAAATAACCCTATTAAAAAATGGGGTTCAGAGCTAAACAAAGAATTCACAGCTGAGGAATGCTGAATGGCTGAGAAACACCTAAAGAAATGTTCAACATCTTTAGTCATAAGGGAAATGCAAATCAAAACAACCCTGAGATTTCACCTCACACCAGTGAGAATGGCTAAGATCAAAAACTCAGGTGACAGCAGATGCTGGCGAGGATGTGGAGAAAGAGGAACACTCCTCCATTGTTGGTGGGATTGCAGACTGGTAAAACCATTCTGGAAATCAGTCTGGAGGTTCCTCAGAAAATTGGACATTGAACTGCCTGAGGATCCAGCTATACCTCTCTTGGGCATATACCCAAAAGATGCCTCAACATATAAAAGAGACACGTGCTCCACTATGTTCATCGCAGCCTTATTTATAATAGCCAGAAAATGGAAAGAACCCAGATGCCCTTCAACAGAGGAATGGATACAGAAAATGTGGTACATCTACACAATGGAATATTACTCAGCTATCAAAAACAACGAGTTTATGAAATTCGTAGGCAAATGGTTGGAACTGGAAAATATCATCCTGAGTGAGCTAACCCAATAACAGAAAGACATACATGGTATGCACTCATTGATAAGTGGCTATTAGCCCAAATGCTTGAATTACCCTAGATCCCTAGAACAAACGAAACTCAAGACGGATGATCAAAATGTGAATGCTTCACTCCTTCTTTAAATGAGGAAAAAGAATACCCTTGGCAGGGAAGGGAGAGGCAAAGATTAAAACAGAGACTGAAGGAACACCCATTCAGAGCCTGCCCCACATGTGGCCCATACATATACAGCCACCCAATTAGGCAAGATGGATGAAGCAAAGAAGTGCAGACTGACAGGAGCCGGATGTAGATCGCTCCTGAGAGACACAGCCAGAATACAGCAAATACAGAGGCGAATGCCAGCAGCAAACCACTGAACTGAGAATAGTTCCCCTATTTTAGGAATCAGAGAAAGAACTGGAATAGCTTGAAGGGGCTCGAGACCCCAAAAGTACAACAATGCCAAGCAACCAGAGCTTCCAGGGACTAAGCCACTACCTAAAGACTATACATGGACTGACCCTGGACTCTGACCCCATAGGTAGCAATGAATATCCTAGTAAGAGCACCAGTGGAAGGGGAAGCCCTGGGTCCTGCTAAGACTGAACCCCCAGTGAACTAGTCTATGGGGGGAGGGCGGCAATGGGGGGAGGGTTGGGAGGGGAACACCCATAAGGAAGGGGAGGGGGGAGGGGGATGTTTGCCCGGAAACCGGGAAAGGGAATAACACTCGAAATGTATATAAGAAATACTCAAGTTAATAAAAAAAAAAAAAGAGTCCAGTTCTCCCACCAAAGCAAATACTGATATTCAAACACATCAGAGAAGCAAGATTTATAATTAAAATCACATTTTATGATAATGATGGAGGACTTTAAGAGGGATATAAATAATTCCCTTAAAGAAATATAGGACAACACAAGTAAATAAGTATAACCCCTTGAAGAGGAAACACAAAAATCCCTTAAAGAATTACAGGAAAACACAACCAAACAGGTGAAGGAATTGAACAAAACCATACAGGATTTAAAAATTGAAATACAAACAATAAAGAAAGCACAAAGGGAGACAAACCTGGAGATAGAAAACTTAGGGAAGAGATCAGGAGTCATAGACGTGAGCATCACTAACAGAATACAAGAGATAGAAGAGAGAATCTCAGGGGCAGAAGATACCATAGAAAACATTGACACAACCATCAAAGATAGTGTAAAACACAAAAAGCTCCTAACTCAAAACATCCAGAAAATTCACAATGAGACACAATGAGAACATCAAACCTAAGGATAATAGCTATAGAAGAGAGAGTGAAGATTCCCAAATTAAAGGGTCAGTAAACATCTTCAACAAAATTATCGAAGAAAATGTCCCTAACCTAAACAAAGAGATGCCCATAAACATACAAGAAGCCTACAGAACTCCAAATAGATTAGACCCGAAAAGAAATTCCTCCTGTCACATAATAGTCAAAAGACCAAATGCACAAAACAAAGAAAGAATATTAAAAGCAGTAAGGGAAAAAGGTCAAGTGACATATAAAGGCAGACATTTAAGAATTACACCAGACTTCTCACAAGAGCCTATGGAAGCTAGAAGCTCCTGGGCATATGTCATACAGACTCTAAGAGACCACATATGCCAACACAGGGGACTATATCCAGCAAAACTTTCAATTAAAATAAATTGAAAAACCAAGACATTCCATGATAAAACCAAATTTACACAATATCTTTCTACAAATCCAGCCCTAAAAAAGGATGGAAAACTCCAACACAAGGAGGGAAACTACAGCCTAGAAAAGCAAGAAAGTGATCTCCTCGCAATGAAACCAAAAGAAGAGAGACACACCAACATAAGTCCAACTCTAGCAACAAAAATATCAGGAAGTGAGAATCACTATTCCTTAATATCTCTCCACATTAATGGACTCAATTCCCCAATAAAAAAAAACATAGACTAACAGATTGGATATGTGAAAAGGACCTCAGAGACAAAGACAGATACTACCTCAGAGTAAAAGGCTAGAAAACAACTATCCAAGCAAATGGTTTGAAGAAATAAGCTGGAATAGCCATTGTAATATCAAATTCAGTCGATTTTCAACCAAAAGTTGTCAAAAAAGATAAGGAAGGAACCTTCATATTCACCAAAGGAAAAAATCCACCAAAATGAACTCTTAATCCTAAATATCTACGCTCCAAATGCAAGGGCACCTGCATTCATAAAAACCATACCAAAGCTTAAATCACACATTGCAACTTACACAAAAATAGTAGGAGATTGAAAAACCTCACTCTCATCAATGGACAGATCATGAAAACAGAAATTAAACAAAGACATAGAGAAACTAACAGAAGTTGTGAACCAAATGGATTTAACAGATATTTATAGAATATTCCATTCTAAAACAAAACGATATACCTCCTTCTCAATACCTCATGGTACCTTCTCCAAAATAGACTATATAATCAGTCAAAAAACAGGCATCAACAGATACAGGATGATAGGAATAATCCCATGTATCCTATCAGACCACCATAAGGCTGGTCTTCAATAACAACAATAATGAAAGAACGCTCACATATACATAGAAGTTGAACAATGCTCTATTCAATGAGAGGAATAAAGAAAGAAATTAAAGGCTTCCTAGAATTTAATGAAAATGAGGATACAACATACCCAAACTTATGGGACACAATGAAAGCAGTGCTAAGAGGAAAACTCATAGCTCTGAGTGCCTGCAGAAAGAAACAGGAGAGAGCATATATCAGCAGCTTGAAAGCACACCTAAGAACTCTAGAACAAAAAAAAAAACAAAAAACAAAAAACAAAAAAAAACCCAAAAAACAAAAAACCAAATGCACCCAAGAGGAGTAGAAGGTAGGAAATAATCAAACTCAGGGCTGAAATCAACCAAGTAGAAATAAAAAGGCCTGTAAAAAAAATCAACAGAACCAAAAGCTGGTTCTTTGAGAAAATCAACAAGATAGATAAACCCTTAGCCAGACTAACCAGAGGTCCCAGAGAGTATATCCAAATTAACAAAATCAGAAGTGAAAAGGGAGACATAACAACAGAATCTGAGGAAATTAAAAAAAACATTAGTTCCTACTACAAAAGCCTATATTCAACAAAATTGGAAAATCTGGAGGAAATGGACAATTTTCAAGACAAATACCAGATACCAAAGTTAAATTAGGAACAGATAAACTATCTAAAAAAAAAACCTCATAACTCCTAAAGAAATAGAAGCAGTTATTAAAAGTCTCCCACCAAAAAGAGCCCATGACCAGATGGGTTTAGTAAAGAATTTTGTCAGACCTTCATAGAAGACCTCATACCAATACTGTTCAAACTATTCCACAAAATTGAAACAGATGGAGCACTACCAAATTCCTTCTATGAAGCCACACTTACTCTTAAACCTAAACCACACAAAACCCAACAAAGAAAGAGAACTTCAAACCAATTTCCCTTATGAATATTGACACAAAGTACTTAATAAACTTCTTGCAAACCGAATCCAAGAACACATCAAAGCGATCATCTATCATGATCAAGTAGGCTTCATCCCAGGGATGCAGGGATGGTTCAATATATGGAAATCCATCAATGTAATACACTATATCAAAAAACTCAAATATAAAAGCCACATGATCATTTCATTAGATGCTGAGAAAGCATTTGACAAAATTCAAAACACCTTCATCATAAAAGTCCTAGAAAGATCAGGAATTCAAGGCCCATACCTAAGCATAGTAAAAGAAATATACAGCAAACCAGTAGCTAACATCAAACCAAATAGAGAGAAACTTGAAGCAACCCCACTAAAATCAGGGACTAGACAAGGCTGCCCACTCTCTCCCTACTTATTCAATATAGTTCTTGAAGTTCTAGCCAGAGCAATCAGACAACAAAAGGAGGTCAAGGGGATACAGATTGGTAAAGAAGAAGTCAAAATATCACTATTTGCAGATGATACGATAGTTTACTTAAGTGACACCGAAAGTTTCACCAGAGAACTAATACTAAGCCTGATAAAGAACTTCAGCAAAGTGGCTGGATATGAAATTAAATCAAACAAATCAGTAGCCTTCCTCTACTCAAAGTATAAACAAGCTGAGAAAGAAATTATGGAAATGGCAACCTTCACAAATTGTCCCAAAATAATATAAAATAGTTCGGTGTGACTTTAACCAAGCAAGTGAAAGATCTGCATGACAAGAACTTTAATGGCATCCAACACATGGGGAAAAGATCTTTACTAATCCTACATCTGATAGAGGGCTAATATCCAAAATATACAAAGAACTCAAGAAGTTAGACTCTGGAGAACCATATAACCCTATTAAAAATGGGGTACAGAGCTAAACAAAGAATTCTCAGCTGAGGAATATTGACTGGCTGAGAGGCACCTAAAGACATGTTCAAAAGCCTTAGTCAACAGGGAAATGCAAAGCAAATCAACCCTGAGATTCTACCTCACACCAGTCATAATGGCTACAATAAAAATCTCAGGTGACAGCAGATGCTGGCGAGGATGTGGAGAAAGACAAACACTCCTCCATTGTTGGTGGGATTGCAGACTGGTACAACCATTCTGGAAATCAGTCTGGAGGATCCTCAGAAAATTGGACATTCCACTACCTGAGGACCCAGCTATAGCTCTCCTGGACATATACTCAAAAGATGCTCCCACATACAACAAAGACACGTGCTCCACTATGTTCATAGCAGCCTTATTTATAATAGCCAGAAGCTGGAAAGAACCCAGATGCCCAGAGGAATGGATTAAAAAAATGTGGTACAACTAGACTACTCAGCTATCAAAAACAATGACTTCATGTAATTCATAGGCAAATGGATTGAACTAGAAAATATCATCCTGAGTGAGTTAACCCAATCACAGAAAAACACACATGGTATGTACTCACTGATAGGTGGATATTAGCCCAAAAGCTCCAATTACCCAAGATGCAATCCACAGACCACATGAAGCTCAAGAAGAAGGATGACCAAAATGTGGATGCTTCACTCCTTCTTAAAACAGGGAACAAAAATATCCATAGGAGTGTATATAGAGGCAAAGTTTAGAGCAGGGACTGAAAGAACGGTCATTCAGAGCCTGCCCCACGTGTAGCCCATATATATACAGCCACCAAAACAAGATAAATTTGATAAAGCTAATAAGTGCATGCTGACAGGAACCGGATATAGATCTCTCCTGAGAGACATAGCCAGAACTTGTCAAATACAGAGGCCAATGCTAGCAGCAAACCACCGAACTGAGAACTGGACCCTAGTTGGAGGAATTAGAGAAAGGTTTGAAAGAGCTGAAGGGATAAGAATAACAATGACTTTTATCATGAAGGGGTGTTGAATTTTGTCAAATGCTTTCTCAGCATCTAATGAAATGATCATGTGGTTTTGTAAAGTCCTGGAAAGAATAGGAATTCAAGGCCCATACCTAAACATAGTAAAAGCCATATACAGCAAACCAGTTGCTAACATTAAACTAAATGGAGAGAAACTCGAAGCAATCCCACTAAAATCAGGGACTAGACAAGGCTGCCCACTCTCTCCCTACTTATTCAATATAGTTCTTGAAGTTCTAGCCAGAGCAATCAGACAACAAAAGGAGATCAAGGGGATACAGATCGGAAAAGAAGAAGTCAAAATATCACTATTTGCAGATGACATGATAGTATATTTAAGTGATCCCAAAAGTTCCACCAGAGAACTACTAAAGCTGATAAACAACTTCAGCAAAGTGGCTGGGTATAAAATTAACTCAAATAAATCAGTTGCCTTCCTCTATACAAAAGAGAAACAAGCCGAGAAAGAAATTAGGGAAACGACACCCTTCATAATAGACCCAAATAATATAAAGTACCTCGGTGTGACTTTAACCAAGCAAGTAAAAGATCTGTACAATAAGAACTTCAAGACACTGAGGAAAGAAATTGAAGAAGACCTCAGAAGATGGAAAGATCTCCCATGCTCATGGATTGGCAGGATTAATATAGTAAAAATGGCCATTTTACCAAAAGCAATCTACAGATTCAATGCAATCCCCATCAAAATACCAATCCAATTCTTCAAAGAGTTAGACAGAACAATTTGCAAATTCATCTGGAATAACAAAAAACCCAGGATAGCTAAAGCTATCCTCAACAATAAAAGGACTTCAGGGGGAATCACTATCCCTGAACTCAAGCAGTATTACAGAGCAATAGTGATAAAAACTGCATGGTATTGGTACAGAGACAGACAGATAGATCAATGGAATAGAATTGAAGACCCAGAAATGAACCCACACACCTATGGTCACTTGATTTTTGACAAAGGAGCCAAAACCATCCAATGGAAAAAAGATAGCATTTTCAGCAAATGGTGCTGGTTCAACTGGAGGGCAACATGTAGAAGAATGCAGATCGATCCATGCTTGTCACCCTGTACAAAGCTTAAGTCCAAGTGGATCAAGGACCTCCACATCAAACCAGACACACTCAAACTAATAGAAGAAAAACTAGGGAAGCATCTGGAACACATGGGCACTGGAAAAAAATTTCCTGAACAAAACACCAATGGCTTATGCTCTATGATCAAGAATCGACAAATGGGATCTCATAAAACTGCAAAGCTTCTGTAAGGCAAAGGACACTGTGGTTAGGACAAAACGGCAACCAACAGATTGGGAAAAGATCTTTACCAATACTACAACAGATAGAGGCCTTATATCCAAAATATACAAAGAACTCAAGAAGTTAGACCCCAGGGAAACAAATAACCCTATTAAAAAATGGGGTTCAGAGCTAAACAAAGAATTCACAGCTGAGGAATGCCGAATGGCTGAGAAACACCTAAAGAAATGTTCAACATCTTTAGTCATAAGGGAAATGCAAATCAAAACAACCCTGAGATTTCACCTCACACCAGTGAGAATGGCTAAGATCAAAAACTCAGGGGACAGCAGATGCTGGCGAGGATGTGGAGAAAGAGGAACACTCCTCCATTGTTGGTGGGATTGCAGACTGGTAAAACCATTCTGGAAATCAGTCTGGAGGTTCCTCAGAAAATTGGACATTGAACTGCCTGAGGATCCAGCTATACCTCTCTTGGGCATATACCCAAAAGATGCCTCAACATATAAAAGAGACACGTGCTCCACTATGTTCATCGCAGCCTTATTTATAATAGCCAGAAAATGGAAAGAACCGAGATGCCCTTCAACAGAGGAATGGATACAGAAAATGTGGTACATCTACACAATGGAATATTACTCAGCTATCAAAAACAACAAGTCTATGAAATTCGTAGGCAAATGGTTGGAACTGGAAAATATCATCCTGAGTGAGCTAACCCAATCACAGAAAGACATACATGGTATGCACTCATTGATAAGTGGCTATTAGCCCAAATGCTTGAATTACCCTAGATGCCTAGAACAAACGAAACTCAAGACGGATGATCAAAATGTGAATGCTTCACTCCTTCTTTAAATGAGGAAAAAGAATACCCTTGGCTGGGAAGGGAGAGGCAAAGATTAAAACAGAGACTGAAGGAACACCCATTCAGAGCCTGCCCCACAGGTGGCCCATACATATACAGCCACCCAATTGGACAAGATGGATGAAGCAAAGAAGTGCAGACCGACAGGAGCCGGATGTAGATCGCTCCTGAGAGACACAGCCAGAATACAGCAAATACAGAGGCGAATGCCAGCAGCAAACCACTGAGCTGAGAATAGGTCCCCCGTTGAAGGAATCAGAGAAAGAACTGGAAGAGCTTGAAGGGGCTCGAGACCCCAAAAGTACAACAATGTCAAGCAACCAGAGCTTCCAGGGACTAAGCCACTACCTAAAGACTATATATGGACTGACCCTGGACTCTGACCCCATAGGTAGCAATGAATATCCTAGTAAGAGCACCAGTGGAAGGGGAAGCCCTGGGTCCTGCTAAGACTGAACCCCCAGTGAACTAGACTATGGGGGGAGGGCGGCAATGGGGGGAGGGTTGGGAGGGGAACACCCATAAGGAAGGGGAGGGGGGAGGGGGATTTTGCCCGGAAACCGGGAAAGGGAATAACACTTGAAATGTATATAAGAAATACTCAAGTTAATAAAAAAAAAAAAAAAGAATAACAATGACAACCAACCAGAGTTTCCAGGGATTAAACGACCACCCAAAGACTATACATGGATTGACCCAGGGCTCCAACTGCATATGTAGCAGAGGATGACCTTGTTGGACACTAGTGGAAGGGGAAGCCCTTGATCCTGCCAAGATTTGACCACCCCCCAGTGCAAGGGAAGGTTGGGGGAGGGTAGATGGGAAGGGGAACACCCTTATAGAAGCAGGGGAGTGGGTGATAATAGGGGGCTTATCGACAGGAAACTGGGAAAGGGAATAACATTTGAAATGTAAATAAAGAAATGTATCCAATAAAAAAAGTGAAAAATAAAAAAAGAAGAAGAAAATAGAAGCAATGAATTTGCCAAGGTAGAAAAAAATTCCAACTCCAGTCTTGTGTATTTCATAATGAAATTTATATAAGTTCCCTTATTTCCAGTCATAGTTTTCAATGCTGACAGCTTTATTAGTAATACTGAAAGATTTTGAGCTATCATTCTATCTAATATTCTTAACAAATCCCCTTGTTTCCTTGGCAGAAAAGATATAAATTGTCATTGCTTATTCCTACTGAACTTTGAAGTAGAAAATTCTTTTTGCTTGGTCAACCTAAATCAACCATGTAATGCAGCCCCTTTGGGTAATAATTACACCTGAAATATGTACCTGCGTAGAAGAAAGAAAAAACATCTCAATTCCAACTTCTTTTCATTTCCATTTATAAAACCCTATGTATTTCTTGGGTCTCCTATCCAAAGAATATAACTCTATATTTTCCTAGATACTTACTTGCTAATATATGTTTGTCAATTCTTAAGCCCTCATCACAACACAAACACACGCACACACACACACACACTTGTTTCATAATAAATTAGAAAAATGTGTATCTTATATGTTCTTCTATATGTATTATTCTAATATATGTATTAGTAAATCAACTCTCAAAAGCAAACTTTTAGGCTCAGCGAATCACTTTCCAAATCAGTTGTTAAATATTCTGAGCAAGCACTTTCCCCTCAGCATTCATGTCAGAAGACTTCCTGTGTCCTCAAAATATTTATATTCATTACAATAATAAATTGTCCACATCATCATCAATATGTTAGAAAATTAATATTGATAAAGGCATTTTATACTTATTGGAAAAACAGTTCTCCGTGAGACCATAAAAAGAAACTCTTGGTCAGCTTCAAGGCTCTCCTCATTATTTAAGGAGAGTATTAAAAGTATATCTTCTGCAGAAAAGCTGAGATGAAATTTCCTCTTCTTTACTGTTTTCAGTGTTAAATGGACAAGCAGGGTGATGATTCATTTATATGGTGGATCCGAATGTCCTCTAGGATAGCAGCAATAATGCTCAGGAAGAGGAATGGTGCAGCTTATCAATGAGGACCATTCAGTCAGCCACGCAGAACCACATCCTCTCTACATAATTGACCGGGATGACTGAACTACAGTTTTAGCTGCCACAAATACATGCTGCTCTGTCCTACCATCTTTCCTCCACAGGTTTCCGAATTTCATGTCTACTTTCAAGTGCCCCATAGTGCCTAGTTTAAAAGATGCCTACTGTGTGAACACTCAAAGAAATTACACCCTTCTTTATCCCAGAGTTACGGCTGAGGGTTCCGTCCAAAGTTCATAGAAAATGCAGTTCAAATTGTCTTGCACAATACATGCACACTTACCCATAAACAACCCAAAGCACAACAGTCTATTCATTGTAAAATTTTATGTTATGGAATGAAATCTATACAAACAGGAAAATAATTGTAATCTTACTGCTTAGAGAAAAACTTTCAGAAATCCTTTTAATATATAATAGTATATAAGTGAAAACCAAGACTGAAAGCACAGAATGTCAGCTACATTTTTTAAATATTGCTTTTTACTCTCAGGACAACCATTTTATCTGCAGGCAAGAAGTTAATCATTTTCAAGTTAATGTAAATTCATTCCTATCATAAATTTTAGAGCCTATGTAAATTTTGCTTGAAAAAAATAGCATTTTTCTATCAATTTGGGTTTCTTCCCTTTTTTAATCTCCACAATCATATCCAAGTTGTTTGGATCAGTTCAAGCACAGTGTTACTATAAATCATCCAGCCATGTTCTATTTCACATTCATTTTGTTGGTATTTAAGGAGAAATTCTATATAATCTTTATTAAGTCTTCTTCTATTAGACCTGGCTTCTCCATTTTCTTTTCAGGAATGATCCCTGCTAGGACTCAGTCAAATCCACTCCATGTTTGAGGGATATGAAAAACAATTAGCCATCAACTAAAACTCTACAGAGCTTCATGAAACACAATGATATTGCTGATGTGTGTTTATCTTAGTCAGTGTTTTATTGCTGTGAAAAGACACCTTGACCATTTCAATTCCTATAAAGGAAACACTTAATTGGTCTTCAACAGTTTAGTCCATTAAAAACATGGTTGGAAGAAGGGAGGCACATAGGCAGACACGGAGCTGGAGAGGTAGTCGAGAGTTCTATATCAAGGGTAGCAGGCAGCAGGAAGAGAGAGACTCTGGGCTTGGATTGAGCACCCACAGTGACACACTTCCTCCAAGAAGGTCACACCTACTCCAACATCCACTCCAACAAGGCCATGCCTACTCCAACAAGGCCACACTTTCTAACCTCTCAAGTAGTAAGACTCCTTACTGAACACACATTCAAATATTTGAGGTGGGGTGGGGATGGGCTATTCCTAGTGAAACCACTACAGTTGCCTTAGAGATTACAACCAACAAAGCACTTCTTTGCAAGTCTTTCTATCTCCAAGGTCAGTTTCTGAAACACAAGACACAGTCCCTAGACCCTTTCAGTCACATTCTAGTTCTAGATTCTAGAACTCCACTCAACTGAGCTCAAGTCTACCTTACTCCAGCAGTAGACTCTTTCTCCATACAAGTTCCTAGAACAGAGCCATACCCTGTACAGTATGTATCCCCCAACCCAGCATAGACCAGATTAGATGACGTACTTGGTCTCTAGGCCCAAACTCCTATTCTATTTCCCAAATAAGTGTGAGAGCAAAATCTGGTTGCCTTCATGCTGAGCCTTTTAGAAAGTGTATGTGGTCATTCTGGTTTTCTAGAATCTCTCTGATACAAATCTCAAAAGTTTATTTAGAAACTTGGAAATCAAGGTATTGGCATTTTGTCCTCTCTATTCTATGTGACATCTTCTACATGAGCTCATGTTAATGAAGTAGCAGGGGAAATGGCACAAAAAAGAAATAGAGTAAACGGAGAATTCCAAAGAACACAATAGAGCTGTGAAAATCCATCAGACAGCTTGCCTACTTAGCTGTCCATCTACCAACCTGCCTGCTTAACTATCTTTGTCTGCAGAAAGGTTTGCTTTTCTTCATTGTTTTTAGGTTGGTTTAGTCTTGCCCCTTGAATAAATCAATCTGCCCATTCCTCAAGTTCTGAAATAATTAAAACATTTAATCTGTAGCTTTCTGTCCGTGGATATTGATCCTCCTCTGTCCTCACATTTGGAGTTAGTGAGTGGATAACTTTCCTTCTGCTTCCAATCGTGAAAGTTTCATTTGAAAGATAAGCAATGTATAACAAGGGTTTCTCTAGAAGAACAAAACTGATAACAAAGAATAAATATTGAAACAGGTTTATTAGAGTGTGGTATCACAGTATTTGCTGGGTAGTCGACCAATAGTTGTCTTCACACTAACGAGACTCAGTCTGTAAAAATCTTATGGTCCCTATCTGGTGCTGAGATATTGGATAAATGTGGTAGAACCACTGGTCTTTTTTGAACATTTGGGAAGCTAAATAATCTGGGATCTGTTATCAGCAAAAGGTGGGGCAACAATAGCAACAGTGGCTCCAGCAGCCAAAGGGTGGATGGGCCAGCAGCAAAGAGTAGGAAAGAAAGGAAAAGGAGGAAAGGGGCTTCCCCCCCCAGAACTTCCTCATCTCTGGGCTCTGCAGAAGGAACCAGCTCCATTTAAGTTAATATAATCGAGAATGACTTTCACAAGCATGCACAGATGCTCTACATGGGCAATTCTGTACATTCTCAACATGAGAGTCATTACCAATCAAAAGCAATGTGTCAAAAGGAATATATTATTGTCTAGCAAATTATAACACTAAAATAGGATTGTGTTTCTTCGACATTTACTTTACAGCTCAAACTGGCAAACTATTCCAAATATTGGATGTAATCTCTGGAATAGATTTGGACATATGAACCTGTCAAATATTCATTAGGAGCTTGCAATAAAATTCAGTGTCCTTTCTTACTTCTCTTTCATAATTCTCTTAACTCCTTTCTCCATCCTTATCGTGGGTTCCAGGAGACTAAATGTTATCTGTAAGGGGGCACACAGTAAATATTTTGCATACTATATGACCTTTGTTGCAGCTACCCAGCTTTTGTGTGGTAGGACAAAAATCGCTTCGAAAATACATAAATAAATGCTCTTCATTGTGTAACAGTTAACTTAATTATGGAATCAAGTGGTGCTTCACAATTCGTGTTATTAAGCACTGTTTTAATTATTTTCCATTGTTGAAAATACCCTCGCTTTTCAGTTCATTTTTCATTTTTTGCTTTCTTGATCTTAAGGGGTACCGCCTGTCTTGCTGGCATGACATATCTTCAATTATACATATTTCTCCACTAGAATTAATGATCTCCTGTGTAGGATCACTAGGAAGGAGAAAAAAATGGGACCACATTGGGGGAACAAAAGTGTTGAGAAAGTGAATCTAACCGTACACGTGAGTGAGGAAAGAAAAGCAGTCAAAGAAACATTTTCAAAAGATGAGAAAACTTCAGGCATATGCCAAAACTTGACTTCAAATACATTGCTATAATATGTCTTTCTAGTAATATAAAACACCAGAGGAACACATTCAGGGCATCACATTCAAGGTAGTCAAGAGACATGATTTATAGTGCTTTTTCTTCCTATTAAGATCCTTCCATCAAAAGTCCAATGGAATAGAACAAGATACAGTCATTATGTTGTTCGAGAACCAGCTACGTGACCAGTTACTGTCAATTTAGTTGAGTTTTATTTCTGAGCATCTTAATAACATATAAATAGTGACAGTCATGTAGGGGCAAATTTAGATACATAGTAAAGCAAAGAAATAGAACAACTACGGAGTGAGGAACAGAGATGTTCAGACCTTTCTCAAAGCAGGTAAAGTAAAAATCTATTAAGAAAGGTGAAGTTGTTCTGGGTACCATAAAGAGAAAAGTGGGATTGTCCTGGGAAATGTTTTAAGGGAAGTCACCTCAGAGTCATGGCCAGTGTGATAAATATGTGCTCTCCTCTTTTTCCAGTCCACTTTTCAAGTTAGTGTGCAAAATAATGCACCTCCCTTTTGCTAGACCTCTTTGCTCATTCCCTCCAATCGCCTCACTTTTGCTACTATATCTCATATAAGCCCATCATACTTTCTCTTTTCATTTTCTTCTCTTTGTCCCATCTCCCTTTATATTTCTCTTTCCCATCATGATTCTCTTTCTAATCACACTGAGGCATGTGGTAGTGTGTGTGTGTGCGCGCGCGCGCACACACACACACACACACACACACACACACACACACACACACACACACGTGATAGGAATATTTAGGAGCCAGACCATTTGCCAATTTAGCATTTACAGAAAACTCTATGCAACTAGAATTGTGATGTTATTCATAGTGGTTAGAGAAGTATTGACTCATTGGAGATTAAATGACCCCTCCGTCCTATTCAGGAAGATGTGCAAATCCTGTCGTGCTGAGCAGAGCAATTGTATCAGCCAATAATGAAGTGTGCACTTAAGAAAAGTCAAATCTGGGGAATGGAAAGGGAAGGATAGTGGGAGAGAAGATGAGGAGAGACAGATAAAATTAAGAGGCAATTGAGGGGTAGCGTGGAAATCTAATACAGTAGAAACCTCCTAAAATATGTGCATGCATCTATGAAGGCAGTTCAAATTAAATTGACAAATAGGGAGACAGAGACCCAACTGGCCATGTCTTGTCACCAAATGAAGCTTTTAGTACCGGGTTCTGGTTACATCTAATTGAGTTATGGGCTAAAGGGGCCCCACAGGAGTCATCAAACATCCCAGGCTCTTTCTAAAACAATAGGTTATTCTCCAAAAAACAGACAGCACGGCCCCATTACTGAAGACAATACTTACACAACTCATTGAACATGTAAGCTGCTGCCTTTAGAGAACCCTCACACCTATATTCTAGTATCTTTGCTATAAGAAGAGACTCTGCACATTATTGAAAGAAATTCATATCAAGATATACTATGACAAAACTGTCATTGGATGTGGATGGATCAGGGACCTGAGTGGAAGAGGAGATAGGAAGGGAGGGATCTGGGGAAAGCAGGAAGAGAAGACCAGATAGAAAACAGAAATCAGTGGTGGGAGGGGAGATCTTTAGGACACACTAGAGACCTGGGAGGGCAGAGGATCTAGGGAGTCTATGAGAGCAACTTCAGCTGAGACTCCTAGGAGTGCGGGACATGGAGCCTGAAGTTGCTACCTTTTGTAGCCAGACAGGACTCCCAATGGAGAAATAAGGACTCCAAGCCACCCACAAAACCTTCAACTCAAATTTATTCGGCCTACAAGAAGTGCAGGGACAAAGATGGAGCACAGACTGAGGGAATGGCCAACCAATGACTGGCCCAGCTTGATATGCATCCCACAATGCAACCAATCTCTGACACTACTAACCGTTCTCTTGCTATGCTTGTGGTCAGGAGTTTACTTAGTGTAACTGTCCTCTGAGAGCCTCCATCCAAAAGCTGACTGAGACAGATGCAAAGACCACACAGCCAAACATTAAACGGAGCTTGGGAAATCTTGTGGAAGAGTTGGGGAACGAATTAAAGAAGGCAGAGGGAATAAGGACTCCACAAGAAGACCTACAGAGTTAAATAACTTAGACCTTGGGTGTTTCCGGAAACTGAACCACCAACCAAAGAGCAAACAAGGACTAACACCCCCACTCCCCTGAATATATGTAGCAAATGTGAAGCTTTGTCTTCATGAGGATACCCAAACTGGAACGGGGCTAATTCTGATTCTTGCCTGCGTATAGATCCTGTGGCCCCAACTGGGTTGTCTTGACTGTCCTCAGTGGTAGAGTATGTACCTAGACCTGCAGTGACTTGAGGTGCCAGAATGGGTTGGTACCCAGGGGTCTTCCCCCTTCTCAGATGTGAAGGGGGAGGGGGAGAAAGGAGACAGAGCAGTATGAGGGGAAGACTGGGAGCAGGGGTCTGTGATCTGGGTGTAAAGTGAATAAAAAGTAGATTGATGGGTGGGGAGCTTTCCTCAGTAGACATGGTACAGAGAATGGGAGACCTTGGAACACATATCCCTAAATGGGATGTCTCATTCAAATCCTTCCTTTCCAGCTCAGGGTGCCTCAGGGAGCAGGAGGTAGAAAGAATGGAAAAGCCAGAGTAGATGGAGGACACCAAGAAAACAAAGCCCTCTGAATCAAGATGAAGAAAGTTCTCAAGAACTCACAGAGACTAATATGGAATGCCCAGGCCCTGCATGGGTCAGTACCAGGAACCCTACACTAATAATATGGTTTATTAGGTGCTTGAGTGTGTGTGAGAATGGGTCTCTGCCTTTTGTGTCCTCTCTTGGGCTCTTTCCTTTCCTTTTTTAAATTTTATTTTATTTTATTTTTTAGGTCTATATTGTCTGACTTTGGGGTGATAGTTTTTGTTTTATCTTATTACAGCTTATTTGGTTGCATTTTTTTAAATGAATGAATAAATGAATAGAAAGCCAGCCACTAAAGTAAAGGTTAACAATAGAACTGTCATCTGTACCTACTGGAAGAGGGAAAATCCATTTTCTTTAATAGGGTGATACTGGTGACAGCAACCAATACAGGGCAAATCTCATGCTTAGGAGCAGCTAACCAACAAATGGACTTCACAGGATTTTTGGGGTGTGCTTATGTTTGGTTACAGTTTGGTGGGGTTTTTGCTTGTTTTTCTTTTGAGGGTCATATTGATTTTGTTTTCTCGATTTGAGGTATTTTGTTATATTGGGTTTTTGCTTTGTTTATTGAGAAAGAAAACATTGGGCGGCTAAGGAAGAAGTAAGGATCTGAGTAAAACTGGCAGAGGGGAAGAATATATTCAAAATATATTTAAACATAACGATTGTGTTACATAATAAAAAATCTATTTAACAAAAAGAAAAATAAAAGTCAAATTATTCGGGCAGGGAGGTACATACCTGTAATCCAAGATTTTGAGGCAGAGGCAGGAAGGTCAAACAACCAGTGGGTTGTATAGTGAAACCTTATTTAAAACAGTAAGAGCAGGAGAAAAATGGAGAGAAGTAGAAAGGAAAGAGAAGTATGAAGATGAGGGAGGAATAGGAAAAGAAGGAAAGAAAGAAGAGAACAAATAATATCCAATGGCCTCTCTCTTTAGTCATCTAGAAAAATCATTGCACAAATACCAATGGAATTCATCATCTACATAAGCAGCAGATGGTAGCCTGTGGGAAGAACTAAGTGGAAAATCAAACTGTAATTTGATGGTAACTAAATAAGCATGGGATTGTAGAAAGGTTATTTGATATCACAATAGTTTAATGGCATTAGGGTGACATAATATGAAACACATCCACTTGCCCAGAGAAACACCCATCTGAGTTGATCCAGAGCTCTGTATGTTTTACCTAGAATAACTTGAAATTCCCACACAAGAGCAACACGTTTCTTGGGAAGACAAGTATGTGAGTTTCAAATGTTATTTTGGGGAGTATTGTGGGATAAAGACTGGCAGCCTTTATCTCCCATCTGCCTCTTTTTCTACAGCTGAGCAACCATTACTTTGATGCTAAGGTTGGTGAGGCCTTGGTGGGGATAGAGTGTCATGGTTTCCGCCCCAGGGCCAGGGCCCTGGTGTGAGCTTCCACAAGTGTTTATGGCTGCTGTTGGCATAATGCTCGTTTGTATAAAAAACATACATATTTTCTGGACCCAGTACTAGCAGTGAGGATTCTTTCTTTCAGAGGAATGTCCTCACTGTTAATGTTAATGACTCCATGATAATTAAAGACATACAAGTCCAGAAGTCCAGGGTGTGGCTATGTCTCAGCAAAACGGTAAATACTGGGACCTTCAGGACAGCCCTTAAGGCTATGGGAAAGAGCTCTAAATTCAGGAGTTATAAAATATATCATTTCTCAGCTATGCAAAACAAATAAGGATGCAATGAAACTTATGAAGAGCTTAACAAAACTCAAGGAACAGAGGTAGCTACACTATGAGCCAGCTTATCAGAAAGATACAAAGCATGGAGGAACACAGGCAGGCAGATTCCTGAGTTCAAGGTCAGCCTGGGACACAGTAGTAGTAGAAATTGTAATTTCAGGACAAGGTCCCACCTAGCTCAACAAAGGCAGACAGATTTTTTTTTAATTCTTTTGCAAATTTAAGAAAAAAAAAACGTGCTTGCAGTCTCCTATTAATCAAATGGTTGGGGTGCTGATTCATAGGATAATCAAACAGAAACCTGAAGCAAATGACTAAATTGATATGTAAATAAAAAACTGGGCTTTTTGGTCTATAGAAATAACAGTTCTTTAGAATTTTTCTCTAGAGAAACCTGAGCTACCTGGAGATCTCTGGAGAGCAAAAACAGCTCTTTGAGAATTTTTTCTATCAGGATTTCTGACTTGGTCAGAATATCCAATAATGTTCTATAACAGCTTTTCTGATTTTGTCAGAAACCCCAGGAGATATCCAGATAGCTTTTACAATTTTTACTAGCAGAGAGAGCTGTTACAAAGAGAGAGATTTTAGAATAGCAAGAAAAAGCTGTATTAGAACAGAAGTAGAACACAGCAGAACCGAACACACGCACGCACGCAAGCACGCACGCACGCAAGCACGCACGCACGGGGTGAGGGGTAGGGGTGGAGACAGAGAGACAGCAGTCTGGAAAGCCATCTCAGCAGAACCTAGGCTGCCAGCTTGGGCCCATGATTTGATGTTTCACCATTTCCAAACAACCCTTCTCTCAGAACCTTCTCCGAGCTGAGGCTGGTCCTTGGCACTTTGACGGATAGAGTTTTGGTTAGCCATGAATGCCAACTTGACATTGACTAGAATCCTAAGTGACATACCTCTGGGAAGGTCTGTGAAGGCATTGGCCAGAAGTGTTCACTAAGGGAAGGATTCACTCTCCCACAGAGGGTGATGATTCTCAATTACACCTCAAATACAAAAGAGGTAGGAGAAAAAAACTTGTTGCTTTGCCTGTCTGCCTTCACTTCTTGCAGTTAAGTGCATCTATTCTGTTGCCGCTACTGTCGCCATCATTCTTTATTGACATGAATGCCATCTTCTGAAGCAGCTCTGTTAGAATCTTTCTGGCCCTCAGCACTTGGCTGAGGTCATTGCCTCATCCAGTTTTGTGCATTAAGCAGCTATGGGATTCTCAACCTCTTTGGTGTGCAGAATGCCATTATTGAACTACCCAACCTCGAAAAGCAAAGTCAATCTAGTGAATCTCTTATGTATTTTTATTATTACCAGGTATTAGATTTTTTATTATTTTAAGGTGTACTTTGACCAATTTTATATGACAAGCCAAGAACACAACATGCTAATTTTTAAGATTTTTTTGAGGTTATAATTACACCATTTTTCTCCCTCTAAACCTTCCTGTTTACCTTCCTGATCTCTTCCAACTGAATGTAAGGCCTTTTCCCCACTAATTATTCTCTCTCTCTCTCTCTCTCTCTCTCTCTCTCTCTCTCTCTCTCTCTCTCTCTCATACATGTGCATATATTCACAAAGATAGTAGTATATAGGTTGAACACATTGTATTTATTTATTTAGGCATATAGAGCCTTATATGTTTATATTAATCTTGGATAAGCCAGTCTAAAATATTTTCATAATATCTAATAATTATATCAGTTGTATTCCTCTTATTTTAATACAATTTTTGTATCGATGAGTTTTAAAATAGACAATTGAGATTTAATCAAATCTTGTAAGCAAGGGAATCATTTTTTTATCTCTCCCATGATTTTGCTTTTAAAGCTTAGAGAATATTGTTTACTTAATTATTATGCTATGTGCTGTTAATAAGAGCATCATGAAAACCACCCAGGTACACAAAGACAACATGCTACACATGTTGGATTCTCATCTACTTAGGAGACTGAACATGTAGAGAGGCCCTATGGATATCAGCCCAGTAGATCATATTACATTAGCTTCATTCCACATCATTTAGACCAACAGTGGCCTCCTTCCTTACTTAGTGTTGGCACAGTGACAGACATAGAGTTAAGTTTATAAGGTACTTTGTGGAGTGGAAAGTACATAGGATCATGGGAGTTGTATGTCGGGAGACCCAGCTTTAGGAAGGTACGAAAAGCAATTGTGTGGTATAGAGGTCATGAAACATTACAGCAGCTTCCAGCTGACCAGGTTCAATGCACCCTGGCTAAGGATGAGGAGAAGAAATGATGAACCTAGAGAGATAATTCCTAGGAATTTACACTGCTTAGTTTCGAATATTAGCTTTACAGTGTGGAAAACATAAAAAATGTAAGAAAGTACAGCAGTACCTGTCTGCTAGCAGACTAATAAAAATTCTAAGGTTTTCCTTTATAACTTGCTTAACTGTGGGCAGGTTACTGATGCTCACCAGCTCATTTGAGAAATGCTGACAACAAAACTGCGTCCTAGGGTTAGTGTAAGGACTAGCTACAACAGTCCACATAAAGAGCTTATTATAGTGTCTGACATACAGACTATTCTGATAAAAAGCTATCACCTTCTTGTGTAGTGTTAGAGTTTCTCAGCATAGACTCTTCCCAAGGAGAATCACAGCTGCTGTCCAGAAAGTATATAAGGGGTGTGTGTGTGTGTGTGTGTGTGTGTGTGTGTGTGTGTGTGTGTGCTTTTCTAAGTAAGTAAATAAGTTATATTTGATTTCTCCTTTCTTCAAGAATTCCATGACGGGAGCCATGATTAAAAATCATTATGCTTATATGCAAAAGATAATTCTTAAATCTTGTAATCAATATAAAGTATGAAGCAACTATAAAATTAGCCTTTTAAAAATGATAAATTTATTAATTTTCTATATACACTGTAAAGGTGATAAATTTAGACAAAAATATTTTTTCAATTTAAGAACTGTCTTCTCTTGTCAAAATTAATATTTCAAGTTAAGTAGAAAAACACAGAATTAATAGAAAGGCAAAGAGGATTGTGACTCGAGTCTGTCAATGTATTGATGAGCCAATAAAGAAAATATGGCTGGCATTCCTCTTGGTTCATAGAAAAATTGTTCTGTTGTTCACAGGATTACACGCTGAGTTTTTCTCACATGCAAACTACAGATAATGCTTATTTTGTGTTATTTTGATAAAATTTCTTGACAACTATTGGACAATGATGCTGCTTTTGTCTAGACTCTCAACACATGAGTAAGGCTGGTGCTGTATTTAGAGAACTGAGTTCCATTCCAAAGTGGGCGCCCACGGCTGGATTCTGACATACACACTTGCATTGCTTTATCTGCCAAATCATTTCATTCACTGAGCATTAAAGCTCAAACCCAGTAGGACAAAATTAGAGGAATAAAACCGGAAAATCTTCTAGAATATTTGTCTTTTGACATAGGGTTATAAGTGTTTTCGCTGAAATCCTTTGCATGCAATCTGTGCCATAGCTAGTCCAGATTATTTTTCCTTAAAAGATTTTGATTTTATTTTTAGGTTAGGTATAAACATGGCATGGCAGCAGACATGGCGTAGCAGTCAAGAGTCCCTGTTGCTCATTCAGATGATTGAAGTTGTGGTACCAGTATTCATGTCTGTTACTCTAGCTTCAAAGGATCTAGAATGTTCCTCTATACTCCATGCATGCCTGCATGTACATACACACATTCATACACGTGCACACACACACACACACACAGACAAACACACACACATTATTACTTAGAAATTATTTGATAAACGATTGTGAAAAATGTGCAGGTATTGCTAATAGAAAACAAATGATAAAATGAATTAAAAAACATAAACATTAGATTAGAATTTAAGTTAAACTTTTATAATCCTATAAATTCTGTTTGTTGAGTTCAGAATGAGCCTTTCTTTCTTAAGACCATATATGTCATATAATGGAAACTAAATTAAAATTCTTTTAAGGTATTGAGTTTATAAATAAGATAGGACTCTCTAAAAATGGATTAAAGTAGTGTATCACTGCAATGCTCTAGAGATGACCAAATAACAATGTAGTAGTTGCTTTGTATGAGGAGCTCAGGTTCTGCTCAGGTGTTTAGATGATACTTATCTGCAGCCCTATTCCATAAGGAACATGTGTATCATCACGGAAGAGAAAAGTGATGGCTACTTATATCCCTTCAGTCCCACCAGAAAGAAGAGAAGACATTCTAAAAAAAATACATAAAATGAATTGGAAATTGTCCACATACTGATAAGGATTATGTTTGTTAAATAAATATTGTTTTACATTTAGTCATTAATGTCACTTTAATTGGACTTAATCAAGAACCAAAATGCAAATAAACTTTTAGGTAAGTTGAAGTCGTCAACAATGTATTTAACAATCGATTAAGAGGAAGCTATCTAGTTGCTAAGGTTTATTAACACTAGTGTGGGGGATAAAGTGCATTATTAATCTGATGGAATCTAGAGTCACCTTGTAGAGTAAGTTAGCTTCTAGATATACCTATGAAAAGTCATCTTGATTAGATGAGCCTCTGTGGTGCCAGTAAGGAAAGAGCTAGCTTAGGTTAGCCTCTGGGTATATCTATAGAGAGTTATTTTTATTAAGTTAATTACAGTTATTAGGTTAAAATGGGTACTAGACTGCAAAAAAGGGGAGAAAATTGGTTGAGTAGCAGCATTCTTCTGACACTGCTTCTTCACCATGATTGCAATGTGACCAACCACCTCATGTTCCTGCAGTCACGACTCTGTCTACAATAAACTGTATCCTAAAAATGTAGCCTAAACTCCCTCTCCCTTAAATTGTTTTTGTTCATGTATATTGCCATGGCAATAGGAAAACAAATACAGCTAGCAATGCAAACATCTTTGTTATATTGGAGAATTTTGTAATTCAGACTTGAATAGATTCCTTCTTTTGAGGGAAATGTCTTTTTGTTTTTCTTAAATTTTTCCTTGCAAAGCCACGTTTTCAACATCTTTCTAATTAAATTACCTCCTTTAGATACTCACATAATTTGTGTTCTATTGTCATTTTCAGAGATGGCTTAAATTGAGGCCATCTCTATTCTGCCTGATGTCACAAACATCTGCTCTTTGATTGCAGTATGCTGCTTTTATGATTTTGTTTCAAGAATTCTGGATTTTATTTACATGTGTCAGATTACAACCTATAAAAGTTGAAGTGGCTGCTTATCATTAAGACTTTCAAAAGATAATAAGATATATGTAGGCACACGCTAATAAATCCCCTTCCCATTATATTATCCCCTGTGGCATACAAAATCAGAGTCCCTTAGTTATGCCACAGAAGAGAGGTAAAAGATGAGAGTGTGAGGGGGTTTGTTTCAGACCTGCCTCTAATTTCACAGTGGAGGTTAATTAGAGTTTGCTGTGCAGGTTAAAGGCATGGTTGTGGACTGGGGGCTATTAGGAAGGAGACAGATGCATGTCTATGGCTATTGAGTTATTCAACTTAAGTAACAAACACTGCTTTTGCTGCTTTGAGCGATCGTCATCTAACATGGGTTCCTTTTCCTTTTCTGTATCTGTAATGGAGAGCTTATGCTTCTCTTACTGAAAACTGAACCCCAGTTTGGCTTGTCAAGTACTTTTTCAAAGTCTCAGTTACACGAAAACCTAGGATTAGAGAAAAATCAATACGTAGGGAAAAAAGTATTTTTATTGTATGGGAATTGTGTGTGTGTGTGTGTTGTATATAAATCTCAGAGAGAAGAATACAAGAACATATACAATATTAGATGCTGCAAAGCAGGGTTCAAGAATCTAGGGACTACAAAATACTAAAGAACAATCTGGAAATGCTGATTAAATGCTAAAAGAGAAGAAAGAGCTCTCAACTTCTCCTGTTCATAAAACTGACCATTCTGTTTTCCAAGCACTTCTTGGGGACAAACAGTTTTAGTTTTAGAGTAGGTAGCACACTGTGTTACCCAGCCTGCCCATCCTCTTGCCTCTGCTTTTCTGCCAAGGCAGAGAAGAATCTTATGTTTACATAGGCTGCTTGATGATGTTCCAATTATTCATTATAAGAAATTAAGGCTTCATGACTGAAAGCTTTGGGCAGGAATCAGTATTTATTAAAATTCAAGAAGTAATACCTGGCTATCAATTTATCCATTTTAAACTCATTTAATACAATTGTTGCCTCCATATCTTCTTTTAATCCTGATTTAAGTTTTTTGGAAACTCAGTAGATCTATAACCTCTGGCTTAGTTAAAATTTCCCTTTCCTATGTGGTTTTAGTATAAATTCGTCATTCCATTGAATCAAAATCCAGCAACACTGCTAGCGAACATAAGATACATGCAAATCCATTCCTCCTTCATGGATTTTCTTTAAGACCTCAAATCCACAACACCTATAAGAAAACCCAAGGGTCCTTGATAAAGACAAAATCCCTCAGACATTCCTCTCTCCCTTCCCTCCCCACCTATAACTCAGATTTTCCACCTAATGGTTGAGCATCTCACCTCCAGCTGTCTTCTTACGTTTCCTCAGAATACCTGACTGTCAGGTTGGGTGTGGCACTGGTGGGGACAGAAGGACATGGTCCCTGCCTTTGGTACGGAGGCCCCGTGTGAGCTTCCATAAGTGTCTGGTATTTGCTGTGGGAATAAGGCTTGTTTTTGTAAAAATGTACATATTTTCACAGTCCTCCTAGGAATGTCTTCTCTGTTAGCATTAATAACTCAGTAAAATTCTGACACTGCATGAGTCTGGGAGGCAAAAGTGTGGCTAATGTTTCTGTAAAATGGTAAACACTGGGACCTTCAGGACAGCTCTTGAGGCTATGAGAAAGAACTCTAAATACATGAAGTTACACATACATACATACATACATACATACATACATACACACACACACACACACACACACACACACACACAAATCTAAAGGAACAACAGCATCTACACTTATAAGTCAGGTTGACAGAAAGATACGAAGGCAGGCAGATTCCGGAGTTCAAGGTCAACCTGGGATACAGAGAGTACAGGCCCAGGTATAGTCAAAATGGTCATTTCCATTAGACCCAACTAGCTTATTGTCTGTGCTTAATAAAGGCAAACAGATCACCGAATTCTTTCCCATTGTTAAGAAAAAATGTGTACTTGCTATCTCTGAAGAATAAAATGGGTGGGGCCATAAGATGCCGATTCATAGGATAATCAGAAGGCAACCTGGAGAATATGACTGGATTAATACAAAATAAAAGACTGGACCTGTGTTCTGGGGGAGTTGGACTACCCAGGATAAAAGAGAGAGAACTGTATGGAGAACTGAAAGACACACACACACACACACACACACACACACACACACGACATAGACAAAGATAGATCGCTTAGAATAGCAAGCAAGCAGAATATAGATGGAGAAATCTCAAGACAGAAAGCTGAACATAGAAGCAGACTTGAAAAGCTGTATCAAGCAGAATACAGGTCGTCAGCTTGGATCTATGACTTGACTTTGAATAGTTCTTTTCGCCACTCCCACACACGCCTTCTGCCAGAACCCGTCTCCATGCTACTGACCTCTGTTGAGGTCATACATTTCAGTTATACATTCTCTTTATGTGTCACCCGACAACATTGCCTCGCCACCATTGCCTCGCATATTACTACACTGGCATTCAACAGTGCTGAAGAGAAAATCAAGACAAAATTAAAAAGAAACTATAACAAAAATCATAACCATCACCCTTAATAATCAACTCTAGCAACACTAGTACCTCCTTAATTAACCCCAAATGCTGAATTAGAATCCCGCTAATAAGGGTCACAGCAAGTATGATTTTACAAATTTGTGTCGAACTATACATTTTTTTTATTTTACAATATTTTATTTATTTATTTATTTTTTATTAACTTGAGTATTTCTTATATACATTTCGAGTGTTATTCCCTTTCCCAGTTTCCGGGCAAACATCCCCCTCCCCCCTCCCCTTCCTTATGGGTGTTTCCCTCCCCATCCTCCCCCCATTGCCGCCCTCCCCCCAACAGTCTAGTTCACTGGGGATTCAGTCTTAGGAGGACCCAGGGCTTCCCCTTCCACTGGTGCTCAACTATACATTTTTTAAATCTATTTTGAGAAGTTAAAATATATTCCTATGAAAATTATATGAAAAGTAATTTTCACATACATATACACATATATGTTACATATCATATATACATGATGTAAACAGGCTTCTATAAAAGCTTTATAGAAGCTTTTATATGGTCTTATGGTCCAGCTTTATCAAGTAGGATTTCTCACAAATATTTTGACTGAAACAAATTGAACTGAAACTAGCAAGTAAAATTAGGGTAATATGCAAAGCTACCGCACATGCATTGTGAAGATGAACAGAACTTCAGTGGACATCTAGACACCTATCCATTCTAATTTGTTTTATTATCATAATCATAACAGTAATAACAAATTGTTCATCTATCCTTCAGTAAATATTTATTAGTTTGAAAACATACCACAGAATGAAGAGCAATCTATTCGTTTAAATTCTGTAGCACTGCTTAGCCAAATAAAATTTATACAGCCTGAATTTTACACTTATTTGGAATCTAATAGCTATAGAATAAGGAAGAAACTAAACAAAATAAAGCTCTCATGTCCATCATCGCTTACATTATCTCTTTGGCAGTGGATGTCTACACATGTCTCAGAAGACTTAGTTAACAGTTGTTTTAACTAGGGATTCTATTGCTGCGATTAAACCTGACCAAGAGTAACTCTGGAAGAAAAGTGTTTATTTCACTTATACTTTCAAGTAACCTTCCTTCATTGAAGGAAGTCTGAGCAGGAACTAAACAGGGCATGACCCTAGAGGCAAGAGCTGTTTGCACATAGTATGGAGGGATGCTGCTTATTGGCTTGCTCTCCATGGCTTTCTCAGCCTGCTTTCTCATAGAACCCAGGATCACCAGCCCTAGGATAGCTCCCCATACAGTGTACTTGGTCCTACCACAGGAATTGTCAAGCAAGAACTAATACCACAGGCTTGCCCATAGGAGAATCGCGTGAAGAAATTTTCTCAGCTGAGGTTGCCTCTTCTAAAATGACTCTACCTTGTATAAAACTGTCCAGCATATCAGTTAATCACCACCTTCAATTCTCCTCTGTAGGTTTCGCATACCCACAGGTGCCCAAATTGGGTATCTCGCTTCAGGAGCTCTAGATGAACAATTCTTATTTAATTAATAGAGAGACTCCAAGGAAGAGTAAAACTTCTGTTTATTCTTATCCACAGGTTCAAATGAGGTCTACAATATTAATCTTATTTTTAAGTTTTTTTTTCTAAAACCATAATTCTAAAAGCTCAATACCAAATGGTGGCTTTTAGCTAGTAGTTCTTAATTGCTAAAATCTATTCACACTGTTGGACACTATGAACTATTGGGTTTTTATATGAATGCTAAATTTTATATATGTTTGATTAAAAATATTGTGATTGTATTCTCACCACTTGAGACTCTAGTGTTTTAAATGCACTTGTATTAATCCAAACACACACACACACACACACACACACACACACACACACACACTTTCAGGTTCAATCTTTTTTTTTTAAATAAGAACCTTTTTCAGAGCAGAGAATGTAGCTCAATAATAGGGTATCTATCTCTTGTAAGACAATTGCTTCCATCTTCAATGCAAGAAAACAAATAAACAAAAATAAATGAGAATATTCTTAGCTACAGATTAAATCATTTGACAAAATCATTTTTGCAAGTGTGAGAAGAATGTGGACGGAAAGCCTTCATGGAGCCAGTGCAACGCTCCTGGGTAACTATGTATGTAGCCCTTGGAAAATTAAGATGTGATACCCGTCATACACTGGGACAAAGTCAAGAAACTGGAAAATCATCAAACTGTGTAATAGTGAAGCTGGCAAAGTGAAGTGAAGGTCAGAGTTCATGGAGAAAGACAACATCTAGTACAATTATTTCGAAGCAACAAATCCTGCACTTGGAACCCAGAGGCCGATATGTGCAAGGCTAACCTGAGCTAAAGGTGATATCCCTTGTCAAGAATATAATATAACTGTGTGAGGGGGAAAAAAAGAACTGTCACCACACCTGATTATTTGATTTTAGTCTTTGTGGTGACTAACATGGCAGAAGAGAATTTAATCCAGTAAGTTGTCCTCTGATCTCCAGATGTATGTATTGTAAGAATAAAAAATGCAGCTAAGAAGTCAGAAGTTTAAAAAGGCCCTAAATACCTCAAATTCCAGACCTTGTCCTCTACCTGTACTAACTGACCATAAAGTTAGATTAAAATCTTAGAGAATAATCTTGAGAAGCAGGAAGCTTCTCCCAGGAACTGATGGACCATAAAGTAAACAATCTTGAGAAGCAGGAAGTTCCTCTTTGTGATTTTTCACTGGTATTCTTGACATTTTCCAATGATGCCCTCCCTACCCGCTTGGGTTGAGGTTTCTTCCTTTAAATTCCCCTTGTCTTAGTTACTGGGGGTCGAACTCCACTGCCCCTGCGTGGGATATGAGTCTCGACCCCAGTGCACTGGTTCCTATCAATAAACCTCATGTTTATTACAGCAAGGATGGTCTCACGTGAGCTCTTGGGGGGTCGCATCATCCCGAGACTTGAGTGAGGGTCTCCCTGCTCCGGGGGTCTTTCAGTATACCTTGTGAAACTTACATGCATATGGGCACACACACTATATATAATAAATAAATAAGTAAATAATAAATAAAATGTAATCAAAACTTCAAGAAAATAAATGTCATTAAGACTTTTTAGGAGAAAAGTAAAGTTCACAATAAACTGACGTGTGAGAAGAGAAAATTATGGTGTTCCAAATATCCCCAAGTATCTTTAAAATATTTCAGCCAGATTCACACCAATCAATAGTTTATTTGTTGTTATTTTTTGTAAGATTTTTTCCCACCAATTTCTTGAAGCCTGTTTTAAGTTGTCATTCAAAATAATGTTGAAAAGGCCAACTCCAGAAATTTCCAAAAAACACCTTCTGAATCTTCTATTTAGGATAAATGGTGACTTTCCCTACAGTCAGTATAGACAGCTGTCCATTCTTTCTGACAAGAATCGTCCACAGTCTAACTAGAATTTGTGAATTATATGAATCAGGTTTCATTCCGTAAGACACATTCGATAACTGCTATGTTTGTGAGTTTACAGTAATAATTATTATATCAGGAGGTGGTATACTCTTAGATGGGGACTTGGGAAATGTGGTCAGTTGCTTAACAATACCCCACTTCTTAATAGTCATATATATTTCATAAAGATCCTGTCTCTGTTATGTTGTCCTGGGGAGAAGGAAGCTAAATTCATAACATGATCAAATACATTAAATAAAATTATAAACATGTGCCAACATAATTCACCTACTCTCTATTTTCTGGCTCAACATTGTATTACAAAACCCACTGTACATTTTGTTTGTACATATGCATAGAATTAGAGCACAGGTTCTTTACATTACCTGACAGGCCTTTCATGCATCCCCTCTCCTTGATCTGCACAGGAAACCGTTTGCTAATGACATTGCCAGGAGCCTGATGACAAAATAGTTGGGCTGTGTTACTTCCATTATTTTTTATTCAATTGCTTTCCCAGCTTTCTGGCTCCTTCCCAGCAGGCTGTGACCCAGGAGGTTCATGACCCAACCCCTCTCTTCCACCATCTCTGTTAGAAAATCTTCTTGCAGCTGACTTCCCTAGGGTTCTTCCCCTGGCTTTCCCCTGGTGTGCATTCCACAGATTCAGACCTGGGTTCTTGTTTTTCTTCCACACACTCACTAGTCCATAAATACTAAGTATTCACCCCACTAAAGGGCGTTTAAAGATTACTTCCTACTGTAAAGAGAAAAATGGAGAGCAAAGTAATATTTACAGCTTGATCTGAACACCATAAAACTGATAAAGCAGAGAAAGAAAATAAATGGAAAATATCAGATATTTCTATTTCTAGATATATTTCTAGAGACAGCTCTTCCTTCCCCATGGTCTTTATATTCTTCATAGTAATGTTTAGGTCTTCTTTTTTATAACAAAATGACTACTGATATTTTCAAATAAAGAATTTCGTTTAAAGGTTGAATAATTGACTGGCTTTTTAAAGTCCAAATTGAAAAGCCATGCAAAATGGCTCTTCTCTTTAATTTCAGCACTTAGGAGGCAGAAGCAGGCAGATCTCTCTGAGTTCAATGCTAACCTGGTTTACAGAGTGAGTTCTACGACAGCCTGGATGACTTAATGAGACACTGTTTTTGAAATATTATATATATATATATATATATGTATATATATATATATATGGAGAGAGAGAGAGAGAGAGAGAGAGAGAGAGAGAGAGAGAGAAAGTACTGATGGTGCTAACAGGAAAATGATACTATTATAGCATCTGACTTCTGTCAGTATCTGAATTAAGGTACACCTTGGAGTCTAAAATAAAAACTATAAAAATCAGGTATGGTAGTAAACACCTATAATCCCAGTAATTAAGAGTATGAGGCAGGAGGATTGGACATTCTAGACCAAGTTGAAGTACAAAGAAATAGCCTATCTTTTTAAGGCAAATTCCAACAAGAAGGTGAACAGACTAATTTTCAATATTAAAGCATGTGACAAGAAAGCAGGAGGCTAGAGCTCCTGGTGGAAGATAGTGAGCCAGGAGGAGGAGGGCAGGGACTGACAGGAGGCAGTAGGGAGAGAGACAGATAAACACCAAGTGTACTGACACACACCTGTGAAGATGCCTCCATTGCACTCCTCACTATGCTTTTGCTGACCTTGAAAGCTCACTTAAAACAATCAACATATTAGTCAATTCTTAAATGGGAAGAGAAATTTCTGGTTATAAATGATATAAAATTAGGAATATTACCCTTTTCCTTCCTTTCATAAGCTGAGTGGGATGGTATTTGTATTATCTACATGCATCTTTACATTCCAGGGGTTTCTTTTTCCTAAGTTTTTTGTTTTGTTTTATAAGATACGTGATGTAATTCAAATATTATTTAGCTCAGTCTACTTATTCTATACCACACACATGTGTATATGTATGTGTATATGTATATACACAGGTATACATATATGGATATATTTCAAAACATGAAATAGTCCATGGTAAACACAAGTAATTATCTTTTAATTCAATAAGTAGATGAGATGAGTTCTGATTTGTGTTTTTCTAAATAATGAAAGTATTCCTCGACCTGGAGTCCCGGACCTGCGGATCCCGGCCCGCAGCAGCTCTCTGCTCCCAGACCCCGTGGGAGAGAGACCCCACCGCCTGGTCAGGTGGGCACTCCTGAGGCTGCAGAGCGGAAGAGACCACCAACAGAACCCACCCCTGGCCACATCCCTGGCCCAAGAGGAAACTGTATAAGGCCTCTGGGTTCCCGTGGGGGAGGGCCCAGGAGCAGGAGGACCGCTACGCCTGAGACACCGCCAGAACCTGAAGGAAACAGACCGGATAAACAGTTCTCTGCACCCAAATCCCGTGGGAGGGAGAGGTAAACCTTCAGAGAGGCAGACACGCCTGGGAAACCAGAAGAGACTGCACTCTGCACACACATCTCGGACGCCAGAGGAAAACACCAAACGCCATCTGGAAACCTGGTGCACGGAAGCTCCCTTAAAGGGCTGCACAGATCTTCCTGGTTGCTGCCGCCGCAGAAAGCTCGTGGGCAGCACCCCGCGAGCACACTTGAGCCTCTGGACCACAGGTAAGACCAACTTTTCTGCTGCAAGTGACCTGCCTGGTGAACTCAAGACACAGGCCCACAGGAACAGCTGAAGACCTGTAGAGAGGAAAAACTACACGCCCAAAAGCAGAACACTCTGTCCCCATAACTGGCTGAAAGAAAACAAGAAAACAGGTCTACAGTACTCCTGACACACAGGCTTATAGGACAGTCTAGCCACTGTCAGAAATAGCAGAAAAAAATAACACTAGAGATAATCTGATGGCGAGAGGCAAGCGCAGGAACACAAGCAACAGAAACCAAGACTACATGGCATCATCGGAGCCCAATTCTCCCACCAAAACAAACATGGAATATCCAAACACACCAGAAAAGCAAGATCTAGTTTCAAAATCATATTTGATCATGATGCTGGAGGACTTCAAGAAAGACGTGAAGAACTCCCTTAGAGAAACACAGGAAAACATTAATAAACAATTAGAAGCCTACAGAGAGGAATCACAAAAATCCCTGAAAGAATTCCAGGAAAACACAATCAAACAGTTGAAGGAATTAAAAATGGAAATAGAAGCAATCAAGAAGGAACACATGGAAACAACCCTGGATATAGAAAACCAAAAGAAGAGGCAAGGAGCTGTAGATACGAGCTTCACCAACAGAATACAAGAGATGGAAGAGAGAATCTCAGGAGCAGAAGATTCCATAGAAATCATTGACACACCTGTCAAAAATAATGTAAATCAGAAAAAGCTACTGGTCCAAAACATACAGGAAATCCAGGACTCAATGAGAAGATCACACCTAAGGATAATAGGTACAGAAGAGAGTGAAGACTCCCAGCTCAAAGGACCAGTAAATATCTTCAACAAAATCATAGGAGAAAACTTCCCTAACCTAAAAAAAGAGATACCAATAGGCATACAAGAAGCCTACAGAACTCCAAATAGATTGGACCAGACAAGAAAAACCTCCCGTCACATAATAATCAAAACACCAAACGCACAAAATAAAAAAAGAATATTAAAAGCAGTAAGGGAAAAAGATCAAGTAACATATAAAGGCAGACCTATCAGAATCACACCAGACTTTTCGCCAGAAACTATGAAGGCCAGAAGATCCTGGACAGATGTCATACAAACACTAAGAGAACACAAATGCCAGGCCAGGTTACTTTATCCTGCAAAACTCTCAATTAACATAGATGGAGAAACCAAGATATTCCATGACAAAACAAAATTTACACAATATCTTTCTACAAATCCAGCACTACAAAGGATAATAAATGGTAAAGCCTAACATAAGGAGACAAGATATACCCTAGAAGAAGCAAGAAACTAATCGTCTTGGCAACAAAACAAAGAGAAGAAAAGCACACAAACATAACCTCACATCCAAATATGAATATAAAAGGAAGCAATAATCACTATTCCTTAATATCTCTCAATATCAATGGCCTCAACTCCCCAATAAAAAGACATAGATTAACAAACTGGATACGCAACAAGGACCCTGCATCTGCTGCCTACAGGAAACACACCTCAGAGACAAAGACAGACACTACCTCAGAGTGAAAGGCTGGAAAACAGCTTTCCAAGCAAATGGTCAGAAGAAGCAAGCTGGAGTAGCCATTCTAATATCAAATAAAATCAACTTTCAACTAAAATTCATCAAAAAAGATAAGGAAGGACACTTCATATTAATCAAAGGAAAAATCCACCAAGATGAACTCTCAATCCTAAATATCTATGCCCCAAATACAAGGGCACCTACATACATAAAAGAAACCTTACTAAAGCTCAAAACACACATTGCACCTCACACAATAATAGTAGGAGATTTCAACACCCACTCTCATCAATGGACAGATCATGGAAACAGAAATTAAACAGAGACGTAGACAGACTAAGAGAAGTCATGAGGCAAATAGACTTAACAGATAGTTATAGAACATTCTATCCTAAAGCAAAAGGATATACCTTCTTCTCAGCTCCTCATGGTACTTTCTCCAAAATTGACCATATAATTGGTCAAAAAACGGGCCTCAACAGGTACAGAAAGATAGAAATAATCCCATGCGTGCTATCGGACCACCACGGCCTAAAACTGGTCTTCAATAACAATAAGGGAAGAATGCCCACATATACGTGGAAATTGAACAATGCTCTACTCAATGATAACCTGGTCAAGGAAGAAATAAAGAAAGAAATTAAAAACTTTTTAGAATTCAATGAAAATGAAGGTACAACATACCCAAACTTATGGGACACAATGAAAGCTGTGCTAAGAGGAAAACTCATAGCGTTGAGTGCCTGCAGAAAGAAACAGGAAAGAGCATATGTCAGCAGTTTGACAGCACACCTAAAAGCTCTAGAACAAAAAGAAGCAAATACACCCAGGAGGAGTAGAAGGCAGGGAATAATCAAACTCAGAGCTGAAATCAACCAAGTAGAAACAAAAAGGACCATAGAAAGAATCAACAGGACCAAAAGTTGGTTCTTTGAGAAAATCAACAAGATAGATAAACCCTTAGCCAGACTAACGAGAGGACACAGTGTGTCCAAATTAACAAAATCAGAAATGAAAAGGGAGACATAACTACAGATTCAGAGGAAATTCAAAAAATCATCAGATCTTACTATAAAAGCCTATATTCAACAAAACTTGAAAATCTACAGGACATGGACAATTTCCTAGACAGATACCAGGTACTGAAGTTAAATCAGGAACAGATAAACCAGTTAAACAACTCCATAACTCCTAAGGAAATAGAAGCAGTCATTAAAGGTCTCCCAACCAAAAAGAGCCCAGGTCCAGACAGGTTTAGTGCAGAATTCTGTCAGACCTTCATAGAAGACCTCATACCAATATTATCCAAACTATTCCACAAAATTGAAACAGATGGATCACTACCGAATACCTTCTACGAAGCCACAATTACTCTTATACATAAACCACACAAAGACCCAACAAAGAAAGAGAACTTCAGACCAATTTCCCTTATGAATATCGACGCAAAAATACTCAACAAAATTCTGGCAAATGGAATCCAAGAGCACATCAAAACAATCATCCACCATGACCAAGTAGGCTTCATCCCAGGCATGCAGGGATGGTTTAATATACGGAAAACCATCAACGTGATCCATTATATAAACAAACTGAAAGAATAAAACCACATGATCATTTCATTAGACGCTGAGAAAGCATTTGACAAAATTCAACACCCCTTCATGATAAAAGTCCTGGAAAGAATAGGAATTCAAGGCCCATACCTAAACATAATAAAAGCCATATACAGCAAACCAGTTGCTAACATTAAACTAAATGGAGAGAAACTTGAAGCAATCCCACTAAAATCAGGGACTAGACAAGGCTGTCCACTCTCTCCCTACTTATTCAATATAGTTCTTGAAGTTCTAGCCAGAGCAATCAGACAACAAATGGAGGTCAAGGGGATACAGATCGAAAAAGAAGAAGTCAAAATATCACTATTTGCAGATGATATGATAGTTTATTAAGTGATCCCAAAAGTTCCACCAGAGAACTACTAAAGCTGATAAACAACTTCAGCAAAGTGGCTGGGTATAAAATTAACTCAAATAAATCAGTAGCCTTCCTCTACACAAAAGAGAAACAAGCCGAGAAAGAAATTAGGGAAACGACACCCTTCATAATAGACCCAAATAATATAAAGTACATCGGTGTGACTTTAACCAAGCAAGTAAAAGATGTGTACAATAAGAACTTCAAGACACTGAAGAAAGAAATTGAAGAAGACCTCAGAAGATGGAAAGATCTCCCATGCTCATGGACTGGCAGGATTAATATAGTAAAAATGGCCATTTTACCAAAAGCGATCTACAGATTCAATGCAATCCCCATCAAAATACCAATCCAATTCTTCAAAGAGTTAGACAGAACAATTTGCAAATTCATCTGGAATAACAAAAAACCCAGGATAGCTAAAACTATCCTCAAGAATAAAAGGACTTCAGGGGGAATTACTATCCCTGAACTCAAGCTGTATTACAGAGCAATAGTGATAAAAACTGCATGGTATTGGTACAGAGACAGACAGATAGACCAATGGAATAGAATTGAAGACCCAGAAATGAACCCACACACCTATGGTCACTTGATTTTTGACAAAGGAGCCAAAACCATCCAATGGAAAAAAGATAGCATTTTCAGCAAATGGTGCTGGTTCAACTGGAGGGCAACATGTAGAAGAATGCAGATCGATCCATGCTTATCACCCTGTACAAAGCTTAAGTCCAAGTGGATCAAGGACCTCCACATCAAACCAGACACACTCAAACTAATAGAAGAAAAACTAGGGAAGCATCTGGAACACATGGGCACTGGAAAAAATTTCCTGAACAAAACACCAATGGCTTATGCTCTAAGATCAAGAATCGACAAATGGGATCTCATAAAACTGCAAAGCTTCTGTAAGGCAAAGGACACTGTGGTTAGGACAAAACGGCAACCAACAGATTGGGAAAAGATCTTTACCAATCCTACAACAGATAGAGGCCTTATATCCAAAATATACAAAGAACTCAAGAAGTTAGACCGCAGGGAGACAAATAACCCTATTAAAAAATGGGGTTCAGAGCTAAACAAACAATTCACAGCTGAGGAATGCCAAATGGCTGAGAAACACCTAAAGAAATGTTCAACATCTTTAGTCATAAGGGAAATGCAAATCAAAACAACCCTGAGATTTCACCTCACACCAGTGAGAATGGCTAAGATCAAAAACTCAGGTGACAGCAGATGCTGGCGAGGATGCAGAGAAAGAGGAACACTCCTCCATTGTTGGTGGGATTGCAGACTGGTACAACCATTCTGGAAATCAGTCTGGAGGTTCCTCAGAAAATTGGACATTGAACTGCCTGAGGATCCAGCTATACCTCTCTTGGGCATATACCCAAAAGATGCCCCAACATATAAAAAAGACACGTGCTCCACCATGTTCATAGCAGCCTTATTTATAATAGCCATAAGCTGGAAAGAACCCAGATGCCCTTCAACAGAGGAATGGATACAGAAAATGTGGTACATCTACACAATGGAATATTACTCAGCTATCAAAAACAACGACTTTATGAAATTCGTAGGCAAATGGTTGGAACTGGAAAATATCATCTTGAGTGAGCTAATCCAATCACAGAGAGACATACATGGTATGCATTCATTGATAAGTGGCCAGTAGCCCAAATGCTTGAATTACCCTAGATGCCTAGAACAAATGAAACTCAAGACAGATGATCAAAATGTGAATGCTTCACTCCTTCTTTAAAAGGGGAACAAGAATATTCTTGGCAGGGAGGAGAGAGGCAAAGATTAAAACAGAGACTGAAGGAACACCCATTCAGAGCCTGCCCCACATGTGGCCCATACATATACAGCCACCCAATTAGACAAGATGGATGAAGCAAAGAAATGCAGACCTCAGGAGCCGGATGTAGATCGCTCCTGAGAGACACAGCCAGAATACAGCAAATACAGAGGCGAATGCCAGCAGCAAACCACTGAACTGAGAATAGGACCCCCGTTGAAGGAATCAGAGAAAGAACTGGAAGAGCTTGAAGGGGCTCGAGACCCCATATGTACAACAATGCCAAGCAATCAGAGCTTCCAGGGACTAAGCCACTACCTAAAGACTATACATGGACTGACCCTGGACTCTGACCTCATAGATAGCAATGAATATCCTAGTAAGAGCACCAGTGGAAGGGTAAGCCCTGGGTCCTGCTAAGACTGAACCCCCAGTGAACTAGACTGTTGGGGGGAGGGCGGCAATGGGGCGAGGGTTGGGAGGGGAACACTCATAGGGAAGGGGAGAGGGGAGGGGGATGTTTGCCCGGAAACCGGGAAAGGGAATAACACTCGAAATGTATATAAGAAATACTCAAGTTAATAAAAAAAAATAGAAAAAAAAAGTATTCCTCACTCACAGCTAAGCTGGTCATCCTTTTAACCATGTTCCTACCTTATTATTAGTCACATCTAAGTAAAGAAGATGCATAGCCCTATGACAAGAGCATCCCTCAGCTTACTCTCTCCCTGCCTAAATGACATATGTCCATATGAACAAGGCTCCAGAGAGGCCTATGAATTATAAAGTGAAATAGAGCATCTGTGGGATCTTAGAGAGAAGTAAAGATATATTAGATGTATGCTATATGGAAGCATTCTTGTTTGGTTTTGTGAACACCAGCAAAAGTCTTCCTTGTCTGCAAACATCCATTAGTGAACAGATCCCACTCCCTGGGTGGCTTTGAAATTGCTCTCTCATTAATTTGGGACACCTGATAATCATATAGTCATATACAAGTTGAAATTCAAGTTGGAAAACAGCAATATTAAAGTGACTACGAAAACAATGTTTAGAAAAATTAGACTTAAAAGTCTAGGGAAGATGGACAGAGTGATTTTGAAAAGCAAGAATAGTAACTAAGGCTTAGGAGAGACATAGTAGTAGAAGACAGTTGGCTCATAACTTCCCTAACTATTAAATAGAATATGAAGATAATATCTGGGGACTGGGTGTGTAACTCAGTTATAGCTTAGCATGTGTAAAGCCCTGGATTTTATCCTTAGTCCTGAAAAAAGGAAGAAGATAAGGCTAGTTTTGCCCTATATACTGAAAAGGTATACACTGAGGATCCACTCACAGCCATATCATGACTAAGCATATAATGTCACTTAGCATGCGACAATTTGATGGTGAAATTTACTCAAAATTTATTGATTAACATGACATTTTAATGGTTCTTAGGTAGCTTTAAAAATAGACTTTTATTCATATAATATAAAGACCTCCAACATGCTATTAATAGTATAAATCTTAACAATAAATACCCCCTTCGTGGAAATGAGCATATGCTAAAACTTGAGAAATTTCATTCAGAAGATAAGTCCACCATCGCAATCACCAGGAACCCCTCCCCTCCACTGCCAGTTCCAACCTGTCTTTACAACAAGAAAGGACTCAAGGCTTCCATAAAAACAGTTGTCTCAACTTCCTGGAGTCACCTATATTGGGTTATAAATAAAAGTTAAAAGATGGGAATGGAAGTCAGAAAGAAAATAGTTACGGAATGAAAATGAATGACAGGAAGGAATAAGCTTGTATGAATTGTAAGCTACAGGACTATGAGGGGCGTACAGCAACAGAGGAGTAACTTGGAAATACCATGGTAACGGTTTCAGAAGCAGAAGTCAGTGAAAGAGAAAGTGCTGTGCATTACCCACCCTTGATAGAGCATTTTCCCCTCATGCAATAAACATTTTCTTTCACATCTCTACTCAATCATTCTCTGCCTACATTGACCTCTACTGCCTTCGCTTAGACAATGCCAGCCCTTTCTAAATATAGATAGATAGATAGATGATAGATAGATAGATAGATAGATAGATAGATAGATAGATAGATAGATAGATAGATAGATAAAGTCCTATGTCCTGCATCACTGCCTGGACTGGATCACTTCGGCTTAAACTGTAAACTCAGTCTTTTATTGCTAGTTACATGTTGTGCTCCTATGACTGTAAGTTCCTTGCAGCCAGTGACTGGGTCTTTTTTCATAGCCACATTGCATTTGTCTAAAAGTCACTAACGAGACATTTTCATGGAAGAACGGACAGGGTATAACGTACCTGAGAGGATGAAGCACTATCCTCCTATAAGGTTGAAAGACTCTCTTGATGGAGTCAGAGGTGACTCACTCCTTCTGGGTCTTACACGAGCTGAATTTAAGTTTAAAGAAGATTTTTTCCCAAAATCTTTAATGATGAATATTATTTCTAATTTTCTCTTTCAGCTTTTCTCTTACTGTCTTTCTCCTTGGTCATTCACTAGGCAAAGAAAAATACTGGGTAAGCATTTTCTATCTGGTGCAGGTGTACAGAATTGGTCAGCTCCACTATTTTCAGGTGTATTGATAAGAGATCAGATAAATGTTGAGGTCATTATCTGCTCTGAAGCACACTACTTCTCATCCTTACTATATAAATTTCCCTTTTATGTAAATACATTTTGAAGCTGTGAAGGAATTTATATAGTAGTCACCCTAACCTGAATCTCTGATAAATACTGATAAATATCCCTAAAGTCCTTCAAACCGAAATCTTATTGTAAACACAGATGATCAAACTTGCTGTATGAAAGCTCCTGGAGGCCATGCTCCTCGGCAAATTATTTCCAATGATGCTTTATTAACAATGAAATAGAATCAAGTAAAAACTAACATCTATGTGACAACAGAAAAAATACTAATTTAAACCTTTGTCATTTATGGGCTTAGGTATGTAACCCAAGTCCAATTTTCTGTACTTAGATAGTAGTTTAGAGTGTAAGAAATGAAAAACCATGGCAACAAATTGGGCATAACCTACACTTACCATCAAATGTGAACACTAACAAGACCTAATTACATTTGAAGCTAAATTATCTATTGCATAACTTTTTAATGCAATGTACCTTCTCTTAGTTCTGAACAGTCATGTTTTTATTAAGTAATGATTCATGCAAGTTAAAGTTGTCTTGGTACCTGTGTCAAACAGATCTGGGGATAGAATGAGAGACATTAAGAGAGTCTGCATGGAAACAAATGGGCAAATGTTTCAGGTCAATATTAAGTATTCCTTTGATTTGAAAACTCAACACAATTTTGAAGTGTAAAGACTAAAATGATTTTGGCTTTATGTTTTGAGAAAGGCCAAATTCCAGCCTCAGCTAATCAAATATGAAATATGATAATCTAACTAGCTTATGAGAAAAAACACATAAAGATACACTTACAGTATTTTAGAGTCATCTGGAAATATTTCAGACCATCATAATATGCCACTATGAGTCATTTGTTGGGAATTGTTTTATAATTTTTAGACATGCTAGTGTTCCATTAAACAATGTTTCCTAATTTTTCATTGAAATTAAAAAACATATGAAATAATGTCTTAAACAGAACCTGTATTATCTGTTTGAGCTTTTAGCTTGTTTTGAACTATATCTGATAATGAGCCAAATTAACAACACAAAATGAATTTTTGAATTTGCCTGAATAAAATTACTTTAAATGATGCAAGCAATTACATAAACACTCACTTATGAAAAGTACTTTCACACACACACACACCCACACACACACACACACACAAACACACACACATACAGACACACACAGACACACACACACATGCACACAGACATACACACACAGACATAGACACACAGACACATACACACACACAGGCACACACACACACACACACACACACACACATACACTCCACTTTTTGGCAGTCAGTAGTAGACTCTAAGCCAACAACTCCTTTACTTATGCTCTATGATCCTTTTTCACACAATTAGGTAAGAAAGGCAGAAGCAATGACAATTACATGATGCCCTGGGTCTCATCCTGGACCCCAGCCTGGCATGGGAAAACGGAGTTTCCAGTTTCTTAATGGCATGAAAACAATGCTACTTTCCTCTTATTGTATAAAAGGTTTAAAACAATGCTTTGCATGATTCGCAGATGGTTGAAAACTCTACACAGCCTCTCTTAAATTCTAAAAGTAGTTCAGGACATGAAGAGAAAAGAAATTATTAAAGACAGCTTGGCATGTTGGTAGGTACCTATGATCTTAGGTACCTAGATCTTAGCACTTAGAGCTAAAAGCAAGAAGAGTCACATGAGTTTGAGTCTAGCCTGAAATACATTGCAAAATCTTATCTCAAGAGACGGAAGGAAGGTTGGAAGGAAGGAAAGAAGGAAGGAAGGAAGGAAGGAAGGAAGGAAGGAAGGAAGGAAGGAAGGAAGGAAGAGAAGAGGGATAAGGAAAAGGAGTATTATGGACATCAAAGATCTTCTGTTTCTAAATTTATCATGTTTACCATAGGAAAATTATAGAACTGGGGGATGGGCTTGGTGAGATGACTCAGAGGGTAGACATGTTTCACCAAGTCTGACAACCTGAGTTAAACCCTGAATCCTTTACAAACGCTAACATCTTAATTGTAATAAATGGCTTATTCTGTTGTATTAAAATTCAGAATCCTGTACTGTGTTTAGTGTCTTTTATGCCATATTGATTTTATTATAAACTATCAGTTATTTAAAATAATATAGTCACTGAACTGTGCAGGCTTTCTAAATGTTAAAATTTTGAATTAAAAGACAGAAGAAGAAAAGGCGTGTGATAATATTTCTACCAACTCACCAGAAAGGTCTGTATGCCTAGTTGCTATTTCAAGTGACTCCTGGCAAATCCCAAACATTGCTTGATATATTTGTGCCTTCATAGTAATCAACTCTAAGTGAGCCCTCATCCAGGGCTTAATCTCTAATGCTCATGAGAAAGGAGGAAATAAGCTACTAGAACAGCAACAACACAAATTGAAACCAGATACAGAAATACACTTTGATTAAAGCCAACCAATTACCATCCAATACCTCCAATTACCATCAATACCAAAATGACAGAAATCATACAGAATAAGCTATGAAGTTTCATATTACTTGGAGAAAAATAAAGACAATATATGAATGTAAACAAGGAAGGGAAGAAAAAAGAGAAGTCTAGGTTAAGTAAAACTATTAAAAAGCAGAAGACAGGGTCTGTGCCCTGAGCTGGCCCTGTGCCACAGCTCTCTGTCCTCACATGCCGCTGGGAGAGAACTGATCTCCCAGGGGTGCTGACATACCTGGAAGCTGGGAGCTTGGGTGAGACTACCATTTCTACTCCAAGGCACCCGCCAGGAGCCCTCAGGACACAGGAGCCAAGGAGCAGTCTGGGACAGGATCCTTCCAGTTTCTATCTATGCCTGAAGCTGACCCTGGACCACAGCTGTCTGTACCTGGATTCCACCAAAGAGAGCGGGTCTCCAAGGGGTGCTGACACACAAACTTACAGGAGGGTCAAGCCACTGTCAGAAACAGCAAAACCAGCTAACACCAGAGATAACCAGATGGTAAGAGGTAAGTGCAAGAACAAAAGCAACAGAAACCAAGGCTACTTGGCATCTTCAGAACCCAGTTCTCCCACCACAGCAAGGCCTGGATACCCCAACACACTGGAAAATCAAAATGCTGATTTAAAATCACATTTCATGAGGATGTTAGAAGACTTTAAGAAGGACATAAATAACTCTCTTAAAGAAATACAGGACAACAAAGGTAAACAGGTAGAAGTCCTTAAAGAGGAAACACAAAACTCCCTTAAAGAATTTCAGGAAAAACACAATCAAACAGCTGAAGGAATTGAAAAAACCATCCAAGATTTAAAAATAGAAATAGAAATAATTTTAAAAAGTCACAAAGGGAGACAACCCTGGATATAAAACCTAGGGAAGGGATCAGAAGCCATAGATGCAAGCATCACCAACAGAATACAAGAGATAGAAGAGAGAATCTCAGGGGCAGAAGATACCATTGACATAAACATCGAAGAAAATGCAAAATGCAAAACAATCTTAACCCAAAATATCCAGGAAATCTAGGACACAATAAGAAGATCAAACCGAAGAATAATAGGTATAGAAGAGAGTGAAGATTCCCAACTTCAAGGGCCAGTAAATGTCTTCAACAAAGTTATAGAAAGAAACTTCTCCTAATCTAAAGAAAGAGATGCCCATAAACATACAAGAAGCCTACAGAATTCCAAATGATTGTACCAGAGAAGAAATTCCTCCTGTCACATAATAGTCAAAACACCAAATGCACAAAACAAAGAAAGAATATTAAAAGCAGTAAGGGAAAAAGTCACATAACAGATTATGGCAGATATATCAGAATTACACCAGACTTGTCAACAGAGATTATGAGAGCTAGAAGATCCTGGGCAGATGTAATACAGACTCTAAGAGGACACAAATGCCAGCCCAGGCTACTATATCCAGCAAAATTCTCCATTACCATAGGTAGAGAAACCAAGATATTTCATGACAAAATCTAATTTGTACACTATATTTCCACAAATCCAGCCCTTCACAGGTTAATAGATAGAAAACTCCAACACAAGGAAGGGAGGTACATCCTAGAAAAAGCAAAACAGTAATCTTTCAACTAACCTTAAGAAGATAGCCACGCAAACATAATTCCACCTCTAACAACAAAAATAACAGGACACAACAATCAATGGTACATAGTATCTATCAACATCAATGGACTCAATTCCCCAATAAAAAGACATAGAGTAAGAGACGGGATACTTAAAGAGGACACAGCATTTTGCTGCATACAGGAAACACACTTCAGTGAAAAAGTCAGAAACTACCTCAGAGTTAAAGTCTAGGAAAAAAGTTTCCAAGCAAATGATCACAAGAAACAAGCTGAAGTAACCATTCAAATATCAAATAAAATTCACTTTCAACCAAAAGTTATCAAAAAGATAAGGCAGGGCACTTCATACAGGTTTAAGGAAAAACCAACAAGATGTACTCTCAATTCTGAATATCTATGCTCCAAATGCAAGGACACCCACATTCATAAAAGAAGCTTTACTAAAACTCAAAACACACATTGCACCTCACACAATATTAGGAAACTTCAACACCCCACTCTCGTCAATGGACAGATCATAGAAACAGAAACTAAACAGAGACACAAACTAATAGAAGTTATGAAACAAATGGATTTAACAGATATTTATAGAAAATTTCTTCCTAAAACAAAAGAATATACCCTCTTCTCAGCACTTCAGCTACCTTCTCCAAAATTGACCATATAATCAGTCACAAAACAGGCCTAAACAATATAAGATGATAGAAATAATCTTATGCATCCTATCCGATTACCATTGACTAAGGCTAGTCTTTAATAACAATAAAAATGACAGAAAGCCCATATACACATGGAAGTTGAACAACGTCCTATTCAATGATAACATGGTCAATGAAGAAATAAAGAAAAAAAATAAAGACTTTTTTAAAATTTAATGAAAATGAAGGTACAACATACCTAAATTTATGCGACACAATGAAAGCAGTGCTAAGAGGAAAACTCATAGCTCTGAGTGCCTCCAAAAAGAAACAGGATAGAGCATACACTAGCAGCTTGACAACACACCTAAAAGCTCTAGAACAAAAAGAAGGAAATACACCCAGGAGGAGTAGAAGGTAGGAAATAATCAAACTCAGAGCTGAAATCAACCAAGTACAAACAAAAAGGACTATACAAAAAATCAACAGAACAAAAAGCTGGTTCTTTGAGAAAATCAACAAGATAGATAAACCCTTAGCCAGACTAACCAGAGGGCACAAAGAGAGTATCTAAATTAACAAAAGCAGAAATAAAAAGGGAGATATAACAGTGGAAACTGAGGAAATTAAAAAAGTCATCCAATCCTACTACGAAAGTCTATACTGAACAAAACTGGAATATCTGAAGGAAATTAACAATTTTCCAGGCAGATACCAGGTAACAAAGTTAAATCAGGATTAGATTAACCATCTAAACAGTCCCATCTCCACCCCACAAAAAATAGAAGAAGTCATTAAAAGTCTCCCAACCAAAAATGCCCAGGACCACAGGGATTTAGTGCAGAATTCTATCAGAACTTCAAAGACGACCTAATAACAATATTCTTCAGACTATTCTGCAAAATAGACACGTAAGAAACATTACCCAATTTGTTCTATGAAGTCACAATTATGCTTATACCTAAACCATACAAGACCCAACAAAGAAAAAGAATTTCAGACCAATCTCCCTTATGAACATTGATGCCAAAATACTCAATAAGATTCTTACAAACCAAATCCAAGAATACATCAAAATGATCATCCATCATGATCAAGTAGGCTTCATCACAAGGATGCAGGGATGGTTCAATACATGGAAATCCATCAAAGTAATCTACTACATAAACAAACTCAAGGAAAAAAACATATGATTATCTCATTATATGTTGAGAAAACATTTGACAAAACTCTATACCCCTTCATGATAATAGTTTTGGAAAGATCAAGAATTCAAGGCCCATACCTAAACATAGTAAAAGCAATATAAAACAAACCACTAGCCAACAACAAGCTAAATGGAGAGAAACTTGAAACAATCCCACTAAAATCAAGGACTACAAAAGGTTGCCCACTCTCTCTCCCTCCTTATTCAATATAGTACTTGGAGTCCTAGCCAGTGCAATTAGACAACAAAAATATGTCAAAGGGATACAAATTAGAAAAGAAGTCAAAATATTGCTACTCTCAGATAATATGATCACATACTTAAGTGAAGTCAAAAATTCTATCACAGAACTCCTACAGCTGACAAACAATTTTAGCAAAGTTGCTGGGTATAAAATTAACTCAAACAAATCAGTAGCCTTCCTCTACTCAAAGGAAAAACAGGATGAGAAAGAAATTAGGGAAACAACACCCTCCACAATACTCACAAATAATATAAATTATCTTGGTGTGACTCTAAGCAACCAAGTGAAAGATTTGTATGACAAGAACTTCAAGTCTCTGAAGAAAAAAATTGAAGAAGTTCTCAGCAGATAGAAAGATCTCCCATGCTCATGGATTGGCAGAATTAATATAGTAAAAATGGCCATCTTACTGAAAGAAATCTACAGATTCAAGGCAATTCCCATCAAAATCCCACGTCAATTCTTCACAGAGTGAGAAAGATCAATGTGCAGATTCATTTGGAATAACAAAAAACCCAGGATAGCCAAAACTATCTCAACAATAAAAGAACATCTTGGGAAATCACTATCCCTAATCTCAAGGTATATTACAGAGCAATAGTGATAAATAGTGGTATTGGTACAGAGACAGGCAGATAGATCAGAGGAACAGAATTAAAGACCCAGAAATTAACCTACATACCTGGGTCACTTGATCTTTTACAAAGGAGCTAAAACCATACAGTGAAAAATGGCAGCCTTTTCAGCAAATGGTGATGGTTCAACTGGAGGTCAGCATGTAGAAGAATGAAAATCAATCCATTTTTATTACCTTATACAAAGATCAAGTCCAAGTGGATCAAGGATCTCCACATAAAACCAGACATAGTGAAACTAATTGAAGAGTAAGTGGGGAAGCACCTCGAGCACATGGGCACAGGGGAAAATTTCCTGAACAGAACATCAGTGGCTTATGCTCTAAGATCAAGAATCAACAAATGGGACTTCATAAAATTGCAAAGCTTCTGTAAGGCAAAGGACACTATCAATAGAACAAAATGGCAACCAACAAGGTTGGGAAAAGATATTTACCAATCCTACATCAGATAGAGGGCTAATATCCAATACATACAAAGAACTCAAGAAGTTAGACTCCAGAGAATCAAATAACCCTTTTTTAAAAATGGGCTACAGAGCTAAACAGAGAAATCTCATCTGAGGAATATCGAATGACTGAGATGCAGCTAAAGAAATGTTCAACATCCTTAGTCATCAGGGAAATGCAAATCCAAAAAACTCTGAGATTCCACCTCACACCAGTCAGAATGGCTAAGATCAAAAGCTCAAAGTGACACCAAATGCTGGCAAGGATGAAGAGAAAGAGGACCACTACTCCATTGTTTCTGTGATTGCAAGTTGGTACGGCCACTCTGGAAATCAGTCTGGCAATTCCTCAGAAAATTGGACATAGTACTACCTGAGGACCCAGCTATACTACTCCTGGGCATATACCCAAAAGATGTTCCAACATACCACAAAGACACATGCTCCAGTATGTTCCTAGCAGCCTTATTTATAATAGCCAGAAGCTGGAAAGATGCCCAGATGCCCTTCAACAGAGGAATGGATACAGAAAATATAGTACATCTACACAATGGAATATTACTCAGCTATCAAAAATAATGGATTCATGCAATTCATAGGCAAACGGAATGAACTAGAAAATATCATCCTGAGTGAGGTAACCCAATCACAAAAGAACACACCTTGTATGTACTCACTGACAGGCAGATATTAGCCCAGAAGCTCCGAATACCCAAGATACAATTCACAAACCACATGAAGCTCTAGAAGAAGGATGACCAAAATTTGGATGCTGCAGACCTTCTTAGAAGGGGGAACAAAAGTACTCACCGGAGGAAATATAGAGACAAACTATGGAGCAGAGACTCAAAGGCCATCTAGATACCTCCTGACATGGGGATGCATGCCATAGATAGCCACCAAACACAGACAATATTGTGATGCCAAGAAGTGCATGCTGACAGGAGCCTGATATAGCTGTCTGCTGAAAGGCTCTGTCAGAACCTTTCAAATACAGAGGTGAATGCTTACAGCTAACCATTGGACTAAGAACAGGGTCCCCAATGGAGGAGTTAAGGTAAGGACTGAAGTAGCTGAAGGGGTTTGTAACCCCATAAAAAGAACAACAATATCAACAACCAGAAACCCCCAGAGATCCTAGGAGAACATCCCAAGAGAACAGTTGGAGTGGTCCATGGCTCTAGACACATATGTAGCAGAAGATGGTCAGGTCGGGCATCAGTGGGAAGAGAAGCCCTTGGTTCTGTAAAGGCTCAATGCCCCAGTGTAGGGGAATGTCAGGGAGGGGAGATGGGAGTGATTGGGTAAGTGGGTGAGGGCGCATCCTCATAGAACCAGGGGGGTTGGGATAGTGGGTTTCTGGAGGGAAAACCAGGAAATGGGATAACATTTGCAATGTAAATAAAAAATGCAATTAAAAAAAGCAGAAGATAGAAGCATCATAGGATAGGTTAAGAAAACAAGCGATTTCTAAAGATTAAAATGCACAAGCAAATTTAATGAACATAATAAAAACAGATAAAAAAATGTAATCTTCCTTTTACAGATAAACAGTGTGGAAAAATAATAAAGTGCTGAGAAAGAGAAATCGTGGGTGCGGGGTAGGAGGGGCATTGAGGAAACTGTCTGACAGAAAACCACCTGTGGAGGCAGCTTCCGAGACAGGAAGTACTCCCACTTCATCCAGAGACTCCCGTTTATAAACCATGCTGTGGCTGATGTCTAAGTGAAGAGTTGTTTCCTGAGTTTATTAGGGTCAGGGCAGGCTGAGGATCCCAGTTCTGCCATTAAGCAACCTAACTCGGTCTTTTCTAATGCTGCTCAGTATTAACTCCTCTATAAAAGGGTGGAGGCTGCACCAGCCCTCCACTGGAGCGCTCGGTCCTGCACTTGGAGGACTGAACTAGAGAAAGATATTCTAAAAGGTCGGGCTACCCACAGCCCTCTAGTTTGCGACTGCAGTTTTTATATCCCTTTGAAGAGGGTAGAGCCCCTCACCATTGAGTCATCCCCCACTTGAGACGGCTGCCTCCTGAATGTTTTGTCACATTTCTGTCTAACCCTCTTGTGACTGACAGGTACCTCATGGAGCCCTGTCCCACCCAGGGGGTCTCAGGGGCTCTAGCTTGTGGTTATTCCTTGTTTTCAGGCTCCCAAAATAGCCAGAAGCCTTCTTTCAAGCCAGAACTTGGATACTACTCTGTCAGGAAGAGACTGTAACAAAACGGGCTTTGCCCATGGTGAAGTGACACAAAGGACTCACTCGCACAAAATCTCCTTCCATTTAAAGCGTGTGTGTGACTTTCCTAAAGTTAGAATTGCCTGGTAGTCTCTCTTTAAACAGACCACATTGCTTACCTTGTGTAGGCTTTAGCTTCCTTCCTCCTGCCGGGAAGCTAGTGGATTGGTTTGTCCGGTTTGCTGCTTGGAGGTTTTCTGATGTCCTACAGTGTTTTCAGTGGTTTCTGATGGTTTTCCCCTTTCAGTCTTTAAAATACAGTTTATCCTTTATTTATCTGACCTTTCTCAATGCTGCCAGCACCGGGTAGCTGCTTCTAACTTGCTGTTATAGCACACCCCATTTTCGTGTATCTATCTATCTATCTATCTATCTATCTATCTATCTATCTATCTATCTATCTATCTATCTTATCTATCTATCTATCTATCTATCCTATCTATCTATCTATCCATCTATCTATCTATCTATCTATCTATCTATCTATCTATCTATCTATATCCCCACCTGTCATGTGGACAGGATGTCCAACGTCACGTTTCTTCACGCTTGCTGGTCACTCTGGCTAAAAGCTTCTAGGAGAGCAGGCAGGGCAGAAGACTATGTCCCTGGAGCTTCCACACTTTGCCAGAGGCAGTGAAGGGAGTTCAGAACCAAATGAGATTTCTTTGTGAGCCATGGACAGATAAGATAATCAGCAAGCTAGATTTCGGTATCCAACAAAAATACCTGTCTAGGGGAAAGTAAACGTACTTTTAGAAAGCTGAGAAAACATGATGTTACCAAGATTGTGAGAAGTGTTGGAGGAAATTCCTCAACATGTAAGAGAAAAGATACAGGATGGAAAGTAGGAGGATGGAAAGAACTAGTTAGTAAACAGAAGTGCCTGACACTTAATAACGTAGATTAAAGAACAAAGTTTTCACTCAGGAGATTAGAAAGGGACCGGAAATCAGGAAAGCCAGTTTCAGAAAAACGCCAGGATGCCATTTTCATCAGACTGGTGAATGTCAGGAAGCAACAGTGCACTCTACCTGTGTAGTGAGAAGCAGACACTTGTAGACATAGCTCATGTGTGTAGGTAGGTGGCTTTCGGAATGCAAATTAGCAAGATTTAACAAAACACAGATATATGTGTACCTTTTGTCTAGGCCGTCCCTCTTAGTGGAACAAAATCTGATGTTATTCCAACACAATGAAAGCATATATGCTCACAGTTACTTATTTTGCCGATTTTATTTGCAAGATAGTGAAAAGAAACCAAGTACCTGTACTAAGATACTGGCCACACAAATGATGATCTATTTAATTAGTGATGCACTGTTTCACTATAAAACAAATGAAGGTCCTTTTCAGATCAGTTGGGCCTACTTCTAGGATATATTGTAATGTAGAAAAGAAAGCAAATTATAAAAGAATATTTATAGGAATCTATACTTTGTACATAAAAGAATCATACTGACGTGGCCAGAGCATAAAAAGCAGATAATAACAGGGTACTAAGAATGTGGAGACCCTGGAATCCTCCCACAATGCTAAAAAGAGTGTAAAAGGGAGACAGTTACTTTGAAAGAAAAAAAAGCCTGTTAATTCCTCAAAAGGATAATCAAGTCCACACCTAATCATGTACACAAATTCCATATGTACTTGTCTTCACATGAACCCTGACTACAGATGTGAATAGCATCATTATTTTGAGGAGACGGACCCAAAGATAAACATCCAAACTATCCATAAAGCGAAAAATAGGTAAATAAACTGGGGTATATCAATATAAAAGTATTACCAACCTATGACAGGAATAAAGTACCCATCTCTGTCCCCAAATATAGAAGCTTTGAAAATATTGTCAATACTAAAGTCAGCCACACAGAGAAAAATACACAAACTAGTCACTACCTATAGGAAGGACAGAGACAGTGAGGAACGTCGATGATCACTAGAGAAACATTTGCACAATCAATCCTACAGTTAATGCTAAAATGTAGACATTAGATGAGTGAGCGTTGTAATGGCTAAATTATGTTATGAGTGCTGTCATGTTCAAATAATATTAAAATATTGTAAATAAGAAATACTCAAGTTAATAAAGAAAAAAATAATATTAAAATAAAGAACTATAAGCAATATCAATTATGCAAAATGAATACAAAATGATTAAAAACAGTAACTAAAGAGGTTCTAGGTCGATCACAGGTAAATAGGGAACAATAAATCAAAAGAGAAAAGTGCTGGTGAAGATGAGGAAGGGGGTGTCACGAACCAGCCATGTAAGCCAAGGATAGCACCTATTCAGTCACAAGGTTCGATCTGCTTCATGTGTCCTTAAACTTGGTCTGTGAATATTTTGTTGAGATGTTATGCTTTTATATTCATCGGAGTATTTGCTCTGTATTTTTTTTCCTTTCATTCCTGTTCAGATTTTTTATCCAGTTTTAGTCTCAAGATAATATTTATGACATCATCCTTCCCCTTCTAGTTTAGGTAATGTTTTGAAAAACAGGTTACTTAGGGACTGGTGAAATAGATGGTCCAGTGGGTAAAGGCATTGCTTTCAAGGCTAATGAGGTGAATTTGATTCCCAGCTTTGACATCATGGAAGGAAAGAAGTGACTCCTACAACAAAGAAATAAATAATTTTTAAAATGTTATTCAGAAACAAATCTGTCTGAAAAGCTCTGTTGCCTAGCACAGAGACATTTGAGATCTACGTTTATTGGTTCTCTACTCCACAAAGCAGGGAAAAGCAATCAGTCTAGATGTCCATCAACAGATGGGTGGATAATAAAAATGTAGCGCAGATACACAACTGAGTTCTAATCAGCTGTAAGGAAATTCTGAAATTTGCAGATAGATGCAGTTGGAAAAAATATTAATAAGTAAAGTAACAGAGACTCAGAAGGACAAGTGCCTCGTGTGGCCTCTCAGATGAGGAACATAACGTATATGCATGCATATTTATCAGGGAAGGGGTGTAGGTAGAGGTCATGCAACTATAAAAAGGCTTAGGAGAAGTGAAAAGGTCTTAAAGAGGGGGAGGAGGGGCATAGACCACTGGTGATGGGAAAGTGGAAGGGAAATGCTGGGCTACAAACAGGGAATCAGGGCAGGGAGATGGAACAGGGAGGGGTGTAGGGTATCAACAAGACAAAAACAATGTGTGGGCATACTATAAGGAAGCATGTTACCGTGTATTCAAATTTAAAACATAAAAAGTAATGTATAATATAGATGAACTCCAGCTAGAAGATCCTCTAGCATTCCCCTATCCTGGGGCAAGCATTTGCCTCCAGGCAAGAGTTTTACTGTTTCTCAAGTGGTAATGAATGGGTCTGGGGCCAGTGTCTGGAAATTTCCAAGGTTTATCTTCTAATCGAGCTTTTGGTTCTCCTTACTCAGAAAACAATTGTGAGAAAAATAAAACTTGCTGCCCCTGGGTTCGGTCCCCAGCTCCGAAAAAAAGAACCAAAAAAAAAAAATAAAAATAAAAATAAAACTTGCTGCCAGGAGTCTGATATGGACGTCTCCTGAGAGGCTCTGCCAGAGCTATGTGGATGGATATAGATGCAGATGCTTGCAGCCAACCATTGGACTGAGCATGGGGACCTCTATGAAGGAGTTAGAGAAAGGACTGAAGGAGTTGAAGGGGTTTTCAACCCCATAGAAAGAACAACAATATCAACCAACCAGACCCCCCCCCCAGAGCTCCCAGGAACTAAACCACCAACCAAAGGATACACATGGAGAGACCCATGGCTCCAACTGCATATGTAGTAGAGGATGACATTGTCTGGCATTAAAGAAAGGGGGAGATCCTGGATTCTGTGGAGGCTCGATGCCCCAGGATAGGGGAATGCAAGGGTGGTGAGGCAGGAGTGGGCTTGTGGGTGGGGAAGCCTCCGGGTGGAGGGAGGGAGGAGGTGGGGTGGATGGGCAGTTCTTGGAGAGGAACCTGCAAAGGTAGATAACATTTAAAATGTAAATAAACAAAATAACCAAAAAAATTAAAAACATATATTAAGTCATAGAAAACCTCAGTTTTTCTGTGAGACACAGAAAAAGTTTCTTAACTAACTCATATCTTCACATACAGTTTTGATTATTTGAAGCAAAATAAAATCTAATGTAACAATAGAGTAAAAATCACATAAGAGTTAAAACAATTGAAAATTGAAAATCATCAAAACTGTACTATTGGATGCCATGAAGACCCAAAGTAGAGTACAGAACAGTAACAATTGCCTTGTATGGATAACAGATAACACTGGAATGACTAATGAAGAAAGAGCACACCTAAATAGCCATAAAAAGCAGCATTTAGTCCATAAATTATAAAATTAAACACATGGTGCTGGAGAGACGGCTCCGTGATTAAGAGCACTGGCTGCTCTTCCAGAGGACCCAGGTGTAGTTCACAGCACCCTCGTCCAGTGGCTCGCAACTATCTAAGCTCCAGTTCTGGGGGACCCAAAACAGTCTTCTGGGTTGCTGCATGGGTTGCTTCCATGCATATGATACGATTACAGACGAGCAGGCATATGCATATCCTCACGAGTAAAAATAAATTTTAAAAAGCATAAAGTGGTGACAATGCATCCTCTTTAGTAAGTCTGTGTTTAACAAGAAATATGCCTATTAGTTGGACAGACAAATACACTATGATAATAAAATCCAAGTTTTTCACTGTTAAATTATAGATTTTTTTTTTAAAGTTAACCCCGTGAGAATGAGCGTGGTAGCCATCTTGGAGGAAAAACCTAGCAGATGACATTTTAGTGAAATGATCACCTTTGATAGGTCTTGCAGTAGTACAACATACTGATGTCATTCGTGCTCAATGAGGATGGGCTACACGTTGCACTCCTGGGAAAACATCAGTCAAACCAAAAGCGAGATGCTCACTCTAGCATAACTGACCAGTATTTGTAAAAATCATCATATTTAAAATAGATTAGCAATGATTAGAGGGTAGTAATGAGATGCGTGTGGAAAACCAGGGTAGAGTTTGAAATGAGACAAATGTGTGGAAAATTAATAAAATTCTGTTAATAATAAAACACTACATTAATTTCATTGTTTTGATAGTTATCCTTAAATTTAAGAAGGAGAGACTGAAAAGATAAAAATGACGTCCATAAAGTCATACTTTTTAACAATATTTTACATGTATAAAATTATTTTGCAATAAAAGTTAAGAGATAATTTTAAAAAGGAGCGAACTGGAGTGAGATTACAGCATATATAATAATAAAATGAATGGAACATTTGTATCAAACTTTCTCTGTATATGGTACCAGAGTTTGGACAGAGCTCCAGTGAAGCAATGTCTTCTGGGTATGAAGGACTGTCATACTTATGCAGCCACAATGTCAATGGTTGCCTGAACGGGACTCTCAAAAGAGCAAGCCAAGCAAAATTCCACATGCATCAGAATGGGGGTTATGAGACTTGATCCTCAGCTGAGGAGATACATGAAGCACTTGAAGGCTATGGTAGTTGTGTAAGCGTAGCCCCCACAGCAACATTTAGTTCTTAGAGGTAGACTAATGTGGGAAGGATTAGGAGGCCTTGTTAAAGGTGGTTGTCACTCCCAGTCTCTCCTCATGCCCGTGTTTTTGGATCAGATGTAAACTCTAAGCTACCGCTCCAGTGTCATCCTTGCCTGCTGCCATGCCCCCTGTCATGCTGTCCTTGGATCATCTCTCTGAAACTATAAGTAAATCCCACATAAAATGCTCTCTCCTATTAGTTTCCGTGGCCATGGTTGTAGGATGATGTCACAGGTGAGGCAGGTACAGGATAGAAGGAGGCCTGTCATTGGAGGAGAAGGAAGGATGGGCGGGAGAGAAGTTTGAAGGAAGAGGAGGAGACTCGGGGAGAGAGGAGGAGACAGGACGGAGGAGAGGGTGAGAAGCCATGGCAGGCGATGTTAAGATTCTGCTCTGTGTATTTGCAGGTTGTTCTCAATGTTCCTAAGGGATGGATGGTACCGGGCTTTGTATGTTTAAGTGGATAATTATATCTTATCAGTTGCATCTAAGATTATTGTGTTGTGTGTTCTTTTATGTGAGGGTTTGAGTGTAGGAAAGTGTGCGGCTGGGATGTGTTTCCGCCAAGATATCTAGCAGATATCTTGGGATACCGCGGTGCAGACCTAGTGAGGTAAAAGACAACCATACATTTTTTATTTTTATATTTTTACAACAACACGTGTCTTTTCATTGCGACAGAACAGTAACTAAAATGAAAGATGCTGGCATACAGAGAGCCAGTTTCTTCAGAGAAGTAGCCTGGGTAGATTTCCTATGCTCATTAAGTGTACATATAGAAAGCACAAATTGGACTTAATGAGTTATGAAAAGACATGGAATTGGGAGAGGGGGGTAGTGAGGAGAGAGGGTAATGAGTTGGAGAGGGAGTGGGTTAGGTATGATTAGAATACATTGCATAAACATTAAACTCTCAAAAGATGAATAACAAAAGTACCACAGAAAAGAAATAAAACAGGAAAATGTACTCTTATGAGGTAGAAATGATATAAGGAAGTAATATTATATATTTAGACTATGATAAAGGAAATATGCATTTTATTAATACTTAATGGACTTCTAAAGTAACATAACAGGTAATGATCAATAAGCCAACTTTGAGCACTGGAAATATAAGGTTGATAAAAATAGCGGGTGAAACAGATAGTGAATTCTAGATGAAAATATAAACAGCTTGGTGATTATTTTAAAGTATTTCTGAGGATCTTAAAGACAAACTTTCTTTTGAAACAGTTGAGAACTAAGCTTATTGGATGCAGATGGATGCAGAGAGTCCTTGCCTAGAATGTGCAAGGCTGTGGGTCTGAGAGCATTGTCTTTAGAAGCTCCTAGGGCAGAACTGGATTTTGAAGGAAATTAGGATGTTAGCATCACTGTAATAGCTGTTGATCATGGGGCTTCCCAGAGCACAGTGGACTCGAATCTGGGTCGGACTGGGCCTGCTCACATCTTCCATCAAATGTGTCTAAGCAAACAGTAGAGATGAGTGTATTTCTGAATAAATGAGCGCCGTCCTTAATTTCCTCCACAATTTCATTGTTCTTCATTCCCCTTTTACTGCTTTCCTTATTTGTTATAAATTAAAATGTTATACTTTTTCACAAAATGACCACTGGAATCATAGGGGATTTCCACTTAATAATATCAGGTGCTATCTACATTTATCTACGGATTGTCTCCGTGAATCTTTGCTACTGGAAACAGAAGTGCCACACTTACTTCTTCCATTTGCACACACACACACACACACACACACACACACACACACACACATTCTGCATTGGTTGATTTTAGCTAGGTATCTTGCAAAGTGATATACAATTGGATTTTAAACATACTTCAGAGTCTTTTTTTTTAAAGGATCTAATGAATATTTTCTTACTGTTCCTTTTTTAATATGATTTGGATTGATGGATATCATTTTTGTTGTCTTCTGATCCTGTGATTGAGATACATAGATATAGATGGATGGAGAGATAGACAAATAGATGTTAGATGAATTGAGGTTTAAATATCTTAGTGCTAGTGCTTAAATGTCTCAAAGCCACATTTAATTATTATCAAAATCATTAATAAATTCATTAATAAGTGGCTAGACTTTCAACAATTCATACATCCAGATTTAATCTTTCTACTAGGCTAGCACAATACTTTTTATGCTGTTACTTCTAATTATTTTACTTATTAATACTGGCAAACAGATTTGTACAAATTAACAAAAAACGCTAATTTAATATTTAAAGGGCCATATATGAAAGAACCATTAGCTTCCTGATTGACAACTCTTTAATTCTTTAGGTGAGTGACAGCATTCTCCAGGAACATGACAAAATGACAAGAGAAAGAGACATGCTTGTTATGCCTCCTCTGATCTTGATAAAACATAAAGTTTATTTTTTTTCTTCTGTTTCTTTATGTGTGCAGATAGAGCTTAAGAGGACCAAACTATTAAGGAAAAGGGGCAGAGGTGATGGCCTGCAGTGAAACCATGGTAAAACCAGGTCTACACTGTACCCAGTGTGTTGTTGGCATATCTGTAAAGAGAGATGCTAAAGGACTGGGTTCTTGTTAAAAGAGCTATTAAACAAAGCATATTACATCTTCAGGAGAGTGCCCTCCAATTCAGGAAAGAACATGAAAAAGAAAAAGGAAGCCAGTGAGAAAAGTCCCTGGATTCACTCAAACCGCCATTCAGCTCTGAAAACCAGGAGGGACAGAACTGAAGGAACCTGTTGTCTATGGATTCAAAGTGTAGTCATAGGAAATAATAACAATACAAACAATAACAATGAACAATGATTTCAAAATACGTATCATTATTTACATTTGTTTTCTTCTAATTTAGTGATTGAAATAGATAAATGGATGTATGCATAGATAGGTAGGTAGATAGACAGACAGACAGACAGTGGATAAGTAGGTAAATAGATTTTAAGTAGATAGCTGATACAAAGACACTCAGCATTGATTTTAGTTTGTTTTGATTTAGTTCAGTTCCTTTGATTTAATTCAAAGAAGGGCTGCTACACAAAGAATATTATTTTTACTCTACACTAAATTAGGGCACCAGTTCTGGGTGACACAGCTCAGTATTCAAGTAGCTGGCTTTTCTTGAAGGAAGAAAAGGCTTAAGTTGACTTAACAAATTCCATTTATCGAAGGTTCATTCAAAACTCCATTTTCAGCTCAGACTCTAGAAAGTGACTTTGTTAATTGGGAACATTAAGAATCACCAAGGGTATAATTGCCCCTTTCATTTTGCTTTAGGAAAAAAAGAAAGTGATTTATCTCAGAAAACAAGAGCCAAAAGGCCTAGGAGGAGAGAGAATTAGAAAATTTTGGTTCAAGAGAAACATCAGGAAAAGTCTTGTCTTTGAATCAACTCAAGACTTGATAAAAAGCCTTTAGTGTCTCTCAAACACAATAGAAATTATAGCATGTCAAGAAACCACCAGTTAACAAAAAAATCCAACCTACAGTCTACTTTGGCAAACCAAAAGATTCTGTCAAATGAGTCAGCTCAACCGTGATCAGTGCTTGTGCGAGCGCGCGAGCACACACACACACACACACACACACACACACACACATACACACACACACACACACACACACACACACAGAATGAGGAAAGCTACTGTTGACTTGGTTAGAATGACAATATTGTCTTTGAAAAGAATTGTGCTTTAAAATTTCTCGTAGACTGTGCAGTATCTTGGAAAGCTTGAGGATTATTTTTAAGCCACTAAGTTTTAGAGTATTTTACTATCCAGCAATACATTACAGTAATATTCCATCATTTGCAACTGAACTAATTCAAATAGGTGTAACAGTCTGTAGTTTAAAGAGTTAAGTAGAGAATATGAAGTGAGTTTTAGGCATTCTTAAGATGAACTAGTCATATTAATAAAAGTATACTTACACACAGAAAAAAAAGAGTTAAGTAGAACATTTACAGAAGAATCTCTATCATAGCCAGACTAATATAACATGCAAATAACCATAAAGAAATGAGTATGGTCATCTTCCAACAAATTTTTCCTTATAAGAACAGGTGGTGGGCAAGACTTAGTGCTTGCCAGCTCCTGATGTTAACCAAAAATTCACATTCTATTTTTCTCCAAAACCCAACTTGTTTCACAGAGAAAAATTTAGAACACATTTCATTTAGTTAACTGAACACAGATCATCATATCAATCACAACAGTATGTTTGTAGAGATTTAATTTTGTAAATCTCATGTTGGATTATGACTGATGCTTCGATAGTTACAAAGTGGATATAGCTCTAAGGAGTAGAGCTAAGGATACATTTAAAACATGTACGGCTGCAGTTATCAGACTTAGAAAGCCTCCTACTTAGGAAAATCTCAATCACATCCTAGCCAAGACTCCACCCTCAGCATGTGAGGACCATATGGACTCCCATGCACATGACCTACATAACAATCACCACCTCATCCATGGATGCTTGTGAACTTTCCACAGACGTTGGGAAATCTTCAGTATGACTATGCTTCACTCTAGGGAAGGTTGGCTTCTCTGCTCAGAAGCTAGGCCTAGCTGTAACTGAGTTCTACCCTAACTCTAACTTTAGAAATCCAGTAACACATCGTATTAGTCAAGATTCTTTAAGGGGGAAGAACTTATTGAATGAATCTACATATAGACAGAAAGGGGAATTATTAGAAGAGTTTACACACTGAAGTTGAACTGGTCCAAAAATGGTTGCCTACCAGTGGAAAGTTCACAAATCCAGCAGTTGTTTGGTCCATAAAGCTAGGTACCTCCATTGGTCTTCAGTATGTCAGAATCCTGAAGAAGTATACTCTAAGGCCAGTGGAGGATGGTATTGCCATGGAGAATGAGAATGAATAGACCAAGAGGGAAAGGCTTCCTCCTTCTTCCCTGCCCTTGATATAGGCTCCCAGCAGAAGATGTGGCCCAGATTAAAAGTTGGGTAACAGCAACTCAAACACCCACTCAACAAAGATAGGACAGATATCCAGATCCACAACCCTACCAACCACCTGACTCAGGATGCCTAGGTCCTACCATGGCAAAAGGAAAGCACAGGAAAATTCGAGACTAAAATTGGACACAATTCAAGAATCATTTACTGTTTAAAAATGGTATTTTAAATTTAACAGCTTTGGGAAAAATAAGGAATCTACTATAGCAGCTGTCGTGTGTACCTACATGTCAGTCTTATACTGAAATACAAAATTTTATCAGCTATTCTATTTTGTCTACATCAGATTCATCGGCCCATAAAAGCTCTCATCGTTCAATGTTCTTCTTATAATGAAGATTTCATCTCCCTTGTCAAAATAAAATAAAATAAAAACATTTTCCTCTTTCATTTCAAAACATTGGCATGAATTCCTCTAGCCCTTTCTTTTTGAATCAATTCCAATTTTATTTTAGAAAAGTCAGAGTCATAGAATGGATTAAGTCACACATGACACTTTGTTTAGCTGCATCGAAACAACTTAATCGTGAAGCAAAAGTAGTATTTTTCTGTGCCCTCTATAAATGTTTTGTGCACACAAAACATTTTGTGAAAAATAGACCTACATTAGGTGCAAAGAAAGGAAAGTGTGAAATTGGTAAAGTCAACGTTTCTGTGGACTTCTCCTTCTGCCAAATCATTTGTCTTCATGAGAACTTCCAATGACCTCAAGGAAGGAGTGCAAACATTTTTGTCTAGCCACAAGAACTGCTCCTCTTTAGAAAATGCCTTATTTAAATCCTTAGATCCTTACGCAGCAACTGTTTGATCAAGAAAATGAATTTTGGCCATGAACCCTTGGCAAGTCTTTCACAATTTTCCTATAATTTATTTAAATATCACTTTTAACTTAAAGGGCACTAAAAATAGGAGCCATGTCCCTGTACATATGACACCAGACCGCAATTCCTTCTTCTGCTACTTTTTCTAAACTTATGAATATACAGCCACTAGACTGATCAAACTAGTTCAACATTTTCCCTTGTTACAAAGGAACACAAGTTTTCTTTGGTACACCCCATGCTATATAAAGCACACAGCCACCAAGAAGAAAAATCTGCATGCACTTAAAATAATAGTTCTTATGCAAACCAAAACTGCCATTCATTTATGTTTGTAATTTTTTTTAAAACTGTAAGTTGATCTTAATGTCTCCAGTAAGATATGTTTACCACCAAAAATCACCTTTCTAAGGGGTGACAGGGAGGTGCAGTGAGTAGGATGAAAAGTGACTAAGTGAAAAAATAAAATTAAGTAAATGAAAATTGCCTTCCTAGTCTTCACTCTTAATATCCTGGTCTAGATTCATTCATAAGGATAAGGAGTTTGGATTTTGAATCTGAATGAGTGAGATGCATAAATATGGAGTTATTGTTACGCAAGAAGTTCACATGAAAATCTACACCAAATATCATGGATCATCAGGATGTATCTGCAGTGACACTGTCTTAGCTCAACATCAAGGAGACACGAATCTTTTAAGAGATGGACTGTGTTTTCTTATCTCAAAGAAGATTCTATCCTGGCATTGTGAATAAAACCAAAACCTGGAATAATACTGTTCATTTGATATCACCTTAAATTCTCAACATGGATACGCCTCAATATGGTAACATGGAAATTTAAAATCAGCATTCAGTGGTCCCTATACTTTGAAAATTACTCGGGTATACCTGCAGTTGATCTTATTCAAGGTTCTAGCAAACAGTAATTTTCTTCACCTTTGTGAGGGAAAACTGACCTGTGTGGCAGCCTGTTTGTCTTAACTTTCCTGGCTTTCAGATACTTGGAAGATGTCATTAAAATAGCTTCAAGGACATGCATGGTAGTGAAAAACTACCTCAGTATTAAGGATTCCAAGGCATGGCGAGGACAGTCCAGGCTACATAGCAAGATGTTATTTCTTTTAAAAAAAAGTGTTAATACCTCTATAACTCACAAGCAGTGATATATGCAGCACACATACACACACCAAATGAAAACAACACATATATTAACACCAACACACACACACGTGAATGGACTAGTGCAAATATCAACATATGCATGGAGTCACATTCATGTACAAACAAGATCAAACACTTGTTCACATGTATGCACTATGTCCACATACATACTCACATGGATGTGTATACAAATAGACATAGAAATATACATATAATTATACACAAAAATATAAAACCAATTATGGACATGCACATAAATGAACATACACATACATGTTCACCCAAATGAGCAGACTTAAACAAGTGTCCACCTACTTCTACATCATTCTTCACTCTCAAACCTCTTTTAAGGTATAGCAATATATGAAAATACTTCCTCATTTTTCCTATGAAAAACTAAATCCAGTTGGCAGTGAGAATTGGAGTTCCCATTCCGAAACTCACACTAAATCTCGGAAACCTCTCAAACAATGAACTTATTGTGTGATGTCATTTATTTCATCAAATTATTTGTTAATCGCATTTGAAGAATAATGACTTTTACAAACACTTTAGTAACCACAATGTATGCGTGCTCTGATTATGTGATTTATTTCTAGCTGGCATGTTTTATTCATTACACTGGGAGGTTATTTGCCTGCAGTAGCAATGATTGAAGTTCGTCCCAGAGAAGGCAAGCACTGTGTAAGAAAGGAATGATGGTTACTACGTATAGCAGACCCTGTACTGCTCGCATCAGCGTGTTCTACATTTAACTTAATTACTTCTCATGGACAAGCCGGAGAGATAGGCATCTGGCTCCCTTTTACAGGACAGTAAACTGAGGTTTGATAAGTTTTGATAATTTTTCCATATTTGATACACATAAATGAAGATTGGTACTGTGAGTCAGGTCTTCTTAACCTCTAAATCCTGTTTTCTTATATTCATTTTCGTCATCGTCGTCGTCGTCGAAGACTGTCAAAATGAAGTGAGGTTAGGACAAGGGCCCTAAGAAAATAATGTGATGAAAAATTTTAGCAATAACTTTAAATTTCTAAGTAATAACACGTTTTTTTGGACATATTTGATTCTCTTTAAGACGAATTTAAAAGTACCAGAATATTATGTTCAAGAGAAGACTGCACACTAACAGTCTATCATTTTATTTCTAGGTCAATATTCTCACATGTTTCTATAATTATGTAGGCAGTAGTTTATGTGTTTTAGCTTTTAGCTATAGAATATAACTGGCTGCCTGCTGCTGTATCATTTTCCCATTCCTCTTGAATGTTCACTGGTCTACAATTTGTATGGGCTACAAGTCACCATTGTTTTTAGATGTGGCCAGGCCACTGAGTTCCTGCCAATGGGATGTGGGGGAACATAATGGCCTCATTTCCCGGCATGGTACACAGATTTTTTTTTTTTTGGATGGCCTCACCCATGCCCCTGGGAGCCAAGTGCTGACGATAAGAAGGCTCTGTGAGTCTAAATTCACAAATAATGGTGTCGATTGGGGTTCAAAATATCTGCACATGTCCCCCATCTTACAGAAGAAACAAATCTGTTGCATGGGTTGGAGTGACCAAATACGCCACTCCATAGAAAACGGCCCTGTAACACCACCGTCTCCGAGTCGGAAGAGCACGCAGCATCATCACATGGCTCTCATGTGGATGATATATACTGTGTCTGAAATATTAGGATATTTACAAATGAAGACAAATAATGATCATTTTACTAAGACATCGTGTTTGCTTCGTTTTATGTTGTTCATTTTCTTTAGTGGGTAAAAAGCAAACAAATTATTTTGATCTTAAAAGCTTAAAAGAAAAGACGTGTAAAATAATATGCAGTCTGTGATTTTCTTTTTAATTTATTCTCTCATACATTTCCTCCCAACTATAGTTTCCCATTCCTTCAGTTCTCCCAGTACCTCCTACCTTCTTTCTCCTTCAGATCCACTCCTCCTCCATTTCTCTTCAGAATGCCAGGGATATCAACTAAGTACAGCACAAGAAGTTACAATAAGAAGTTACACAAACCCTTGTCCATGATTTATTATGTACATATAAGATTATACCTATTTTTATAATACCTGTGTCAACACTCCTAGATAAACAATGTATGTAGGGATGGAAAATAAATATATGTATGATTAACTCTGGCAAATATATATTTAGCCTTAGTGCCTGGCATCGAGTGGTGTTCAGTTAAATGTTATTTAAATGATATTTATTAGTATTATTATTTATATTTTAGTTTAGTTTGATCATTTCCAGTTATTTGCTGTAAAGTATATGAATGAATATAATTTTCAAAATGGACATGATGATATTATTTAGCCAGTTATTTAATTTCTTATAGTCTATAAAGAAATACTCTGACTTGGTGTAACTTATAGATCGTAAGTAGAACTATCAGCATGAGTGAGAATTTAAGGGTTAATTTTACAATGAACAATATTGCTTAAGGAATCAATAAAGTTTTGGGACAACTATCTTTATTTGCATCTTGTGACCTTCCTTCCTTCCTATCCTGACCTCATTCTGTGGAAATATTCTATCCAGAAGGCTTAGATGTGGCTACAAGCTATGCCACATCCCCACAGTTCAGCAATCCCAACATTAAACATCTGACTCCCTGGACAGGTCCAGCAACAAAGTCTTGGGCACCCTCCAAGTCACTGTTCATGGTGCCCAGGACCATCTCTCAATCAACCCTGTGCTCTGAGACAAATTCCTCTTACTGTCCAGCTTGATCTGCTTTCTATTCTGGTGGAATGGGTTGGCGTGAAGGGTACATTAGACTACATCACGTTAGACATGGAAAGGGAGGACGTGCAAGGAAGCAAAGATGAGCAAAAGATTATGCACCACTGCATCTGCATATGTAGACATGTTCCCACACATATTTATGACATGAAGCCACTATTTTTATGCAGATGTTCACTACAATATTTTTTACATTAGAAAATAGACTTAATTTCTTGTTGAGGAGTAATTTAAGTGATTAGTTGTATGTCAATAAGATTTGAGGATATGCAAGCAAGAAAGCATTTTATCATATAATAAATGTTCCTGGTCTATTATTAATATGATGGCTAGTTTCATGTCAACATTACTAGGCTGAAGAGTGCTCAGCTATCTAGTCAAACATTCTGGATGCATCTGTGAGGATGTTTCTACATACAGCTAGCATTTGAATTGGTAAAAGGAATTAAACAGATTGTCTTTCCCCGCATGAGAGGGTTTCATCAATCTGTGGAAAGACCGACTGGAGCAAACACTGGCAATGAAGAATGTGGGGTCTCTAGCTTGCTGTCCATAGTTCTTCTCTGTTTTTCATGCATTTAAGATCAACTCAAGTCTCGAGCATTATGATTCGTAATGATGGAAGTCTTCAGCTTATGTAACCATATTAGCTAATTTATAATTATGTTCACTAATATGTTAATTTCTCATTTAGGTAATCTTTCATTTTTAAAACTCTAGGCAATTTATTTTATTTTAAAGTACTTTAAGCTATATCACACATATATACTATGAACTATCTGGAGAGACAGAACCAATAGGACATATAGTTTTGTACTATGAATGGTGGGAAATCCTGGAACTGTGTCATTGGGCACATATGCTTCATATGACATTATGAAGCATATTACTCTGTAAAAATACAGATAATATTAAAATAAAATTATCAAGGGATAAACACATGATTGCAGAGGCCTAGAAGTCTTATAACAGGTTCTCTATACTGAAAAAACATTGAAGTCAATATTGTGACTCAGTCAAAAAAAAGCTTCAAATCCAGGCATAATTATGTTCAAAGATCAAACCATGAAATCTCTAGGAGATATTTACTGGATTCCCAGAGTCCCAATATCCAGCATGCAGAGATTCTAGAGTTCTAATGTCCATAATTCTAGGACAGCAGGAGAGAGAGAGAGAGAGAGAGAGAGAGAGAGAGAGAGAGAGAGAGAGAGAGAGAGAGAGAGAGAAAATAAACATGCACCTTTCCTCTCCCCTGCTCGTCTCCCAGGATCTTCTACAACTGGATGATTCCCAGTCACAATGGATAAGAACATATCTTCCTCATTCAGTCCTCTGACTTTATATAAATATCCTTCAGAAGCATACACACACACACACAGAGAGAGAGAGAGAGAGAGAGAGAGAGAGAGAGAGAGATTGCTTTGCCAACTGCCCATATTAGCATTAACTGTTGACTTAACTTAAACTAGAAATCATATGAAAACACTCTTGGTTGACTACCT